>NW_027181771.1:28552110-29967110 GCF_029961685.1 Aristolochia californica
AAACAGAAGTGAAGGAATTTGAAGCGTATGGACGGAGGTATGATTTATCTTCCGTTTAATTTATAATGAATTTCATATTGTATTAGAAATTCATGTTTAAGACTTACAGGATCATGTCATTGGCAAGCCTTAGCTCGAAGTCCGTCCGGTGTACACCATCAAAGAATAGTTGGATGAATATCAAACCTCAGATTTCAACCAGACCCAGATCGATCTTTCGTGTCTGTTGCACCGTATGGTAGACCCAGATCGATCTTCCGTGATCTGATGAGTTGTTGGAAGTAGCACCACGCAACGTACTCCCTAAGTCGACCTCTTGCGACCTTGGAGAAGAGCTCGCAAGCTCGAACGAGCTTGGAAGATCCCTCAAGTCCTTTATCTTCACCACAAAAAAGTTGATGGCATACCTCTAGTGGAGCCTATGTCGTATGCCGCTATGAAGTAGTCATGCCTGAAGATGACCCCTCTGTGCCTCAGAAATGCGTATGCCATATTAATATCTTATCATACTGAGTGGAAGTCGTGCCCCGCATCCACCTCATCCGATCACCATAGATGCCCTAAACCCCAAACCCTAGCATCTAAGATCGGATCTACAGTAGGAAGCAGGATGTAGGGAAAAGAACGGGATTTTTCTGGAAAAGAGAAAAAATCAATAAATACAAGTGATTAGAAAGGATTACATTATCTTTGTGGGTTGTATTGTGGTCCCTTGCCATGGAAGTAGGATTTGGTAAATCTAGAATTTGTAGAATGAATTCAGCACTGGAAGGTGTTGCTACTCTCGGTTAAGAGGTATAGGAACCTCTTGTTGTTCTTAGAAAGAGAGGTTGAGAGACCTCTTCCTACTCACGGAAAGAGAGGTTGAGAAACCTCTTGCTATTCACGGAAAGAGAGGTTGAAAAACCTCTTGCTATTCATGGAAAAGAGATTGAGAAACCTCTTTTCTCTCAGTAATGGATTTTGGAAATAAAAGAAATAAAAAAGGGATAAGAGAGAAAATCAGATTCAAGAGGAAACCTGGACTTAGAGCTCGTCAAGTAGAACTTCAAACCCTAGAGCTCATCAAGGAGAACTCTCTACCCTGATTAACCTAAAATCAGACTTGTCTTTTTCTTCATTCCTCTTCCCTCTAAGTAGGGTTGACGCAAATAGGGAAAACTCACCCCAAGCAAAATCCTCTTTATCACAGTAAAAATCAAGCCTCTTAAGCCCTCACACACAATTTGAGAAATTTTTGCCCCCTTCAAAGTTTATAAGGAAGTCAAGTTCAATAGTTTAGCTTCTTTAAGCTTTGAAAAAATATTTAGATCTCAATTTTTTGAACATGTGCCAAGTGATTTTAAGATCCTATTTGATTCAACAATTACATTTCGAGTAGTTATTTGATCAACTTCCCGTTCAAATCAATTTTATCACCCCTTTTATTTTCAAATCATGTCATATATGCAAGTATGTGAATTTATTGGGGTAATTGAAAAGGGTTTTACAAAATATTCAAATATGGGGATAAGATTTTAAATCCAAGTATTTACATGTATATAATTTGAGATATATTGGCCGTACTTGTTCGAGTACTATGAACTAGTGCTATTGCACTTTGAAATCATTCATTCAAGTTCGTATTACTAATCATGGGTTAGACTTTGAAATAAATTATCATATTGAGTTGTTTCGTATGCTTTCCCCAAATTGAAAAATCAATACCAAATTTACATTAAACCTATATTTTCAAATCAAGTCATTAAAGATTATTTTGAGTTATTTATTACACTGAATATGTATTTAAGATTGATGTACCTATTTCCTTGTGCTTGAATTGTTAAATCTACTTGTTGAGAGGCAATTTACATTAGGATGTATTGTAAACAAGTAAGCCTTGCAAATTGGGTCAAGTCTGAGGTAGGCCGGACCATCTTCAACTCAAATTGTTTGAGAGAAGTTGTTTTCAAGGTTGAGTAGTTGTGTTTTTTGTTGTATGAGCCGTAAAACCTT
Organism: Aristolochia californica; assembly: GCF_029961685.1. Lineage (NCBI taxonomy): Eukaryota > Viridiplantae > Streptophyta > Magnoliopsida > Piperales > Aristolochiaceae > Aristolochia > Aristolochia californica. Next base: position 28,554,106 of record NW_027181771.1, read on the forward strand.
GTCTAAGCATGAGGTGTTGAAAATCTCTTTGTGGATTTAGGCTAGTGTACATGCCTAGCAAGTGGTTGAAAATCCCTATGGGTCTAGGTTGTGTACCTTGCTTACTACTATAAATATAAGTGAAAATGTGTTATTGTAAATTGGCTCTTGTGCTCAATTGAGTAGCGTAAACCGTTGTTTGGGTAGCATTATAATTGGCCCTAGAGGCAATTTATCGTAGATGTTGTAGAGAAATTGAAGCTTAGTGGAGCCTGGAAGTGTTAAAATATCTTAGGAGGTAGACTAACAATCCTTATAAGGATTATAAAGCACCTAAAAAACTTGTGTGTACTTTGTATATGTTTGATTCCATGTGTACTTTGATCATTGTGCATGAACATAAACTGTAATGTTGACATTGTACTCTAAATTAATTGAAATGGTAAATACAAACCCATAGGGATTAAGCAAAAATGAGTTAAATTAGGGGCAAAAATTACCAACTTATTCACCTCATAGGTTTGTTCCTCACCAGGCATAACATATTTGAGTAAATGGGTAAGGAAACCAATAAATTAAAATTATTTAAAAAATCAAAATATTATAAGAAAATATAGCAATAACATAAAAATACTTAGTACATATGGAGATAAAAGAGCAGGGATGAGGAAAAGCCTCACCTCCCTTCTTTTCTCCCTGATCTTTGTTCAATTATTCAAGAGAAAAGGGTGGTGACTACTCCTTTTGTTTTTTCTATTACAACAGGTTATATCCACTTAGATGGTAAAGCTCTAAATCAAGACCTCAATGTAGAAAAGTATCATGAGAACATTTGAGCCACAGCCCAAGTCTCTCTTTTTCTGTCAAGATAAGACTCCTTGAGACTTCAATTTTGGTCCAAGGACCATCTCCATCTCACTTGCTACAGCCAGCCTAAGTCTGGCTGAGTTGCCTTAGTTTTTAACCTCAAGAGTGCAGATTAAGCAACATGAGGTGATGTTTGATACTAAAGGGAGTCATTAACAAATGCCTTCATGTCACCTGTGAGGGTTCACGATTAGATAAATTCTTATCCATGCAAGTCTTCTTGAACACAAAAGAAGCATCATGAGCAAAGTGCACCAGTACACAAAAGAAGCATGATGGTGTTCTTTTATACTACTAATCTCTCTAATGTGAAAATAATCACACTTTATGCAAAGGCAAAAGCGTGCCCTCAGGCCTTACATTATTTTTTTCCCATTCACGCTCTCCTTTGAGAAAAGATGAAGCACTAGGGATTACATTAATTCCTTGATCATATCTGGTTTTATGTGGCATTCATGATCGATGCCTTTAGATAATATGAGAATGTGTCGTTTTTTTAAATTTCTTGTTACTGGAGAGACCCCTCTGCAAAGCAGGCAAATGAGACATGAGAGAAGAAAGAAACCCTCAACCAAAGCAAGGGATATATACTCGAGGCCGGAAGCTCAAACCTGGGCAAAAGAAATGGAAAAGAAGAAAAAAGTAAGAAAGCACCGGTTATACTAGTAACTACGGATCCAGCCTTACTTAAACCGTTTCTCAAGCAGTTCAGTGGTGGCGAAAGTAAAGGAGACCACTTCTCACGCATCTTGTCACTTTCTTCTCTTCTCGCTCTTGCGTCCTCTAGATCGCTAAAGATGCCAACTTCTTCTCGTATCTTCTTCTTCCTTCTCTGCAGCTTCATCTCCATCTCACTCTCAAGTACGTGATTCACTCTCGCTGTAAATTCCCTTCATTAATTCAGGTATCAGGTACTAATTAACTCTCTTCTCTTTTCTTCTGCAGTTGCAGGTAGCGGAAACCAACTCATACTAGTCAACAACTGTAACATAACCGTTTGGCCAGGGATCCTTGGCGGAGCCGGCCACCCTCACCCTGCAAAGGGCGGGTTCCGTCTCGGACGTGGCGAGGAAGTAGTCATTAACGTTCCCTCCGGTTGGTCTGGGAGAATATGGGGACGGCAGGGGTGTTGCTTCGACGAAAATGGGAAAGGCTCCTGTGATACTGGCGACTGTGGAGGGCTGCTGCATTGCATGGGGACAGGCGGAAACCCGCCAGCAACCGTCGTGGAAATGACACTGGGGACCTCCAAATCGGCGCTGCATTACTACGACGTTAGCCTCGTTGATGGGTTCAACATTCCGGTGTCGATGCTCCCCGTGGGAGGTGGAATCGGCTGCGGCGTGGCTGCTTGCGAGGTGGACTTGAACTTCTGTTGCCCGTCGATGTTAGAAGTGAAGCGAGGAGGGAAAGTGGTGGCCTGTAAGAGCGCCTGCCTTGCTCTCAAATCGGCCAAGTATTGCTGTACTGGGGACTACGCATCGCCAAGGAGTTGCAAGCCTTCCCTCTACGCACACCTCTTCAAAGCCATCTGCCCTCGGGCATACAGCTATGCTTTCGACGATTCCTCCAGCCTCCACACCTGCCGCTCTTCACGATATCTTATCACATTCTGTCCACCACCCAGGTAGACCAATCCTTCTTCACTTCAACTATGTTTCTACTATTTTATCGTCTTTCGGTTTGTTCTAGTTCCCAGATAATTTTTATCGACAGTTCAATGTTAGTAAGGGCTAGAGCCCCATACATTTAGCTTGTTGTAATGGTATAAAGACGGCACTAAAGCTTGCGCAGAGACTGCTCAAATACCATTATTTTCTTGTTACAGCTGATCCAGTTTCTTGCCAAATGCCCGGAAATTTTAAAACAGGGCTAACCGCGTAAGAAACATAATCTGATGGAGTGATTCCAATTTGCTCAGATTTGCGACGAATCTGTAGAGCAGGCAATTAGCGAAACCTGGGCTGCCATTCAACATGTGAAGTGCTTTCTAGATAGAGGTCTGAATTTGAGCCTCGGTGTGCCCAAGGATAATTAGTCGTAAAGAAAAATCATGGATCATGGGAGACAAGTCATTTCAGGATATAGAGCAAAGACGATCGTAAAGGAGAACTGCCCGCAATATAATTGATTAGGAAAACAACGTTAAAGGTAAGTGAAGGAATGTAACGTATACGCAGTAGTTATGGAATCAACAGAAAATAAACAGTAAAAGACAGACGTTTTGCCACCTTAAAAGAAACGAAGGATCCTGTGACTAGGCTAAAAGAAGAGGGGATTAGCAGTAGAGACACTAATATAATCTTTTCACTCCCACTGCAAATTTCTCAGATAGAAATTGCCGGTACAAATCCCTGCAAGATAAAAGCCAGAAAGTTGTAAAGAGGGGAACAAAAAAACTGATCCAACACAAAAAACTATTTGGTACGTGTAAATTTCTTTATTTCCGATTAAGAAATACATTAAGATTGCACTTACATATAAGGGAACAGATCCCCTTTGAAATAAAAAATACAGATCCGTTAATTTTGGATCATATGGCCAGTTATTCTCGGATTGTAAGACCCGTTATGTTTGGATCTTCAACACTCCCCTTCAAGTTAGAGTATATGTTAATGATACCCAACTTGCCGAGTAATGCCTCAAATTGGGACGAATTCAATGTCTTAATAAATAAGTCTGTAGTTTGGTCATTGGTTCGGATATGGGTTGTCTTAATCAACACTGCTTGAATCTTTTCACGAACTAAGTGACAACCAATTTCGATGTGCTTGGTTCGCTCATGAAAGACCGGATTTGAGGCGATGTGTAGAGCAGCTTGGTTGTCACAATACAACATGGTTGGCTGAGTATGTATGATTTTCAAGTATTTCAAAACGTTCTTCAACCAAGTAATTTTGCAACATGTAGTAGCCATAGAACGATACTTTGCCTCGGCAGTTGATTGAGGCACCATTGTTTTCTTCTTTTTTTTCCATGAAACGGGTGATTGTCCAAGAAATATACAGTACCCTGTTACTGACCTTCTTGTGTCCCTGTAATGAGCCCAATCCGCATCACAAAATGCATTTAATTGGAGTGTGCTTGTAGAGGACAATAGAATACCCTGTCTAGGGGTTTGTTTCAGGTATCGAATAACTCTATGTGCTGCCTCAAGGTGTGGTATACGTGTTTTTTCCATAAATTGACTTAGAACATGGACGGTATAGACCATATCTGGTCTAGAATTGGTCAAGTAGATCAATCTTCCCACAAGACCCCTGTATGATGAAGGATCATTTAGGGGTTCACCATCGGATTGTGTAAGAGCCAAGTTTTGCTCCATTGGGAACCTTGTAGGTTTTGCTCTTAGAAATCCAGCATCTTCTAATATCTCCAAGGCATATTTCATTTGGGAGAGAGAAATCCCCTTCAAAGACTTTGCTACTTCTATGCCCAAGAAGTAATTGATCTGGCCAAGATCCTTAAGTTTGAATTGTTTGGATAATAATTGTTTCACATCTTCAATATGTTGCAGATTGTTACTTGCCAAAATCATGTCACCAACATACACAAGTATTGCTGTAAAACTGCCTTTGTGGAATTGGACGAATAAAGAATAATCTACATTTGACTGATGAAACCTAGCAATCTTGAGGGTTGTGGAAAATTTTAAAAACCACTATCTAGAAGCTTGTTTCAAGCCGTATAGTGATTTGTTTAGTTTGCACACTCGAGTCTCCCCCTTTCGTCCAAAACCAGGGGGTAGTGACATGTAGACATCTTCATCAAGATCACCATGTAAGAATACATTGTTGACATCGAGTTGGTGAAGATACCATCCTTGAATAGCAGAAACACTCAGTAGGACACGTACAGTGAATAGTTTGGCAACTGGGGCGAACGTCTCTTAATAGTCAAGTCCTTCAATCTGGTTGTATCCTTTGGCGACTAGGTGAGCTTTGTAACACTCAACTGTGCCATCAGATTTGACCTTGACTTTGTATACCCATTTACATCCAATGGGTTTCTTGCTAGGTGGAAGAGAGATGAGCGTCCATGTGTGGTTAGCCTGGAGGGCTTGAATTTCATCATGCATTGCTTGACACCATTTAGTATCCTTCTTGGCCTGTAAAAAACTAGTTGGTTCTTTTATAATAGTTAATGAAGTGGTAAAAACTTTATGAGATGGGGATAACTAGGCATAAGAAAGAACGTGAGAGAGGGCATAAGGTGTACCTGATGTGGTGACCACGTTGGAAGCAGAAGATTGCTCAGGTCGTAACGGTAGGGTCACTTCCCCATGAAAATCCTGAAAGAAACTGGGTCGCTTAATGGGCCATGTAGAAGGGCGCCAAGCAGGAGATGGTATGGGAGTAGGAGAAGGTATTTGGGGGGAAGAAGTATGATCAACGCTAGGAATGTTAGGACTTGGTGACTGAGAAGGTGTGTCGGATAGAGGGTTAAGATAAAGTATGTCTGGTATAAGGTCGGCATAAATAGTAGACATTATAGAAGGGGGAAACATGAGACTCTTATTTGTTGTGGAAAGATGTTTAAGAAGGAATTCTTGTTCAAAGAAAGTAACATCTTGGGAGATAAATACTTTATTGAATTGGAGATCATAAATCCTATATCCCTTTTGTCCATAAGGGTACCCAAGAAAAATGCAACGGATGGCACGTGCATCAAATTTGGATAACTTGTGGCGTGAGAAGAGTCAAAACATAAACATCCAAAAACTCATAAATGAAAGTAAGTGGGGATAATATGAAACAACTGCTCATAAGGTGTTTTACTTTGCAAGACTATGGTAGGTGCCTGATTTATGAGATAAACAGTTGTTAAAATGGCATCCCCTCAAAATTGTTAAGGAAGATGGGCTTGAAAAAGTAAGGCTCGGGCCATGTTTAGCAGGTGTCGATGTTTGTGTTCGGCTACCCCTTTTTGTTGTAGGGTGTGAACACAACTGGTTTGGTGGACAATGCCTTTGGACAAGTAGTACGCGGCAAGAGTGAATTCAGGGCCATTATCACTATGCACAACTTTCACCTTTGAAGCAAATTGGGTTTCTACCATACTAATAAAATTAGTTAGGTGAGTTTGAGTTTCAGATTTGTGTCGCATCAAATAAATTCATGTGTATCTAGTAAATTTATCAACCATAGTAAAGAAATATCGGACCCCAGAAATCGATGCAATATGGTAACCCCCTAGATATCAACATGCAATTTTTCAAAAGATGATGTGCTATAAATTGTGCTCAAAGGAAATGACAATCTAGTTTATTTAGCCAAGGGGCAAACCAGACAATTGTTTGAACTACAAGATTTTTTATTCAAAAATGGAAATGAGACAGATACTTGATGTGATGGATGCCTAAGACGTTGATGCCAAATACCAGATGGAGAATGTATGGAATAACATGATGATGGTTTTGGACGATCAAGGTAGTAGAGATCCTGCCATTCAGTTCCTGGTCCAATCATCTTCCCCGAGTGTAGGTCCTATATGACACAAATATGGGTGAGGAACACAGTGATGCAAAGAGAATTATGAAGATGCTTGCTGATGGAAATGAGGTTCAATTAGAAAATTGGGACACATAAAACATTGTGAAGAACCAAACTAGAAGAGAAAACAACTTGACCAACATGTGTAACATTAGCATGAGAACTATCTGGTAATTTCACTATTTTGTTCGTAATAGCTCGCCAAGACGTAAGTAATATATGACAGCAAACAATATGGTCAGTGGCTCCACTATCTAGGATCCATGTTGCTTCCTTATCGGGAGAGGAAAATTAAAATGCTTTACTTGAAAGGTTGTTATGAGCAAAGGAGTTACCCATATGATTTGCCATTGATGGCTTGTTATGAATGAGTATTTGTAATATTTGTTGGCATTATTCCTGAGTAAAAGGAAAGGAGTTGGATATGTTCTTCTTCTCTATGGACTTAGTAGATTCTGCAAACTTGAGTCTTCGACAGGAATCAACGGTGTGACCCTTAAAACCGCAATAAGTGCATTTCAAATGTGCCCAATAATTTCCAACATGGTGACCGTCTTTGTGACATTTTGAACAGGTGGAGGGGCCACCTTTCTTGTATGAATTTCTGATAGCGAGCTGCTGCCTCGGGTTGAATGATACTCCGCTTATTCAATACATCTTTTTGTCGTTCATGTCTGAGTACTAGGGAATAAACCTTGCCAATTTTAGGCAAAGGGTCTATTGTTAATATTTGCCCACGTACGATAGTAAAAGTTTCACTTAATCCCATGAGAAACTTGATGATTTTTTGTGTTTCTCGATAGGATAGTTCCTCTTTCATAGAGCCACAACGACAGTTTGAGATAGGACAAAGAGAATATCTCTCATCCCACAGTCCTTTGAGTTTGGTGAAATATGAGCTAACAGACATATTATTTTGTATGCAATCATGTATTTCATTCTCAATGTGAAATAATTGGACATTGTTTACCTGAGAAAAACAATCGCTCAATTCATTCCAAACTGTCTGTGTTCCATCACAATAGAATACACTTGCTGCAATATCTCTGGAGATTGAACTTAATAACCAAGTTTTGACAAGATTATCACAACGAATCCACTATTATAATTCATTGTTGGTATTGTTGTCTGGTCGTTGTAGAGATCAATTAACAAAACCAAATTTGTTTTTTACGGTGAGGGCTATAGTCATGGAATGACGCCATGTGTTGTAATTCTCCTCATTGAGAAGTTGTGGTACGAGAACCAACCTAGGCTTATCTAAATGGTGAAGATATAGTGGGTGATTCAGATTAGCAAAGTTAGATGTCATACTAGCGATATCCTTGTTGGAAGCTTGTGTACGCAGACTGCGGCTCGGGATTTCGAGCTAGACTCCTTAGGTTCGAGTTGACTCAGCAAAAAAAAAGTGGTGTGGCTCAGCTCGGCTCGGCTCAACTGATTTTGGCTCGGATTAATATGGGCTCGAACCTTGGGGAAAAAGTGTTGATTTAATTCAGATCATAAATTTGTGTCTTCTCACTTTTCTCTTCGGACTCAGCCAAAGAGAAAAAAAATGAAGAATTGGCGAACCAGGTGAACTGTTGACAAATGTCTACATTGCCAGTCAGGACTTTGGAGCGCCGTTTGCAAACGTCATCTGTGCAGCAGAGGAAGGCCGGAAGGCACAGTAGCGGGACAATGCCAGGAGGCTCAACGGAGAATTTGGAACCCGGGGTAAGCCGGAAATGACAGTGATGTTGCGTCACCAGATCTGGGAGATACCTTTGTCGGAGAATAAATGGGCTCCGGTTGTGTCTCTTGAAAATTGACGTAGATTTATCTCCATCCATCGAACGAGGATTGGGACCTCGACGGAAATGTCACCGGAACCGGAAGCGGCAACGAGACAGACGGGAAAAAAATAGAAAGGAGCGATTTCAGGATTGTCACTCTGATACCATGTAAATTTCTTTATTTTCGATTAAGAAATACATTAAGATTGGAACGAATCCCGTTTGAAATTAAAAATACAGATCCGTTAATTTTGGATCATACAACCAGTTATTCGTTGATCGTAAGACCCGTTATGTTCAGATCTTCGACAATATGAAACATGCAAAACGCTATCTCAGTCATCCAATCATGATCAACAGCTATCTCATATGTGCGATCAATGGTTATCTTAGTCATCCGATCAATGGTTATCATAGTCATTTCGCATGCACCAAGCGACTTTTCGTATTAGATCAACCCTGAAGGGGGACAAAATACAAGAGCCATGGGTGGAAGGTTAATTGGAATAGAGCATGTGCCATGGTGGTGGTGCTCTTAATTGAACAAACTTGGGGTTAAAATCTACTTAAAAGGGTATAATAGAATAACAATAAATCAACAATTGCCACATAAAAAATCATACGCAGATCATATGAGTTGTCGACAAAAATATCTACATTAAAAATAATCTAATACAGCTAATTTTTTAAATAAAGATGAATTTATTTTTATTTTACCAGATTCGTTTTCATGCAAGGCTCAATTTTTTCTTCCACATGAAAACCTGTCTTTTTCTCCGGACAATCGTGTTGCAGTGTTTCCCTATTACGCTCTTTCAGCGAACCTGAACCCGACAAGCTCGGCGTAATTGAGTGGAGGTGGATTAAGTACGTAGGTGTGAAATAGCAACTGCTGATACCAGGCAGACCTCATCTTTTAACTTTAGATTCTGCTTGGTTACAGTTTCGTTCGCGCAAAATATTTCCATGACCTCTCTTTCTCAGCATTTCTTTCATTACCCATCTCATGGTTTCTTCTCAACATACTCGAACACCCGCATCGATCGTAAAAGACAGGTTACGTCTGCCTTAGCGATAACCAGAGAAAGTTTAAGAAATTCGAGCAGTTGGTTGGAATTTGAACCTCCTCCGCTTACAACTTCAAGCATTGAACACCCAAAACAGTGCTTTCAACACTTGCTCATTGGAAATGAAGTTCCAATGTTTGATAAAATGCTTGAAGGGACGTTAGACCCAAAAAATCATCTTGTTGATGCCTATGATAATATCCCTGGAAGGTCGAAAGTCGAGGTGTCTGGTTCGGTATCTTCATCCGTGGTTTTTTCTGATTTTCGTTGCATGGAAACTGTACCAGATCGGAGTTCTGTACTTAGAGCTTTGAGTGTGGCAGTTTCTCTGCAGAAACTAGACCTTGGCAGAAAGATTCATGCTTTAGCAATAAAGATTGGATACGGAGATGATACATTTGTTGCAACCAATGTGATGAGCATGTATTCGAAATGCAAAGACACTAGCAGTGCATGTAAAGTTTTTAATCAGCTGCCCGCTATTGATATTGTTTCTTGCAATGCCTTGATATCTGGCTATGCGAACAGTGGTCTGTCTGATCAGGCTCTGACTTCATTTGTTCAAATTCAGCTTACTGGTATTAGACCAAACGCATACTCGTTTTCTATTGTTCTTGGTGTTTGTGGCACCCTTGCAGCTACTGAAGAAGGAAAGCAACTTCATGCCTACGTTATCAAGGTTCAGTGTCTACATGAATCAGCTGTCGGTAATGCACTTCTAACTATGTATTGTAAATGTGGAATGATTGATGAGGCTCAAATTTTGTTTGATAGGTTATCCAATAGAAATTTCATTTCATGGACAGCAATTATAACAGGCCTTTACCATAGTGGATTCTTTGAGAAGGCATTGAAACAGTTTAATTATATGAGGCAATGTGAATTGAAGCCAAGTGAGTATACTTATGCTGTTGCCTTGGCTTGTTCTGGCAATATAAAATTTCCTGGCAGTGGAACGGCACTTCATGCTATGGCAACAAAAAGTGGATTTGCTTCAAATGTTTTTGTAGCTACTTCAATTTTGAACATGTACATGAATTATGAAGAAATGGGTGATGCAGAAAAGAAATTTATAGAAATGGAAAATCCAAAATCGACTGCATCCTGGAATGCCCTTCTGACAGGTTATGTTTTTCATGGACACAACTTGAAGGCCATGGAGGTTTTCAATAGAATGGCTGAAAATTCTGTAACATTTGATCAGTTTACTTATTCTATCATCCTGAAGGCATGTTCTGTCTTGCCATCTCTTACCAGTGGTAAGCAAATTCATTCTTGCTTGATAAAAAGTGGGGGCAAGTTGAGTAAACATGTTGGAAGCTCCATAATTGAAATGTACGCAAAATGTGGTGAGTTAACAGAAGCTGTTATGGTTTTTGATTGCATGCCAAGACATCTGCGTGATCTAGTGGTTTGGAACTCACTTATAAAGGCTCATTCAGTGATAGGTTTAGCAGATAAAACCATTCTTTTGTTTGCTAAGATGATAGAGGAAGGAATGAAACCCACAAGTGCTACTTTTCTTGCAGTTCTCACTGCCTGTAGTCATTCCGGTCTTGTTCAACAAGGTCAGGAGTTATTTGAATCCATGGTACGAGATTATGGTCTCATGCCAGAAGAGAAGCATTATAGCTGCATAGTGGACTTACTAGGTCGATCTGGTCGGCTTGAAGAAGCTAGGAACTTTATATGTGGGTTGCCTATTAAGCCTACTACTTCCATTTGGCGACCTTTGCTTGCAGCATGCCAGTCCTACAGTAATCTTCCACTGGCAGAGTATGTTGCTCAGAGGATATTAGAGATAGACCCCCTTGAGGTAACAGCTTATATCACTCTCTCAAACATGTATGCTGAAGTGGGAAGGTGGAGAGATGTTGAAAAACAGAGGAAGTCCATGAAACTCAAAGGACTGAAGAAAGAACCAGGCTGCAGTTGGATGGAAGTGAATCACAAGGTACACAAGTTCTTTTCAAGGGACAGGACGCACAGTGAGACTCAAAAAATCTATGAGAAACTGGAGGAACTGGTGTGTCAGATAAAAGAGAATGGTTATTCTCCTGAGTCAAAACTTGTGTTAAGTCATAGAGGAGATCGAGACAAAGGACATGTTATATATCATAGCGAAAAACTTGCATTTTCATTTGGGCTCATCTGTGTACCAGATGGTACACCAATTCGAATATTCAAGAATCTCAGGATTTGTGGAGATTGTCACATGTTTATGAAGTTTATGTCAGGAATTACTCATAGAACTATAGTGATAAGAGATAATTTCCGGTTTCATATCTTTAAAGAAGGTCACTGTTCATGTGATGATCACTGGTGATGTCTGTCATTCTTTAGATCAAACAATCCTGAATAGTCTGCTTCTGTCCAACTAGTTTGCCTTAGCTTGACAACGTTAGCTTGTTTTGACTAGTAGCTGAAGGAGAATATTTAGCTTGTTGCTATAATATACACAGTACATATGATGTAAAATCTCTTTTCTTTATCATTATTGAGCTCTTGCATAAACACTTTTTTTATCTTAATTTTGCTCTCTTTTTTTTCTGTAGAAATGTCATAATGAGAAATTGAGATAACTGGAATTTTTTTTAATATCTATTATAATTTATTTTCTTTCCTTTCTATTATGAATTTCATCCTGTTAAAAGAAAAAAGTATGGTCGTTTTTTAGAACACCTCCAGTGACCCAGTCCAGTCTGTCTCGTGCAACGATTGGTCTCCCGGAAGTGGCCGGTATTTGTTCCTCTTTATTTGCGTGTGTCAAATGCTAGACTCGAAACTTCGCCGCTGGTCGAGCCTCATCAGCGACTCGGCTTGTCGTGGATCTTTCCGGCAGACGATATATCTATTTCGCCAACTTCTCCAAGAAAATCTGAGACCAAATAGTTTCATTCTTCCCAGCGTGCTTCGCGCCTGCGCCAACACCCAGGATCTAAAAACCGGACGGGAACTGCACAACTTCATTTTTCGGTGCCTGGATTGTTTGGATCCCTTTATCAATACTGCGTTGATAGACATGTACTCTAAATGCGGCCGTGTGCAGCTTGCTCGCACGTTGTTCGATAGAATGCCCGAGAGAGACTTAATCACCTGGAATGCTATGGTGTCTGGGTACGCTCAGCAAGGTTCTGTGAAAAATGGACTGGTTTTGGTTGAGGAGATGAGGTCAATGGGAGTGAAACCCGACATAGTGACTTGGAATGCTCTGATCGCAGGTTTTTCTCTGGGGGGTGAGGACGAAATGGCCATCAATCTGTTTCAGACAATGAAGGATGACGGAATTTGCCCTGATGTTGTCTCTTGGACTTCAATTATATCTGGGTTTACCAAAAACCTTCAGTATGATATGGCTTTCAAAATGTTTAGAAGGATGATACTTGCTGGGACGAGACCAACTTCAGTCACAATAAGCAGTCTTTTACCCGCTTGTTCAAATGTGGCTAACTTGAGGCTTGGTGAGGAAATTCATGGATATGTGGTGGTGGCTGGCATTGAAGAAGATATATTTGTCAGTAGTTCTTTAGTGGATATGTATGCAAAATGTGGTTTTATATTCAAAGCTGAGAGATTGTTCTACAAGATGCATGGAAAAAATGTAGTAAGTTATAATTCAATGATTTTTGGGTATGCAAATAATGGGAACTGTGATAAAGCTATCAACTTGTTCGAGCAAATGGTTGAAGGAGGAGAACTTGGACCGGACTATCTAACTTTTGTGGCAGTCATTATGTGTTGCAGCCATGCAGGATGGGTTGTGCTTGGTAAGAAACTTTTCACTTTGATGCAAGAAAAATATGGTATAGAACCCAGGTTAGAGCATTATGCATGCATGGTGGATCTTTTGGGTCGAGCAGGGAGGATATCTGATGCTTATGAGTTTATAAAGATGATGCCAGTGGATCCCGATGCTTTTGTATGGGGTGCATTGTTGGGTGCATGTCAACGTAGTGGTAACATTGAACTAGCAGAGTTGTCAGCATTGCATTTATTAGAACTGGAGCCGAGAAGTGTGGGTAGTCATGTTACACTGTCTGGTATTCTTATGAATTCAGGTAGATGGGAAGATGCAGCAAAACTAAAAAAAATGGTACAGAGAAGACTAAGAAGAAGCATTGGGTGTAGCTGGTTAGATGCTGTTTGATTTGAAATCTTGGTAACTATTGATGGTGTTTTTGGGCTGAGAACCAACTCCACTTTAACTAGTAAAGTGTTAAATTGGAAGAGAAAAGACTAGAAACTAGTGCTGAGAAGGGTTAAATACAAAAGAAGGACAAGAAAAAAGGAAAAAGGAGATCTTGTATCACTAGCCTTTAATCTCACCGAAACCCTAGGTACAGAAGTCGCAAATGTTAGTGCTGAAGAAGTGCTTGAATGCCGATGGGGAAAGTTTCCTGGAACTGGTGAGAAGAGATTCTTACCTTGGAAAATTTTCGTCTTTCTTCTGAATTCTATAGATGTCATCATTCATTTGTCCTTCTCCTTGCTGCACTTCTTTCAGGTATAGTTCTCTATGAATAAACTATTTTCACATCTGCAGCTGCATGCCTTTCTGCAACTTTCTCTTCCATCAACTGAGTCGATTCTCATACTAGTGTACTGATGCAGATAATAATCAATATTCTGGTGACTTTTTTCATACTTTCTATGAAAGAGAAGAAGTATGCAAGCCTCAAATGGCTTTCAAGGACTTGTATAGCATTCAAAGAATGGAAATTTGGCTGTTTGGTGTCATGGTCTGATTATATGTGCTTGGAAGTTTAGAAAACTGAAGCATTGGCAAGTAGAATCACTTGAATCAAGTTCTCTTACTAGTTAGTTTTCGATTGCCTTATTCTCATCTGTTATTTTGCTTAACGTCTCAATTACTCCAATTTACAGTGGTAAAACAACATAAAAATAATTTGTTAACAAAACAAAACAATGAAAATTAACAAAAATATATAAATTAATAAATTAATTAAGTAATAAAATATTTTTTGATAATATAAAAATGAGAATAAAGGAAACTAATAAAAATCTAAAAATGGAAAATTAAAATTAATAACAACTGATAAAACATCAGAATGAAAAATAAAAAAATAGTTAAATTATTAAAAATAAATAAGTTAATTAGTTACTAGTAATAAAATTAAATAACATAATTAATTTATATTAACTTTTTAATAAATTAAATTGAAATACAGGATTAAATAAACTAATTGCAAAAGTAAAAATATATTTGACAGAAAATAAGAAAGTGGAAACAAAAAATAAATAAGAAATTAATCAAGTAATAAAAAACATAAAATAGTATTTAAAAATAAAAATAGTATAACTATTTTATAGTAGATATCATATACATGAATAAAGTAATTAAAAACAGAAAGTATTTAAAAATAAAAAATAAAAAATAAAATAATATTCAAAAACTTAGAAATTAATTGCTCAAAATTTGATTATTTTTAAATAAAATATCTTATTTAAAATAATATACTATATACAAATAGATAATTATGTTAGAAGTAAAAATGAAGTAATCAGAAATATTGCTAATTAAAAAAAAAATTAGAAATGGTAAAATAATAAGTAATTGAAAAGTAGGATAATATATTTCTTATTAGGAAAGTAAAAAATTTCAATTCTGCTTCATTTTTCTGCATAAGGTTTCATTATGAGTATTCATGGATTGTACTCATTTGAAAGTAGCATTTGAAGTATTGACTGGTTCCTCCTAGCAAAGGTAAAGGCAAAGGCAAAGGCAAAAGGCAAAAGGCAAAAGGCAAAAGGCAAAAGGCAAAAGGCAAATGGCAATAGCAAAAGCAAAGGTAAAGAGGCCAGGTTCTGGAACCAGCACAATCTTACCTAAGACTACATAACCCACCATCTACCATTATTCGTATCAGTAAAGATTTTGTAAAAGAAATGATTGACAGGGAAATAGGTGATGCTGCTTTGGTTGGATTTGCAAATTTACCTACAACACTCATCTCATCTCATCCATAAAGCTTTTGAAGAGAGAGAGAGAGATCACTCTCTTCTTGTTCTACTAAATTTTATCTTTTCAGTTCCTTCAGTTAAATCCCCTTGCAATCTGCAACACTTCCGAGTCTGGAGGATATTGTCTCAGGCTGTTCTTTTCTTTTTCATTTTTTTTTTTTCCTCTTTTCACCTTTTGAATAGTCCAAACAGCCAACTTGATTCCTCTCCAAGTTCTAAAGAGCTCAGTCACTGTAAAAAAAAAAAAATCAAAAATCAAAAAGCTAAACAATAAGAACGAGGCTAAGTTTTAGCTTCACTCACTATGAATCAGTAAGACTTGGAAAGCTGGAGTAAGAGTCTGCCATCCATATCTCTCAACATAGATTTGACTGCAAGTTAATTCCGAAAGCTCGAGACAAATCCATGACAAAAGCCCTTTCCTTTGTGTCACTTCCATTTGACCTTATCTGTAGGCTGTCTTTCCAAACTCTCTCTCTCTCAGAATCCACCAGTTGGAAGACCACTTCGCAAGGATAAGCCTCTCTGTTTTACATTTCGAGAGAGAATAGTATTTACTTTATTTTGTTCAAAGATAACAAGTAACATCACAATGTTGTTGTCATCCGGGAAGCAGCAATTTTGTCAATAAGAATTCATGTTTCTCCCAGCAGTTGCCACTCTTCAGCTACATTCAGTAAACAGCAATCTTTACAGATAAAAACTTCATGAGCTCCCAGCAGTTGCCAGTCTTCAACTACATTCAGGTCCAGATCCCTGAGGAACCCACAAAGCCAAAACTGGTTTTTGCCATCCCAATGGAAAAGAGTAATCAGTTCATCACAAAATGTAGAAACTTTAACACCCTTCGTGTGCGAGGCTCCTCGTATAACTTCCACCTTGCTGGTTAAAATCAACTGCTCTGTTACACATGAGTACCATCATGAAGTTTTTCAAATAAATGATTTCAAGACAGTGTCCTCATTAATATTTCCTACTCGATCCTTCTCTCTTGAGGAATCTGCTTCCCACTTCATTGCAATATGCACTAGTGGCTGAATCTTTCTGCACTAGTCACAGACATACAAACTTTTAAGGTCGTTTTTAGGCATAACCATGGGTGCTAATGAGAAATACGGTAAGCGTCAGTTAAGAACCCAGACAAGAGCTCAGAAGCATGAAAATGTTACCCACTAGTCAATTGGTGGACAAAACATATTTGAAAACAAGGCGAAGTGTGGCAAGAAAGAACCAGGCATCAGTTACAAATGGTTGAACTTTAAATGTTTGAATTGTTATTTGGTGACAAAGTTACAAAAATCGAACACTAAGCTCACTGAAGGTGAAGAGACTTACTCTTGGAGGAGTCTCAAGAAAACGAAGAATGAAATTTATTTATCGTTCTGAGTAACGCGAGGGTGTAAGACATTCGAACCATACTTGCTCCCGGACCAATCTCTCTGCTGCTCCCTAAAGACATTGTAAGGATGTGAATCAAAGCCATGATAAGCTGCGGCAGCTGCCACCGGGTTATTCATGGGCATCTGAACATGCCCATGACCTTGATCCATGCCAAGAACAGGCACCGTCATCATAGGGGGACCGTAGGGCATCGGAATTGGCATCTGCACACATGACTCCTGCAAACTCTGCGGGGCAGGAGTTGAAGGAAAAAGCCGATCGGAAGAGGAAGGTCCCTCGTCCGATAACCCTTGCATCCTCTTCAGATAGAGCCGGTACTTCTGAAGATGACTTGCAACGTTCTCTCTGGTCAAGCCCTCAACGTTCATGAGCTGCATGATTGTCTTGGGCACAGCGTTCTTAAAGCCCAGATGTCCCACAACATCGACGAACCTCTTATGTAGTTGGGGAGTCCAGACCAGTCTCGGCCGTTTGAGGGTCCGGGCGGAGTACTCGTCGGTGGAATTTTCAAGCCCACCGCAGCCGTGAAGTCCTGATTCAGCGTCTTCAGTCTCTGATGGATCCATCCTCCGAGTCTTCCTCGACTCAGCAACTTCTCGCGCAGAATTATCCTCCACTTGGACAACGGACGGATCCCGTCGCTGACCGTCCTCAAGTAAAGAGGGCAGAGATTTTAAATTGTTGGAGAAGAAGGAGGGATTTTGTCGACGGAGATTAGCTAGAGTGGTCTGCGACGCCCGAGTGACGTCGATGGTGGTCTTGCAAGGCTCGGGATTGATGCTAAAAGCGGATGCAAGCTCGGGAGTAATCAACCCCTGAGTTAGCGGCATCAG
The DNA here is from genome assembly GCF_029961685.1 of Aristolochia californica. Classification (NCBI taxonomy): domain Eukaryota; kingdom Viridiplantae; phylum Streptophyta; class Magnoliopsida; order Piperales; family Aristolochiaceae; genus Aristolochia; species Aristolochia californica. The sequence continues at coordinate 28,571,502 of NW_027181771.1, forward strand.
ATCGTCCGCGTTAGGCAAGCCCATCTCCCACTGAAGCACTCGTTCCTCCACCTCCTCCTCCTCCTCCCCCGCCTGCCTCATCGCGTAATCATTCGGATGAGATTCTTCTCCCATTTGCCCCTTCCTCAGAAAGTACGCTCAGCCTCAACACGTAACAATTTCAAGGCCGCCGAGCAGCAGAAACGATGATCCAATAAAAAATTCTCCATTTCCAGCAGAAAACCAAATAGGCCGAGGCTGCGTACAAGACAAAGTTCAAAATTCAGACAAAAGGATAAGAATCACAAGGACGATCAGGGCTTCTGAAGCTGCAAAAAAACTCGGGGCAAACAGGAGATCACTCTAAGAGTCCAGCATCCACCAGACCAGCGCAGTAGCAACAAAACAACAAATAAAAAACGTGCGAAAATCTCTTAATGAACCGAGATAATCGGGAGAGAAACCAAAGCTAGGGCTTTCAGAAGTGCGTAAATAAACAATCGAAGAGCGCAGCGGATTACAAAGGAAGAAAAAGAGGGAGAGAAAGGGGAGGATGAGGAGGAGAAAAGAGAGGAAAGCAGAAAGTAGCGTGAGGGGAAGGTCAGATGGGGGACGGTGAGAGAGATATTTCCTTCCGCAACCAAAGGGAGGGGGGAGAGGGTTAATTTGGGAAACTAAACTTTTTTAGATGTAGCATCGTTTTCTCATTTCTCACGAGAGGGGAAAAGGTGCATATCTGATTACAAATCGCACTTGTCGATGTTACACGTGGAAGGCGTAGGTGGATTTTTTTTATTCGCTTTCGCTTTTCGCTGCTTTTATTGTTTTTAAATAGCTCTTTCCGCCTTTTGCTCCGCTTCGCTTTCCATGCCCAGAGTCCACGGCATTAAATGGGCTGGACCCCGCTTCCTAAGTCCATTTAATTACTCCAAAGAAAAGTAGCTTTTAGAACTTAGATATGTCGTCAAAATTCAAACCCATTTTGATGTATGGGCCTAACGTTAAAACAAAAACAACAAGAGGCCCGGCAGGAATCTGGAGCGCGTGGAGTCCAGCTGGCCATTCTTGTTGGTTTTCCTGGCAAATTAGAATTGAATGGTCAATCGGAAAAACACGTAGATGCGTTGGGCACCGAGTCGTCGTTTTGCCAGGTTTTACTCCTCCTGTTAGAGTTGAGAGAGAGAGAGAGATTTGAAGGCTATTGTTACCAACTTGGTGATCTCGTGAACAAACCAAGCTGAATTTTTTAATGTTTTTTGCTCAGCCCAAGCTGGGTTTATTTAAGATATCAATATCCAGCTACCTGCTTTTGCTTGTGTTTTTATACTCCTTACCAAACCATGGTACCAACTCTTAACACTCCTATAGACAAAGACGTTAAATACTATCTCCCTGTCTGTTTTTAGCTCAATAGCAATCTAGCTAGTTTCTCCATCTTCAAACGCTTAAATGGCTTTGTCAGAATAGAAGAATAGGTTTATATTTAAGGAAAAAAAAAAGAGTATCTTAGTTTTGGTGCACCCAAATTTTAATTTAACCATTCTCATAGCAGGTAGGAATAGTGGAAGAAGACAATGCAAACTAAAAAGAGACACAACTCAGAGACCAACGGTGAGTGGGAACATAATGAGAGAGAGTGTGTGAAGTAGATGGAAGTCTAACAACAATGGAGCAGAGCACTTTGCAAAGAGTAATGGGCCTAGTATCATAAGAGAGTCCATACGAAAGCAATAATAATAATCGTAGAAGAAGGAAAAGTAAGCAATCAGAACAACAACAATAAGATTTATACAAGTTCGCCTCAAGGTGAGACTACATCCTATTTTCCACCACTGCAGTAATCCACTATGAAGATGAAATAGTTTACTAGAGAGATCGCACATACTTATAGGTGTTGTTATTCTCTAACCTCTCTCAGCCACAACTGATGCTCCACGGATGATAAAACCCTAATAACAACGACTCCAAATATAAAGAGAAAATTTGGGAAACTAGACTACAATTATAAAATCCCCAAACTAACCTTAATGAAATAGTAGTCAATATATCGTGGATTTGGCGAGTATTCCACCCCCACACCCTCGAGAGGGGGGCTTCCGGTCCCCTTTCCAACTCCTACGGCAACCTTACCGCGAAGGTCAATCCGTGTACCTACTCAACGTAGGGCGTTAACTAGACTCCACAGGTTACTGATCAGCAACTGTAAAAAGAGGGTCTTAGAAGGTTGGTCCATGGTCTGAAAATCATAATCAACCGAAATAAGTGGTTTGGCATCCCTTAAGATAATGAGAAACCCAAAGGGGAATTAGCAAAAAATAGGGTTGATGCTAGAAAAAGTAAACATCGATTGAGATAAACATTTTCTTCAACGACAAAGAGTTACACTCGTAGCCTTTTCAATTATTGGAATACCCCCAAGAAATTGGCCTTAACAGCCTAGAGAAGGAATTTATACTAGGGAGGCCCCAAGTGATGAACAAAAGATGTGCATCCAAATACCTGAAGTACCAAAGGGAAGATAACTTAATCAGGAAACAATTTAGAGAAGGGTGCGGCACCTTTGAACACACTGGAGGACATAAAAAAAAAAAAGCATTGAAGACTGCATAAAGGCAATAAAACTGGGAATATTCATAGACAACATAATAGTTCGGCCAACTTCTAAAAGATGGCAACATTTTCTTTCAGATACACCATTTTGTGAGGTATATAAACACAGGAGGATTAATGAATGATCCCTTTTTCCTTGCAACAAATTTGAAAGGGAGAGGAAAAATACTCTTTTGTGTTATCAAACCGAAAGATTTTGACCTTGGTTTTAAAATGATTTTCCACCATAGCACAAAAAGGTGAAAATAGGAAATACCCCCGCCCTGTTCTTCATTAAACATAACCATGTAACTCTTGAGTAATTATCCACAAATATATAAAAAGACTTACATTGAGATATATTTGGGATATTTATAGGTCCCCACACATACAAATGAACTAAAGTAAAAGGATTGGAAGTCAAATTGTTTTGCCTGGGTTAAAAAATTGATCTATAGTGTTTTCCAAGCTCACAAAATTTATATGAAAATTGTGAAACTAAATAAAAAGAAATTTTTAATTTTACTAATGAGGGATGACCAAACCTTTTATGCCATTTGGAAGACTCTTATGTTGTGGTTGTTGCTACTATTGTTAATATAGTAAGGTCCATATAGTAAATATCCTCTCTCTTATTGTTGTTACCAATCACCTGTTTGGTCTTAATAACCTAAAACACACAATGGGATGAAAAAAATAATATAATAATTTAGTCTTTTGGTCAATTGACTCACCAACATAAGACTCAATGGAAATTGAGGGACAAAAATAATTCTTGATATCCGAAATGAAATAAAATCCGAACCAAATCCGATATATTTAAATCAGTAGAAAACCTAGTATTTACTTTTTTCTTTGTAACAAGAGTTCGAAGGGTAACCATGAGCTAGTGAAGCTTCTTCATTACATAATAGTCTTAATTTAAGGGAGGTTGTTGGAGTTTAAAGCTCGGACAAATTAGGTCTCTTGGAGTTAGTTTCCTACTTTAATTTGATTACCTTGTAATGAGTTAATTAATGCCCAACAATAGTAGTCTAAATGCCAAGTCTTAGTCCAACATAGTAAGAAACCAAAATGTGTTCAAGAATTTAGTCTAAAACTTATAAACTTCAGTGAGTTAGCCAAAATCAAACAATATAGAGTATATTTGTGCCTTGTAGAGAAAATATTTCTCTTTCTCTTCTACCTAACACACCGACTAAGTGTATGCACTTGTACAAAAGTGTGAGCCTAGTGTCCAACAAAAAAACATAAAAAATAATAATAACAACAAGTTTTTAAAGTTTATGCAAAGCATTACTCCAAAAAGGTTAGGTTCACATAAAACAAAGCTGATTGAACATTCAACAAAATGAAAACAAACAAAAATTGCAAGAGCCTGAGTACAACCATTTTATATATATAACTCTTAACATATGTAGGAGTCTTGACGTAGGCTAAAATCTGATATGAGATATGAGTACTAGTTCATACCAAGCAAGACCTCGCCTGTTGTAGTAGTTGAGACAGTTGAGCAAATAATGACAGAACACTAGCCAATCTCATGCTCTTTAAGAGTCCTATTGTCACGGGCTTAGACGAGCCTAAACTCCTTTAGGCTGGCGGAAATTCTAAGTCTCGTGTGACCTGCTTTCAGTCCTTAAAAAATAGTATAGCCTCCTTCCCTAAATCGTCGTCACAATGCTCCTTCCCCCCCAGGTCGAACAATAGTATGAAAACAAAGGAAACTAAGAGGATTAGAGGGGGAGAATACCTTGTATTGATGACTGAAAATACAATGTTGGTCGTCCAAGTGGGAGGACCAGAGTCTCTCTACAATTTTCTCCCTCGTGTGCTCTACAAGCTTTCTCTACAAGCTGGTGAATGAATCTACAAGGGTCGAATGCCTTGGTATTTATGGGTTCGACCCCTTGGAGTCTCTCCCTTCCATCCAATGAGAAGATAACCTCTCCCCATTCAAATCCCTTGATTTGATCCCTTACAACTACCTCTTAGACTCAATCTTGTATGTGGACGTCATAAGTGTCTCCATATGTTTGGTCGCCCAATCAACATTCAAATCATACTTAAAATGAGTCCTAGTTGCCATAGGGAACGTATGGGAGTGGCCAAAGAAGAATCTCCCCCGAAATGGCAACCTCCCAGATTTTGCCACTTCGCATGTGCACGCACGCGCACGTTGTAGAACCAGCATGGCAACCCCAAATGCGCTAGGTACCCGCACTATTGCTTCATGCGCTTGCGCACCCACAGCTTCCATGCTGCACGCGCATTTCACCTTCGACAACCCCAAACGCCAATGCACCTTCTGCCTGGGCCGTGAGCTCGTTCGCCCGCATCTGTTGCTTTTACGGTTTCTGTCTCGGCCAGTTGCTGGGGTCGTTGCGCATCTTGTTGCTTGACCATCAATTTGGCAAGCTCAAGTATGTCTTCTTCCTCCGCAACTGATGTCAGGCCAGCCATATGCGTGCACCCCTCTGGGGCGTACCGTTGCACTTGGCCTTGGTTGTCGCTGTTGTTGCTGTGCACTGGACTTGCACAGTCTTCGGCCATGGTGTTTGGCCATACCATGGCTTTATCCTCCGTCTCATACTCCTGCCTTTATAAGGCAGACGCCCTCGTCTGTGTCCCCTGGTGATAGTCGGCCACCTCCTTCTCGAACTACCACAACTCTGCAACGTCTTGCCATGTTGCCTCGCTTTTCGATTGACCCTACCACTTGACCAAGTATGGCGTCCTCCGGGCTTGCCCCTTTGGCGCTCCTCTCGGTCTGTAATAATATACTCTACTTTGTTTACAAAAGTAGTTGATACATCCATTGGAGCCCTTGGGTCAACCATTCTATCCGGCTCCGAGTCTTCAAAGTAAGGTTTAATGTTCGATACATGAAAAACATTGTGGAACTTAAACCTTTTTGGCAATTGCAATTTATAGGCTAGGTTGCCCACACGTTCAATGATAGGAAAGGGGCCTTCATATTTCTACAAAAGACCTTTGTTCTTGCTTTTTAGGTGACAAAATTGTTCAGGTCTTAGTTTCATAAACACCTGGTCACCTACCTTGAAAGAAGACGCCCTCCTCTTCAAATTAGCATACTTCTTCATTTTTTTAGCTGCCTTGTGTAGTAAGACCCGTGCCAATTTTGTTTTGTCTTTCCATCTCCTCGCCAGCTGATGGGCTACTGGACTCTTCCGTGAGGTATCTGGAATGAGTCCCATAGGCGCTAACGGTTATTGTCCAGTTGCCAACTCAATAGGACTATGCCCTGTGGATTCGAATTTCTGCAAGTTGTATGAGAACTGGGCCACGTCCAACAAGTCTGGCCAATTCTTTTGATTAGTTGCAACATAGTGGCGCAAATATTGCTCCAACAAAGTGTTTTTACACTCAGTTTGGCCGTCAGTCTCAGGATGAAAACTGGTGGAAAAATTAAGGGTAGTTCCTAATAGTTTAAATAACTCGGTCCAGAATTTTCCTATGAACCTGGGGTCACGATCACTTATGATCGTTGTGGCTAGGGGTGGCATCGAGCTGAGCCGAGCCCGAACCTGCTTATGTTCGAGTCGAGCTTGATTTAAATATTTCGAGCCGAGCTTCGAGTTGAGCCTCGTCTCGAGCCTAAAATTGTTATCGAGCTCGAGCCCAACGAGTTCGAGCCGAGCTCGAACCTCAACAAACATTTAAAACTTTTCAAAAAATATATATCGAATAAAATATATATAAAATTATGCATACATTTTACATAAATTGGGCATGACCTCTACATAAAATTGGGCATAACTTATATATAAAATATGTGTATAAGATTGGGCATAACCTCTACTTAAAATTGAGCATAATCTATATATATAATACTTGTATAAAATTCGGCATGACCTCTACTTAAAATTGGGCATAATCAATATACATAATACCTGCATAAACACTCCATAAAATTGTCTATACATTCCATAAATACTTCATGAAATTGTTTATACACTCCATAAAATAATCTAAACACTCCATACACTGCATAACATTATAAATAAACTCCATACAATAATCAAACACAACAAAATTAAACAAAATATCACTATCAATTTACAATCACCCTAATAAAAACTATAAATCCTTTAAATAAAATCCTATTACTATTACAAACTTACTAGAAAATTACAAGAAATATTTTAAATTTTCTTAGGAAAGTTAAATGGACCTCTTATTGCCTTTTCTAAGGAAATAAATAAAAATTAATAATTAATCTAATATATTATTATACTTATCGATAAATTTTTAATCACATAAAATGTCAAACACAAAATTGCTATGAAAATTGCCTCATGCTCAAAGTATTATATCATCAACTGTCAAATAATTATTCAAATTTTTTCTATATCGTTTTCTAACCCATCTTGGCAAGAAAATCTTACTTGGAAAATTATATGATTTTTTAAAAAGAATTTATAATTAGAAAAATATTTTGAAAAAATATGAGGCACTAATGGTCCCTATATTTCTATTAAAATTGTCTTTTCAACATTTATTTAAAAAACCACTAATAGTCTCTAGAAACGTATTTCTACTAAAATATCTTTTCAATTTATTTAAGAGCCATGAGGAAGGGACAAAGAGTTTTTTTTTTCCTTGTTTATGATCTCGCACGTAGGGGTGGCTTTGAATAAATTATATATAAAATTATGCATACATTTTTTAAAAATATAATGATAGGGGAGGTTCAGGATTGAATTTCAATAATGGATTAAAATACACCAATATTAATACTTTTTACTCCAATTGTTGTCTAGCTTGTTTTGTAATTTTTGAATGAGGGCATAATTTATTATGGCCTCCTTAGTGCCCCAAGATAAAAATTTATATTCTAGGAAAAACTAAAAATATTTTTCCTATGATACATATTCCCAAAAAAACCTTTAAATAAAATTTTATTACTATTAGTGACTTATTAGAAAATTACTGGAAATATTCTAAAATTTTCTTAGGAAAGTTAAATGGACCTTTTATTGTCTCTTCTAGGGAAATAAATAAAAATTAATAATCAATCTAATATATTATTATACTTATCGATAAATTTTTAATTAAATAAAATATCAAACACAAAATTGCAATGAAAATTGCTTCATGCTAAAATTATTACAGCATCAACTGTTAAATACTTATTCAAAAATTTTCTATACAGTTTTCTACCCCATCTTGGTATGAAAAATCATTCTTAGAAAATTATATGATTTTTAATAAAAAATTTCAATTAGAAAAATGTTTAAAAAAACATGAGACACTAATAGTTTATAGAAAATTATTTCTATAATTTTTTTTTTAATTTTTTCCAGGAAGAAGTTTTTTTTTTATTTTTTTATTTTATGATCTCGCACGTGCGAGATCATCTTCTCGCGAGGAAGGGGGAGATTATTTCTCCCCTGTTCTGGTTTTCCGTCGACGACACGGAGGGAAGGGGGTTACGGCGCCGGGAAGGACCTATCATCGGGGATGACAGCGGTGACGGAGTCGGCAGCGACGGTGACGGCAAGGAGAGGAAGAAATCGAACGGATGGCCACAGAGGTGGCCGGCGAGCAGCTGCGATGGCGGTATAGACGCCGGCGAACAGCTACGACGGTGGTAGAGGCGGCGACAACAACCGATGGGAGGGGTCGGCGGTGACAAGGGGGGAGGAAAAAAATTTCCCCCCCTCGCTCTCGCTCCATCTCCCGCTCCCCCACTCGTTTGCAATCCCCTTACCGATTCATACTGATCCGACTCATTTCGAGCTGGCTCGCGAGCCGACGAACCGAACCTAGCTTCGGTCGAGCTCGGCTCGTTAAGGTAAACGAGCCGATTTCAGTGCTCGAGCTCGGCTCGAGCTCGATAAATAACGAATCGAACCGAGCCGAATCGTAAAACGGTTCACCACTATCATGATAGACCCTAGCTCGTCTTTCTTGCGCAAACCAGAAATGAAGTCCATTGAAATAGACTCCCACGACTGTTTTGGAATGGGCAAAGGTTGTAACAAGCCTCTGGGCTTTCTTTGTTCGATCTTATCCTGTTGACAGATAAAACATGTGCGCACAAATTCTTCCACATCGCTCTCCAAGTCTGGCCAATAATACTAGCCAGAGAGCAAGGCCAACGTCCTTCTTTGACCTGGATGTCCTGCCCAAAACGAATCATGGCATTCCCTCATGAGGTCATCTCGTAAGTTGTCATACTTTGGCACGTAAAGTCTGTTACCTTTGGTCATGAGTAGTCCGTCCTCAAGCCAAAATCGTCTCGTTTCACATAATGCATGGCCTGCACAATGCCATAAGCCTGGGCATCTTGGCGAAGACCAATGCGAATTTTGTCAAGAATAGTGGCATTGACTTGGGTTATGGCCGAAAGAGCCTGCAAATGAAAAATGGCATCTGTTTCGATTGCAAAAATCGCACCGTAAGTGTTTTTCGCACGGGCGCTCGCCTCCTGCACACTGCGCGTACCTGAGTCCATGCAAAGCACCCATATCCGTCTCGTGCAGCCACAACCACATCATACGTGAAGGGCCAACTGCCTGCCGCATCGCAAGTTGGGGTTGTCGAGCGTTGTTCGCATAGCACCACGCCCGCCTCTGCCTCTTCCGCGCGCGCACGTTCCATTTCTGTGCGTGCATGTCGTTGTATGTGCGTGTTCGTTACTTCCGCGTGCACCTGTTGCTGTGCCGCACTTGTTGCATGTGAAAAATGTGATTTTGCTGCTGCTTGTGTTGGCTCGTTGCTAGCTTGTACTGGAATGTTGTTGGCTTGTGTAACACTAGTTTGAATGCTTTCTGAGTGCATTCCAGCAATGCTTTCTGGTGTCATGCGTTGTATGTGTGCCAATACCTTTTTGCCCTTCTCTCCATCAAAAGGCATAGCAGAACCCGTCTTTCTGCTTAAGGCATCTGCAGCAGCATTAGCTTTCCCCGTCTTATACATCATCTCAAAGTCAAACTCGGTCAAGAAGTCTTGCCACCGAGCTTGCTTCGGGCTGAGTTTTTTCTGCGTCAAGAAGTAGCTAGAAGCAACATTATCAGTTTTTGCAATAAACTTGGAGCCTAATAGATAGTGCCTCCAAGTACGTAAACAATGTGTTACAATGGTCATTTCCCTTTCTTGAACAGTATATCGTTGCTTAGTTTCATTGAGTTTCCTACTCTCATAGGCGACAGGGTGTCCTTCTTGCTCCAACACTCCTCTAATGGAAAATTTTGAGGCATCCGTGTACACCTCAAATGGCTTGCTAAAGTCAGCAAGTTGCAGCATTGGTTCGGCCATCATAAAGTCTTTGAGTCACTGAAAGGATTGTTGGCATCTTTCTGTCCAATGCCAAGAATAGTCCTTCTTGAGAAGGTCAGTCAAGGGGGCGGCAAGTGCTGAAAACCCTTTGATGAATATCCTATAATAGTTAGCAAGACCAAAGAAACTTTTTAGTTCACGCACCATAGTGGGAGTTGGCCAATCCCTATGGCCTCGACCTTTTTGCTGTCCATTCAAATCCGTCCTCCCCCTATCCAGTCCAAGAAAGGACACTTCTTGCAACTCAAATGAACACTTCTCTTTTTTTACATACAGTTGGTTCTTTCTTAAAGTAAAAAACACCTTGCGAAGGTGCTCTTTGTGCTCCTCCAAGTCTTTGTTGTACACCAATATATCATCCAAGTATACAACTACAAAATGGTCCAAGTACTCCGAAAATACCTCATTCATAAGAGTGCAAAAAGTGGCAAGTGCATTGTTCAAGCCAGAAGGCATAACCATGAACTCATAGGCCCCATACTTGGTCACACAGGTCGTCTTCCCCTCATCTCCTCCGGCTATTCGGACTTGATAGTATCCACTACGCAAGTCTAGCTTAGTGAAGACCCTTGCCTCCCTTAATTGATCAAATAGATCAACGATAAGTGGAATGGGTACTTGTTTTTAAGAGTTACCTTGTTGAGCGCCCTATAATCGATGCATAGCCTCATGCTTCCATCCTTCTTTGTTTGAAATAAAACAGGAGCTCCATAGGGTGCCTTACTTGGTTTGATGAACTCATCGTCTAGCAATTCACTGAGTTGCTTGCGCAATTCGTCCAACTCCTTGGGTGCCATTCTATATGGTGCTTTGGTTGGCTTCTTTGCTTCTGGTTCTAATTCAATGCAATGGTCCACCCCTCCTAGGTGGCAATTGGGCAGGAAGTTGTTCCGGCATGACGTCCTTGAACTCATGCAAAATAGTTTGAATCTCCTTGGGGGTAGGTGTCGACTCCACCTGTTCAATAGCACAAAGAGATGTTATGTAGGTAGAGTGACCCTGCTTAAGTCTTTTCTTAAGCTGGAGGGCCGAAATCATTAAGTCCTTTTTGTTTACATCTTTGTCGTCAATTTCAAAAATGCTACAAGGACCCCTTTCGTCCATAATCCCCACCAAACCCAAATACAACATAATAAAAGCCTTACAAACTGAAAAGAATTCCATGCCCAGTATTACATTAAAATCGTTCATGGGGACAATAGTGAAATTTAGAGAGCCAACCCACTTGCCTATCACAACAAGGACGTCCTTGGCAACTCCTTGGACCTCACGAACCGCAAAATTAACAACTTTCATCTTTCTATCATCTTTCTCCCCTCAAAGCCATAGACGCTTAACTTCCTCTTCAGATAGAAAGTTATGTGTGGCGCCAGTATCCACCATTGCCTTCACTAGGCGTCCAACAAGTGTTAATATAATAAAGAGAAGTTCTTTAAGAGGTCTTACCGGAAGTGGAGGGTCTCATTCTCCCTTTGAACGAACAACATTCAGCAATGTTAAAGAGCCCATTCTAGGCTCAGTTCCACCATCCCCAAGTTCGGTCTGGGCAGCATTGAGGAGACGCTTCTTTGGGCAGTTCCTTGCGAAGTGTTCTCCATCACAAATGAAGCACCAAACCTTCTACTTTGTTTTGTCCGTCTTCTTCTTCTCATTGTATCCTTCTTTTTAAAATTATTCTTAACAACACCATTGTCCTTAGTATTGTTCTTATTAATTGAATCATGTTTCCTTTCATATTTGTTTAATTGTTCAGCAATAGCCAATGCTGAAGTTAGTGTTTTCACATCTCTCCTTCTCAATTCCTGCTCAGCCCCTAGACGAAAGCCAACAAGAAAAGAGAAGAGTCGGTCTTCATCCGACATATTGGAGATGCACAACATTAGAGAAGTAAACGACTGCACATATTCTTGAATGGTACCTTTTTGAGATAGTGCCCATAATTCTTTCCTTGCTTGGTACTCTACATCCTCCGAAAAGAATTGTTTTTGTAGCTCTCTTGAAGTCGTCCCAAGTTTGAACAGGTTCTTCTCCATCTTGCTCATCTCCCATACGCCTCCTCCACCAAATAATTGCATCATCGGACAGGAACATGGCAGTAGTACTAACCTTTGTTCGATCGTTGGTGAGCTTGCTAGCATGGAAGTATTGTTTCACTTGCCATAAAAAATTATCTATGATCTTCGCGTCTCTCTTTTCGGTGATAGACTTTGGCTCAGGCACCTTGATCTTTGCTTGTGCATGAACAACCCCTCCATTTACGAAGGCTTGTTCACACAATGAGAGTCTTGCAAGCAACTCCCCAGAGAGGTCTTTGACATCCTTCCCCAATTGTTCCACCTCCATCCTCATGACGGCAATGGCTGAATGGACGTCTTCCTCAAATCCTCTCAGTCAATTCGGAGTTGGTTGATGCTCCTCAATCGTCCTTTGAACGAACTCCTCCCAGTTCATATAAAGATTTTCAACGTTATCCAAATGATGTTCAAGAGTTGTAAAACGAAAGTTAATGTCACTTACTTGTTCTTTGCCTCTTGAAGCATCTTCTCCAGTTGTGGAAGTCATTAATTGCAACGTATGCTTTGATACGAGTTTGTCACGGGCTTAGACGAGCCTAAACTCCTTTAGGCTGGCAGAAATTCTAAGTCTCATGTGGCCTGCTTTCAGTCCTTCGAAAACAGTACAACCTTCTTCCCTAAATCGTCATCACAATGCTCCTTCCCCCCCAGGTCGAACAACAATATAAAAACAAAGGAAACCAAAAGGATTGGAGGGGGAGAATACCTTGTATTGATGATTGAAAATACAATATTGGTCGTCCAAGTGGGAGGACCAGAGTCTCTCTACAATTCTCTCCCTCGAGTGCTCTGCAAGCTTTCTCTACAAGCTAGTGAATGAATCTACAAGGGTCGAATGCCTTGGTATTTAAAGGCTTCGACCCCCTGGAGATTCTCCCTTCCATCCAATGAGAAGAGAGTTTCTCCCCATTCAAATCCCTTGATTTAATCCCTTACAACTACCTCTTGGATTTAATCCTGTATATAGACGTCTTAAGTGTCTCCATACGTTTAGCCGCCCAATCAACATTCAAATCATACTTAAAATGAGTCTTAATTGCAATAGGGAATGTATGGGAGTGGCCAAAGAAGAATCTCCTCCGAAAATGCAACCTCCCAGATTTTGCCACTTTGCATGCACACACACGCGCGCATTGCAGAACCAGCATGGCAACCCCAAATGCGCTAGGTGCCCGTGTTGTTGCTTCATGCGCTCGCGCGCCCATAGCTTCCATGTCGGACGCGCATTTCACCTTCGACAACCCCAAATGCCAATGCGCCTTCTGCTTGGGCCGTGCGTGCGCGTTCTGCTTGCTATGCGCCGCGCGCCCGTCTGTTGTGTTTACAGTTTCTGTCTCGGCTGGTTGCTAGGGTCATTGCGCGTCTTGCTGCTTGGTCATCCGTCTGGCAAACTCAAGTATGTTTTCTTCCTCTGCAGCTGATACCGAGCCGGCCATATGCGTGCACGCCTCTGGGTCGTGCCGTTGCACTTGGCCTTGGCCGTCGCTGCTATTGTTGTGCACTGGACTTGCATAGTCTTCAGCTTTGGTGTCTGGCCACTATGGCTTCATCCTCCATCTCACCTATGCACTTTTGCAGCTTGCAGGCTCTCAACAGTACTACTTGTTGGAATTGGCTGCATGTTTTTAATATTCAAGTTGCGCCTTCTCAAAATGGTCAATCTTTTAGAGCAAATGATTTCAATATGGTATCAGAGCGGGTTTGTTCTAGGTTCGATTCCCCGTGTTGTCATTTAGGCGTTCATGTGTTTATGATGGGTTCCCGATGTTCATTCCTGACTCCATGCTTCCCGTGAGGGGGAGTGTTGAGACATAAAGTCCACGCTCGATTTAGCCCCTCTTATACGTAGTTGCACCTCTTTCTAAAAAATCGACCTATTAGTGAGAGGCGCAACTATGTATAAGAGGGGTGAAACCGAGCGTGGACTTTATGTCTCAACACTCCCCCTCATAGGAAGCATGGAGCTCAGAATGAACATTAGGAACCCCAACATAAACACAGGAACACCCAGATGACAACGCGGGGAATCGAACCTGGAACAAACCCGCTCTGATACCATATTGAAACCATTTGTACTACAAGATCGATCTCACTAGGCGCAACTACGTATAAGAGGGGCAAAATCAAGCGTGGACTTTATGTCTCAACACAACTTTTACAGCAATCCTCGGTAGGGGTGGCTTCGATCCGAGCCGGCTCGCGAGCTGCTAGAGCTCGGCTCGGTTCGTCTCCGATCGATTCAGTATCTCGAGCCGAGTTTGAGATTCGGGATCGGCTCATTTGAGTTAACGAGCCGAACTTGAACGAATCAAGGTTCGACTCAAAAGATCGCGAGCCGGCTCGTTAACGGGCAAGTCGCGGGATCAGGAGCGGGATCGAGAGCGAGAGCGGGGGAGAGGGGGGAGGAACGCCGAGCCCCTCCCGTCCGCCACTCTGGCCGCTTATGTCACCGTCGACAGCTCCTCGTCGGCCGCTACATCCCCTTCCCTCCGATTTCTTTGCCTCCTTTGTTTTCGTCGTCGTCGCCTCCGTCGCCAATGACAGGTCTTTGCCGGCGCCACACCTTCACTCCGCGTCTTCTCAATGGAAAACTAGAGTCGATTTCTCAGAGAGAGTTACCTAAGTTGGGAGAAATAATTTCTCCCCCCACCCCCTGAGAGTAAAGTCAATTTCACACGTGTGAAAGTCACACGTGCGAGATAATAAACAAGTAAAAAAAAAACTCTTTGTCCCTTCATGCTCTTAAAAAAATTAAAAAGACATTTTAATAGAAATACTTTATAAAGACTATTACTCTTTGTCCCCTATCATTCTTTTTTTTTAAAATGTATGCATAATTTTATAGATAATTTATTTAATATATATTTTGTAGAATATTAAATATAGGTTAACCTCGAACTCAAACTCGGTTGAAATTATTAGGCTCGAAATCGATGAGCCTAAGTCAACTCAAGATCGAGTTCGAAATCTTTAAATCAAACACGGCTTGAACATAGGAAGGTTCAGACTCAGGTGGATTCTATGCCACCCTTATGCTCAATTTTAAGTAGAGGTCATGCCCGTTTTATATAAAATATATATCCAATTATGTAAAATATATGTAAAATTTTTTATACAATTTATTTGACATATATTTTTTAAAAAATTTTAAATATATATTAAAACTCGAACTCGAGACATATAATTGAACTCAACTCGAACTCGGTTAAAATTATTGGACTCAAGCTCAATAACAATTTTAAGCTCGAAACTCGGCTCGAGCTCGAGTTCAAAATATTTAAATTAAACTCGACTCGGCTCGGCTCAATGCCACCTGGCCATGCGTGTACCCTTTACCCTATTTGGAAGAGTTTCCTCCAAACAAATCAGAAAATAACATGGCTGCTAGGCAAGAGTTCATCGCTCGCTTGCCTAGTAGCAATAAGAACATGTCGCATGAGCAATTTCGAACATTTCTTCATTTGCTTTTCTATTATAACATATGAAGTTTAGGTGAAAGGGAAACACGAGAAGAAGACTATCTGCACGCCCAATTTCTACCGGAGCACGTAAGGAAATATGAAAAACAAACTTACATTGATACCAGCGAAGTCAGCTGTTCTACATTGATCTTCACAGTGATAAATCAATTTTGGTGATTTTGAGTCTCAACGTTATGATCTGGCCTGCTTTCAACATGGGAGCGCTCAGATGCCGAGGGGCCAGGGCCTATCAGCAAGGGAGTCTCTTTCTTTTCCACATTGGTGGGTGTGCGGGCAGGGGCACTAGCTGCTGGATTTGCTGCCAAAGCCCTAAGACGGGGCTCAAAAAGCTTGCCAGCAACATCAGGTGGAGGCGCATCTTCACCTGGGAGAACCAGAAGACCTCTCTCCCTGAGGGAAGAAGGCTCATTATAGCAGTTTCTCCACAGTGAGTCCACAAGTTGCCTCTCTTCGCGAGCAGCACTAAGGTCTTCGGCGTTCATTGAACTGATGCCTTTGATCCGATCTTCAAGGATTTGCTTGAGTTTCTCATCATCTTCAACTGAACTGCTGCTCCCCACACCACCCTTCTCCTGTGCAAGCTCCAGGAGACCTCGAAGCGCAGCTTCTCGTACTTCACCATCCTCACTGGATATTAGATGCATCATGACACGAGGAAATCCAGTCTCCATAACCACATTGCGGTCAGAACCATTTTCATGCAAGAGGTACTGGATTAAGTTGAGAGCTTTCCTGTTAATTCGAATAGCACAAGATTTAAAGAGTGCAGTATTAATGACCTCACATGGTATAGAGAGCTTTGTGCATGCTGTACTAAGACATAGTATAGAGTAACTTGAGAGCATATGGATAGAAACAAGTGAAATACTTTAAAGATGAATTGCTGGCAATGTCAATACGAGGGGGTTCCTATATTCCTACATGAATTCATATACTAAAGCAGTCTTCCAATCATCCAAGCGACCAAAAATTGGAGCTTCCACAGTACCTAGTTACTTTGAGATAATTATTTCTGACAAACAAAGAGCAATCATAAAACGGGGTACACTACAACTTGCAAGTGAAAATTTTCCAAAAAGCAATACCGTGACAAAATCACTCTTCCTTCAACTGCTATAAGTAGGCATCTGAACTAGTATTTTTTCAGTATCACACTACTTATATGAAGAGATCAGAGACATTTAAAGCAAGCCCACTTATTCAGTTTCAATATGTAGGCCCCAGAGTCCTCACTGTGTAAAAAATAGACATTCAACACTGAGGAGAGCGTTGCACAATATCAACCACCCAAGAGAGCAATAATGTTTGTTCTCTATTGACTGACAATAAAACCTTCTAGAAGAAAAATGAGTTTGAATCCCCTAGTTGTGCCAGACATAGAGAACATGTTAATGCTCTTGCAGGATATTTAGAATAAATGAGTGAATTAAGCAGCAATGCCTGTTCAGTACCTTTGAAACCGGACATTTTCTGAACCCAAGGCATCCTTCAACGCTGCATAACCATTGCCCAGACGAAATGCAGCAATTCCTGGTCTGTTGTGCCGAATTAAAGCTGTCATAAGCAAAGGAATAGTTCAAACTCCAAGTATCCCACCTTGGCAATTGACATACAAGAACTACAAAATTTACAGGTAAGGTTATGTTTGCAGGAAACTTATCAAGAACTAAAAAGAAAGAAAACTTTTAATTTAACTTGTCTCCTAACACGGACATAAAGAAGCTGCTCCAGAATACTCACAGGATATTGCACCAAGAGCTTTTGTCCGAACTTTGACATCAGGATCAGAAACGAAATTGGATAAGAGTGGCTCTAAACCATTTGCTTCCATAACAAGTTGTTGGCTCTTTGGATTGTTCTGTACTATGGTTGTAACAACATCTGCAGCCTTAGCTCGGATGCCAGCAACTGGGTTTTTCAGGAAGCCAAGAAGAGGAACTAATCCCCCTATGGAGTGAAGATCTGTTTCCAGAACACAATATCATAGACATAAGAAATAGCTATAGCAAGGCTGTCAGCTTACTAACATACAAATATTTAAACCTTGCATTTCAAAGAAAAGGACAGTTACGGATTAAAAAGGTTGACTGATGCATGACTCTTTCGCCCCTCCCATTTTTTGACCTCAATCTCTCTCCATCTATTTGTCTCTCTCCGCCTCAACTGTCACTGAACTGTGATTCTTCATGAAACCTTAACAACTTTGATTCCTATCTCTAAACTGTCCCTAAAGGAAAATGACTGTGTACTGTTTGTATGCAAATATAGTAGAACAAACTACACGATTAAGTCAACAAATGTAAAATGACAAGAACTTCGTCTTTGGACATGTATGACCAAATTCCAACGGAGTGTTGACAGAGTTTAAACTAGAGTTGCATCACAATAAAAGGCATAATTTCAACATATCAAATTGCACCAACCATTCGCCATGTCAATGGATTCAACGTGCTCCTCTAATTCATCCAACATATCTGCACAGCAACCAGCCAGCAAATGCTCATCACTATAAAGTACTATGGTCACAAAAAGACAAACCACCCAACTAACATAAATTAAACATAATTACTTTCAATATCCGTTGAAGTAACACCTTGAGCTTCCAATACTTGTGGTGGAGTTTGCATAACAAGAGTAATCTCTTTCATTCGCTTAATCACGTCAACAGTTTGGGATTCCATTGCTTCCATGAACCATCTACGATCCTCCTCACTAACAAGAAAATAAATAGAACCCAGTTCAGATCCAATATTCTAGCACAGAAAATGGCCAGCCAGCAATTTCTAGTAAAACTATTGAACTCTCTACCAAGGGTTTGCCAATGTAGTACTGTAGAGCAGAAAAAAGTACCAAATAGAGTAGCAGAATTTTTTTAAAGAATATAGCAGATTGTTTAGTTAAGAACCCTAGAGATCGACATGATCCTAAAATTTAAGCTTTCGAGATTTTAAACTTCATACAGAAAATCAAGGTAACAAGGCAGTCTCATAAATTACACAAAGAATCACACAGGAAGCTTAAAGTTCACAACAACAAGTTCCAGAACACAGTACTGGAGATTATTCAGTTAGTGGACATTCCTCTCGTATTTTGGGGAAAAAATAAAACTCAAAATACAAAAAGAAGAGGAATCAAAACCTGATATTTTGAGGAGGACGAGTTCCATCTGAATGAGCAATACTCCATTTGAGTAATCCATCCCAATTTGGTTTGTCGCTCGCCATGAATGGAGAACCAAGCACTCTGAAACGAAGATCCAACAAACAGAAGAAAAGGAGAATAAAAAGTTGTTACAACAGTTTCGGAAATTAGTTCAGCCGAATCAAGATTACAAAGCTTCAAAAGTTGGAAATAAATACGCAAAAGACGGAGGGTTCTGGAGAAGGCTAGAATGTTGCAGAACGGTGGAAGGCGAAGTCGGTCAGACACGCAACTGAACTCCACGGTCCGCTATAAAATCCTGACCGGTCCATCATTCTGACCCCGACCCGCATGCAGTTTTCTATCTAGACCCAGACCTATGAAATCGGAATGACCTGATGGCAGTAATGTTATTGTTACGTTATCATGTTGATCATTGAAGAGCCGAATCCTCTGCAACGAGGAGGACCTCTAGACGGAAGAAAGAATGGCTGCATCCGTCTCTCTCTCATCTCATCTACCCTTCGTTCACTCGAGACCTCGTTTATCCACTCAATTCTGTAAGCCATCTCTCCACCCTTCTCCTGCTCTCGTTTCCCCATTCTACCAATCGAAAGTATTGCTTGATTATCCACCGTCAAGCCTCAATTTTTCTCTGAAGAACGCCCAAGTTCGGAAAACTTTCGCCATTTCCACTGATGCTTTGCCTTCAGAAACCGCAGTCGACCCATCGCCACTAGTAGCTTCCACGGAGGAGAGCATTAGTTCTACCATTATTTATGTTCTCTTCTTAGCAGCCTTTGTTGCCCTCTCCATTCTAACAATTGGGGTAGTCAACTCATCTTTGCCTTTTTTTGTTTTTTTTTTTAAATGAAATTGCTGATGATTTGCACGCTTGTTCTGTTCGTGTAAAATGACTGGGTGATGGGTGGTGGTTCGTTTCAGGTTATCTATATCGCAGTGTCAGATTTCTTGCAGAAGAGGGAAAGAGAGAAGGTTGATAAAGAGGAGAATGATAAGGTGAAAAGGGGTAGAAAGAAAAAGAAGGCAAAAGCTAGAACAGGTCCGAGAGGCTTCGGGCAAAAGATTGAAGAGGAAGAGGATTAAGATTGTTCTTGTTAAAAAAATATCATATTTTTGCGTCGTCTTTCCAAGTTTTGGTGTGGAAGAACAAGGCAAGGGCTTCATCCCTTTTCATCTAAAGATTGAAGAGTTATCTCCTTGTGTGTATCTTGTTGCAATTTGAGGAAGATAAACCTTGTAAGCTTACTCTTTTCAGGAAAATGAATGCGAGATTGCGAAACAAAGACACACAAAAGCAGAAGCCATCCACCCTCATTACAATTCGCACTAGATTCTTTTATTATCTTTAGCAAGTATTTCTTTGAACACTGCTTGGTTAGAGATATCTCATCTTTGCTATTCAAGAATTAAGTAGATCTTCTTCATTAAATATGCTCGTTAAATCTATAGGATCAAAATATTTTTGTTGTTTTGTTGTTAGATTTTTTTTATTACATAAAATTTGATTACCACAACTTGTGGAATCCTTCAGTATTTGTTATCTCATTCTTGTATTTCTTCTGTTACTCATCTCCTTGTTCCTTGCCAAGATACCCATCTTGCATACAATAAATGAGAGAAAAAAAAAAATCACCCCTAACACAATGACAAAACTCCAACTCTAGTCTTAAATGACAACCCTAATGTAAAGGCGGTTCGACCTAATTTTGGGCAATGAAAAGAGTTTATCACTTTTTAAAGGTAAGCAAAAAATACCATTGGGTTAAAAAGAATAAAATAATTTATTTAAGTTGTATATTAGGCACGCTACTATTCTTGTAGGTAACGGGTATTTATACATTGTTCCAAAGTGATTTTTTAAAATAATGATAACTTAAAATATTTTGAGGAACTCAAAGGTGTGAATAAAAATATATCAATTTTCATACTTCCAAATTGGAAATAGATGCTTTTAGACCAATAGATGGATGAAAAATGATCATGTTTCACTCAAAAGGGAGATTAAAAAATAATAATTCTTCGTATTATTGAGGAAATTTTAAAACAAAATCCAATAATAAAGTTTTGAAATAGAACATAATAATTAAAAAAATTCTAAAAATAGAATTCTCATGTAAGGTAATCGTTTTTTTAACACTAAACAAATTTCGAAAACAAACTTAAGAAATAAATTTTGGAGTAAAGGGGATTTTAGGGCAAATATATTTATAATTTAGAATGAGGAAATAAAACCTTTTAATTCAGAAATTTCAAACTTTGTCAAAATAGGAAATTAGTTCATGTGAGTAGAAGAAGAGGGAATAATTTGAGATATAAAAATAGAAACTCTTAAGAAATGAAAGATATGCTTTGGTCAATATTTGATTAGTTTAAAAAAATAGGAAACTTGATTAAACCAAGAATAACAACTCAAAAAAAAAGGAAAAAATTAGCTTAAATTTTGGATTTTCATGTGCAACACGAATTCTAGTATGACCTTTGATTCTTTTAATGTTGATATGTATATATGGAAACATAGCATTGAGAAACAGTTTGTTGGGTTCAAAAATAAACTCATAATGTTTTCTTTTGAGATATAATTCTCTATATAAATTCTGGATCTTAATGGTACACAATGTCTTGAAAATTAAAGTTTTTCATAAATGCTCGAATCCTTTCTGTTGCTTAACCCTTGCTACTTTTGATGTCGATTTCTGTTTGTAGAAAACTCCTAATGACAAAAATCCTTTTCAATTGGAAACTATAGTAAAAAATATCTTTTAAGTAATTTATAATTGAAATATGAAAATTTTAGTATGATGATACAAACCCCAAAGACAAAAACAAGTGTTGTCTAAGGAGAATGACTAAAGGGTAAGGAAAAAAACTTCTTTATTCTCTTTTTCTTCTTCTTGTTTTTCTTCCCCTACTTCTCCGTCTTCTTTTTCTTCTTTTGCTTCTCCATCTTAAAACCTTGCTCGCTTCGATATCATGTTAACTATCAAGGAGAAAGTATGGAAGAAAGAGAGAAGAGGAGAAAATGTAAGAAAGAGAGGAGACTAGAGATAGAACCAAAGGGAAGCACATTGATATGAAGAGGAAATTATGAAAGTGGTGTATTCCTTGCTCTTGTATGGTCCTTTTATAATAGAACACAACAAATTATATTAAAAATAAACTTTTCCAAAGTTTCCAATTACACATCTCTCTAAATCTAGCAATTAATAAGCCATAATAAGGAAATTAATCCTAGAGAGTGAGAGAGTCCTCATCTTATTCTTATACACATGCATGATGTGAAGTCCACATTTTGATTTTGCTTAAACTATGAGATCTTATTTGCATGGGACCACCTTTGAATACTTATTGTTTCCATCTTCAATGGGTTATTTAGTATTTTGAGTTTGCTGAAACCCCCCATCTTTATTACCTAACCCACTTACCCCTATCAATGTTCTTTCATCAATTTCTTCCATTTCTTGAGGACTAATTTGTATAACCCTTATTAGCTATACTCTCTCTTGAGTTCACATACTAACATCAGCAACATCACAATCTTCCTCATCGTCTTTATCGAGACATTCTCTCTATAAGAGTTTCTTTCAAATGGAAAATAAATTGCCCTCACCCTAGTATTTACATCACCAGAAATTGCCTTCAGGTTCAAGCTATTAGGTATGTATGCATCTTTCTTACTTTATGCAGTTTATTAGTTTAAACGGACAACCTTGGAAACAAAACGAATCAGATAAACAAAGCGCCTTCTTGCAGGTGGCTTTGTTTACTACTGGTCACATCGTTCTTAGACCGTGAGTGGCAGAGCAGAAAAGAAAAGAAAAGAATGGAATGGAATGGCGCATCAGAATTCCTACTGTTTTAAAGCACCCAATCACGGCACCTGTTATTCTCATTCCTGTAGTTCATGATATGATTGGAAAGATTCAAGCTTTAGTGCAAAGAACGGTGAACAGCTTTCCCTCTTGAATATTTCCTCTTGAAAACTCTGCCAAGTTGATATTGAATCAATTTGCCACTTGGTCGCGGCTGCTGCTCTTATCCTCCATTTGCCACCAACCAAAGTCTCAACTCTAGCACAATATAGCAAATTTTCCATAGCAAGGAGATTTGTGTCATCAACCAACTAAGAGATTTAAGTAAAAGCTTGTCCTCATCAAACAAGGGACTTAGCTGAATTAGAAAAATGTACTTACAACAATCCATAAACAAAAATTAGAATAAGAAAAACTTGGCCTAACTCGAAGACAACCAACTGGCCCTCCATGGCAACATTTGTACAGTCACGTTATATTCACTACACCTCCTTTTTCTTCTTTTTACACCATTAGAAACTTCCGCCTTTTTTTCTCCTCAAACTACAGAATGTACAGTTCTCAGTACAAGAATAAAATTTATTTTCAAACAGCTTGAACCTGCCTGAATAGATAGAGATGGGTAGAGAGAAAGAGGAAGCTCACACCTAGCCTCAGTTAGCTGTACAACAACTTTCTTTTCTTAGACATCTAAGATGACGGGTATGCAGACTGCATTCCGATTCTCCTTTCTGTAAGCAAGAGAGCTGGTGTAAGACAAAATGACATGCAAGATCCGACTCCATACTATACACTACTATGTGGTCACTCATTTGCTTCAGAGAATGGTTTTTTTTCCATATGTTAATGGATTTTTGCCGTCAAAGCTGACCCAGAGCCCCACGAGACTCCGAATCCCCCAGAGTGGCCAATCTACCACCATTTGGTATTTGCTAATGAATTACAATATAGGAAGAAGAGTAAAAGGAAGAAATACGAAAGAAACAAAACAGGAATGCTCCTACCTCCAGCTGCAACAAGCTTCTCTACACGTGCCACAATATGCTTTCCATAAGTATATTTTTTTAGTGCATTCAAGTGCACTTTTATTCGGGATAGGATAAGTTCTCGTTGTTGGTCATCACAGGTCTCAAGGACCTTTTGCACAACATAGTTGGCAAACTGATCTTTCATCATTGCCTGTGCACGAGAAATTTAATTACATTAATATTTAGTAGATTTGCCAATCAACAAAATAGGAAAATTAACCTATTTCAACAAACAACAGTCAAACACAACCTGGAAAACATTCAGACAACAGTACAACTAAGTGGAGTAAGAGGAGAAACAGGTTGTTTCAATGGAGCCAACCGAATCATAAGAAGAGCTGCTTTCTATCAAGTGAAGGAACATGCTTTTTTTTTTTTTTCATTTGAACCTACTTGATATGCAGTGAGAGAGAGAGAGAGAGAGAGAGAGAGAGAGCATCATCTAATGCTTTCCTCAGATCTGTAAGTTATAATTTGACACTAGTTAAATTTAGTTTTTAACCACTTCTCTCTGTCAGTTCTGTGATCCATGTAAGAATATCTTCTTTCAAATTGACCTACACTATCCAAAAAAAAAACATAAACCTACTGTTAGCATGTAAACCAGCCTAGTCCAACCTCAGGGTAAAAGAGCAATCTCATTTGGATGATTTAATTGGGTAGTTTTTCTAGGAAAATTAGCCACAAGAAAAAGCCTTTTGCTTCAAGAAGCTATACGTATGTCCTTTTTTGATACCATAATTGTACTCTACCATGCATTTCCTGATGCACAATCCAGAAGTAAAAAGCATATTTAAATGCAAACCCAGTATCTCTGGTTTCCGCCCTCTTGTATAAATAGTTAGGGAAAAACATCCACATGGATAATTACATGTTCAAACAAAAGATGACTTGATGTACCTCGCAGCAGAAATGTAAAATTAAGCAGGCAAAATATAATAACATATATAAATAAAACAGTATGTTCGAATGATTTTAGCAATAAAAAATAACATCACACTATCTCATGCAATCAGAAACAGAGGACATCAAAACATCAAGAATAAGCCATTGATAAACCTGCAAAGGCTCGTTCTCATCAGTAGTGCCCAGCATCTCATTCACCAAAATCTGCCGCTCAGGAGGCCCACCAAAAGTTAAACACTTCTCAACAACATTTGAGGCAAATTTCTGCTGACTCATTTGAACAATCTGCCCAGCTAATTTCTTTATTATTGCAGAACGTTCATGCAACTTGCCATGCTCTAATACATGCTGTTTACAGGCAAAGTAGATATTCGATCACCAGGTGCATAAGAACACCACAGAATACAAAGAAAGCAAATATTATAAATGGCAGGAGATTAGCATTGAGTATTTGGAACTAGTCCTTGCCGAGCATCAGTGGTTTAAAGTTGCATTGGATGCGAGGGTAGGAGTTCATGGACTGGTAGCCACAAAAAGAATCAAATAGCAGTGATTATTTCGATAGCTGATATTCTGTAGAGGCATCCATAAAAGTACATATCACAAACCTGTACAACATAGTTACCATACTGGTCCTGCGCCAACAAACAAACACATTGCAGAATTTCATCCATCATGATATGCTGGGTTTTGGGGTCATCACAGTGCTCCAATACTCTCTGTTACACAAACAACTCCGAGAGATTATAGATATATTATTATTAGTAAGCAATTTAGCTCCCCAAAGAGAGTAGAAGATATTGAGAAAACCTGTATGACACGGCAGCCATATGGATGGGTTGATAATGTTACAACTTGATCATAAAAGGATGAGACAATGAACTGAATAGCATCTTGTGGAATGCATTCGATGCACTTTTGAATGACATGGTTCCCATTTTGATCGCGTACACACCGCATAATATGACCATCAAGCTCAGCCACCATTTTCGCCTGCTGATCCAAATCAACCACTTCAATTGCCTGCAACCATGAGTAAGTTGTGCACAAAGCAGTTATATTTAGAGCCTTGTCTATGAACCTCCAACAAATCAGACCTATACATACATATAAGTCTCATAAAGGTCTACTACTTCAATTATAATCATAACCAGAAACCTGAACAAGAACAAGACAAAATACCTTCTGGATCACCCGGCAGCCATACATTTGAAGACTAAGTGTCAACACATGTCCAGTAAGCTGATTCGCCAGTTCCCTTCTCTGAGCCGCAGTTCCATGCTCAAAAAACTGGAGAGAAGATAAACACTATGTCAGATCATTAATTTCTGTCTCCAAACAAAAGAATAAAATATATATAGGATCTAAAGAAAACCTTCTGGATCACATAATTCCCAAAGACATCAGTCATAAGAGAAAGAGCTTGTGGAATGATTTCTTCGAAAACCATATTCTTCTCCTCTGCTGTGGCTGTTTCAAGCTTTTGCTGGATGAATCTACTACCATACTGGTCAGCACTGACCCACAGAAATAATGAATCAGATCGTTATCGAAAGAATATAAAACTAGGACAAAATATTGAAACTTTGGCAGCCTTTATGTACCTGAACTCAACAACATGACCTGCAATCTCTGAAAGTTCAAAACACTTAGTCTTGTTGCTCTTGAATTCTTCCAGTAGAGATGAAGCAAAACCCTCATCCATGTTAACACTTGCATCTGAGTGCCATGAACCCATAACACCACCACTGAAGCCCCTCATCCCTGAAGTAAATCGCATGTTTCTCTCACCATGTCTTATAGGACTACCTGGCCCCACAGGAGATGCAGGAAGGACAGGACTTCCAGGATATGACATGCCAAGGCCAAAAGCAGGATTTCCATAGTATCCATGATTCAGACCAGTTGATTTACCCACAAAAGGCATCCCATAAGCTTGAGATTTCTGTGGTGAAAGAAGTGTCCCAAGATAAGCTTTCTGGAGTCCAAGTAAGTCCATATAGGAATTCCCCATGTAGTTCCTATCCATGGAAGGATCATTAAAGCTAGCTGCAACATGTGCTGCATATTCAGCAGTCCTTAAGTACTGGAGATACAAAGGGTCCATAAGTGGCATCTGAAGTGCTGTTGTGCCTTGACTTCCCATTCTACTGAGACTTTGCAGATCTGCAGCAGCTCCATTTAAATTTGTTCCAGAAGGCAGACCTCCTCCCAGAGCTCTAGAGTCAAGAGTGGGCCCACCAATGCCAGATGCAGCAGCAGCCGCATTTTCAAACAAAGGAGGCAAATTACCTGCACCCAGTTGACTTGCCATCATGGATGGCAGTGCTGGATTAATCGAATACCCACCTAAACCATAGTTTGCAAATGCTGGACTTGTAGACTCCACATTCTGGTAATGAGAAGGGGAACCACCTGAATTAGCTCCACTGGGTGAAGAGGCAGCTTTAAGATATGAGTTAGTAGTAGAAACAGTAGGACTTTCAGACAACAAAGATGGACTTTTCCGGTCCAAAATTCCTCCATTAGTTTTATTATGACTATATTGATGTTGCTTCATATGGTTCTGACCACCTTGAAGATCAAACAAGAAGTTCTGATGCTCCTCTAGATCCTGCTGAATCTGAGATTTTAAATTATTTGGTCCATCAACCACACCATTTGCAGATAAGTTCATGCTCGACAATGCAGTAACCAGATCTGTGGGCTCTGAGGCTTTAAATGAGGAAGAACCATTGATGGCTTTTTTATCAAGTCTTCCACCAACAGGTGGAAGACGAGGACTGGGAGCTCGGGCCACAAGCTGGGGATCAGGGGTGGTGCTTCTTGAGAGAGATGCACCTAAAGCAGATGCAAAGCTTTGAGTTTTTGATCCACCGATTCCTTGAACACCTCCATTTATTGTTTGCACATTCAGACCAGAGGTGATCTCATGGTGCAACTGAGCAAGTTGGGCTTCAGTAGAAGTCAGAGTTTCAACAGATTCATCAAAAGTATTACGACTGGCAGGACGAGATGGGTGAGTGGAGACTGGGGTTGCATGCCCCAAATCTTCCTGCAATCCAAAAGAATCTTATTTCAAGAGAAGCTAGAAAAGCTCAGGTAAAAAAATCTTAATACATTAATAAAGATTGACAATAAAACAACGCACAATTTTGAATGGGGAATTAAGCCTAAAATAGAGCAAAGCAGGAATCCTGTCCAAAGTTGGGACAAAAGGACAAGAAAAAAAGTAACTAAACTCGCATTTTTTTCATCTTCAACCTTCTATTTACTGATACTAGGCAGTAAAAGAAAATTGACCTACATTCACACCTTTGTTCTCAAAAAAAAAATTACCTACAATTGTAATAACCAAATAATTAAAGAAGTTGGACCTTATTGGTTGTGTCAGCCACATTGCGATCCATGGCATGTACGACAGTATATCCTATTTTTTCCAATCTCTGTAACTTTTTAAAAGCAATTTAAGCAAACAAATGTTCCCTACTAACCCTACCAAGCATAATGCATCTCTGTTCAACTTAAAACCAAGCTCACCCAAAGCTATTGCATGCATTTTAAAAGAAACATCACAATCATCCCAAACATTTCAGCTAAGATTCTCATTCAAACACACTGAAATAAAATTTGTAAAGAAGATGGGATGAAAAAACAAATACTGCTCTATCACACATCCTAGGGTTGACATGCACACAAAGAAAAAAATCATGAATTAAAGCTCGCATAATCTGTTTATTTGACAGCTCCAAATACCTTAAAGTCCAAATATAATATTTCTGACAACTGCTACTGTAAATTTCCTCAAATTACAATATAATCCAGAAAATCATGTAAAAGGATGCTACTCAAAGAGATCAATCTCCCTAAATTAAAATGTGTCCTCTTAGTAAGGCATCTAAGAGCCAAGAGTCCAGCTAAAGCCCAACAAGGAATCAAACTCATTAAAACAGAAAATATGGGTCCTGCGCATCAAGCTACACATTTCAACTGAAGCTGAGATAAGATGCATAATAATTCTAATAGTAGAAAGAGGTGATAGATGAATTAACAGAAACTACCTTTGGCATCTAAATTCAAATATTTATATGCTCCTATCAAATCTTTCCATAAAAAGAAGGAAACAATTTACACTTCTATACACACGAAAAGAGAACAGAAGTTTACTTAACAAGAAGGTTAAGAAAGACAATATGGCTGTCAGCTTCGGCTGATGATTAGGTGAGCTGAATATCAAGCATTGTGACCAAAGAAATAACTTTAACTATCCCTTTTTTTCAAGGAATGTGACACGTAATGAGATACGACAACTTATACGAAGTAATTCAAATGGTAATAACTGAATGAGTTGCAGAAGAACCAAATAATGCAGTTGCTCCATAACCTCGTGACAGATGAACATAGCTTCACAAAAAGATACTCATTTCCCTAATAAGCGCTTTACAAAAGATTCTGCGCAGTTTAAAAAAATTATATCATAGAAAATGATAAGGCCTGAAAATAAAAAAACAGGAACAAGCAGAACTGAAAAAATAGCAAGTGTACATTCTATATAAATGCATTTTAAATCACTTATACTCATCACTATTCGTCCTTCTCCACTTAAACAAGGAAAAAGGAAAGCAAGAACCATGAAACTAGTAAACATAAAGATATTCTACAAAACGACCATTGTGTAGTCTAAGCCAGGAGCAATTAGTGAAAGAAGACATTTTTTCCAGCCTCGCACCTTCAACAGCGCTAGCAATAAAACAGTAGCACGTAAAAGCAAAAAAAAAAAAATCAGCCAAGTAAAAAAATAAAATAATATTCACCTGAAAAATCTCGGCGAAACTCTTCTGTCTTCCAACGAGTCCCAACCCCGACAAACCAATCAGCCCGTCTCCACCCCTTTCCATCCACTCGTTCGCCTGAGATTTTCTAGCTTCCGCCTCTGTCTCCTCCTGCGTATTAAATCCCGGCTGCAATGAAAATAACGATCTACTCCCTCCATCGTCTGCCCTGTTATTGCCGTTATTTACTTTCCTCCTATCACCGATCCCCCCGAGGCCTGAACTCCCCGCCTGCAACCTTTGTGCAAACCTCCAATCCTCCTTGGACAAAACGGGCTGAGGAAGGCGAGGGTTTAGATTGACGTGAGAGTAGTAGTAAGAAAGATAAGCCGGATCAGATCTTAGCTCTTCTTCTGATAAAAATTCGTTATTTTTGGACAATTCTGAAATCGAGGAATCTCCAATGCTACCGAAGAGACCTCCAACAGCTGATAACGATCCTTCCACGGTCGGTGGGGCGGAGCCGCTTCGATAGAGATTGAGTTCTCGCTCACGATCACTGGCTTCTTGTCTTCGCTGCTCTCTGAGAAGCGCCCCCAGCTCATTTCCTAAGTCCTCACCATAGGAACCCTCAGCGCCGCCTCCGATCAATGGTCGCATTCCCAGCTCAGACAACATCTTTAATGGATTCTCAGTGACCATTCCACAAGGGAAAATTCGAACAAATAATATCCAGGAAAAACAAGGGGAATAAGAAAAGAAAAGGCGGCTTTACCTGCTCACCGTTTTTTTTTCCGATACCGTTACTGAAATCTCATGAAGATAAATTTACACATTCGAGCTGCCGTTGAAAACATTATTCTACACAAAAACCCTAAAACCTAAAAACTCATTTGATATTCGAGCACGGAACGAGCTCAGTGAGCGGGCTATTCGTTGCACGAGCTAGAATTTCGCTGAGAGAGTCAAAGATCGGAGCGGAAGCGAACAACAGATGAGTTTTTCTCTAGGGTTTCGACAGTGAAATGGAGGCGATTGTAATCGGTTTCGCCATTAGCTATAGGGGGAAAAGAAAAAATGCAAAAATCACAGCTCCAGCTGAAGCAGAAGGGAGCGAGTAGCAGGGTGAGGTGGGCGGGGATGATAAGCGAGACGGGACAGGAAATCAGTAGCGTCAGATAGAGTAGTCAACGGCCAGGATCCATCCGTAGGTATGATTTGTTCTCGCAAGAAGCCTTAGGGTTTTATTTCCGCTTAAATGCTGTATTAAATCAATCGGTAGTCCCCAAACCACCAGATCCTATTCGAGAGCCAGTACTAGGGCCCATGGCTTTAAGCCAATAGCGGAGTAGGAATTAGATTTAGAAAAATCCGTGGATTAGGGATGCAACGTCGGGGGTATTAGATTTAGATTCGTTGCTGTGGCGAGCACCAGCGCTGTCCGTTCTGTAACGTCTACTTGTCTTGTCCCCTAGCTTTAGGGTTTTAGCGCGACCGAGAAACCGTTGCGAACGGCTCTCAAATGACCAAAATGCCACTGCCAAATTCACTAATCCACGAAACCGATCAAGAGATGGGAGACGAGTTGAAATCATCGAACTAATAAGACAGAATCGAACGGCCAGGATTGTCTGAGTACGAGCTTGGAGGATCTAATTAATGAATTAACGGATCTTCTAAAGAGAAATTAGTGGATAACGAAATGGAGACTCGACAAATGGCGTCTTTTGGTCAATCGCGACTCCAAAGCACATGCCCTTAATCAAGTCACTTCTTCTTCTTCTTCACTCCCGTCATTACTCGTTTGATACTGCCTACCGTCCAAGTGTCAGATGCCGTCGGCGTCGGATGGAGGGATTGATTGATCTGTCAATTTCTTGTTTTTAAACCGGTGGCTTCTGGTCGTCGACTACAACTTCCCAGGCTTTTATTTTCCCCTCATAAACTTGTTTTCCGGCGGTGGATGAGCCTTGCTGTTGTGGCTCCTTCGAACGCGTAACCTTAAAGAAAGAGAGCAGAAGAACGTCCGGAGTAGTTAAGTCTTCTTTTTTCTCATCGATGATTTAGATTTTCTGTTTTTATGCTTTCACATGAAGGAAGTTATTGACTTGGTTTTTACCCGTATTGAGCGAATTTCACCGGCGGGAAGGGAGCTCTGAATTCCATGCTTGTTTATTCAGATTTGAGATTTGAATAAGAATGGGGAAGAGAGATGAAACTAAATGCTCCTCTTTCCCGTTTCCGACTACTGAGTGCGTAAGGTAAAAACAATTACTCGGAGAGACTAAATCTGAGTAGAGCTCCTTCCAACAAAGGGAACATGGCCTAGCAGGTTTCGTCACTCTTGTAACACGTTGAGAGCTGGACCGTTGATCTCCGAGATTCTCGATTTCTATTTTTGGCAAGCCTGAGCAATAGATCGAGCAAAAGATAACTTGTCGAAAGAAGCATCTCTGCCTCGTGCGTAACCTAATTGTCTCATACAGATACGTCATGTAACTCTAGGGTTTGGCTGGATAAGGCCCTTTTCCCGGATATAATCATTCACTACCTTACTCTTCTTTAGGTCTTTAAGTTGTGTTTTAAACACAGAAAATAGAGAGAAAAAAAAAAAAAGAGAAAATATAATAAAAGAGGTTTTTTTTTTCTCTTGTTGGATTCCTATGAAAAATAAGGGAGAAATATATTTTCACATGTTTGGATACATATGAAAAATAAAAAAAATAAAAAATTAATAATTTTTTAAATTTTGATGACTAAGATTTTCTCTCAAGTTTCTATTTCTTTTATTTTTTCCCCATATTCCATCATTTTGTGAGAGAAATTTTATTAACTAAGAAAGTGATTTTCTCTCAATGATTTTCTACTACCAAACAATAGAGAATATCTTTCTCTCCCTATTTTTTTATTTTTCTTTTCTTTTTTGTGAGGGTCTGTTTGGAACCCCTATAAGAGAAAATAAAAGAAAAGAAAAGGATAAAGAAAGTGATTTTTTGTTGTTTGGCATAAGAGAATCGTGGAGAGAAAAAAAAACAAGATGGAAAACTATTTTCTCTTTTAGTTAAAAAAAATTCTCTCAAAGAATCAAAGAATTCGAAGAGAAAAGAAAAGAGTTGGAAAGTGGGGAGAAAATTTTATCGGAGTGATTTTCATTTTTCTCCTTTATTCGTTGTGCCCTACCTCCTCAACCGAGCTCCTTCCCTCCGACGAGCAAGAGAAAACCCCTTCCCTCCGATGAGCAAGAGAACGTTATTTCCTTCCCTTTGCTATATCAATACATTGGGCGATCTACAGGTAGCTACCTCTCCTTCTCTCCTTTTCTTTGGCCTCTCTACTCTCTCTCTTCCTCCTTTTATCTGGTTTCTCTCCTCTCTCCGTAAAGCCATCGCTAACTCGCAAAGTCGCTCAGGTATGTTTTCGTAAAATCCCTCCACCAAAATCCTCTCCCTATAGTCACTATTTGTTATTATCACCATCTAAAAGCATGGACAATCCCAAAAGAATGCATTTCCTATAAAGTTCTAGTCCATTCAGCCCCTCTAACATTTGTCAAAACAAATTTCAGAATTTGTGTAGAATAAAGAATAATCATTTCTTTCTTGTGATTGTAAAGCTTTCTTTCTCTCGCTTTCTTACAAGTTTGAATCTCTCTATCAGAGGACTTTGGTCCTTACCTAGTATCTCTTCTTTCCTCTTTCTAAATGATTTTGATTGTTTGTTTGCTTCGATTCAATGTACTTGTGATTGCATTCAAATGGCCTCTAGAATTTCCCATTTTTTTGTAGGTTTCTCATCACATTGTTCATCTTCTGCTCAACTAGAATGTGAAATAGCCAATCAGGTATAAGCTGATTTGATTTTGATGTTGACAAATTTCATAACATAACTTAAAAAGGTGAGGGCTTTAATCTTATATAGAATAGCCTCTTTTACCACATTTTCTTATGTATTAAGCATATTTGATTGTGTTAGAAGATGGGCTTAGGCCCATTTCAAATACTATTATTGTGTCTCTTTGGCTAAAACATTATTATTAAAGAAGGGCTTCTTAACTGTTGATTATTGTCAATGTTGGTTATTCTGATGAAGAAGAAAACATATGGTGGCCGTAGAATGTTATCTTTCAGTGATTACTTTTTAACCCCCACCCTTTATTTGGCATTTTTACTCCTACCATTTGAGAGTCGGTGCCTTGTAGATGGACACCGTGATGGAGGAGTTTATAACTATACTTTTGAGCAATGCCTATAGACCCACCTACCTAAAGAGAATATGAGTGTGCCCAATATCCAGTGTGAGTCAAGAGTATTATTCACCCAAACTGTGTCTTTTTAAGCTACCTAAGAAAGTAAGTAGACTTTGTGCCCCACAGTAGGGCTACTTTTCTACTTGTTGTTGAATTTATGAAAAAAAGAAATATTTCATTGACTTATTATAATCAGAGTACATGAACCTCTATTTATAATAGAGGAAGGTAGTAGAGTCCAATTATAATTAAACTATCTTTGTCCCAATACACTTAAAGATAAGTCCTAGAATAATTAAATAACCTAATATAAATAGAAGATTAACATGACTAAAACACCTTTAAACTGAAACTCCTCTATGAGACCTGCTTCCATAATAATTGTGCCTTTTATTAAACTTTTTATGGAGTAAAAGTTCATATGCCACCTCATGTGATCATAGTGGGTCCCATATCTTATGGGTTTGAGCCCGTCTTCCAACACTCTTGGATATATGGGTCTTCCTTGGTTTTATGGGTTTGGGCCCATCTTCCAATACACTTGGATATGTGAGTCTTCCTTGGTCATGTGGGCTTGGGTCCATGTTCCAATACTCCCCCTTTATGTTGAGAGAACATCATGAACTCCCAGTTTACTGCAAATGATGTATAAGATCTTTTCGTATAAAATGGCAGTCCTCCATATCTTCCAACACTCCCCCTCACGCTAGTGTTCTCTTCCATGAGCCCCAGCTAGCATAAGATAAGTGAGAGTAAATCACTCCAAGCCGTATGACATCGCTCCATACCCCAGTCATAACCCATGCTGGATGTAGGGCACACTCCTATCATTCTCAAGTAGTGGCACTCCTATCTTTCGTAGGTAGTGGTCTATACGAAGTGTAGTAAAATTTCTCCATCACCGTGACTCTCAAATGGAAGGAGTAATAATTGCCAATTAAGGAGGTAACATATATGTAGTAATAAGCTCCTCCATCATGGTGTCCCAACCCGAGTACCGACTCTCAAACATGATAAGTGGGTAATGCATGTCATTCTCAAGACGGCAATAAAAGACCCATGGTTATATATATATATAAAAAGTTTCAATGGACTTAAAACACCCGTATGTATATATGTATGGACTTAAACCACCCATATGTATATATGTATGGACTTAAACTCCCAATCGAAGTAACACGCACAAGATTGGCCCAAAGATGTATGTGAGAGTCAAATAAAGGATGGTAGGAGTAAGGTTGTCAAGTAACCAATAGAAAATGGGTAAAGAGCAAGATAGGATGTGGAGGCTTCCAATGCTTCAATAATAATGTCTCATCCAAAAAAACAATAGTTGTAGCTGAAATGGGCCTCAAAATAAAAATACAGCCTAAGAAATAGAATCGAGTCGAGCCGAGTCAAGCATCACTAATAATTACCACAATTAGTATTGCAATTTAGGATTCTTGGTCTTCAATTTTCGTTTCTGCAAAAATTTCTTCTTAGATGCAAAAGCTTTATCTTCGTGCTCCCCATTTTCTGGAATATTTTTGTCACATTAAAACTACTTCAATATATAAAATACTTCTTTCTTGTACTTCTTCTTCTACTTCAACTTCTCCCCCTCAAGTTGGGAGGTAATGGCAGTGAACCCAACTTGAATCAAATAACATAGATGTAGTAATAACAATAACAACAATAATAACATGATAATGGGAATCAAAAGAAGATAAGATGTTGGGGCTATAATATTCTTTATTCAAATCTTCATTAGGATAACCAATGCTGACAATAGATTGCAACCGAAGAGTCCTTTCATAATAATATCTCAGTCAAAGAGACACAATAGGAGCAGTGAAAATGGGCCAATGCCCAAATAATATGTACCAAATTTTTAGTAGTATAGCAATAAACCGGTAAATAATGAAAGTCCTTAAGAGTAATAAGGACAAAATAAATAATTCGGCTTAAATTCGGATTTTTCAATGCAACCATTGATTCTTCCTATGCGAATATATCCCTAAATATAGAACAGATTGATATGAAACTTTATCCTTCTAAAAATAGACTTAAATACCTTTAATCTAAATATAACTTTTCTTCATAAAATATACTTCTATTGAGATAAATAATCTGATAGATTTTAGTCACTGTAATCTGGCTGAACTAAGTATTCTTTCTCCTTTTACCGGCATAACGATTAACTCTTCCAAGATCAATATCTCCATATAAAAAAACTCAGATCGAGAATTGGTTGAATAGGTAATAAAATAGACTTATAGATCTTTCTTTGGATATATAGTTCTCCATATAAAATCTCATTCTTGATAGCATAAAATGGCTCGAAAGTTGAAGAAAACTTTCTACTGCTGCTCGAACATCTCTAGCAATTTGACCTTTGCTACTTCAAATATTGATTTCTCTTTAAAGAAAACTCTGATGCATAAATTATTTTTTTTGTTGAAAATTAGACTCGACTATATTTCTATCAACATATAATTTGAAATATGAAAAGCTCAGTATATAGGTGAAAACGTAAAACAAATAACGGGTATAGAGATTGAAAAAAAAAAGATAAATACAAACCTAAACTTCTAGAGATAATAAATCAGAAAATATCACATTACCTCTGTAGGTTGACCAAGTCTACTCACAGAACCTGCTTTGATACCATGTTCAATTTATGGAAAAGATAAATACTTCATTGACTTATTGTAATCAGAGTACATGCACCTCTATTTATAATAGAGGAAGGTAGTAGAATCTAATTACAATAAAACTACCTCTGTCCCAATTACAACCAAAGTCTAACACTTAAAGATAACTCCTAGTATAATTAAATAACCCAATATAAATAGAAGATTAACATGACTAAAACACTTTTAAAATGAAACTCCTCTATGAGACCTGCTTCCACAATAATTGTGGCTCTGTTAGACTTCTTATTGTGAGGACTTCTTATGCCACCTCATGTGATCATGGTGGGTCCCATATTTTATGGGTTTGGGCCCATCTTCCAACACTCTTGGATATGTAGGTCTTCCTTGGTCTTATGGGTTTAGGCCCATCTTCCAACACATTTGGATACGTGAGCCTTCTTTGGTCGTGTGGATTTGGGCCCATCTTCCAACACTCCCCCTCAAGCCAGGGGTGAGAGAACATCATGAACTCCCAGCTTGCTGCAAATGATGTATAGGATCTTCTCATATAAAATGGTTGTCCTCCATATTTTCCAACACTCCCCCTCACACTGGTGCTCTCTTCCATGAGGCCCATCTGGCATAAGATAAGTGAGAGTAAAATTACTCCAAGCCGTATGACATCGCTCCATACTCCAGCCATAATCCATGCTAGATGTACGACACACTCCTATCATTCTCAGGTAGTGGCACACCTATCTTTCGTAGGTAGTTGTTTTATATGTAGTACTCAGAAGTCTAGTAAAAACTCCTCCATCACCGTGTCCCTCAACAGGACAATGATTCTCAAGTGGTAGGAGTAATAAATACCAATTAAGGGGGTAACATATATCTTGTAATAAGCTCCTCCATCACGGTGTCCCAACCCGGGCATTGACTCTCATAGGTAGAACTGGGTGATAAATGCCTATCGTCCACAAGATGACGATAAAAGACGTGATATGTGATAAATGTATGTCAGTCATAAGATGGCAATAAAGGGCGTGATAAGTGGTAATGTTTGTCATTCACAAGACGGCAATAATAGACCCACAGGTTATCCATATATATATATATATATATATATATATATATGTCTCAGTGGACTTAAAACACCCAACCATGATGGACTTAAAGTCCCAACTGAAGCAACACACAAAAGGTTGGCCCAAAGATGTATGTGAGAGTCAAATAATGGATGGTAGAAGTAAGCTTATCAAATAACCAATAGGCAATGGGTAAACAAAAAGATAGGATGTTGAAGTCACCACTTTTTCAATAATAATGTCTCATCCAAAGAGACATTATAACAACAGTAGAAATGGGCTTAGGCCTATATAACACGAACCAAAATAATAAAGTTCTTGTAAAAGAACCCATGAAATAATCCGATGTGAGTATCTACACCAAATAATATATTGACCAAGAAATATGTTGTGAATACCTCAAAATAATAATCCAGTCAGAGAAATAAAATTGATTCAAGCCGAGTCAGGTATCACCAATAATTATCACAATTATTACTACAAGTCAATATTCATGATCTTCAATTTTCTTTGTTGCAAAAAAATTCTTCTTAGATGCAAAAACTTCATCTTTTGTGGTCCCCCTTTCTTGAATATTTTGGTCACATAAAACTTACCACAACATTTGGAATAAAATACCTCTTTCTTGTACTTCTTGTACTTCTCCCCCTCAAGTTGAGAGGTACTGGCAATGTTCCCAGCCTAAACCGAATAACATAGATGTAGTGACCAAAAAAAGGGTAAGTGAGATATTTTCTTGATATATTTTATCTATAATAGAAACTCAAAAAGTGACGCAAAAAAATTGGCTTAAATTTATGCAACATGATACCAGTATGACCTTTGATTCTTCCAATGCGAATATATCCTTCAATATAGATCAGATTGACATGAAAATTTCTCCTTATAAAAATAAACTTAAAAAAATTTCATCCAAGTATAATTAATCTTCATAAAATATACTTCTATTGAGATATATAATCCAATAGATTTCTGTCTCTGTACTCTGGCCGAACTAAGTACTCATTCTCCTTTTGTCAGCATGACCATTGACTCTTCCAAGATCAATACCTCTATATTAAAAACTCATATTTAGAATTGGTTGAATAGGTAAGAAAATATACTTACAGATCTTTCTTTTGATATATAATTCTCCATGTAAAGTCTCGTTCTTTATAACATAAAATAGATTGGAAGTTGAAGCTTTCAGTTGCTCGAACCTCTTTATCTGACCTTTGTTGCTTCAAATATCGATTTCTCTTTGTAGATAACTCCGATTGGAAAAAATAGTTTTTTTTTGGAAATTAGACTCCAATATCGTTCCGTCAATATATAATTTGTAATATGAAAAACTTAGTATAGAAATGAAAACGTAAATCAAATAACAGGTATAGGGATTGAAAAAAAATAAATACGAACCTAAACTACTAGAGATAATAAATCAAGAAAGATCACATTACCTCTGTAGGTTGGTCGAGTCAAATCACTGAACCTGCTCTGATACCATGTTGAATTTATGGAAAAGAGAAATATTTCATTGACTTATTGTAATTAGTGTACATGAACCTCTATTTATAATAAAGGAAGGTAGTAGAGTCCAATTACAACAATTAAACTACCTTTGTCCCAATTACACCAAAACTCTAACACTTAAAGATAAGTCCTAGCATAATTAAATAACCTAATATAAATAGAATATTAACATGACTAAAAATAATTTAAACTGAAACTCCTCTATGAGACTTGCTTCCACAATAATTGTGGCTCTGTTAGACTTTTTATTGTGTACGACTTCTTATGCCACCTCACGTGATCATGGTGGATCCCATATCTTATGGGCAAGGGCCCATCTTCCAACACTCTTGGATATGTGGGCCTTCCTTAGTCTTATGGGCTTGGGTCCATCTTCCAACACACTTGGATATGTGGGTCTTCCTTGGTCATGTGAGTTTGGGCCCATCTTCCAACAATCACCATCTCCCCCACTTCTTGTGTGTTTCAAGATCTAAAAACTAAGTGGGTGAATCGTAGAGGACGTGAACAAGGGGTGCTCTACTACCTGGACGTGCCTCAAATAAATATCATTTCAACCAAGCACACCGAGGTGAGTCTATGGCACAATCGGTTGGGACATCCATCAACACAATCTCTTCATCTTCTCTTTCTTGCTTTCAAAAGTATGTCCAATTTAAAGTGTGAAGTTTGTCAACTAAGCAAACACCAGAGGATCACATATTCTCCTCGACCTGAAGTTAAAGGGGTTGCTCCATTTTCTTTGATCGACATAGATGTATAGGGACCTTTGAGCATCTCAAAGATTTCCCGAGTTATGTACTTTATTACCTTTATTGATGATTTTATTCGTGTCACATGGATATTCCTCTTTAAATAGAGATTGAAATTTTATCTATCTTTAAAACCTTTCATACTATGGTGATCACTAAATTTGGTACAAAAATAAAAGTACTTATCTCTCATAATGACGAAGAATATATCTGTAGTAATCTTGACTCTTTTTGTCAATAAAATGGCATTATCCATCGGACGTCTTGTGTCTACACCCCTCAACATAATGGTGTAGTAGAACGAAAGAACCGTCATCTCCTAGAGGTATCTTGCAGCCATGAAAGTACCATACTTTTACCAGCCACATATGTTGTGGACTCAATAGCACACCGAGTCACTCAAAGGAGGAGACAATAACTCACCGAGTTCATTAGTTATATTTATATTGATTTAAGTATGATTTTTCATTAATTATGTAAGTAGTATGGTCGTAGGGGCAAAATTATCAAGTTAGCCCTAAAACACTTATGTCGTCAAACCCTATTTAAGGGGTAAGGAAATAGAGAAAAGGCAAGCATTGAGTATTAGGTTAAACAGGCTTGGAGCTCTCCTTGACGAACTCTATGGTTTGGAGATCTCCCTTGATGATCTCTAGGTTAGATTTGTTCAAAATTTGCATATCCATATCTCATTCTTGATTTGTTTTCCATTGATCCATACTGAGCAAGGGTGGGGGAGTTTCTATCCTCTCCATAACAAGCAATAAGAGAAGGCTTCTCCCTCTCTTACAGAGCCAGAATTGACATATTCCATTCATTCCATCACGAGCAACATCAAAGCAGGCTTCTTTCCAGCATTGGGTCCAACAAGAAGCTAGGAAGAAGCTCTTCAACGTAGGCCAAGGGCTATCCAAGTTAGGGTCACAATCTTAACACGAGTAGCAGCAAGAAGAGGGATCAAACCTTCTTTTCCGTGGTCAAGAAAAGGTAACACCTTCCTTTTGCAATTCACGTTCATCACATAGGGTCCCTTGACCTATACTGAGCACCATACTAGCCTCATCAAGAGTGTATTACCTCTTGGAGAGATCAGTCCAAGAAAGGGTCTTATTGCCCTGACCTCACTGAGTCCAGCAACTCACTTACAGTGTTGGAGTCTCAAGTCCCACGCCGTGTTACTTGATCCATGACTAGGGACCGTAACAACTTGGTATCAGAGCAGGATAACATGGGTGGTACAGTCAGCAGGGAAGAGATGGAAGGTTGGATGAAAAAGATGGATGAGAGAGATGAGAAAACGCAAGCAAGTATCCAGCACCTATCTAACTTGTTTACTGGGTTACTGGCAGAGAGACATGCTAGCCAAGAACCAAGGGATGAGCAATTGATGGGGCGCACTACTGTCCAAACACAGCAGAGAGGAGGTACAATACCAAGGTACACAAAATTAGATTTCCCTACCTTTACTGGGCCAGTTGACCCCTTAATTTGGTTGCATAAATGTGAGATTTTTTTTTAAATCAAGGGACTGCTGAGTTTGATAAGGTGCAACTAGCCTCCTTCCATATGTTAGATGAAGCCCAGTTATGGTTTCACCTGGTGGAACTAGAGAGACAAGTGTTGGATTGGCATGAATTTAAAGATTTATGCACTCTTAGATTTGGCCCTCCCACCCACAACAACCCCTTGGGAGATTTAGTCCTATTGCGACAAACTGGATATGTTGAACAATATCAAAAACAGTTCCAAGAAAAGTTGGCTCGTGCTGGCCCGTGGTACGAGTCGACCAATAGGTCCCTTTATTCACAGCAGGTCTCAATGAATCTCTGAGGATAGAGGTCGAACTTCACTTCCTTGCAGATTTGGCTCGGGCAATGAATTTAGCTCGAGCAATGGAACAACAACAATGGCTTCAGTCAGTTTGGCAAGGGGAAAGGAACACTTCCTCAACTTGGCAAGGGTGCCAAAATATTTCGTCTCAGGTGACACCTCCTGCATTACCTTTTTCCAAACACAATCCGACTACAACTCTGGCAGTCGACACGAGCTCTAGTAATCCTCCACCGTAGTATATAAAAAAATTAACAAGTGTGGAAATGGCTGAACGGAGGTCCATGAATCTATGCTACAACTGTGATGAACAGTACTGGGTGGGGCACCAATGTAAAAGGTTATTTTGGCTCGAAGTGGATGAATCAGAAGATACAGAGGAGACAGATAATATTTTTGAGGAGGAACCACCGGCGATTTCTTTGCATGATATTACTAGGCAAAAATTGACCAGG
The DNA here is from genome assembly GCF_029961685.1 of Aristolochia californica. Classification (NCBI taxonomy): domain Eukaryota; kingdom Viridiplantae; phylum Streptophyta; class Magnoliopsida; order Piperales; family Aristolochiaceae; genus Aristolochia; species Aristolochia californica. The sequence goes on from NW_027181771.1 coordinate 28,613,110, forward strand.
AGGTTGTGGGATTAGTGGATTCGGGTAGTACACACAATTTTTTGAGCTTAACAGCCTTTCGTATACATCACGGTCATTTTGAATTCCTGGTCATGTCGTTCAAATTATCAAACGCACCCTCCGCTTTTCAAGCATTGATGAATGAGGTATTTACCCACTATCTTCGAAAAGTCGTACTTGTATTTTTTGATAATATACTAATATATAACAAGTTCGAAGAGGACCATTTAGTGCACTTACGGATGGTTTTTGAATTATTACGAGCACATCAGTTCTATTTTAAAAAATCCAAATGCTCTTTTGAGGCTTCACATGTCGCTTATCTTGGTTACATTATCTCACATAAGGGAGTTACGGTTGATCCCGAGAAGATTCGGGTAATTCATGACTGGCCAAAACCTCAGTCTTGCTCAGCTTTACGGGGTTTCTTGGGTCTAGCAGGATACTACCTCAAATTTATTCAGAATTACGGGTCATTGGTAGCCCCGTTAACCAGCCTCCTAAAGAAGAATTCCTCTCACTAGAATGAGGAGGCCACACAATCCTTGGAGGCCCTCAAAATGGCTCTCGCCTCCACACCAGTCTTACAACTTCCCAATTTTGATGAATTATTTTTGGTTGAATGCGACGCTTCTGGTGGGGGCATTGGGGCCATATTACAGTAGCATTCATCCTATTGCGTATTTCAGCAGACAGTTGGCAGTTCGGCATCACAAATTGGCCGCATATGAACATGAATTAATAGGGTTGGCCAAGATGATCCAACATTGGCGCCCTTACTTATGGGGTCAGGCACTTCTCATCCGTACTGATCACTATAGCCTTAAATTCCTACTTGAACAACGTCTCATGACGTCGCCACAACAGCATTGGATCAATAAGTTGATGGCATTTGACTTTTCGGTGGAATACCCTTCAGGAGACTAAACAAGGCAACGGATGCCTTGTCATGGAGTTTTAAAAATCAATAGCTTGTCTATTTGGTCAGCCAACCTCGGTTCCTCGTCCTTGACTTGGTGAGAGAAGACCATGCCGTTCTTCTGGTCCTACAACAACTATACAAAACGACCACAGAGGGGAAAATGGACTCGAAGTGTCCATCCAGGATTTACTTATTTGCTATAAACAACGTATTTATCTTCCCCACACTTCAGAATTGATTCCAGCCATCCTCTCTGCCTGCACGACAACACTCATGAAGGTATTCAGAAAACGTTGCAACGTATTCGAGTAGACTTTTATTGGCAAGCCATGAAGACCTCCATTGCGACATATGTATTAGCATATCAGGTATGTCAATGTAGCAAAACTGACCACTTAAGTCCTGCCGGACTTCTACAACCTCTCGCCCTCCCTACATAGGTCTGGGTCGAGATTTTGATGGATTTTTTTGAAGGTCTTCCTCAGTCCTCCGGCAAATCAGTACTTTTTGTAGTGGTCGATCGGTTCTCCAAGTATGGCCATTTTATTCCGCTCGCTCATCCTTATACAGTTTCACTAGTCGCACAGACTTTCTTGGAGACTATTGACCGCTTACATGGCCTTCCAGAATCTATTGTAAGTGATCGGGACGCGGTATTCACAAGCACTTTCTGATGGGAACTTTTTCTTCTGAGTGGCACGAAATTGAAATTCTCTTCCGCATATCATACGCAGAGAAATGGCCAAACCGAGGTGGTTAACCGTAACATCGATATGTATCTACGGTGCATGGAGGGCGATCATTTGAAGAATGGGTTCAGTGGCTACCGTGTACAACACTTTGTTCTACTCCGCATTGCAATCCATTCCTTTTAGAGTTCTCTGTGGTCGGGATCCCCCACGCCTTCTTCCTTATATTCTAGGGTCCACCCGCATGGAAAAAATTGATCAGGCACTCATGGATCGCGTTCTATTGTTACAGAGTATTATAGAATGCCTGCGAAGAGCTCAAGTTCGCATGAAAGATGTCTACGACAAAGCACATCGGTACGTCTCTTACGACGTAGGGGACTATGTGTGGTTACGCCTACAACCATACCGCCAACAATCCCTTGCGGGACCACCTCGACATAAGCTCTCACCCAAGTATTTTGGGCCTTTTCCAGTTATTCGTCGCGTGGGGCCAATCGCCTATCAAGTAAAACTGCCTGCCACGGCCAAGATACATGATGTGTTTCTTGTCTACCCCTTGAAACCTCATAGGGTCACTACCTTACCTCCACTCTGTTCCTTCCAATAGTGGCCAACGGACAAGTTATTCTTACACCAGCCGCACTGTTATGTGCACGATTGGTCAATGACCAGTGGGAGATCCTAGTCCAGTCGACAGATATTGAACCGGAGGCTGCTACATGGGAGCAGTTGCTCATCTTCAGACAGGTCTACCCAGCTTTTGAGCTTGAGGACAAGCTCTTTCCCCTAGGGGAGGCAGATGTTGTGGACTCAATAGCACACCGAGTCACTCAAAGGAGAAGACAATAACTCACCGAGTTCATTAGTTATATTTATATTGCTTTAAGTATGATTTTTCATTAATTATGTAAGGAGTATGTCGTTGGGGCAAAATAGTCATTTTTAGCCCTAAAACACTTATGACGTCAAACCATATTTAAGGGGTAAGGAAATAGGTTAAACAAGCTTGGAGCTCTCCTTGACAAGCTCTAGGGTTTGGAGATCTCCTTTGATGATCTCTTAGCTAGATTTCCACAAAATCTGCATATCCATATCTCGTTCTTGATATGTTTTCCATTGATCCATATCGAGCAAGGGTGGGGGAGTTTCTGTCCCTTTTTCGAGTTCAAAGAGAGGCTTCAGCCTCCTCTCCATAACAAGCAGTATGAGAAGGCTTCTCCCTCTCTTACCAAGCCAGAATTGACATATTCCATCCATTCCATCACGAGCAACATCAAAGCAGGCTTATTTCCAGCATTGGGTCCAACATGAAGGTAGGAAGAAGCTCTTCAACGTAGGCCAAGGGCTATCCAAGTTAGGGTCACAATCCTAACATGAGCAGCAGCAAGAAGACGGGTCAAACCCTCTTTTCCGTGGTCAAGAAAAGGTAACACCTTTCCTCTGCAATTCACCTTCATCACATAGGGTCCCTTGACCTATATCGAGCACCATACTAGCCTCATCAAGAGTGTATTACCTCTTGGCAAGATCAGTCCAAGAAAAGGGTCTTATTGCCTTGACCTTACCAAGTTCAGCAACTCACTTACAGTGTTGGAGTTTCAAGTCCCACGTTGTGTTACTCGATCCATGACTATGGACCGTAACAACATACCATACTTATTGTGTCCTTCCTCATTAATAGGCTACCATCATCCTTTCTCAGTCATAAATCCCCATCCTCGTTATTATTTCCAAATGATGTCCCTTTTTCCCTTCCTTTGAGAGTCTTTGGGTGTACATATTTTGTTCATGTCAAATCACCACAACAAAGTAAACTTGATACGAAATCTTTCTAGCGTATCATCTTAGAATACTCTTGCACACAGAAGGGTTATGTTTGCTACAATACTACTCTCTAAAGGTTATTTCTATCTGGGGATGTGTTGTGGGCTCGATAGTGGAACGAGTAATCCAGAGGCAACACGGTGAGTTGACTCAAGAGTAGGACTTAAAAAGGAATTATGTGTGTAAGTATTTTTATTATTTGATGAATGTAATGAAGGAAGCCTTAATGGCAATTTGGTAAAAACTCTGTTTTCGATTTGAGTCTAAGAGCTCACGATTGGAATGAAAAAGCAAGAAGGAAATTAGGGATCTGAGTTCTCCCTAAGGAACTAGGGTCGGCACTCCCCTGGGACCCTCGGTGACGAACCCTAATCTCTCTTCCAGCAACCTCTCGCTGCGCTTCCTTCTGTCAACCACTTTCGATTTTCCGTAAACCCTTTCCGACCGTCATCTCCCTCAATTCGACACAATAGGTCGTCCCAAGAGGTCTCGGCGACCAGATTCGACTGTGGAACAGCAAGGTGATTCCTCCCTCCGTCGTGTGACTCGTTCTGAGGTCCGAGAACACAACATCTTCGTATCAAAGCAGGCCGAAATGGGAGAGCCATCAAACAGCGAAAATTGGTATCTATAGTTAGAGGAATGATACAAGCCAACCAGGAAGAAACCGATGGACGTCTGGCGATTTTGAAGGAGAGCAGAGGGTCTCGGGTAAATGATCAAATCCAACAAATTTCTGCTAAGCTTGGTGAATTATTGGTGGTAAGAAACCCCACTCCTCGTCAAGAAAGGAGGAGCCCTACGGCAATGCAGGGAAACCATTATGTGGGTCGAAATGATCAAAAAGAAAATGGCATGAGCTCGGGTTCTGGGTGTGGGACCATCCCGAGGTACACTAAGTTGGATTTTCCATTGTTTAAGGGATCTGAGGACCCCTTAATTTGGTTATATAGGTGAGAGAAATTTTTTTCTCATCAAAGAACAACTGAACATGACAAAGTAGGATTGGCCGCCTTCCACATGCTCGATGAAGCGCAACTATGGGGCCACCAACTCGAAATGGAAAATCCGGACATAGACTAGGAAAAATTTAAAGATTTATGCACAATTCAATTTGGACCACCTGCTTAGAGCAATCCATTAGGGGAACTAGCCTTGCTACGTCAAACTGGCACCGTAGACCAATACCAGTAGGCATTTCAAGAAAAATTACCCATAGCCAGTAAAATAGTCCAGGTGGATCAACAGGTGGGCTTATTTACTACTGGACTATTAGAGTTCCTCCGGTTAGAGGTTGAGCTCCTTGCTGCCTCTAATTTAGCCCGAGCAATGAACTTGGCCCGCACTCTAGAGGGCAAAAAACAATTCAGAATCGTCAACCTTGGCAGCATAACAGATCTACTACTAGCAGCACATGGAGCTCCAGTGCCCCTGCAACTACTTCCACAGCAACCAAGACTATTCAGCCTCCACCAGCATTTATCAAAAAATTGTCCAGAGCATAAATGGAAGACAGAAGATCCAGAGGGTTGTGTTATAATTGTGAGGAAAAATATACATTTGGTCATCAATGTCCGAAGTTATTTTGGCTAGAATTGGAAGATCATGAGGGGGACGAGCCCATACAAGCAGATCAGGTAGAGGCAGAGCCAGAACCTAAAATTTCTCTCCACACCATTACTGGCCTCCAAAACCCCAATACCATGCAACTTTGTGATCTAATCAACGAGCAACCTCTCTTAAGTCTGGTTGACTCCGGGAGTACCCATGATGGGACTATTTGCCATAGTCTCATGTGTTACTCTTCTAGTGGCAATTTTACCTTTAGGGTCACCAATGATTTGTTCTAGGGGGTGATTAGTCATGAACCTATAGAACTTTGGCTCCATAGGTGGTTCTTCTTGGTTATTAGGGTCATTTGGATTCTCTTCAAGATTTTGGTCTAGAGGTTGAGATCATGGGGATGAATCGAAATAGTTTTCCTATTCGTCATAAGAAATCAGAGTTGGGGATAGATTTTGCTAATCAGATTTGTCAAACTCAATATGTACCGACTCCTCAACTCTTATAGATGTCTTGCTATAAACTCTATATACATTTCTATGAGATGAATAACCCAAGAAAATTCCTATATCATTCCTACAGTCAAACTTCCCTAAATTTTTTGTTGGTTCTTTTAATATGAATATTTTGCATCCAAAGGTTCTATAGTAGGTGATGTAGGGAAAGGTGACCATATACAACTCATAAGGGGTTTTATTGAGAAAGGGTCTTAAGCTTACTCGCTTTTTGATATTGCATGTGCTATTTACGGCTTCGGCCCAAAACCTATGTGGAAAATTTTATGCATGTAGCCTAACCCTCTCCATGTCAATTAAGGTTCTATTTCTTTGATCAACAACACCATTTTGTTGAGGAGTTCGAGGAACTAAGAATGTATGGTGTATACCATGATTTGTGCAATATTCCCTAAAACGTGAATTTTCAAATTCTCCTCCAAGGTCTCTCCTGATCTTGACAATAATATAGCTTTGCTCCATTTGAACTTTTCACAAATTTTATAAAGGCCGAAAAAGCATCAACCTTATGTGCTAGGAAATCTTCCCATGTGAACATCGAATAATCATCTACCACCACTAAGGTGAGAAGCTTTCTATTTAGGCTTAAGGTTCAAGTAGGTCCAACTAAATTCATGTGGATTAGTTGAAGAGGTCAAGAGGTTGAAACTAAGTTTTTTATTTGAAAGAACTTTTGTGTTGCTTTCCAAGTTGGCAAGCATCCCAATGTTTCTCTTTTACAAGTTTTTGATCCAATAGTCCTCTCACTAGGTTTTTCTTAGCTAATTTGTTCAAGGAATCTATTCCTATGTGTCCTAACCACTTATGCCGTGACCAAGATTCATCAATTTTTTAATCCAAACAGATGACACTAGTTCATCATTTTTATTCTTTACTATGCATTTGTCCTTTTCAAATGGTACTTTATTACTTTGTCTGAAAATTGACCAATGTTAGACAAATCATGCATCAACCCTTCTACATAATAGACATCGGATATGAAAGACATTGAGGGACCATATTTACCAATTCCATTGATGGTACCTTTGCTATTGTCTCCAAATGTTACACGACTACCGTCTTTCGATTTGAGTTCTACGAACTTCTTCTTATCACTAGTCATGTACCTTGAGGATCCGCTATCCAAAATCCAAATATTTTTCGATGCCTACATCATAAGAGATTTAACCGTTAGAGATCGATTTTAAGTTGGGTCCCTTTAGGATAATATTGAAGCACTAGGTGATTTGGGCAACCAAACTTGTTTGTTGCTAGTTTTGTGGTTACCACAACCCTTTCAGTTGTTTTGGGTACCTAACGTTGTTTGATACCATTTTCAATTTTGATTTGACAAATTTGGGTAGTGTCCCATTTCATTGAAATATTAGCATCAAATGTAAGGAATGAGAGTGAATTTCTTGTTTTGGTTTTTCCTGTTCTTCCCAACTTTCCTCCTTGGTGTAGATTTTTGTGATAGGGCTTTTACTTGTTGTTCTAATTCAATGTTCTTCTTTTCAAAATCAAGTCTATTTCCCCCACTTTGCCTTGAAGCATTGGCCATATGGGTTCCATTTGGTTCCTTCAAGGCAATAAGCTCTTCCTTGAGCTTTGCAATCTCATGTCTTTACTCACTGCATTTTTCCTTATACTTATTTAGACTATGAAATGATTTCTCCAAAAGCAATTCTAGCTCATTTTCATAGTTCCAGTCGCTTACCTCTTTCGAAGTGTTAGACTCTTCATCATCTTCAATTGCCATCAGTCCTACATCTATTTCTTGTTCATCGGAAAGGTTATACAAATCTTCCATAGCATCCCAAGCTGAGATCAAGACTTTCTTCTTCATATTCTTTGGATTGTAGACTACTCAAATATTTTCTGGATATTGAGGAATTATAGTCCAAGCATAGGATTATACTATCTCAGAGCAAGTATGTCCTTGATCTACTAGAGGAGATCTGAATGATGGGGTGTAGATCAACCGATACCCTCATGGACTCAAATACTAAATTATTTGCAGGCTCTGGAGAAGATGTGGATATAGGAAATATCAAAGACTTGTGAGAAAACTTATTTATCTCTGTATAACAAGACCTGATATCTCTTATACAGTAAGTGTGGCAAGTCAATACGTGCACAAATCACATCTTACTCATTGGGAAGCTTTGGAAAAAATATTGTGATATTTCAAAGGAACTCCATGAAGAGGGCTTCTCTATGAGAACCATGGTTACTTCAAAATAGAAGGGTACTTTAATGCAGACTGGGCCGAATCCTTGTATAACAGATAATCTACTCCGGGTATTGTTCAATGGTTAGAGGAAACTTAGCTATATGGAGAAGCAAAAAATAGAATGTTGTTGCAAGGTCCAGTGCAGAAGTAGAATACAGGGCCAAGGCACACAAAGCGTGTGAACTTCTATGGATCAGATCCCTTCTCACATAACTAGGATTCAATAAAGGAGTATCTATAGTTTCTATATTGTGATAATTGATAGATGCCAGATTCTAACATGAGAACTAGGTTAATTATAATTGAATAACCCTTAAAATTGTGTTATAGGTGGTTATTTATCGGTTTTCACTTGAAACGTGTATTTATTGAATTTGGCATTAATCACTGCTTATATTGCATATTTTTCTCTCCTGAATGATATTTTATTACTTTTAGGTTTATTTCTTCCTGAAATGATTTTTATGGATTTAATTATGGAATTTTAGGAGAATTTTGTGTGGAGAAGAAGATATTCACATAAATGCCATTAGTGGGTGGATGTGATTTTTTTAGGGCAAAATCGTTTTGAAAGAGAAGGAGCTCGAGGGGGGAGAAACAGGGGAGGTCGCCGACCGAAAGAAGGGAGACCCGAGAGGATTTCCAGCCGTTGTTCGCTGCTCCACCATCATCCACCGCCGTCCGGCAACCGAGAACATACCCGAGGAGAGTTCGAGAGAGTCTCCGTCGCGATGAGTTCGACAGTGCCAATTTTTGCTTGCCAGGCTGAGAAGTGACCCAAGAGGGCTCCTCCGGCTCCGATTCTGCATTCCGCCCATCCTTCGGCGTCGATTACCCATTTTTGACCATTTTCGGACAATTCCGACTCCAACCAAGACTTGAGAGAGCCGGTCAGAGGACTTCGGCTCCATTCCGTCATCCGCCGCACCACCTCCATCCGTGGGTTTCTATCCTTCTTCGCCGGCGTCGTCTCTACCTCCGGCCACTCGCTCTTGCAACCCGAAGCCATCAATTTCTGGAAATTGCTGCACCCGTGAGAATGAGCCTTTGCTGCCCGAGCGAGAGGAAGGAGAAGGGGAGTAATCCGTCATTTTGTAATTTAATTTTCCTAAAGTTTAAACTAGGTTTTGAATGTTTATTAAATTTGATTTGAGAATTAATGTTTATCGAATATTTGTTTTCCAGATATTTGATTAAATTAACTAGTTAGGGTAGGATTGTAATTTAGGTTGGATTTTGGTATTTTAATCCGATCTCTGTCTTTCACTCTATGTGCCTGAGAGGGGCTAGATGCAAAGATTGAGAAATCAGATTCGCGATTATGTGGCACTCGAGAGAGGCACGAATCACGGTAAAATCCAGAGTTGATAATTTTAGCATCATCACAATAGGAAATTGATTCTCTGCATTCTATTGTAATCTGATCTCTGTCATTAACTCTAGGCGCCCGAGAGGGGCTAGACGCAAGGATTGAGAATCTGGATTCGTGGTTACGTGGCGCTCGAGAGAAGCACGAATCACGATAAAATCCAAAGTTGACGTTTCCTATTGTACAAGTAGTTAATTAGATTATTGCTTGATAATTTAGGATATAATTAGTGTTTAGTTCAGATTAATTCATCATATTTGGTTAGGCTAGTTGATTGAAGAATACATAAAATTCAGTCCTCCCTGTGGATATGACCCTCGCTTCCTGCTAGATTACATGAACGATTCGTACGCTTGCGAGGTATAAAAGCCGGTGTAATTAAATTTCACACCAAGTTTTTGGCGTCGTTGCCGGGGAGGCACGTATTAAGTGTATCTCTTTGTTCTCCATGGTCTTAGATTAGATTTATTTTTCTGCTTTCATAATTTCATGTTTTTGTTTTATCTTGATGATATTGTATGGAGTTATTTTTATTTCTTCTATTTAGTTCGTATTTTCAGTAGTTAGTTTGTTAGCATAATTTGATAGTTCGTTTTGCTTCTTTTTGTGTTTTTATGCACGGGCACCACTCCCTAGGTGAACCATTAGCTCCCTTTGTTGAAGACGTAGAACATATTTGTAGGAAAACACCAGAAGTCAAGTTAGGAGCTACCATGGCCAATCAGGGTGAACCATTACAGTTACCTGCATCCGGTGACCGTAGAGCCCTGAGGGATTATTCAATCCCATCCCACTTCACATCACCTTCTTGCATTATATTGCCACCCACTACTTCTGCCAGTTATGAGTTGAAACTGGGTGTGATCCAACTCCTCCCTACATTCTATAGGTTGGAGAAGGAGGACCCTTATTACCACATCAAGGAATTCTTAGATATCTATGCAACTTTCAAATTCCAGAATTTCTCAGATGACTCTATCCGGTTAAGACTTTTTCCATTTTCACTTAAGGATAAGGCCAAGTCTTGGCTTAATTTCTTAGAGGTGGGCAACATTACTTCATGGGACACATTAGTCACAAATTTTTTGTCCAAGTACTTTCCCATTCAGAGAACTACAACCCTCAGGAGAGAAATCTCCAACTTTATGCAGCAGGAGGGTGAACACTTTTATGAGGCTTGGGAGAAAGGGAAGGATTTGATCCGTAGGTGTCCGCATCATGGGTTTGAGAAATGGCATTTAGTGCAATAATTTTATCAAGGTCTTACACCCCACGTTAGATCCATGGTAGATGCAACGAGTGGTGAAAGTTTGATGGGTAAGAGTGCTAGTGAGGCGTGGGACTTCTTTGAAACGTTGAGTGATCAATCTCAGCAATGGGGTTCATCATTTAATGTTGATAGGAGATCCCATGAAGCCAAAAGAGGGGTCTCTACGAGGTGTCCAAGAGTTCACCTGCTCCTAACCCATCTACTGTCTGTGCCATATGCTCTAGTTCATCTCATCCCACACAAAAGTGTCCATCTAGTTCATCCTACCCGGATCTCATTGAGGACTTGAATGCAGTCCAAAATTTTCATAGACCACCCCGGAACAATCCTTTTTCGAAAACATATAATCCGGGTTGGGCTAGGCTGCCAAATTTCTCATGGTCCAAGGGCCCACAGGTTGGGGGTCCTCCAGGGTTTACTCAACCCCAACCTCCGCGCCCACACTTCACTCAATAGCCATTGATTCCACAAAAACCTTCACTTGAGGATAAACTTCAACTATTCATGCAGAATACACAATCCTCCATTGCTAAAATTGAAATGCAACTGAGTCAGTTGGCCAGCCACATGAGTGAACAGGCACAAAATAGACTCCTGAGTCAAACCATTCCTAACCCCAAAAGCACATATGAGAATGGGTCGAGTTCCAATCCCCACCATGAGCAAGCCAAAGCCATAACCACCCTTAGGAGTGGTCTTGAGTTGAACAATGGGGTAGGGACCACTAAGTCTAAGGAGTCAAAGGATGGCAATGGGGACACAACATTGAGTGAAGAACCTCCAAGTTCTCCACCAACAGTCAGGCAGATCCCTAACCAAGTCTCATCAGCTCCTTATCCGTAGAGGTTATTGGGCCCACCTTGGAAAGGAGATAGCATGCATGAAACATTGGAACTGTTTAGTAAGATTCACATTAACATTCCACTTCTTGATGCTATTAGGCAAGTCCCTGCCTATGCCCAATTTTTGAAAGACCTTTGTACACAGAAGAGAAAACAACATGTTAAAAAAAAGGTCTTTCTTACTGATAATGTAAGCTCAATTCTGAAGCACAACACTCCTCCTAAAGTTAAAGATCCTGGATGCCCCACAATTTCATGTGTCATTGGTTAACATACCATCCAGAGAGCTCTCTTGACTTAGGGGCAAGTGTGAATTTGCTACCTTTCTTTGTGTACCAGCAATTAGGTTTGGGGGAATTAAAGCCTACTCCCATCACACTACAACTAGCTCACCGTTCTGTCAAGATACCACGAGGAATAGTTGAAGATGTTTTGATAAAAGTGGACATATTTCTGCTCCGGGTTGATTTCATTGTTCTTGATACAGAACCAGTAGTCAATGTGACCAACCAAATTCCTGTCATCCTAGGACATCCCTTCTTAGCTACATTTAATGCTGTCATTCATTGTAAAAGTGGTGAGTTGGAGTTGTCTTTTGGAAATTTTAAGGTCTCGTTGAATGTGTTTAATGTCGGGCATCATCCACTTGAGTCTAATGATCTGAGTCCTGCATTGAAGATAGAGACTGTTATGCTTGATGACGAATCCACTCTTGAATCTTTTGAGTCTTAAATAACGTCTTTAGAAATGGACTATTTTGATGAGGAAACATATTTTCGAGAGGTTGACTCTTTACTAAGTTCTGTACCTCTGTTGGAGGAAGCTTATGAGGTTGTCACAACTAATCATCCACATGATCTTCATCTTGACTTGGACAAACCTCTTGAAACTTCCAAGCTAGATCTTAAGCCACTTCCTTCCACGTTGAAGTATGCATTCTTGGGGCCCATGAACTCATTGCTAGTCATTATAGCCTCTGATTTGAGTACTGAGTAGGAGGAACAATTGACTGAAGTTTTACAAGCACACAGAGATGCATTGGGGTGGACTCTTGATGCCTTAAAAAGGATTAGCCCCTCCATATGCTTGCATCGTATTTATTTGGAGGAGGGGACTAAAGCCTGACGTGAGATGCAACGTAGGTTAAATCCCCATATGCTGGAGGTTGTGAGAGAAGAAGTCATCAGGTTGCTTGTGTCTGGCATCATTTACCCTAATTCTAATAGCACCTGGGTGAGTCCAATTCAAGTTGTCCCTAAGAAAGGGGGGATAACGATAATGAAAAATGAGAGTGGTGAATTGATTCCCACAAGAACTACCACCAAGTGGCTTATTTGCATTGACTATAGAAAACTTAATTTCGCCACTAGGAAGGATCACTTCCCACTACCTTTCATTGATCAGATGCTAGAACGATTGGCCGGCCACAATTTTTATTGTTTTTTAGATGGATACACCGGTTACAATCAAATTTCCATTGCTCCAGAAAACCAGGAAAATACCACATTCACGTGTCAGTTTGGCACCTTTGCTTACAGACACATGCCTTTTGGTTTATGCAATGCGCAGGCCACTTTCCAACGGTGCATGATGAGTATCATTTCTAACATGATGGTGACTTTTTAGAGGTCTTATGGATGACTTTTCTGTGTTTGGCTCTAGCTTTGAGACATGTCTGCACAATCTTTCACTCGTATTGTCCCGTTGCATTAAGTCCAATTTAGTTTTGAATTGGGAGAAAGGCCACTTTATGGTAACAGAAGGAATTGTTTTAGGACATGTAGTGTCTGAGCGGGGTGTAGAATTGGACAAAGCCAAGGTTGACCTAATTGCCAATCTGCCACCGCCTACTTCTGTAAAGGGGGTGCGTTCTTTCCTTGGCCATGCTGGGTTCTATAGGCGCTTCATTAAGGGCTTTCGCAAAATTTCTCGTCCTTTGACGAATTTGTTTGCTCAAGATGTTGCTTTTGCCTTTGAATATGCCTGTATTCATGCTTTTGAGACACTGAAGAAATGTTTGTCCACTGCACCCATAGTCCATCCCCCTACTTGGTCTTTGCCTTTCGAGTTGATGTGTGATGCCTCTGATTATGCATTGGGGGCTATTTTGGGGCAAAAGACGGATAAAATTCCCTGTGTCATTCAGTATGCTAGCCGCACTCTTCATGATGCTCAATTGAATTACACTACCACTGAGAAGGAGTTGCTAGCTGTTGTGTTTGCCTTGTACAAATTTAGATCATATCTGTTAGGGTCAAAGGTTATAGTGTTCAGTAATCATTCTGCTTTGAAGTACTTATTATCCATCAAGAACACTAAACCTCTCTTGATTAGATTGATCTTGCAATTGCAAGAATTTGACCTTGAGATTCGAGATAAGAACACTTGTGAGAATGTTGTTGTTGATCATCTATCTAGGATCTATGTAGCACCTCAGGAAGGATTCCTTCCTTTAAATGATTCTCTCCCTAATGAACAACTTCTCCAAGTATCCTAGTTGCCTTGGTTTGCTAACATTGTCAACTATCTTGTAACTCGTAAGATTCTTGATTATTGGAGTAAACAAGATCGGTTGAAATTCTTTTCCTAAGTCAAACATTTTTTTGGGGATGACCCTTATTTGTTCAATGTGTGTCCTGACCAAGTCATTAAGCGTTGTGTATCTGAGCAAGACTTTGCCAATATTCTTGAATTTTGTCATTCCCACGCATGTGGTGGACATTTTGGTGCTGGAAAGACCGCATCTAAAGTCTAGCAATGTGGTTTCTATTGGCCTTCATTATTTAGATATGCCCATGAGTTTTTTCGTGTGTGTGATAGATGCCAACAGACTGGTTGTTTGTCTAGGAAGAACATGATGCCTCTTAACCCCATTCTTATTGTTGAATTATTTGTTGTGTGGGGTATTGACTTCATGGGTCCTTTTCCTGTCTCGTTCGGCTATCAATACATTCTTGTTGCTGTTGAATATGTCTCTAGATTGATTGAAGCTATTGCATGTAAGACAAATGACCACAAAGTGGTGGTAAAGTTTTTAAAAGAAAACATCTTTAATCTGTTTGGTACCCCAAGAGCGATCATCAGTGATGGGGGATCTCAGTTTTGTAACAGAGCATTTGAGACCTTGTTGAAGAAATATTCCATCACTCATCGAGTGTCCACTCCGTACCACCTGCAAACTTGTGGTTAAGTGAAAATCTCTAATAGGGAGATCAAACGGATTTTGGGGAAGACAGTTCACTTTGATAGGAAAGATTGGTCCACTCGATTGGACGATGCTTTATGGGCCTATCAAACAGCTTATAAGACTCCTACTGGGATGTCTCCATTTCGCCTAGTGTTCGGTAAAGCATGTCATCTACCTGTTGAGCTTGAGCATAGAGCTTATTAGGCCATTAAGGCTTTGGATTTTGATTTGGCTCAAGCGGGTGAGGAGAGGAAATTGCAATTGAATGAGTTGGAGGAGATACATCATGATGCTTATGTGAATGCCAAACTGTATAAGGAGCGAACAAAGCTTTTACATGATAAACCTATTTTTCGCAAGTCTTTTACTGTTGGGCAGAATGTTTTACTTTATAACTCACGATTGCATTTGTTTCCAGGGAAGTTGAGATCCAGGTGGTCCGGTCCATTTGAGATTACACAGGTGTTTCCTCATGGTGCTGTTGAGATCCGTAATCACGGAGACGGGTCGGTCTTCAAAGTTAACGGTCAGAGGCTCAAACCGTATCATGAGAATGTCCCACATCGGAGGACGTGATGGTGATTTTCTTGGAGGAACTTGTCCTTTCATCTTGACTGCGTCAGAGTCTTGCTTACGACTATAAACCTAGCACATTGTGGGCAATCCCCACGTTTCTATCCTTTTGTACATTACAGTTTTTACTTTTGGCTTATTCATTCTTATTGGGATAACCTTTGGTGTACTCTACTCTTGATTGATTGGAGGTCCCCCGGCAATGCCAGCCCCGTCATGGACTCGGGGTACTCTCTTGCCGACTAAGAGCGTAAATGATTCCGATAGTCAATGACCAGACTTTTGGTCCCTAGTTTGAGAGGTCTGTACTCAAACAATCGTTCTGGGATTGACCAGTTCGATCTTGAAGTATTGAATGAAAACCTTATGGTGAGTAACTCAAGGACTTGTGTTCAGTGTGTGATTCCTGCTGCCTTCAGTAACCAGTCACACGGAGATTTCTTCAAAGTGTGATGTGGGATAACGGTTTCATCTACAGATGATTACCTACGAGTACGGCTTATACGAGTAAACCTTATTCGAGGGAGACTATGTATCATTCCTGGGGGTCTTGATTGACTCTTCGACATTATTGTTGATGACCAAACACATATGGTCCCACCTATGGATTTAGGAACCCTGAGGGAGCTTAACCCTTACTCTGTTCGAGTATAACTAGCTAAGTTGTGAGTCAACTGGAGTAGTAGCTACTAGATGAGAAGACTAGCACCAGAATCGACGTTAAGGCCAACAATAAATCATCTAGTAAATTAAATATTTTAGTGATTGTTAGTTGGTTTGTTTGATGATATGTCATGCACTAGGTTTGGGGGTGTTTGCTGATATCTCTTTTCCTTGCACTGTTTTTGCTTTGCTTTATTTCTTGTGTGCCAATGGAGCATGTGGTTTCCATGATTTTAACTATTTTTTAGCTGTTATTCCTTTTTGTAGTCGTTCTGGTGTTTTAACTTTTCCCCATTGAGGACAACGTCAGGTTTAGGTTTGGGGGGGGGGGGGGGGGGGGGGGGGGGGGGGGGGGGGGGGGGCAATGGCTCTTTTATGTCTTAGCAATGATTTTCTTTTGATTTTTGTTCATGGTTTTCAAATTACTCCTCTTAGTATATGGTTAACTTTAGTAGAGTTAAAATAAGTTGCTCAAATGTGTTTCAAAAATTTTCGTAAAACTGTGTAGAATATGTCTATTAGAAATCTGATATCATTTGTTGTGATCCAAGTGAATTTAGTGGGATAACTTACTATTGCATTAGACTTGGAACTTAGTTGTAAAAGAGAACATGTAAATCTAGTGTTGATCTATGTTAGTCTGAATAGTCTTGTATGCCTATTTGAACTCATTCATTTTTATATCTCAGTGAAATTCCTTGTTGTAATGTATGAATGCAAATGGAAATGCTCTTGCTTGCAAAAGACAGTTAACTTCAGAAACAGCCTGGGCAAACCCAGGGACATGCACCGGAACAGTCGATTACTTAAAAATAAGTGCATGTGCAGTGAAGACGAAGACAAAATGGTGGTAATACCAAAAGTATTCAGTGAAACAAAAATTATGCTGGTAATAGAAAAAATGTGCTGGTAATAGCGTAAAATGGGTTTAAATCTGGAAGCAATGAGTTTCCTTAACTTTGATGATGAATTGTAAGTTGAAAGAAGTTGTAGGTCAAGATTGAAATTGGTATACTTCTTTTGTGAGATTGTCAGACAACAGGCTTACTCTACTATTTTCTCTTAATTGTTATGTGACCAGGATTTTATTGTTATTTGTTGCTTCTTTGTTCTATTGAAGTAATTGCTTATGGGTCACATTGGTTCTGGTGGAGTAACAATGAGTGTATTTGGATTGATAATGTGCTATAATTTACACAGGTTTTCAAATTGAGCAGGGTTTCAAATGATTTTCAGATATTTTACGATACTAAGTGTTAGTCATATGCTAATAAGGAGTAAATTTTCTTCAGTTTTCTTTTTATATTGTTGATTTAGATGAATTTTGTGGGTAAATTCCATGCAAACCCTCACGTGACACAACTCGTCCACTACTGTAAAGTAGGGGTTTAACGGCTTGTTACATGCGCTAAATGCAATCGTGTTCCCTACGAAAGTGGCATTTTGTTTTCCTAGGCTTAATTTTGGTTCTGTTGTTGTTTTGCTAGGGACTAGCAAAGACTTAGGTTTGGGGGTGTGATAGATGTCATATTCTAACATGAGAACTAGGTTAATTATAATTGAATAACCCCCTTTATAATTGTGTTATAGGTGGTTATTTATCGATTTTCACTTAAAACGTGCATTTATTGAATTTGGCATTAATCACTACTTATATTGCATATTTTTCTCTCCTGAATGATATTTTATTGCTTTTAGGGTTTATTTCTTCCTGAAATGATTTTTATGAATTTAATTATGGAATTTCAGGAGAATTTTGTGTGAAGAAGATATTTACAGAAATGCCATTAGTGGGGGATGTGATATTTTTAGGGCAAAATCGTTTTGAAAGAGAGCGAGCTCGAGGGGGGAGAAACAGGGGAGGCCACCGACCGAAAGAAGGGAGACCCGAGAGGATTTCCAGCCGTCGTTCGCCGTGCCACCGTCGTCCACCACCATCCAACAACCGAGAACAGACCCGTGGAGAGCTCGAGAGAGTCTCCGTCGCGGCGAGTTCGACAGTGCCAGTTTTTGCTCGCCAGGCTGAGAGGTGACCCGAGAGGGCTCCTCCGGCGCCGATTCCGCATTTTGACCATCCTCCGGCATCGATTACCCATTTCCGACCATTTTCATAGCTATTCCAACACCAACCGAGACTCGAGAGAGCCGGTCAGAGGACTTCGGCTCCATTCTGTCATCCGCCGCACCACCTCCATCTGTGGGTTTCTATCCTTCTTCGTCGGCGTCGTCTCTACCTCCGGCCACTCTCTCTTGCAATCCGAAGCCATCAATTTCCAGAAATTGCAGCACCCGTGAGAACGAGCTTTTGCTGCCCAAGCGAGAGGAAGGAGAGGGGAGTAATCTGTCATTTTGTAATTTAATTTTCCTATAGTTTGAACTTAGGTTTTGAATGTTTATTAAATTTGATTTGAGAATTAATGTTTATCGAATATTTGTTTTCCGAATATTTGATTAAATTAGGTAGTTAGGGTAGGATTGTAATTTAGGTTGGATTTTGGTATTTTAATCTAATCTCTGTCTTTCACTCTATACGCCCGAGTGGGGCTAGATGCAAGGATTGATAAATCAGATTCGTGATTACGTGGCAGTTGAGAGAGGCACGAATCACGATAAAATCCAGAGTTGATAATTTTAGCATCATCACAATAGGAAATTGATTCTCTGCATTCTATTGTAATCCGATCTCTGTCATTAACTCTAGGAGCCCGAGAAGGGCTAGACGCAAGGATTGAGAATCCGGATTCGTGGTTACGTGGCGCTCAAGAGAGGCACGAATCACAGTAAAATCCAAAGTTGACGTTTCCTGTTGTGCAAGTAGTTAATTAGATTATTGCTTGATAATTTAGGATATAATTAATGTTTAGTTCAGATTAATTCATCATATTTGGTTAGGCTAGTTGATTGAAGAATACACAAAGTTCAGTCCTCCCTGTGGATATGACCCTCGCTTCCCACTAGATTACATAAATGATTCGTACGCTTGCGAGGTATAAAAGCCGATGTAATTAAATTTCACATCAATAATCAAGTGGCAATTCATATCAATTCAAATCTAATCTTCCATGAAAGAACAAAACACATTGAGGTGGACTACCACTTTATAGGAGAAAAATTCCAATTGGCATATTATTGGTAAGACATATCCCCTCACAAGGGCAAGTTGCAAACATCCTCACGAAACCAATCTCTCACAAAATCGTATCTACCATTTGCAGCAAGTTGGGCATTTACAATGTTTTATCACCTCCAACTTGAGGGGGTGTTAGAAGATGGGCCCAAGCCCACACGCGTATGAAGAAGACCCACACATCCAAGAGGGGTGGCATGATTTTACATAAGGTGTCATGTCATAAGATGGCACTAGGGTGTAATTATTCAAAATCAACTTGTCAACTTATGTCTTTTCTCATGTAAAGCTTGCAGCCCTAAGAGCATTGTAGGCATTGTAAATTCCTCTCAAAAACTTTAAATAGAGGCCCTTGGCTTGCGGTAGAGCATCAAGTCTCTCTCCCCTTCTCAATATTCGTCCAAGCTATCTTAGCCTAAAGTCTCTCTCCATTTTCTCTCTTTCTCCCTTCTATACCCAAGTTCCCTCTTTTCTTCTCTTCTTTTCTTCTCTCCCACTTACTTTGCTAGAGTCTAATCATGGGGCCCTAAATTCAACAAGGGAGATAAAGAAATAATTCCTCTATGAACATGATGATTAAGAAATCCTAAAAAAACCCCAATAAGTAGGGGTGGCATCGAGCCGAGCCGAGCCCGAACCTACCTATGTTCGAGCCGAACTTGATTTAAATATTTCAAGCCGAGCCTCGTCTTGAGCCTAAAATTGTTATCGAGCTCGAGCACAAAAATTTTAACCGAGGTCGAGCTTCAAAATACATTTAAAACTTTTCAAAAAATGTATATCAAATAAATTGTATATAAAATTATGCATACATTTTACATAAAATTGGGCATGACATATATATAATACATGTATAAGATTGGGCATGACCTTTACTTAAAATTGAGCATAATCTATGTATATAATACCTATATATAATTCGGCATGACCTCTACTTAAAATTGGGCATAATCTATATACATAATACCTGCATAAACACTCCATAAATACTCCATAAAATTGTCTATACATTCCATAAATACTCCATGAAATTATTTATACACTCCATAAAATAGTCTAAACACTCCATACACTGCATAACATTACGAATAATCTTCATACAATAATCAAACAGAACAAAATTAAATGAAATATCACTATCAATTTACAATCACCCAAATAAAAACTATAAATCCATTATAAATTTACAAACTATAGGTGTTTCTCTTCATGCTAGAAAATAATATACGTCCCTACATGAGCAAAATCTCCACCTATGACAAAAACAAAAAAATAAAATTAGTTATTATTAGATAAAAAAAATACTCTTCCACTACTGGTTACTTAATGTCGTTAAAAATATTAAAATTACCATGATGAGAAAAACATGAAAAATCATGTAGCTAGTAGCATTATCTTTACACTCGTCTTCCCAGGTTGTAATCATAAAACAAAATTTTAACAAATAAAACTAAAAAATACTAAAAAATATCATAATAAATAATTAATCAAAGAAATTCACCTTTTGATTTTTCTTTACAGCGTGAAGAGCCCGAACCCAATCACTGCCACAAATCAAAGCTTGAACTGTATTTGGTGCAAGGGAAGAACGATATGAGTCTATTACTAATGTAGACTTTGAAGCTACAGCGGATATGAGAATTATAAGGAGGAGGGGGGGGGGGGGGGGGGGGGGGGGGGGTGGGGTCAGTCAACAAACTTAAAATTTGAAGTCCATCTTCATCTCCTAAAATTTGAAGTCCATCTTCATCTCCTAAAATTTGAAGTCCATCTTCATCTCCTGCTTCAAATTCATTTCATTCATCTACATGAAATTCAATTTCAAACTTGGTATTAGTGTGGACAAGTTCATGTACACTGGAAAACAGTTTCCAGTGTTAGTGTCCCAAAATGAGAAAAATATAAAAAATAAGAAAATAAGTAACTTATAATAGTATACTTAATTAAAACATAATACTTAAACCCCAAATTAGGTAAAACAAACATGATTACAACACGAATAAGTAATTTAATGTATAATTAAAATAAATTAATATATTAATTGATTAAATAAGATATTATATTATTTAATGATTGCAGTTTTTTGTACATTAATACAATAATTACGTGAGCCAATTAACTGTGCACGTGATTAATTATAAAAAATAAAAATATAAACAGGAAAATTTGATCAAATGCTAACTTTAACACACTATATTTTTACGTATTGTTGCATCGTTCAGAGGAAAAGCGGTACTAGAGGCGGTTAGGGCTGACAAAATTGCATCGTCCAGAGGAAAAACAAGCTGAGAATAGGATTTGCAAGTTTTATTTTTTTTTATAAAAAACTCGCACGTGCGAAGTGTGAACTGCACGTGCGAGTTTGCATGTTGTGCGGGACGGAGCGTCGAGGGGGGAACAATTTCCCCCCTCAACTTAGGTATCGGGGGGGGTTCTGTGCCGTTTCGGCGAGAGTTGTGGCCGGCTGATCTGACGGGGGCAGCAGGTGGTGGTAGGGGAGTGACGACGACTGGAGAGGGTTCAGAGCAGCTGCTCTAACTGGGGTACGACGAGGTGAGGGCGACGCTACTAGAGTCGACGTCGACGACGATGAGAGGCAGAGAAGGCGATGCGCGGAGGGAAGGAGTAGGTGCAGTGGCAGCAGAAGGGGCACTAGCAGCGAGGGGGAGAAGAGAGATGGAGGTCGAGAGAGGGAGAAAAAAAATTTGGAGGAAGAAGAGAGAAGGGAAGGAAGAGACCAAGAGAGAGTGAGAACAGAGGAGAGAGACCAAAAAAAAAAATTCGGGAGATGGCAAACTGCAAAAAATTTCCCAAATCCCCCCGAATCCACCGCTTGTTAAATTAAAGAGCCAGCTTGAGAGCCATCGAGCCGAATCTGGCTTTGGTCGAGCTCGGCTCGTTTACGGATCTCGATCTCGGCTCGAGCTCGAGAGATACCGAATCGAACCGAGCCGAACTCGAGCTGCTCGCTAGCCGGCTCGGTTCGAATCCACCCCTACCGAGAAGAATGTTTGAGAAGGAACATAATAATGAAAAGTTTATAAAAATAGACTTCTCATATAAGGGAATTACTTTTTTAGCACAACTTCACCAATTTGCAAAGAAAATATTCAAGAGATAATTTCTGGAATAAGGAAGATTTAGAACACTAATATTTGAAATTTAGAATGAGCAAACACGATTTTTTAGATCAAAATTTCCAGACATTGTTAAAAAAGGAAAGTGAAGTCATATGGGGAAAGACTTCTCATAAGGAACTTAATGTGATGTGAGGTCAAATAAAGAAAACTTTTAATGAAGGAAAGATACTCAAGTTGGTAAAATATTGCCTAGATTTTGAAAACAAATCGGAAACTCAACCAACATTACCAACTCAAAAAGTGAAGAAAAATAATTTGGTTTAAATTCGGATCTACGCATGCAACAGAATACCAGCATGACCTTTGATTCTTCCAATACGGATATCTCTCTCTAAAAAGCTCAGATTGAGAAACGGTTTATTGGGATCGAACATAGACTCACATAGCTTAATATTGAGATATATTCTCAATATAAATCCTCAGTAATGTTGGTACAAACCAATCAGGAAGTTGACGTTTTCTACCACTATACGAAACTTTTCTGTTGTTTGATCTTTGTTACTTTAGATATCGATTTCTCTTTCTAAAAATCTGATTTCTAAAATTCTTTTGCATTTGGAAACTAAACTGAATTATCTTTCCAAACAGCATATAATTTTCGATATGAAATATATGGTAAAAGATTAATAAATCCAATTAAAAACAAAATTTGGGAAAGAAGACTAAAGGGAAAAACAAGAAAATCCTATTTTTTTTCTTTTTCTTCTTCTTTTTCCTCCCATTCTTCTCCATCTTGTTCTTCTTCCTCCCTTTCTTCTCCATCTTCTTCTCCTTTTCCATCTCAGATCTTTGCCTGCTCTGATACCATATTGATTTCTAAGGACAACACATAATCACAAGAAATTTCAAGGGAAGGAGTGAAGAGAGGAATTGTAGCTCTTGAGAGAGAGGAGAAAAGAAACCAAGGGAAAGAAGGGAAAAGGAAAAGAGAGAGGTATATGGACGAATTTGTGCCAAGAGGAAGAGGCTTGAATGCTCTACCTCATGAGTTGAGGCTATATTTATAATTATGTGGAGGTGTTTACAATGACTACAATGCCCTAGGGCAACTTGCTTCAAAAGAAAAAAGACATAAGAGGACATACACCAGCTTGCATAATTACATTATATGTAAACTCGATGAAAGTTCTCCTTATTTAATAGCCATGTCACCTCTACACGCGTGGGTGTCTTTTAACAATTTATGTGGATGATATCATATTGGTTCTACAAACCTCTCCCAATGTCAAGAATTTTTTAGTGTAATGAAGAATGATTTTGTAATGAGTTTAATAGGTAAAGTCACATTCTTTCTTGGACTTCAAGTAATGCAAACCAGAAATGGAACTTCTATAAATTAGAAAAAATACACTAAAGGATTGCTTAACAGGTTCAACATTGAAAATCTTAAGTCAATTAGCACACCCATGAATTTGTCTTTGAAACTTGACTCAAACAACTGACGTAGGGCAATTGATCAAAAACTCTATTGAAGCATGATAAGATCCATACTTTACCTATCAGCCAGCAAACCTAACATAATGTTCTCGGTATGCCTATGTGCTAGATTTCAATCTAGATAATTTTACTTAGTGATTGTGAAAAAAAAATTCCATTATCTACTTGAAACACCCAACTTAGGTCTTTTGTACACAAACACATTAGTCGTTGACAGAAAAAGTACTAGTGGTAGCTGCCAATTACTTCAATATATGTTTATAACTTGGTTTTCCAAGAAATAACTTTTAGTTGCGTTATCTACTACCGAGGCTGAATACATAGCTTGTGGAAGTTGTTGTGCTCAACTTCTTTGGATGAAACAAAATCTAGATGATTATGGGTTAGAGCAAAGTGAAATTTCATTCCATTGTGACAATATGAGCGCCATAAATCGAAGTAAGAACATGTTCACTACTCTCGATAAAAACATATAGAACTAAGACCTCACTTTATTAGAGAGTTGATCCAAACCAAAGTGATTAGAATTTAATTCGTTCCTACTACAAATGAACTAGTAGACATTTTCACAAATCCATTAGGATTTGATCGATTTTCAAAGCTTCGAGGATAACTAGGCCTGACCAACACACCTTGATTCACTTAGGCTGATAAAATTGAGCTTAAGGACACAACTCATAAAATCAAATCCATAAGAATGAAAAGAAAATCAAAATATTACATTTCAAACACTGTGCAAAGGGCATTGATCGGTTAATGCATACTGGATGAGTGATCAACTTAAGCGATTGATTGATCAATCGAGACAAATTAATCGATAATTAACGGTGCCAAAATGAAAATTTGAAAATTTTTAAACAATGTTTCACTTCATTTTCTCATTTCAAACTCCAAACAATGAGATTTCTCACTTTCCACAACCTTGTTCCTTCATTCCCTATTGATTTTATAGGTATTCCACCTCTAAGTCCGAAAAAGAAACCCTTTTTCTTCACTTCTACCCCCCTTACCTCCACCAAATCCGATTTTTTTGGATGGCTCACTCAAAATTTATGTCAAAGAAGCGTACTCCATCGAAGGAAAATGATATGTGTGAGGAAATGCCTAATTGGAAGGAACACTTCCGAACACCAACAATGGAGTAAGTCGAGTTGATTTTGATTTTTTTAGAGGAAGATAGAAGACTTTGAGGGGTAGTTCCTCCCATACATTGGGATATTGGAGAGAGAGGATGATGTTTACCACATGTTGGTAAAAGTCTTCTACTCTAACATGGAAGTAGAGGAATATCTCCTAGTAATATGAGGATTACTTCATATGTGAAGAAAACCACGATGTCTATTCAGTCCATCGATCTATTAGGTAGCACCTTCATGGGGAGGACTAGATACAATGTGTTCAACTAGTTAGAAAATTAAGTAATTACTACTTGTTCCATTAAATAATTGATTAGTTATTACATTAAATAAGTCAATTGCGTGGTTAATTAGTAAAAATCATTGGGTAATTAGTTATTTTCTTACCTAATCAGTAATCATTCAATCATTAAAAATATTAATTAAATATTTTATTAGTTATTACATTAAATAGGTCACTGATTAATTAGCAGAAGTCATCAAGTAATTGATTATTTCTTACCTAATTAGTAATTATTAAATCATTAAATATATTAATTACCAATTAAATTAACTATTATTAGCTACGATGAAATAGTAAGTCATTTTGGTTGTTAGCACAACTCGACTAACCCTACTAACCAAATTAATGGAATCAATTAATTTTATATAATTAGAATGTATTCAATTAATTAGATAAGTGACCTCTTCCATTAAATAATTGATTAGCCATTGCATTATTTAGGTCAATTGGCCAATTTATTAGTACAAATAATCTAGTATTTGATTATTTTCATACCTAATCGCTAATTATTTAAGTAATAAATATATTAAGTGTTATTAATTAATTATTATTTGCTGCATTCAAAGAATCATGTTTACATTAAATGGGCTATTTGTTTGTTAATACAAGAATTAGTTAATTAAATACATAGTTACATAATTACTTTATTAAGTTATATATTATTTATTCACTAATTAATAGATAATTTTTACATTGACCAATTAAAGTTTCCATTAAGTTAAAAAAAATTAATTATATAAAGATTATGACAATTATGATAATATATTGGTAATCATGATAATACACAAGAAATTATTCTAAAATCTATATTTTTGGTTTATTTGTGTTAAAAATATTAATTTTATAAATAAATTAAAATTAAAATTTGAGGTAATTTTAAAATCTTTACTAAATTCGCCATCTTCTTTCATAAGGAAAAAAAAAAGAGAGAACAAGGGGAAGAAGGAAAGGAAGAGAACTAACTAAACCCTAAATAATAAAAACCTTTCCCGGCAAATTCTGAAATTCATTGAAATTCATTGGGAAAGGGGACCCTCTCCTAGCAAATGTCAAAATTTGTTGGGAACTATTTTTTTTCTCTTTTTTTTTTCAATTTAAACTGGGGAGAAAACTTCCGGAAAAATATTAAATTTATTTGGACAGGGTCCCCCTCACAAGGAATTTCATATTTCATAAGGAAAGGTTTTTTTTTTCCTCCAATTAAATTTGAATTGGGGAGAAAAATTCTCCCAACAAAATATAACATTTACTAGTGGACAATGGAGTCAAAGCCGACATACTGGAAGATCTTTATGACTATGGCTTAATCGGTTGCTTATATCCTGACGAGCAACTAACTATGCTTAATGTGTTATTGCCTACACAAAGAGATCATTTGAAACCCCTCCATGGTGCAACTGGCAACAAATCACCTTGCGGTTCGAACTTGGGTAATTCCTTCTTTATGTCATGTAACCATCATTTGTTTCCCATACTTTGGCTCTTTATTTGCTAATATTTTAAATATTATCTATGTGCAACCTTCTCTTTCAAATGCCCTTGGTAAGGGATCATATGGACAATAGTAAGTGTTACCTCTGTAATAATTTTGTTACCTTTACTATAACTTTAAAAGTTCTTTTTTTTTTTAATTATTGACCATCGTTCTTGTTGGATTTGTTCTTATATGCTACTTTAACATCTTCTTTTGGCTAGGAAAAAATGTACTTTTTTCTTTTATTTGTTACTTTAAGATGGCAGTAGTGCTACTTTGAGTAAATAAATTGTGCTGCCAAAACTAGTTTCAAAGACTTAGGGAACATTGCTTGTCATGCCACAAAAAGTCAATTGGCCATGTTGGACTTATTTTGTTAAGTTTCTAGTTGGTGGCAGCCTTATTCATATAAGAAAATTAGTTTATATTCCTCTTCTTGTTTTTTGTTTGCTTAGTTCTCATTCAATTTGTTATTAATTTGCAGGACATGCTTGGTGGCACCGGGAAAACCATTGGTGTAAGTGATGTCTCATATATGTTTTCAGTTATGAATCCATGTTTATAATGGCAAACCTGGTAGTTTACTATTGATTTATGTTGAGAAATTTTAATATTTAAACCATGTTTTTCTTTCTTTCCGTGTTTGTGAGTTCATATAATAATGTAGATGATTTATTTATTTTGCATAGATTTGATTGAAAACCTTATTCTTTTATTCTATTTATTTGGTAAAAAAGGTTGGACGTTTTAGATGAAGATGAATTAGGATAACAAGCCAATGATTTTCGTCTCGCTAGGACAAAAATTGAGGACAATGCAGATTGATGCGAATGTGAGATATTTATTTTACATTTAAGTTTTTTTTTATCGAAACAACATATTATTAGAAAGGAGACCTTGTTTAAGTTTTTGCATACATTGTAGTAGAACCTTTTTTCTCTTATTTGTTTAAGTTTGATTAGAAAATATTTGTACAATTCTCAAGATTTAAGATTACAAGTCTATGGCTATGATTTGGTTAGGGAAAAATTGGTGAAGAGTGAAGAATGAAAAAGAAATGAAGGTCCCATTAAAACAAAGGCAACAACAGCCGATTGTCATTTAAGAAACTCTTGTATAAGGGGGGTTAGTCAACAAACTTGGCACATGAACTTCAACTTCAAATTTGGTGTTAGTGTGGACGAGTTCATGTGCACTGGAAAACAATTTTCAGTGTTAGTGCCCCAAAATAAGAAAAATATAAAAAACAAAAGAATGAATAACTTGTAATAATAAACTTAAATAAAATATAATACCTAAATACCAAATAAGGTAAAAAAAACATGGTTACTACACTAATAAGTAATGTAATGTATAATTAAAATATGTTAATATACTAATTAATTAAATTAGATATTATATTATTTAATTATTGTAGTTTATTGTACATTAATACAGCAACTATGTGAGCCAATTAATTGTCACAGGATTAATTATAAAAATTATATAAAAAGTAAAAAAAACATAAGCAAATATAATAAATAAATTTATTAATTTATTAATAACATAAGATATATTTTAACATAAAAAGGAATAATTAAACAAAAATAATTGACCACTCTTAAATCATTAATTTAATATAGTAATAAAAATGAATATAATACATAAATAATATATTATAAATATATTATTTTATCAATATATTTAAAAAATAGAATTTTATTCAATAAATATTTTTGTCAATAGTTTGTTCTCTATGCGCTAGAGGTCATCTTCAACCTCCAACCACGCGCAGAGGGGGTTCGATGGCAGCCACCATCGACCCCTATCGGACGTCAGACGTTGGCCCCCCGTCGTCGGTGTCACTGGCTCACCTTGCACCAGCCAGCGCTGCCCTTTCACCGCAGAGGCCCGATTGCTTATCGTCGGCCACTGTCTCTCGTCGCTCGTCGTTGGCCTCTATCGCTTGTTGCTTGATGGATGAAGGGATGGCATCGCTCGTCGTAGGCCGAGAGGGAGAAGAGGGGGAGACCGAGATGGAGAAGAGAGAGGGAGGCTGAGAGGGAGAGCAATTGTGAGAGAGAGAGGGAGGTTGAGAGGAGGAGAGCAGCGAGAAGGAGAAGCAAGAGGGAGAAGGAGACAAAGCAGTCGAGAGGGAGAAGAGAGCGGGAGAGAAAAAAATTGGGAGGAAGAGACACATCCCGATGGCTTCAAGTGGATGATTCGGAAAAATGGGTGGATTCCTGATTCCACTCTTTAAGCCTGGAGAGGCTTCATCTCGATAACCCATCTCATGTAGATGAAGTTAGCGTTGGTGCGCCACTGACGTCTTCATTGAATGACCTAAGTAATACCGGTGAACTTCATCTCCTGATTCATCTTAACTAACCCCCCCATAGTGTATGTTGAAGTCTCTCTCTCTTTAGATGGGCCTTGATACAAATATAACTACTGCAGAAATTTATAACAAAATCAGGCTTTCATTATGATACACACTTCTCTAGGTAAAATTTCTCATTGTTAGCCTATACTTGGAAACCATGGCATATTAAGCAAAGTTTCATTAACATTGAATTCCTCGGTATGTTTTTGGATTGGCTCACCCAAACTTGAGATGTGGTGTTTTCATTTATATTAATTTCTTTTATTTGAAAGGAATTAGTGGTATTTTTTTACCTTATTAAGCTTTTTTTATTATCTCTCTCTATGTTCTAAAAGGAGGGATTTCTTGGCTTGAAGCTTCTATCCAGGACATCTACATTGAAATTCAACTGGACCAGTATAGAAAGCAAACTTGAGAAGCTTGTTGTCCAAATTTAGATTGCTTCAAGTTTATTTTATGTCTTTTTAAACTGTTTTATAACACTTCAGCTCATTATTTGCTCAAATTTGTATGTTATGTATGTGAAGCATTCTCTTATATAGTTTGGAACTACATCCTTATGAATGCCAATCATTAGGTTGATTCCTTGGCCAAGTGAGGAGCCTCAAGTAACAGCTACTTGTTGGAGATTCTCTTCCCATTGATTCGCATTATGTTTGTTTTGTTGTGAGTGTGTGTGTGTGTGTGTGGAGAATAAGAGAGGCTAGGGTGGAAGTTTTGGTGGCCTTTGCATATGTAGGTCTTAATTTAAATAAGTAGATACACAAGTAAAGAAAATTGTTGGTGGAATGAGAGGAGGAAGGGGAATAGGGTTGTTGGCCCCTCCAATATATTGATCAAGGTTTTAATATGTAAATACTTAGGTAGAGAAACTTGTTAAAAAATTCTAACTTGGGAAGTCAACTTCTAGAAGGCCATTTTGTTCAACCCTCAAGAAAAAGGTTGAGGTTGATGAAATGAGAAGGGAAAAGGTGGCAAGGTGTTAGGCCCCCATTATGTGTGTCGATTCATATACGTACCCAGTTAAACTTGCAACTGGTGCCAAAACATTAACGATAATCTCAGTTAAATTGCGTAATTTGTTTGCTAAGTCTTTGCTTTTCTACCACATCATATGAGCTAAACTTGGAAGTACTTGAGCACAAACATGTATTTGGATCTAATTAAGACTCTCACACAGCTCTAAAAATAATTCGTTTCATTCACTATGATGTTGATGACTCTGTCACTGTCATCGGTGGTCAATTTCGATTGCCTCGAAGCAAAAGACTCTTAGGCCTCGTTAGTGTCCTTGGTTGGAAATTTATATCCCACAAAAAGCTAAAAATACCTTTCATATGACATACATTTCCAAGAAACCTTTAGATAAAATCCTATTAGTCCCGTACCAGGAAATTACATGGAAATTTTTAGAAAATTTTAAGGAAAACAAAATGGACTCGTTAGTGCATTTTCTAGGGAAATAAAATAAAAATTAATAATCAATCTCATAGATTACCATACTTATCTGATAAATTTTCAGTAAAATAAAATATCAAATGCAAAATTTCTATAAAAAATTACCTTGTGTTGAAAGTATTACGACATCAATTGTCAAATACTTATTCAAAAAAAATTCTTATGAAATTCTTACTTAGAAAATATTATGATTTTTCTATAAGAATTTCCAGTAAACATGAAGACACTGATGGTCTCTGGAAATGTATTTCTACTAGAAATGTCTTTTCAATATTTCTTGGAAAAGATATTAACATGGCCTAGAAGTCAACCACCTAGAAAATTAAAGTATCTTAAATTAACCAATGTGTCAGCTTACACTAAAGGCCAATTTGGAACCCACATAAAAGAAAAGAAAGTAAAAAAAAAAAAAATGGAAAGAAAGTTTTTTTTTTTTTCTATTTTTTTCACAATAAAACATCCAAAATATGTAACCTGACTAACGATGAAGTCGCTGCACTCAGCTGCTTTAACCGTCAAGACATGGCAAGACTGCCACAGGACGGAAGACAAATTCAAGAACAGAGATGACCTCTGGACTTCTTAAAATTGAGCTCTTGCTCTTATCCGATTCCTTGGTCTTATTTTGTATTCAAGCCGTAAGAGTAAAGATCACCAGCTCCCACTCAGAAAGCTGCATTAGATACCCTTTGAGGATAATTAAGCAGATACAGTCGAGAATCTGCAGTGATGGGGTTGAGGAAGATGAAGGAAGTATATGTGTATTTGCTGACGCGGGCAGGCCACATTTTTAGTTGAAAAAGAAGGAGAAGGAAGATTATAAGGGGAAGTTGTTGAAGTTAAGTAAACAAACTCTGAGCTTTTTCCCCTCCTCTTGCCGTGGCGTACATCTCTTCTTTTACTTGGTTCTGAGGTTCACTTCATAGCCCAAATTTTTCCTGAAAAAAAAAAAAATACCAAATTGCGGTGGTTGTGAACAGTTCATCTGCCTCATTCCCGTTTAGAAGTTGGCTACCGGTGATCTTCATTTCTCTACTTTATATTAATTACTCTCTGCCTGGTAAATTGGTAATCCAACCTGGAAAACGATCAGCCCTGCGCTCCTTCTCACTCCCTGGGTCCAAAACAGAAGCCATGGAACGCAGTAACTCCGTTCACATGCAACCGGACGCCGTCGTATCAGAACTGGAGGGCACCCTCTTGAAAGACCCCAACCCCTTTTCTTACTTCATGCTGGTGGCCTTCGAAACCAGCGGACTCATCAGATTCACTCTTCTGTTACTACTATGGCCGGTCATCTGTTTGCTGCAAGCTACAGGATATGAGGAAGTTGGGTTGAGGCTGACCATATTCGTGGCCATGGCCGGAACCAAGATGTCGGAGATAGAATCAGTGGCTCGCGCCGTGCTGCCCAAGTTTTTCATGGACGACGTCGACTTGGAAGCCTGGAGGATATTCAACTCGTACGAGAGGAGGGTGGTGGTGAGTAAATGTCCACGGGTGATGGTGGAGATGTTTGTGAAGGAGCATTTGAAAGCCGATGTGGTGATCGGCGATGATCTCTATGTCAATCGCTTTGGTTATGCAACTGGGTTCGTTAAGAATGGAAAGCTTTCTACATCTGATAGAGTCAGGGCCGTCCTTAAGAACGATCAGCCGCGTCAGGGCCTCGGAAGGAAGAACTACTATTCTTCCTCCTTCCTATCTTCTTGCAAGGTATGCAAGATAATCTTACTTATTCTTGCTAAAAATCGGTTTCAGTACTTATAAACAGCATTACCAGAGATCCAATTTGCGTAAAAAAAAATGCCAAAGCGACATAGGTAGTTGTTTTTGTTGCCTCTTTTCTTGAAAACCCGACGGAGATTGCTTCTTGCCATGCATTTTCATGAAAGCCCTGGAGAAGAATACGGTTCTTCCCAGGCTTTGATGCAAGGGATGGGATAGTTATAGTTCGTTAATTAACCTCATTGGATAAGGTGGATGCGGTCACCTTATCCTATTCAGAAAGATAGCGTCGGCCCTTGACCCATGGCACTCACCAACAGTTGCATACTTAATATAACTGGTTTTACATAGTTCATATTTATCTTTAATTCACCAATTTTAAGTTCATCGTTTTGCTGATGAGATTCCATATGGAAGAATCGGTCTCCCATTCGAAACTTCGTATGAAAGTATTAACTCTGAAAAATTCGGTTCAAACGCATGCAGGAAGTTCTCCATCCGCCGTTTCCTGCCGACAAGAACCGCGATAGCCACCTTGACCGCCCGATTCCGGTCATCTTCCACGACGGCAGATTAGTTCGCCGGCCGACTCCGTCCACCTCACTGCTGATACTTTTATGGCTCCCCATAGGCATCCTGGTGGCCGCACTTCGTATCAGTGTAGGCCTGTGTCTCCCCATGTGGTTCGTTCCTTACATGATGCATCTGTTTGGCGGCGAGGTCAAAGTGAAAGGCCGACCGCCGCCACCTCCAAAGGGTTCAAACGGCGGCGTTCTCTTTGTCTGCACCCACAGGACTTTAATGGACCCCGTCGTGCTAGCCGCCGTCCTCGGCCGCAAGGTCCCTGCCGTCACCTACTCCATCTCCAGACTGTCCGAGATTCTATCCCCCATTCCAACCGTCCGCCTGACTCGCGACCGGAAAGAGGACGGACAGCGGATAAAGCGGCACTTAGCCAAAGGCGACCTTGTTTTGTGTCCGGAGGGCACGACATGCCGTGAGCCTTTCTTGCTAAGATTCAGTGCCCTATTCGCCGAGTTGACGGACCGTATTGTGCCGGTAGCCATGAACTACCGAGTTGGTTTCTTCCACGCGACGACAGCTCGTGGCTGGAAGGCGATGGATCCCATTTTCTTCTTCATGAACCCGAGACCAGTGTACGAGATAACGTTTCTGAACCAGTTGCCGGCGGAGGCAACATGTTCGGCAGGGAAGACTCCATACGACGTAGCCAACTATGTACAGAGGCTGCTGGCAGCCACGCTGGGGTTCGAGTGTACGAATTTCACGAGGAAGGACAAGTACAGAGTGCTCGCAGGAAACGACGGAACCGTGTCTGCTACGTCATACTTGGCCATTACCAGCAGGTTCGTCGGTGCTTTCATTCACTGATCGATCAATCGCCACTACTCGTGTCATAGCCCCCGTTTTTAGATTGTTTGCTTGTTTTTACATTTTTTACAGATTATTTATTACAATTTTATTTTATTTTTGGGATATTTGGACTTTCGAATGCTGAATGGAACAATAACTCGATTGCTTTCTTTTCGTTCAATTTGATTTGATTTGTTTTGTTTTGTTTGTATCCTTGATTCAATCTCAAAGAGAAGCTTCGGAGGTCGCTTT
This sequence comes from Aristolochia californica, assembly GCF_029961685.1. Classification (NCBI taxonomy): domain Eukaryota; kingdom Viridiplantae; phylum Streptophyta; class Magnoliopsida; order Piperales; family Aristolochiaceae; genus Aristolochia; species Aristolochia californica. The sequence continues at coordinate 28,646,513 of NW_027181771.1, forward strand.
GGCCATCATATCGTCCCATTAGAGATGACAGCATCCAGGCTTCTTCTCTTCTACTTTGTTCATAAAGTAAACATTTTCAATAAGTAGTGGTTGGAAAACCAAATACATCAATTCCGTTTGAAAATATTCAATTAAATGTTTGTAATCACCACAAATTGATAGTGAGGATTTATATTTAATTTATATTGATTTTACAACAGAATATTTACAACAACTATCTCCCTATTTTGGTAAAAATATCGGTAACCTGCATGTGAGAAGGCACATAATGCGTGTGAAGTTTGTCAGCAATAATAAGTTGAATTGATAATCTAATTAAACATGTTTGGTGAGCTTATGAGAAATTGGATCGGAGCTCAGGAAGATTGAACTTTTGTTGTTACATAAGAGAAAAGGTTGTTGTGGAATAGGAACATGAAGATCCCAAAGGAAATGCATAAGCCAAAGAAGTTCAGTTGCAGTGTGCGTAAGAGCACGATACTCATATTCACAACTAGAATGTGATACCATAGGTTACTTTTTAGAACTCTAAGAAATCAAATTGTCGCCAAGATAAATAGAGTAATCAGAGGTAGAACAACAAGTGTCAGGACAACCTGCCTAGTTGGCATCAGAGTAAGCAACTAGAGCACCAGGAATAACAGATAGGTAAAAGGTAAGGCAAATGTACATGGTACATTTGACATTACAAAGAATACACTTAACAACAAGAAAATAATCTTCAGTGGGAGCATGCACAAATTGGCTAACAGAGTTGTCCGCACGGGCAATGTCAGGGTGCGTGATGGTCAAGTATTGAAGTCCGCCAACAAGAGACCTGTAAAGAGTGGGATCCGAAAATAGAGAACCATCATCAGACATATGTTGGAAAATGACCTTAGGCGTATGAACAAGTTTGTTATCTAGTAACTGAGTTCGAGTAAGAATATCCTGTGCATATTTGAGTAAACTAACAAATAGTCTTTCGGGAGTTGGCGATGCCTCAAGGCCAAAAAAGTAACTAAAAAGACCCAAATCCTTAGTGGCAAACTAAGAATTGAGCTTACAAGTAAAACTGTTTATAAGAGTTGAATTGTTGCCAATAACAATGATGTCATCAACATAAATTAGTAGATAGATAATGTCAGAGTGCTTATAAAAGACAAACAGAGAAGTGTCAGCATAGTTGCAAGAGAAACCAAGTTGAGTGATAAAAAAACTGAAACGTTGGAACCAGGCACAAAGGGCTTGCTTGAGACCATAAAGAACCTTATGTAACTAACAAACATGATGAGGGAAACAAGGGTCAATATAAACATTTTCAATGATAGTATTGTTGATGAACGCATTCTTGATGTCAAGTTGTCGAAGAGGACATTTGTTGGTCAAGAGGTAGCCTTTAAAACAGGACTAAATTGTCAGTGTAGTCAAGACTAGGTACCTGGGTGTAGCTCTTGGCAACAAGGTGTGCTTTGAGATGCTCAATGGATCCATTAGGTAGATATTTGGTCTGAAACATCCATTTGGATCCCACAATGTTGGTGTTGGTAGGTTGAGGGACTAAAATCTAGGTGCAATTATTTTGCAGACCTTGAACTTGTTTATTTGTGACAACAAGCCAAATAGGATCCTTAGCAGTAGTTTTGAAACCTTTAGGCGCAGAGACAAGGAGAGCGGACAGAGGTTTTGATGAAAGGGAAATTATGTTAATCAAATTGAGCATGGCGCATGACGTAGATCCTAGAGGTGATGGGATCTGCAACGAAACCCTTTATAAGAGGGATTGTAACCCAAAACATGTAGGGAATACTACATGGAAAATTTTTATTAGACATATAGTCATGTAAGCAGGGTTAAACACGACAAACCAAATGGATGAAAATTTTCATAGTTCGGAAAGGAACCATATAAAACTTCATACGATGATTGACCACCAAGAATTAATGTGGGAAAATGGTTGATGATGTAAGTTACAGTGCTAATGGCAGTAACCCAGAAATGAGAAGAGAGATGGGAGTGAAAAATAAGTGCTAAATCAATCTCAGTCACACGACGATGTTTGTGTTTAGCATAACCATTTTGGGTAGGAATATATGGACAAGAAAATTGATGGCGAATATTAGAGGTATGAAGCTCCAGTGTTCAAGAACCAGTCAGAGAACACAAACCCATTAAGAGAACATGATCCAATGAAAGCCACAACAAGATGAGCATGAGACTCATGGGATTCACTATGGGCATAACGCTGATTGTAGTGATCAACATAAATTGGATGGCAAATATTAGAGGTATGAACCTCCAGTGTTCAAGAACCAATCAGAGAACACAAGCCCATTAAGAGAACACGATTCAATGAAAGCCACAACAAGATGAACAAGAGACTCATCGGATTCACTATGGGCATAACGCTAGTTGTAGCGATCAACATAAATTGGCATAATGGGGCCCAGAACCTACGGTTCGGCCATGGGATCGACCAGAGCTGCGGTGGGTTGACCGATCAAAACCACGATGCTTCAGTGAAAATAGCAGTGGGAGGAACATGGCCCTCAAATGAATTTTGGAATAGCTCAAAGCTCTTAGCTTTGGAGACGAGGTATGAGAAACAGGGGAGAGGCATGAGGGCCATTTGTGTGATGGAGAAGGTGGAGATCGGCTCCGAGTCCACAGAGAAACCAGTGGACTTTGTCAGTTGTGTCAACAGGTCTGTCGATCGTGTGAAGCTGGTCGCATAGACCCTCTCAAACGTGGGTGTAGGTGGCAACAAATTGATTGTCGTGCTTTAGTTGTAGGAGGTTGTCTTTGAGATAGATTTCTTGAGCCTTCGACTGGTGGCTAAAAGCATTTTTTAATGTGAGCCAGACCTCACGTGCAATAGAGAGGACAATGACTTCGACCATTGCCTCCTTGGTGAGGGAGGAAAGGAGGAGGTTCATAAGGCATTGATCCATTGCTTTCCATGCCAAATTGAGGTGGTTGCGCGAGGGTTCGGTCCACGTAGCCGAGGAGATTTTGACTCTCATGAAGGGGAGGAAGTTGGCTTTTCCAGATGAGGTAGGTTGCGGAGGAGAGTTTAATGGTAATCATGTGGATTAGGGTGTGAAAAGGGAGAAAATGAGAAAGAGATTCAACGGCTATTGAGGTTTAACCCGAGAGACCAACTACTTTGCGTTTCTGACCTTCAAGATTAATGTCGTGGATAGAACAAAGAGACAGGAGAGTTGAGCTGAAACTTTGAAGAGAGGTAAAACCGTTTTTTTTTTAAATCTTTGTGAATCAAAGCATGTTAAACTGAGTTGGTGTTATGCACGCAATAACATTATTATTTTATTTTATTTTATTTTAGTTAAAGAATTAATAGGCCATAGGGGCATTTCTGAAATATTTCATTTATAGGGGTATTTTTGTAATATTTTATCTTAAACCTTGTAAGGGTAAACCCTATTTAAGGGGTAAGAGTAATGAGAAAGGGAAGCAATGATTTAGGTTAAACAAGGGTTTTGAGTTCTCCTCAACGAGCTCAATGGTGTGTGTGCTCCTTAATGAACCTAGGGTTTTCAAGCTTCCATTTGGCTTAATTTTTGTCTTCCTTTTCTTCCTCCCTACGAATCAATGTGTCAGATCCGGGACCATAATAACTGGTATTAGAGCGGGAACACAATGAACGATTCTTTATTCCAAGAAAAATGTAGGGTCATACTCGATGTAGTGGAAGAATTACTTTAGAAAATGTAAAGACCAAAAATTTTTGTAAGGGAGCAACTCGCTGCTGCCGCAGAAAAGAAAGTCATACGACATAGATTATCCGAGCACAAAAATTTCACAGAACGAGAGGGACCAGACGCTCTCTCGGATGGGAATCCTCAACTCATTGTTGCGATAGATAAAATCACTGCCACTGGAGACGTTGTCTTAGACGCGCAGAAGACGCAAGAAATCAGAGAGCCCTCTATCTCTCCAGCGACGGTGACATCCAAAATTGGGGACTCAGAAATTTGTTCGTCAGAAAATCTGGAATGGGGTTCGACATCAAACCTTTCTCACGGGAAGAATACGTCTTCCACAGGCGACTCACACCACTCCGAGACATCTCCCTCTTGGAAAATCGACAAGCGGATAAGCCCCAAAGGGGTGTTGTTCGCCGTCGGAAAAAGCCCAGCAGGCGACCAACCGCAACGTCTTTCCACCGGGATCCGTCAATCCGGTAGCCGGCATGATGAGGAGAGAAAAGAAGAAAGGGCGATGGGAGAAAGGGGAGCCAAAACGCCTCTTAGACCATGAGATGAAAAATCCCCCATTGGAGAAGCTACGACATCCTCCTCCTCTTTGCCACCGGAAACTGACAACGCTCCGTCGGCGGCGTTGGAAACAAGTCCGGTGGGATTTGACTTCTGGCCACCACCTCTCCCTCACAATCTACCAGAGGGAACCCAATTTTCAAATTGGGTGGGGTAAGTATCGACAACCTCAATTTTGTATTCAATTTTCGCGAAGATAGGAAAATTCGTGCAGCTGTGTGATGAAGGGTCTGCAATACAAGATAAAAATATTTTTTGGATTCCGAGAAGGGACAAAAAAATCCAATTGATGCTGTTTTATCTTTCTATTGACGAGAACAGCAACAATGTGCATGTTTCGTATCAATTTTGCAACCTTGTGTGTAATTTTGTAGATGATTTGTATGTTGCTCGACAATTGTTTGTCAAAATTCTTCACCCAGGGTAGGGTGATGAACTTTTGTTGGGTATTCAACCTTGTGTGTGGACTGCCTCTGGAGGAAAGGGTTCTTGTGCCTCAAGACCAATGCCTTTCAAGCACGAGTCCACTTATCAATTGCCTTTGAATTTGGCTCTTTTTATGGCGGAAGTGAGTCAAGCTTGAATTCTCAGATCTCTACTCAACAATTTAAGAGGCCTCCTGAAGTGAACTTGAGAAATGTGTTGAGTGGTATAAAGGTGTGGAATGCTCAGAATGTTGGAGCCTCAACTGTCCTTGTTGCGGATGACACCAAATAACCACTAATAACCATGGATTCGCCTCAAGCGAATGAAGCATCTGCCAAATATATTCAGAATATAACCATCCCTTCTGCCCTTATTGATAGAAACTTTGGTGAGAAATCAAAGAAGGCTATTGCCAGTGGGGAAATGGTTAATGTGAGCCTTGACCGGGTAGAGTATGAGTGGGACAAGATTGTGAGATTTAATAGACATGAGGTTGCGGTTTATACTGATGAAATCAACAAACCTCCACTTGGGCAAGGTCTTAACAAGGTGGCTGAAGTTACACTTATCCTCCAAAAGAAGTTACCAGTTTCAGACAAAGTCAAACAAGATAAGCTTCTTAGATTATTGAGAAACACGAACCAAAGACAAGGTGCTAAATTTATTTCTTTTGATCCTACAAAGGGTGAATAGAGATTTTATGTTAGCCATTTCAGTAGATTTGGACTGACTGAAGAGGAGAATGATATTGTCATGGATGATACTCTGGTTCAGGAGCCACAGGGAGCCACTGGGGTTGAAGAATTGGACGTTGATGAGGAACCTCAAGTGGGTCCTAGTGGAATTGTTTTATCTCACTCTCTCCTGGCTCATCTGGAGCTGGATCTTGTCAAGATGCAGGCAACAAGAATGTTAATGTTTCTAGTAGAGGAGGAGGAAGAGGTTGAATCCTCTTGTAGGGATTACTGGAGGACAAGTAGTACAACAAGTAACAAATATTTTCCATGGCAATATTCTTCACTTAAGGCTGGTCAAAAGTCTACCCCATCAGCTTTAAGGAAGTCACCACAACCCTTGCTAGAGTATAAAATTCCTCCAGAGTTGGATCCATCTAGGAAAATTCTTATGATCCGACAAAATAGAAGTTTGCCACTTAGAGCAACCAAAGTAGAAGGCTTCAAACTGAACTAGAACCAGAAACTCCTATAACCAATAGCCATTCTAGCAATATAGTTGATGTTGTACTATTCATGGGAATGTCCTTCCGGGTTGGGTGGGGGCCTAATGGCATCCTTGTTCATACCGGCACACCTGTAGGCAGTACTGGTTACAAAAATGAATTGTCTTCCATAAATCATGCAGGGAAAGTTGCAAGAAATAAAGCAGTCATAGATGAAAATGATGAAGAAAAAGAGGCACTTGTTAATTCTTGTTTTGTTTCTCCACTAGAGCTCCACAAAACAACAGTCCATGAAACTACTGATGTTGTGGTGGATGGCTTCAGATTAAAGCTTTGAAAGCTCATATATAGTCGTTTAACACTACCAGAAATTTGCAGACAGTATATTAGGATTATTGAGACACAACTTGAGGTCTCTGGGTCTTCTGCTTCTTTTTCTATGTATTTGTTGCACCAGGTCATGGTGTGGGAGTTGATCAAGGTTCTATTTTTAACAAGGGAAATAAGCAGTCAATCTAAACCACAACATGTGGATACCGATGTGGATGATGGAGGGGATATGATTGATGATGTCAAGGATGGTCCAAGGGACTTGGATCCTAAGGCCTACCCTCTTGTTCTCAGAGATGAGTTCAGTTATTGGTTGCAGGAGAGTGTTTGCCACAATGTGCAAGAGGAGGTGAGCTCTTTAGGTGACTTGAATGATATAGAGCACATATTTTTTCTCCTCCCTAGGCGACAACTAGATTCAGCAGTGTTTGTTGTTAATAATTGACATTATCAAGGGAGGTTAGAGAAAGGTGCTGTACTGAAGGCTATTTGTGCTGGTTTTGAGGAAACTACTGAACCTGATGTTTGTTTGACTGATGTTATTGAGACAAATGAATGCTTGAGCAACAATGGGGGCTGTTGACGAGATAAAATTGTGAATATACCAACTTGCAAGCCCACATTCCGTGGTAGAGTCTGTGAGTGTCCCTTGGTAGAAGGAGTGCAGTTCAAGGGGGATGGGTATAGCCATTGTGAAGCAAGTGGGCATGGACGATGCAAGCTAAACAATGGAGGTTGTTGGCATGCTACTCAAGATGGACATTCCTCCTCAGCTTGTGAGGAGACTGAGGGCATTAAATGCTAGTGTCCAGCTGGATTCAGGGATGAGTGAGGGTGTGCATATGTTCTTGATAGGGACGAGAAATTTCACCAAAGGTGCAACCTTGAATTGGTGGTTCTTGACAAAGTAGTAGACCACGATGATATCTTGATATCATGTTTAGTGCTTACAGCCATGATACTTTTGTCGAGTATGCTGGGCAATTTGTTGAACAGGGATTGGGTCCAAAGACTAAGATTATCGGGGACATGCTGCATTTTGCCAAAGAGGCAACCGTTGGGGTAGATCCCACAATGACTGTTCATGTCGAAGCAGAAGTTACCAGTGGCGCAGGTGATAGTTCAACTTGTTGTTCGATTGCTTATTCGAAGTGATGCTAGCAGTGGAAAAAAATTTGCTTCTTTGGATGGATGCTCCAGTTTGTAGACCAGAGGGCTACCACAGATACCGCGGTTGATACTTGAGAACGGATGGAGACGTCGGCACGGGCAAGCAGATCCTACCTTCGAGCTTGAGGACAAACTCTTTCTTCCAAGGGGGGTGTAATGTTATGCACACAATAATATTATTATTTTAATTTTTTATATTAATTTACTTTATTTTATTCCAGTTAAAGCATTAATAGGCCATAGGGGTATTTTTGGAATATTTTATTTATAGGGGTATTTTTGTAATATTTTATCTTAATCCTTGTAAAGGTGAACCCTATTTAAGGGGTAAGGGTAATGAGAAAGGGAAGCATTGATTTAGTTTAAACAAGGGTTTTGAGTTCTCTTCAACGAGTTCAGGGGTGTGCGTTCTCCTTAACGAACCTAGGGTTTTCAAGCTTTCCTTTGACTTGATTTTTCGTCTTCCTCTTCTTCTTCCATACGAATCCATGTATCAGATCCGAGACCATAAGAGTTGGGTGCAGGTTTGAACCACAGACCGATGCGAACCTGATTTCCCTTGCTTGGCATCGCCGAGAGGAGTTGGGCGTCACAACGAGTGTCCGACGATTCAGGAGATAATTCAGCTTGTCTCCGACCGGTTTCAAGGGGAGTCATGATGAGTGTTCGACGATTCAGCTCGTCTCTCATCTCCGACAGGTTTCAACAGGTGTTGCGACAAGTGTCTAACGATTCAGGATACGAATCAATTGGTCTCCGACCAGTTTCAACAACCCCTTATTTCTTCTTCCTTTGTGTCGCCTTTCTTGCAGAAGATGTTTCGATTTCTTGGAGCCGAGTTGAGCAGCCTTTGCGAGGTGGAGGCTAGCAGGCCCAACAAGCAGCAGCCGGAGGCGCAGATCCACATCGAAGAAGCGAGAAATTCAATCGATGGAGGGATCGACAAGGCGCTCTGATGCCATGAAAGATTCAATTAAATCGTTGTAATCACCACGAATTGATGGTGAGGATTTATATTTTATTTATACTGGTTTTACAAGAGAATATTTACAACAACTAATTAGTTTTTTTGCCTATCGACAAACTAATCTTCGACCTCTGATTCAGGTAATAGGAACGTGGTTTTCGGGCTTGCATGTTATCCTTCACACCGTTGACAGCAATGCTGAGAGAGAGATGCAGACTGCGGGTCTATTTGGGGTTAGCTTATTTGCTTCATATGGGACCGAGGCAGGAAGTGGGTAGGCCTCCCAAGACAATTGCCAGCCCCTATGTTATCACTGTTTCGGGTTCGCAACATCGATTCTGCATATAATAGTCTGCTCAAGGCCATCAATCTTAGATTATTCTACATCCTGCGGATTATGTTTTTAAAACGTCAGTTGAAGATTTCCTCCCTTCTAGAGAAGATCCAGAAGCCTCTGACTTTTAATTAGCTATACAATAAACAAGACGAAGTTTGTTTCACAAGGAAGAAATATAAACCACTAAACAGTAAATAACAGTATATATACCCCATTTACTATGCTGTGTTTGAATTTTGAAACGACCAGGAAAATAAAATCGAGCAGACGGGCGTTAAAGGCTGCGTGGAGCTGTCCATGAGCCTAAACTCTACTCTTGACCGAAATCACGAACGCAGCCATAAAGAAAGTGGAGAAAGGGTTATTAAAATACAAGGCCAACCGTAAGGTTTAGTGGGTGATGACTGATATGAGCTATAAAATTCCAAGTAGACAGACCTGTCAAGCAGAATCCCGTTCCCACATGGTCCACCTCAGATGTCCCAACGCTGCCTGTTCTCATTTAGAAAGGCAGATTCGGAACAACAGCGTCTGATATTCGGATAGCTCCTTGCCTGATCTCCAGAGTGACAGTATTTAAGGGAGGACGAGTAACGCGAAGACAATCCCAGCAGGTATTGAATGGCTTTATTCTCTTCCTAAAGCTCATTTATCCTCCAGCAATCTCCAAACCAAAGCAACTGCACCCTCACTATATCACCTTTGCAAATTACAAGCAGAAAACGAAAGAAAGCTAAAAAGCAAGGGAGGAAAATGCCCATTACATAAAATTCCCTGCAAAAAGGGAGGATGGTCCTACCCTGGAGTCTTTCCCTAAGGCGATGCTTTGAAGGTGGGAAAAGAAAGAAAGGAATACTGTGAGAAAGAAAAAAAAAAGCCAGGAGTTTTCTGGGCAACTTCTTGCGCAGGCCAAGAAGGGAATCAAAGTCACAAAAGATTAAAAGAAGGCTCAAAGTTTGAGCTTCTTTATTTACTTTCACCTTCCCCTCTACAGACGTTCCAGACAAAAAGTAAAAGAGAAAAGTAAGGAAGGAGAGAAGATGTAATCGTTGTCGAGCGTAAAAAGACACGTCTTCTTTCACTGTCAATTGATGGTCGCACCTTTACAGCTCGCTCCCATCTCCATGAAAGAGACGTCGTTGCATCCGGATGCCTTCCATGCAACCTCCATCTTTAGTCGCTAAAAATTGTTCGAGACGGTAAAACTCATTTAGACCACCCACCCAGCTTATCCTTCTAGAATTGGATAATACATGGTCACCGTGTTGACTATGCCGGAATAATTTAGAAGACGTGTCTTCCGGGCCGATTAAAGTGGGCATCGGACCGATTCCTGGTGGACTTTTTGAACTTCAAATTTTATGAATTCCTTTCTAACTTATAATGGAGCTGGAAATTGAATCTGTTTCCACTTTCTTCCCTTTCATTCTATCATCCTCCGGCGTAGAGCGGTGAGTCAAAGGCTGCGTCAACAGGAGGCGATCGGCGAAGACATTCGCCGGAGGGGGTTTCTACCGTCTTGCGGAGAAGTTTCGAAATTCCGAGACATTGACGCCTGTGCGTATCGTGGAGCATACGTGCGTGCAGTCAAACAGGGGACTCGGGGAAAATATGCGAAATGTGAAACAGCAAACACTCGGAGTCGCCGGTGACGCGTCTCTTTCCCTTGACCCTTCTCCAAGTAATGCCAAGGCGGACGCCTCATCTACGCCGCCACTCGATTCCCAATTTCGACTTCACACAACCCCTCCCTCCTTCCCACTCTTAACCACAAGCAGGAGACTCCTTTTTCCAATTTCCCCTATCGAAACACCGCTTCCAGAAAATTCAAAACCTTCCGCATGAGCAGATTTCCATAATTCCGTTAACCGTATCTTCTCCTACCAAAAAAAAAATAAAACCCACGCGGTTGCTTATTTGGGCAAGCAGAGGTTGCTGACAACAAATGAAGCAATCGCGTGGGTCCTCCTACTGTAATATTGCATTGGATCCTGGCTTACGTACAAAGATAAAAGTCAAATTGCATTAGATGCTGTAGGGCAAGTAGGGCCCCTCTTGACCTCCTCTTTCATGGCGGCCGTCTTCGTTTCTTGTTTTCATTCTCGTTAATTCATAATGAATTTGGGGCAGAGGGGCCTGGAAGGACCCAAGGAGTGACGCTCCCACGCTGGTGCGTCTCTGCTTTTGCTGGTTTTTTGCACGACTCAAAAAGCTAGCTTTTGCGAATAAAACAAATTACAGAAAAAAGGTTCTTGCGAGAATTAAGTGCTGCTATGTCCACCCACACTAACTCGCCTTTTCCCCCCAGGGGCCTCCTCCCCTCCCGAATGGAGTACAGGCAGCCTTTCCCGCAGGAGGCGCCTCAACAGTTTTTAATAATTTATCTTCCTGTCTAAATTATTATTATTACCAGAGCTCCACCGGACCGCCACTCCCGTGTTTTTGTTTTTTGTGTTTTTTCTTTAATCCATAAAGCACGGCAGAACAGCGAGGATAGATTATTTAGCTTCTTTCTTCTTTCGCCGCCGCTCGCCGATGAAGGGGCCGGCCTGCCGGGCTTATACTGGATACCATTTACCATTATTTCCTCATACTCTTCTGTCTTCTTCCGGATTAAAGGCCACATGAAAAGTCTCCATTAAAGTTTTTCTTTTTTCTCTCCTTACTGGAGTCATTGAAAGAATCGGAACCGTTGCATACTGAAAGCGATTGGACGTGGACTTGGCATCTTAACCGTTGGATCTATTTATATCTCGATTAGTATCTCGTCGTTGACATTCCAATTAGAGAGTAGTTTTCAAAATCGCGTGAATATCTCTTAAAAATCGTATTTAAAGGCGGGTTCATCTGATCCGTCAACCCCGAGGTCCTGGCTCAGCAACTGCGCCACTCTCCTCAGACTAACTAATGACTAATGAGTGCGAGTAGTGTGAAATCGACGGTTGATGAGAAAATAATCATCTGGGGCCTAATATCTAACGGTTTCAGAGCGACCACATTATCGACGGTGACGCCGTTTGTTCATCTACCGTGGCCGTCAACATGGTCAGCCAGCTTCTGTCAGCTCGGCGCGTTTTCGGCTTCTCCGTAACTTCTTTAGACGGCAACCACGCGTCGTCCAAGTCTGACTCACAGTTAACGTCGTTAGTTTTTAGCCCACTAATGCGGTGACACGTTTCACGTCGTTTGCCTTTTGCTTCTTTTCTACCTCTCTTCGCTGTAGTGAAAAATAGGGGGGGGGGGAAAAAGACGAAGAAGAAGAAAATGCGTCGTAAACACGCTATCTTCGACACGCGGTTCCACCATCGCAGCGTTTCCTGGCGACCTTAAAACTCTCTCTCTCATCTGTCTCCTTTTTCCAAACTCCAGACCAGAGTCCCTTCGCGGGGCATCTACGGCGACGTCTTTCGCTAACCCCTGGCCGACCACTTCATCTGATTCGTTTCCTTCCTTTCGCGAGGTTGTAGATCCAACTTTGTTGGCGATTCGTGGAGATTTCAGCAAAAGATGTTTTCGGATTGTTCCGCCTGATTTATTTGCAGATCTTCCTACACTCTTTGAGCGAAGAGAGAGGGTCGGTTGTTCTTCTTGTTTATCAGTAAGCGCCTCCAGAAAAAAGAAATTCCCGGATTTGAATAGAGAAGGGAAAGTCTTTAAGGATTTCTCAGATCTTGAGGATTTCTTTTTCTTTTCTTTATTTTTTATGAAAGGGGGGATCTTAGGAAGTTTTTCCTAACAGATCTCATTCTTGGGTAATTTCAAGGGCGTTATTGAAGTTCACGGCTTTCGGTTTTGTAAAGATCTCCGTATTGTCTGAAGAAAGGATCATTTTTTTTAGTAAATTTTTTCTCGAGCACCTACAAGTTTGGGATTTTCGTATTCTTTTTCCTTCGTCTGGATAGATGTCGTCGACTACATCTTCCTACTGGTGCTACCGATGCAACCGCTTTGTCAGGGTTTGGACTCGGGACTCCATCGTCTGCCCGGATTGCGACGGTGGGTTTATTGAAGAGGTTGAAACGACTCCCCGGTCTGCTGCCGGTGATTCCCGCCGCAGGAGATTCCCCGGCGCCGCCATGTACATGCTCGGAAATCGTACCAACTCCGACCAAGCTCCTAACCCACCCTTCCGCCGCAGCCGACGTAACGGTGGGGACCGCTCCCCCTTCAACCCCGTCATCGTTCTCCGTGGTCCGGCCGATGGAGGCGGTGGAACTGAGGCAGCAGCAGGTGAAAGAAATAGCAGCTTTGAGCTTTATTACGACGATGGTGCCGGATCTGGTCTTCGTCCTTTACCGGCGAGTATGTCTGATTTTCTTATGGGGTCTGGGTTTGATCGCTTATTGGATCAGTTGGCGCAGATTGAGGTTAACGGCGTGGGACGATGCGAACACCCTCCAGCTTCAAAAGCGGCTGTGGAATCTATGCCCACCGTTGAGATAGTGGCTAGCCACATAGTTACAGAGTCCCACTGCGCTGTCTGCAAAGACCCTTTTGAGCTCGGTTCGGAGGCACGAGAGATGCCTTGTAAGCATATTTACCATTCGGAATGTATTCTACCGTGGCTCTCCATGCGAAATTCCTGTCCGGTTTGCCGTCATGAGTTGCCGACTGACGTGCGTGGTAGGGGTTCGGCAGAACCAGATAACTCGCCCAGCGAGCAATCTCCTGGTGTGGCTGAAGAAGATACCGTGGGGCTCACGATATGGAGATTGCCAGGTGGAGGTTTTGCTGTTGGACGTTTTTCAGGGGGTAGACGGGCTGGTGAGAGGGAGCTTCCGGTTGTTTACACAGAAATGGATGGGGGTTTTAACACTGGCGGCGCCCCGAGGAGGATCTCATGGACTTCCAGAGGAAGTCGGTCCAGAGAGAGTGGTGGGATTGGCCGGGCATTTAGGAATTTCTTCTCCTTCTTTAGCCGGCTTCGGCCTTCTTCCTCATCGTCTCCTACAAGTTCAGAAAGGGTAACACGAAGGACCAGGTCGTCAAGTTCTGTTTTCCGCAGAAGTTCACGGAGGCGCAGTACATCTTGGGCATTAGAAAACGGTAACGGGATTTCACATTGGTAGCTTGGATAGAAGAGTGAAGAACCGTCCCTTTTGTTTTTTTAACCTGGGTTTTTTCCAGTGTTAGTTGCTTGTTACTATTTTCTGAGAAAATGGTTAGAAGATCCGTAAAAGCATGTTGGCTTTTAATGTCAGATGTAAATAGAGAAGAAGCTCCAACAAAAGAAGACTTCAGAGTTTCCCAGATTTTTATTACACATCCAGAAGAAATTCTTTTTTGGTATGGAAAAGTGGAGGGGCAGAAAATAAATGAAGGAAACAGAAAACGTTAATGGGAGATTTTTGTGGGCTATGAAATTCGAAGATGTACATGCTCTCAAAGTACTCTGAAAGCCTGTGAGCAATATGATCTGAATTCTGAATATTTCATTAATTTTATCTACTTATATGAATCTTTGTCACTTTTTTGCTATATCTTCTGCTGCAGTTTCAATTCTTCATATTATCTTTCATTGTGCCATCTTCTTAGGGACTAGCAGTGGCTTAGAAATTTCTAACTAGGAGACTGGTTTCCTTTCCGAATTCTAAGCTTTTATTGCTGTTTAACATTGAAGATATTGGATTGTGACCTCATCTAAGATTGGTTTGAAGCACTGGGACCGATCTAGTTTGGTTGGTAGCTCCCCCACCCCCCCACCCGAAAGCTGCCTGTTTGATTGATCTCAACCATCAATAATTCATTTCTCGTACACGTTTATTATAGATTTTTGAAACTGTTTGATTGTTAGTCTCTTCGCAATTAATGCTATTTTTTTGGTGAGTTCTCATGGGTAGAGTGAGCTGGTTTCGTTGACATATTAAGTATATATTTATCAACTAATTACATATTAAACAACATACAAGACATCTCGTCATCTCTTGGTCCCCTCCCCAAAAGAATAAACTTTTTGCATGGAAAATTACAAGACAAAAATAAACATTAAAGGCTATCAAATACATTTATACATTAATTATGTTTATCAATGCAATTAAGTAAGTATCACTAAATTAAACTTGGGAAATAAAATGAAATAATTATACTTGCAAAGACGAGGGAGGGTACTAAGAAGGCGGAAGGCAAATCTAACGACGGAATGCCTAGATCTGCAAGCCAGCAACTAAGCTGACATTGGGAGATGGTTTAGAGATAGGCACGATCGAAAAATGGTGAATGTTGACATTGAAAAATAGTGTTGGGAGAGAACAAATGGAAGGAGACTCTCAAGGAGGGGAAGTTGTTGCAAATCAACAAAGTATGTTGTGGAAATGAGTTGGGAAGGGCATAGAGAATGGGCTATAGGAAATTTTTGGCCCTAGTAGATTCTCAAGAGGGGACGTGAATTGAGTATTTCGAATTTAAAACTAAGGTGTGTAAACAAAGAATCATGCAAATTCATAATTTCAATAAAAAATAAACATTCACATAGTATGAGACAGAGAATTTTTGTTATCGATGTTCCCCTATTAGTATTCACCGCCCAATAACCCTTGCTTGAAAAATTTCACTGTTTCGAAGCTCTAATAGATGGAATTTATACAGAGATTATGGCTCTCTTTAGACAACGTGTAGTTCAATACACACTTCGTACAATTACAATCTCTCCAAGAGATTGGGGAGATTCTCGCTCTAGCCGACCCTTTCTATCTAGTTGAATAGGTTCTAGATGAACCTTATACAAAGTAAAATCAAATAAAAGAAAACTTACACCCTTGACTTGGAAAGTTCCTTCTCCTTGAAAGATCCAAACTTCCACTTTTTTTTGCAGCACAATGTGGAGTGAGGAAGTTTGTCTAGTATGCAATACAAGGAAATGAATGGAAAGAGTAGTGAATTTTTCAAGGCTAAGACTCTCTCTTTCACTCTAAAACACTTTTGAGAAGTTTATCAAGTTTGAGAATAAATTCTCAAAAGTTTTACCAATAAATGCTCATTAACTTCTCTATGTATGGTTTGGTAGGGTATATTTAACTTTCCCAAACCAAACTAGCCATTTTTTGTCCGTTTACAAAAATTAGACCGTTGATTGATTGATCACTTTATAGTGATTGATCGATCAATCGATCATAATAACTCTTTTTGTGTCAGAACAATAGGGATTAAGAAATTAGTGATTAAGAAAAGAAATAATATCTAAATCTGTCATACTATCTAAAAATTAATGTCAACAAAGAAAAAATAAACATTAGGGATTAAGAACAAAATATCTAGAAAGACTATAAATATGTGGAGGGCGAGGAATTTTTTAATAGCACTAAAAGTACATAAAGAAAGATCTCAAACAGGCAGGAGAAAATAGAAAGGAAAAAAAAACATGCATAAGAACAAAATGCTTGATTTTTTTGAAGAGCATATATGGAAGAGTTTTACATGACTCTCACAATAAGAAGTTTCACAGAATCATAATTAATATGGTGGAGTCTACAAGGAGCGTCACAAGAGGAAGTCTCATAGAAGAGTTTATTTAAGGTGTTTTAATTATGCTAGTCTTCTAATTATGTTTAGTTGTTCGAGAACTTATCTTTTGGCTTTAACTTTGGGTGTAACTGGGATAAAGATGGTTTAATTGTAATTAGATTCTACTTGTTTCCTCTATTATAAATAGAGTCTCTTTGTACTCAAATTACATCAAGTTATTGAAAAAATATTCTTTTTTAAAAATTCAACGTGGTATCAAAGCGGGTTCTGTGAGTTTACTCAATTGACCCATAGAGATAATATGATCCTTTTCTGATCTATCATCTCTAGTCGTTTAGGTTCATATTCTGAATTTTTTCTTTCATTTTTTGTCTTAGTATTCATTGTTTTAGTGGTGTTCTCACTTGAATATTGAACTTTTTATGTTCCAAATTATATGTTGATAGAAATATCTTCAAGTCTAATTTTAAACACAAAAATAATCTTGGCAATCGGAATTTTCTACAAAAAGAAATTGATATTTGAAGTAGAAAAAGTCAGACTGGAAGATAGGTTCGAGCAGCAACAAAAAACAACTTTCAAGTAATTTTATACCATCAAGAACGAGACTTTTGTTAGGAATTAAACGCCCTAATTCCAAACTAAAGAGAGCAATAATAATAAATGTGAAAGAAGGGAAAAACAAGCATAAAATAAAGAAACCAAGATTTATACAGGTTCGCCTCAATGTGAGACTACGTCCTGTCTTCCGCTATTACAGTAATAAACCCTTAAGATGAAATAGTTTACAAGAGAAATCACACACTTACAAGTGTTTCTCTCTAACCTCTCGGGTTGCAACTCGATTAGCGACCAACTCAGCGTAGGGCGTTAATTAGGCTCTACAACTTAACAACTTTATATAGAGATTTATACATCAAAAGAAATAATTATGTATATTTTCTTACCTATCCAACCAATTCTCAATCTGAGTTTTCTAGATGGAGATATCATTTTTGGAAGAGTCAATGGTCATGCTGGCCAAAGAAGAAAGAGTACTTAGTTCGGCCAGATTAAAAAGTCAAAAATATATTAGATATATATGATTCTTTCCATTAAAAAAAGTATATTTTGTGAAAAAAGTTATATTTGGATGAAAGACATCGAATTCTAGTTTCATAAGGAGAAAATTTCATGTCATTCTGATATGTACTTAAGGAGATATTCGCATTGGAGTCGACAAAGGTCAAGCTACAAAATAAAGAAAAAAAGAGGTCATAAAAGATTCAAGACTGAAGATTTTTATGTCAAACTAGGTATCTGTTTAAATATGTTTGTTTCTAGTTTCTTGAGCAACAAGTCTTGTATGATTCTGAGCTATATTTTTTTAGATATCAATATTCATTAAAAAATTTATCCAATGATGATTAAAGATCAAGAATTTTTTTAATTGCAAGTTAAAGTTATAAACTCCAGTTTGAGGGGGAGTATTGAAGAGTAGATATAGAAGAATTTTATATGACTCTCATAGTAAGAAGTCTCACAGAGCTAAAAGTAATATGGTGGAGTCTAAGAGGAGTCTCACGGGAAGAAGTTTCACAAAAGAGTTTATTTGAAGGTGTTTTAATTAGGTTAGTCTTCTATTTATGTTTAGTTGTTCAGTTGTTCTAGGACTTATCTTTTGTGTTTAGCTTTGGGTGTAACTAGGATAAGGGTTGTTTAATTGTAATTAGATTCTACTTGTTTCCTCTATTATAAATAGAAACCCATTGTACTCATATTACATAAAGTCCGTAAAGTTTTTCTCTTTTCTAGAAACTCAACAAATTTTTAGAAAAATTATCTTTCTAACTCTATGAAATAGAATCAAATACTTCTATTGTAGATTCACAAAATGGTGTTGTTCATCCATCATAGTCACTCGGGCTCTAACATACATAGATGCACAATATGGTTTATTCATCCATCACAATCACTTCCTCTGAAACTGTATATACCTACATTGCTCTTTCGCTTGACACCTATGAGAGAATTGATGACGAATCCTAAGCACAAACACATAACTAACAATATGGGAAATTTTAAATAACAACTAAAAAGGGTAACACATATTATATTTTGGAGCTACGTTCTTCTACTATCATATGTAATTTTCAATCTTATTCGACCTAGATCTTCTCTCACTCTTGCCACAAACAACATTTTAAATCACATGTAGATCGTTAATTGCCACTTTAGCTCCAAGTGAGAGAATGACCCATTTGGCTGTACAAATTTTTTTACGAAGGACGGAAGGTTTAGAGGAAATGGAATTTGTAATTTGTAATATATATAAGTTTAAAATGCAATAATTGATTTTTGATCTATTACAGTTCTCCCAAGCTAATCTATTCAATATATTTGCAAGTTTGTCTAAATAAATTTGGTTTCTTACTTAGGTTGATATTGGTTGTTTTGTCGAGTTTAACTTGGTGTGCTTTTGGGTATATTTATTTAAATTAGAAAAACATAAGAAATGATATTATATTTTTTGGATTGGGTTGGAAATTGTTGAAATATATGAGGACATAAAACTGTAATAACTAATAAAAGTTTGTCATATAAAAAATATATGTTAAAGATGAGTGGGTTTTAGAAATAAAACTGAATCAATTTATATATTCTTAATTATGATATCTAAATCATTTTTTAAAACTATATATCTATTTCAAATTCAATTTAAATATATCATATTCAAATCCTTCTTTTGACTCTTGGGCATTCATTGCCTTATTCGAAATATTCACAGACTGACATGTCGACAGGGAATTTTCACGTTAAATGAGTAGTCGTGGTTGTCACCTGCATGGGCAGCTCCTTATGGCTTAACCAAAAAATTAAAAAGAATCACAACAATGAGGGTATACTTGGCGATACGAGACGGACCATTCGCTTTCATCTTTTTGTCTCGCCTTTGGAGTCCTGCCGGAATTTGCCCGGAAGATAAGTGCAGTTTGTGTGACTCTGCTAATGTCATCAAATTTCCCGTTGTTCTGGCGACCAGGAGTCTTATCAAATCCCTAATTTGCGTCATTTGGTAAGCCAATCTACTCAAGAAGATTCATCGGGAGCATGAATACGTCATCGGAGAAAAAGCCCTGGCAGTCGCCGTCTCTCCCTTGGAAGACAATGCTCTTGGTCGCCTTCCTCTCCATCATCACCAACGCCTGTCGCCTCCACTACCACAATCAACAGGCGCCTCATTAACTTCTTTGACGTGTGCACCAAGCCCAATTCCCAACACGTCAAGACCACTGATTTTTTCTATCATTAGCTCCAGGGGCCTCTGGATCTGGGTCTTCATCCTTGGTCCAGTCTCTCCCGTTGAGGAGGCGCTCCCTGTCATCGTTGTCTTCACGGCGAGGGCTTCGCCTTCTCTCTGCCGTGTCCAAGGCTTCCGATGTACGTAGTTTGTCGCCGTCTCCGCGTCGTTGTCGTGTTCATTGAGTACAGCCTCACGCAGAGCCACTGGGTCTCGGTGCATGATGACGACTTCAACGTGCTTAAGTGGTTTGAGAATGGAAGGAAGAAAGAGGCAAGAATAGAAGAAGATTCTCTCTCTACTGCTAGGATATCTCGAGCATCTTAGCTTCTTCCCTACGTCCCGGTTTTTAGACGATCTATGATCACTTTCTATTTCCCTGATTCTCCCATCCCATTAAATTTTTTGTAATGAACCTCCCCCATTTTCTCTCTAATGGCTGGACATCTTTGGCATCTCAGCTTCTTTCCCTATTTTCTCTTTATAGGGGATAACTGTGTTAAGGTCCTACACAGATAAACCTAGAGGGAGAGAGTGAAGATAAATTGATTAACTTTAGCATAAATGCCAAAAGAACTCCTAGGTATAAGCACCTAGACCCAATTAAGGGATTTTCCACAACTTCCAATCAGCTTATGAAAGGATTTTGTCCAAACAAACCTACAAGGTGAGGGTGAATAGGTTTACCACACTTCTTCATAATTTAACAAAATTCATGCATGTTGGAAGATGGGCCCAAGCTCACACGACCCACATATCCAAGTATATTGGCAGATAGGCCCAAGCCCATAAGACCAAAGAAAGCCCACATATCCAAGTGTGTTGGAAGATAGGCCCAAGCTCATAAGACCAAATAAGGCCCACATATCCAAGAGTGTTGGAAAATGGGTCCAATCTCGTAAGATATGGGACCCTCCATGATCATGTGAGGTAGCATAAAAAGTCTTACACAATAAGAAGTCTAACAAACCCATATTTTTTATGGAAGCAGGTCTCATAGAGGAGCTTCAATTTAAAGGTGTTTTAGTCATTTTAGCCTTCTATTTATATTGGATTATTTAATGATACTAGGACTTATCTTTAAGTGTTAGAGTTTGGGTGTAATTGGGACAAATATAGTTTAATTATAATTAGACTCTACTACCTTCCTCTATTATAAAAATAGGTACAAGCTTCATCTTTTGTGCTCCCCCTTTCTTGAATATTTTGGTCACATAAACTTATTCACAACATATGAAATAAAATACTTATTTCTTGTACTTCTTCTACTTCTCCTCCTCATGCTGAGAGGTAATGGCGGTGATCCCTGCTTGAACCAAATATCATAGATGTAGCAATAGACCCAAATAACATAGATGTATAAATAAGCCCTCAAACCAGGGAGAAGTGAGATATTTTCCTGATATATCACATAAAACAATCTGCTTAAATTCGGATTTTCGATGTAACAGAATACTAGCATGACCTTTGATTCTTCCAATGTGAATATTTATTTAAATATAGATCAGATCGACATCAAATTTTCTCCTTTTGAAAGTAGACTTAAATAGATTTCATCCAAATATAACCCTCATAAAATATAATTATCAGAGGATAAATAATCTGATATATTTCGGTCTCTGTCATCTGGCCGAACTAAGTATTGTTTCTCCTGTTTTTCTAGATTGACCATTGACTTTTCCAAGATCAATATTTCATAATAAAAAAATCATACCAAGAATTTGTTGAATAGGTAAGAAAATAGACTTACATATCTTTCTTTTGATATATATAATTCTCCATATAAAGTTTCTTTCTTGATAGCATTAAATACCTCAGAAGTTGAGGCTTTCTGCTACAGCTCGAACCTCTTTTTCAAACTGACCTTTGCTGCTTAAAATATCGATTTCTCTTTGTAGATAACTCAGATAAAAATTTGGTTGAATAGGTAAAAGAATAGACTTACATATATTTCTTTTTATATATATATCCATAAAAAGTCTAGTTCTTGATAGCAAAAAATACCTCGGAATCTGAAGATTGCTATTGCTGCTCGAACCTTTTTGCAATCTGACTTTCATTCATTCAAATATCTATATCTCTCTGTAGATAACTCAGATTGGAACAAATCAATTTTCTTTGGAAAGTAGACTCAAATATTTTTTCGTAAATATATAGTTTTTAATATGAAAAACTCTGTATAGAGGTAAAAAAAAAAAACAACAGGTATATGGATTGAAAAAAAATAGCTACGAACGTAGACTTAGGGTTTAGGGTTTAGATCACATTACCTCTGTGTGTTGACCAAGTCAACTCACAGAAGTTGCTCTGATACAATATTGAATTTATAGAAAAGTGAAATACTTCATTGACATCAATAACTTGTTGTAATCAGAGTACATGAACCTTTATTTATAAGAGAGGAAGGTAGTAGAGTCCAATTACAATAAAACTACCCTTGTACCAATTACACCCAAACTCTAACATTTAAAGATAAGTCCTAACATAATTAAATAACTCAATATAGATAAAAGGCAAACATAACTCAAACTAAAATTCTTCTTTGACGTGACCATAAGATAAAATACTTTTGTGAGTGCCTCTTGATGTTCCAACTGATGTGATAAGGATGTCAGCTTGTGGTAATCATGGTGGGTCGTACTTCTTATGGGTTTGAGACCATCTTGTTGACCTTCCTTGGTCGTGTGACCCATCTTATAATAATCTTAGATATATGGGTCTTCCTTGGTCATGTAGGCTTAAGCTTATCTTCCAACATAGACCTCCTCTAAAAAGATAGTAAGCATAGTCATATCATCATAAGGAGTCCATGTTTCATATGGTCCCTATTGTCGCTTAGCACTTCCTTCAAACATCTATAAGATAACATACAATGAATTTTACAATAACTCATTTTTTTTAAATATATTAAGTACATTACTATTGAAAAGACAAATCAAATTTATTATTTTGGCTCCCATCTTCCACCCACATCCTACTACTCTATCAAAATCATAATTTGTTCCATACACTTCAAACATGTTGAAGAGCATGTATGAAAGAGTCTCACATGACTCTCATAGCAAGAAGTCTCATAGAGCCAAATTTATTATGGTGGAGTCCTATAGGAGTCTCACTAGAAGATGTCTCAAAGAGAGTCTTAGTTAAAAGTATTTTAGTTATGTTAGTCTTCTATTTATGTTTAGTTATTCAATTGTTCTAGGACTTATCTTTTAGTGTTTAACTTTGGGTATAATTGAGATAATGATAGTTTAATTGTAATTGGATTTTATTTGTTTCCTCTATTATAAATAAAGGTTCACTATACACAATTTATAGCAAGTTAGTGAAGTATTTCTATTTTCTAGAAATTCAACATGGTATCTGTTGAATTTATGGAAAAGTGAAATACTTCATTGTCATCAATAACTTGTTGTAATCAAAGTACATGAACCTCTATTTATACTAGCGGAAGGTAGTAGAGTCCAATTACAATAAAACTACCCTTGTCCTAATTACACCCAAACTCTAACACTTAAAGATAAGTCCTAACATAATTATATAACTCAATATAGATAAAAGAGAAACATAACTCAAACTAAAACTCTTCTTTGACGTGACCATGAGATAAGATACTTTTGTGAGTCCTTGATCTTCCAACTGATGTGATAAGGATGTCAGCTCATGGTAATCATTGTGGGTCCTACTTCTTATGGGTTTGGGCCCATCTTACGGGCCTTCCTTGGTCATGTGGGCTTGAGCTTATCTTCCAATACTCCCCCTCAAGCTGGGGGTGAGAGAGCAACATGAACTCCCAGCTTGCTGCAAATGATGTATAAAATATTTTTATATAAAATGACACATCTTCCAACATTCCCCCTCACGTTGTTGCATCCTTTCATGAGACTTTATATGGACAACTATATATCAAAAGAAATATATGTAAGTCTATTTTTTACCTATTCAACCAATTCTCAATCTGATTTTTCTAGAAAGAGATATCGATCTCAAAAGAGTCAATTGCCATGTTGGCCAAAGAAGAAAGAGTCCAAAATCTATTAGATTCTTTCTCTCAAAACAAGTATATTTTATGATGAAGAATTATACTTGGATGAAAGGCATTGAAGTTTAGTTTTAGAAAGACAAAATTTCATATTAATCTGATCTATATTTATGGAGATATTCACATTGTCGGTAAGGGCCAAGCTATAGAATAACACAAATAAAGAGGTCATAAAAGATTCAAGAATGAAGCATTTTATATCAAATTAGGTATCAATTTAAGGCTATTTGAGTCTAGTTTATTGAGAAACAAATTTTTTATAATTCTAAGATATATTTTTGGAGATATTGATATTTGATGTACCAAAAGTCAACTATATTGAAAAATCTCTCGCTTTTTCTATATTCTCTCATGTTATCTCTCCATGCATTAATGTGAATTGAGTTACCTTTTTTTTTCCTAAAATCCGAGTTTTTTACTTAAATTTCTCTTCTAATCAAAGAGTTTTGGTCAGACTTAATTACTCCATGACGTGCTTATTCAAGGTATGCAATATTTTTCTTCGATGTTATTTTCAAGTTTCCCATTTTTGTTACATGGTTGTGTATCTTCTGCATAGTTAACTCAGAAAAAATGTGGTCAAATGTATTGAATTATGCCATTTTAATCTCCCTAGTTTAAAAAAATGGTTACTTTGGAAGTATGAGTGTTGCATAGTCACCTCATTTCAGATAAAAAAAATTTGCTCTAGTATTTCATCAGTTATCATCTTGTGTTTTTATCACTTCAGAGCAATACCTAGACCCACTACTTAAAAAATATATGAGTGCACTCAGTATCTAGCTTGAATTAAGTCTTTTGTTTTTCACCCAATAAGTTATTTGTGTTTGAGTTCCCCTTAAAAAGTGAGTAGTCTCTTTGTTGTGCCATAAAATTGGACCGTATTTTCACCTTTAAAATTGAGCGGAGAGTGTTTAAGACTATAACCATTTTTTACTAGAGTATGGAGTTTTGTCGAATGCCTAGGAGTATTTTTTTCTCCCATATTTGTTTTTCCAACCTAGGTCTATATGCCTTTTTAATCCTCAGTTTGAGGGGGAAAAGTAGAAGAAGAAGTACAAGAGAGATGTATTTTGTTCCATATGTTGTAATAATTTTTATGTGACCAAAATATTCAAGAAAGGGGAAGCACAAAAGATGAAGTGTTTTTCATAAAGATGAGGTTTTTGCATCTATAAAGAATTATTTTTCAACAAAAATAATTCAAGACCAATAATCCTTGTCATTGCAAGTTGGAGTTATAAACTCCACCTTGAGGAGGAGTGTTGAAGAGCAAGGATTAAAAAGTCTCATATGACTCTCACAACAAGAAGTCTCACATAGCTAGAATTATTATGGTGGAGTCTTACAGGAGTCTCACAAGAGGAGGTCTTACATAAAAGTCTAAGTTAAAGATGTTTTAGCTATGTTAGTCTTCTATTAATGTTCATTTGTTCAATTGTTCTAGGACTTATCTTTTAGTTTTTAACTTTTGGTGTAATTGGGATAATGGTAGATTAAATGTAATTGGATTCTACTTGTTTCCTTTATTATAAATAGAGGCTCATTGTACTCAATTACAATAAATCAGTCAAAATTCAACACATTGTCATTTTTCAGTCGAAATTGTTATTTTTAGAAAACCAAAACAAAATAAATGCAAGCAGTGCATGTGTGCAAATGCAAAGGCAAAAAAGCTTCAACAATGAGTCCACATTCCATGGTAAATGGTTGGAAACTATGCAAATCAACCTAAGATTAAGTACATGAATATATAATGCAGGGAGGAAAAATGCATTCAATGAAAACTTCACTGTTACAATCCCTGCTCAAACGTTCTTGGTTAACTGATCACTTGTTTGCTCCATCTCTTTCATTGGAGAACTAATGCTGCTTTGCTGCTAGACACGGTTCTTACTAATGGTGGTGTATATGATATTTCAGCACTTTGTTGTAAGCAAGAAAGGTAATTTTCTTTTCTTGATTGTCAGTTTACCTAGACATAGTTTGAGCTTCATGGGTATTGATTGCCTATTGGAAAGAACCAATATATGAAAGGACAAATTACTTGATAAAGCATCAAGCTCTAAAAAAGGTGAAAATGCAATGGTGATTCTTTAAATGGGATCAACCATTACCTGACCATGATTTGATCCAGGTTGAATTGCATAGCTACTCCCTACAAGTATTGTCATATTCTTTTCTGGAATTAATTTAATAGACTTTGAACAATTTTAATGTTCTCAAAACTTTGAGCAGGTTATTCTTCACAACTTGTCGATTTGGAAATGATGTCTTGGGTTCCACCACTATGATCTACACACAAACTCCATTAAATTACAGTGATGGCCAAGATGAAATGAAAGGTAAAAAACAGCTTGAAAGGCAACATTGATGACCACTTTGTAAATTCAAATACAACATTGAAAGGAAATATTACTAGGCGTACAAAAAATGCAGTTATGTCAAACTTTTAAATGGAAAGTCCTAGTTTGAGGATTTCCATTATCTCACATTTAACCTCCCAGAAGTTACTGTAGCAAATGATGTGAACCCACCCCTAAACTACTGATGACATTGTAGGCAGAGGGCCCAGATGTTCCTTGGCATCAACAAGCTTCTCACCAAACTCAACTCAGTGACAAAATTTACACATGTATTTTACGATAAAACAACAAAGAGAAACTCTCAAGAGCAAAGTTAATGAGAAAAATATTCCCTCAGGTTGATAGGAATCTATTCTTCCCTTAGGTTTAGGAGATAAGATCTCCATGATAGCATGTATCATTTCTTTTCGAAATTGTATAAATACCACTCTAAATCAATGCAAAGATGTGGTTCAGTTCAATACCTAATGTGGTATCAGAGCATATCGATTAATCCTCTTCATCTGTCGTCTTCCAATTTGTTTTGTCTGAAATCTTCTCCACATGTCACTCCATCTCTGCAATGCCCTCTAACAATCCAAGCTGAACCACCAGCCGCACTCCGTGTGAGCCATGCGCATGCCCTTCAACAACCTCTTGTTCGGTAGCCCATGTCTCTGCAGTAGCAGCTTTCTCCCCAATTTTCCACAGCGTGGTTCCCTTTCCCCATTAGAAGAAGTAGACAGAGAATAAAAACAAATAAAACAGAGAGTGTCTTCCATCGCTACTCCACACCATTTCTGCCATCACAAAATCTTCATAATGCCATTACCCACTGCCACATCAACTTCCAACATCGTCGTCCATTAGTTGATACCTATGTCACCACTAACAATCGACACCTATGTCACCGCTGCCAGTCGACACCACTATCACCATCGCCTCCTTCCTGAGCATGCAACTTTGTCATCCTATTATCTTTTTCTTTTTTTTCAATGTCCAAATTCTGTCAAATGCCATTCTTCTTTCTGTCATTGTCCTTTAGATTTCCTGTTGACGACGCATCCCTCACCGCCTTGCTAGTCGCTGGCGCAACCCGAGTCGATGCCCTCCAGCCTTTGACATGTTGTAGCCATCGATCAGTCTCCACAGAAGCATCATTGTTGCTGTAGAGAAAGTTCACTAGCCACCATCACAGGAATCAAGCCTTCGACAGTCACTGTCTTAGTCTCCCCTTCTTCCTCCTTCATTTTGACCTTCGATTAATTAGAAATTTTTTGATGAATCAAAGGAAAGGAAGCCTACACACGTGCAAACAAGGCACATATGGCTTAAGTAGTGCACACGTGCGAGTTTCACCAATGCAGAAAATGACTGCCTGGTCATTTTGTCCACTACAAAAGATGCTTCAAAAGCTCCAGTTCACTCAACAATACTCAACACCAGCGAGTATCACCTCATTACCATCAATATTTCTACACAATCTCCTCTCAAACTCACGTCTACAAACTTCCTCTCATGGAAGCTTCAGTTTGAAACTCTCTTCATCGGGTATGATCTCCTTCGGTACATTGATGACTCTAAACTCGTTCCATAAAAGACTCTCACTGCAACTCCCTCTCCAAACCCATCCTACAATATTTGGATCTGCCAAGATCAAATGATTCTCAATGCTCTCATCGGCACCACCTCTAGAGAAGTATGGACTTTTCTTACAAATACACACGCCAAACTATCTCCTGGCCACATCAAACAAGTCAATAATCTTCTTAAAAACCACCAAAGGTACTACGAATATCACTAATTTTCTTCAATATATTAAATCTCGTGCAAATGAGCTTGAAATACTCGGAGCACCAATGGATGAGGAAGACCTCACATAAAAGTTATGGGATGGATTGGGAGATAACTACAAAGAACTTTTTTGTGTTATTCAAACTCGAGACACGCTGATCACTTTTGATGATCTTCATGAAAAACTTCTATCTTTTGAAGCAACCATTCATACACTTGATGAACACCTTGCAATCATTGCAAATCCAAAAAATCGAGCAAATACCACTAGGTGCCCACCACAATCCAATAACAATTGGTGTTCGTCACCTAACAACCCTAGCCAACCACCCACGGCTACCAACTTAGGTGCTCCAACTTACAACAACGAACCTCGACATCTATGGGGTTTTGTCAGATTTGTGGCATCCAAGGACATTCAGCTAAGCGATGTCCATCATTTCAACTCGTACCAATCCATCCTACTAACACAAGATTTCCACATCCCCATACTTCGACAACACCATGACTGTCACAAACTCATTATGCTGCTAACATCACCTCCAACAATCCCGCTTGGTTACTTGATAGTAAAACATCTCACCAAATCACTACAGACTTGGGCAACCTATCCCTTCATGCGCCATATACTAGCTCTGATGATGTTATGATTAACGATGACACTGGTCTTTCCATCATTCACACTAGATCTTTGCACGGGGGCAACT
The DNA here is from genome assembly GCF_029961685.1 of Aristolochia californica. NCBI lineage: Eukaryota > Viridiplantae > Streptophyta > Magnoliopsida > Piperales > Aristolochiaceae > Aristolochia > Aristolochia californica. The sequence goes on from NW_027181771.1 coordinate 28,674,829, forward strand.
TGTTGATCTCCTTACAAAGCCATTGCCACAATCACAGTTTCAGTTGCTCAGAGACAACATTGACCTCTCTAACTATGACCTATCTTGAAGGGGCATGATGAGGGATTATCTTTACTTAGGTTTAGGACATAAGGTCTCTTATTTTCCCTTAGGTTTAGGAGATAAGATCTCCATGATAACATTTATCCTTTCTATTCTAAATTGTATGAATATCACTCTTAACCAATGCAAAGATGTGGTTCAGTTCAATACTTACTATATATATATATATATATATTTAATGGTGCAATGGGATTTCATCAAAGGAAAGAGAGAATGCAAGCCAAAGGGGAGAGGAACAAATACTAAAAGAAACTACCTCTAACAATAATGATACAAAAATGCAACATATAAGGCCCGATGAATTACTAGTTAAGCAATAGAGACATCTTCCTTGGTGAGGCTCTCTTGCAAATGGCATTGGAAGATCTAGGCGTGTGGATCCAAGTGACGTCCATGTGTTAGCAACAAGAGGAAATAAAATAGAAATAAAGATAAAATAACGATATCATATTTTATTGTTAATCACATTTTATTGGAAAAAAGCGATAGGTGCTTCTAGTCATTTTTTGACATGGTCTTGGGTCACTTTGATAAATCATGGCATCTTAAGAAAGAAATCTCCTGTTAATAAAATAAGCTAGATTTTATTTTAGTCTAAATTAATACAATAATTACAAGTTAAAATAAAATTATTAATTTAATTAACTATAAAATATAGCATACATAAACAAAATGTTTACTTTTATAATGTTTAGATACTTATCAAATTCTTACTTTTAAGATATCTTAATTATTACTATTAAATTAGTAATTTAATAGTATTAAATTAATAAATATAATAACTAAATAAATAGGGCATTTTATTAATAAAATAAGATAGATTTTTGTGTTATATAAATTAATAAAATAATTACAAAAAATAAATTTATTTATGGTTCGATTTTGTGAGAGTGGGCCGTGAGAGGAGAGGGAAGCAACACAGCAGTAGAGGAGGGTGAGGTTGAGGCCGAGCATTAATTTAATAGTATTAAATTAATAAATATAATAACTAATAAATAGGGCATTTTATTAATAAAATAAGATAGATTTTTGTGTTATATAAATTAATAAAATAAATTTATTTATGGTTCAATTTTGTGAGAGCGGGCCGCGAGAGGAGAGGGAAGCAACACAACAGTAGGGGAGGTGAGGCTGAGGCCGAGCATTGGCGAGAAGTTGAGCTAGAGGGAGGGGAGCAGAGGTGAGGTTGAGGGCAAGGGTGAGGCTAAGCGATGGCGAGAGGTCGAGAGGGAGGGGAGCAACGACGAGAGAGAGGGTGAGGACGAGGCCGAGCAACTACGAGAGAGACAAAGGTTGAGAAGCAAAAAACGTTCGAGAGAAAGGGATGTAGAGAATATCAAGATGCAGAGAATATCAAGAGAGAGGAGGATGCGGAGAGCGTCGAGTGAGTGAATGAAAGTGAACGAACTGGGTGAACCCTCAAATTTCACTTTCACTTGTTTTACACTAAAACAAATGAAAGTGAATTACATAGTTCATTCATTTTCACTTCCCTTGGGGGCATGCTCTAACGATGTTGGGTAAGTGAGAGTGAATTTGAATTTACTTTCTCTATCGCTCACTAACAGGACCAAAAGTAAATGAGGAAATTGGAGTTATTGTTATTATAGAGAATCATGAGGGCAAAAGAGAAAAAAAGTATTCCTAGTGTTTTGAGTGCTGGAAAATATCATATGGATAAACTGATAATGTTTTCATTCTTTCTTTTATAGTTTTGAATAGGCTATTGACGAGAAGATTTGCTCTCTTGACTAAAATGAATCAAGGGCAGAAATAAAGATAGTGGATGCCCAAGAATCACTCAATGGTGTTCTTGTGCTTGTGACTGGCTATCTAACTAGAAAGGATAATGTGAAGAGAAATTTCACTGAGTCTTTCTTTCTTACTCCACAAGACAAGGGGTACTTTTGTTTTGAATGATATATTTTGACATGTGGAGGATGTTGAACACCATCCTGATGTGAACCAGAGATTACCTAATGGCACGGGTGCCCCTCTAGCATCTCACCTAACTGCAGATTCTCTTCCTACGCAAGAAAGTCAAGTTACAGAACCAATCACTTCACTTCACTATCAGAGGAAGAAGAGGTGACAAGGGGCACCCTTCAATATAGAGAAGACAATAAAAGAAACAAAGAAACAAACAAAAAGTAGTACCAGGATAAAAAAGAGAAACTGAGGATGCATAAAAAAAAGTCATACAGGATCATGAATCAAATAGAATGAAACAACAAGCCAAACCATGGGACAGGAGAGACGAGGGAGAGGGAAGGAAGGGACGTAACGACAGAGTATTACATGTAGAAAGAGGAAGACTTTTCTTACACTAATGGGGCACTAATGTTATTTGCACTCTTTTTTATCCATTCAGAAAATTTAAGAAGAAAATTATCGGTTGAAATCTTCTTACGTACGTCTGACTCGTTCTGAAATGAAACTCCCGACGGAAAAGTCTCAGTTCCGGAGATAAAATGAAACTCTCACTCGCTTCTTTTCAATAGCCCGTCTTCCAAGGTCACCTGTCATCGTCCTGGATCAGTCAGAAGCTTTGCCAGTTTTCTATAGAGCCAATCTCTTTTCCGCGTTGCTCTGATTTTCGACCATCTTTCCTGCCAGTTTCCTCCCGGTGACTGACGACTTCCTTGCTGCTTTCGGTCCCTTCCGTCCTTCCAGCGAACTTTCTCCTTCTGACTGCACAACGGGTGAGTACTTTGACAAACCGATGATTTCTTTCTACCGTTTCTTTTCTTCTGTCTTCTATTGATAGATCTCGTGTCCAGAAAAAAAAAAAACTTTCGCTATATTTTCTGTTGCTTTAAAGAGCTCCTGCTGTTTTGGACGATCTATTTAGTTTCCTGGACCATTTGATGTTGGATTAAGACGAGTTTTATCTCTACATTTTCTGTTCTCTAAGCTCTCTTCTTATGCCTTCTATTAATGTTTTTCTTGGCCACAAAAAAAACCCTTCTTTTTTTCACCATTCTCTCTCTCGCTGTTGTTTTGTACAATCTATTTAGTTTTCTGGACGATTTTCATATTGGATTCAAATAGTTGATTAAATTGGTTTCTTGCATTTGTCTAAACTCTCAGCCCTATTCTTCTCTTTGTCTTTCTTGGATTTTGGGAAATAGTATGGTCGTTGGACGTTGGGAAGTGCGTCTAATGTACACTGATCTTTTATATGCTGAAGCTTGGTCTGACGAAAATGCACTGGATTTGAAACACTTCAAATATTAGTTTTATGGGCCACTAATTTACTTTGAATGGTGCACATGTATGACATAAGAACTATAAATGAAACACAAAATCATCCTCCTGGACAGCCCAGCCCTCTGATTGAAAAGTTGAATTTAGCAAATTTTAATGGACGGTTCACAGCCATGCCCACAGATAGTGTTGAAGAAGGAGATCGTTCGCATAACAAACTTTTCTTGCAGCGTCTGAGAAACTTGGCCCAATAATGCAATCCCTGCGTAGAATTTATCAGTGACAGATGAAACTGAGAATAGGAGCACTGTTCTGTTTGTTCAAATATCATTTTTGGCAATGATTTGAGGCCTGCACTCAAAAGACTATTCCACAGATAGAGCTTAACAAATGGTTGTTGGAATTATGCCAAGCTTTCATCCATGTTGCAGAGTTCTCTGCTCATAGTTGAACTTTTGTAGATCAGCAGAGTTTTCTACTGATTCTATCTTTTAAGGCTCTCTACTGAAAAATGTTTAAATCCTTATCTTTGGGATTTGACTCCTTGAATCACCATATCATTGAGAAAACCACTATTTTCGATTTTTTTTTTTTAAAAGGAGAGTGCAGGGGAGTCAGAAGACAAAAAAATTGACTTGCATAAATCATAATATTTGATTCTTCACAAAATAGAGAAATCATTAAGCAAACAAAAAACAAATGTAGTAAACAAGGACTAAAGTAGTTGCCTGGTCCTATTCCTGCTTTAGAGTTCTGCTTTTTTTAGAGAAGGTGCTATGGTAGAGTTGGAGTTGTTTTTTCAAATATAATTTTCAGCAATGATTTGACTCTAGAATTTCATAAAAGAGTTTCTATACCTGCACTCAAAAGACTGTTCCATACAGAAAGCTTACACAATGGTTGTTGTAACCACTCCAAGCTTTTATGCTTCAGAAATAGGCAATTCATGCACAATTGTCAAATGTCATCCAGGATACAAAATTCTCTGTTCATAGTCGAGCTGCTCTGGACCGGCAGAGTTCTCCACTGATTTACTTTTTAAAGTTTCTCCACTGAAAAAAATGTTTCAATCTTTATAAGCTCTTTGTACTAAATTAATTGTAATCTAACCTCTTCTTCTTTATCTTATTATCTGTCTGACTTATTTGTGTTTCAGCTCACAACATCTAAGCAACAGCCAATAGAATGCAATAATCTCACAATAACTAAAATCTGTATAAATCTTTTGCAGTTTTAGTTTAACATACAGGCACCTCAGCTGAAATAAACCAGCTACCATTCTTTAAATCCAAGGAGGTTTATTATCCTTATATCTGGAACATGTTTGTCAAATTTTTATTGCTCATCCATTTAGACGGGCTTCTTTTTCTAGTTTTATCAAAATAAAAAAACTTATGGAATAATTTCAATGGAAAATCAGGATGAAAGATTGAGAAAATCCATGGAGATCTAGTCTTCGAGCTCGGTCGAGGCCCATCGGGAAGATACTTCTCTCGTTTAAGAAGAAATAGAGGGAACTTCTCTCAACAATAACTCCTCGGAGGTGCAGTTAAGTTTGTACATAGAAATTTGATACTCGAACATCTTTACCAGAAAAAAAGAGGAAAGTGAGTTGAAGAATCTACTGATCTGCTCATGATGGAGCTGGAAATATTGGGAATGAATTTCAGTTGTGTCCTGAGATCCCTCAGCGACTCAAAATTCCCTCATAAGGATTGCTGGCTTCCGCTCATATCGAAGCTCCTTGGATATTGCATTATTGCTGCTTCCACCACTGTAAAAGTTCCACAGGTGATCCTTGATTGAACTTTGTTTTGGAGCTATTGTAGTTATTTTTTTTTGCATTTTTGGAATTTCAATCTGTAGTTGATCTGCTTGTACCTGTGCACCTATGAAGCAGTCTATTTTTTCCATGTTTCCTTAAATGTAATGCTGTATTCCACAGTTAATAATGATATCTATAGTAGTATACAATCGGCTGCTTTGTTATATAATCTTACAGGTGAAATCACTGACCATACGCCAATGCTTGTGTAACTTTATTTTATTTTGATGAAGATTTCTCTTTCATTAAACAAAGTTTTGAATAACAGAAAAGAGTTATCCTACCTTGTGTTAAACCTGTGCGGCCTTAGATCTGGAGAAAATGAAAACTAAGGAAAAATATGACAGTTTAATGTGCCTATGCCCACATGATGGTAGTAGGAATTGCTGAAATTGGGCTACAATGGATTCTTTGTGTCAGTAGAACATTAATATTTAAAAATGAGAATTATTGTTGTTGTTTAATTCATCATGGAATAGCAATGACAAAATTTGCTATTTGTTGAAATAATAGTTAGAATTACTAGTTGTACCCTTCTTTGAACCTCGTTTCCTACCAAAAGCAAGTTTTTATTGTCTTCTGCAAAAGTTTGGGTGTAAATAGGGGCAATGACTGTGTTTTTCAGGAGATAAGCCATCATGTGAAATTATGAGCTTTAATTTTTGTTTTACCTTTCAATATAAACATTTATGCTTAGTTTCAGGACAATACAAAAATATTTTGAGTTTTTTTTTTTTGGACCAGGGTAGATATAGTGCCCTTGTTACTTGACACAAAGTTCCAACTTATACCTTCTTGAACTTCCAAAATAAGTCTTCTTAATGATTGTGGACAATCCAACATAGTGTGCTAAAAATTCATCTCATCATTTCAAAGTAGATTTTGATTTCAGACTGACACCTCTTTTAATATATTGAAGAACAACTTGTTTTGAGTTGATTTTCTTTAATAGTGTCTTACAAGTATGTTGACTTTGGAATATAACTCCCTTAAATATGTAGTTTCCTTTTGGTTGTGTTTTTTATTCTAACTGTGTTGAAAGGACAATGGCAATGATTTAAAATGTATTCAATTCTTGTCCCTTTCCTCACTTCTTTAGGTAAAGGGCATTGATGTAATTTGTGACATGTTCAATATTATAAATAGATGTTAAGGGGGAAGATTAGGCACGTCACTTAACCCTAATCCTCCTTCCCTCTTTCACTCCCTCTTTCTCTTAGCCGATCACACCTTCTCTCCTTCTTCTTCTTCCTTTCTCTCCTCTCTCCTTTCTCTCTCTCTCTCTCTCTCACTCGTTTGTTTCTTATTCACCTAATCTGGTTCTTTCACGTTAAACATCATGGGATCCTAAATTCAACATGGTATCAGAGCAATTGGTTTAGGTTCCTGAGGTTATGTTATTGGTTAATCAATTTCTTCCATCAATCTTATCGGTGGAGCTTTGATGTTTAAACAAGGGATCGATCTTGAGCATCTTTGCTCATAAAAAATAAGTTATTCTTTAATTTTTCTTTGAGATGATTACTGGTTTGTATCTCGGAAAGGAGGACTGTAATTGAGAATGATTCGTTCAAAACATTTAGAGCTATTGCAACAAGATTCTCTCTCCTGACAACCTCAGAATTCGTGGCCATCTCAGATTTGGACCCCATTTGCCCTTTCTGCCATGCAAATGAAGAAACTGTTAGCCACTTGCTTCTTTTGTGCCCTTTCTCTTGGGGGATTTGGATGTCGATACTTAGAAAAATTGGGCTCCATCTCTGCTTCCCTGAGGACTTGGCTGCCACCTGCTGAATGTTTGCCGAGACTCCTATCCCTGGTCTTGGAAAATTGATGATCTCTGCTTTATCTGCATTCATCCCCTGGGGTCTCTGGTTGGAGCGCAATCAAAGAAGATTCAATGCCAAATTCAGCACTAAAGATAAAAGTCATTGAAACCATCTCAGGCAATATTGCTACTTGGCTTCACTCTCGAAAAGCCTTCTCTCCTTTCTTGGGATCATCCATCAGAAATAATTGGAGGAGCCTAAGCCAACTCCACATTTCTTCGAAGCCCCCCGTCATCTGCGAATGGACCTTGCCTCCTGCTGGAGTCCTTAAGTTGAATTTTGACGGATCTTCTCTTGGTAATCCTTGCTTAGCCGGTTTTGTTGGCGTGATTTGTGATTCTCTTGGGAACCAGATCGTCTCCTTCTCCGGGCCTCTCGGTATTACAGACTCCACGATGGTTGAGCTTCAAAGTCTTCTTAATGGGCTTCGTGTTTTTCGTGATCATTGCTCCGGGCCGGTCCTAATTGAGGGAGACTCTAAGGTGGTGATCGGTTGGTGCGAGAATGCCTCTTTGCCTCCGTGGCCCCATTGGGATGCCTTTTTTGAAATTTTGGATATTGTCAATCTTTTTGATTGTTTTTGGTCTCTCATTCTGAGATCATCGAATTTTGTGGCTGATGCTTTAGCCAAGCAAGGAGCCTCCTTGCAATCTCTTGTTGTCAAGAGTTAGCTCCTTTTTGCTCTCTTAATAAAATCACATTTCATAAAAAAAAAATCTTAGATTATTGACTCAGGGGCCTCTGAGCATCTTACAGGTAATAAAAGTCTTTTACATTTGTGTCCCCATACTTACCAGACAAATTTGTTACCATAACAGATAAATCTCAATCCAAAGTCCTTGGGAAGGGATTATTATTTGCTACTCCCACACTTCAGCTTTTCGACGTTTTATTTGTTCCTCAATTCCCGTTAAGTTTGTTGTCTGTAAGCCAGTTAACTAAGAAGTTTAATTGTTCTATTACTTTTTCCCCTTCTTTTTGTGTTTTTCAAGATATGACAACGTAGCAGGTGATTTGTAGAGGCCATGACAAAGGGCGTCTTTATTACTTAGATTTGCCTACAATGACTGTAGTTTCTACTTGTCAAATAGAGGCACAATTTTGCTACAACAAATTAGGGCATCCATCAACATCATCACTTTAGCACTTGTTTCCTTCCTTGAAATCTCCGTCTGGTTTGAATTGTGAGGTGTGTCAGTTGAGAAAACACCAAAGAACTACTTATTGTCCTCTAGCTGAACTTAAAGGTGTTGCTCTCTTTTCTTTGATCCATTCAGATATATGAGGACCATTGAGTATTTTGAATACTTCTCAAGTTAAGTACTTTATTATCTTTGTGGATGATTTTACTAGAGTTACATGGCTATTTTTATTCAAGGATAGATCTGAAATCATTTATATTTTTAAATCATTTTATGCTATAGTTTCAACTCAATTTAGTAATAAGATAAAAGTAATTCGCTTTGATAATGCCAAATAATATATTTTAGGAGAGTTTCAATCCTTCAACAAGGATAATGACATTATCCATCATACCTCATGTGCTTACACCCCTCAACAAAATGGTGTAGCTGAAAGAAAGAATCGACATCTTCTTGAGGTAGCTCGTGGCCTTTTTTACTCCATGAATGTGCCCAATTTTTATTTGCCACATGCGATTCTTACAACTTGTTCTCTCATTAATAAGCCACCATCTTCCGTACTTGGTAATAAGTTCCCATATTCCTTATTATTTCCGGATGAGGATCCATTTTCCTTTCCCTTGAAGGTATTTGGTTGCACTTGTTTTCGTTCATGTCACATCCCCATAGAAAAGTAAGTTAGATTCGAGGGCTATTAAGTGTATCTTTTTGGGTTACTTTCGCACCCAAAAAGGATATGTTTGCTATAACCCCTCTCTTCGAAAATTGTTTGTCTCCAAGGATGTAGCCTTCTTTGAAGATAAATCCTTTTATTCCTCCATGGCTGTTCGTCCAGGTCTTTCATCAGTTCCTGCATCTCCGAAGCTTGTTGTGCCCATTGATGCAGACATCTCTCTTCAACCCCTTGAAACATCGACCGATACCACACATGTGGAGTTTACGGATCCTTCCAAGGTAAGTCCATCTTCTCCTCCTATATTTGGCTCACCATTTAATACTAGGCCCATTGCTTTCTGCAAGGAGCCTAGGACATTTACTAGGTCCTCTACGTCTCATGATATGTCAAATTTTGTTTCTCACCATCGTTTTTCTCCTTCTTGTTGTCAATTCAATGAGTCTTTACTGTTAAACACAATCCAGGTGGTTCCGTGGCCCATCTAAAAGCCTGTCTAGTAGCAAAGGGGTACACTCAGTGTTATGGAGTTGATTATGAGAAAAATTTCTCCCCTGTGGCGAAGTTAAATTTGATATGTATCTTGTTGTCACTTACTACAAATTCTTCTGGGTCAATATATCAACTGGATGTGAAAAACATATTTTTAAATGGTGACATTGAGGAGGAGATTTATATGCATCGACCACTTGGATTTGTGGTTGAGGGGGAGTCGGTATGCAGATTGAGAAAATCTTTGTATGGTTTAAAACAGTCTCCTCGGGCTTGGTTTGACAAATTTTGCCAAGAGATGTTGCTATTTGGATTCAACAGGTGCTCAGTAGATCATTTCGTCTTTGTAAAGAATATCTTAAAGGGAAACGTATAATTGGCCATTTATTTGGATGATATTGTCTTGACTGACAGTGATACAGATAGTATAAAAGAAGTCAAAGAGAAAATATGATAAAGAATTCAAAACAATGGACCTTGGACATCTGAAATATTTTATGGGTATTCAGGTCTTCCAATCAAAGAATGAAATTGTCTTATCTCAGAGAAAATACTTTCTTGATCTACTTGAGGACACGAGAATGATGAGATGTCGACCGGTAGATATCCTGTGGATGCTAACACAAAGTTGTGTGCAAGCTCTGGTGAAGATATTGATGTGGGTGGATATCAGATAGTATAAAAGAAGTCAAATATAAAATATGCATAGAATTCAAAACAACAGACCTTGGACCTCTGAAATATTTTCTGGGTATTGAAGCATTCTAATCAAAGCATGAGATTGTCTTATCTCAGAGAAAATATTCTTGATCTACTTGAGGACACGAGAATGATGAGATGTCGACTGTACTATCCAAATTGTTGAACTTGGAATTGAATCTCTGATTTTTTCTCTCAAGCCAAACACACCAAGGGATGTGAGCAAGGCAAACAAATAATAGAATCTTGCCAATTTTAGGAAGGCAAGTCCCAAGCACCATCTGAAAAGGGCCAAATAGATCCTGATGGAGGCCCACCTGAATGCCGATTTTCTGGAACACTAGCATCCAAACTCTCCACGAAAAGCCACAATACAGAAGAACAAGCTGTACTGACTCCTCACAAATGCCACATAGGGGGCAGGTAGCATCCGGGGCGGTGAAACCTCTCTTGTGAAGATTGTTTGCCTTGAGGATTTGCTCTTTGATAGCTGTCCAAATAAAGAATTTACTTTGTTAGGTACTGAAAATCTCCAGGCAAGATTTGCCTTGTGCTCTGGCTGATTGGGGATAGCTTCCTTGATGTGGGAATAGGCTGAAGCGATTGCGAATGTACCATTGATGCTAGGCTTCCAAATCAGCTTATCTGACACTCGCTCCTGGAGGATGGTACTATTGAGATTGGAAAGAAGCCAGCAGAGGGCTGGCTTCATCATCATTGAAACTCCGACGGAAGAGAAGACTCCAAGATTCTGTTACTGAGCATGAAAGGTCCATAGCAATCTTGAGCAGCCCCGGGTATTCCTCACAGAGGGGGCAGGAACCGCACCACTCATTGGCCCAGAATAAAAGAATCCTCCCATTTCCTGGGTAGAAAGAGGTCGCGGTCTTGAAGGTTGGAAGTAGCTTATAAACAGATTTCCAAATCGGGGATATACGGCGGGGAGTGGCTCCCTCTCTCCACCAATGCCCTGGAATATGAAGATAGTAGCACACCATGTTTCTCCACCTATTTGTTTCCTCTATTATAAATAGAAGCTCGTTGTATTCAAATTACAATAAGTTGGTGAAATATTTGTTTTTTCTAGAATGCAACATGGTATCAGAGCAGGTTTTGTGAGTTAACTCAGTCAATCCACAAAAATAATCTGATCTATCATCTCTATCATTGTCATCTTTTGTGTACTTTGAAACTTGTCTTTGATCAAAGATTTTTTGATGGTTGATCATTTTATGAAGTTAGTGAAAACCAATGCAACAGAATCTCGATAATTTCATTGTGCATGCAATATCCAGTATCCACTTGTCATAATTATTCATCATTGGCTCAATTATGATCTTGAAGTTTATGAAAGAACAACAGTATGTAGCAAAAACATGTTTCTTTTTTATAAGGCATCCGATGCTTTTCTTCATCACCAGCTAACAATGCCTTCTACTGAGATCCTTCTAGTGAACTGAAAAACCTTACCTCGGTGACATTTTCAAATAGTTGGTCGTTGTTTCTTTCTTACCTCAACATCCACTAAGGTCTTCTCGTTTCCACAGAATTGCTCTTTCCTACAACTTTTGCAATCTTGTTGAACATTGGCTATGTATTGATTACTTTAATTTCTATCTCAATTTTAAATCCTTATGTCAAATTTAGGAGTCTCATCTGGTAGTCTCTCTTTTTACCTTTCTTTGCATGTGTATGCTAGTAAATAGCTTTGGATCTCCTGCAACTTCATTAGGGCCCATCAAGCATAATTGATGGTGACTCCATATGAGTATATGAAATATACTTTATGCTAACCTCAACGGGCCTGTCACTGGGATTGGATGAAGGAATGTGAGGTTCCTTTCACTGCATGCATCTTCCAACTGAAAGGTGCTTTCTGAAGCATCAGAAAGTTTGTTATGGTGTTGCTTACAGCTACTTTCATATTGAGTGTCATTTGACACTTCTTTTTTGTATTGCAGATACTTAAGATTTTGAAGCATAACAGTGCTAGGGGCCTAAGCGTGACATCTTTTGAGCTAGAAGTTGTGGGCTATACAATTGCTTTAGCTTATTGTCTACACAAAGGTCTCCCTTTTTCAGCTTATGGGGAGTTGTTTTTTCTTTTAATACAAGGTAACTTTCTAGAACTTTTAAGTCTGGGTAAATGAGTAGAATGTTCCCTTTTCTGGAGAATAATATCAGTCTTCTAGTGCAGAAGGATAGCTTTCTTTAAAAACAGGATGGTAGCCACACTCTGCCAACTGAAGGACCTTTGAGTTTTGAGACTTGTTGGTGCAAGTTGCAGAGTTTGAGTTAGGTTTCCATGTGGGAGGATTCAATCATTGGCACTAAAGAAAATGCTCGAAGAACTCATGTAGGATTAACATTTCTTCTATCATTTTACTTACCAGTGTCCAATTTGTTTGCTTGTCGCAGGTATAATATTGGTTGCAATTATCTATTACTATTCTCGACCTGCTGGCATGAAATCTTGGATCAGAGCGTTACTGTATCCTATCTACTCTTTTGGTGTATTAATCACTGGGTTTGCCTTGAAAAATACTTTTGCACTTAAAAGTTTTGGATGGAAGTTCTATTACTGTTTCTCTGATTTATGTTTGAGTTAGAAATATTTCTGCATTCCTTAATGAAAATTTTGTTAGATACTGTGGCATAGCACCAACCATTTTAGCTGGTCAGATTGATCCTGTTCTTTTTGAAGCTTTATATGTAAGTGTTTGATAACCACACAGGTCACATACCAGAAACACTTAAAGTCTTATATATATGTTTATATGCCAGCAACTGAAACATCTTATGTGTCTTGCAGTTTTTAGACTAAATGTTATTTCAGAATCTTTTATTCTTCTCTGATGCATTTAGCTTTTCTACAGGCATCTCAGCATGCTATTTTCGTTTTTGCAAGACTTCCGCAAATATGGGAGAATTACACTGTAAGTCATATGTCTGTTGAAATTACTCTCATGTAAAAGTAAATAATCCTAGATTGAATGTGCTAGTCACTGTAAGCCAAAGTTGAGAATACGTTTCAGGAGATGATTTTATTTCCTTATGGAGGATTTTATTCATAGCCAGAATACTAAAAGAGTGGAAGCCCAATATGGAGAACTGAGAATCATAGAAGTGTATAAACTGCTCATAAGAGTTCACTGACATTTTAGCAATTAACAAAGAATCCAATTTTAGAAGGAACTGATGTGATTTAGTCAAACAAAGAAAGCTAGCACTGTTGATATGAGTGGTGGATATATGCCTATTTGAACCATGCACAACAAAATCCTTTGACTAGAAAGATAATTTTGGCTAGTGTTACTTTTAAAAATGACATTGCTACATCTGGCACCACATAAAATAACAAGAAAAGCTGGAAAATATCTGCCAACAGAAGATTGACTCAAATGAATATGGTGAATCGGACAGATCTTTTTCTCTTTTCAGATCTGATTTATACCAGCAATGCCCACTAGTGACTTTGACCTAGTCAAGTGGATGCTCAGAATACTGAATAAAAGAACAGATTATAAGTCCCTAGGAAATGTATCTGAAGTTTTCACATGTACAGAAAGCATAGAAAATTACTAGTTTTTATGGCTCACCACTCGTGCCCCTTGTGCGACCTGTGCCTCTTGAGTGATGTGTGCTCCACCATCCATCATCGGGCCCGGCACTCTCCCACTCCTGAGCGCATCATCGCCTCCCTTTCCCCACCTCTGGTGGGGCTGAACTCCGATGCTGACAGCGATCACACTCTCTGGAAGAAGCAGCAGCAGCACGGTTTGCACGTGAAGTCCACCATTCAAGTCGACCAAGATGACCAAGACACGGGCTGGCAAACGGTGGTCAGCCGTATGTCACGTAGACGAAGCCAGGTGGCTGAGACTGGTAGCTCCCCCGTGTTTGAGTTCCGTCATGTAAGAACCACCACATCAATGCGAAGGGCGCATGAGCGGACAGGAGACGCAGTTCGCATCCTCTCCCAAACCAGGACGAAGCGCTCGTATGTATCCTTACCCATCTTGGTGGCTGGACCATTCATCTTTCTGCTTGACAAGGTCCTCTCAGACAAGACGGGCCTTAGCTTCGGGCGCTCATTGGCGACTTGTGATCTTGCCTTTCACCTCCATACTCAGTCCGCGGCATGCTGGGGCATGGTTTTCCTGCCACAGAACACAAATACAAACTTGGGATGGGCTGCCTTTCGTTCCTGCTTGCTTCAAATCGCCGCCACAAACAGACCTCCCCAAACTGTTCAACTGCCCCCAATCGCCGCCCCTCACTCACAGATCATCACCATCCACCCTCTCTTGCCAAAGGCAATAAACAAGGGCTGCCCCTTGATTCAATTGATATTAAAAAAAGCTTTTTATATGGAGACTCGAAGCAAAAGGTATATGTAAAAATCCGGATTTGGGTGAAGGAAGAGGAAAAAATTGAGAGAACAAGGAGAAAGGAGAAGAAGAAATTTCTGAAGAGCCTAAAAGGTTTTGTTGGGAACTTTGCACGAATTCCTAGACTTCTTACATAAGTGTTTTGAGTTACAAATTACAAAAATGCCCCTCTAAACTTAATAAACCTTAATCTCCTTTTATCTCCCTAACTACACATCCTATGTACATAAAATTTAACCACTGATATAATTTAACATGCAGAACAAGATTACATAAATTTTTTTTACCACTAAAGCGGTAAAATGACCAAAATACCCTTGATATATTTTCTAACACTCCCTCAAACTGGAGCGTATATATCCAGGAGTCACAACTTGTTGCAGAATGATATAAATTCTCGCTTGCCAAAGGCCTAGGTGAAGACATCTCCTAACTGATCTCCAAACCGAACAAACGGAATCACTACCTCCTCTTTCATCACCGCATCTTGAATGAAGTGGCAATCCACTTCTATATGTTTAGTCTTCTCATGGAAAACTGAGTTACTTACAATAAAGATCACATCCTGATTATCACAAAACATGTTTATCGGTTCATCCTGGTTGAAATCCAACTCATGTGAGACTGACCTAACCTACATCAACTCGCTCACTATGTGATCCATCACTTGTATTCAGTTTCTGCACTAGACCGGGCTACAACATTCTGTTTTTTACTTATCCAACGCACCAAATTTTCTCCTAGGAAGACCCAATATTTAGAGGTTGATTTTTTGTCCAATTTGGGCCCTGCATAGTATGCATTAGAGAAAACTTCTATCTTCATATAAATTGTTAGGTCTAAAGAAAAGACCTCTTGCCTGGTGCTTGTTTCAAATACCTCAAAATTTTTTGTGTAGCTTCTTAGTTATTTTCCAAGGACGTTCCGTAAATTGGCTCACTACACTTTTTGCAAAAGAAATGTCAGATCTAGTAACTGTTGCATAAATTAACTTTCCCACTAACCTCTAATACTTTGCTCTATCATTTAATTCATCACTTTGTTCATCATGGAGATTATGTCCCACTTTCATTGGGGTATCAGTGGCTTGGCTCATAACAAACCATACCCTTGAAGTATATCTGTGACATATTTATGTTGTGTCATCACAACGCCTTCTTTACTTTTCGTCACTTCAATGCCATAAAGTATTTCAACGGTCCCAAGTCTTTAGTTTGGAAATGTGTAGACAAATGAGATTTGGTATCCTCTATACTAGAAATATTATTCCCAGATAATATAATGTCACATACATAAACCAAAAGCACCACAATTCTAGAGGACCTCTTCATCACAAACAAGGAGTGATCACAATAACTCGAGAACCCCATAGATACCACAACCTGGCTGAAATTTTCAAACCAAGCATGTGGACTATGCTTCAACCCATAAATCGCCTTCTTTAGTCTGCATAATTTATGTGTCTCCCCTTGAGCATCATATCCTGGAGGTTGCTCCATATATACCTCTTCTTCCAGATCACCATATAAGAAGGCGTTTGTAATGTCCAATTGACGTAGGGACTATCCCTGATTCACTGCAATTGAGAGCAAAATACGGACAAACGACAAATGAGCAATAGGCAAAAAGGTTTCAAACACATCAATACCTAAGGTTTGAGTATACCCCTTCACAACCAATTGAGCTTTATACCGCTCAATAGAACCGTCTGCATTATACTTGATAGTATAAACCCAACGACAACCAACAACTTTGGCCCCAAACGATAGATCACACAGTTGCCAAGTATCCCGATCAATCAAAGCATCAATTTCAACATCTATAGCTTGCTTCCAATGAGGAGATGAGAAGGCCTCTTACATTGAAGAAGGTATAGTGCAAGTAGAAATGGGCAAAACAAAATTTTTAAAGGAGTCAGACAAGGAACAAAAAGACACATATTGAGATAATGGATACCGTGTACCTTTACCTTTCTTGACACCCTTCTTGAGTGCAATAGGAAGATGTAGATCATTACCTCAAGGATCTTGAGACGAAGTAGAGTCATGGTCCGGTGAGAGAGTTGGTGGTGATACTTCTTTTCGCATTTATATACCTGTAATGGTTTCTTTACAGTGATAGCTTGTGGCGGTCTAACGGGCTCATCAACTAGTACAAGGATAAGTAGTGCTGGTTTAGGTGAGACAACATGATCAAAAGGTAAATACACTAATGAAAAGAATGGTTCATCCTCAAAGAAGGTAACATCAATAGATACAAATGTTTTTATAGTGGACAGTTAAAAATATTTGTACCCCTTTTGTGTGCAAGAGTACTCCAAAAAAACACATTTAATTGCTAGGGGAGACAGCTTATCCCTGGAAGACCCAAATACATGAGCAAAGCAGACACATCCAAACACACGGGGAGAAATAGATAATAATGGTGCGGACGGCAAAAGAACCTACATAGGAATTTTTCCATCTAACACAGACAAAGACATTCTATTAACCAAGAAATTGGCTGTAAGAACAACATCACCCTAATAAGGCTTAGGCACATGCATATGTATCATCAATGTCCTAGCTACTTCCAGTAAATGGCGATTTTTACATTCAACTACATTTTGCTGAGGGGTAAAGACACATTATGTCTGATAAATAATTCCCTATTCTTGACAAAAGTCTTAGAATTTATGACTCATGAACTCGAGGCCATTATCAGTACACAGGATATGAAATGAAGCTACAAACTGATTTTTTATTTCATTGAAGAACAGATTGAATACATCAAAAGCCTCAAATTTCTCTTTAAGAAGGTAAATCCAAGTACGCCTACTGAAATCACCGATAAATGAAAAAAATACCTATGACTAAACCGACTAGTCATAGGACAAGGACCCTAGATGTCTGAGTGTACAATCTCAAATAGATGGCTGGTTTTATGAGACGAGACTGGAAACAAACTTTTGTGATGCTTGCCTCGTTGACATGACTCACACTGAAAAGAAGAACAAGATGGAAATTCTGGAAAGACTTCAAAGTTAATTTTGCTTCAGATGGATGACCTAGCTGCAAGTGCCACCATAGAGGAGAATCTTCAGTATGTAACACCTGAATACTATTCTGTCGATGGTTTTTCGGGTAGTATAGCCTATCTCTCTCACGAGCAGAACCAATCATCTTCCTCGTCCTGAGATCCTAAAAAACACAATGAGTAGGATAAAATATGAGAGAACAACTCATTGACTTTGCTAGCTAACTGATCGACATCAAATTAGAGGAAACTTGGGAACAAAAAGCATTGATTGAGAAGACAAAAAGGAAGTAGAAGTAACATTACCTACTCCTTGAATAGGAGAGGTAAAACCATATGCAAGATTAACATTTTTGACATAGACTCTTTTAAATCAGAAAACAATGACAACATACCTAACATGTGTTTGTAGGCTCCTGAGTCAAGAACCCAGGATGGTGACGAGTGAACATGATAAGTTGCCATACCTGAGTCAACACTGGTAGAACTAGGAACTGGGATGGAAGCAAGATCCTAAAAAACACAATGAGTAGGATAAAATGTGAGGGAACAACTCATTGACTTTGCTAGTTGATGGATCGATAACAAATTAGAGAAAACTTGGAAACAAAAAGCGTTGATTGAGGAGACAAAAAGGAAGCAGGAGTAACATTACCTACTCCTTGAATAGGAGAGGTAGAACCATATGCAAGATTAACATTTTTGACATAGAGACTCTTTTAAATCATAAAACAATGACAACATACCTAACATGTGTTTGGAGGCTCCTGAGTCAAGAACTCAGGATGGTGACAAGTGTGTCAGAGCTAGGTGGTTCCGTCCACCATTGATGGGTTAGGTACTTAGCTTTCCGCACTTAACCGACCGGTCTTTTGGGTTGTATTGGCTAGGCGTTTGACATGGTATCAGAGCTGGTCACCACGTTCCGTGTTCGAATCCCGGGTGAAGTGGTAGGGAACGAGAACGGGAACGGTGGGTGTCAGAGCTAGGTGGTTCCATCCACCTGGGTGGTTCCATCCACCACTGATGGGTTAGGTACTTGGCTTTCCGCACTTAACAGACTGGTCTTTTGGGTTGTCTTGGCTAGGCGTTTGACAAAGTGAACATGATACGCTGCCATACCTGAGTCAACATTGGTAGAACTAGGAATTGGGATGGAAGCATGAGCTATAGATGCAAAGGTTGAAGCAACAAAGATCTGGGCCATGCGTTGACCAATCTGTTGTTGTTGCTGTATCAATTGTTGCATCTTATCTGGAGCATCTGGTGTAACCGACATAGAAGAAGCTAAACTCCCACTTCCACTATCTGGAGTTGTAGAATTAACCCATGCAGCCTTCCCAAACTTAACCCAAAAGTTGTCAGAATAATGATTATTTCTGGCACAATGATCACACTTCCTTTTTGACTTACCATCACCATGTCCTCTAGCTCTGCCTGGGCCTTCTCTACCTCGGCCTCTACCTCTACCTCTACCTCTACCTCTACTAGAGGAATCTGTAGGGGCTGATAGTGTTGGAAGCATTAAGAGCAATGACTTCCATTATTTTACCTCCTTTACTTGTTCTGGGTATAATAGTCTTCTCAACCCTCATAATCCAATTTAAAGTGGTAGAGAGTAGGGATCTTATCTAAGCTAACACCTGGACTTTAATAACACAAATTCAACACATAAACCATCCAAATTTTTTGTAACAAGTAGCTGATTTTGCTGTTTTCTCAACTCATTTTCATCTGTAATAAACGGATGATATACATTGATCTCGTGCCATATGCCAAGGAATGAACTATAATATTCTTAACAGTTCGATTTCCTCTTTTCAACCTAAAAAAGTCTGTATACAAGTCATGAACTCGAGAGAGATTACTCTCCTATGCATATAAAGATTCTAGAGAGCCGCATAGTTTTTGTTGTGTCACAGTTCACCTGATTTCTAAGAGTAGAATCAATACTATTGACTATCCTCTGCCTCCCAATCATCATCTGGAGGTACTGGAGCATCATCTCGGATAAACTTTAACTTCCTTTCTACCATTAGGATACATTTTGACAAACTTACCCAATTAAGATAATTAGGCCCTGTCAATTTTTCCGAAGTAATCATGATAGTATCCTTTCCATCAAACCCAAAATTTTCTCTAGCTGGGGTATAAATTTCTTTTGTCTCAGCCATAATACTGATATTTGATAACAAACTAACCAATTTAAGCTTCTAGACAATTTAAAGATTTATCTCCAATGTGGGCCCCACTCACAAATTAGGGTTAGGGCACAAAAATTGGATATGTGCACTTCAACAATCTAATAACCTGTAATTCATAGCTATTTCAACCAATATCATGCAAAAGTGGTAGCAATTAGGGCTGACATCATCAATTGGATGATGACATAGGCATCCAACACTGGGTTGGGTGATGCAGATCTCAAAAAATCCCAATTAGGAACCCAATTAGGGCAATCAAAGTATAGAGAATCCTTCAATGATTCATAAAGGCCATTAGCCCTAAAGTTATGGCAGAGAAAAGAAGAAAAAAACTTAATTTTGATGAACTAGTTTCAAAACCTTGTAGTTTTTCTCCTTAGAGCTGGTGCTCCTCTTCAAAAACGGGAAGAATCTATAGTAAAGGAGAAGAGGAGAGGAGAAATCTTGATTTGGGTGAAGGAAGAGGAGAAAATTGAGAGGAAAAGGAGAAATGAGAAGAAGAAATTTCTCAAGAGCCTGAAAGGCTTCGTTGGGAATTGTGTACGGATTCCCAGACTTCTTAAATAGGTGTTTTAGATTACAAATTACAAAAAGACCCTTAGACACTTAATAAACCTTAATCTTCTTATATCTCCCTAACTATAATCCTATGTTGATGAAAATTTAACACTGATATAATTTAACATGCAAAACAAGATTACATAGAGAAAATTAACCACTGTAGTGGTAAAATGACCAAAATACCCCTGGACGGTAAATTGACCAAAATATCCATGGAGGGTAAAATGACCAAAATGCCCCTGGACGTATTTTTCTAACTGTATACATGGAGCAACCTCTTGAATATGTTGCGTAGGGTAACGTTGAAAATTATATCAGTTGAACAAAGTAATTTATCGTGTCAAGCAGTCTTATGGCGTGGTTCGATAAATCCGACAAATTACTATGTCTTTGGGGCTAACTAGAAGTCATTGTTGCCACTCGTTGTCTGTCTTGAACATATCTTTCAGTATTGTGGTGTTATTTGCATATGTGGATGATAGTGTTGACAAATTGGTGTTAAAAGGTATTGAAGAGGTAAAGAAGCATCTTTTATAAAATTTTAAACTGAGGATTTGGGTCCCTCGATATATTTATGCCACAATGATGTGGCCAAACATATCATTTGTTGTGAGTATGTTCAGTTAGTTTATGGAGTGTGCTTGGAAGAGTCATTTGGAGGCAGCACTCAGGATATTAAGATATTTGAATGGAGCACTAGGAAAAGGATTGTAAAATATGAGCCACATGGTCATTTACAGATTAGTGGTTATTCAAATGTAGATTATGCAGTGTCTAAGTTGGACTAGAACTCTACTTCTAGGTATCGTGTATTGTTGGTGAAAACTTAATTATTTGGAAGAGCAAGCAACAAAGCATTGTGGCTCGTTCTAGAGCAGAAGCTGAATACCAAGCAATGACTCATGTTAGTGAACTTCTTTCGATGAGATTAGTGTTGCAAGAGTTAGGCTTTCCTACCACAGAGGCCATGATGATGTATTGTGATAACAAAGTTCCAATTTTCATTACTAGTAACTCCAGTATTTCATAAACAGACCAAGCATATACAAGTCGTTTGTCATTTTGTCCCTGATGCTGTGATGAGTAGATTAGTGGTCACTCCATATGTTAAATCTGCTTACCAGCTTGGTGCTATATTTAGTAAAGCCTTAGGCAAGTAAGAATTTGGGAATTTCTATTGTCAGTTGGGGTTTCTGGACATATACATTCCAACATGGGGGGGTGTTGAAATATATGTAGGGCACTTTGGCCATTTCACTGTTGCATCCCTCATAGGTCAATAGTAACCTTGTCTTCGTGTTGGAGTTATGTGTTTCAATTTTCTTTTTATTCTGATATGTATTTAGGAAGTTATGATAGTTCAAATGTGGAGGGGCATTATTGTAACTTTCCTGGTTTATCACTTAAGTGACTATATACTAAAAAAAGAGGTCATTTTTAGAACCTGACATGTGGTGGGAATGCCGCACACTTGCCTCTTGTTTTCTCTCTCTCTCCTTTCTTCTTTTTAACCTCTAAATTCAATACCATATGTACTCTATACTCCTTGTTCAGCTTTCTTAATGAATTCTATTTCTCATTGCTTTAAAATAATTTTTTGAATTATTTTGGGATGTAGATTGATAACAATGAGTGAATATTTTGACCAATTTGCTGTCAGAGAGAATTTGCTCATAGGTTGGGAGGCGAGGCCTTAATCTGTTAATGCAGTCAAGATCCCTATGTGAGCAGCAAATAGTGTTACCTCCAAACTGCTATGTCCCACTCTTAAGTAAATGTTTAACAGATAAGGAAAAAAAAGCCAGCCAGTTGTTCAGGCAAGAGAGCTAGCAGATAGCAATTTCTTAAAGCCCTTTAGCTCTTGAAATACTCATGTAAGAGAGATTCCTTAATATATCTTTGCCATCTAATTCCAAATCCATTAACAAGACAATGGTCTAGGAAGCCCCAAGACATGGTACAAAGATAAGCGTTTCCTATTTGTTAAATATTCGTTCTTAGTTTCTTGTTTTATACAAACCTATAAAACTCTAGTTTTACCGTTCCATGTTTCTTCTCATTTTCAGCCCTAATCGAAATAGCATGGTTGTTGTTGGGCTTCTCTTGCATGTTATCTGTAATCTTTTTTTTTTTTTTTGAAATAATGCTGAATTTTATTAAGAGAGCTCAAACGAGCAGATTACAAGAGGGGAAGCCTTCCAAAACAATGAGAGATTGCTAGGAGGTTCCGAATTTTGCCAATTTTACCAGCCAAAGAATTAGTTGATCTAGGAATGAGGTTCCAATTACAATGAATGGATGACACAATGTCAGCAATACAATCAGTGATTGACCAGTGGCGCCAAGGAGGGGAGCTATCTTTTGAACACCAGCTGATGACAGTCTTTGAGTCTTCTTCGATAAGCAGCTTGCCATGAAGCTGCTCTTTAAAGATTTGGAGGCCGAATAGAAGAGCACTCACTTCAGCAGTATTTGAATCAGCAATACCCATCGGTTCAGCATAGGATAGAATAGGGTCTCTATTGCTCTCTACAAACACCACCGGCTCCAGCCAGCCCAGGACAGCCTAAAGCACTACCATCAAAATTGAGTTTGATGTTGTCATAAGGGGGAGGATCCCAGGTGGTCATAACCGGATTCCTACAGGGGCCCGCCATATGCACGATTAAACCCCAATTTTCTCGAAGGGAAATGCCTGATAGAGAAGCAAAATCCTTCATAGAATGTAACCAACTCGAGATAAGGCCCACTGCCTGAGAAGCTATATTGTTCGGGGTGCTATCCTTGGAGTTAAATCTCTGGTTATTTCGCTTGAGCCATATGCACAATGGGACATGTGCAAGGCATGACAAGAGAATTATCTTGCCCAGCCTAGGAAGGCGGATCTCCATAACCATCTCATAGGTGCTAAAAAGGTCCTGATGTAGCCCCATTTGGAGACCAATCTTCTGAAATATCTTCATCCAGACTTGCCAAGAAAAATCACAATGTAAGAGAATATGCTGGATTGTCTCGTCGCACACACTACAAAGGGGACAAGTACGATCGGGGGTAGTGTAACCTCTTTTATGGAGGTTGTCAGAGGTGAGGATCTATTCCCTGATGGCTGTCCACACGAAGAATTTGATTTTACTAGGCGCTGAGAGCTTCCATGCCAGGTTTGCCTTGTGCTCATGCATGCTGTAATCTTACTTTCTAATGTGAGAGTAGGCGGATGCAACTGTGAATCGGCCATTAATGCTAGGCTTCCATGTCAGTTTATCGACTGAATGCTCCCGAATAGTAATGTTGCTGAGTCTGGAGAGGAGAGAGTAAAAAGCCAAAGTTTCCTCATCATTTAATCTGTTATGATCCTGAGGTTAAGTACTTGGCTTTCCGCTACCTACCAGGCCGGTCTTTTGGGTAGTATTGGCTAGGTGTTTAACATTTGGTATCAAAGCTATACCTCTGTTGTGAGTTCGAATCACAAAGGGGGCTACCTAGAGACCTGTGTAGTGGGCCGCCGTGGTAGTCGGCTCATAACGGTGGGGGTATTGTTATGGTCCTGGGGTTAAGTGCTTGGCTTTCTGCTACCTACCAGATCGGTCTTTTGGGTAGTATTGGCTAGGTACTTAACAACTGGTATCATAACATAATCCTCGGCAAAATGTAAGACTCCATGAGCGATCTCTCCAAGAATCATCCATTGAGTAAGAGAGGTCCCTCACCACCCTAGAGAGCCCCGGGAAGTCCTCGGAGAAGGGGCGGGGGCCGCACCATTCATCCAACCAAAAGAGGGTCTTTCCATTGCCTGTGTGAAAGGAAGTTGCATCTCTAAATATTGGGAGGAGCTTTTGAATTGATTTCCATATCGGGGATAGGAGGCGAGTAGCGCCATCCTCCCTCCACTAGGCACCCAAAGGTTGAAGATAGAACCTGACCATATCACCCCATAGGTTGTTATGCTTGATGTTGAAGTTCAAGATCCATTTGATCAAAAGGGCATTGTTCATCTCCTTAGTAGGCCTGATGCCTAAACCACCCTGATTGCAAGGCATGCAAATATCCTTCCAACTCACCAAATGATATCTGAAGGTGTCCTTTGATCCTCTCCAGAGAAAACGTAGGCGCATGATGTCAATCCTGTTGCAAACGGAGGCCGGACAATGCGTGAAAGCTAATAAATAGTTTGGTAGTCCTGCCAAACAAGACTTGAGGAGAGTGAGTCGCCCGACAGTGGATAAAAGCTTGCCCCTCCAAGTAGCTAGTCTTTTCTCAAATTTCTCAATGAGGGGGGACCAAAGCGTCGCCGAAGACCGAGAGTCAAAGAGTGGCAGTCCAAGATATGTAGTTGGCAAATTTCCCACTGACCACCCCAAATGGTCAGCCATGTCCTGAAGCACGGGTGAGTTAATATGATAGCCTAGAAGGGTGGTTTTCTTCCAGTTAATGTTTTGATCGAAAGCCAGTTCTAATAGTCCCAATACAACATGCAGTTTTCGGATCTGATCCATAGTACCAACCCCAAAGCAAATGGTATCGTCTGCAAACTGAAGGATCGACACATCAAAGGCTGCATAGTCCGTTGTGGGGAGGAGCCAACCCAGGTTTTTGGCCGAATAGATCAAAGATGATAGGTATATTCTGCTACCACATTGAAGAGGAAAGGGGAAAGGGGGTCTCCTTACCTGATTCCCATGGATCACTTAAAATACCCATAGACCGTTCCACTGAGCACCCCAAATGGTCAGCCATGTCCTAAAGCACAGACGAGTCAATATGATAGCCTAGGAGGGTGGTTTTCTTCCCGTTAATGTTCTGATCGGAAGCCAGTTCAAATAGTCCCAATATAGCATGTAGTTTTCGGATCTGATCCATAGTACCAACCCCAAAGCAAATGGTATCATCTGCAAACTGAAGGATCGACACATCAAAGGCTGCATAGTCCGTCGTGGGGAGGAGCCAACCCAGGTTTTTGGCCGAATAGATCAAAGAAGATAGGAATATTCCGCTACCACATTGAAGAGCAAAGGGGAAAGGGGGTCTCCCTGCCCGATTCCCCTAGATCCCTTAAAATACCCGCAAGCTGTACCATTGAGAAGAACGGAGTAGCTTGCAGAAGAGATGCAACTTTGAATCCAGAAGCGCCATTTTCCCCCGAATACCATCTTCCTCAGGAGAGTTTCGAGAAGCTTCCAATTAACTCTGTCAAAGGCTTTCTCAAAATCAAGCTTTAGGATGAATTTGGGAAGCTTTAAAGCCTTAAAATGGTGAATGAGCTCGTGACATGCCATGACCAAATCTAATATATTTCATCCCTTGATAAAAGCACTGGCCATGACGAATGGCAATAGGGAGAACTGCCCTGAGGCGATTGGCAAGGAGGCACGCAAGCACCTTATAGGCACTGGTGGTGAGATTGATCGGCCGAAAGTTAGATGGAAGTTCTGCCCCTTTTTTTTTAGGGATGAGAGCAATAAACGAAGCTCCGATGCTCCTATATCTGATGCCATGCTGATAGAACGAGTGGACCATGCAGGCAATATCGTCTCTGATGAAGGGCCAACATCGGAGATAAAATTCCCCGCTGAAACCATCCGGGCCCGGAGCACGATCCAAAGGAAGACCCAGTGCTGCTTTTTCAATTTCCTTACTGGAGAAAGGGAGCTCGATGAGACTAGCTGCGGCCAAAGGAATAGCCAGAAAATGAACCCTTTCGAAGAAAGGGCGAATTGGATGGCCAATGATCGGAAACAACCCTATTGAGAACTTTGCCTATGGCGTTGCTGTATAACTGGAGCCAGTCGTTGTTGGCTAAGAAGACGGGGGGCTGTCTGCCATTTGACCAAGTGGAGGTTTTCCCAGATAGGGTAACCTCATCAAGATCTCAGCTGTCAATAAAGTCTATGTTATCTGTAATCTTGACTACATGAGAGCGACCACATGAAATTCATAGAATTTATTGCTTCTTTCCTGGTGCTCCTACTCTGATACCCATGTTAAGGTTGGGTCTTTATCCCACAATGACTATCCAAAGTTGGGAAGTCATTTCCTAACTAATAACCATGAGAGTTTTCTTATCACTTATATTTATGGTACTTTTCCCACTAACAATCTTCATTCCTATTTTGTCTTTTCCTCATTTTGCTCCACATTCTTCTCAGCATCCTCATTTCTCCCCTATCTTGTTGCTTCTTAAATGGCCCTCATTCTGTTCTTGAGGCGATGACTGGTCTAGTAGCATTTGTAGAATTCTGCCTTCACCCTTTTCAGGATGTGTTCCCAGATCCTTGATCACCACTTCAGCCATCCAGAATTATTCTATTTGAGACATCCCCTCAAAATCCCTTTTCTTCTATATTGTTCTATGTGAGACATCCCCTTCCTTGTCAATATTCCTTCCAGATTGAACCATCTTGATGCTCTGCATCTTCTAACTTCTTAAATTCATGTTTTTCTACTGCATTATAGTTATATACTGGCCTTATATATCTGGCTGAATCTTCTATTTACTGTGCAGAACAAAAGCACTGGGGCGCTCAGCTTCTTGACATGTTTTATGAACTTTGGTGGTTCAATTGGTGAGCCCAATTACTTTTACATCTGTCCTTAATCTCTGAAGTCTTTTTTGTTTAACTAGTTTCCTTACCTAAATACTATCTCATTACACAAATTCTTTTATATGCAGTAAGAGTCTTCACCAGCATTCAAGAAAATGCTCCAATAAGTGGTATCCTTGGCTGTTCATTTGAAATGTTTCATTTAGATTTTGTTGCATAACTTTTAATGATGCATTAGGTTCAACAAGATTTTTTCATATTTCTAGTGCAGAATATCTCATTTCATCTTATGTGGCTTTATTTTTGTTTTTTTTTTCTGCGTACAAAAGTTCTCATTTCTCCTATTATTGGCATATTATGCTCTCTCATTTGTATTTCAAATTTCCATTTCTTTATTGCTCTCACTGCTATTTCTATTCTTGTCAGATTTGATAAAATCTTAACCAAGAGATTTGATAGGTTGAAACTTGAATACTAACTAGTGTAAATATTAACATTAACAGTTAATGTTTGAAAATTTAATGTGTACATAACTTCTCATTTCTCATATCACCGGCATATTATTTCTCTCTTATGTATATCAAATTTCTATTTCTTTATTGCTGTCACTGCTGTTTCTATTTTTGTTAGACTTGATTAAATCTTAACCAAGAGATTTGATAAGTTGAAACTTAAATACTTTTTTTTTTCGAAAAGAGTGAGCTTTATTAAAGCGCAAGTGAGAGAACAAACAAGATCAAGATTGGAGGGAGACCCCATTCCTAGTAAGAGAGTAAGCCATAGAGTTGGTTGTGCAAGGCACATAGGCCCAATTACATGGAAAAAGAGAAGAAATATCCCAGATATCAAGAAAGGTATTCCAATGGTGCCAAGGGTTATTAGGAGATAGGGAAGAGCACCTAGCAAGCACAACTTTAGAGTCTCCTTCAATTATGAGAAGGCCTGACAAATGATCCTGGAATAAGATGAGTCCCTACAAGAGGGCCTTGAGCTCCGCAGAAGTGGAATAGGAAATCCCAAAAGGACCATAGTAAGAGAGGAGTGTTACTCCATTAGAATTGTGAATAGTCCCACCAACGCCCGACGGCCCGGGTTCCCAATGGAATTGCCATCAAAATTAAGCTTAAGAAGGCCTGGGGGAGGAGGCTTCCCATCATGTATAGGCTGGGTTCGGGACAGCCATTTGAGCAATGCATAACCAATTGTTGCGAAGGGGATGTCATCAAGATCGTTGATCTCTGTTTTAGTGCGAGTCCAAGCAGAGATCTGGCCAATGATGCTGGTGGCAACATCCTTATCGCTTGTGAATTTGAGATTAAAATGGCAATTGTTACTTTCCTTCCAGAGGCCCCAAGGGATGTACCAAGTCAAGCCGAGATAAGGGCTTCACCGAGGAAAGGAAGAGGGATCCCAAGGAGTTAATGACAAGTGGAGATGAGGTCTTCTTGAAGGCAGATCTGAAGTCCCATGAGGCTAAGCAGCTGGATCCAATCCGCCATGAAAAAGAGCATTGGAGGAGGATGTGGGAGACACTTTCCTCGCAAAGGGAACAACAGATGGAATGCCCCAAGTTGCCACACTTCCGGAGGTTGTCGACAGTGAGGATTTTATTGTGTTGGGTGCTCAAAATAAAGAATTCGATCTTGGGAGAGACTAAGAGTTGCCATGCCAGAGCAGAATGATGTCTTCTAAGGCCTGACAACCAACCAGAAAGATGAAGATAGGCTGAGGCCACTGAGAATTTGTTGTTGCGAGCATTTGTCCAGATGAGCTTGTTGTCCAGGATATTTCGGATGGTAATTGAACCGAGGTCAGTAAGGAGAGAGCAAACCTCGTTGGCTTCAACATCATTTAGTCCGAGCCTGAGGTTGAGATTCTAGCAAGCTCCTGTCCCCCATGAGTCTACCACAGAGATGTCCGGGTTCTGGTAGAGACTGGGCAGTGAGGGGTATAGGTCCAAGAGTGGACCATCAGCTCCTCTCCAAAGCAATCGTCTTTTGTTGTGATCAATGTGGTGATATATAGCCATCATACATGGGAGGAAGGAGAGAATAATTTGGAAGTCCAGCTACGCAAGAATTGAGGAGAGTGAAGTCAGCCCACCTTGGATAAGAGTCTTCCTCACCAAGTCGAAGCCTATGTTCCATTTTTTCAATCTGTGGAGCCCGTAAGCCTTTATGTGGCCTGCTGTCAAAGAGAGGGAGCCCCAAATAAGTTGTGGGCAGGGTGGTCGTGGCGCTACCAAGGAAAACCGCCATGGATTGAAAAACTCCAGGGGGTAGGTGGAAGCCCATAATGGTGGTTTTGTTCCAGTTGATTTTCTGACCAGATGTGATCTCAAATCACCCAAGGAGGGCTTTGAATCTTCTAACTTGATCACATGTGTCGTCGCCGAACCAGAGAGTGTCGTCAGCACACTGGAGGATTGGGATGCCAAATTCTTGATTATCATATCCCAGGGAGATCTAGGCAATGGTCCTAGCCGAGCGAACAAGAGGGAGGAGTTATTCTGCCACAAGGTTAAAGAGTAATGGGGAGAGTGAGTCACCTGGATGGATACTTCTAGTGCCTTGAAGATAACCACAAACAAAGCCGTTTAAAAGAACAGAGTAGGAGGCAAAGGAGATGCAACTCCTAATCCAGAAACGTCAACGCTTCGTAAAGCTAGTCCACTCAATGACTCGCTTCAATGAATGTCTGAAGTGATCCATCAGTTCGTGAGTGGCCATACCCGAGTCAAGGATGGAGCGGCCTTTGATGAAAGCACATTGCCCATGGTTAATTATGGTAGTGATGGCGGCTTTAAGGCAGCTAGCAAAGATCCGAGTGATGAATTTATATGAGCTAAAAATTAGGCTGATGGGCCAGAAGTCACCAGGGTGTTCAACTGCAGATTTTTTGGGGACAAGGCAATGAAAGACGCTCCCATCAGATTCATTTATGATAGAAGCTCCGGACCATTGAGGAGATGTCGTCTTTCATGAACAGCCTACTCTAATAAAACTTTCTGTTAAAGCCATCAGGGCTAGGGGCTTGATTATTGACATTCCCAATACCGCATAAATTTATTGGTTTGAAAAGGGAGCTCCACAAGGGAGGCGTTGAAGGGGGATATCCTGGATGATTGGATATGTGGGATGGTGGGTCTAGAGGGTAGCTCTTCAGCATACAAATTTGAAAAAAAACTAATAATTGCGTTAGTAATTGAGGCCCGGTCCATGGTTACTTCATTGTTTATGCACAGTGAAGTAACCAGGTTGGTCCTCTGCTGAGCGGAGACGACAACATGAAAGAATCTGGTATTCCCATCCCCTTCGGCCACCCAACGAAAGTGGGCCCTCTACTTCCATTAGATGCGCGCATAGAGGGCAAAGGCTTCAAATTTGCCGCGGAGAGATGCTGAGGGAGAATCTAGTAGTGGAAAGAGGTCGTTGTTCTTCAGTCGCATCAAGTTGAGAGATCTGCGAATAAGTGTCTAGCAGTTTGTTGTAGCAGCTTTTTAGTGGTCCAAGGACCAGATCTTAAGATTTCCCTTGAGGGCTTCAAGTTTTTGGGGCAACTTCCATCCTGTGGCTCCAATTACCACGGAGAGAAGAGAGGAACTCTAGCTCTTGGAAGAGAGGAGAAAAGAAACTAAGGGAGAGAAAGAAGAGGAAAAGAGAGACGTGTACAGACGAACTGAGCTAAGAGGAAGAAGTTTGAATGTTCTACCCGATCCTTCGAGGCTGTATTTATGGTTGTGAGAAGGTGTTTACAATTATTACGATGCCCTTAGGGTTACATGCTTCAAATGAAAAAAAAAAAAACATTAGAGGACATACACTAGTGTGCGTAATTACAATTATATGCCATCTTTAAGGGAGTTCTCTTTATTTACTAGCCATGCCACCCCTACACACATGGGTGTCGTTTAACACTCCCCCTCTAGTTGGTGTTTGTAACTTCACTTTGTAAATAATCTTGGTCAAGAAACTTACGTATTCGAAAAAGAAATTTTGATTGTCTTGCTTTGATTCATCTTATTCTTGTTCACATCATACTTGTAGTCTTCATCTTGTTCTCCCCCTTGCTTAGTTATTCTGTCACATAAAATTTGATCACCATAACACATGGAATTCTTTATTGTAGATTATACTTCTTCTCAAATGATAGCAATACTTCAATTAGGAAGGAGGCGCTACCACTAGAGCACTCAATTTCTAATGTCATCCTTCATACTTCTCCTTCTATTCTCCAAGTTGGGAGGTAATGGTAGTGATCCTTGCTTAAAAAAAAAAAAAAAAAAAAAGTTGTAGCAATTATCTCCTTCATTAAGGTGTCCCAAGGATGAGTGTTCAATCGGACACAAACTTTCAAAGAGTCAAAAATATGGGTGATAAAGTAGGAGTCAAAACTGACCTCAAAGGACTTTGAATAAAATAGTGATAATAATCCTAATAAAATAGTGATTTTGAATAAGATGTTTGAGTGACTTTAATTCCCAGGTCTTTCGGTAATTAAGGACAGAGAAGTAAAGACTAGGTGTCTTATCTGGAGTTCTCTAGTTCGGGTTCTGGAGAATTTGTCGGCGATGGACAGTTCGAATTACTTGAGGAAGGAGGCGCGACTTCGAGGATAGTTAAAACTAGTTGAAACTTAAGTACTAACTGGTGTGAATATTTGGATCTTCCTATGATCAAACAGTTAATGTTTGAAAATTTAATGCCTTTTGATGGCATATACAGAATGATCTTCCATATACACATGGTTAAAATAATCATGGAAAGCATTACAATAAAAAGCCATGGAAAACATTACATAAAAGAGGTCATTGAAAAGAAAACAGCAGTCAGTTTAGCATATCTTTTTTTTCTTTCTATCTCTATTTGGTTGAAAGAGTTTTTACTGGGTTGTTCTCTCTCTCTCTCTCCCTACTCTCTCAGTTTTTTAATAGACTGGATATGACAGTTTGTGGGTCTTGCCTAACTCAGTAATCCTTGTCTGAATTGTACTTCAAAAGATTGAATGAGTACTTGTGATACAGGATGTGTTTGACTAATATAATTAATATTACCACAATCGTCCTGTAGAACCACAAACTAAGACTCTGGTTGCAAAAAACCAACTGGCATTGGGGTGCAATCCGGAGCGTTCAACCTTGAGGAATGCTACCTGGTGGGTTTATTTACATCGTATGCAGTCTGGTTGAGTGAATGTCACATCACTGGAGTGGAATAAAA
Organism: Aristolochia californica; assembly: GCF_029961685.1. Taxonomy (NCBI): domain Eukaryota; kingdom Viridiplantae; phylum Streptophyta; class Magnoliopsida; order Piperales; family Aristolochiaceae; genus Aristolochia; species Aristolochia californica. The sequence continues at coordinate 28,706,727 of NW_027181771.1, forward strand.
ATAAATAAATATTTGAAATGAGAAAAAATTGAAGACATATGATAGCAGTTATACAAATAAAATGCTTATTGAGCGCAAGCGGAGTTTGTATTATCCTTTTAACCTTGTGTGCACTGTTGAATGTGAATGATTAGAACAGTGTTGTACTCTCGTGAAATCTGCATTTGTTCATCAACATTCCTGCTGGATTTGTAAAGATATGTTTACCTTAATGCGGTTGAAGTGGTTTTGGGCTCTGTTATTGGCATTGTGATGAACGGCACAATCTTGAGTCAGATACTCTTCTACCAGAAATCAGAAGTCAAGAAAGAGAAGAAAAAGCAGTGAACCAGATGATGATTTACAGTTACAGCTTTTATGTGCAATGTCTTACCAGAGCTTGAAGATGATTATTGGGTCGTAATGGGCGCTGTTTTAGTTTATCCTTAACCAATCGTGAAAACTGTTCGAGTTATTTATAAAGTTTTAGTGCTTGGTAGAAAATCTTGGGAATGCTAACATGCATGTACCAGTTTTTTATTATTGGAACTCCAAAGATAGATTAAATACAACCCCATTTTATTGGATTAGATGAACAAAATTTGTGGATGAGCAGTTGTAGCAGGGTATTTCATTGATCGATATAATAGTATCAGATTGGACAATTAGCTTTACAATTATATGCTTAGAATCGATTACAAGGTAATTGTGTGTCAGTCACCAAACAAGCTTCTCGTTGGAAGGACAGCAGATGGTCTCTCTCAACTGCCCCTCATTGTCTGGTCAGGCCGTCCTCACCGTCGGCTGCAGGCGAGGGGTTAGTTGCTTTGCAGCGGCCGAAGAGATCTACCTCGTCCGTTTCATCAGCTGTAGCTGTGGCATTGATCGGTACGGCACTCTCCATTTCCTTCTCCCTCAAAGATCTATAATTGTCTTTCCCTGGCCTGCGGAGCTGGTAAAAGGAAAGCCTGGATGCAGAAAGTCAATTACAGTAAAGAGTGAGAATTTTACATCAATACCAGCCTATAATAGGCAAAAGAAGAATAATTCGAATATTTAATCAAGGATTTAAATTTTATTAATTTAAGGAAATTATGACAAATAAATCTTTTGATTGATTTGTCATTATTATTTTTAATTATTACATAATTTAATTTTAATTTTTTTTATAATCATTATATAATTTAATTTAAAAAATAATTTAAAAAATAATTTAATTTATTTTTTAACATCCTCCTAAAGTTGTATTGGGGATAAGAGGAAATACAATTTGTTATGTTATAGGATATAACTTTCATATTGTGAAGGGACTTTGTTTGGCATCGTTAATGGTGCGATAAAATGTCATGTGGTGCGGAGGAAATCTCGATGAGATGGTAATCAATTGTAGAGGGGGTTATTTGATTAGCACGTATCCATCCTTTAAAAAGAATTTATTAATATAATATATGAAAATGGTTTAGTATATGAGATTCTATCTGTCACATGACCTCTATTTTTAATTCCAAATATATCCCTTTTGATTCAATAAATAAATCCTTTTTCAATTTTTCCCCTTTTTAAAACAATAAAAAAGATTTTTTAGGAAAAAATAATAAAGTTTTCAAAAAAATGAGGAAAATATGACTATTTTTTTTGAATGAAAAATTGGTTTGATTTTGATACAAAAATGAGAAAACTAGACCAAAATTTGTAAACAAATAGTGATATTTTGTGGAAGTGCTTCTGACTGAACTTTTCAACTAGTTTGCTAAATCAATGGTTAAAATGGGGAACATTAGCCCTCTCTCTGGGTTCAATGGAGAGATAAGAGAGAACAGTCGTCTGGTAAAATGAAATTTCCGCTGCTAGAAGTGGAGGGTGTGCATGTCTAAGGGCTTCTGGTTTCTGGTTTCCGGTTCCTTAACTGTAACTTTGCTTTCTGAGCTCTTGTATGCTGATTGTTTTTGTAACTCAAACATTTGCCAACCGCCATGAATGTGCTGTTTCAAGCTTGATTTCATAACAGTTCCTTAACAAGTGAAAAGACTGCAAAATGTTGGCAGTGCAAAAACTTAGTCTCAAGACAGGCAATGGTGATCCCTTGCAAGGCATCTAGACCATTTCAATTATCAAACAAATACGAATTTAGAAGTAAGCCAAAGTTTAATTTGTCGACATACCCTTCAAAAGTTGCGAACCTTTTCTGCTGTCCCCATGGATCGTAGAAAAGGAGTTATTTATGACATTTCAGGAAGAATAACCTGCCAAAGCAAAGGGCTTTCAAAGAAAACTTTTTAACTTGTGATGGCTAATGGGTGCACAGATAAATGATAACAGTCCATACATATCCAGTTCACAATTAAGATAGTAGAGTCTAGTAAATAAAATATGATAAAAGAGATTCTTTCTCAATGTGCATACAATTAACTAGTCATAATTTCTGTGTCTGTTCAATTCCTCATTCTCTCTCTTCCTCTCCCTCCCTTCCACTATGATGCCTCTCAGCCCTCTCTCTCCTCTTGTTCTCCCGTCCCTCCCTCTTCCCTGTTTTTCCTTTGTATTCTGTCCTCTCATGTTCTTTCCCTCTCTCCCTCTCCCTCTCCCTCTCCCTCTCCCTCCCTTTTCCTCCCTCTCTCCTCTCACTCTCTCCCTCTCCACCTCTCCCCCTCTCCCCCTCTCATCCTCTCCTTTTCCCTGTCCTTCCCCCTCCAGTAATCTAATCAAATCAAACACATAATGACACATAATGAAATCAAGGACATAATCGCCATTGTTGTGAATAAACATACAAGAGAAAAATAAAAAGTAAACTATCAAATAAATAGATAAAGAGAAAGGGATCCCCTTTAGCAATGCTCTGCTGTTAAAATTTATTTTCTCACAAATATTTTTTTTTTTTTTTTTTTTTGTAAATCTCCGGGTCTAACCAGCGGATGCTTCTTCGAAGTTTAATGTCCACTTAGCTTCCTACAACTTCCAGAGTTTTCCAGAGTATGGAGATCAAGTTCCATCACAATCTTAAATCTTGGAAATGAACAGTCATTGACCGCCCACCCAATGGGCATATCCTGCTATACACCGACCATTTCAATGAAGCCTAGCTCGAGAGTGCCTCTTTTAGAAGTCTTGAAAAGCAAAAACATCTTGAAAGACACGAACCTTTCTTTAACCTTTTGTCCATTTCTTCCGTTAATTTCTGAGAGGTTTGTCCTCCTAACCTAACCTTAAAAAAAAGAAAGAAAAAAGAAAAGAAAACAGGTAGGCGTGGCGTGCCGCAACTGTAGCTGATGGCTGTCCTGACCCATTGCATGAGAAATTGAATGAACCTGTTCCATGATTTTGTAGAGTTGGGAAGACAAGATGGGAGGTAGTGGCCAACAACTTATAATGTTTCATTTACGTCTATTATATGTATGACAAATTGCCTGAGAGAAATGAGAGTTGTCTACTCAACATATCGCCGTCCTCATCCATCCACTTGAACCAATCCTTAACCTCCAAACTTCACATCAAATTATGAGGTTTTACCCCAAGTACAGCTAGAAAGGTGTGCTGTAAGCATAAACTTGTTATGAAAATTGTTGTTGCTCTTTTTGTTAACCTACAGGCTTCTTTTGTCCTTGACGAGGCGATAATGCTTTCCAACAAAATGACCTAATCCTGCATGAGAAACGGCTTTGGTCTGTAGCTGTACAGATTACAGCCAGTACCAGAACTGCAGAAAGCACTGTGAATTCACTGCTGTTTAAGTAATTAATAGCCATCAAGTGTTAACTAATTGAACTGGTAGGTCCTGCCGTAAGTAATGGGGCTTCTTGTTGTGCAGATTTCATTGACTAATTGCATTCTTTATACAATGAAGTTCTTCTATCAATCATGCTTGCACCATCATGCTTGTCCTACTTAGTTTATCAACTACTTTTAACATTAGCTGGATTTGTTGGTCCCAGAATGATGGTTGGGAAGATCTACAAGTGCCACAGAGGTTGATGCTTATTCCAGTTCATCTTGTAATGGCGGCGCAGTCTCCGCCGGTGTTGCAGTGAGTTAGTATACATATCTAATTACTTCTGTGTTCATTAAGTTCATTCTCGAATGGGTTCTCATATGGATGTGAAAATTGAATACTTCCTTCTTGCAATTCATTGCTGAAATTCTAGAACTTTTGATGCAAGTTAAAATGCTATTGTACCAACCAAGTGAAAGATGACTTTGCCTTTTAACTTTCTTCTCAAAGTCATAATCCTCTTAAAGTGGGTGGTGAGTTCACAAACACTAAAATACTATATCTCAGCAATAATTCCTTCATGTTAGAGAACCCTACTTAAAATAATAATGATTAGGCCTTCCATCACCAACTATTTTCTGAATTGGAATCTCAAGTGAATTGCCCTTTCATTGCACCAAATAGGAAAGATTAGCAAATTTTGAGCATATGTAGCCCACAAGGGAGACCCAAGAGAACTTACCTTTAACAAAAAGTAGGAAAGGCAATTTTACTTGTATCATCTACTCCTTTTGCTGATTATAAAGAGTAAATCTTTATTTCAGGCTTCTAATCAACTGGGTGTATTAGTCTTACTGGAAGAAAACTTTGCTACTTAACTGAGGATGTCAGGGAACGGATCTTCCTGTGGAGCTTGCAAGTTCTTAAGGAGAAAATGTACTAGTGCATGTGTGTTTGCACCCTACTTCTGCTATGAGCAAGGTGCAACCCATTTTGCAGCAATTCATAAGGTCTTCGGAGCTAGCAATGTCTCTAAACTGCTGTCGCATCTGCCAATGCAGAACCGCGGAGAAGCTGCCATTTCCATTTCATATGAAGCACAGGCCAGAATTCAAGACCCAATATACGGTTGTGTTGCTCACATATTTGCACTTCAGGAACAGGTTTTCTTCTTCTTTTTCTTCTTCACTTTTTAAAACTGAAGCTTCATCAAACTAGATTTCTGTTGCATACGGAGTTGGTGTTAAATAGCACAGAGAAGGGTTTGAACTGTTGCTTCTCTCACAGGTGGCTCAACTACAAGAAGAGATAGAATATTTTGCAACGCAAGTGGCACTTCCTGTGGCACCTCCTGCAACTAGCCATGCTGCTTCCTGTGGAAGACCCCTGGAATTGAATAACTTCGGCTGCTTCCAGTTTACTCCACAAGACAATACAACGAATTTCTGCGACTCATATGATCCACAGGCTACTCTCCCATCTCAGGCGCCGATGAATGTTCGCGAGCAGTGGATATTTAATAAAGGGTTCAACCCAGAAGTGCTTCCCATGGATGGAGTAACCGTTGATATATTTGATGACAGCTTGTTCAACCAAGCTGCCGGCCAGCAAAACTGCTCTGAGAAATTTCCTTTCAGCATGACGGTTCAAGAAATCTGGCCTTGTGACCCATTGTTTGAAAATGTCATCTACCCTGATTACTGATTTCAGCTCCATAGTTGGTTTTCTCTATTTTTTGAAGTTAGTTGTGTTCCTCGGAAGTGCAGTGAGCCTTGAAATTGTTAGTTTTTGTTGTTTAAAAGGCCAGGCTTGATTGAATCTTTAAAATATTGATGTCGGCGAGTTAATGAGGTCTGCATTGTTGGCCTTCATCGTTCATACTTTTAAAAGTAAGATTAGGCGCGGAAAAGACAGTTTTCTTTATCACTTTCACAATTTTTATAAGATCAGATTCAGTGCACGGGGGTAATGTACTTGAACTGAAACCACATTAAAAAGAATTAATAGGCATCTCTGAGTTACATAGAGAGAGATTGTTACCCAAAGGCAGAAGGAAAAGTTGCCTTCAAACAAAATTTTGACACGGCACTTTATTCTGAGTTTTCCTTCAAAGACGTTAATCCTATGAGAAAGACTATTCAAAGTGTAAGGGATCCATCACGCATAAAATTGAGAAATGAGAAAATTGTAGCCACCGTGAATAATTGAAAAAATAAAAGATCAAAACCCAAGAGAGCTAGAGCCAAAGCAAGGAGACAAATTTATTGAATGTATTGAATCAATGAATGTAGAACATGGGCTTATATAGGCTTTCCAAAACCCTTAATTGAAAAATAAAATCTTAAGGATGTCCTCTACCTAGGTGTCTTGACAAAATTATATAAATCAATACAAATTAATATTTAATCATTCCATTAATTTTAGATGTTGATTTTCTTTATGTAATTGATTGATTTGGCCTTGATCTTCTTCCTTTGATCGAGTGATTTGAGATAATTTGTCTCCTTGATTGATTTGGGTAGATTGACCATGATTTGTAAGAGATCCTTGAGTAGCTTTGGAAGGTTTTAGTATATTGAATTTATGGAAAAGAGAAATAATTCACTAACTTGTTCACAACTTTGTATAATGAACATCTATTTATAACAGAGGAAACAAGTAGAATCTATTATAATTAAGTTACCCTTGTCCCTGATTACCCAAAGTCAAAGACTAAAATATGTCCTAGAACAATTAAACAATTGATCGTAAATAGATGACTAACATAACTAAAAAACCTTCAAAAAAACTCTTTTGTGAGTCTTCCACCTAGTGAGACTCCTCTTTGACTCCACCATATTAATTTTGGTTTTTGTGAGACTTCTTGTTATGACAGTCATGTAAGACTCTTTCATACTTGTTCTTCAACAATCCCCCTCAAGTTGGAGTTTATAACTTTAACTTGCAATGAAAAAGATTCCTAGTCTTCAATCTTCATTGCCTAAAAACTTTCATAGATGTAAAATCTTCATCTTTTTGTTCTCCCCTTTTTTTTTAATGTTTTGGTCACATAAAATTACCACAACATGTGAAACAAAATATGTCTTTCTTGTACTTCTTCTTCTAATTTTCCTCTTCGAGCTGGAGATAATAAGGACATAGAGACCCAACTTGGACAAAACACTATATGGGAGAAAACAAATCACTATTAGCCATACAACAAAGCTACATGCACTAGTCAAAATGGTCATAGTCTAAATCACACCCTACTCAATCTTAAAGGTAGAAAACAACCCAATTTTAGGGAACAACAAAGAGACTACTCATTTTTTTAAGGGTAGATCAAACACAATTCACCTCTTGGGTAAAAAATAAAATACTTGACTCAATTTGGATGTTGGACACAATCTATACTTTTTAGGTAGTGAATAAGCATTACTCTAAAGTGATGAAAATACAAGATGATAAACTGAAAAAATATTAAATAGAGGAAAACAACTTTAACTGGAAGGAGGCCCCTATGCAACACTCTTACTTCTAAATGAATCTAGAGTGTGACCTTTTTTTCTTTGGAAAAAATTAGGGGAGACTATTATTGTAGAACTTAACAAACTTGATAAAAAAAACCTTTTTTTGGGTGACCAAAATTTTTCGGAGTTGACGATGTGGAAGCTACAAAACCAAGTAACAAAAATGCGAAACATGAAAACAACATCAAAGCAAGATATTGCATACCTTAAATGAGCATATCCTAGAGTAATTATGTTTGACAAAAAGTCTCTTATTAGAAAAGGAATTTGGCTAAAATACAAGGATTCTAGGAGAAAAGGAAATTCAATTCACGTCAATGCATGCAAAGATTATAGGAAAGATAAAAGGAAAATGAAAGATTTTCGATAGACTGACCTTTAGTACTTCTGATACCCATATCTCCTATAATATAACTAAGAATCAAACATTTATTTCTCAAGAAACTAGACTCAAAGAGCTTTAATTTGATACTTCATTTAATATATTGAATATTTTATGACCACATGATTTGCTTCATTCTATAGCATGACCCTAGTTGACTCTAATTAGAATATCTCCTTATATATAGATTAGATTGACATGAAAGTTACTCCTTTGGAAATTATACTTTGATATATTTCATTCAAGTATAATATTACTTCATGAAATATACTTCTTTTGAGACTAGCATGCAAGATATGAATAAGTTTGGAGTGTCATTGATGTAATTAGTTTATGATTTTTGTATCTTCTTCACTCTTACTAGGGTGAAGGGTATACTTGTAATATTGGTATTTTGGCATCTATAAACAAACCTTTAGGGGCTTGGTTGGTTAGGATCTTCCACAATCCTTACGCTCCAGCTTCTTTGTCCTTCTCCAAATTCATCACTCTTCATCTTCTCCTCCTAATCCTTGTCTCCATATCTCTCTTCTTCTCATCCCTTAATCCTTTTCTACTTTGATTATACATCATGGAATCCAAAGTTTCAACATGGTATCTGAACGGGTAAAGATCTACGATAGAAAAGGAGAAGAGGGCAAAGATATGAGATGGAAAAGGAGAAGAAGATGGAGAAGAAAGGGAGGAAGAAGGAGAAGAAGAAAAAGAAAAAGAAAAAAAAAAGTTTTTCATTTTTCCTTAAGTCTTCTTTCCCAATTCCTATTTTTCATTGAATGTTTCACTCTCATGCCGTATTTTTCATATAGAATTGTTGAAATCAGATTTTTCTGGATAGAGAAAATGACATCTGAAGCAGAAAAGTTTAATGCTACAGCAGAAAACTTCAACTTTCGAGTCGTTTTATGCCATCAAGAATGAAACTTTATATAGAGAATTATATATCAAAATAAATATATAAGTTTATTTTCTTACCTATTCAACCAATTCTCAATTTGAGTTTTTTAGATGCATATATCATTCTCGGAAGAGTCAATGATCATTTTGGCCAAAGAAGAAAGGGTACTCAGTTCGGCCAGATTACAGAGTCAGAAATCTATCAAATTATTTATCTCAAAAAAAGTATATTTTATGAAGAAAATTTATACTTGGATGAAAGGTATTTAGTCTAGTTTCATAATGAGAAAATTTTATGTCGATATGATTTATATTTAAGGAGATATTTATATTAGAAGAATAAAAGGTCATGTTGGTATCCTGTTGCATGTGAAAATCTAAATTTAATCAAATTTTTTGCTTCACTTTTTGAGTTGTGATTATTGATCAACAATATCAAGAAAGTATCTCATGATCTACCCTTGGAAAGTTTATGTTTGTTAACTATTAATATTTTGAAAAAATCTTTAGAAGATCATCTTATTTTCATAAACTTTCCTTGACTTATTTGTCAAAGAGAAGAAGTGTTCATATTTTGAATTATGGCAACTTCCCAAAAAATGTAGTTTCTCGATTTAATGTTGTGAATTACAAAATTATCAATGTAAGGAGATTCTAATCTAGGATCAGATTCAAAACGTGTGTTTCTTCTCTGGTTATGAGAAACCCTTGCAGCATATTAACAACATGTTGGAGCAGCACTCGGTGTACTTATCCCATTATGAAGTGAGCAGCCTCGCTTAGCCTATCACTCAATGAAATCCTTTCAAGCTATAACTGGTCTAGCATCAAGCTTTGTCTTCAGGTTTTAATCCTGCCTTTCAAAATCGGTCTCATTAATTACATCTCTAAGTGTGGACTATATTCAGAAACATGATACTTATGTCATTGGCTACTTAGTTGGTTTAATATGGCTAGCTCTCAATTTGGTCTCTGAATCAATCACTAATGTAGTAAGCGTGGAAGCAACATCCATTACTGTTTTATTCACTCTTCTCTGTTTTTTATAAGACCTTGCAGCTACTCTTGGAACCAATAGCACTCAGTCCAGTTATTCTTTTTTAGCAGATTAACAACACTTGGTTCAACTTATTGGCAGCTTATTACTCGGCTCTAGCTTATTATATGGTGCACATCTTCCTTATTCAAGGATGAACTTGTTGTAGATTATCTCATGTGTCCTTATTACTCTTAAGGACTTTCACTATTTATGTGTTATCCGCTGCTATGTAATAACATATTTGGTATGTGTTATTTGGGCATTAGCTCATTACCATAGCTGTTATTGTGTCTCTTTGATTGAGACATTATTATTGAAGAAGAACTCCTTAGTTGCTTTCATTTGGTTCATTATTTGCTAACTGTTGTCGACATTGGTTCATAAGATGAAGATTTTGAATTCATTCATAAAATAAAGCACATGATGCCCCCAACTTCTTCATCTTATCTTCCTCATTTCCCGTTACCCTTTTATTATTTGGCAGTCTTTCTCTTACCATCCTTTATTTTAACTCTCATTTATCCCCTTTGGCCAACCTAAAGAATTTCACGTTCTTCCTCTCAGGAAGGGAGAATTAGGGAAATCCTATTGATTGTTGCTTTCTCCAGACCTTCAAACATGAAAAAAAGCTCGAATGGTACGATCCCTTCGTCACCCTAGAATGAAAGGGGCAATCTCATAGTTCTTGGTTTGTGAAGATGCGTTGTTAGGTGCTCTATTTTCCCATTAAGGCCAAACCTAAAATTTCGCTCGAGAGATATATGTCCATACACGGATAAGGGATGTATGGATTCTCAAGAAGAGTGGAGCTGTGGTGGTCCCCCCTGGACCACTCGGATCCCATGAGTGAATAGAAAGTTGGATCTACTTTGGATCTCACCTGAATCGCCCCATCTATCCTCCTAAGGAGAAGTTTGGTTTCAAACTTCGGTTCAAACAGGAGGAGAATGTCATGCTATTGTGCCTTGGATGATTCACATCTCTAGGCCAGGTGCTAATGAGAACAATGAACCATCCATGTGGCTGAGAGCCCTCACAGCTCAGGCACAACGATGTAATTATCAGGGGCGCGCTCTACCACTAAGCTAATAGCATAGAGGACCCCCAAAGGGGCCCCTATGCCAAGAGAGAAACCACATCCCTCTCTTTCATTTTTGCACCAAGGGCATAAGGGGCATGATGACTTGACGTCATCCTCACCTTCCTCCGCCTCATCACCGGCAATTTGTTCAAGGTTCCAAACTCAATGGTGGCAACTAAACACTGGGGTTGTGCTCATTGCAGGACTTAACTCAACACCTTACGACACAAACTGATGATAGCCATGCACCACCGTTTTTCTGAAGGTAACCCTCTCTTTCAAGAGGATTCGTAGCATGTCAGGCCCTTGTAAGGTTCTTTGCATTGCATCGAATTAAACCACATGCTCCATCGTTTGTACGGGCCCCGTCACCGTCAATTCCTTTGGGTTTCATTCTTACGAACGTACTCCCCAGGTGAGATACTTAATGCGTTAGCATGGGTCGATAAACACAACTCCTAGTATCCATCGCTTATGGCTAGGATTACTGGGGTATCTAATCCAATTTGCTCCCTTAGCTTTCGTCTCTAGGTGTCAGTGTTGGCCTAGCAGAGTGCTTTCCACATTGTTGTTCTTTCCGATCCCTTTCACCACTCCAGCTGAAATTCCCTCTACCCATACTGGACTCTAGCTTAGTAGTTTCCACTGCTTGTCCAGGGTTGAGACCTAGGATTTGACAGTGGACTTGAAAAGACACCTACAAACGCTTTACGACCTATCATTTCGGGTGGGTAATGCTTGCATCCTCTGTCTTACCGTAGTTGCTGGCATAGAGTTAGTTGATGCTTATTCCTCAGATACCGCCATTGGTTCTTCTCCGGGAAAAGAAGTTCATGACCCGTGAGCCTTCTACATCCACATGGCTTTGCTCCGTCAAGCTTTCTCCATGAAAATTCCCCACTGCTACCTCCCGTAGGAGTCTGGGTTGTGTCTCAATCCCAATGTGGCTGACCATCCTCTTGGACCAGCTACTAATCATCGCCTTGGTAGGCTACTGCCTCACCAAATAGCTAATTTGACACGGACCCCTCCTCGGGCGGATTCCTCCTTTTGCTCCTCAGCCTACAGGGTATTAGCAGCCATTTCCAGCTGTTGTTCCCCTCCCAAGGGCAGGTTCTTATGCATTGCTAACCCGTCTGCCATTGGAAACACCACTTCCTGTCCGACTTGCATATGTTAAGCATGCTGCCAGCGTTCATCCTGAGCCAGGAGCGAACTCTCCATGAGATTCATAGTTGCATTACTTATAGTTTCCTTGTTCGTAGACAAAGCGGATTCAGAATTGTCTTTCATTCTAAGGCATAACTTGTATCCATGTGCTTCATATTAGCCTAGAGTTCGCTCTAAGCAATATAGCCAATCCAAACCTCTCATGTCAATCCCATTCTCATTCAATCACGATGGGAGAGCAAGTCAAAATAGAAAAACACACATTGGGTTTAGGGATAATCAGGCTTGAACTAATGACTTCCACCACATCAAGGTGACACTCTACCGCTGAGTTATACCCATCCCATACCCCCATCGAGAAATAGAACTAACTAATCCTAAGTCAAAGGGTCGAGAAACTCAATGCCACTATTCCTGAACAATTTGGAGTCGGGCCTTCTTTTCGCACTATTACGGATATGAAAATAATGAAAAGATGGGATTCAATTATCAACTGCTCCTATCGAAAATAGGATTGACTAAGGATTTTAGTCGTGACACATGGTTTCATAAAATCCGTATGATTTTCCCTATCTAACTCGAATAGGTTTTATAGGAAGAAGATTGTGTTCAACATGTTGTATTCGATACTGGTAGGAGAAGAACCCGACTGGGTATTGATAAAAAAAAAAGAGAGGAAACAGAACCAAGTCAAGATGATACGAATCAACCCCTTCCTCTTGCGTTGTGCCAAAGATGTTACCATTTTTGAAGGAACAGTAGCTACATCTCTTTTCAATTACCATTCAAGAGTTCTTATGTGTTTCCATGCCTCTTTGAGACCTCGAAAAATGGACAAATTCCTTTTCTTATGAACACATACAAGATTCGTCACTACAAAACGGATAATGGTAATCCACCAATAACTACTTCATTTACGAATTTCATAGTAATAGAAATACGTCCTACTGAGACAGAATTTGTGACTTGCTATCCTCTTGCATAGCAAGCAAATATTTACTTCCATGCAAAGATTGATTCATTCGGATTGACATGAGGATCTAACTACATTGCATTTCTAGAACCCATGTTGTATATTTGAAACATGTTGACCTCCTTGCTTGTCTCATAGTACAATCCTATTCCCATTGAGCCCCCTTTCTACTTGGTCCGCGTAGACAAAATGTAGGACTAGTACTAGCAGATCATCACGAACTAATATAATATAAAATTATAGAAAGTAACTATCTTTTTCGTATACTTTCCCTAGTTTTGTTGCTACCCCAGGCCCTATGCAATCGATCGGATTATATATATTCCTTCAACACAAAATAGGTCATCGAAAGGATCTCGGAAGACCCACCAAACCATGAAAGCTAAGATCTTTTAGAAAATTGATTCATATTCGAAGAGTTCATAACCACATAGATATGCTCACACTAACCCGTCAATTTGGGATCCAATTCGGGATTTTCCTTGGGGAGGTACCGGAAAGGAATTGGAACGTAATACTATCAATTCATACAGAAGAAAAAGGTTCTCATGTTAGGAATTAGACGCCCTAATTCAAAACTAACCAGAGCAATAATAATCGCAGAAGAAGAAAAAAGCAAGCACGAAAAAAACCAAGATTTATACAGGTTCACCTCAAGGTGAGACTATGTCCTGTTTTCCACCGCTACAGTAATTCACTATGAAGATAAAATAGTTTACAAGAGAAATTGCATACACTCAAGTGTTTTTTCTAACCTCTCTCAGCCACAACTGATGATCCTTTTCCATGATGATGACCCTAACAATGACGCCCCAAAATATAAAGAGAAAACTAGGGCAACCGTAATATAAGTGTGAAATCCCCAACTACCCTTAATGAAATAACAGTCGATCCGCGTACCGACTCAGCTTAAAGTGTTAATTAGGCTCCACAACTTAACACACTATTGATTCAAAATTTGTACCTATGGGATATGAGGAAGATGAAAATTTTAAGATTTCACATATGATCGAAAAATCAATCTCATTTATTTCGTACCCTTTGCTTAATGAGCAAATAGGTCAGTTTCGACATGATCAAAACTATGGGACTTAAGGAATGATGGAAAGGAATAAAAATAAAATAGAGATAAAGAATCAAAGAAAAAAAATTAAATTAAAAATAAGAAAATAAAAAAGGACCCGATTTTCAAATGAACAAACTCAAACTCAAAAAGGATTTTTCTGATTCTTGAAGAATGAGGGGCAAAGGGATTGATCAAGAAAGATCTCTTGTTCTTATTATAAGATCGTGATTTGATACGCATATTTCGGTAAAAAGAATAATCTTCTCCTTTGATCGTAATAAAAAAATAAAAAGTGTTCAATTGGAACATCAAAATGTGACTGAATGAGCCCTACTTACTCTTTTGGACGTAATGGAAGGAAGGAGATTCTCGAATGAAGAAAAGGACCCAATTACTTCGAAATAATTGAAAAAGGAGTAGTGTGAGGTAAAAGTCTTATGTATAGTTTAGAAGAGTAATAGTAAGGGTGACTTATCTATCAACTTTCCACTATCACCCCTGTTAAATTTAAGAAAAAGATAAATACTTCATTGAATTCATTAAATTATTATAATCATAGTATATGAACCTCTATTTATAATAGAGGAAGGTAGTAGAGTCCAATTACAATAAAACTACCTTTGTCCCAATTACACCCAAACTCTAACACTTAAAGATAAGTCCTAGTATAATTAAATAACTCAATATAGATAAAAGACAAACATAACTCAAACTAGAACTCTTCTAGGATGTGATCATAAGATAAAGATACCTTTGTGAGTCCTTCTTGATCTTCCAACCAGTTTGTGGTTATCTTTGTGAGTCATTCTTGATCTTCTAACTTACGTGATAAGGATGCCAACTCGTGGTAATCATGGTGGGTCCTACTTCTTATGTGGTTGGGCCCATCTTGTGGGCCTTCCTTGGTCGTGTGGGCTGGAGCCCATCTTCTAACACTCTCCCTCAATCTGGGGGTGAGAGAACAACATGAACTCACAATTTGCTACAAATGATGTATACATTTTTTTTGTATAAAATGGCATATCTTCCAATATGCCTTCATCTTCCAACACTCCCCCTCACACTGTTGCGTCCTTCCATGAGGCCCTATTGACATAACATAAGTGAGAGTAAAAATCACTCCTGGCCGGTAAGACATTGCTCCAGTCCTACTGTTGGATGTAGGGCACACTCGTCTTCTGTAGGTAGTGTGTCTATCGGCATTGCTCTAAAGTGCCCACCATCGTGTGCCTCCACAAGACAACAACTCTCAAGTGGTAGGAGTAATAAAAACCATTACAGGGGGTAGTGGGTTTATTTATAATGGTGTCCCAATCCGGACACCGACTCTCATGGTATCCCAACAGTGATATTTTTTAGAGTTAAATTTATCATGGTGTCCCAATCAGTGTACTGACTCTCATGGTGTCCCAACCGTGATATTTTTTAGAGTCAAATAAATTATGGTATGAGAAAAGGTATTGAGGCCATATCTTCTTCAATAATAATGTCTTGTCCAAATAGATATAATAACAGCTGTAATGTAACACGACCATCTTCCAACACATACAACACGAACCAAAATAATAAACCTTATAGAAGGACCCATGAAATAATCATAATCCAATATAAATATTTATTCTTAGATGCAGAAGCTTCATCTTTGTGCTCCCCCTTTCTTGAATATTTTGGTCACATAAACTTATCCACAACATATGGAATAAAATACTTCTTTCTTGTATTTCTTCTACTTCTCCCCCTCAAGTTAGGAAGTAATGGCAGTGGTCCCAGCTTGAACCAAATATCATAGAAGTAGCAATAAACCCAAATAACAGAGATGTATAAATAAGCCCTCATACTAAGGAGAAGTGAGATATTTTCCTGATATATCAACTCAAAAAGTGTCGCAAAACAATGGGCATAAATTCGGATTTTTCAATACAAGAGAATACCAGCATGACCTTTGATACTTCCAATGCGAATATATCTTTAAATATAGATCAGATTGACATAAAATTTTCTCCTTCTGAAACTAGACTTAAATAAATTTCATCCAAGTATAACTTCACTTCATAAAATGTAATTATTAGAAGATAAATAATCTAATATATTTCAGTCTCTGTCATCTGGTCGAGCTAAGTATTGTTTCTCCTTTTTTCCCAGAATGACCATTGACTCTTCCAAGATCAATATCTCTTTATAAAAAAATCATACCGAGAATTGGTTGAATAGGTAAGAAAGTAGACTTACATATATTTCTTTTTATATATAATTCTCAATATAAAATCTCTTTCTTGATAGCATAAAATATCATGGAATTTGAAGTTTTATGCTGCTACTCAAATCTCTTTTGCAATCTGACCTTCGCTGTTTCAAATATCGATTTATCTTTGTAGATAACTCAGATCGAAAATTGGTTGAATATTTAAGAGAATAGACTTATAGATATTTCTTTTGATATATATTTTTCCATATAAAGTCTCTCTCTTGATATTATAAAATACCTCGGAAGTTGAAGCTTTCTATTGCTGCTCGGGCCTCATTTGCAATCTGACCTTCGCTCATTCAAATAAAGATATCTCTCTGTATATAACTTCGATTGGAAAAAAATAATTTTTCCTTGGAAATTAGACTTAAATATATTTCTATAAATATATAATTTTTAATACGAAAATCTCACTATAGAGGTAAAAAATGCAACGAAAACTACAAGTATAGGGACTGAAAAAAAATAACTATGAACCTAGACTTAGGGTTTAGGGTTTAGAGAGAAGGATCTCATTATCTTTGTGGTTTGACCAAGTCAACTCACAGAACCTGCATTGATACCATGTTGAATTTATAGAAAAGATAAATACTTCATTGACTTCATTAACTTATTATAATCAGAGTACATGAACCTCTATTTATAATAGAGGAAAGCAGTAGAGTCCAATTACAATAAAACTACCTTTTTCCCAATTACTACCCAACCTAAGTCTTAGCATCATTAAATAACTCAGTATAGATAAAAGAGAAACATAACTCAAACTAGAACTCTTCTAGGATGTGATCATAAGATAAAGATGCCTTTGTGAGTCCTTCTTGATCTTCCACCCACCTTGTGGTTATCTTTGTGAGTCCTTCTCGATCTTTCAACTTATGTGATAAGGTTGCATGCTCGTGGTAATCATGGTGGGTCCTACTTCTTATGTGTTTGAGCCCATCTTGTGGGTCTTCCTTGGTCGTGTGACCCATCTTATAATACTCTTAGATATGTGGGTCTTCCTTAATCATGTGGGCTGGAGCCCATCTTCCAACAACCCCCAAAAAACCAAACTTGGCCTTATGTAAAGTTACCAGAGTACGATTAACCTTTGGATTTGAAATTACTGCTTATATACCTGGTATTGGTCATAATTCATAGGAATATTTTGTAGTCTTAGTAAGAGGAGGAAGGGTTAAGGCTTTACCCGACGTGAGATATCACATTGTTTGAGGAACCCTAGATTCTTATCCAAGACTTATATCATTTGATGTTGCCATGTGAATCGATAGTAACATGTGAAGTGTATGGCTAACCAATCTCGAAAGTTTTGTAAGGGGACCGGACAAGCTACCATGAGATAAAAGATCTTCTTTATAAAGAGATTCAATTCGGAACTATTATATGTCCAAGGTCCCATATTGAAATCATTTCAGAGGGTTTCCATTACTTTGTCCATGTCAACAATCAATTTGAAATACCTCAACTTTTTTAGAAAAAGTCCCAATCAATTCGAATGATTTGAAGCATTTCTTTTTACACTAAGGACTCGATCTTATGGATATGTCAAATATAGTGTTGAATTTATGGAAAAGAGAAATACTTCATTGACTTTTTGTAATCAGAGTACATGAACTCCTATTTATAATAGAGGAAAGTAGTAAAGTCCAATTACAATTAAACTACCCTTGTCCCAATTACACCCAAACTCTAACACTTAAAGATAAATCCTAGTATAATTAAATAACCCAACATAAATAGAAAATTAACATAACTAAAATACCTTTAAACTGAAACTCTTCTATGAGACCTCTGTCCATAACAATTTTGGCTCTGCAAGACTTCTTATTGTGAGAGCCATGTAAGACTCTTCCATATTTCCTCTTCAACACTCCCCCTCAAGTTGTAGTTTAGAATTTCAGGTTGCAATGAAAAGATTATTGGTCTTCAATTTTCTTTTGCTGAAAAATTCTTCACAAATATAATTCTTCATAGATGCAAAAACTTCATCTTTTATGTTCCCCCTTTCTTGAATATTTTAGTCACATAAAAAATTACCACAACATATAGAATAAAATACCTTTTTCTTGTACTTCTTCTTCTTCTCCCCCTCAAGCTGGGAGGTAATGGAAGTGATCCTAGCTTGAACCAAATAACATAGATGTAGTAATAAGCTTCTCCATCACGGTGTCCAAACCAGGGCACTGAATCTTAAAGTTAAAAATGGCTGATAAGTAGGTAGTGTCTGTCATTCACAAGATGGCGATAAAAGACTCACGGATACATATTAAAACTCTCAATGGACTTAAAACACCCATATATATGTGTGTGTGTGTGTGTGTGTGTGTGTGTGTAAAGGTAAACAATCCAAAGCAACACATAAAAGGTTGGCCCAAAGGGGTACGTGAGAGTCAAATAAAGGATGGTAGGAGAAAGGGTGCTAAATAACCAATGGGTAATGGGTAAAGAGAAAGAAAAGATGTTGAGGCTACCATGTGCGTTATTTTTCTAAGAAATTCAAATTCCACATCAGACGAATCAATGCCGACAACAATTAGCAAATAATGAACCCAAGTCAAGAAACCGAGGAGTTCTTCTACAGAAATAATGTCTCAACCAAAGAGACACAATAACAGTAGCAGAAATGGAGCAATGCCCAAATAACATGAATCAAATGTGCAGTTGTATAGCAGCAGATAACTGGTAATTAATAGAAGTCCTTAAGAGTAATAAGGACACATGAAATAATTCGCAACGAGTCCATCAAGAAATAAGGAAGTTGTACAAAATAGTATGTTGGAACCGAGTAATAATCCAGCCAAAGATAGAGAACCGAGTCTAACCGAATTGAACCGAGTCAAATAGTAGACTAATATAATCAAGGTAGAAAACAAGTGAGCCAAGTCAGGTTGACCGAGAACCAAGTTGACCCAGACCGAGTTGACTCAGTCCAAGTTGACCCCAGTTGGCTCGGTCATGTGGTGCTACTTGACAGTAGTGAGATGGGTCAAAACTAAGCTGGGTTCGCTGGGTTGACTCGGGCGGGTCCAAAGGAAGGTAGTAGAGTCCTAACATAATAGAGGAAGGTAGTAGAGTCCAATTATAATAAAACTACCATTGTCCCAATTACACCCAAACTCTAACACTTAAGGTAAGTCCTAACATAATTAGGTAACTCAATATTGATAAAAGACAAATATAACTTAAACTAAAACTCTTCTTGGTCGTGACCCTAAGATAAAGATACTTTTGTGAGTCCTTGATCTTCCAACTGATGTGATAAGGATGCCAGCTCTTGGTAATCATTGTGGGTCCTACTTTTATGGGTTTGGGCCCATCTTGTGGGCCTTCCTTGGTCATGTGGCCCATCTTATAATAATCTTACATATGTGGACCTTCCTTGGTCGTTTGGGTTTGATCTTATCTTCCAACACGCCCCCTCAAGCTGGGGGTGAGAGAACAACATGAACTCCCAGTTTGCTGCAAATGATGTATAAAATATTTTTGTATAAAATGGCACATCTTCCAATATGCCTTCATCTTCCAACAATCCCCCTCACGATGTTGCGTCCTTCCATGAGGCCCTGCAGCATTATAAGTGAGAGTAAAAATCACTCCTAACCGGTAAGTCATTGCTTCATACTCCAGTCTTAATGCTGGATGTAGGGCACACTCCACTGCTATTGTAGTGTGTCTCTCGGCATTGCTCTGAAGTGTCCACCACCGTGTCCCTCCACAGGACAACAACTCTCTAGTGGTAGGAGACATAAAAGCCATTACAGGGGGGGAATAACATAGATGTAATCATAAGTTCCTCCATCATGGACTTCCAACCACAAATAATTTTCATCTTTTTGACGGGGATGAAGTTCCTCCGTCGTAGAATCCCAACCACAAATAATTTTCATCTTTTTGACGGGGATGAAGTTCCTTCGTCATGGACTTCCAACCACAAATATTTTTCATCTTTTTGACGGGGATGAAGTTCCTTTGTCGTGGACTCCCAACCACAAATAATTTTCATATTTTTGACGGGGATGAAGTTCCTCCGTCGTGGACTCCCAACCACAAAAAAATTTCATCTTTTTGATGGGGTAAAATAAATGATGACATGGGGCCACCTCTTCTTCAATAATAATTTTTATCAAAGAGACATAATAACTGCAGCTGAATATAACACGACCATCTTCCAACACATATAACATGAACCAAAATAATAAACCTTGTAGAAGGACCCATGAAATAATCCTAATCCGATATAAATATTTTTCTTAGATGCACAAGCTTCATCTTTTGGGCTCCCCCTTTCTTGAATATTTTGGTCACATAAACTTATCCACAACATAAGGAATAAATACCTCTTTCTTTTTCTTCTTCTACTTCTCCCCCTCAAGCTGGGAGGTAATGGCAGTGATCCCAGCTTGAACCAAATATCATAGAAGTAGCAATAATCCCAAATAACAGAGATTTTTAAATAAGCCCTCAAACCAGGGAGAAGTGAGATATTTTCCTGATATATCAACTCAAACAGTGACGCAAAACAATCGGTATAAATTCAGATTTTCCTATACAATAGGATACCAGCATGACCTTTGATTCTTCCAATTCAAATATATCTTTCAATATAGATCAGATTGACATGAACTTTTTTTCGTCTGAAACTAGACTTAAATACCTTTTATCCAATTATAAAATCTCTTCATAAAATATAATTATTATCAGATAAATAATCTGATAGGTTTCGGTCTTTGTCATATGGCCAAACAAAGTTTTGTTTCTCCTATTTTTCCAGAATGACCATTGACTCTTCCAAGATCAATACCTCCTTATAAAAAATCATACCGATAATTGGTTGAATAGGTAAGAAAATAGATTTAAAGATATTTATTTTTATATATAATTCTCCATATAAATTCTCTTTCCTGATAGCATAAAACACCTCAGAAGTTGAAGTTTTCTGTAGTCGCTCGAACCTCTTTTTAAATCTGACCTTTGCTGCTTCAAATATAGATTTCTCTTTGTAGATAACTCAGATAAAAAATTGGTTGAATAGGTAAAAGAATAGACTTACAGATATTTCATTTGATATATATTTCTCCATATAAAGTTTAGTTCTTGATAGCAAAAAATACCTCGGAATCTAAAGATTGATGTTGTTGCTCGAACCTTTTTGAAATCTGACCTTTGCTCATTCAAATATCGATATCTCTCTATAGATAACTCCGATTGGAACAAATCGCTCTTATTTAGAAAGTAGACTCAAATATCTTGCCGTAAATATATAAATTGAAATATGATAAACTACTTATAGAGGTAAAAATTGCAAAGAAATCTACTTGTGTAGGGACTGACAAAAATAACTATGAACCTACACCTAGGGTTTAGGGTTTAGAGAAAAGGATCACATTACCTCCATGAGTTGACCAAGTCAACTCACAAAACTTGCTCTGATACCATGTTGAATTTATGAAAAAGTGAAATACTTCATTGACATCAATAACTTGTTGTAATCAGAGTACATGAACCTCTATTTATAATAGAGGAAGGTAGTAGAGTCCAATTACAATAAAATTACCCTTGTCCCAATTACACCCAAACTCTAACACTTAAGGTAAGTCCTAACATAATTAGGTAACTCAATATTGATAAAAGACAAATATAACTTAAACTAAAACTTTTCTTGGTTGTGACCCTAAGATAAAGATACTTTTGTGAGTCCTTCTTGATCTTCCAACTGATGTGATAAGGATGCTAGCTCTCGGTAATCATTCTGGGTCCTACTTCTTATGGGCTTGGGCCCATCTTGTGGGTCTTCCTTGGTCATGTGGCCCATCTTATAATAATCTTACATATGTGGGCCTTCCTTAGTCATTTTGGCTTGATCTTATCTTCCAACAAACAGTGTGTCTTCTTTCTTCAGAAACGGTGGGTCGTCTTCCTGCAAAACCAAGCAGTAGAAACGGTATCCAAAGAGACGAGCCAAAAACAACTGGAGTCACTAGATATCTCAGCAGATTTATTGAAATCTGCAATAGGTCAACACTTCCAGAAGCAGCAACAAACATTAAAAGGGCAAGTTTCTAATTAGCAAGTATGGAAAGTTTCTGTAATTTCATATCTCAATAGCAAATAACAGAGATACCAAGTCGAGTCTAGGTTAGAACTGTCATCGACAACAAAGCAAAAAATTTCTATGTTGTTAATTAGAGAAACACCAAGAACAGAATGATCTCACAGCGCTAAAAAAAGTAAATAAGCCAACCTGAGATCTCGGCTGGATACGATCTAGATACAAGTTCCAAACAAAGAGCAATGGACAACTAGAATTAGTCGAGTAGATAGAACTTCCAAAAATAGAACATCATCCATGAATCAATTAGTAGTGATCATGTATAGTCAACAGAGATTGATGGCAATAATTTTGGCGAGATAGTGGAAGACTTTCAAAAATAAAAACATGCAACAGCAGAGACATCCAGATAACAATGAAAAACAAAAAAATCTATTGACGAGGAGATACTTATCTGCTCCTTCGTCGTCATCCATAAACAACAACCAATCTGGCGCAAGCTTCCAACAGAGTGGGCTGATTCATCCTCATCGAAGCATGAACCAGGGGCAGCCGGACGTTGGCCAAACAAAGTCAGGAACACAATATGACTCCCGATAGCGGCAATCTTTTTCTGTCTCTGCACAAGAAACATAACCGGAGTCATCTTCTCCGATGGTGTAGATCAATACGACTTCCAGAAATAAACGATGACTCACTGTCTCAATATGATCGAGAATGATGGAGGCTCCTTGTGAAGCAAACATATGTTCTTGCTTCATCATGTCCACTATCAAAGTGATGATAGTACCCCTTGCTTCCTCAGCTCTAACGGGTAAAAAAAAAGATAGATAGGAACTTAAACTGCTAGAGAGAATATATCATAAAATGATCACATTATCTTTGTGGGTTGACCGAGTCAACTCACAGAACCAGCTCTGCTACCATGTTGAATTTATGGAAAAGAGAAATACTTCATTGAATTTTTTTAATTAATGTACATGAAGCCTATTTATAATGGAAGAAAGTAGTAGAGTCAAATTAGAATCAAACTACCCTTGTCCCAATTACACCCAACTCTAACACTTAAAGATAAGTTCTAGCATAATTAAATAACCCAACATAAATAGAAAATTAACACAACTAAAACACCTTTAAACTGAAACTCTTATGTGAGACCTCCTTCCATAATAAGTTTGGCTCTATAAGACTTCTTATTGTGAGAGTTATGTAAGCCTCTTCCATATTTCCTCTTCAACATATTGGATTTCCAATCCTAACAGGAAAATGAGTACACAGAATTTAAAGTGAGTACACAGAATTCCACACTCAACCTCATAGATACATATAGAATTTTATGGAAAGTTGTATTCAATGAAAGTCATATGTATGGTTTGGAGGGAGATCTTTTGTATCTTTCGAGATCCACCCTACAATATGAGGTAAAAAAGCCAAAATAAGTGATTCATTTTTTAACCCTTATAAAAAGAAAATAGATTCTTGAACCTCTTTCACTCTCATGTCACGTTGAGGTATTGTAGAAGAAAAAAGTGCAAAATCTGATCCAATTTATCGTAATCAATTAGTTAACATGTTGGTTAACCGTATTCCGAAACACAAAAAAAAAATCATTGGTTTATCAAATTATCTATCAAGTCGTGAAAAAGAATCAACAAAATACAGAAACAAATCCACTATTTGTTTTATGTCAAGAAAAACGTGGAGTAACTCCCGATATAGCAATAAAAGCAAGACGTGTAGGCAGATCGACTTATCAAGTTCCCATTGAAATAGGATCTGCACAAGGAAAAGCACTCGTGATTCATTGGTTATTAGGGGTATCTCGAAATATGGCTTTCAAATTAAGTTCCGAATTAGTGGATGATGCCAAAGGGAGTGGCGATGTCATTGACAAAAAGGAAGAGACTTATAAAATGGCATATACAAATAAAGCTTTTGCACATTTTCGTTAATCCATGAACAATATCTATATAGACACATAGATCCATGGATCCATACATCTCGATTGGAAAAGAATTAATAGAAAAAGAAAGAATTGGAATTGATCAATATCTTTCTCCAAACAAACGAAAAGGAAAAGAAAGATGAAACATAAATCATGGATCAACTAAGTCCTTTCAAGGGCTTGCTTCAGAATAATAAAGAGGAATCACATGGACATACCATGGAATATGATTTGATACTAAACATTGCTATGGTTGGTCTTTTTTATATATGGGTGTTTTTAAGTCCATTGAGACTTTTTATTGGTACCCTTTGGTTTTTTATCATCATCTTGTGAATGTCAGACATTATCCAATTTAGTGATTATTATCACTTTATTTGTTCAAAATCATTTGAGGTTGGTTTCGATTTATGTTTTATCACCCATTTCTACCCTTGAGAGTTTGTGCCTGATTTCGTACTTATCCTTGGGACATCGTGATGGAGGAGATTCTTACTACATCTATGTTATTTGTTTCTGTTAGGAATTAGACACCCTAATTCAATACTAACGAGAGTAATAATAATCGCAAAAGAAGAAAAGAAACAAACACGAAGAACACAAAATTTATACAGGTTCGTCTCAAGGTGAGACTACGTCCTGTCTTCCACCATTACAGTAATCTACTAAGAAGATGAAATAGTTTATAAGAGAAAGCACACACACTCGTGTTTTTATCTAACCTCTCTCAGTCGCAATTGATGATCCTCCTCGATGATGATAACAAACTAACAACAGTGCCCCCAAATATAAAGAGAAAATTAGGGCAACCAAATTACAAGTGTAAAATCCCCAAACTACCCATAATAAAATAGTAGTCAATATATCATGAACCTTTTGGGGGCTCCACCCCCCTTCCAACCCCCACTATTACCCTACCGCAAAGGTCAATCCGCGACACAATAAAAGTTTCAAGTTGGGATCACTGCCATTACCTACCAACTTGAGGGGGGGTGTTGGAAGATATGAATAAGTTAGAGTGTCATTGATGTAATTAGTTTATAATTTGTCTCTTCTTCACTCTTACTAGGGTGAAGGGTATTCTTATAATATTGGTACTTTTAGCATCTATAAATAAACCTTTAGGAGCAGGATTAGGATCTTTCACAATCCTAATTCTCCTTTTCCAAATTTGTCACTCTTTTTCTTCTCCTCCTAAAACCTTCTCTTCAAAACTCTCCTTCTTCTTCTCACCCCTTAATCTTCTTCTACATTGATTATACATCATGGAATCCTAAGTTTCAAAAATAAATATGTCTGGGTACCCATAACAAAAGGAAAAATTAAAATTATAAAAAATTAAAAGGCTAAGAAAATTTGGATACCCAAGGCAACTTTATATGCTGATGGCTCCCAAAAGAACCCAATTTGATTGGGCCTTGAATGGATGATTTTCTTTTGCATGTATGTCTCAGAATCAAAGCACCAAAGAACTTATAGATTCAAACACTGGGATTGCAATGACCAGATATGACCGATGATAAAGAGAAGTTACTAGAACTCATCCCCAAGGGTCTAATGTTGATCAAAGTTCACTTGACCTTCCTTTTATGGATTTTAGAGGCAAATATGAACAAGCTAAAATGAGAGCACTTATTGCTCATTGGATTCTTATGCATGAACAACCGTTCATGATAGTAGAAGAGAGAAATTTAATTTTGTAATGAAGATGGGAAATCTAAATTATGGAAAAATATCTCGTAAGATCATTAAGGAGTGTGTGGATGTGTATAAGGCAGAGAAAAAGAAATTGAAAATTTTTTTAAAAGAGATTAAAAAGATTAGTCTTATTATGGATCTTTGAAAGTCTCAAAATAAAAAAAATCGAATACATGGTTTTTACTAGGCATTTCATTGGAAGCTACAAAAACGAGTATTGAGTTTTGTGCATGTTCTTCCTCCTAGTTGTGTTGTTGACATAACAGATGCTATTTACAAATGTTTGAAATATTGCAACATTAAAAATAAAGTATTTAGTATCTCAGTTGATAATATTACATATAATGATGTTCGTTTGAGAGTTTTGAAAGATGATTTGTCAAGAAATAAGAAATCACTTTTTGGTTGGAAGTTGTTTCATGAACGTTGTTGTGCTCATATTCTAAATTTATTAGTTGAAGATGGTCTTGGTGAAATTAAGGATATTATTTTGAGTGTGCTTGAAAGTGTCAAATTTTTTAATCTACTTGATGTAAGGCTTTTCACTTTTTTATGAAATTGAAGTATAGTTAGGTACAAAAAGGTTGGTCATTGATTACTCAACTAGTTGGAACTCTATTGATGACATGTTGTCTTCTACATTAAAATTCAAAGATACATTTCCTAGATTTCGAGATAGAGAACCAACTTACGATTGTTTAGAAAGTCTTGATAAATGAGAAAAAAGTTGAAATAGTGTGTCTCTAATATCAATTTTTAAGAGCGACTACCTTACACCTTAGTGAGATATATAGAATAAAAGAAGCTTTAAATCATTATTCTATGAATAAATTTTATTTCATTAGAACAATGGTTAGTAAAATGAAAGGAAAAATTTAGTATTGGGGTGAACGCCACTTGTTGATGGTTATTGCTTATTTCGTTTTACCTTATTTCAGATTTATCATGAATATGAATCCATGTATAATGTGGAAAGAACTAATGAAGATACCGTGAGTGTTAGCTCTTTACGTATTTCTACAAGTTATTGTTAGCAAGAGTCGTAAATCTTCTCCTGATAAATCAAAGGATTCTGATTTATCGTCCGAGAGAAATTGGGGGGAGATTTCCCCTAATATATTCTCCGAGAGATTACAGGAGAGAATCTTGTAATCCATTGATTCTATTTTGTTGTATAAATATGTAATCGAAGAGTGTATCAAAGTATTGAAGTACAAAGAGTTTTTCCCAGTGAAATTTTTCATGGTATCAGAGCAGGTTAACTCTTTCGGTGATGACGACGGTGGTCTCTAGTGGCATGACTAAGGGAGGACTCTGTTCCTCGACTGTGGACCCATCTCCCAAATCGGAAACAATGGGAAGTCATCCTCTCCAAAAATGGCAGAGAACAGGGTGACGGTCATGGCGACCACCGACTCTGGCCTAACCTCCGACGTGTAGAACGACTTCCTGAGACGACGGTAACCTTTCTATCCCATGAGGTTCAGAGGAACTCTTGCGTAGTTGAACTCCCGTCCAGTGCAACCTTTCCGTCCTGTGTGGTTCAAGGGATCTCTTGCGCGGGGGAACTCCTGCATGGCACTGATCAAAGGTCATCATCGGGGACGACGATGAGTTTCCAATTAATTCTGCTTCTTAAATTAGGCGAATTTAATTGGGAGGAATGACCAGGACCGGACCTGACCGAGCAGGTCCAGACCTGACAAACCAGATTCGAGGCTGAATCAACCTAGCGATCTGGACTAGACCAGACCAACTAGACCTGGACCAAATTCGGATTAGACTCTACTCGGACCAGATCAGATAAGACCAGACTCAACTTGAACCAGATTCAGACCAAACTTGACTCAGACCAAGACTCGACCCACACCAGATTCGGACCAGACTCGGACCTATACCAAGTTGTGGAGATGTGTATCTCAGGCAAAGACAAGTTGGGGTATTTGAATAGTAATCCTCCTGAGGACCCAAGTAATGCTTTTCTCGGATCTACTCGAGAGACTAATTGCTACTCGTGGATACTTGATTCTGGAGCAACGGACCTATGACATTTGATGCGAACGATTTTTATCAAACCTCTCCTCGCCAACGAACTAGCATTGTCAATGCTAATGGAATTATTTCTTCAAAAACAGGAATGGTGATGTTGTCACCATCCCTACCACTATCAAATACATTACTTGTGCCAACTCTTTCTCACAAGTAATTATCCGTAAGCCAAGTTACCAAAGAACTGAATTGTGTTGTGCTCATATATCTTGCATTTTGTCTTATTCAAGATATTCTCACCGAGGAGATCATTGGGTGTGGTACTAAGAGAGGGGGCTCTATTACATGGAAGATTTCAGTATGTGTCGAACATATCACATGCACCAACCGAGTGATCTCAAAGTAGAACAAATTTGGCTATGGCGTCGATGGTTAGGTCATCCTTCATTTGGTTATCTGAAACATGTATTTCCTAATTTATTTTTGGATTTGTCTAGTCTAGACTTTAACTGTGAAACTTGCATTCTAGCTAAAAGTCATCGAGTCCATTATCCTTTAAGTTTGAATAAGAGTGAGGTCCCTTTTACTTTGATTCACTCTAATGTGTGGGGTCCTTCCTCTATATATACTTTGTCTGGTTTTAACTGGTTTGTGATATTTGTTGATGATTGTACTCGAATGACTTGGGTTTATTTTTTGAAACATAAGGATGAGGTCTTCCAGATTTTTCAATCTCTTCATAAAATGATTCAAAACCAGTTCTCCGCTAGGATTCAACTTCTTCGGTCTGATAATGGTGGAGAATATGTAAATCAATAGTTCTGTAATTACTTCCAAAATCATGGACTGATTCATGAAACTTCATGCCCCCAAACTCCTCAACAAAATGGTCTTGCAGAGCGGAAAAATCGCCATATCCTTGAAACGGCTCGAGCTCTTTTACTTGGAACTCATGTGTCTAAACACCATTGGACTGATGTTGTTGCTATGGTTGTCTATCTTATTAACCACATGTCCTCCAAAGTGCTTGAGTTCAAGGCTCCACTACATGTCTTGTCAACCTATGTTTCATTGCCTATAGTGTTGATACTTCTACCTCAAACTTTTGGTTGCGTTGTGTTTGTTAATCTCCAAAAAAATAAACACACGAAACTTGATCCTTGTGCTATTAGGTGTCTTTTTTTGGGATATGTGGTACATCAAAAAGGGTATCGATGCTACGTTCCAACTACTCAGTGCACATATGTTACTATGGATATCATGCTCTTGAAATTCGATCATTTCTACTCTCCTGTCGCATCCAATTCTTCTCTTCAGGGGGAAACACAAAAAGAAGAGCTGA
Organism: Aristolochia californica; assembly: GCF_029961685.1. Taxonomy (NCBI): domain Eukaryota; kingdom Viridiplantae; phylum Streptophyta; class Magnoliopsida; order Piperales; family Aristolochiaceae; genus Aristolochia; species Aristolochia californica. The sequence continues at coordinate 28,735,797 of NW_027181771.1, forward strand.
ATTGGTTGATGTTTGAGTGGTTCAAGGATACTAATACAAAGACATCTCTGGAAGCTGAAGTAGCAGAACCTCATCCAAAGCTGACATCTCCAGAAACTGAAGCCGAAATACCCCTCCTCTCCTTAGTATCTAGTGACCCATCACCTAAGAATATCGATGAGGTTAGTACTCCTACCATACCTCCAAATTCTAATGATGCAGGTACTCGTGTCAATGGATATGAATTACCGGTCAGACATAATTGGGGCAAACCACTAAACAGATATTCTCCTGAAGTGAAGAAACACATATCAAAATATCCGATTGCCAATTATGTATCTACAAAAGCATTATCTCAACCCCTCAAGAACTTTGTAAGTGAACTCTCCTCACACCATATTCCTACAAGTGTTGATGAAGCTCTAAAAGACCCTAGGTGGGTTCAAGCTATGAAGGAAGAAATGGAGGCATTAATAAAAAATGAGACATGGAGTCTGGTTCCGTTACCTGAAGGTCAAAAAATAGTTGGGTGTAAATGGGTATTCTTCATCAAATACAAATCTAATGGATCAGTTGAACGGTACAAGGCATGGCTAGTAGTAAAAGGATACACATAGACTTATGGCATAGATTATGAAGAGACATTCTCACCAGTGGCTAAATTAAGTATTGTGAGGGTTTTGTTATCTCTTGCAGCTAACCTTGATTGGCCATTACACCAGCTTGATGTTAAAAATATTTTTCTCCATAGAGACCTTGAAGAAGAAATCTACATGGATGTTCCTTCGGGATATATGACAAATTCGGAAGCAAGGGTGGTGTGCAAGCTACAATGAACATTGTATGGCTTGAAGCAATCTCCTAGAGCTTGGTTTGAGTTTGGCAATGAGAAATTATGGCTTTTGACAAAGTTACTTAGATCATACGCTATTCTTAAAGCATCAACGGGGTAAGGTAACAACTTGATAGTGTATGTAGACGATATGATTATTACAGGAGATGACATAGAAGAAATAGCAAAACTTCAAGAGCAATTGGCCACAGAATTTTAGATGAAAAATCTGGGAGGACTCAAATATTTTTTGGGAATTGAAGTTGCTAGATCTAAGCAAGGGATACTCCTTTCACAACGAAAATATATCCTAGATTTATTATCTGAAGTTGGCCTACTGGAGTGTATGCTTGCAGATACCCCCATAATCCAAAATAATAAGCTTGGAGAATACTCAAACCAAATTTCAACAGATAAAGGAAGGTACCAGAGGTTAGTTAGAAAACTTATGTATCTCTCCCATACACGACCTGACATCGCCTATGCAGTAAGTGTAGCAAGCCAATTCATGCATTATCCAAGTGTAGATCATATGAATGTTGTGAATCAAATTCTTCGGTACCTAAAGTCCTCCCCGGGAAAATGACTTTATGTTCTCAAGAAATAACCACCTAAGGGTTGAAGGTTATACAGATGTTGATTGGGTGGGGAATATTTCAGAAATAATATCCACCTCAAGCTATTTTACGTTTGTTGGACGGAACCTAGTTACATGAAGAAGTAAGAAGCAAAAGGTGGTAGCATTATCAAGTGTTGAAGTTGACTTTCATGGATGGATAAGGGCCTTTGTGAGCTTCTCTAGCTTCGGAGATTATTAACCGAAATCGGCTTTGCCCCAAGCCATGAAATGAATTTATTCTATGATAACAAAGCAGCTATTGCTATTTCGCATAATCCAGTTCAGCATGATCAGACTAAACATGTGGATGTAGATTGACACTTCATTAAGCAGAACCTTGAGGCCAAGATAATTCAATTTCCATTTTATAAATCTGAAGACCAGTTGGCAGACATACTTACCAAAGTGGTATGCAGCAAGAACTTATACAACTTACTTGGCAAGTTGGGCATCAGAGATCTATATGCACCAACTTGAGGGATAATGTTAGCAAGAGTTGTAAATCTTCTCCAGATAAATCAGAGGATTTTGATTTATCGTCCGAGAGAAATCAGCGGGAGATTTCCTCTGATTTATTCTCTGAGAGATTACCTGAGAGAATCATGTAATCTATTGATTCTATTTTGTTGTATAAATATGTAATCGAAGAGTGTATCAAAGTATTGAAATACAAAGAGTTTTTCCCAGTGAAATTTTTTCAGTTATAAGTCACATTCTTCATCAAGTTCAGGTTGGTCAAAGTTAATGATTTATGCGAAACAAGTGAAAGTAATGAATTTACCATAGTCATAATTGGATGATTATCTTGAAGAAGGTATGCATATTTAAGAGGAAACTTCACAATATTGGATAATTTTTCATTATGATATTTACTTGTGAATATTTTAGTTTTATTTATTAAATTTTTGTTTGATGACTATAGCTTGAGGAGAAAAAAGTGGAGATAATTCTAGCAGTTACATATTTTTTGACTTTTTCTTGGTAATTTTAATATTTTCCATTACATGAAGTAATTAATTGTTGAAGACTATATTTTTATCAAAAAAATAAGTAGTTCTATTCTTTTATTTTCGTCATAGGTGGAGATTATACTCGTGTGTTTGAGGAACAAAGACTTAAAAAGGCATATTGTTTTTTTTCTAGCACAAAGGGAAAGACCTGGAATTTTTTCTTTTATTTTTGGTTTTTATAAATGAGTTTCCATTCTTAAAACTAGTTCAGTTTTGTGATTGTGAACAACAAAATTTTAAAAAAAAATTGAGCTTAATATTTGGTTTGTAATTTTTGTCTGGGTAATCCAAATTTATACTTGATTTATGGTTTTTACTCAGGTGATCATAAAGTTGATACTATTATTTGATTTGATATTTTGTATTTAATCATTAAGAATATTTATGTACAGTTTTATACAAAGTTTATGTATAATTTATTGTAGAGTTTGTTTATAGTTTATTTGACACAATATTTTATGCAAAGTTTTAAATGTAGGCTAGAGCTCGAACCTAAACCGATCTCGAGTTTTAACTCAATTAAAATTTTTGAGCTCGAGTTTGAAGTATTTAAATGAAGCCAAGCTCAAACTTACATTTGTTCGAGCTTGACTCGATCGAATGCCAACCCTACCTACAATCCCCCATCTTTTAAAACTAATCTCATTTCTTAAAGGTAAAAATACCCCTAGTGTTCCTCTTATTCTTTTGTTTATGCAATTAAAATAATGCTTACTTAACGTTGTAATTCCCAATGTAGTCAATCAAATAAGACATAAGTTTGAAGTTAGCATTAGACACATTAATTTACTTTTTAAACTAGAAACTATTACCTTGGAATTCAAGCAATACAATTATACAAATAAGTTGTATATGATCTTTCTAATATTTTATTCAATGGGGCAACTCATAATAATCTTTATTAACTAATCATAAAACAAGTTATAGAATAAATTAATAAATCTTCCTCAAATAGAATCAATGCATTTGGTCTTCTTAACTATCTGATATGTACAAACGACAGTCACATTCTGGTGGTATCCACATCCGAGCGGCCAAGTGGCAGAGGGACCCACCAGAAACTAGAAAGTGCCCGTTCGTGGCAGCACGCTTCAGGGCCGATTCATCTCTCCCGACTCTGGTGACGGCAGATGCAACTCAAACCCACCAGAACCTCGGCAATGGCTGCCTCTGCTTTCTCTCTGTCAGCATAAAACAGCGTCTGCAGTAGCATCACCATTGGCTGCGACTCGAACTCCTGCCGTTCCATTTGCCTCTCCAACTGCCACGTTATCGTGTCGTGCGCCATTGGGGCCAACCACTCTAATATCCTCCCTACCCCCTCCCTCCACCCTTCCGCCAGTGACTCGTCCGAGTCGCCGAAGTCCTCCGATTTCGATGCCCACCGCATCTTCTCCCTTATTATCGCCCGCAAACCCGTCGGGAGCATCTGATACAGACCACCCCGTGACTCGGCGTCTACCGAGTTCGGATTGTTCAGAAGCTTCTCCGCCAAGTCGATGACATCGGCATAACGTAAGGCAAGCGCTGCCGCCCCTAGCGTGTTCGCCCCCGGCGCCGCGCTCGGCCTCGTAACTCTTGCATTCTCGCTAGACGTACAGTACCCGGAACCCAAATAGAAAGACAATTCTTTCGTCTCATTGCGGGATTGGACTGTGATAGGACCGGAGTTTGTCGAGACGACGACGGGTTTTTTTACCGATGTTCTCTCTAGAGGACCGGAGGTGTAAACTATCGGAGGCTGTCGCAGTACTGTCTGTAAATGTTCGGCTTTAGTGTGGGCGTGGCCTTGGGCATCCAATGGATGGAGGCCTGAGACATAGAGACCAAAAACGGCACAAATTCGCTCAAAGACGTTGCAGATGGTCCGAGCCATGAGGGCGACGACCTTATCGAAGGATTTGCCCCAGAGAGAGTTCTCCCGTAAGCGACGGACATGGTCCCTTTGGCTCGCGAGCTTCTCTTCGTAGACTTCCCAATTGGGTTTCTCTACCTGGATGGACCCGCTGAAGCTCTTCCTGCCTTGCAATCTCCGCTCCGGCCCTTCCGTATGCGACAGAGATTCCAGACTCGAGTATAACTCCCCCGTGGTGGCTATGAGCTTCTCCATCTTAGCAATCTTGTGCCCAATCTCTTTGGCAGAAAAGGCGAGGCCAGAGAAATCAACGAATCCAAGCTTCAAGTCTGAATAAATGCTGTCGAACCCCTGCAACGTTGGTTCGCGACACTTCTTCCCTAACCTGGAAACCACGAGGGAAATCCGGTCTAGATCTTGAATCTTCTCGGCGCAGGCGAGGTGGAGCAAAAACCCATGGTCGACGGAATTCAAGTACTGGACGCCCTTGGACTGCATGACATCCTCCCGAAGCTTGAGAATCTGGGCATCCGAGAGAGACTTATAGAGAGAAAGGAGACGGGACATGGTCTTGGCGGTCTCAAAGGCCAGGATTCCAATGATGGGGGAATTCTTCTTCTTCGCCTTGAGTATAGCTTTGGTCGTCGTCTGCTGGGGTCGACGGAACAAGCTATTCCCAAACCGGTTGCTAATGCTGGAGAGCCATATCATCTTGGTGGCGACCATGGTCGACAGAGGAGGAGCGAAGACGAACACTCTGGGGGAGGGGGAGGGGGAGAGGGAAGAGTATTTGAACAAAGGGAGGGAGGCTGTGCGGGCATTTTCCAAGATTGTTCTGAGAAACGCGTGAAGAGAGAAAGAGAGAGAGCATTGGGAGGTGGATGGCAGTGCTGTTCTGTATCTGTTATGATCAGGATAGAACCGGTAATAGACGGTTCGAAGTGGGTTCGATCAGAAGAAGTAGTCAAAGTCTTCCCACTGTCGATGACATTCATAATCTTGGAATGATTTGTTGGCTGATAACGGTGCCAACTTCGGTTATCATTTATAGTGAAAACCGTGTCCGGTAATGGAGATGCGCTGGCCTGGCCCTGTCGGGTATCGACTTGGCAACAGTGATAATTTGAAAGAGGGATTAGTCCAAGATTGACGGTTGACAGTCAAAAAAAATACGCATCATTCCTATCTCCTTCCTTCTAGCCTGGACTGGTGTCAAATTTATACGGGAGATGACTTGGAAGGACTAGGGAGAGAGATACCATCGACAATGGAGGACCTGATGAGTTCCACTCCAGCCAAAAGGATGATTCGAAGAGTGACTGAGGAAGCCAAGGATGAAACAACGAAGATCAAATGTGCCACAGCGATGAAAGAAGAGGAGCCGGCGACGGGGGAACGATTGAGAGAGATACCTTGGCAGCCTAACCTTGAGTTTCTTAAGTAAAACAAGACCACTTTGACTGGCATTAGATGGATGTTTGCCAAAATGCTTTTGTGACCTCTCTATCTCAGGTATTTTCATTGGATTCGTAAACAAAGTTACCATGCTTCAAATGAAATTGTTGATGACAACTTACTGAGTGATAACAGGTAATGATTGAAAATAGAAATTTCTAAACATATCATGAATTTAAAAAAAACTGAAAGCTGAAACCCAAGATAAATACTTCCAATAATGGCAGTCAGATTCTAGGAATTTCCATAACGTTTTTCTAGTCTATCTAATGTGCAATTAATGGAGAACACAAGTTTCTTTACTAGACCAGAGATCCATTTTTTCTCACTATGAAAAACTTCATGTACAACTTCTCAAAACCTCTTTCCCACCATAAGAGGAGAAGTTAACTTATGAGCAGTTAAAATGACCCCACTATCCCTACATTTAAGAGAAAAATCACCTAATAATATGTGTCTAACATTGTCCCATTTGACCTATTCAATACTTAATATGTATCATTTAATTTTAATATATCCTCAAAAAAATATTTATAAATATAATATCCTTTTGCCCAAACAAAAGAATTTAATTGTATGAATCGTGACAGTAAGTCCTTTAGAGCAAGTATTACCTTGTACGTATCACAATACAACTTTCTCCCTTGAATAAGAACCATATGTGGCACAATATCTTTATGAATGAACTTCCAAAAGCTCATTCAGGATTTCTGAAATTTAAACATACATTATCATTTTCTAAACTTCATGTATAAAAATATGAAATTAATGGAGTTTTTCAATTGACAAAATGTGATACAAACATAAAGGGTATCTTAATCACACCAAAAACGATTCAGGATTTCTGAAATTTAAACATACATTATCATTTTCTAAACTTCATGTATAAAAATATGAAATTAATGGAGTTTTTCAATTGACAAAATGTGATACAAACATAAAGGGTATCTCAATCACACCAAAAACGACGTAGTAGAACTGATTCTCATAGTAATAGGTGGTAGGCTTTTTGTCAATGGATCAACAATCAACAATTTAGTGCTAATGTATTACACAACTAATTTGTTTGTTTTGATATGTTCTCGAATAGCTAAATACTTAATGTTAATGTGTTTACTATGACTTATGCTCTTATTATTCTTGGACAAAAACACCGCAACAGAATTATCGCTGTAAATCCTCAATAGCTTGGAAATTGTGTCAACAATTTCAAACCCAAAAATAAAACTCCTCAACCATATAATATGTGTGTCGCTTCAAAACATGTTACAAACTATACTTCTATGGTAAAAGTAGTAATCAATTATTGTCTTGGAAGACATCTCGAAGCGGCATCAATATAATTACCTTTCCCACGTTAAGGAGGTTGGAACGGAGGTAATTTAAAGGTCTTCTCATAAGGAAGACATAAGAGTGTAATTATCTAAGAAGATATATGTCTACTTATGTCGTTTCCTTTTCAAAACTTGTAGCCCTAAGGGCATTGTAGTCATTGTAAACTTCCTTCCACAACTATAGAAGCTCAAGGCATGGGGTAGATCATTAAGTCTCCCCTCTCCTCTCTCAAATTCCTCCTTAGAATTGTCTCCTCTCCTAAACTCTCTCTCTCGATCTCTCTTGATCAAGTTCTCTCTACTTTTATCTCTTCTCATTTCTTCTCTTCCTTTTCTTCCTCTCCTCTTTCACTCCCTTGGTTGAGGACCTTGTCTTGGGATCCTAAATTCAACATAGTATCAGAGCAATGGATTTAGGATCCCCACGTCAAGTTAAAAATTTGAAAGGCTCCATTGATCAAGGTTCACGTAGAGTTCTTCTTGTTGATGAAGCAGTTTTTTCTTGAAGTTGTGCCATGCTAATTTTTTTTCTTATGAGATTATTGTTGATATTTCTTTATTTCTATAAAATGGTTTATGGATGACTTTCTCATCTAATCTGAATGAGAAATTGGTGATTATATTCTTCTGCTTTGAAAGTGGCTCGTCCATGGTGATTATGCTCAATTTTTATTCTCCATGCAAGACTGATTGTGTTATTGCCCTCGTGCATATTATGTTAATGTTTGTTACTAGAATTTCTGTATGAATCAAGGTTCACTATATCTATTATTGACATCTAAGTTTACTATGAGTTAAGCTTGTTGTTCTACCATTTTTTTGAGCTATTATATTGGTTTGTTGTTGCTCCTCTTGACTCTTCCCAAAGAGCTTGGCAAAAGATTGTTTGAGAGGGTGCCGAGAAGGTTTTTTTTTATGAGGTTGCTGGTCTTTGCAATGGTTTTTTGGCATTTCATTGGTTGTTTTATCTTCTCTAATATCTTACCAAAATTATTTGAGGGAAAAGGAAAGAAAAAAATGGCCAAAGTAAGCATGATTCTATCATCCAAAGTTGGTGCATAATTAGAGAAAGAAAGTTTCCTACTTGAAGCAATCCAAAAATTGTTTATTTTAAGAAAAGAAAGTGTCACTATTTGGTTGATTTGGAGCTTTCCTTTATTAAAAGATTTAGTGGTAGTACTTTCCTAATCAGTTTAAGGAAAGAAGAAGAAGAGATTGTGCTATTTTTCACTTGCTAGTTAGCGCATTTGATAAAGAAAGTAAGTTCCCTCTTTGAAATATTTGATTTGATTTCATATCTGGATTATGATTTGATTCAAGTTTAATTCTAAATCTGATTTGATTTGAGAGAATCTCCTAATTGAGGAAGATTTTAATCCTCTCTAATTGGCGTGAACAACATGTGATTAGTCTCTCATTCATGTTTTAGTGCTTGTTTAAAATAGGATAATAACTTACCTATTCTCTCTTGGTTGAAGATCCTCTCTAATCCGATTTTGAGTTCATGTGTGATAAAAGTATGAGATCTACCTTCTATGATACAACACTTTGACTTCTCTTTGATTGAAGATTTAAATTTGAGTTCAAGTTGCTCCACTCTTCTCAAATTGATTCATATATTTGCATATGTTTGCTGCTCAACCTACTTATTAGATTTCAATATTGCACATAAGAAATTTTTAACTTGATTATAATGATTGGAGACTATATGGGAAGCAAGAGTGATCTCCTTAAAATTACCATCATACACTTGAGAGGGTTACCTAATTATCTGAGCTGGTAACAATCAATTAAGAGGTTTCCCATTACTCGAGACCTTTTAGGTCACTTAACCAAACTAGCTCCACTCATAGATGAAGAAAATAGTTCTTATGTGAAATGGCTCAAGAATGGCACCTTAGTCATTAGTTGGTTTATTAATAGCATGGACGAGCATGTGGCCAATAATGTTGCTCACCTTGAAACTACAAAACAAATTTGAGACACTTGTGTTAAGTTATACTCTAATATGGAAAACTTACAGAAGTTGTATGATGTGTTCTAAACCATGTTCATTACAAAGCAAAGGGACAATGTACATGAATATTTAGCTCGATTTAGAGGAACGATTCAAGAGTGGAAGGTTACTCAACCCTACTCCACTAACATCTCAGTTCAAGAAAAGCAATGAGAAGCCTTAGCAAGTGCTATTTGTCTATCAAACACTAAGCCATATCTTGAAGTGGCTAAGACTCAAATTCTCAGCTCCTCTGCACTTCCGTCATTAGATAATATCAATGCAACATTACTTCGGATACTAGATCCTTCATCCACCTCTCGTACTGAAGTATCATCTACTATGTACGTAGGAAATAGGGCTACATCTTCTACCACCCGAGGATGTGGTAAAAATTATAGAGGAGGCCTAGCAAGATGTGGTAGAACTGGCTCTGGTTCTTCAAGTTCAAAAAATTGGTTGTGCACTCACTATGGTGGATTGAACCATCTGGTAGATACCTATTGGAAGCTTCAAGCCAAACCAAACTATGTCTCTGCCATTGAAGCCTCGGTTCAAAATAAGAAAAATGTAGACTAATTTGAGTCGCAAAGAGACAAGAAGTCTATCACCGATGATGATTATGAACTCTTGCAGAAGATGACAACTTTGATGACATCTCCACCATCTTCTCCTACATCTTCCACCACTGCTTCAGGTATAATTTTTGCCACTTCCTCCTCTTTATTCTAGACCATCAACTCAGGGGCCTCTGAGCCTCTTACATGTAATAAGAGTCTATTATATTTCATGTCTCTATGTCTACCAGACAAGTTTGTTACCATAACCGATGGATCCTACACCAAAGTTCTAAGAAAAGGATCCTCATCTATTACACTATCAATTTCGCTTATCGATGTCTTTTTCATCAATTTTCCTCAAATTAGTTATTTGTTAGCCAGTTCACAATATGATTTAATTGTTATATCACCTTCTCACCTTCTTCTTGTGTTTTTTAGCATCTAACAACTAAGCAGGTGATTGGTGGAGGTCGTGAACAAGGGGGCATTTATTACTTAAACTTGCCTCCAGTCACTATCGTTTCCACTTCTTAGCCAAAGGCAAGATTATGGCACAACCAATTTGGCCATCCATCAACAACATCACTTCAGCGCTTATTTCCATCTTTAAAAACTTTATTAAATTTAAATTATGAAGTTTGCCAATTGAGAAAACACCAGAAGATAACATATCCTCCTTGAACTAAACTTAAAGGTGTTTCTCCCTTTAAATTAATTCATTCAGATATATGGGGACCCTTAAGTGTTTTAAACATATTTCAAGTTAAGTACTTTGTCACTTTTGTTGATGACTTCACTTGAGTCACATGGCTATTTCTGTTCAAACAATGGTTTGAATTTTTTTCTACATTTAAGTCTTTTCATGCCATGGTGTCTACTCAATTTGGAAAACAAAAATAAGTGTTTTAGTTAGATAATGTCCAAGAGTACCTATCTTGTGAATTTCAATCCTTTTGTTAGGATAATGACATTATCCATCAAACATCTTATACCTACTCCCCTCAACAAAATGGCGTAACCAAATGGAAAAAAAATGACATCTCCTAGAGGTAGCGTATGGCCTACTCTACTCTATGAAGGTGTCCTACTTTTACTTGCCTCATGCCATTCTTACAACATGCTTCCTTATTAATAGGCTACCATCTTTAATACTTAACCATAAATCCCCATACTCATTATTATTTCCAACTAAAGACCCTTCTCCCTTCCTTTGAAGGTTTTTGGCTACACATGCTTTGTTCATATCACATCCCCTCAAAAGAGTAAGTTTGAACCTAAGTGTCACACGGTTAGTTTTAGGATAGGTCCGTCTAGCCAAGCGGAATATCTACCCCGTGCGGCCTAGCTATTCCAAAGAACTAGTCAGCCTCCTTGAGCCTCAGATCTTCTAACCAATACTTCACACAAGAAGTTGCAAGCCAAATGGGACAACGAAAATACCAAGATATAGAAGAGAAAAGCCTACGTTGTATTGAGAATACAAGATTACAAAGGATGGCCAAACACTCTTGAAGGCCAAGGCTAAAAACTCTTTCTATACACTTGAAGAGCAAAGAATACTAAGGATTTTTTGACTTCTTTACAATGGGAGAGGCCCCTCTATTTATAGCCTCTCCTTTGGGCTTTAGAAATCTCTAAAAATGCCAAGAAATCCGCCAGATCCGAAAAATTCGAATTCTGGCGCGCGGCGCCTGGAGTCCCGCTGGTGCCGGACTCCAGGAAACCCCATTTCGCCCCGCCAGGACTGTCTGTTGGGGCACGCAACCCCATTTCGCCCCCCCCCCCCCCCCCCAGGACTGTTGGCGCGTGCACGCCTGGAGTCCTGCTGGCGCCGGACTCCTAGAAACCCCATTCGCCCCGCCAGGACTGTCTGTTGGCGCACGCAACCCCATTTCGCCCCGCCAGGACTCTATTGGCGCGTACAACCCCATTTAGCCCCGCCAGGACTCTGTTGGTTCGTGCAACCCCATTTCGCCCCGCTAGGACTGTCTGTTGGCGTGCTGCCTTGTGTCTGGGCTGGCTGTTGGGGTTGTTGCGCGCCTTGTTTCTTGGCCATCCGTTTGGTAAGCTCAAGTGTGTCTTCCTTTGCTGCAGCTGATGTCGGGCCAACCATCTGTGTGCGCCCTTCTGGGCCGTGCCATTGCACTTGGTCTTGGCCATTGCTGCTATTGCTGTGCACTGGACTTGCACAGTCTTCTGCCTTGGTGTCTGGCCACACCATGACTTCATCCTCCGTCTCACTAAGTCTCTTAAGTATATTTTTTTGGGGTTATTCTCATAGCCAAAAAGGTTGTCTGTCTTAATTCTTCTCTTAAGAAGTTCAATTTTTTCTAAGGGTGTCACCTTTTTCGAGGACACATCTTTTTATTCTTCAAAAGATGTTCCTCCAAATATTTCATCAGTTCAGATTGCTCTGAAGCCCATTGTGGCACTTGATGTGGATCTACTACAATCCCCTAAAGCCTTGACTGACACCAAACTTGTGGATTTTACAAATCCCTCTGAGGTAAGCCCATCTTCTCTTGTTGTATTTTGCCCACGATTTGATACTCAACCCATAGCTCTATGTAAGGAGCCTCAGACTTGCACTAGATCTTCCTCTTCTCATCCTATAACGAATTTTATTTCTCACAATTGATTGTCTTCTTCATGCTATCAATTTCTTGCATCTATTTCTTTCTTCTCTGTTCCACAATCATATCTGGAGGCTCTGAGACATCCAAGATGGAAGGTGGCCATGGAAGAAGAAATGCATGCATTATATAAGAATCAGACTCAGGCTCTAGTGGTTCTTCTTCCATGAAAGAAACCCGTGGGCTATAACTGGGTTTTCACTATCAAGCAAAATCTGGATGGTTTTGTTGCTTGCCTAAAAGCCTAACTCGTTGAAAAGGGGTACACTTAGTGTTATGGAGTGGATTATGAGGAAATATTATTGCCAATGGCTAAATTAAACTCGATACTCATCTTACTATCTCTAGCTACTAATTTTTCTTAGTCGATACATCAATTTGATGTATAAAATACCTTCTTGAATGAGGGTATTAAAGAAGATATATATATTCATCAACCACCTAGTTTTGTGGTTGAGTGGGAGTCGGTATGCAAATTGAAGAAGTCTTTATATGGGCTTAAACAGCCTCCTCGGGCTTGGTTTGACAAATTTAGCCAAACAATGTTGCGGTTTGGATTTAGCTAGTGCTTAGAAGATCAAACTCTCTTTATATGGGCTTAAACAGCCTCCTCGGGCTTGGTTTGACAAATTTAGCCAAACCATGTTGCGGTTTGGATTCAGCTAGTGCTTAGAAGATCAATCTCTCTTTGTCAAGAATACATTAAGGGGGGGGGGGGGGGGGGGGGGGGGGGGGGTTAGTCCACAACGAAGTGGAATGAATTTTTCCCACATTACCTAGGTCATCACAAATAAGGTGTTAGTCCACAATGATTTGAATTGAAACGAGATAACACCGTTTCATCTCCTCAGGCAAAAACGACGAAAAACTGATTCTGCCCTTCTTTTCAAATCATTCACTCACCATGAGCAACGGCGTCGCTTCTTCCCCCCCTGAAACTAAAAATTCCTCTCATTTCCTCTTCTCCTCTCCTCTCGCTCGGCCTTCGTCTCCCGACGAATTTTTTTGCCTGACCTTCTTCTCTCGTTTTCGCTCTCTCTGCTCCCTCTGCTCCCTCTGTTGGCTCTCTTCTTTATTTAGAAAAGGACACTGGAATCTATTTTCCAGGCACTAACATTGGAATCTGTTTTCCAGCCACTTCAACTGGCCTGGACTAACACCCAAACATGAGTTGAAGTGGCAGCAATTCATCTCACTTCAATTCAATTTTCCACTTCATTTCCACTTCATTGTGGACTAACCCCCCTTAAAGGGAAAAGTACTACTAGTAATTTATGTGGATGATATCATCTTAACTGGCCGTGATGTGGACAACATGAAAGAAGTCAAAGAGAAGATATGCAAATAATTTTAAACAAAGGATCTTGGACTTCTAAAATATTTTCTAGGTATTGAGGTATTCCAGTTAAAACATTGGATTATATTATCTCAAATAAAGTATGTTTTAGATCTACTAGAGGACACATGGATGATGGGTTGTCAACCAGTAAATACTCTTATGGATGCCAATAGAAAGCTATGTGCAAGCTTTGGAGAAGATGTTGATATAAGCAAATATTAGAGGTTTGTGGGAAAACTTATTTACCTTACAGTGACCAAACCAAATATCTCATATGCAGTAACTATAGTAAGTCAGTATAACAAACCACAACTTACCCATTGGCAAGCAGAGGCGATCCTGAGGTATTTAAAAGGAGCTCAAGGGAAAGAGTTTCTCTATAAGAATCATGACCACTTCAACATAGAAGGTTTTTCAAATGCAGATTGGACTAGATCACCTGATGACAGGAAGTCCACTTCAAGGTATTGTACCTTAGTTGGAGGTAACCTGGTTACATGGAGAAACAAAAGGTGGAATATTGTTGTGGAGTCTAGTGTAGAAGAAGAGTACAGAGTTATGACCCACACAATCAGTGAGATTCTATGGAGTGAATCTCTTCTTACCGAATATGGATTCTATAAAGGAACTTCTATGGAATTATATTGCACAAACAAGCGGCTATTCATATCACTTAAAATCGTGTCTTCCACGAGAGGACAAAACACATTCAGGTTGGTATCATATCTCTCAGACATGTTTCATCACAAGGGCAGGTGGCAGACATTCTTACGAAACCAATCACACTCATAATTTTAACCACTATATGCGACAAACTAAGTATCTAAGATTTTTTATCTGTCACAGCTTGAGGGGGGGGGGGGGGGGGGGGGGGGGGGGGGGGGGGGGGGGGGGGGGGAGGGAGGGGGGAGTGTTGGAAGATATCTCAAAGTGGCATAAAAGCAATTACCTTCCCCACGTCAAGGAGGTGGCAAATGAGGTAATTTAAAGCTTTTCTTGTAAGGATGGAACAAGAGTGTAATTATCTAAGATAATGTATGTCTACTTATGTCTTTTCTTTTTCAAAGCTTGTAGCCCTAAGGGTATTATAGTAATTATAAACATCCTTCCACAAGTATAAATAAGGTTCAAGGCATAGGGTAAATCATTAAGTCTCCCTTCTTCTCTCTCAAATTCATCCTTAGAATTGTCTCTTCTCCCAAACTCTCCCTCTCCATCTCTCTAGCCAAGTTTTCTCTTCTTTATCTCTTCTCCTTTCTTTTCCTCCTTTTTTTCCTCTCCTCTTTCACTACCTTCGAGGACCTTGTCATGGGATCCTAAATTCAACATCGTGCTTAGGGGCAGTGAGGTCAATGGACTCTGGGAGGTGTTAGGAAGCCAACTTCTCAATGTTGTCAACAAGTATGAGGTCAAAGAAATTATGTGATAGTAAAGTCCACCATTGCTGAAAATTTTGGAATGAGTCTATGCAAAGCTTGGCCAGAGGTCAGCATCACAGTGCATGTAATGAAAACGATTAGAATAATGCAATTAAGCACGTTTTGCAAATGTTAAATGTGATAAAACAAGAAACATGTTTTAAGTGATTGCATGGATGCACCCAGAGCTGAGTTTAAGTAGATGAACTAGTACATTCACTTGAACCCATTCCCGAGTAGAATGGGTGAATCAGGATTCCCACCGAAATCCTGGTTAATCGACATGAACTCATCGGGCAGCAAAAAAAATCTCCCAACCTGTCACTTTTTCTGCTCTCTCGCACCCGCGTGGTCCTCTTTGCTCTCCCTCTCGCTTTCGCCTCTCCCTTTTTCCTCTCTCATCTCCCTCTCTAGCTCTCGGCCCGCAGCAGCGCTGCCTCTACCCCTCCGAACTTTCGTCTCTTCCACCACCCCCACAGCTGCTGCGCTTATAAAATCTCCAACTTCTCCCTCCATTTTTTCTGTTTTTTCAATCACCAGAGACGTTGTCTCTCTTCGAGGCTAATTGAAACTTGATTTCCCTCTTTCGTTCCTGCTTTTTTTTCAAATAATCTGTCGGTTCCGTTTGTGAGATAAACCTTTTATCAGTCTGTCACCGGGGATGAAGATCTGGGTATCCCCCAGAGACGTTGACTCTTTTCTAGGCTAATTGAAACTCGATTTCCCTCTTTCGTTCCTGCTTTTTTTTCAAATAATCGGTCGGTTCCGTTTGTGAGATAAACCTTTTATCAGTCTGTCACCGGCGATGAAGATCTGGGTATCAAGGATAATTTCATATCGAGACTGGTGCCTGGGGTTTTGAGGAACATCCTGTTGGCTTCAGTTGTGTGTCTTCTTCATCGATTTTGGGATTTTTTTTATTTCATATGATGCGGCTGGATAATCGAAAGGAGTAATTTGTGCTGGGAGGGATTTGTTTGGGAGGGAAGGATTATGGCGATGACGGCTACATCGTTCAAGAAAATTGAAAAAGCTCATCAGATGTACATTGACGGGAAGCATGAGGATGCTTTGGAGCTTATACTTGAGCACTTGTGATCTGGATATATTTTGCATCTGGGAGCTTCAATATTTGACCCGTGTTCTTAACAATTTGGGTGATTTTGATTAATGAAGAGTAGAGATTGTTAAAGTAAGCATTTGGTCAATTATTTTTGTTTAATTTTTTTTATTACTGAATTAAATTAGTGATTTAATATATTTATTTATTTATTATATTAATTTTTATTACTGTATTAAATTAGTGATTTAAGAGTGGTAATTAAAATATTATTAAAGTAAGCATTTGGTCAATTACTTTTTGTAATTATTACATTTTATGTCTTATGTTATTAATAAAATAATATATTTATTTATTATATTCATTTATGTTCTTTTTTTACTTTTTATATATCTATTTTTTATAATTAATTAGTGCACAGTTAATTGTCACGTGTAATTATTGTATTAATTTATAATAAATTGTAATAATTTATAATAAATTGTAATAATTTATTCTGTAATATCTTATTTAATTAATTAGTATATTAATATATTTAATTCTACATTAAATTACTTATTAGTGTAATAACCATGTTTGTTTTGGTTAATTATTTATTTAGTTATATGTTCTATTTAGGTATATTATAAAAAATTACTCATTCTCTTGTTTGTATCATATTTTTCATTTTGGACACTAACACTGGAAATTGTTTTCCAATGCACTTGAACTCGTCTACACTAACACCAGCAAGTGATTCACTTTCATTTGAGCTTGAACCCGAAGTGCACGATAAAATGGTCACCAAATAGAGATAAAAGGGCTAATTGATCTTGATTGTCAGCTTGTTGATCCTCTTGTTAAGAGATTCCATGTGGACAATGAGGTTGGTAATGGCAAAGAGGATCCAATAAAAGGCAAGGACAATGGTAAATGGGAATCTCGAGCCGCACATAGCAATAGGAAGAATAAAATACCAAGAAGGAAAAAAACAAACAGACATGGTTAAAACTTAAAATTTTGAATGAAACAAATTATGGACTAAACTAGTCAAAGATTAATAAATAAATACTTAAAATTAAGGATCACACCAACTCATAGAACCTACTATAATATCTTTTTGGAATTTTAAGAGAGGAAAATAATTCATTGATTATAATAAATTGAGTATAATGAGTTTCTATTTATAATAGAGCTAATTCCTAGTGTTAAATTTCTGGAGAAGGAAAATAATTCACTGACTTGATTATAATTCAGTACAATGAACCTTTTATTTATAATAGAGGAAATAAGTGGAATCTGATAACAAGTAAACTACTCATGTCCCAGTTACATCCAAAGTCAAACACTTAAAGATAAGTCTTAGAGTAATTAAACAACTAAATAAGAATAAAAAAATAACATAATTAAAACACCTATTAACTGAGTCACTACTATGAGACTTGTTTTTGTAGAGTCTTGTAAGATTCTTCCATTCATGTTCTTCAACAACCCCCCTCAAGCTGAGTTTATCAACTTGGAGTGAAAAACATTTTTGGTATTCAAGAAAAAATCTTCATATTGTGCTTCCCCACACTTAGATATTTCAATCGCTTAAAATTTGGCTACCATAATACGTACAATTCTTTATTATAGATTGTACTTTTTCTCAAATGATAACAATACCCATACTTCAAATCAGAAAGAGGTGTAGCCAATGCAACACTCAACTTTCAAATTGAGTTCTTACACTTAAAGAAAATTCGAAGAAGACATACATCAATTCAAAAGAGTAATGAATGTGACCAAGCTTGATTCATCTTATAGAATCCTTCATGGTAGATTCTGTCTGCTACTTCAACTTTCATACTTCTCCCCTTCAACCTAGGAGGTAATGGTAGCGATCCCAATTTGAAACAAAAAAATAATTATAGTAATTATCTCCTCCATCATGGTGTCCTAAGGATAAGTACTCAATCAGATAGAGATTTTCAAAAAATAAAAATAAAAAACAATGGAGGAGTCAAAACCAACCTCAAAGGATTTTGAACACAAGATAATGTCTATCACTCAAAGGACGTCGATAAAAGAACCCATGAAATGGCACTAATAAAATAAACACCACAGTAGGAGAGATCAATCAGATTAGCTCACAAATCTTGAAGAAATGTTAAACTTCAAAATAAAAGCATGAAATCAAGTCTCGCCTCCGCATTTGTTGTTATCTTCATAATATGTACCAGATGAAGGGCCGCTCTATGAGAAGCTGGTCATCGTTGAATTGTGCAATATTGGCCTTGAGGACCTCATTTATGATGAATTGAAGCACCTTCCCATGATAATGTAGAAGAAGAAATATAAATTCTTGTTGATTGGGAGTTGAGTCCCTTCTTGATTTTGATAATAACAAAATTTAATTGAGCAAACAATTGCAATTGTAGCATTTTAGATTCATTTCCTTCCAGAAACCCAAAACTCAAAGGTTTAAGAAATGAATCGACACAGGCTTCTCAAAGACCTCGAGCTCCATGGAATACCAAAAGTGTTCTTGTAGAAGAACCCTCAAAAAGAAGAAGAAAAAATGAAGACTAGAGTTTAGGAAGTATTGAGAAATGTCAAAACTCGGTCTATGTAAGAGAGCAACCCAATTCTTCCAAAACTTGAGGCATAATGTAAATTTTGGAGTTTTATATAAATATTTCACACATGTTAGAATCACCAAGGATCACAAATTCTCATGCTTTAAAAATTCTCATAACTGGCAATGATCGATCAACCAGAAGTGGACAAACCAAAAATATAATGTATGATTGATCAACCAAGGTCGATTTATTGATCATCCAGAACATGGCCAAAGTTTGCTATAAAGTGTTGGAAGATGTAATCTACGTATATTAGCATTGATGTAAAATCTCTTCTTTTCTTATCCCTTTTTCACCCTTCTTTGGGTAAAGGGTATTGATGTAATTATGTAATTTTTTACTATTATAAATAAATGATAAGGGGGAGGATCAAGCATGTCACTTAACGCTAATCATCTTTCTCAAACTCCCTCCAAGACTTCCATCCCTCTCTCCTTCTCTTTCTCTCTTCTCTCTTTCTCTTTCTCTCTTGTTTCTTCTTCCCTTTGGCTGATGGATTTATATTGATTATCATGGGATCCTAAATCCAACATGGTATAAGAGCTATGGGTTTAGGATCCCGAGGTTAAGGTGGTGTTAACATTGACTTTTTTTATCAAGCTTCATGTCGGATTGTTGTTGGTGAAGCAAGGAGCAAGTTGAAGCATTCAAATTACTGAAAAGATAAGTTTTTTTTCTCCTTTGTTGAAAGGTTTTACTGATCCTTGATCTCGGAAAGAAGGTTGTGAATGATTTTTCTCCTCCTATTTGGATAGAAAATTAAGTGTTTCTATATCTTATATTTTAGCATAAGATTTATGTACTCAATTTGCTTAATATCATGCAAGTTCGATAAAAGGAGCAGTTTATTCATTGTTGATGTTTTGAATCCTAGGAAAATTATAATTTGGATGAAGCTTCATGATTTTTTCTTATAACTATGGATTATCATGATCAAAATCATGTTTAAGATAATTGGTTTTCATAAATGGCTGTTGAATGTTATTGTTTGTTGGTTTGCTCTCTATAGAGCTTGTTGATGGTTGTTTTTTAATTGTTGAGAGGAAAATTTCTTGAGCAAGGAAGTTGTTGTATTTTGTCACGTTGAAAGCTCCCTATTTTGGTTTATACTCTGGAATTTCTTTCCTAAATTAGTCAAGAGAAAAGAGGAAGTCAATAATTGTGATCTTTTATGCAAGTTGGTGCATATGATCATGAAGGATAGTTTCATTCTTTAGAGATATTATGACTTTGTCCAAGATCTTTTTAGAAGGAAGATATGAAAATCTATCTTAGATGGTTGGTGCATATGATCATGAAGGACAGTTTCATTCTTTAGAGATATTATGACTTTGTCCAAGATCTTTTTAGAAGGAAGATATGAAAATCTATCTTAGATGGTATGACTAGCACATGGAATATTTTTCTCCCCTTTTTAAGTGCATGATTAAGCTACATTATTGGTTAAGCTCATATTGACTTCACTTTCTTTCTCTCTTGGTTGATACCTTGCATACTTTGTCACATGTTTGTTAGTGACTAGTTCATAAGTTTTATGGTTGAAGATTATGTGAATATGGGTAATAAAAGTGATTTACTTAAGATCACTACTATACCCATAAGAGGGTTATCAAACTACTTGAATTGGGTCCAATAGGTTAAGAGATTTCTTATCACTAGAGATATTTTAGGACACTTGACTAAACCTGCTCCACCCATAGATTAGGAAGATCGCTCCTATACTAAATGAATCAAAGATGACACCCTTGTTATCAGTTAGTTAATAAACAACATGGAGGAGCAAGCGGCCAATAATGTTGTCCACCTTGAAATCGCGAACCAAATATAGGACACATGTGCCACAAGGTACTCTAATACCTAGAACTTGCGAAAATTATATGATGTCTTTAAGAATATGTTTAATACAAAACATGGGGAGAATTTGCATGAGTACTTGGCTCAGTTTAGAGGGTTTATTTAGGAGTAGAAAATTGTTCAGCCCTACTCTACTGACATTTTAGTTCAATAAAAGCAACATGAGGTTTTAGTAGCTGCCATTTGTTTGGCCAATATCAAGCCATACCAAGAGGTGGCTAAATCACAACTTCTCAACTCCACATCACTTCCATCATTTGATGATATAAGTGTCACATTACTTCAGATTCTAGGCCCCTCTTCCACTTCTCAAGTTGAGATATCTCAAACTATGTACTCTGGTAATAGGAGTACAAATTCAACCAACAGAGGCCGTGATAGAAATTCTAGAGGAGGTAGAGGAAGAAGCGATAGAGCTGGTTCAAACTCCTCAAGGACTAATAACCGAGTGTGCACTCATTGTAGAGGATTAAATCATCTGGTTGATTCTTGTTGGAAACTTCATGACAAGCCAGATTGGGCTATTGCCAATCAGGCCTTGATTAATAATACTGAAAAGAATGAAGAAATAACTAAGTCACAAAAAGGAAAGAAAATGGTCTCAAATGATGACTTTGATCTATTGCAGAGGTTGAAAACCGTGATGGTACCCACAACCACATCTTCCTCCACTACATATGCTACTACTACTATCTAATATATGATTTCTGCCACTTCCTCCTCTTCATCTTGGATAATTGACTCTAGGGCCTTCGATCATCTCATAGGTAATAAAAGTATTTTACATTCATTGTCTCCATGTCTACCAGATAAATTTGTTACCATAGCAGATGGATCTCAAACCAAGGTCCTTGGGATGAGATCCTCCTCTACTACTCCAATATTTCGGCTTCATGATGTTTTATTTGTTCCTCGATTTATGTTAAATTATTTTCTATAAGCCAGTTAAACAAGAAGTTTAATTGTTTTCTCACTTTCCCCCTTTCTTCTTGATTGGTGGAGGTCATGAAAAAGGGGCTCTCTACTACCGAAATTTGCCTGATTGTGACATCTATCTCTCATCGAGAGACACAACAATGACACAACATATTGGGGCATCCGTCATTGTCATAGCTTCAGTACCAATTTCCTTTTTTCCAATCTCTTTCTTGTTTAAAATTTGAGGTGTGTCAATTAAAGAAACACTATAGAATTACTTATTCTCCTCGAGCTAAAGTTTAAGGTATTTCTCCTTTTTCCTTGGTCCATTCTGGTATATGGAGACCCTTGAGTATTTCAAATGTTTCTCAAGTTAAGTACCTTATTCCATTTGTTGATGATTTCACTAGAGTATCATAACTGTTTCCATTCAAGGATAGATCTGAGATTTTTTCCACTTTAAAATTTTTTATGCCATGGTCTTGATTCAATTTAGTCACAAATTACAAGTACTTTTCTCTGATAATGCCAAGGAATATATGTTGGGAGAATTTCAAACCTTTTGTAAGGAGAATGACATTACTTATCAAACCTCATGTGCATACACCCCTCAACAGAATGATGTTGCTGAACGAAAGAACCGACATCTTCTTGAAGTGGCTTGTGGTCTTCTTTACTCCATGAATGTGCCCTCTGTTTATTTTATACATGCTATTCTCACAACCTATTTTCTTACTAATTGGCTACCATCCTTCGTGCTTAATAATAAGTCTTCATATTCCTCATTATTTTCGGGAGATGATCTATTCTCTCTTTCCTTGAAGGTATTTGGTTGTACTTGTTTTGTACATGTCACATCCCCATGAAAAAGTAAGCTAGATTGAAGGGTTATTAAGTGTGTTTTTTGGGTTACTCTCTTATCCAAATAGGATACGTTTGTTATAATCTCTCTCTTTCAAAATTGTTTGTATCCAGGGATGTGATATTCTTTGAAAGATACACCTTTTCACACCTCCACAGAGGCTCCTCCGGGTCTTTCTTCGGTACCTATAGCCCTAAGCCTATTGTGCCCATTGATGCAGACATCTCTCTTTAGCCATCTGAAGCAATGGCCGATACCACACATACAAAATTTTCAATTCTGATTTGAATTTACAAGAGAAAATTTTGAAATTATGGATGGGAATTTATGGCATCAATTTAACACACTTTTTATAGCCATGTGATAAAAAATTCAATACTTAGATTTCAACCTCATATAGGCCTTGAAAACGATTTTTTTTTACAGAAACTTGAAATTCCAAATTGAAGGACATTAGGGAAACATACCATGAACTAATGATAATTCAAAACATGGAAAAAGATGACTTTGGAACTTGATTTGAACTTGAGACTTGCTAGTTTTTTTTCAGCCCTTATGAAATGATGAGCATGAGCCTCTTGAAGCCTTCAAACTTCCAACTATGCTTTACTTTTGACCAACTTATTAAAACCCTAGAATCTTTGCTCTGGCACCATGTTAGATTCTTGGATCTCATGCTAAAAGAGGATAGGGTTAGAGAGGAGTATAAAAGAAGAAAGGGAAAAAAAGAGACTTGTAAGAAGAACTCTTAGGGAGAGATTTTCTCTCACACACAAGGAGAACTCATCATGTGAACCTTAATTCATATATATATATATGTATATGATAGTTAAAAACAATAGTACAAGTGAAAGAAAAGAGGGACTTAAAGTCCTACAAAATTACAACTAGTGTCACTCATTTACATAATTATAAGATATGTCATTAAACATTGATGTCATGCTTCTTGTCTATTTCAATAAATGATGATACAAGGCATATAGGAGTATACGAGGATATATATTTGATGAGGAGGTTGTTTTGCAATCATGTTTTAGTATGATATTTTTTCCGTAATTTATAATAATATCATGTTGTGACTATTCCTCAATTCCTCATTTTTTTTATTTTACGACTTTTTCATGCTATTCTAGTTTTCTAAAGTAAATGACATTAATTAATTTTTAAAAATTAATTTATTCGTAGCTTTCAGTTACCCAATACACCACTTGGAAATGTCATTTGATACACCCAAAACATCTAAGTTTTTTGGGTACCCCTGTATGGGATTCTCGACACACCCACGACTATGAGGTCCAATTGAACCAAGTTCAATTGGTTGGTTTTGTTCAAACTTCACAATACCCACTTATATCTATAATTTGTATGATAATGGCTACGTACATGAGTACCTTCCAAGCATAGTATCACTCAACTTGATTAAATATGGGGATGAATAATAATAAGCTATAAAATTATATAAAATATATAAGTTATTTTAACCATCTATGTAAATTAATTAGACTAAATTTTAATAATAAAAATAAATTATTTTTAATTAAATATGTATTCCACTTTTAAATGTACCATATAAGTAGACCATATGGTCCGGTTCGGGGCACGGAAATTTGTTGCAGCGCACTTTTCTGCGCCAAGTTCTTTTGACTCTCACCATGGGGGGAAATCCTCCCTAGGGTCGGACCCGATACCCTGTTTGCTCACATCTACATGGGGTGGTAACGTGTAAAAGAAAACAATTTGCGAAACGAAAAATCCAAAAGCTCAAATAAATCAATGGAGTCTGCTGTACTTGCGAAGCCTTAGCCTTTAGCATATAAAAAAACGCTTCATTCTCCATGCCAGCTTCGTCAGAGATAATTGGTATCCCCAAACCCTAACGGGGAAAATGGCTTAAAAGTCCTTGCAGAGCTCCTGTTCTCTTCATTTGATTAGAACCTTTGTCGAGTGAAGAAATACAGTCGATTCTCGCCATCCACAATCCCAAAAGATGTCGGGCGGTTTCTTTCGGGTTAGTTTATCAATCCTCGTATGCGCTTTTCCCGCTGAAGTGTAGTTACACGAATTTTTGGGGCTAATCGGTCTGTCTTGCTACATTATAGTTTCTGGTTCTGAATCAGTGAAACGTCAATTTGATTTCCCGTTCTCTCAGGGCACGTCTGCGGACCAGGATACTCGCTTTTCCAATAAGCAGGCGAAACTGCTCAAATCGCAGAAATTTGCCCCGGAACTGGATCACTTGGTTTGTTTTTACTCTGTTTACATTCTATCGAAATCTTTGCTTTAGTGGACGCCTGGAATCTAGCTATTTCGTTTATCCTGTCTGGTGTGAACTTCTTTAGTGGAATTGAGTTTTCTTTCTTCCTTTTTAGGTGGACATGAAGAAAGTGAAGATAGATGTTATAAAACCCTGGATTGCAGCTAGGGCGACCGAGCTCCTTGGTTTTGAAGATGAAGTACTTATCAATTTTATCTATGGTCTTCTTGATGCCAAGGTAAGCTGTTTCTCGTGTTATCGTGTCTCATGTTTCAAGAGGTTGCTGTTGACTTTGTTTATTACTGTGCTGAGGAACGGGCAATGATTTTTGCAGAACGTTGATGGAAAACAGATACAGATCCAGCTGACCGGATTCATGGAGAAGAACACTGGAAAGTTCATGAAAGAACTATGGGCATTGCTACTTAGCGCAGAAAAAAATGCTAGTGGCATCCCTCAGCAGTTTTTGGATGCCAAGGAAGAGGAGACACGGAAAAAGAAGGTCTTTTATTATTTTCTTTTGAAAGTGGAAAAGAAGGTCTTCATTCATATATTGGAAGAACTATATTTTCTTCTGTTAATATTTGGTCCAGAAGTTTAATAAAACAGCAAATTTGGTCCTTAAGCGTCCAATTCTTTGTTACAGGTAGAGGCAGATCGAATTACTCATGAGATTCAGCGAAAGAAAGAAAAAGAGGGAAGGGATTATGAATCCACAAGGAAGATGGTAACTTTTCCATTTGAGCAAGATTTATTTCCCACGTTTTAAGAGTTTTTGGTTTTGACCTTCCTCTTTTCTTTTTCTGGTATTCAGCCTGCTTCTGCAATTATTTGGGTTCATGTCCTTCTTTACCTCAAACTACTGTAGGATAGTGACACCGATGTCTCAAGAGTTGCAAATATTTCTGATGGAGATTTTAAGAAGAGTGTAACTGCTCGCTCTGATGAAGAGAGCGGACTGGATGAGAGGAATGGGTCAGAGAGAAGGACCAGGTTAGCATTTCCTGCTATTTTTTCATATACACACGTATTTATGTATATGGTTGACACATACTTTCTACCCAAATTTGATCGTACGGAGAATCCTGTAAGGGCAGATAATTTGGAAAACAAGTGTTTGAGAGCACATGTGCTCAACTATTTTTCGTTTTAGTATTTTATAATATATGTTTCTTCATATCATACAATTTTGCTTGGTTGAGCAGTCATTTTTAAATGATGCTGTTTGTTTTATACCTTAAATATTCAGTATGGATTCTCACTTTTTGACTCTGCTAAGCACTACTACTTACCATGTTAGGAGATTTTGAGCATGTTTAAATTGACTTTTCAAATGTGGTAATTGGAATAATTGAAGTATGAACTTAAATCCTGTGAAGCATTTTTGGTTTACTGCTATTTGGAAGATATCATGTTATTCAAAAAGGTTCTCAAGGATACTTTGATTTGTTTCTAGTGGCTGCTTTAAGTCACCATTTTTTTCAATTCCACTGCCTATAACATAAGTTACACTTCACACAATGATGTGTGCTTCTCCATTGTACTGTACGTTTTACAGTTTCCACATATGTGTTGTATGTCAATGCTGCATCTTAAATTAACCATGGCC
Source organism: Aristolochia californica (assembly GCF_029961685.1). NCBI lineage: Eukaryota > Viridiplantae > Streptophyta > Magnoliopsida > Piperales > Aristolochiaceae > Aristolochia > Aristolochia californica. The sequence continues at coordinate 28,761,984 of NW_027181771.1, forward strand.
TGAAATTTAGCTGTGACTGTTCATTCAAAATGGGGGATTGTCTAGATTACTAGTATGCAACATAGAAACCTGGATCGAATATCCAGTTCTGTGCAGATTCATTATTTACCAAGTTACTATGCACTGGTGTCTGTTGTAATCTTTCAAATTTATTTCTTGCTGTATGGGCATCATTTCGCTATGTAACGGCAACTAGTGCGACTCCCTATTACTCAATTCTATCACATTTCTGGTTTCTTCCATGGTGTTTGTGCTCTGTCCTCATGTAGGAATTAAAATTACATGTGTTTTTTTTTTTTTTTTTTTTGCTTCGATAAAAATCAATAAGTGTTCATAGCATAGTTTTGGTTCTTTACGACCTCAAATCTTGATTTTGTTCTCTCCATTGCACTCTCTAACACACACAAACACATAGTAGAATAAGACCAGCATCAGACACTCTTTATTTTGAGCAATTTGTCTCAACTTATTTCCTCAATTTATATCTTTTCTTACATTCTCGATCATAGAAGTGTAGTTCTAATAGTGTTTGTTTCAGTATGTAGGGTTTTGCCATCATGATAATTTAAGCATTTGCTTTTTGCCACTGATGATCTAAGGTAACAGTTAGGTTGGTATTGATGGTTTTTGAAGGAGGATGGTATAGACTAATATGTGGACAAGTAACTGAAAATAGAAAAAGAAACATTTCTGTTGTGTCTCTTTGGATTTTCTAAGCTAGAGTTGTCTTTTTCCTTTTAGGCTGTCCCGTTCCCCACGTTCCTTGAGTCAGTCGCCAACTCGTCGGTAGGTCATTCTTATTGATACTTATTTTTATATAATTCATCACATTGGATAAACCCTAAACAGTAAATCTTGTGGAATGTTTTGGATGTCACAGTAAAAGCAACTTCTTATTTTCTTGCAGAAACACACCTTCTCCTGTCAGGTCAAGCAGCAAATCATTTTCTCGCTCGCAGAGCTACTCAGAGTATACTTCTTTCTGTGAAGCAACTTGATCTCATAATTTATGGAATATTTTTAATTTTTAAGAAGGAACCCTATCACCAGGATTAGTGAATATGTTCATTTTAAGGAAAAAAGCACTTTTATCTTGTTATGCTGATTGGCTGTAAGTTCATTTTTTCTTCTCCTAGTGAAAGGCAGAAATCGAGGAGCATGCCTCGATCACCTCCAAAACGGAGACAGTCTATTTCTGTGGGAAGGCGTTATCATTCTCCATGCAAGCATTCTGTCTCTCCTCACAGCATGCAGCCACCACAAGTTCCTCGATCTTCTGCAACTAGGAGATTATCTCCTCATTCACGACGCAGGTCACCCTCCCCTAGGCGACGCAGGTTACTCTCCCCTAGACGACGCAGGTCTCCCTCCCCTAGGCACCGCAGGCCACCTTCGCCCAGGCGACACAGATCGCCTTCACCCAGGCGACACAGATCACCTTCACCCAGGCGACGTCAATCTCCCTCTCCCAAGCATCTTAGATCACCTTCTCCAAGGCATCTTAGATCACCCTCTCCCAAACGATGTAGGTCTCCACCGCCCAATAGACGGAGATCTCCACCTCTCAGCAGACGCAGATCTCCTTCACCCTTGAGAGAGATGTCTCGTTCTCCTCTACGACGTCGATCCCCACCTATTCGAAGAAGATCGCCATTGCCTGTTCGGCGTAGGTCTGTTTCTCCACGATGGAGATCTGCACTCCCTTCTCGACGTCATTCTCCATCTCCTTTGAGGAGGAGGTCACCACCACCTAGATCCCCAAGGCAAAGGAGGAAGTCACCTGTGAGGTCCTCTCCAAGGCGTGCGGTTGATTCTCAAACTTCTCCACGAAAAAACTATAGGTAATTGGTTTTAGATGTCTCTGCCTGTCCGGTGGTTGTAGGATCCACTTTATCCTCAATATATATATTTTTAATTAAGCGATGAATTGAATTATTTATGTACTGGGGTTGCAGTCCATACAGAAGTCCAATTCCTCACCGGAACCGTAGGAGCTTGAGTAGGGATCATGATGGTCGAGCTAATGGTGTGGGTTTTATGGAAAGCCATGATGAGTTTGCCTCTAGAAGGTACTTTCTATGGATCTCCGGACAGCCTTAGCTTTGTTGTGTGTATGTTGAACCTCGGGGTAGTCTTACCTTACTCTTGTTTTTGTGTAAAACCGTTTCCTGTGGTTCTCATGCATTTTACCCTAATTCATAAAAATGGTTATCAGGTTACAGAGGAAGAAATCTCCTGTGTCTCCCATTCCTAGTGCATCTTTTGAGAGAGAGGCTGAATGGTCTGGCACAGTACGCAAGGCAGAGGATTCACGTAAGTCACAAATTTCTTTAAGGTCTCCACAGCGTGACCTGAGGGAGCTGAGTTATCCTCCTAACAAGGGATTGAGGCCTGAGAGATCTCCAAGCCTATCACATTCTCCTCCAAGCAAGCGGAAGAAGAGTCCTGTTGTAGATTGGAGGTGTGTATTTGTTTGTTGTGCTCTTTGTAGAAGGATATATAGTTTTCAGTATCACTACCAAGGTATGTGGTGAAAATTGCTGAAGGGGTTTGTCCCTTCCTGAATGATGTGCAGCTCATCTGAGAGCCCTCCTAAGCAACCTGAGAAACGTGCAGTTTGTTATGATATTCTAGAATCAAGTAAAGAGGAGATTGATATCCATCATGCAAGGTTGAATAGGCCTCAATAGCTGTTTTCTTACTGTTCCTTGTTATGTAGGAAATTTTTTTTTTTAATCTTACACTGGCATACTTTTTATTGCTTGTTCTTTATTAGAGAGGAATCTGGTCATGGGCCTGTTCCTTTGCGGAAGAAAGCAAGTTATTCACCTACTAGGGTTGGCATGGAAAGGCCTCTTGTGGACTTTGATCATGATGAAGATTCTCTAGGCAGAAAGCCTGCCAATCAATCCGAGGTTCACCGCCAGAGAAGGTGCTTGTGGCATCCTACAGATCAGTACTTTCTTGTTGATGTTTTATTTTTATTTTTATATTTTTTAAGCATGTTTAGTTTTTCGCTCATGATGATTTTTTTTTTAATTGTCAGTGCTGAAACTTCTGCAAAAAAGGTGTCTCCTGAAAGGCATAGTCAGCGCACCTCACTTGTATCAGAAGAAATAGAGTATAGTACTGGGCGAATGGGGAAAGAATTGCTTGATCAAGATTGTAATGAACAACTATTAGCTAAGCATCGTGGGAAGCTTTCTTATTCCGCTGGTGATAAGTTAAATGCAGATCAAGTTATTTCAAAGAAATCGTCATCTAGGGAAGATTCTAAAGTTCATGAGAGACTGACTTCTACTAATACTAATGATGAATATGGGGATCATGATCGGAAAACAAATGAGATGCAGAAATCTGTGAAAAAGATGGGTCGAAATGGAGCAAATTCTTATGGTTCAGATTCTGAAAAAAGGGAGACATCTAGATCACATAAAGTGGAGAAGAGAAAATACAAGAAGACAGAGAGCTATGTGGATGATGTTGAGTATGATTCTCAAATGGATGAGAGGAAAGAGGGTAAGAGAAAAAGAAAGGAGGAGAAGAGATTGAGGAAGGAAGAGAAACGTCGGAGGCGTGAAGAGCGACGCCGCAAAAAGGAAGAGCGCCGTGCTGGCAAGCTGAAACCCCAGCATGTTGATACTGTGACCCCACCCTCAGATGTGGAGAGAAATCAAAACCTTAGTGGAGATACAGATGGTGATGTTGAGCCTAGGAGGGTCGCACATACAAGTGATTTGGAGGGAACAGTGTTGGAGCAGAAGAAACTAGAGATCGATCTACGAAATAAAGCACTTGAGTCTCTCCGAGCAAAGAAGGCTATTAGTCATTAATTTTGTTAACTATGGCTTGGAAACATTTTGATGGTTTTGTTTTTTTCTTTTTTTTGTAAAACTCTATCTTGTTTACAGCTTTGATTAGCCATAGATTATGTTCTGAAGAATGGGACAATCATATCTTATAGAGTGACTGTCTCCTGTTATACAGTACTTCTGTTTGATATGTCTGTCTTTGCTACTGGCAGATGAAGTTGATAAATGACAGTTTCCTGAGATATTCCTTTGATGCAGCTTTGTGCAGCCTTGCTAGTAGTTTATTTTTCTGGTAATGTCTGTTTTACATTCAGATTTGTTGTTTCGTCGAGCTTTTTAAGTGTCTTTTAAGAATTAGAGACTCTTTATGATGATTTGGCTGTTTGCTAGCTATAGTTGGTTAATCAATTCGTTGGACAGAACTTGTTCTATATCTTAAGTTTGTGCTGTTTGGTGTGAAGATGGTATTTGTCTGTTGGTAGAGAACCTTTTCAGGATCATAGATTGTTGTGAACTATTTCAATTTTCTCTTTGAAAACCTAAAGGCCTTGACAGTTTTGTATATGAGGTTGGTACTAAAGCAGCTTTCTGGTTGATTGATAGATGAGAATACAGTTGAGTAGGTGACTTGGTTGAGCAGGCCATATGCGGAATGACCAGCAAATCAGATGAAATGTAAGTAAGCGATAGATGAGAGTACTGTCAAGTAGGTGACTTGGTTGAGCAGGCCATATGGAGAATGACCAGCAAATCAGGTGAAATGTAAGATGCTTGAGGTTCTTAGAGGAAGGCTCCGATTTGAATATCATTTACCAAATTTTGCATTACTATAGATATTTTGCTGTTATTTTATCACGTGGTTTTATAGTTGGGTTGTTGGCAGTTTTGGGGATTTGTTATGTTTAATATACATGCTTCAGTTTCATCCTGTATTCATGTTGATGTGAGCTGAAAAGGTCGTCATAATGTATTCTGTGTTGATCCTGTAAACTGCCATTTTATGTTCTTTCTTCAGTTTTCCAGAAAAAAATTTGACCTGTTGGACCTTTTTCTCAATGGCCACGGGGTGGTTGGTCTAGTGTGAGATCTCAGGTTCAAGTCTCACCAGGGTATGATAGGAGGTAGTATTCATAATCAACACTTAAAGAAAATATTAACTATTCAAATACACTTTTTATGTTCAATGGATGTTTGTCATGTATGAGTGACTTTTGGATCCATGCAACCATTTCTTTCATCAGCCAAGTGGTTTTACATAATGAGCTTACAAGCTATCCATTTCCAGTTACAGCGCAGTCCATGATTATCTCGAGTTATTTTGATTGTTGGAAGTAGTGAATGTAGGGAAGTTTGTTAAATTAATTCATTATTGGCATTCCATTTGACTGTTCTCAAATGTGTATGTTGTTGTTTCTATTTACATCTAGACTTTCTTCTCATGATGTTCAAGCAATAACAAAAGATTTTGTAAAATGCAGCAGATCAGTTCAACCAATAGTTCTGAACCAAAATTGTATAAAGTTCATAGGGTGTTGCAGATCTCTGTTAATATTTTTGTAAAATTTTAAAATTAGGAAGAATAGGAGAAGAAAAGAAATACTTTATTCAATTTTTTTTATATGGTTTTCTAAACCCTTCTTGGCTGAAAAATCTTACCTGAAAAACAGTATTATCTGATGCTTGTTTGCTTGGCATTGCACGGTCTTAGTTTACTTGTCTAACTGCAATTTAGTTATTACTTCATTCCATCCACGAGTACATTGAAGATTGACTGCAACTTGTAAGCTACGCAACATTCCAATCCTTCTAATGATAGGAAATAGTTTTCCATACTTTATTAACCCTGAAATTGCACTGGACGAGTTTGATAACTGTGAAGTCTTCGACTTTGGACTAGAACCTCTTCTGATCCGTGTACTTGTTCATGTGTCTCATGACTTTATGAAGATTGGGCAAGATCAAGACAATCCTTCCATTTTAAGGTTAGTTATGAGGCTGTAGGTTCTTCCAATTTTGACGTGGTATAAGCTAACGAGTTGTTGAGGGTAGCTATTCCGTTGCTAAACTTGTATGGATTATGGTATGTGAACTTGTTCTTTTGCTAGTTATATTTCATGCTTTATCTAATCTGAGGTTGGAAACTAGATGAAAAGATCCAAGTTAGTTTCAGTTACGTGTGGCATTGAGTCTAATCAAGCTTGAACTTGCATACGTCGAACTCAAACTCGAACACGAGTCTCGTATTTGAGCTCACGAATTGTAATTGAGTTTGAGTTCCAACTGATATTTAAAATTTTGTATAAAATACAAGTTGAATGCTGCAAAAATCTTTTTACGTCAATGATCATTTTTTGTTATCATTGGCAACACTTTCGAAAGGCAACAAAAATAGTAAAAAGTCTTGACGAGGACCGACGGGACGAGAACACGATTCCCAGAAACGACTGGTGTCCAACTCTTCTGTTGCAGATAAACGAGTCTGAGGTGGCACCATGCTATAGGTCCGCGTGGTACATCGCCCAAATCCAGATAAGCAAACTCGCCATCTCTCCTACTTCCTCCCAAACACTTCCTCCCAAACCCCCCACGGCAGAGTCTCCACCTTGTTCTGCCCTGCGCCCTCCCATGGCGCCCACTCTCACCTCTAACTCCTTTCTCTTGACCGCTCCTCTTCCTTCGAAAGCCGCCGCCAAGTCTCTCAGATCCACGAGCCATGTCTTCGCCAAATTGAACTCCCCTTTCCCTCCCTTCCGTATAGGGAAGCGGGAAGACGACTCCGAAGCCCAATCGCAGGAGAGCGGTAAGGGCAATAATAGTTTCTTCGTAGATTTTGGTAAGATTCCGGACGTGAAGTCTCTGCTGCCTGTCGTCCGTCAGCCTTCGACGCTCGGGATCTCGCGGCGGAAGGATCCGCGCACGGTATTCGTTGCAGGGGCAACGGGACAGGCTGGGGTTCGCATAGCGCAGACGCTGCTGCGGCAAGGATTCGCAGTTCGAGCCGGAGTTCCGGAGCTTGCTGCCGCTCAAGAACTCGCCCGTCTTGCTGCTCAATACAAGGTCAGAATTCGCCCCGATTCCCGCACTAATTTCCTCGATGCGCATGGTTTTTACTGTGGAAACTCAAGACTGACATTAACGAACGTTGATCGTTTAGTACAGAGCAGAGAGACCTGTCTGCTTGGACGGGGCATTTTTGTAAATTTTTCTTGATTCTCAGAAGTCAAACTGAAACACTGCGACAATATTTCAGCTCATTTCCACGGCGGAATTCCGGCGCCTGAATGCGGTGGAGTCCGGCTTCCAAGATGCAGAATCGATCGCCAAAGCGATCGGAAACGCCGCGAAAGTCGTCGTTACGATCGGTTACTGTGAGAACGGGCCCAATTCTCCTCTCACGACCTCCGACGCCCTCAAAGTCGTCCAAGCCGCTCAGTTGGCAGGAGTCGGCCACGTTGCCATTGTCTATGACAACTCGTCGATGGCTGCCGCCTCCACGTACAACGTGCTCGACGGCATCACCTCCTTCCTCTCCAACCTCTTCACCAAGTCTCAGCCCTTAACTTTTACAGAACTCCTTCAGGAAATCGTGGAGACGGACGTCAGCTACACGGTGATAAAGGCCAGCTTGACGGATGACTTCTCGAAGGAGTATTCGGGGAACGTGGTGGTCGCGGCGGAAGGGAGCGGTGGAGCAAACCAGTACAAAGTAATGTAATGGGTGCGAATTTTTTTCTAACTTTTTTAACAATGGTGAATAGAATTAATATGTTGGCTCTTGATTAAATGATCGTAGAGAAATATGCTTCGGGCGAGTTCTTTTGAAAATTGTTAATAGTAATTCTTAATTTGATTGTTTGATTAGGTATCTAAATCACAGATAGCAGAGTTGGTCGCCGGCGTTTTCTCTAACACTTCTTTAGCGGAAAACAAGGTATGATACCGCGCGTAGTAGGATTTTAAAGTTTAGTCTTGTGCTGAGCAGATTCAATTCTCCGATCCCATCTCCCAGATGCCAAGAAAAAGATAGGTTAGACAGATTAGCATCCAAACTGGCTATTGTAAAGAACTTATTTTCAGGTGGTTGAAGTTTCCACGGATCCATCCGCGTCTTCAAAGTCTGCAGAAACACTTTTCAGGTAGTCTAAAGAACTTCTTTGCTTGAAAAACATACTTTAAACTGCATCAAAACTTCTCTGCTGTGATTCAAATTTTTATTTATCTCGAACAATAAGATTAGCATCCTTGCAAATTTTATATGGTTTTTCGTTTGTTTCCAGCGCCGTCCCCGAGGATGGTAGGAGGAAAGCCTATGCTGAAGCTCTGACCAAGGCAAAAGCAGAGGAAGAAGCTCTAATAGCCTCAGAGAAAGCTCGTGAAGCAGCAGCGGCTGCAAAGAATCTTGAAGATGAAGTGAAAAAACTATCGCAGAAAGAAGCCCAAGCAGCAAAATTTGCCGAACAAGCCGAAGAGAAGGCAAAGGCTGCGGGTTCATCTGTGGAGAATCTCCTGAGTAAGGCTAAAAACATGAGTGATTCTTTCTCCTGGGATAAGCTGAGTTCTCAAATCACCAACTCTGTTCCTCTGAAGATTGATGATTTGCCCAAGCCAAAATTTGAGATGCCCAAAACCCAGATCGCCACTTTCAGGGGTCAGGCAAAGGCCCAGAGTTTGACCCCTAATAAGGCAGTTGTGAAACGACCAGCACCAAAGCCTAAGTCCAAACAAGCAGAACCAGAGGCAAAGGGGCAGAAGCCAGAGGTGAGGAACGTTTTCGGAGGTCTGTTTAAGCAAGAAACCATCTATGTGGACGATGATTGAGATGTAATTTTGTGGTCCATCCTTCTGTTTCCTGAAGAAGTTTGAAGGTTGTTTTTTTGTTTAATATCTGATTAAGTGGCTGTTAATGAGGTCCAAGGGACTCTCTGTGAGAAGTGGTAACTTCATAATGAACCAAGTCCCCTTATTTCGATTAAGTATTCATCAGATGTCATCCTTAGAATTGAATGACTCAATATTTTATTTATTTTTATTTATTATTTTATGCATTCGTCATTGATATTAATTTGATTTTTGTTTAATTATTTAAAAATAAAAATAATGACATCCTTGCAAATATAATGAAGTAAATGGTAATTGTGTATGTTAGATCTAAGACTACAAACCGAGCTCTATTCCGAGATTAAATCAAAACTACGAACTGTATAATGTAAATGAGAAACCGAAATAGATGCAGAAAGTAAATCAATCACACACGAGGCAACCAAAATTTGTTGTTGGGTGTCTTGAATTGGAAATTCCGCTTCAGACTTGTCGACCCGACCGGCGCTCCTTGTTGGGCATTGTGACCCGACCCGATTTCTCAAATCAGGATTTTGTTGATTTAGGTGTTTTCGAACAAAAGGTAAGGTGGAGAGTTTGTTTTTTACGACATTGAGTTTCGTCAAGGGAGAGAAGGCTTAATCAACTGAGCAAGGGAAACTTAATTTTTTTCCCTTTTATGATTGAGGTTATTTTGGTCAAATGGCTGCGAAGTATACAATAGAGAAGTTCGATGGACAGGTGAGTTTCAATCTGTGGCGCGTGAAAATGGGTGCCCTATTGGTACAACAGGGTTTCTACAAAGCATTGAATGGGAAGGAGAAGCTTCCAGCTACGATATCAGAGGAAGACAAAGAAGAACTTGACATCAAAGCACTTAGTTCCATTCAGTTGTGCTTGACCGATGAGGTTTTGCGGGAAGTTGCGGATGAGATTACCGCGGCTAGTTTGTGGCTCAAATTGGAGCATATTTATATGACTAAATCTCTCACGAACAGGTTGTACTTGAAACAACGCCTCTATACTCTTCGGATGAAAGAAGGTACATCTATTAAAGACCATCTTAATGAATTCAATAAGATTATTATGGATTTGAAGAATATAGATATTACCATTGAAGATGAAGATCAAGCACTGATTGTACTGTGCTCTTTACCTTTTTTGTATGAGCACTTCGTTACGACTATGCTCCATGGGAACAATACCATCTCTATGGAGGATGTTAAGTCAGCCTTATACTCTAAGGAGTTGAGGAAGAAGGTGTCTACCAGTAGGAGTGAGGAGCAAGCAGATGGTTTGTTTGTTAGAGGGCGAACGAAGGGAAAGGAGTTATCAACTTCTAAAGGCAGTGACTGTTCTAGGTTGCAGTCAAAAGGGAAAAAGGGCAAGTGCAATTATTGTCGTCAACCGGGTCACTTTGTACGAGACTGTCCAAAACTCAAAGAGAAAGAGAAAAGAGAAGGAAAGAAAGATGTTCCCAGGGTTGTTGAAGATCATTCTGATGGTTCAGAATATGTTCTCTCAGTTGATGCTTGTGCTGCACACTCACAAGATGAGTGGATACTTGATTCGGGCTGCTCCTACCACATGTGTCTTACCAAGGATTACTTCGCGACATATCAGTCGGCGAATGGTGGTACAGTTTTGATGGGGAACAACATGCCCTGTAAAACTGTTGGGAGTGGAATGGTTCAAATCAAGATGCATGAAGGTATAGTGAGGATTTTGTCAGAAGTTCGGCATGTACCAGATTTGAAGAAAAATCTTATTTCTCTGGGTTCTCTTGATTCCCTTGGTTGTAGATATACTGTTGAAGGTGGACTCATTAAGGTCTGTAGAGGTGCTTTGGTTGATATGAAAGGGAAAAAAGTTGGTAACCTTTATGTGCTTCAGGGCAGTACAATTATAGGTACTGCAACAGTTTCCTCATCTACAAATTCAGATTCAGACACGACTCGACTATGGCATATGCGCTTAGGGCATATGAGTGTGAGGGGTCTAACAATTTTGAGCAAACAGGGTATGCTTGGTGGTCAGAAAATAGGGAATTTAGACTTCTGTGAACATTGTGTTTTTGGGAAACAAAAGCGTCTTAAATTCAGTACGGCAATCCATAGAACCAAGGTACAGTGGTCGGTACTTCATTAACTTCATTGATAACTACTCTAGGAAGGTCTGGCTTTATCCGTTGAAGACAAAGGATGAAGCGTTTGATACTTTCAAGCAATTTAAGGCCATGATTGAGAACCAAACTGGAAAGAAGATCAAACGTCTGAGGATAGATGACGGTTTGGAGTTCTGTTTAGGGAAGTTTAATGATTTCTGCAAGAATGTGGGAATTGCTCGGCATCGCGCAGTGAGGAAGACTCCTCAGCAAAATGGTGTCGCAGAACGCATGAACAGGACACTTTTGGACAGGGCTAGGTGTATGCTCTCTAATGCGAGTTTGGGTAAAGATTTTGGGGTTGAGGCAGTTTCCACAGCATGCTACTTGGTGAATCGGTCTCCATCGACTGCTATTGAGTGTAAGACTCCTATTGAGTAAGATTCATGTTGAGGTATGGTTTGGATCTCCCGCAGATTATTCTAGTTTGAAAATTTTTGGTTGTCCAACTTATGCTCATGTTAATGAGGGTAAATTAGAACCTCGTGCTAAGAAATGTATATTTCAGGGTTATGCATCTCGGGTGAAAGGGTATAGATTATGGTTTACTGATCCTAAGTCACCCAAGTTTCTTATCAGTAGAGATGTTACTTTTGATGAAACTTATATGCTTCACCCAAGAAAGGAGTCTGTTGATGAAGGCAGAAATTGTGGTGTCAGTGAACAGGTGGAGCTAGAGTGTGACACTTCTGGGAGAGGCATAGAAAACACTCCAATTCAGTCTATTGAGGAAAGGGTGTAAGATTCTAGTGAGGTAGAAGATGCACCACAAGAGAAACAATACAGTTTGGCTCGAGATCGAGAGAGGAGGTAGATAAGGCCACCTAAAAAGTATGGCTATGCAGATATGGTTGCTTATGCATTGACTGTGGCAGAGGCCGTTCAGTTTCAAGAGCTCTCTAACTACAGTGAAGCTGTCACGGGTAGTGATGCTGCTCATTTCAGACTTTCAGCAGATTTATCACCGCAGACCGAGGAGGAGGAGGGGCACATATCTCATGTTCCCTATGCTAGTGCAGTTGGGAGCCTTATGTATGTCATGGTTTGCACTCTTCCAGATATTTCACATGCGGTTAGTGTTGTGAGTAGATATATGGCACATCCTGGCAAGGGACACTGGCAGGCTGTGAAATGGATATTTCGATATCTGAAGGGTACTACTAGTACTGGTTTGGTATTTGGGGGTTGCAGAGATACTGGTGTTGTTGGCTATGTTGATTCTAATTATGTTGGCGATCATGATAAGTGGAGATCTCTGACATGTTATGTTTTCACTCTCTCGAGTTGTGCTGCGAGTTAGAAGGCAACATTACAAACTACAGTTGCCTTATCCACTACAGAGGCCGAGTACATGGTTGTGACTGAGGCAGTGAAAGAAGCTATCTGGTTGATAGGTTTACTGGGTGAGTTTAGTTTGCCATAAGGTGCTACAGTTGTTCACTGTGATAGTCAGAGTGCTATACATTTGACTAAAAATCAGATGTATCATGAGAGAACTAAGCATATTGATGTCAGATATAATTTTGTGAGAGATACTGTCTCTCAGGGCCAGATTGAGGTAAAGAAGATTGGTACTGCAGAGAATGTAACAGATATGATGACCAAACCAGTTCCTTCACTCAAGTTCAAGCACTGCTTGGACTTGATTGGTGTTCGCAGTATCTGAGGAGGATGCCCTAAGGGGCAAGGTGGAGATGGCGATAGACAATTTCATTTTTCAGAGAAGATTAATTGAATTCAAGCCAAGGTGGAGATTTGTTGTTGGGTGTCTTGAATTGGAAATTCCGGTTCAGACCCGTTGACCCGACCAACGCTCCTTGCCAGGCATTGCGACCCAACCTGATTTCTCAAATCGGGATTTCATTGATTTAGGGGTTTTCGAATAGAAGGTAGGGTGGAGAGTTTGTTTTTTACGACATTGAGTTTCATCGAGGGGGAGAAATCGATTTTGTATGCTTGGAGCCGCAAAGCTTCTCTTCGTTTTAGTGGAATCTCGTCGTCTTCTCCCGTGGATGTAGGCTGTTGCCGAACCATGTAAGATCGTTGTCTCTTGTGTGTTATTGGTTTACTTTCTGCATCTATTTCGGTTTCTCATTTACATTATACAGTTTGTAGTTTTGATTTAATCTCAGAATAGAGCTCGGTTTGTAGTCTTAGATCTATCAGTGTAAATAGTATAACTTTTCTAAAGAATAAACAAAAAAAGCAATCAATCCATAAGCAATACACCATGGATTTTATAGAGGAAATTCTCCACCTTGAAATTAAAAAATCCACTAAGGGCCTGTTAGTGCATAGGTAAAGTAATGGGAGAAAGTGAATTCCTTAAGTAAAGATACTCTTAAAGCGTTAGTGGGTAGAGAAAGTGAATCATGTTGACCATAGGTTGATTCCCTTATTTCTTTTGATGATAACAAAAATTAATAGAGTAGACAACTTGAAAACTAAGTATTTCAATACTTTTCCTTCAAGAGTCATGCATCTCAAGGTCTAAATCTTGAAAACGATCGAGCCTACTCAAAACCTCAAGCATCATTAAAAGACAACTCTTGAAGAAGAAGACAATATGGAGACTAGAGTTTAGGAGTTATTGATGTATATCAAAACTCAGTCAGTATGTAAGAGAGCCTTCCTAACTCTTTCTCTTAAGGTACAATGTTAAATATGAAGTTTTAGGGCATACATGCATTTACACATGTTTTAAAATATCGTATACATCTTTTTAAACATGATAGAGCACTTAGATTCAATCATTCCCATGATTTAAAAGACACCTTAGTTGAGCTGGCATTGGAATGATCGATAAACTTCTTCCAATGATCTATCATCCAGAAGTGCATTGGTGAAGCTTATAAAGCATGATCTATCAACCTAAGTCGATTGATTGATTATCTTTTAGGGCATACATGCATTTACACATGTTTTAAAATTTCATATACATCATAGAGCACTTAGATTCAATCATTCCCATGATTTAAAAGACACCTTAGTTGAACTGGCATTGGAATGATCGATAAGCTTCTTCCAATGATCGATCATCCAGAAGTCATTGGTGAAGCTTATCAAGCATGATCTATCAACCTAAGTCGATTGATCAATTATCTAGAACATGCCCATTTCATGCTATAAAGCATGATCGATCATCCCACATGATTGATTGATCAGACAAAATCTTTTTGGTCAGGGACATAAAGCATGATCGATCATACTTACATTACATTACTAGAGGGAACTTTGATTTTTTTATCATCCCCTAGTAATGATTGATCAACTTATATTTTTAGGACCAATGGTAACATATTGATCAATCAATCCATCAATCAATAAGTCACATCTGACAAAGAAAAGAGCTGTTATACACGATTGATCGATCAATCACTTTACAATGATCAATCAATCAATGTATTGATTTTTGCAAATGGGCAAATAATGACTCGTTTGGCTTGGGGAGTCTATAAATACCCACCATACCTCGCATAGAGAAGCTAATGAGCATTTATTGGCAAATCCATAAAGCTTTATACTCAAAGTCTTGCAAATCTTCTCTAAAGTGCTTTTGAGTGAAAAAGAGCCACAATCTTGCATACTCTTTAACTCTTTCTTCTACCTATTCATAGCATTTCATATAGTCAAGCTCCTACATACTCTCATTATGTTGAAAAGAAATGGATGCTTGGATCTCCCAAGGAGAAGGTACTCTCCATGTAAAATGGGTGTAAGTGGACTTTTCCTTTCTCTGTTTTTATTTTGTGAAAGGTTCATCTAGAACCTATTTGATCCAAATAGAAAGAGTCAACTAGAGCTAGAATCTAGCCAATCTTTTGGGGAGATTGTATTTTTAAAAGCGCATATTTGAGCTACACATGGCTTAAAGAGAGCCAAAATCTTTGTGTAACTCTAGCTATTAGAGCTTTGAAATAGTGGAATTTTCCAAACATGGGAAACATCGATAACAAAAATTCTCTTCTCTCCTATGATGTGTGATTGATTTTTTACTCTGAATTTGCTATACTGTATGCTTTATATTTCACACCTTACTTAATCTTTTAAATTTTAAATCTCAATTCAAGCTCCCTCTTGAGAAGTCACCTAATCCAACTATTAGTATCAGAGTAGGCCAAGTATTTAACTTGAATCAATATCCCATTGATTTTGATTCGACTAAATGTCATCTCAAGACGAGTTGCTCCTTCCCAAAGGATAATCTGCCAATCATCCTCTTTTGTTCAATGGAACAAACTATGGCTATTGGAAGGTAAAAATGTAATTCTTCCCCTAATCCATGGATTGGGTTATATGGCATGTGACCAAGAATGGTCCATTTGAGCCACAAAAGCTAAAAAATGGCATTCTAGTCATAAAGCAATTGATGGATCTAACTAGGGAAGATAAAGAGCAACTCAAAACAAAGTCTAAGTCTATTAACCTTTTGTTATGTACCTTAAGACCGCAAAGGAAATATGAGAAAAACTAGATGTCATGCATGAGGGAACCACTAGGCCCAATGATTCTAAGATTAGTGTTGAAGAACAGATATGGAAGAGTCTTATATGATTCTCACAGAGCTTAAATTAATATGGTGAAGTCTTGGAAGGAGGTCTCACAAAAGAGTCTCAGTTAAAGGTGTTTTAGTTATGCTAGTCTTCTATTTATGTTCAATTGTTCAATTGTTTTAGGACTTATCTTTTAGTGTTAAAACTTTGGGTGTAACTGGGACAAGGGTAGTTTAATTGTAATTGGATTCTACTTGTTTCCTCTATTATAAATAGATGCTCATTGTACTCAAATTACAACATGTTAGTGAAGTTTTCTCTTTTCTAGAAATTCAACATGGTATCAAAGTGGGATCTATAAGTTGACTTAGTCAACCCATAGAAATAATGTGATCCTTTTCTGATCTATCATCTCTAGTAATTTAGGTTCATATTCTATCTTTTTTCTTTCTTTGTAGTCCGAATACCCATTGTTTTCTTGGTGTTTTCACCTCTATACTGAGCAGGTCATATTTAAAATTATATATTGCCAGAAAGATATTCGAGTCTAATTTCCAATGCAAAAATAATTCTGGCAGTCAAATATGAGGTAAAGAGAAATTGATATTTTAAGCAGTAAAGGTCAGACTACAAGAGAGGTTCATGGAGCAACAAAAAATTTCAATTTTGAGCTATTTTATGCCATCAAGAATGAGACTTTATATGAAGATTTATACATCGAAAGAAAGATCTATAATTCTATTTTCTACCCTATCAAACAAATTCTCCATTTGAGTTTTCTAGAGGGAGATATCAATTTCGCAAGGGTCATTGATCATGCTAGCCAAAGAAGAAAGAGTATCCAGTTTGGCCAGATTACACAGTACGAAATCTATGAGATTCTTTATCTCAAAATAAGCATATTTTATGAAGAAAAGTTATACTTGGATGAAAGGTATCGAGTCTAGTTTCAGAAGGAGAAAATTTCATGTCAACCTGGTTAGATTTAGGATTCCTTGTTGAGAGTAGTAAATGAGCTACACTAAGGTAGAAAGCGTAACAAGAAAGTGAGAGAGAGAAGGAGAGGTGATTGAGTGAATGGAAGAGGAGAAGAGGAGAGATCGACTAGGAGAGAGTGAGAGTGAAAGGAGGGAAGGAGAATTAGAGTAAGGTGACGTGCCTAATCCTCCCCCTCATTGTATATTTATAATAATGAGAAGAGCTATAATTACATCATTACCCTTTACCCTAAGAAGGGTGAGAAAGGGACAAAAATCAAAGAGAAATTACATCATGCCACTATACTACGGTCTTATCTTCCAACATTCCCACTCAAGCTGGGGGAGAGAAAATATCGTAGATACCCAACTTAGAATTTCTCCCGTATAAAATGGAAATCTACCTCAATGTGTTTTATCCTTTGATGGAAGACCAAATTTGAAGTGATAAGAATGACTACCTTATTGTCACAATATAATTTCATAGAAGCTCCTTTATAGAAACCCAATTCAGTAAGAAGATATTAGATCCATAGAAGCTCACTGATTGTGTGGGCCATAGCTCTATACTATACTTCTGCATTAGATCTCACAAAAACATTATGCTTTTTGGTTCTCAATGTAATCAGGTTACCTCCAACTAAGGTACAATACCCAGAAGTCGACTTCTTCTCAATAGGGTGATCTAGCCCAATCTGCATCCTGAAAACCTTCTATGTTGAAGTGGCCATGATTTTTATAGAGAAACCCCTCCCCTAGAGCTCCTTTTAAATAACTCAGTATCCTCTCCAAAGCTTGCCAATGGGTAAGTTGTGGTTTGTGCATATATTGACTCACCACATTTACCGAATATGATATATCTGGTTTGGTCACTGTGTGGTAAATAAGCTTTCCCACAAGCCTATGATATTTACCTATATCAACATCTTCTCCAGAGATTGCACATAGCTTTGTATTGCCATCTAGAGGAGTATCTGTTGGTCCACACCCCATCTTCCATGTGTCCTCAAGTAGATCCAAAACAGATCTCCTATAAGATAATACAATCCCATGTTTTGACTGGAAAACCTATATACCCAAAAAAATATTTTAAATGTCCAAGATCCTTTGTTTTAAATTCTTTGAATATCTTCTCTCTGACCTCTTTTATACTATCCATGTCACTACTAGTTAAGACGATATCATCTATATAAATTGCCAGTAATATTGTTCTCTTTAAGGTATTCTTGACAAAGACAAAATGATATATTGAATACCAACTGAATCCAAAATACAACGTTGCTTGGCTAAATTTGTCAAACCAAGCCCAAGGAGATTGTTTGAGCCTATATAAAGACTTTCTCAATCTGCATACCGACTCCCCCTCAACCACAAACTAGGTGGTTGATGCATATATATCTCTTCTTCAAAAATGTATTCTTCACATCCAATCGATATACTGTCCAAGAGGAATTAACAACGAGTGATAATAAGATGCGTATTGAGTTTAATTTATCTACTAAGGAGAAATTTTACTCATAATCTACTCCATATCACTTAGTATACCCCTTTGCAATGAGTCGGGCCTTTAGGAGAGCAACAAAACTATCTAGATTGTGCATGATCGTAAAAACCCATTTACAACCCACATGTTTCTTTCTAGGAGGAAGTGGAACTAATGCCTAAGTCTGATTCACATACAATGCATTCACTTCTTCTTCCATTGCCACCTTCCATCCTGTATGCTACCGAACCTCTTGATATGATTGTTTTGTTCTCATGTTCAACTTTCTTAATTTGAGGTGACATCTTTATCTCACCTATGCACCTTCTTTCATTTGTGTTGAATTTATAAAAAAGTAAAAAACTTCATTGACTTGATATAACTTGAGTACAATGAGCATCTATTTATAATGGAGGAAATAAGTAGAATCTAATTAAAATTAAACTACCCTTATCCTAGTTACACCTAAAGTTAAATATTAAAGGATAAGTCCTCGAACAATTGAACAACTGAATATAAATAGAAGACAAACATAACTAAAACACTATTAATTGAGACTCTTATGCAAGACCTCCTCCTGTGAGATCTTTAAGACTCCACCATATTAATTTTGGCTCTATGAGACTTCATACTATGAGAGTCAGATAAGACTCTTCCATATCTATTCTTCAATATTCCCCCTCAAGCTAGAGTTTATAATTTCAGTTTGCAAAGAAAAATGATTCATGGTCTTCATTCTTCTTTTGCAGAAAAAATTATTCATAGGTGAAAAAGACTTCATCATTTTTTCTGCCCCTTTCTTAAATATTTTGGTCACATAAAAATTACGACAACATGTGGAACAAAATACCTCTTTCTTCTACTTCCACCCCTCTAAGTGGGGATAAAAAGGACATAGAAACCCAATTTGGAAAAAATATAATGTGGGAGAAGAAAATCACTCCTATCCATATGATACAGCACCATACACCAGTCAAAATGGTCATAGTCTAAAACACGCTCTGCTCAATTTTAAAGGCAAAAAATTAACTCAACGTTAGTGCTTAACAAAGAGACTACTCACTTTTTAAGGGTAGCTCAAACACAAATCACCTCTTGGGTGAAGAGTAAAATACTTGACTCAAGATGAATGTTGGGTACACTCCTATACTTTGGGTCTAGGCATTGTTTTGAAGTGATGAAAACACAAGAAGATAAGTTGAAGAAATACTAGAGGAAAATAACTTTAATTGGAAGGAGGCCACTATGCGGCTATTCAAGAATGTGACCTTTTAAAAAAAAAACTATGGGAGAGTATAATGGTATAAATTAATAATTTTGACCATGTATAAATATTTTGGGGGTGACCACAATTTTCAGAGTTAATGATGCGAAAGATACACAACCAAGTAATAAAAACGCAAAACTTGAAAACAACATCGAAGTAGGAAATTTTTGCAAACCTTTAATGGGTGCATCATGAAGTGATTTATTATGACCAAAGCTCTCTGATTAGAAGAGAAATTTGGCTAAAAAACTAGGATTCTAGGAGAAGGAAACTCAATTTATGCCAATGGATGGAGAGATAATAGGAGAGAAAATAGGAAAAATGAGAGAATTTCGATAAAATTGACCTTTAGTACTTCTAATATCAAGATCTCCCACAATATATATTCGAATCACAAAAGGCTTTTTTCTTAAGAAACTAGACTCAAAGAGATTTAATTTGATACATAAATTGACATAAAAAGCATCATTCTTAAATCTTTTATGATCTCTTTATTTTCTTCATTCTGTAACTTGATGTTTTTTTTTCCTCCAATGCGAATATCTCCTTACATATAGATTAGATTGACATGAAATTTTCTCCTTATGAAACTGGACATTGATACCTTTCATTAAAGTATAAATTTTATTTATAAAATATACTTATTTTGAGATAAAGAATCTGATAAATTTCAAGCTCTGTAATCTGGCTGATCTGAGTAATCTTTCCTCTTTGGCCAACAAGACCATTGATTCTTCTGGTATTGATATCTACCTCTAGAAAAATCAGATTGAGAATTGGTTAAATAGATAAGAAAATAGACTTATAGATATATCTTTTGACATATAGTTTTCCATATAAAATCTCGATCTTGATGGCATAAAATGCCTCAAAAGGTGAAGCTTTCTACTGCTGCTTGAACCTTTCTTTCAATTTGACCTTTTTTTTGTTCAAATATCGATTTATCTTTGTAAAAACTCTGATTGAAAAAATTATTTTTGAGTTGGAAAGTAGACTTGAAGATATTTCCGTCAATAAATAATTTGAAATATGAAAATTTTAGTCTAGAGGTGTGAATGCTAAGAAAACAACATGTACAAGGATAAAAAAGAAAGAAAAAGATAGAATATGAACCTAAACTACTAGAGATGATAGATAAAAAATGATCACATTATTACTATGGGTTAACCATAAAACCCACTCTGATACCATGTTGAGTTTTTAGAATAGTAAAAACTCCATTGACTTGATATAATTTGAATACACTGAGCCTTTATTTATAATAGAGGAAACAAGTAGAATCCAATTACAATTAAACTACCTTTATCCCAGTTACGCCAAAAGTTAAATATTAAAAGATAAGTCCTAGAACAATTGAATAACTGAACATAAATGGAAGACTAACATAATTAAAAAACCTTTAACTGAGACTCTTCTAGGAGACCTCCTCCTGTGAGATTTGTAAGACTCCACCATATTTATTTTGGTTATGTGAAAGTCATGTAAGACTTCCATAGTTGCTCTTCAATAATTTGGTTTCATTTTCTATTCTTCCTTATAGTTTGAATGAGATTTTTTAATTTCAAAGTTTTGCCTCTATCTCATTTCTTCATTCTTGCTTCTTGTTCACAAACCTCCTTCACTCCCTCTTCTTTCTTGCTTTCTTGAACTTAACTGTGATGTAATAATTCCAATTTCTAGTTCCACCTCATTCACCTCCGATTACTTCAGTTGTATGCATCTAATAGGCACATTCTTTTGATCATCTCCTTCAACTCTCTCACTAAGTTTCTCTATTTTGCCTTGCACTCCCTTCTCTCCTTCAAGGATCATGTTCTAGTTGTGGGATCCTTAATCTCATACCTATATATTGTTGAAGAGAAAATATGGAAGAGTCTTACATGACTTTCAAATAAGAAGTCTTACAAAGCCAAAATTATTATGGAAGGATGTCAAACAGAAGAGTTTCAGTTTAAAAGTGTTTTAGTTATGTTAGTCTTCTATTTATTTTGAATTATTTAATTATGCTAGGACTTATCTTTAAGTGTTAGAGTTTAGGTGTAATTGGGACAAAGGTAATTTAATTGTAATTGGACTCTACTACTTTCCTCTATTATAAATAGGGGTTCATGTACTCTGATTACATCAAGTCAATGAAGTTTTTCTCTTTTCCATAAATTCAACATTGTATCATAGCAGGTTGACTCGATCAACCCAAAGAGATAATGTGATCCTTTTCTGATCTATTATCTCTAGAAGTTTAGGTTCGTATTTTTTTTCTCTTTTGAGTCCATATACCAGTTGTTTATGTTGTGTTTTCACCTCTATAATGAGCTTTTAATATTTTATATTATATATTTACAGAAATATATTCGAGTTTAATTTCCAACACAAAAAGAATTTTTGAAATCGGAGTTTTCTACAAAATAAATTGATATTTTAAGCAGCTGAGGTTAGACTACAAGAGAGGTTCGAGCAGCAATAGAAAACTTCAACTTTCGAGCTATCTTATACTATCAAGAACGAGACTTTATATGGAAAATTATATATGAAAAGAAAGATCTATAAGTCTATTTTCTTACCTGTTCAACCAATTCTTGATCTGAGTTTTTTATATGGATATATTGATCTTGGAAGAGTCAATGATCATAATGGCAAAAGGAGAAAGGGTACTTAGTTCGGCCAGATTACATAGACCAAAATCTATCAGATTATTTATCTCAAAATAAGTATATTTTATGAAGATAAGTTATACTTGATGAAAGGTATTTAAGTCTATTTTCATAATGAGAAAATTTCATGTCAATCTGATCTATATTTATGGATATATTTGCATTAGAAGAATCTAAGGTTATGTTGATATTCTGTTGCATTGAAAATTCTGAATTTAAGCCTTTTTTTTGTGTCACTTTTTGTGTTGCTGTTATTGATCAACAATTTCAGGAAAATATCTCACTTACCCATTTTGCTTGGCTACCTTTCTCCTACCATATTTGTTTTACCTTCACATACCCCTTTGGGCTAACCTCTGGTGTGTTCCTTCGATTGGTTTACCTTTTTATATATATGGGTGTTTTTAAGTCCATTGAGACTTTTTATTGGTACCCTAGGGTCTGTCTTATGCATGATAGACATTACCCACTTTAGTGATTATTGTCACTATTTTTTGTTCGAAATCCTTTGATGTTGGTTTCGACTTATGTGTTATCACCCATTTTTACCTTTTGAGAGTCTGTGTCTACTTTTGTACTTATCCTTGGGACACCGTGATGGAGGAGATTATTACTACATCTATGTTATTTGTTTCAAGTTGAGATCATTGCCATTACCTCTCAAATTGAGGGAGGGGGGGGGGGGGGGGGGGGGGAGGGGGGGAGGGAAGTAGTAGTAGAAGTACAAGAAAGAGGTATTTTACTCCAAATGTTGCCATAATTTTTATGTGACCAAAATATTCAAAAAAGGGGGAGCACAAAAGACAAAGTTTTTGCATATATGAAGAATTGTATTTGTGAAGATTTTTTTTTTTCAGCAAAAGAAAATTGAAGACCAAGATTCCTTTTCATTGCAAGTTGAAGTTATAAACTCCAACTTGAGGGGGAGTGTTGAAGAGCAAATATGAAAGAGTCTTACATGAGTCTCACTTATATTATGCCAGCAGGGTCTCATAGAAGGGCGCAACAGCGTGAGGGGGAGTGTTGGAAGATGAAGGCATATTGGAAGATGTGCCATTTTATACAAAAAGATTATTTCATCATTTGTAGCAAGCTGATAGTTAATGATGTTCTCTCACCCCCAGCTTGAGGGGGAGTGTTGGAAGATGGGCTCTAGCCCACACGACCAAGGAAGGCCCACAAGAAGGGCCCAAGCCCATAAGAAGTAGGAGCCACCGTGATTACCATGAGCTGACATCCTTATCACATAAGTTGGAAGATCAAGAAAGACTCACAAATGCATCTTTATCTTATTATCACGACCTAGAAGAGTTCTAGTTTGAGTAATGTTTATCTTTTACCTATATTGAGTTATTTCATTATGCTAGGATGTATCTTTAAGAGTTAGAGCTTGGGTGTAATTGGGACAAAGGTAGTTTTATTGTAATTAGACTCTACGACCTTCCTCTGTTATACATAGAGGTTCATGTACTCTGATTATAATAAGTCAATGAAGTATTTCTCTTTTTCCATTAATTCAACATGGTATCAGAGCACGTTTTGTGAGTTGACTTGGTCAACCCACAGAAATAATGAGATCCTTTTCTCTAAACGCTAAACCCTAAGTCTAGGTTCGTTGTTATTTTTTTCAGTCTCTACACCCGTAGCTTTCTTTGCGTTTTTTAACTCTATACTGAGATTTTCATATTGCAAATTATATATTGACAGAAACACATTTGAGTCTAATTTCAAAGGAAAAACTAATGTTTCCAATTGGAGTTATCTAAAAGGAGATATCAATATTTCATTGAGCAAAGGTCGGATTGAAAAAGAGGTTCAAGTAGTAGCAGAAAGATTAATCTTCTGAGGTATTTTTTGTTATCAAGAAAGAGACTTTATATGGAGAATTATGTATAATAAGAGATATATGTTAGTCTAATTTCTTACCTATTCAACCAATTCTCGGTATGATTTTTTTATAAGGAGATATTGATCTTGGAATAGACAATGGTCAAACAATACTTAGTTCGGCCAGATGATAGAGACCAAAATCTATCAAATTATTTATCTTCTGATAATTATATTTTATGAAGAGAAGTTATACTTGGATGAAAGGTATTTAATTCTAGTTTCAGAAAGAGAAAATTTCATGTCAATCTGATCTATATTTAAAGATATATTCTCATTGGAAGAATCAAAGGTCATGCTAGTATTCTATTGTATTGAAAAATCCGAATTTACGCCCATTGTTTTGCTTCACTTTTTGAGTAGATATATCAGAAAAATATCTTACTTTTATGCCTTCTCCTTTGTTTGAGGGTTTATTTATACATCTCTGTTATTTGGACTTATTGATACATCTATGATATTTGGTTCAAGTTGGGATCACTGCCATTACTTCCCAGCTTGAGGGGGAGAAATAGAAGAAGTACAAGAAAGAGGTATTTTTTTTCCATATGTTATGGATAAGTTTATGTGACCAAAATATTCAAGAAAGGGGGTGCACAAAAGATGAAGCTTCTGCATCTAATAAAAAATATTTATTTCGGATTATGATTATGGGTCCTTCTACAAGGTTTGTTATTTTGGTTCATATTATAAGTATTGGAAGATGGTCATGTTACATTACAACTGTTGCTATTATTTCTCTTTGGATGAGACATTATTATTGAAGAAGAGGTGGCCTCAATACCTTTTCTCATACCATACTTTATTTGACTCTCAAAAGTATCACGGTTGGGACATCATGAGAGTCGGTGCCCGGATTGGGACACCATGATATATTTAACTCTTAAAATTATCACGGTTGGGATACTATGAGAGTCAGTGTCCGAATTGGGACACCATTATAAATAAACCCTCTACCCCCCTTGTAATGGTTTTTATTACTCCTACCACTTGAGAGTAGGGGTGGCATCGAGCCGAGCCAAGTCCGAACCTGCCTATGTTTGAGCCGAGCTTGATTTAAATATTTCGAATCGAGCTTCGAGCCGAGCCTCATCTTGAGCCTAATATTGTTATCGAGTTCGAGCCCACCGAGTTCGAGTTGAGCTTCGAGCCTCAACATACATTTAAAACTTTTCAAAAAATATATACCAAATAAAATATATATAAAATTATGCATACATTTTACATAAAATTGGGCATAACCTATATATATAATACATGTATAAGATTGTGCATAACCTCTACTTAAAATTAAGCATAATCTATATATATAATACCTGTATAAAATTTGACATGACCTCTATTTAAAATTGGGCATAATCAACATACATAATACCTGCATAAATACTATATAAAATTGTTTATATATTCCATAAACACTCCAATAAATTGTTTATACATTCCATAAAATAGTCTAAACACTCCATACACTGCATAATATTATAAATAAATTCCATACAATATTCAAACACAACAAAATTAAATGAAATATCACTATCAATTTACAATCACCCAAATAAAAACTATAAATCCATTATAAATTTACAAACTATAGTTATTTCTCTTTATGCTTGAAAATAATATACGTCCTTGCTTGAGCAAAATCTCCACCTATGACAAAAACAAAAAAATAAAATTAGTTATTGTCAGATAAAAAAGTACTCTTCCACTAGTAGTTACTTAATGTCGTTAAAAATATTAAAATTACCATGATGAGAAAAACATGAAAATCATGTAGCTGGTAGCATTATCTATGCACTCTTCTTCTCAGGTTGTAATCATAAAACAAAATTTTAATAAATAAAACTAAAAAATATCGTAATAAATAATTAATCAAAGAAATTTACCTTTTGATTTTTCTTTATACCGTGAAGAGTGTGAACCCAACCAGTGCCACAAATCAAAGTTTGAAATGTATTTGGTACCAAGGAAGAATGATACGAGTCTTTTACTCTACCACCAGCACTAAATAATGACTCCGAAGTTACTGTGGATATGAGAATTATAAGGGGGGTTAGTCAACAAACTTAAAATTTGAAGTTCATCTTCATCTCCTGCTTCAAATTCATTTAATTCCTCTACATGAAATTCAATTTCAAACTTGGTGTTAGTGTGGACGAGTTCATATATATTGGAAAACAGTTTTCAGTGTTAGTACCCCAAAATAAGAAAAATATAAAAAACAAGAAAATGAGTAACTTATAATAGTATACGTAATTAAAATATAATATTTAAACCCAAAATTAGGTAAAACAAACATGATTACAACACAAATAAGTAATTTAATGTATAATTAAAATAAATTAATATATTAATTAATTAAATTAGATATTATATTATTTAATGATTGCAGTTTATTATATATTAATACAATAATTACGTGAGCCAATTAACTGTGTACATGATTAATGATAAAAAATAAAAAAATAAATAGAAAATTTTGATCAAATGCTAACTTTAACACACTATATTTTTACGTATTATTGAATCGTCCAAGGAAAAACAGACTGAGAATAGGATTTGTAAGTTTTTTTTTTATAAAAACCACACGTGCGAAACTCGCATGTGTGAACTGCACGTGCTAGTTTGCACGCTGTACGGGACGAAGCGTCGAGGGGGGAAAATAATCTCCCCCCCTCAACTTAGGTCTCTGAACTTTAGGTATCTGGGGGTTCCCATTCCGGCAAGAGCGGTGGCCGGCTGATTTGACGGTGGCAGCAGGCGGTGGTAGGGGGGTGACGATGACGGGAGAGGGTCCAGAGCAGCCGCTCTAGTTGGGGTATGACGAGGCGAGGGCGACACTACAGGAGTCGACGACGACGACGATGAGAGGCAGAGAAGGCGATGAGAGGGGGGAAGGATTAGGGGCGGCGGTGGCGGAAGGGGCACCGGCAGCGAGAGGGAGAAGGGAGATGGAGGCCGAGAGAGGGAATCTCGGAGGAAGAAGAGACAAGGGGAGGAAACGAAGAGAGCGAGGGAGAGAGAGAGACCGAAAAAAAATTTGGGAGAGAAGAGAGCGAGGGCGGGAGTGAGACCAAAAAAAAATTTCGGGAGAGAGAACGTGTGAGACTCCCGAAAATTTGTCCGATCCCGCCGCTCATTAAATTAATGAGTCGGTTCGCGAGCCGACGAGCCAAACTTGGCTCTACTCGAGCTCGGCTCGTTAACCTAAACGAGCCCATTTTTGAGTTCGAGTTCGGCTTGAGCTCGAAATATAATGAGTCGAACCAAGCCGGAACCGAGCCGAACACGAGCCGCTCGTGAGCCAGCTCGGTTTGAAGCCACCCCTACTTGAGAGTCGTTGTCTTCTGGAGGGACACGGTGGTGGACACTTCAGAGCAATGCAGATAGACACACTACCTACAGAAGACAGAGTGTGTCCTACATCCAGCATTAGGACTGGAGTATGGAGCAATGTCTAACCGGCTAGGAGTGATTTTTACTCTCACTTATATTATACCAGCAGGGCCTCATAGAAGGGCGCAATAGTGTGAGAGGGAGTGTTGGAAGATGAAGACATATTGGAAGATGTGCCATTTTATACAAAAAGAGTATATACATCATTTGCAGCAAGTTGGGAGTTTATGATGTTCTCTCACCCCCAGCTTGAGGGGGAGTGTTGGAAGATGGGCTCCAGCCCACACAACCAAGGAAGGCCAGCATATCTAAGAGTTTTATAAGATGAATCACATGACCAAGAAAGGCCCACAAGAAGGGTCCAAGCCCGTAAGAAGTAGGACCCACCATGAGTTGGAAGATCAAGAAGGATTCACAAAAGCATCTTTATCTTATGGTCACGTCCTAGAAGAGTTCTAGTTTGAGTAATGTTTGTCTTTTACCTATATTGAGTTATTTAATTATGCTAGGACTTATCTTTAAGAGTTAGAGTTTGTGTGTAATTGGGACAAAGGTAGTTTTATTGTAATTGGACTCTAATATCTTCCTCTATTATAACTAGAGGTTCATGTACTCTGATTATAATAAGTCAATGAAGTATTTTTCTTTTCCATAAATTCAACAAGAAGCAAGAAGCAAAATGTAGTAGCACGGTCTAGTACAAAAGCAGAATACAAAGCCATGGCTCACATGTTAGTGAACTCCTATCGATAAGATCTCTTCTCACTGAATTGGGATTCTAAAAAAAAGCTCCAATGGATCTATATTGTGATAATGAAGCAGCAATACACATTACATCGAATTCAGTCTTCCATGAAATAACAAAGCATATTGAAGTGGATTGCCATTTTATACGAGAAAAGTTCCAAGCGGGTCTTTTATCTCTAAAGCATATATCATCACAAAGTCAAGTTACAAATATTCTCACCAAGCCAGTCACTCACAAGATTATGTCTACCATCTGCAACAAGCTGGGCATCTACGATATTTTCTCACCCCCAGCTTGAGGGGGAGTGTTACAATGTGGGACCCACCATGGTGCATGAGCTGGTAGGACCCACCATGAGGACATGGGATGCCAAGAAGAGTCCTCACCCAAGCTAGCACGAGTTAAGAAGATAAAAAGCACAAGCTAAAATGAGTTAGAAGACTTGAAGATCAAGTGGGATCCACAAAGGTACCACAAACTGTAATCTTATCAATATGAGCTGGAAGATCACATGGGACACATGAGGATAAGGCCACAAGCTGGCCTCCTCCTTTATTTCCACTTTCTTGAAGAAGAGTTATAGTTCAACTTATATTAGAACTCTATTAGATTGTGTTATCTTTTCATGATAGACTTATCTTAGAGAGTTAGAGTTGGAATATAATTAGGAAATTTAAAGTTTAAGTGTATAAGGACTCTATCACTTCCTCTACTATAAATAGAGGTGTTATAATTCAGAATTAATAAAGTTCTAAAATTTTCTCTTGAGTAAATCTCTCTCTCTTTGGTTGGTGCACACCTTTTTCCTCTTCTCTTCTTCTCTCTACCTGAGAGCCTTTTTCCCCTTTTCTCCTTTTTCTTTCTCTCTTCCCTTGCTCTGAATATTGGAAAAGGGATCCTAAATTCAACAGGCATCACAAATTGCCAGTATATGAATGCGAGTGAATCGGGTTGGTCAAAGTTGTCCAACATTGAAGACCTTAATTATGGGGTCGTGCATTTCTCAATTGCACTGATCATTATAGTCTTAAATATTTTCTGGAGCAACGCCTCACGACTTCTCCTCAACAACACTAGATCAGTAAATTGATGGGATTCGACTTTATAGTGGAATATCGCGCTAGTCGGTTAAACAAGGCGGTTGATGCCTTTTCACGGTGTTTGGAGACTCCCTCACTTCTCTATACTATCAGCCATCCTCGTTTTATTCTATTATACTTGGTAAAGGAGGTAAATGCCAGCAATCCGGTTCTTCTCGATATGCACAAGAAAATTACAAAGGGAGCACTTGACTCTAGATGGGCCATTCAAGATTCTCTTATCTACTACAAGTTGTGATTATATGTACCACACACTTCAAATTTGCTTTCAACCATCATTTCTGCATATTATGGCAGCACTCATGAAGGCATACAGAAAACATTGCATCGAATTCGAGCGGATTTCTATTGGCAGGCTATGAAGACCTCCATTGCGGCATATGTAATATCTTGTCCGGTGTGTCAACGTAACGAGGCCAAACACTTAAGTCTAGTGGGTCTTTTGCAGCCTTTGGCACTTCCTACACAGGTATGGGCCGATATTTCCATGGATTTTGTCAAAGGTCTTCCCCAATCTTCCGTAAAATCGATATTATTTGTGGTGGTGGATCGGTTCTCCAAGTATGCTCACTTTATCCCCATGACACACCCATATATAGCATCTAGAGTGGCACAGATATTTCTCGAGCATATTGTTCGTTTACATGATATTCTCGAATCGATTGTTAGTGATCGTGATGCGGTCTTTACCAACACTTTTTGGTGTGAACTTTTTCGTCTATGCGATACCAAATTGAAGTTCTCCTCCTCCTATCATCCTCAAACAGACGGCCAAACAGAGGTAATTAACTGCACTATGGAAACATATCTCCTGTGTCTGGTGGGTGATCGTCCTAAAAACTGGGTTCAATGGCTATTGTGGGCTGAATATTGTTACAACATTTCCTTCCACACCGCATTACAGTCTACTCCCTTCAGCATTCTATATGGAAGAGATCCTCTTCAGCTTCTCTCGTATACTCCGGGCTCCACCTGAGTGGACTCTATTGGTCAAGCACTCATTGAATGGGTTCGTAAGAAGGACTTCTAAGAAAAGGGACACTGGGAAATCGCATACAAGGAAGGAGACTATGCCTGGTTATGACTCCAACCTTACCGCCAACACTCTTTAACGGACCAACACCGTCATAAACTTTCTCTGAAGTACTTTGGACCTTTCTCTATTATTCGACGCGTCAGGCCAATCGCCTATCAACTGCAACTTCCCGCAATGGCGAAACTTCATTATGTGTTCCATGTCTCCTTACTTAAACCCTTTTAGGGTCCACCTCCTTCGGGAATCCTGTCACTTCCTCCGGTGGACAATGGACAGGTTATTCTTACTCCAACTACAGTATTACGTTGTTACAGTCCCTAGCCATGGATCTAGTAACTCGGCGAGATACTGATGAATCTAGTACGTTACAAGGTTTTTAAACACTGTAAGGAACCAAGAATCTCGTCTCCAACCACTGTTCACGCAGGTAGGTTGAAAACAGAATCCCTTTTGTCTAACGTATGGATTTAACCACTAATCATGCAAGTAAATTAAAACAGAATTCTAACCTGTTGTACTTAAGAAAATAGAATCTCAAGTTACCTCTTTGAATGAATTCGGAACTCCTCCTCAGCTCAGATTCAGAACTCCTCTTCAGCCCAAAATTCGGAACACCTCTGCCTAGAATTCGGAACTCCTCCTCAGCACCAAATTCGGAACTTCTCTACCCAGAATTCGGAACTCCTCCTCAGCTCAGATTCGGAGCTCCTCTTCAGCCCAAAATTCGGAACTTCTCTGCCCAAAATTCGAAACTCCCAACCAGCAACAAGAACCCGTCCTCCTTCCTAGGTAGACTCACGTCAAGACCTCTCCTTTTCTGGATTTTTCGTGGAAGAGATGACCTTCTCTTGCAGCTGGAAAGAGAAAGGTAATTCCTCTTCCTTTTCCTTCCAATATCTCCTCAAAGACTCCCCAATGGATGCAGCAAACCCCCAAGAGAGTTCACACCAAGAACCCTAGAATAGAGAGCCTAGAAGGAACCTAAATTACCCTAGTTTATGCTAATTCCAAACTTGCTTTATTTCTCCATCCTTACCCCTTAAATAGGGTAATTAACATCAACATAGGTTAGCGTTATAAAACCCAATTCTACCCCTACCTTTAAGTCTTATTACAAATCAATAAAATTCGAAATTAAAAGCAACATAAATAATAAAATTAAAGTAGATGACTCAGTCTTATTGAGTCCGTAACATCTGCCCCCCCCCCCCCCCCCCCCCCCCCCCCCCCCCGGAACAGAGACCCCTTGCGGAATTGTCGCCTATTTCGCCGACGGGATCTCCTGCTTCTCCGGTGATGAAGAGAAGTCCTCTGAGGCGTCGGCGCTTGGAATTTTTCCAAAACGGAGTGCTCTCCGAAACACATCCCGATCGGAAGAAGCACCAGAAATATTACCTTCTCCTGTTCGGCAAGGTGTTTTGCTTGTCGTGAGCCTTGTTGGTGTGAATTTGGATTTGAGGTCTCACCCAATTTGTCCAACGCCGACGAGGTGTTAGCAGAAAACCCCTCTGATTTTGGATTTCTTGAGTCCCGGCCGTCAGATTTTGGAAATTTGAAGTCCAATTTCTGATTTGTGTCCCCAATTTCGGATTTCGCCGCCGCTGGAGAGACAGGGGGCGCTCTGATTTCTTGCGTCTCCTGCCCTTCCGAGACATCTCGAGCGACTTCTGCAGCGAGTTTCTCTCTCACAGCAAACTCTCCCCCTACGTTTTGTGCCGGCGTTGTGGTCCTTCCCCTCGTTAAACTTGTTACGTTGTTCATCCGCCCATTCAACCTCTCTATATCGAGATTAAATTTAGAGAACCTCTCTAGGGCAGTATCAAATTTTCTTTCAAGCAATTCAAAGTATTCATTGGTGCTTCTCTCTGTCGGGTTACCCTGCTCTGATACCAAGTTGTTACGGTCCCGAATCTGGCACAAGTATTCTTTGGGTGGATCTGCAATCTGCCACGGATTACCGTACGGATAGTAAGGATTGTAGGAAGACATGGAGAACGAAAACGAAAGATCAAACCAAAGGGAAGCTTGAAAACCCTAGAGCTCGTTGAGGAGAACTCTAAGCCTCTTTACGCTAAATTTAACCTAATTCTTAATACTTCAATGCTTGTTTTTCTCATTACTCTTACCCCTTAAATAGGGTTCACCCGGTTAGGGTTTAAGATAAAATATTATAAAAATACCCCTATAAATAAAATATTCCAAAAATACCCTTGTGGCCTAAAACTGAAATAAATAAAGTAAATAAAAGAAAACACTAAAATAATAATGTTATTGCGTGCATAACATTACACCTCCCCTGGAAGACGAGCTTGTCCTCAAGCTCGGAAGCAGTGTCTGCGCAAGTGTCAACCACGGTATCGGATTGCCACAAGCCAATGAAAGATTATTTTTTTTTTTCCGAGTTGGCCTGGGTTGACTCGGTATTGGACCCCCGGTCCCGCATGCGACTCAGTTTCTTGCGCTCATCAAATTTTCCTAACTTAGGAAAAATTGAATCGGGAGTCATCTTCCTCCTTCGGGGGAAATTTCGCCGACGGCTCTTCTGGGGAAATCGAAAATCTTCCTCCTCCTCATGTCGATCCCGAAATGAGTGGCCGTCGGACATTGCGGGAACCTCGGCTCCTCCCCTCACGGCACCGACTAAGGCGGGCGACGGTCGTATGCCGTCCTCACGGCACCGCACAGTGCGGAAATTTCGCCGACGGAGACTCCTACTGCTCCGGCGGTGAATCGCAGCACGTCGCCCCCCCCCCCCCCACCCCCCCCAGAACAGAGACCCCTTGCGGAATTGTCGCCTATTTCACCGACGGGATCTCCTGCTTCTTCAGTGACGAAGAGAAGTCCTCTGAGGCGTCGGCGCTTGGAATTTTTCCAAGACAGAGTGCTCTCCAAAACACATCCCGATCGAAAGAAGCACCAGAAATATTACCTTCTCCTGTTCGGCAAGGTGTTTTGCTTGTCGTGAGCCTTGTTGGTGTGAATTTGGATTTGAGGTCTCACCCAATTTGTCCAACACCGACGAGGTGTTAGCAGAAAACCCCTCCGATTTTGGATTTCTTGAGTCCCGGCCGTCAGATTTTGGAAATTTGAAGTCCAATTTCTGATTTGTGTCCCCAATTTCGGATTTCGCCGCCACTGGAGAGGCAGGGGGCGCTCTGATTTCTTGCGTCTCCTGCCCTTCCGAGACATCTCGAGCGACTTCTGCAGCGAGTTTCTCTCTCACAGCAAACTCTCCCCCTGCGCTTTGTGACGGCGTTGTGGTCATTCCCCTCGTTAAACTTGTTACGTTGTTCATCCGCCCATTCAACCTCTCTATATCGAGATTAAATTTAGAGAATCTCTCTAGGGCAGTATCAAGTTTTCTTTCAAGCAATTCAAAGTATTCATTGGTGTTTCTCTCTCTCGGGTTACCCTGCTCTGATACCCTCAAGTTCGGAATTAGCATAACCTAGGGTAATTTAGGTTCTTTCTAGGCTCTCTATTCTAGGGTTCTTGGCTTGAACTCTCTTGGGGGTTTTCTGCATCCATTGGAGAGTCTTTGAGGAGATCTTGGAAGGAAAAGGAAGAGGAATTACCTTTCTCTTCTGAGTTGCAAGAGAAGATCATCTCTTTCACGAAAATTCCGGAAAAGGAGAGGTCTTGATGTGAGTCTACCCAGGAAGGAGGACGGGTTCTTGTTGCTAGTTGGGAGTTCCGAATTCTGGGCAGAGGAGTTCCGAATTTTGTGCTGAGGAGGAGTTCCGAATTCTGGACAGAGGAGTTCCGAATTTTGGGCTGAAGAGGAGTTCTGAATTTGAACTGAGGAGTTCCGAATTCATTCAAAGAGGTAACTCGAGATTCTATTTTCTTAAGTACAACAGGTTAGAATTCTGTTTTAATTTACCTGTGTGATTAGTGGTTAAATCCATACGTTAGACAAAAGGGATTCTGTTTCAACTTACCTGCGTGAAGGGGGAGAGTTTGCTGCGAGAGAGAAATTCGCTGCAGAAGTCGCTCGAGATGTCTTGGAAGGGCAAGAGACGCAAGAAATCAGCGCGTCCCCTGTCTCTCCAGCGGCGGCGAAATCCGAAATTGGGGACACAAATCAGAAATTGGACTCCAAATTTCCAAAATCTAACGGCCGGGACTCAAGAAATCCAAAATTAGAGGGGTTTTCTGCTAACACCTCGTCGGCGTTGGACAAATTGGGTGAGACCTCAAATCCGAATTCACACCAACAAGGCTCACGGCAAGCAAAACACTTTGCTGAACAGGAGAAGGTAATATTTCCGGTGCTTCTTCCGATCGGGATGTGTTTCGGAGAGCACTCTGTCTTGGAAAAATTCCAAGCGCCGACGCCTCAGAGGACTTCTCTTCATCACCGGAGAAGCAAGAGATCCCGTCGGCGAAATAGGCGACAATTCCTCAAGGGGTCTCTGTTCCGGGGGGGCCAACGGGCTGCGATTCACTGCCGGAGCAGCAAGAGACTCTGTCGGCGAAATTTCCGCACTATGCGGTGCCGTGAGGACGGCATACGACTGTCGCCCGCCTTAGTCGGTGCCGTGAGGGGAGGAGCCGAGGTTCCTGCAATGTCCGACGGCCGCTCATTTCAGGATCAACATGAGGAGGAGGAAGATTTTCGATTTCCCTAGAAGAGCCGTCGGCGAAATTTCCGCCGAAGGAGGAAGATGACTCCCGATTCAATTTTTCCTAAGTTAGGAAAATTTGATGAGCGCAGGAAACTGAGTCGCACGCGGGACCGGGGGTCCAATACCGAGTCAACCCAGGCCAACTCGGACCGGGTCAACTCGAAAAAAAAAATCTTTCGCTGGCTTGAGCCAATCCGATACCGTAGTTGACACTTGCGCAGACACTGCTTCCGAGCTTGAGGACAAGCTCGTCTTCTAGGGGGGGTGTAATGTTATGCACGCAATAACATTATTATTTTAGTGTTTTCTTTTATTTACTTTATTTATTTCAGTTTTAGGCCACAAGGGTATTTTTGGAATATTTTATTTATAGGGGTATTTTTGTAATATTTTATCTTAAACCCTAACCGGGTGAACCCTATTTAAGGGGTAAGAGTAATGAGAAGCATTGAAGTATTAAAAATTAGGTTAAATTTAGCATAAAGAGGCTTAGAGTTCTCCTCAACGAGCTCTAGGGTTTTCAAGCGTCCCTTTGGTTTGATCTTTCGTTTTAGTTCTCCATGTCTTCCTTCAATCCTTACTATCCGTACGGTAATCTGTGGCAGATTGCGGATCCACCCAAAGAATCCTTGTGTCAGATCCGGGACCGTAACATACGTGTCCGTCGTCTTAATGACCAATGGGTGATTCTAGTCCAATGGAAGGACACCGAACCAACGGCTGCTACATGGGAACAACTGGAAAAATTCAAATAGGTCTACCCAATTTTTGAGCTTGAGGACAAGCTCTTTCTAACAGTCACCCAAAGGAGGCGGCAATGACTCACTGAGTTAATTACTTTTACTTTCATATTTTATATTACTTTTAAGTATAGTTTTTTCTTTAAGTATGTAAGGATACATGTCGCAAGGGAAGAATTGTTAATTTTAAAACCTAAACTCTAATGACGTCAAAACCTATTTAGAGGGAAAAGAAATAGAAGAAAGGCCAACATTGAATTAGGTTAAACAGGGTTTGGAGTTCTCCTTGACAAGCTCTAGGGTTTGGGAGGTCTCCTTGATGAGCTCCAGGTATAGGTTCTCTCTTGATTTTGGGTTTATTATTTCCCTTTTGAATTATGTTTTGCTATGCTCTTACCGAAGCCAAGGGGGAAGGTTGTTCCCTGTTTTTGAATTCAATCAATAGCTAGAGCCTCTCCTACGTCCACAACAACAAGAGAGGGCTTCTCTCCCTCATTCCGAGCAAGGGTAAGGGCTTCCCAGCCCTATAACGAGAGCAACCTCTAAGAGAGGTGCTTCAACCTCTAATCCAGCGAGGAGCAGGATTAGAGATATCTAATCTCACAACTATGAGTAGCAGCCCTCAGCCAAGAGGGTCCTAACCCCTCTCAGCAGTGAGCAACCAGAGAACCACCCTTCCTGGCCGTGAGCAGCAAGGGTTTCTCAACCCTTACGGAGAACAACAACTAAGTTGTAAGACAAGAGACTCTTTTCATCTTTACCGAGAGAACCCGTTCAATAACAGTGCTGGATTCACAAATCCCAAGCTGAGTTACTTGATCCATGGCTAGGGACCATAACACTTTACATGTTGAACGCTACAAAGGTCACTACCCATAATAACAATATCATCCACATATACTGTCGTAAGAATGTTGCCCTTAGTGGAATTTTTGGTAAACACTGAGTGATCACTTTCACACCTCCTGAACCCAAGTTTTGTTACCATAATGGTAAATTTATTAAACCAAGCCTGTAAAGATTGTTTCAACCCACATATTGCTTTATTCAGCCGACATACTTTCTCCCCTTCAACCACATAACTAGGTGGTTGGCATATGTAGACTTCCTAAAACAGTATACCATTCAAGAAAGAATTCTTCACATCTAACTGATGTAACTCCCATTTAAAATTGCTTGCTAGAGAAATAAGAACTTTGATCGAGTTCATCTTAGCAACAAGAGAAAAGGTTTCATCATAATCAACACTGGAAGACTAAGTATAAGTTTTAGCAACCAATCGAGCCTTGTATCTAGTAATAGAACCATCTGGATTATACTTTAGGGAGAAAACCCATTTGCACCCTACTACCTTTTTTTTCTGGGGGAAGAGGCCAAATGCCAAGTGGAATTGAGGTACATAGCCTGAATCTTTTCGTCTACGGCAGATTTCCACCTTGGACCAGTGAAAGCCTCCTCATAGCGCTAGGTGGAAGAAGACACTACGAACAAAAAAGAGACACTAGTCAGAGTCACACGATAAGTGGAAATATAATGAGAGATAGGGTGTGAAGTGGATGGAGGTCTAACAGTAGTGGTGCGGGACTCTTTGCAACGAGCAATGGGCCTAGTATCTTAAGGTGGTCCATAAACTACTGGACATGAAGAAGGAGAACATACCTCGAGATTATTTGAAGACTCCACAGGTGACTGATCAACGAGTGTAGAGAGAGGGTCTTTAGAAGATTGGTCCACAGTCCGAATATCATAATCCACCGGAATAAGTGGCTTTGACATCCATGTAGATGATGAGAAACTAGGAGGAGAGCTAGCAGAAAACTAGGGTTGATGCTCGAAAAAGGAAACATTAGCCGAGATAAACGTTTTCTTCAAAGACAAAGAGTAATACACATAGCATTTTCTATATTTGGAATACCCCAAGAAAATGCATTTAACACCCCAAGGAAGGAATTTGCCCTGGGGAAGCCCCAAGTGATGAACAAAAGATGTGCATCCAAATACCTTAGATGCCAACGGGAAGTCAATTAAATCTAGAAATAGTTTGGAGAAGGGGGTGGTACCTTTGTGCACATTGGAGGGCATACGGTTAATAAAAAAAAGTAGTGAGAACTGCTTGGAGACCATTCATAGACAACATATTTGTTCGGCCAACTTCTACAAGATGGTGATTTTTTGTTTCGGATACGCCATTCTATTGAGGTGTATAAACATAAGACAATTGATGAATGATCCCTTTTTCTTGGAAATTTTTTTTGAAAGGTAGAAGAAAAATATTCTTTTCTGTTATTAGACCGAAATTTTTTTACCTTGGTTTTAAATTGATTTTCCACCATAGCATAAAAGGAGGTAAAAATAGGAAATACCTCAGCCATGTCCTTCATTAAATATAACTATGTGACTCTCATGTAATCGTCCACAAATATAAAAAATACTTGAGATATATTTACGCCATTAACAGGTCCCCACACGTCCGAATGAACTAAAGTAAAAAGCAATATTATTTTGCCTAGGATGACAAATTTATCTATGGTGTTTTCCAAGCTCAAAAATTTACATGACAAATGTTAAACAAAGTGGTCCAAATTTATAATATAAGATCAATAAAGTGGTACAAATTTCATAAACAAAATCTGAGTACAAAGGTTCCATGGGCTTGCCCTTGGGCCATGGGGGTAGGAAAACACCCAAGTCAATATTCAATTGTTTGCCCAAAAACTTTGGCATGTAAAAAGAACTCATGAATCAATTCCTTCCGTAGATTGTTTTACATATGTAATTGTTGTCATCTATAAAATGATGTCGTACTATTATGATTTTCAATTAAAATTTGTGTTTACTTCATGATAGCTTTGGCTTTTATTATGATTTTTTAAGGATTGTTTACTTTTTAATAATTTTATTATGTATTTTACTATCATAATATGTTGTTATAGGTCTATAGGTTTTTGTGTATAATGTAATAGGTTATTCTAAAATTCAAATAGTTTTTATTAATTATTTTGAATTTCTTTGAATTCCTATATTGGAATATTTTTTTACTAGTCAAACGGAATTGTAAAAGAACCAATATAGAAATATAACTTATTTTCTATTTATGTACAATTTACGAGATTCTTACTCTTATTATCTACTTTATCAAACTGACCAAAGTATGCAATAATCCACATAGTCAAGCCTCTTTACCACTAAGGATCATGACCTCAACTACTCTCAGGCTCTCAATTAATCTAACTGCCTTGTTAGTGCACTTTGAAAGTGAAAGTGAAAATACTTTCACTAGTGAAAATAACCAAAAACCTGTTAGTGTACACCATAAGTGGTGAGGGAAAGTGAATTACCCAGGTAATTCACTTTTACTCATTCTTAAGTAAAACGGGTAAAAGTGAAATCACTCTCTAATGCTAGTGAATTCACTTTCATTCGCATGCTCACTCGCTCTCTCACTCTTGTTCTATTCATTCTGCCCTCTCATTCTTGCAATTCGATATAATAAAATTAAGTATTTGTTTAATAATTTTATTTTATATATTTAATTTAATTAAAATTTCTTAATTTAATTTTTAAATCATTTATTAATTTAAACAAGCTGAAATTTATCTTAGTTTGTTAACAGAATAGTTAAATAAAATTATCTTATAAAAATTAAATCTATTAAATTAATTTTATGTTATAAAATACTCTTTTTTATTTATATAAATTCATGATTTTAATATTATATTCAATTTCTAATTTAAGAGCGAGAATTTGTATACTACAAAAGTAAAAAGTTTGATTAAGTATTTGGATTTTATAAAAGTAAGTATTTGTTTAATCATTTTTCAAAATATTTAAATAAATAAATAATATTTAAAAAATTATTAATTTAAAACATGTTAAATTATTTTTAAAATGATTTAATAATTTTTAAAAAAGTTAAATTTATTTTATCTTAGTATAATAAAAAAATTTCAAATAAAATTTAAAAATATTTTAATTTTAAATATTTAATTAAATAAATAATCTTAAATTATTTATTTTAAATTATTTTAAATTATTTATTTAAAACAAGTTAAAATATATTTTAGTTTAGTTAAATAAAAAATATTACAATATTAAATCTATAACATTATTTTTTATAATAAAATACTCTATTTTTTATTTACATAAATTTATGAATTTTAATATTATATTTAAGTAATATTTTAAGAGTGCGAATTTACATATTAAAAAGTAACAATTTGATTAAGCATTTGGATATTATAAAAGTAAATTTTATTTATTTTATATTTTAATTACATAAATAATGTTAATTTATTTATTTATTAATTCAGACATGTTGAAATCTATCATAACTTATTAATAAAAAAGTTAAATAAGAAAATCCTATAAAATTTAAATCTATTAGAATATTTTAGGGAATTTTAGGTTACTACCCAATTTTTTTAACATAATATCTTAAATAACCAATTTTTTAACGTATTTTTAAAAATACCCAATTTTGACTGGTCAACTATATATGTGTATAGTCAAATGTGACATGTAAGTTTTGACTGATTAAATGGTAAGTCAACATGCCACATCAACACCCAAAGAGTCTTGTGTCATGTCATCTGACACTTCATAGGCAAGCCAAGTTATCCTCCATGGAGGATGACATGTCATCTGCCACGTCATTTAATGCCAGGTCGTCCTCCACATTAGTTTGTCTTTTTTCTCCCATTTTCTTTGCACGATTGATTTAAGTTATTTTGTAATTAATTGTTTTAAAAAAATATTTTTCTAGTTTTTAAAATTCTTACACATTTCATTTCATTACCATCACTTTAATATAATAAAAATATAAAATTTGATTATTAATTATTTCAAAAATATTTTGAAATATTATTAATACTTTATTTTACTTAATACCTTATTGTAATTATTTTACTTGAAGATATTATTTAATTTAATACAATATTTAGTAAAAAAATAATTGTTTTAAAATTAATATTTGTTGGTACAAATATTCTACCTTCTTCTTTATAATAAGAAATATTCTACCTATTAACAGCTTTAATTATCGGTTAAATTTTTTTTAATTAAAAAATTATTCTAGAGTTTAAAAATCTAATTTATCGCTACGCGTTTTATTACCTTATATTTCAAAATATTTTAAAAAAAATTTTATTTTTTATATTTATTTAAATCATTTTTTTCAAAAATATGTAAATTTTTTTGGAAAATAATTTTTTTATAAAATATTTTCAAAACTTTAAAAATATTTAAAACTTATAGAATATTTTTAATTAATTAATTTTTTAAAAATATTTAAAATTTTATTTAGAAATTATATAATTTTTTTTAGAAATTAATGTTTTAAATTTTTTATTTGATGATGTGGCAGATGACATGATGTAAGACTCTTTGGGTGTTAATGCAGACGTAATCGATCAAAGCTCATGTGTCACCTTGGATTGCACTTATGTATATTTGATGGGTCAAAGTTATGTATTTGTGCAAACAAGTTAAAAAGTTGTTTATTTATGTTATTATGTTAAAAAATGGGTAATATCCTAAAATTCTTAATATTTTATTAATAAATTTCGTAATATTTTTTCACTCTACGACAATATTACTTCAGCAGGGTGATTTCCATCACACTTTGTTATTCACACAACAAACCTGCAAAGAGGATTACAAAACCATCCCAAAGATGCAAAGAAAAACGAAAAACTCCACGACCGCAACGAAATCAAACCCTTTTGCAACCTTTATACTCATGGGCAAATTCATAGATCTAGTATTCCTTACTCTACTCCTCCAGCAAGAAGTTACGCAGACATCGATCACACGTTACAGTGCCTTCCAAGAACTTGCGCTCAAATTCATCTTTGCGGCAGCAGAAAGGACAGGTTGCAGTGACCAATCGTGAAGTCTCACCAGACGAGGTGGAACTGAAAGTACTACGGTGGGAGGCAGCAGCAGCAGCAGCTGACTTTTGTTTAGGTTGGTCGACGAGAGTGACGCTGAAGTTGAGATCTGTTTCAATGATCCTTACGAGTTCGTTATTAGGACCGAGCTCGAACTCGCGTCTGCGCATGCCACAAGCAACTTCATAGGCTGATGACTTTTTCTCCCCTTTGCCGATCGAAGAAGAGGAGGGTACAATTTCGAGAGGAAGTTCTGCCTTTCGCCGGGCAGATTCCATAGCATAAGCAGCTAAATATTGCACCACGTCTGCTGTTTCCTTCAAATCTGAGGGTCTCGGCTGCCCCCCATGATACTCTGAGCTTCTTCTTTGGCTGGGACTCCCAAAAATTCTGGGGCTCTCATTGTCGTTTTCCCACCTCCTAAGTGGAGGAGCGGAGGGTTCTCGCTTGCTGGAGAGACGGCCAAGACCAAAGCCATCAGAACTTGCGTCGCGGGCAAACTTTCGTGCATCCATGGATACGATCTCTGTGCTAAATTAGAGAGTTTAGTCGGGCCTTTATATACAGGTACCTCGGCTCATCCCAGGAAATTTCTTAGCAGCTAGCGAGGTCGGTTAAGAGAGAAAACGACGGTTAATCTATCCATTTTGTTAAATTACGTCGCAATTGTTTGCAACTACTTCTCAGGGAAGACTTATCTGAAGAACCGCCTAGCCAGAAACTGTTTTTGTATTTGGGATTAGGTGGCGTTTCTGTTAAACGTTAAACTTTCCAAATAAAATCCATCTCAATTGAGTAGTTTCTGAGAAAGAGAGGAGTTGACAAGAGAAAGAAGGTCTGCAACACTTGGCATTTCAATCGATTTCCTCATTTTTGCCACCCACTTTCAAGACTTTTCTGAACCTCATTTTAGCATCAGACGGAACTGGGGGTCTATTCATACTCTCTCATTTTCAGAAATACCAAGTCCACTTTCAAGAGTGGAAAAGTATAAGATTTTTGTTTCCAGAAATAAAAAAGAGCAATTATGATAAGAGGAGATGGTTTAGACTTTCCTCTCCCACTTTCCAAAATTTTGTGGGTCAAATCGAAGCTTCCGCATATCTCATGACAATTCTTTATTAATATTGATTGTTACACCAGCAATTGTCCCACAAGTCAAAACATGGCTTAGTATCATTATTTTTTTATGGAACTGGAGTTTGGTGGGAAGAGGATGAAAAATGGAATTCATTAAGGCCGTGTTAGTGCCCTTGGTTGAAAATTTATATCCCAAGAAAAACAAGAAATGTTTTTCCTAGGACACATTTCCAAGAAACATTCAGATAAAATCCTATTAGTGTTTTAATAGGAATTTATATGGAAAATTTTAAAAATTTCCAAAGAAAATTAATGGACTTGTTAATGCCTTTTCTAAGAAAATAAATAAAAATTAATAATAATCTTATACATTATCATTTTTATATGATAAATTTTCAATAAAATAAAATATCAAAATACGAAATTATCATGAAAAATTGCCTTGTGCTACAATTATTATAACATCAATTGTCAAATGCTTATTTAAAAAATTCCATATGGTTTTGAAGCCCATCTTGGCTGAAAAATTATATGATTTTTTTGGCAAGAATTTCCAACTGGAAAAGTGTTTTTCAGAAAGCATGATACACTAATGGTCCTTAGAAACATATTTCTACTAGAAATATTTTTCCATTGTTTCCTAAAAAAGGTACTAACAAGGCCTGAAATAGCTAACCCTTCGACGTTTACTAATTAAAAGAAAAAAAACTATTGTAGGATTAATCAACATATGGAAATAACTTTGGAGGGGAAAATTAACTTTCCCTTCCATTTTCTTTTCTTTTCTATGAGTTCTAAACAGACCCTTAATGATATATCATACACATGTATGATCCTTATCGAG
Organism: Aristolochia californica; assembly: GCF_029961685.1. Taxonomy (NCBI): domain Eukaryota; kingdom Viridiplantae; phylum Streptophyta; class Magnoliopsida; order Piperales; family Aristolochiaceae; genus Aristolochia; species Aristolochia californica. Next base: position 28,804,996 of record NW_027181771.1, read on the forward strand.
TCGAAATTCATACTTCTAGGATGGATGTTATATCGAAAACTGTTCTCTTACAAGTCGTAAATACGGCCTGTCGGTGCCTAGGAAATGTTAAGTGGGATGAGGTCCATAAAATCATCTTTTCACTCAACCTTCGATCTGAAATTAAAAATTTTGTGAGAAAGTAAGTTAGTCTTGAATCAGTTGCTGTAAACAGTTTCCTTACCAGCATATTACCATTAAAAAAATCGTAATGTAATTCTGTTTAGGATTTTTTATTTCCATTCTGCTTCTTATGACTGGCTTTTCAAAGATAACTTACTCTTACGCGTTAACTTGCAAAGGACTTCAAACTCCTTTTCCTTATCATTCATTCATTTCTATTTTTTTTCAAACTCTAAACCCGGCTTGAAAATGGGTAGGCCGAATTTGTAATATTTAGCTGCAAATCATTAGGAAGATTCGAGGGGAGACGCTGTTACTTGCCCAAGCTTCCATGTTGTCTGGAAGACTTTACTGACTACAACATAAAGGGGGGGGTGGGGGTTAGTCAACTTGAAGGACAAGATGATCTTCAACCACATAACGCCCTTTTCCACTTGAAGTCGTTAGTGGAGCGCAGATGAAGCTTCATCTCGATGCAGGGGATGAAGGGGCCCTTCATCTCCACGGTTTAATTTCAATCATGTGGAAGAAGGCCCTTTTTGATCTTCTTCGAATTGAAGGACGGGCGACGCCCTCGGCCTCGCTCTCTCTCCTCGCACCCCCCCCCCCCCCATCGCACGTCGTCTTTTTCTTTGTTCTTCCTCTCTCCCGCACTCCCTTCCCTCTCTCGTCTCCCTGCGCCCCCGACATTGTTCTCGTCCTTCGTCTCCCTGCGTCCCCGACATCGATCTCGGCCACTATTTCAGTTCCCTCTCGTCTCTGGCTTCAACTTTCGGTCTTCTCTCGGCCCCGCCCTCTCAGTCGCACCCCCTCTCTCGTCTCTGTGACTCCCTCTCTTCTCTCAGACAAGCTCTCTCTCGCTTCTCTCTCTCTATTCCCTCCCGACCTCCCTTTCTTCTTTGTCTTCTCCCTCTCTTCTCCCTTTCGGCCTCCCACTCCCTTATCTCTCTGGCTAGTCTCGATTAGGCATCGATTTCACCCTTCGGCTTCGGATTTCCCCCTTCGATTTCACCCTTCGGCTTCGGATTTGTCCAAATTTCAGAAGGTATGCCTAAACCCGAATTTTTTCCATTAAATTAGTGTTTTATTTGATTTAAATTTATTTTCAGTGCGTAATTAGGGTTTATGGTTAAGGTTTATTTGTGCATTATTTTTGGGATTTAGGGTTACGGTTTATAGTCTAAATTAGGGTTTAGGGTTTAGTGCGTAATTAGGGTTTATGGTTAAGGGTATTTTAGGGATTAGGGTTTTTAAGGTTTAGGGGGTTTAGGGTTCTTAAGCTATAAGGTTTTTTGGGTTTAGGGTTTGGAATTAGGGTGTAGGGTTTAGGGTTTAGGGCTTTTAATGTATTAAGTCCTGGAATTAGTGTTTAGGGTTTAGAGTTTAGTAGGTGATAGGGTTTAGGGTTTGATGGTTTAGTTTTTTTTTTTATGGTTTGTGTTTCGGGTAGGGTTTAGGCTAGGAGTTTATGGTATTTTAGGGATTAGAATTTTTAAGGTTTAGGGGGGTTTATGGTTTTTAAGGTTTTGGGGGTTTTGTGTTTTTAAGCTCTAGGGTTTTTTAGGTTTTTTTTTTTTTTGGGGGGGGGGGGGAGGGTTTTGGGTTTTTAAGGTATTAAGTTCTAGAATTAGTGTTTAGGGGTTTTTAGTCCAATTCAAACAAGGTTGAGTCGCCTACACGGGCGTCCATTAGCCAACGAAACCCGACCCCCATCACTGACGAGGTACAGTTCAAAGTTACTGCAAAGTTATATGGGGCTCTACCAGGGGTCTTCGGTGAATTTGGATTTGATGTGTGTGTGTTTTCATTGTTTAGTGCATATGCATTAGTGAAAATAATTTAATTAATTTTGAAATGTGTGAGAATGTTGTTGAGAATTTTTGAAGTGCTATGAAATATTTTTGCCATGTGGTGAGGAGATTCGGGTATTATACATATCCACCACATGGTATTTTTTTTATGGTTTGTGTTTCGGGTTTACGGTTTAGGCTAAGGGTTTAGGGTATTTTAGGGATTAAGATTTTTAAGGTTTAGGGGGTTTATGGTTTTTAAGATTTTGGGGGTTTTGTGTTTTTAAGCTCTAGGGTTTTTTAGGTTTTGGGGAGGGGGGGGGGTGTGTTTAGGGTTTTGGGCTTTTAAGGTATTAAGTTCTGGAATTAGTGTTTAGGGGTTTTTAGTCCAATTCAAACAAGGTTGAGTCGCCTACACGGGCGTCCATTAGCCAACGAAACCCGACCCCCATCACTAACGAGGTACAGTTCATAGTGACTGCGAAGTTATATGGGGCTCTACCAGGGGTCTTCGGTGAATTTGGATTTGATGTGTGTGTGTTTTCATTGTTTAGTGCATATGCATTAGTGAAAATAATTTAATTAATTTTGAAATGTGTGAGAATGTTGTTGAGAATTTTTGAAGTGCTATGAAATGTTTTTGCCACGTGGTGAGGAGATTCGGGTATTATACATATCCACCACATGGTATTTTTTTTTTATGGTTTGTGTTTCCGTGACGAGTAAAGGTTGTCTGATAAAGTTTTTTCCGTGAGGATTTAGATTTAGATGGCTGCAAGAAGACAACCAAGTGGTCGAACATATGATATTTGGACATTCGATGATGATAGCAAAATACTCGATCTCTTGGTCGAGCAGGTCAATCTAGGGAACAAGTTGCCTAACGGGGTGTGGAAGCATGAGGTATATATGGACTGTGTAAATAAGTTCAATGAAGACACAGTCATGAAAAAAACTGTTGAGCAGGTGAAGAATCGAACAAGAGCATGGAAGAAAACATACCAAACGGTAACGAGCTATATCAACACTAGTGGGTTTGGTTGGGATGCAACCACACAACGAGTTACTGCATGTAATTCTGTATGGCTTGATTACATAAAGGTCAGTAAATCTGTATGGCTCGACTATATGATGTACTATAAAATATTTTTTATGTTTTTCGCATTAGTATAACTCTATTCCAAGACGTCTAAATGATGTTTTATTCTTGTAGGAGCATAAAGATGCTGAGAAGTACAAACGTGAAGGCTGCCCCCTGTACGACAAATTAGCTGTGGTGGTGGGAAACACAATAGCGGTAGGGTCAGGAGCTGCAACCTTTGTAGATCAGGGCGATGAGGTGATTCTCGAATCGGAACATGTCCCGATGGATGAGCCAGCGGATGTTGATATAGTTAGGGATACTCCATCACCATTATTAAGCATGGATGAGTCTCTAGGTAATCAATCTGAAAGAAGTAAACGGTCATCTTCAAGTCGTCGTAGAAAGAGAACCGAAATGCCCGATAACGACACTAGTAGCAGAATTTTTGATGCAATAGATCGAATTGCTCAGACATTTCAGAATTTCATGATGAAAGACGATATTGTAAGAGGTTGCGTCAACGCCCTCAGGGAAATCCCGGACTTGCCTACAGAATTGAAGTATCGCGCTCCTTCATGGTTGGATACAGCAACTAAGAAGGTCATGTTTATGGAAATGACAGTGGAAGAGCGGGTTGAGTGGCTTAAATTTTGTTTTGAAAACTAATTGTAATGCGTTATAAATACACTATTTTTTTGGAATATTATTATGGAGTAGACATGATATTTGAATTATGACGTTGCAAAACTTATTAGTATGGTTTGTATTTAAATTTGATATGTTGTTGTGTTTATATATTGCATAGATAAATATGGTGTTTTGAGTATGGATGTGGAATGTGATTGAATGTAGGATGTGGATGAATGTAGGATGTGATTGAATGTAGGATGTGGAATGTGGATGAATGTAGGATGTGATTGAATGCAGGATGTGTGAATGTGGATGAATGTAGGATGTGATTGAATGTAGGATGTGGGAATGGGGATGAATGTAGGATGTGGGATGTGGATGAATGTAGGATATGGGAATGTCGATGAATGTAGGATGTGATTGAATGTAGGATGTGGGAATGGGGATGAATGTAGGATGTGATTGAATGTAGGATGTGGGATGTGGATGAATGTAGGATGTGATTGAATGTAGGATGTGGGAATGGGGATGAATGTAGGATGTGATTGATTGTAGGATGTGTGAATGTGGATGAATATAGGATGTGATTGAATGTAGGATGTGGGAATGTGGATGAATATGGTTGTTTATAGGTGTGATTGCAAATAGGTTATGATTGAAGATTGATGTTTACTCGTGTTTATGAATTTTAGGCGATTGAATTTGTGGATTTCCATGGATACTATGACAGACGATGAAAAGGTTGCAATTATGGTTGCATTCACAACTTTGATGATCGCCATGGAAAGATACTATATGTACCATTGCAACAGACGTGTACCACGTTCTTGTGGGATGAATGGTCCATTGTATTTGCAAAAGGCACTAGACAAGTCTCCAGTTAAATTTCGTAAAGTGTACAGGATGAACCAACTGGTATTTCACAAATTCGCAGATATACTTTCTAGTAAAGGGTTTTTATTAGCCACAAAGACCATCTCAGTTGAAGAACAACTTGCATATTTCCTCCTAACTGTTGGTCAAGGACAAGTGTATAGTGTCACAACAGAGATGTTTGATAGATCAAACTGGACGATAAGTAAGTATTTCAACAAGGTGTTGGATGCAATCCTCAAACTTCAATCTGATTACGTCAAACGGCCTTCGGAACGCACACACTCGAAGATTTTAACAAATTCAATGTTTTATCCCTACTTCAAGGTAACATCACTTCCTATAACTAAATAATTTTACATTAATATACAAAATGTGATGGTTGCATGTTCATTTGATATGCAATTCACTTATGTATTTGCTGGATGGGAGGGGTCAGCAGCCGATTCCCGTGTATTGAAGGATGCATTGACTCGTCAAGATAAAATCTTTGTACCTGAAGGTAAGTAATATATTTTTATGCAGTACTTTTTTATCTATTTTATCTTCAATTATTTTATGTGGTATATAATTTTTATTATAGGAAAATATTATCTAGTCGATGGTGGTTATGCAAATCTTCCGGGATTTTTGGCTCCATATCGAGGAACCCGATATCATCTGCAAGAATTTGGAGATAATATTCCTAGAAATGAAAAAGAATTATTCAACCGAAGACATTCATCTTTACGGAATATTATTGAGCGAACTTTTGGTGCTGTAAAAGCTCGATTTCAAATATTAAAAGGCACTCCTCCATTTTCTTTTAAGATCCAGGTGAAAATTGTACATGCTTGTTGCATATTGCACAATTATATACGTGCAGAAGATTATGATGATATATTTGAAGATGAAGATGATGATTCGGGTGGCGAACTCGGTGGAGGAGGTGATGCGGTCCAATTAGGTGCAATGGATGATACAGACAGTGACGATTGCGATGATCTTGAGGATGTGGGTAGCCAAGTAACAAGCATTCGGAGGCAGAGTGCATTAGAATCCACAAGAGCCGCACAATTTCGAGATGCCATATCGACATCCATGTGGAACGATAAATGATGGTTTACTCTTATTACTTTTGAACATGCATAATTTATATGTACTAAACTTGTAACTCGTTGATTGTAATATTAAAGGCACGAACTCGTTATTTGAATAATTTTTTTAGGTTATTTTAAAAGTTGTATATGTATTTATTTATTATTTTATTTTATTTTATTACTATATTAAACTTCATATTTAAGTCTCTGGTAAATAAAATATAATTAAAGTATGCATTTGATTAATATATCATCATTAATTATGTCAAAATATATTATTAATTAATACAATACAAATCTATCTTATGTTATTAATATAATATTTTTTATTCATTAATCAGAATTTTTTTATTCACTCTATTGTATTAGTGATTTAATAGTGGTAATTAAAATATTGTTAACTCAGACACTTTGGTTTAATTAGTTCATTTTTATAATTATTAAAATTAATAATTTAAATTTCTATAAGATGAAGATGAAGATGAAGTTGTCTTGACTAACACCCTATTTCAAAGATTTCGAAGATGAAGTTGTTTTGACTAACACCCATTTCGAAGATGAAGATCATGTAGATACATAAGATGAAGATGAAGATGAAGATCAAATTTTCATTTTGTTGACTAACCCCCCCAAAGAAAAGGTCGTAAAAAAGATTAAAATCTGCTGATGAGGAACTCTCACATCCTTGACTTTGAAGCTCCCAATGGAAACTTCCTGATAGTTAACACTCCTCCATATCCCTTGGGCGGCTGTAGGAATTAGAGCTGAAACTTCACGGAAGAGATGGGGTTTGAGATTTGTAGTTCTTACTTGTAAGAAGTTAGGGTGTGAAAATGATTAGACTTGACTCGTTCTTGGATTTTGATGATAAGAAGCATTAAACTATATAAGCCAAAAAATTGTAATTTATAGCATTTTAGATACACTTCCTTCAATTGTTTCAATTATAAGGCCTATGAGGAGCAATAGATAAATCCGACACAAGACCTCAAGCTTGAGTGAAGAGTTAGTCACATTGAAGAAGCACAATGGGAAAAACAAGATTTGTAGTATTAGAGTTTAAGCAAAATTAAAAATTTCACAAGAACTTTACCTATGTAAAGTGGTTAGTTGTCTAGTTTCTAAAACTTAGACATTAATTTATTTTTCGAGCTTAGGACATGAAAAATAATTCAAAAACCATGTTTTCCAATCTCATAGAAATATTTTGGATATTTTCATTCACTTAGTTTTAGATTTAATCATCCAAAGAATTTGATTTTAAACATTACAAAACAACATGATTAATCAACCTATACAAGGCTCGATCGATCATACGTTGGCATCATGCCTACAACATACAGGATTGATCAATCGACTCTTGGGCATGCTCAATCAACTAGAGTGCTACTAGCTCAACCTATAAAGTATGATTCATCAACCCTCATAAAGCATGATCGATTGACCCTCATAATGCATGATCAATCAACCCACTATGCATTATCGATCATAACACTAAAAATATAGTTGTTGGAGGTCGACTAATCAATCAATGAAAAGGCATGATTGATCAACCACCTGTGAACCTTTATAGTAACAATCCAAATTGATTGTTTTAGCCAAGAAAGTTATAAATAACTTATCTCTCATAAGTTAATGAGCATTTATTGCCAATCCTAGTCACTCAAAGATTATGTTTAAGTGCATTCCTTCAATCTTATCTATTTGCAAGAGAAATTTTAATTTTCATTCAAATTTCCTCAAACCGCTTGCGTTGACTTGGTATTCTTGGATCTCTCCACTCCAAAATCATTTCATCTTTGTGCGTAAAGTGATGGAAGCTTGGTGATACTTGAGGAGTGGCTATCTCTCCTTTGAAGGTATAAGTTTTCGATTTATCTTTTTTATTTTCACATTCAAACAAAGGTTTTTTTTTCTCGAAAAGTATAGAAAGGAAACTACCTACTTAGTTGCATTCAATCTTTTTGGTAGAAATTTTATTTATGTAATAGGTATTGCACTTGGCTTGTAGAGAGCTAGAATATCTTTACTTGTAATTTCAACTAATAAAGTCTATTAATTAAAAAATTTCGAGCAAGGGTTTTTGGGTGGCGATTACCATTAAGGGAACATTGAAGACAAAAACTCTTGGCCTCCTCGTAATTTGTGTATTTTACATAAGTTTTTTAATTTTATTATGCACATTTAAAATAATTTTTTATTTAATATTCTCAATTGGCCCCCTCTTGAGAAGCCACCCAAACCAAGATTGAGATCATTCAAAGAAAAAATATTACTTTATTTATTTAATAAAAATATATATTAAATTTCAAATATGACCTAATTTTTTATTAGTTCCCTATTACAATTGTCTTCAATTTTCTTTTGCTAAAAAAATTTCTTCATCTTTTGTGCTCCCCCTTTTTTGAATATTTTGTTCACATAACAATTACCACAACATGTGGAACACAATACCTCTTTCTTGTATTTCTTCTTCTACTTCTCCCCCTTAAGTTAGGAAAAAAGAAAGAACATAGAGACCCAACTTGAACAAAATACAATGCAGGAGAAGAAAATCACTCCTAGCCGTACAACAAAGCTCCATACACTAGTCAAAACAGTCTAAGTCTAAAACACACTCCGTTCAATTTTAAAGGCAGAAAAAGTGCCCAATTTTAGGGTTTAACAAAGAGACTATTCACTTTTTAAGGGTAGCTCAAACACAAATCACCTCTTGGGCGAAGAATAAAAGACTTGACTCAAGCTGGATGTTGGGCACGCTCCTATACTTTTTTAGGTAGTGAATCTAGGCATTGTTTTGAAATGATAAAAAACACAACATGATAAACTAAAGAAATACTAGAGGAAAACAACTTTAACCGAAAGGAGGTGACTATGCAACACTCATACAACCTAAGTGATTTCTTTTTTCCTTTTTGAAAAATTGGGGAGACTATGATGGTAGAACTTAATGAAATTGACTAAGTATAACTTTTTTGGGGTGGCCACAATTTTTCGGCATTAACTATGCGAAAGATACACAACCAAATAAAAAAAACGCAAAACTTGAAAACAACATTGAAACAAGATATTGCATATCTTGAATGAGCACATAATGGAGTGATTAAGTCTAACAAAAACTCTATAATAAGAAGATAAATCTGGCTAAAAAACTTAGATTTTAGGCAAAAAAAAAAAAAACTCAATTCACGTCAAAGCATTGAGAGATAGTAGAAGAGAAAATAGGAAAAAAAAGATTATTTGCGGAACTGACCATTGGTATTTCTGATATCAATATCCCAAAAAATATAGCTCAAGCCAAAAAGGTTTGTTGCTCAAGAAACTACACTCAAATATATTTAAATTTATATATAATTTGAAATAAAAATCTTTGATCTTGAATCATTGATGACCTCTTGATTTTCTTCATTCTATAGCTTAACCCTTGTCGACTCCATTGTGAATATCTCCTTTAATATAGATCGTACTGACATGAAAATTTCTTCTTCTGAAACTAGAATTTGATACCTTTCGTCAAAGTATAATTTTTTTCTTAAAATATACTTCTTTTGAGAGAAATAATCTAATAGATTTTGGACCCTATAATCTAACTGAACTGAGTACTCTTTCTTACCTTTTTGAAATTTATATCTCCCTTTAGAAAATTCATATTGATAAGATAAGGTATAAAATAGACTTACAAATATGTTTTTTGACATATAGTCTCCATATAAAATCTTAAAAGGACTCAAAATGTGGAGCTTTCTGCTGCTTATCGAACCTCTTTTGTTGTTTGACATTTGCTACTTTAAATATCGATTTCTCTTTGTAGAAAAATCTGATTTAAAAATTATTTTTGAGGTTGAAAGTAGACTCAAAGATATTTCCTTCAATGTATAATTTTTAAAATGAAAAGGGAGGATTATAGATAGATAGATCAGAAAATGATCACATTATCTCTATGGGTTGGCCGAGTAAACTCATATAACCCAATCGGATACCATGTTGAATTTTTGGAAAAGAGAAAAACTTCACTGACTTGATGTAATTTGAGTGCGTGAGCTTCTATTTATAAGAGAGGAAACAAGTAGAATCCAATTACAATTAAACTACCCTTGTCCCAATTACACCCAAAGCTAAATACTAAAAGATAAGTCCTAGAATAATTGAACAATTGAGGTTAAATATATGACTAAAATAACTAAAACACCTTTAACTGAGACTCTTCTATGAGACCTCCCCCTCTAATACTCCTATATGATTACACCATATTAATTCTAGCTTTGTGAGACTTCTTACTGTGAGAGTCATGTAAGACTCTTCCATATATGCTCTTGAATAATAGTAAAACTTAATAGAGTTGACAATTTTTAAAACTAAGTATTTCATATACCTTACCTTCAAGAGACATGCATCTCAAGGTCTAAAGCTTCAAAATGAATTGAGCCAACTCAAGACCACAAACATCATGGAAAGTCTACTCTTGAAGAAATACCCTTGAAGAAGAAGGCAATGTGAAGAGTAGAGTTTAGGAGTCATTGATGTATATCAAAACTCAATCCATGTAAGAGAGAGTCATCCAAACTCCTATTTAAGGTACAATGTTAAACATAGAGCTTCAGGACATTCATTGCATCTGTACATATTTCAAAACATTATATACATTTTTTTAAACTATTTGAGCACTTAGGATTATTCATTTTCATACTTTCAAAGTTAAATTAAATGAATTGACATTGGAATGATCGATCAACCTCTAAAAATAATTGATCATCCAGAAGTGCATAAGCCAAGTTTATAAAGCATGATCGATCAACCTAACTCGATTGATCGATCATCTAGAACATGGCTATTTCATGCTATAAAGCATGATCGATTAGTCCAAGTGGGATGATCACCTTGCATTATGCAATAGGAAGATTTTGATCTATCAATCCATCGATCAATAAAGCATGATTACCTTGCATTACAAAGCATGATCAATCATCCTACTTAGACTGATCGATCATCTCACTTGGATTGATTGATCAATACTATCTAGCCAAGCAAATTATGTATTGAAGGATTGATCATCCCACATGACTAATCAATCGGACATAAGCTTCCAAGTCAGAGACATAAAGCATGATTGATCATAGGAAGTTCACTGATCAATCATATTTGCATTGCACTGCCATAGGGAATTTTGATTGATCGATCATACCATGGCCCTAATCGATCAACTTAACATGTCAGGCCCAACGGGAATATTTTGATCGATCAATCCATCGATCAATAAGTTACATCCAGACAGAAAAATAGTTGTTATACACAATTGATCAATCAACCCAAACACTAACTTTTGCAAATAGATAAAAACAACTAGTTTGGCTTGGGGAAGTTATAAATACCCCACCAAACCTCACATAGAGAAGTTAACGATCATTTATTGGAAAATCTTTAAGCCTTTATTCTCAAATTTTTGTAATTCTTATCTAAAGTGCTTTTGAGTGAAAGAGAGTCATCATCTTGCAAAATTTTCTATTATTTCCTTACATATCATTTAGACAAGCTCTCATACACACATTGTGTTGCAAAAGAGTGGATTCTTAGATCTCTCAAGGAGAAGATACTCTCCAAGTGAGGGTGTAAGTGATTTTTCCTTTCTTTGATTTTATTGTGTGAAAGGTTCATCTAGAATATGTTTAATCTAGATAGAAAGGGTCAGCTAGAACTAGAATCTAGTCAATCTCTTGGGGAGAATGTATTTGTAAAAGTGTGTATTTGAGCTACGCGTGACTTAAAGAAAGCCAAAATCTCTTTGGGTAAATTCAACCTATTAGAGCTTCCATAGTGGAATTTTTCATGCAAGGGTTTGTGGGTGGTAAATACCAATAAGGGAACATAGATAACAAATTTTTTTGCGTCTCTTATGGTATGTCATTGATTATTTACATTGAAATTGCTATATTGCATGTTTTACATTACATGCCTTACTTAAGTTTTTAATTTTTAATTCTTAATTCACCTTCCTCTTGAGAAGCCACCTAGGTCAACATTCACTACAAAAACAAAATCTCATTTCCTCTCTTCTTGTCACACTTGAGCTTCTCCTTTCACCACCTTCCTTCTCTCTTTTCTTCTTCTTTCACAACACACTTTCTATCTCTTTTTCTCCCCTCTCTCTTAATCAAAGGTTGTGTTAGTGGCATCATAAGATTCAACATGGTATCAAGCAGAGGTCTTAAGATTCTAAGTTGTTTTCCTGCTTGGTTTACATAGAAAGCTGCATGGGACAAGTTATTGCTGAGTTACTGAAATTGATCAAAACAAATAATTGTTTCAACTCGGTTTTTTGTGATCTTCTATATCTGAAGTCTAAAACACATAGTATACACGTGTAACACTTTATTTAGCAACATGCCTCATGGGTTTTCATCAGAATTTAGTCTGATTCATTAACCCATGAATGCACATTATCATTTGCTTAAAGATTCTTACGTATCTTGCACTACCTGAGAGCTATAGAAGTTAAAGCTCACCGTTACTCCTTCCAACATGGGTAGATTAAACTAAGAAAGTGTCTGGCTTCATCTGCTTGATGTTTAATCTAAATCTACTGCATCTCTTTTAATGAATTGGCTGTGAAATCGTATAAGTGCAGTTGAAGTTGTTCCATACATTGCTGCTAAGGTTCTCATCAAAGACTGCTAAATTCAAGTGCCATTGCTGTTCTGAAATCTGAGAAAGAACCTCAAGGAGTTTTGGAAAACTCCTGCACAGTGTAATGGTGTTTTGAGGATCGGATCAATCTAAGTCTTCTTAAATTTTGTTTACCTTGCTCTCCGGCTTAGCCTACTCGAGCTTCAGTTTGAGTCCTACTTGAATAAGGACACTACATTGAGTATTGAGTTGAGTCTCTTCTTGGACAAGATTTTCCGGTTTTTAATCTTATCGTGATGGTGTCCCTCTTGACTTAGGACACAGCACTTCATCACTTAAATTACTGTTATTGCATTCAGGCAATCAAGTTGTAGTGTTTTGGTTTGGTTCGAAACTTTAAGCCTTGTTAAAGGCTTTGGTGAAATTTTGGTTGGGTGCTGCATAGGTCTCAGTCAAGGTTCATAATTTTTTTATTAGTCAAGGCTGTAACTCATGGCTGAAGAGAATTTTTTCACATATGTTTGATAAAATTGAGTTGCATAAGATTACCTCCTTCCCATTGAAAGGATTGACAAATTACTTGAGCTGGTCTCAATCTTTCAAGCGATTTCTTGTTACCTGAGACTTACCTAATCATCTAATTAAGCCACCTCCTATTGGGGATAAACATTATATTCTATATCATAAATGGCTTAAAGAACACACTCTTGTGATTAGCTGGTTGATTAATACTACGGAAGAACATGTGACAAATAATGTTGTCCATCTTGAAACAACGAAACTTGCTTGGGACACTTATTCAAAACTTTACTCCAGTGTTGATAGTTAACAAAAGTTGTATGATGTTTTTCATACCATGTATAATACCAGATAGGAAGAGAATTTGCATGAATATTTTGCTAGATTCAAAGAACTTATGCAAGAATGGAAGCTTGCACAACCATAATCTATTGATATTGTAGTTCATGAGAAACAAAGAGAAGCATTATTGGCTACCATTTGCCTTGCAAATTTGAAACCATACTTTGAAGTGGCTAAAACTCAGATTCTTAGCTCTATTACATTATCCTCATTGGGACATATGTGCTATGATTGTTCGATCCTAACAGTAGCCTCCACAACCTCAGTCATCCCAGTAGATAGGTCCACAACCATGTACACCCAAAGAATTAGACCAATTGTACAATTTGATGATAACAAATTGGGTACCTTCAAAATATGCTACTAATGGTCTCGTCAGTGTATTTTAGGCACAAGGCTTCTAGTATAAATATTATGAGAACGATAATAAAAGCTTAAGACAAAAGAATGATAAATCAACTTTCCAAATCAAGACACCAAGAAAAACTACATTGAAGATCATTTCTTTGAAAAAGAACTTACTCAAAGAATAAAAACAAAGACTTGAAGACCTAGAGTCAAAGACAAATAGGAAATCTCAAGAACTCTAGTTACGTAGGTAGATAGCCAACCAAATTTCGATTCTTAAGCAATATATGTTATGGAGTTTTAGGGCATGCAACATTTCAAAACCAAGTTTAACCTAATGCATATGAATGTTTATAATTGTAAATCCCTCATAATAGCATACATCATGATTAAATATAAAAATAGTATATTGACATATGGCTTGATCGATCAACCTACATAGGCTTGATCGATCAATTATGCCATGTCAAGCAAATTTCACATGGAATGATTGATCATCCCATTTGACTGATCGATCAGACAGAACCTTGCCAGTAAGAGACCTAAAACATAATCGATCATAGAAAAAATATATTGATCAATCATACATGTATTGCACAGCCAGAGGGAATTTCAATTGATCGATCAACCACTGGTAATGATTGATCAACTTAACTTTTCTAGACCAATGGTATTATATTGATCGATCAGTCCATCAATCAATAATTCACTGTCTGATAGAAAAATAGTCGTTATGATCGATTGATTGATCAATTACTTTTTAGTGATCGATCAAATAATGTACTTTTTTGAAAACAGGCAAATAATGGCTAACTTGAGTTGAAAAACTTATTAATAGCACTTCAAGCATCTTGATGACAAGAGTTGAGCTTTAACTTGCATATCCAAACTCTGCAGAATTAATTTGAGCACCAAAGTTCCAATTTTACCCTTTTGGAGAGAATAACCTTCATTTTTTCTAATCTTCCTACATCTCTCAAAAATTCCAAAGCATGCTTAGTTCCATCAAACTCCTTCACTTCAATCATACATGCTTAAACATCTAGAAGCTTGGTTCTTATTTGGAGAAGGGTTGTCTCCCATATTAAGGAGAGATTGTAAGTTTATATTCTATTTTTTATTTTTATTTCTTTTACAGGTTCTCTAGTGCCTAGAAAGCTAGAGAAATTGGTTTCTAGAACCAGTAAGCTAGAAGGGGAGTGCTTGACTAGAGCCAAAATCTAGTCCTTTGTATTGAATCTAATGGGAGATTAGAAATCGTGTAATCGGGATTACATGTGGCTTAAGAGTACCAAAAACTCTTTGTAATTTTCAACTATTAGAGCATATAGTGAAAATTTTCCAAGCAAGGGTTCTTGGGTGGTGACTACCAATAGGGGATAAAAAATCTTGTGTCACTTGGTTGTGTGCATGTGTGTTGAATGTGTTTATCTATATCGCCTTTATATGGAAAATGAGACTGATGCATTTAAATTGATCACAACTTGTATGAACATTTAGCTTAGTTAAAATTTTAATTTATAATCTCAAATTCAACCCCTTCTTGAGAAGCCACTTGGGCTAACTAGCTCTAGTCTATCTTCTGATGTTGTGTTTGGTCCACCATATGATACTAGACTTATAGTCATCCGTTAGGAGTCCCCCTCCTCTAGCTCTTAGCCTCTTGCACATCTCAAAGATTGTCTTCTACTTGTGTCACCTTTTTGGCAGTCTTGTCTGCCTCAAGTTTCCCTACCACTTATGAATAGGCTTCCCGTGATCTAAGGTGAAAAATTATCATGGATGATATGCAAGCTATGTATCACAATAACACTTAGGAACATCTTTTTAATGTTGCAACTCTTGTTAACCACGTTCATCATTTCAACAATATGACACCTGCAATAACACCATATTCTCAAAGAATACTACAAAGTACATGAGAATATAAAACATATTGAAGGGTCTATTATCATATGTCCTTCCTTCTAATCTACATACTTATACACATCTCCTAGTATCTTAAGGTACAAATTCTCCAACTGCATGAACATAAAATAGCCCAAACATACTTTGTCCCTTATACTACCCAAATCTCCCATATGTGACTCCATATGTGGTTCTGCTCATGTATGAAGTAAGCTATCTAGCTCCCCTATTCCTCTAAAAATAATATCCACATAGATGGGTGAGCTTTTGCCCAAGAAGTCCTACTCATAGTCATTAATGAATTAAAGTAAAATAAACAAATAAAAAATCGAGGGAACTCATGTTTACAAGGTTCAATACTATCTTTTTTTGTAACCAAGCCATACAATTGAATTTACTTATATTCTTACTATTAACATAAGTCATTCATCACAAGGACTAAAAATCATTACGCAATATCCAAATAGGGAATTGATACCTCACAACAACAATCCATTTACAAGTAAAAACTTGATACAAAAAATGAATAACTTATTCACTTAAATACAATACCCACATTTTTTTTTCACAATACAAAGATCAATGTAATAGTTCGTGTACACGAACATACCCTTGTTGGTTACTTGACAAGGTCCTTTTTCCTCACTGTAGATGAGATGCAATATTTTCATAACTAGATTTAATAAGTCCACATTTATAGTACTAGCTAGTTGCATAATCTTATCCCTCAATCGGCATCCTGAAAGAGGTCTTGATTCATTCCCCACTTAGCATCCCAAGTGAAGTCCACATCATCTTGTCATTGTCCTGATTAGGTCATATAATCCCCTTCTGGTTACCCAGTTGAGGCCAACACTCCTCACTCTAGTGGGGCACACTTTTCCTATTTTGGTCGAGGCCAAGACTCCATAAATGGGCACAACAATCTTCTTTTGGTCACCACATTGAGGCCCAAACTTCCTACTACAGATGGTGCACAATTATCCTCACTGGGTCACCCTATTGATGCCCTAACTCCCCACTATAGAATTGGTACAATTAACATATTAACTATTTTTTATATATAAGCACACACATAACCCCACATACTAACGGGCCAAATACTTACAGTCTTACAAAAGAATGCCCACAATTCCACACTCTTGAGTTAGTTGAGGTCAAATAAGACTGTCCATTCAAGTCCCTTAATAAGACTCTTAGCCCAAAATCCCATATTGTGAAAAGGAAAATTTAATCATTATCTCATTTTTATTAACTAGTTTTTTGAATAATAATAGTCAAATTTTCATTTTCATTTTTTTTCTTTTATTTTCCAAGGGTTCCAAATGGACCTTAAGGGATTATAGTCTCTCATTCTAATGAATCAAAACCATTTAATCAAAATATGAGTTTTCTTCCCACTATCACCATCTTTGGGGTCAAATTTCTAGCAAAGCACATGTCGTGTCACCAAGAGGAGACCATCGATGGAATCCTCTCCCTTTAGTGAACATTTTCAAACAATTCGTTGTTGTGTTTTCAATGTCATTTGGAGTTTATTTTTGTACTTTTTTGGCAATTTCCAGCAATTAATCAACTTTTTCGGTAATTTTTGGCAAGCTTCATTTTCATATTAAACCCAGTTAAGAGTGAAAGTTGCCCTACCATGATTGTAAAGGCATCTTAGATAATACAAAACTGGCCTTGATAATTTTTTTAGCGGTATCTGCACTCTCATCCGGGAGCCCCATCCTTCGCCAGAAGAAATAATCTGTAGTTCGCAGAAACTATACGATCAGAACTGTTTTGCTCTCTTAAAAGGTATGGTTATGACACTTCTCGATGCGGGAATTGGAGAATTGTTCCTCTGTTCTCAACCCACTATGCTGCGAAAATCACTAAAAATATTTGTCCCTTTTACAGAAAATTAATACGTTGTCGGTCAACACTTTCCTTCATCGCCAACTTCTGTCTTAACCACAGGGATGCTGCCTGCGATTAGGCCTGTCGTTCTTCGTTCTTACACTGCAAATCTTTCGTTACTTTCTGTTTTGTTAACCCAAAGCAGCTATCCTATATGTATTACTTATGATTCGGTTCAATCAGTAGATGAAAGTCTGCAAATTCCAGTATTCTGCCAGAGACGGCAAATCGGTATCGTTTTGACATCCATCCATTAAAGTCTACCATCGTGAGCTTCCAGAAGTTCGAACTACCATCTACGTTACGTAACTCGCTTTTATTTTCTAGATGATGCCTTCGAGAGATGATTAAGGCGGCAAGGTGAATGACTGACACAAGAAACGCATCATTTCATAATTTCGTGCGGTAGGGTTAGTTGGGGTAGATGGTCTGCGAAAGCTACCGGCGTAACTTAAGGAGCAATTCTGACTAAGACATTTTGAATTCCCCGACAGAGCTCCCAGGTCTGTCAAGCTGTTCTTTATTGTAAAGCCTTGGACTATTTCCTTTCATTTGGCGGGGAAGACGATGCAACTTCATGTTTGCACTGCAAGTAAAACGTTTGAAGAAAATAGTTCACAGCAGTCAAAAATTACAACGACTCGGAAAAGCATTTGGAAAACCTCATTTCTGGATTGTGTGTGAGGATGCTAAGACGAGGAATTCCTGAAATTTTCTTGAATATGCTTCCCTCTTCCTATTCCTGATGAACCTGGTTTGAACAGGCTAACGGTCAACCATAGCACATAGCCAAGTACCACCAGCTTAACTACTTCAAGAATTCAAGACATTCCATGGAGGAAACATTGAATTCAAGACATTCTTCCCTAGAAGGCAAAGGTGAGAAACATTATCTCCAATAATCAAGGAGTATCAAAGGAAAGAACATAAGGAAATCTCTACAATTAAGGATTCTTCAAACAAAAAAGGAAACAATTTGAAGTCCTCTTTAAACTCAAAAGTGTAAACAAGAGTGATTTAGCTTTATGATATAAAGACATTCCATGGATAGAAAATGGACAAATCAATCAAGTAATCAATTACATTTCTTACATTTAGCAACATTTTGAATTCAAATTTTTTTGTATTAATCACCTCAAACCTGGTTGAACAAGTCTTTTAGTACCACTTCTAGTGTCCTACAAGACATGTTCACTAGAATATCAAGCAGACAAGCAATGGAGACTTACCTACACAGGAACCCTTTGGTTGGAAAAGAAGTGACAGAAAATATGAAAAAGAAAAGAAAATGGGGCACCTAGAAAGCAATGAAAATTTCCAAATTAACACCTTTAATGTCTCTCATTTTGTTACAGCAAATGAAATTCTAAATATAAATTTAATTTTAGGAAACAAATCAAAATGAGAAAGTATAGATTTATATGGCTTAAATATAAGATATGGGAAAACATCTAAAATTTGGTACTGCAACCTCAGTAGCCAACAAGCTTCCCAGTTCCAAATTATCCAACAAAAACAAAAGCATGGAAAATAGCACACTTAATGCATCAATCAGCTCCATAAGTCCTCAAATCCATCAAATATTATAGTTGAATTAGTCCAAAGACACCACAAAGGAAAAAGCCATGTCCCATTATGCGACTAATCTTGAACAATCGTCTCCTTGAAATTAAACTTTACTCCAACAACCTGGAAGATAAGAGGCAAGGAAACAAGGCACCATCTCCTCTAATTAACAACTACCAATTCCAAGTACCCAAGTAACCATTTGTGTAAAGGATGGTCTCTTGTTTATTTACTCAACTCGACTGTAATCGGGTAAAAACATGTCTAGAGTAAGGTCCAAGAGATAAACCATAAATTTTTAAGATTCATTAAAAATAACACTTACGACCACTGACACCTGCACAAATGTAAAACAAAAAACATAAAATGAGTAGAGTTTAATCAAAGGTTTTCCTGAACTAAACTATTTATTGCATTGAGAAGTGTTGGGTTGAATTATAAAGCCTATCTTCTCACATCACTGATAAAGATTTTTATCCTATATCAGTGTAAAAACATAAATGGAATTTTCTAGATGGATAATTGGGTAAAGTCACCAGTTCTATTTCCAACTCCTGTAAAGAGACAAGTGATGATACTTTTACTCTCACTGTGAGTCTCCCTCTTTACACCCCAATGGCAGAACAATAGATCCAAATTGTCTGCAAAATAGTTGATGGCTACACTATCTCAAACTTTTCATCAAAATATAGTGAAAAAATTATCCTAGACCATGATGAAAGAATACTTAGAACAACATTTTGATGTTTAAGATATGATTAGATGTATTTCCAGTCCAACTGCAATTATCAAACCTCAACCTTGGCAACATTTGCATGATCATTAAGTTAGCCACTACTAATGAATGAAGTACACCTCTTTGACTTAATCTGGGTGAACCTCATGGAAGCCAATCTTGTCACACGATTGTGAGACTACTCAAAATCCCTTGATCAATCAGCTCAAACTTATTCCAAGTCCTGCATGAAGTTGCTGCCACAAGAACCGTTCATTACCTAGCAGAACACAAAACCTAGCCTTTTCCAAAATCCCTGAGCTCTCCTAGAAATAGGAATTAGTGATCAACCTCTCCCCAACAAAACCTTGTACAATGGAAATGATCACAACCTTTCACTAAATTAAACTCTACATCTCGGAGTTCAATCGCAGTTTAGGCACCAGGCTTTACATTGGATCCAGAAGATCATTAAGGGCCACACCAAGTATGTGATTGATGAATTTGAGTGTTGCTACAGCTATATCAATTCTTCTAACTGAGTCAATTATCCTGGCATCTGAATTGCCTTCAATATTGCTGGAAATAATTGGCAGTTATATTACCTTTCCATCTTTAAGTACTGAAATTAAAGTTTGTTATTGTACAGATCCAAATAGGAACCGATATTCTACTAGCAGCAAGAAACAATGGAGCTAAGATTTCTGTAGGACAGTTCCACCATGAGCAACTAACGCAAGAGTGTTACATTAACCAGGGATAAACTGTTGTTCAAGTGAAAAAAATCTGTAAAACATTAACAATGGCAATAAGTCTGTACAGCTAGATTATAGGGTCTATTCATCTCTAATTTGGTGGGAATTAAGGGAAAACACAGGTGTTATTTTCCTTTCAAGAAGGAAGATTGAAATGCAGTATGACCTCCCTTTTGGCAACCTGGATCATACTTGAAAGGTTGTAATGCAGCATGAGTTCCCTTTGGCGACCTGGATCATAGGCCCCAGAACAGCATGAATTAGTCATTAGATAATTCTATTCAGAAGGTATCTTCTAATTATCAGCCAATAACGAATGATAGGAGAGATCTTATCAGCCATGAAAGAGCCTGAAGGAAGCACTTTCCATAAATCGATCAGATATTTGAAGTGAAATCCTACAATTAGAAAAGATTAATCTGGTATTAAACTTTAACCCATCCTCTAAACACAACAGACTATCCTCAACAGTTGTAGTATAGAGTTGACATCACATGCACTTGGTTCCGCACCTCAGTGTAGCTATTGGCAAGACGAAAAGAGAAGAAACCCACAAGAATTTGGATTCTGCTACTAAAACAAAATGCTAAAGGTTCAAATCCTCAACAGCCTAAAACATACAAATGGGAAACTCTCAACTGATGAATAACAACAACATAACCAAAAGATTTAGTAGTAAGTGGAAAGTAATTCATAAGGAGTATAAAGGAGTCGAATGTAAGGAAAAACTTTACTCATGACAAAACATTTGCTTCATTATGAAATTCTGAATCATCTCAAACCTTTACAGATCAAAGACTCCATTAATAGAAAGGTTTCCAAAAGCAACATAGAAACAAAATGAAACATGAGGGCATCCATCCTTCTTTGGTGCAAGACCATCCTGGATTTGACTCCACAAAAGGCCTCCAATCATGTGGTCCGCAAAAACCATCCAAAGTGTTTTTTAGGTTTCAAGTGGATGGATGAAGACAGGTCTCGTCACCGTCTTCCCAAGAGAGAGTTGCAGGAAATCACTCAGTTTTAGTCTTTAATGGAAGTATTAAGAGTACGTGAGATTATTAAATGATAAAAAAATCCAGTCCTTAACTGTTATATCTTCAGACTAATCTCCTTATCCAAGTTGAAGAGACAAAATAAAACTCCCAGTTCATCTGTCAAGATTCACTATTCTATTTGAAAACAAGATTCACTTTAGTTGGAGGAGACCCCCATCATATTTCTACAAGGACGATAATGCCCCTTTCATCTTTTAGTCAACAATCAAGAACTTTCAGACTTTGGCTTGAGAGGACTCGTTGAGGATAGATTCAGATGAACTTACAGTAGTAGCTTTAAGTTCCTACTTACCCACAAAGGCAGTATACAGAAACCAAAGCACCTCGAAGAACTCTCTAGTATTATCTCTTCTAGAGAAACCTAGTTACGTTTAGCTCTACAACTGGTTCTGTCATTTGTTCCGCTAGATAACTAAAATCCATATCCACATTTATTAAAAAGCAAATACATGGAGAGAGAAGAACGGATAAGCCTTACCAGCCAGTTTTGACTCATGACGATGCTCATTTTTTTTTCCGGAAATCTGCGAACATGGATGCTCCTGCATCTCTTGGAGTTTATGTTGGTCTCTCATGGAAGACACTTGGAATGAAGATTTCTTCTCAAAAGTTCAGAAAAGAAGAGAACAAAACAATCCAAGTAATGTAAAGGGTTAAAAAACAAACATATATAACAAAAGTGAAGCAGAAAGAGAAAGAAACTTCTAATTCACAAGAACTGTCTCTACCTTTCTTCGTGTACAACCGAGATGAAATAACGTAAACAATCCAGTCAAAGTAGACCGATAGAAAGAGCAAATGGAAAGAAAGAAGAAGAAAAACAACAAAGAGTGGAAGAGAAAAAGGACAATGGACACTAAAACGCTCAAGGAGGAGCTGGTGGAGACGTTATTTGTTATAACGAAGAAGAGAGTGTCATTGGCTCCCTCTCAGTAAGAAGGTGGAGGCCGAGGAGCTTGAGCCCAACCGTAAACGTCGTGAGGTAACTGGCCGCCGTTGGGTAGTAAATTAGGAGGCAAATTGTAGATTGGCAACGATGAAGGATCCGCCAAACCGTGAGATTGCGATGCCGAAATGCCACTGGTTCCTGAATTCAAACCAGGCGATTGTTGTAATTGCATGCCATCGCTGGATTCTTCGTCGAGCGGCAGCCTCTCGTATGTTGCATTGGTGAAGGTGGCAGCAATCACCATTACGGGACCCGAAGCCATGAGAGCGCCTACTACGCTGCCTCCTACAACTTGCCCCTGCCCGCCGGCCAAATAAACCGTCAAACCGGTAGCTCCGGGAGGCGAGGGCGCCGGCAAGAAGGCCCCCGACAAGGATAGGATTTCGAACCGCCCATGTAAGGTGATAACGGCGCCGGGCGACGCCGGCTGCCGAAGGGTCACATTCGTCACAATTCCGCTCCCGCTCAGTACACATACCCCTCTTTGCCGCCGCCTGGCAAATATGGCAATACTATCTACCACATCACTTCCGTTGCTGATTTCCAGTACATGGCTTCGCAGAGCGTTGGGGCTTTCACGGGTGATTATAATCGGGGGCTTCGGCTTGTTTTTGGATCCGGGAGGTCGGCCACGGGGCCTGCGCCCAGTTCCGGCTTCTACGATCTCCAGACCTATTGTTTGGTCCTCCCCTTCGTGCTCTCGTTCCCGGCTTTCTTCCTCTTCCTGATTTTGGCTGCTCTGGTTATTGGTGTTGTTGTTGCTGCCCGTGCTGTTCGTAGTCGTGTTGTTACTCTCCATGAGCTCCTGTTCCCTCCTCTGTGCGAGCCGACCGAGGGGGGACGAGTGGTCCTCTGTGGAGTTGCGGAGATGGAGAGATGAGGCCGACGGGTCGACCTCACCGCCCATTCCCACACCTCCGGCCCACCACCTGTTTGCCAGTTCTACTATTTTCTGCAAGAAGCTGAAGATCCGAAACTACTCTACCGGTAGGAAAGCAGATGAAGCTCCACAAGTTGCTCTTTTCTTCACTGTTTGTCCTACCGATTATTTCCAATAGTATTTTCTGCCGATTGAGATCTTACCAGATAAACCCAGCAGGAAAAGTAAAGAGTGCCTTTTTATTTCTCAATCCGATAACGCAGGAGAAGTACCCTCAGGCCGAGCCACACGGTCCTGCTTCACTTGTTGCATGAAATTCTTCCTCAGACCCTCAAGAAGAGACCGCGAAGCACAACATGTTCGTCCATGGGTATAACATCCAACCAAAACAAAACCACAGACCGAAACAGAACCACTGAAACGGAATGAAACCCTTTCTATCTTGTATCAAACCCATTGAAATCACAGGCAACAGCTCGCGTTGAAACGCACTCCATGTTCAGAACCTGCCACGAAACAAACAACAGGAACCACCAGATTTCACACATCCTAAAACCGAAAAACTAAACTCAAATAATGAAGTCCTGCTCAATCGGGTGTCCTAAAGCCGTTAAAGTTTTTTAGTACTACCTTATCACTCGTGTGCTAGAATCCCTCTCCTCCGAAGGAAAGGAAAAAAAAGTACCAGGATCAGAGGTGGGTGTTCCAGGCTTCGGCTCTTTGCAGGACAAGGAATACAATAACTAGTCGTCAGCCTCTGGCGTACGATAAGCAATTGATATCCGGATCTCTGGGGCCCTGAATCTATCTCTCATTAGAAGAGGTGAAGGAAGAGTATACCGTCATCATTTCCTTCTGTATCTGAACCCTCTCGAGTCTCAACCGTGTAATGTGTCTCCGACTCGGTTGCTTTCTATTAGTGGTTTTGGCGTATCTGGTTTTGGAGAATCCTGGTTTTCTCCGTCTCCCCTCGCGATTCAGTATCCTCCGTTCTATCTCTCCCTCACCGCCTATAAAAAACCGAAAAGAAAAATTCGACTCAGAGATCAACTAGGGTTCTCTCTCTCTCTTTCCTCGGTCTCTTTTGTTTCTTTTTCGCGGAAAAACCGAGTTAGTGTGGGGTAACGTGCGCGTGAGAAAGTGGGAAGTGGGAACACGTCACAGTCTCGAGTTCCGACATGGCATCGAATGCCCCAAGGTACCCAGAGCACAACCCTGTGCCTGAATACTAATGCAGACAGACAAATTAAAAGAGTCCGACACCTCGATCACCACCTACTTATCTTAATCACTTCAATTATGACCTTTTTTTACTCTAATCTCCCACTAAACAATCAACCCTTGACCCGAATATCTAGCCAGTTAGATCTTGTTTTTACCACTTCGGTAGCCTCAGCGGAGTCACCGATGAACAGTTCCGATCCTACGACTTTTCCCATTTTCATCTTATATGAACTTCCACTCCAAAGTGTCTGCGGAAATGCCTGAGAGGTTAAGAGCTAGCTCTGTCTACAGCAGGAGTGCCGAGAGTGGAGGGTGGTTTGGTTTTCTAGACTTGGAAATACAAATGGATTCCCATGAACTTCAAGGGTATTTTACTACACGTTTTCTGGTTTCTTTGCTTCTAAAGATTTTGCGAAGTGTAACCTGCGAGTGGTCGCAAGTATTCTTCCACAAAGAAAAAAAAGGAAACAATGATTCCTGTCCTCGTCCAAAACAGGCTCTATCCTGATTCCTCAAACTTTTTTCCTGGACTTGAGTTTTCATGGCTGAAAATCGAGCTTCCATTAAGCGAGGAAAGCAGGCGAAAACAGCGACCCAGAAGTTGTATGGCCATCAGTCGAACTCGCCTGAGGCCCCATTGCCAATGCATGGAAACCTCGCAAATCAAGTAGATGCTATATGAGAGAAGGAAGCCAAGTGATTCAGTACAGTACTCTCGTATTCCAAGCCACTGCTACATTTAAGAGGACTTTACTTTCGAGTGGATTTTATGTAGGCTGATGATCACCATGAGCATCTGCAGGGATTACAGGGATTTCACGTCCAGTTCGTTTTATGTTTCTGCTGCAAACGAAAGGGAGGAGGGGTCAGTAGTAATTAAACTTTCTACTTGGTGGACTGTCGTTTGTTTTATCTATTCCGTGATCGGTGACCCTGAACACTACGGGGACAGTGGATTGTCGGTTACTCTGATTAATTTGTTTTATCTATTCTGTGTGATGTAATTAGAGTGAAGTTTGAGAATAACATCCAACACTTTATTGAAATATTTACTTATGGTCCAGTTCGATCTATCAAACATATCTGTTGTGACACTATAGGCTTGTTATTGACCAACTGTTAGGAGGAAATAGGCAAGTTGTTCTTCCACAGAGATGATCTTTATGGTTGATAAAAACCCTCTGCTATTAAGTATTTTTGCCAATTTGCAAAATACAATTTGATTCATCCTGTAAACTTTTCAAAATTTAACAGGTGATTTGTCTAATGACTTTTGCAAATACAACGGATCATTAATCCCAGAAGAACGTGGTACACGTCTATCGTAATGGCATAGATAGTATCTTCCTATGACGACATTAATACATGTCAATCCAACAATAGTTGCAACCTTTTCTTCTTCTGTCATAATAGCCATAGAAATATGCAAATTTAATCTTCTTAAAAGTCATAAACAAAAATAAACATCAATCTTCAATCATAACTTATTCATCCAAATTCAACAATCGTATTCATAGCAATGAAAACCTTTAATTGACCACATCCATATTCATCCACCATATTATCCACATAATATATTAACAACAATCATATAAAATAAAAAATTTAACTATACTGATAAGTCTTGCAACGTTATAATTCAAACATCGTCTTTAATACATAACAATCTTCCCAAAGAAGATACTGTACTTAAAACGCATTAAAAATATTTTCTTGCACAATATTTAAGCCACCCAACCCACTCTTCCACTGTCATCGCCGTAAACATTGCCTTCTTACTTGGCGTATCCAACCATTTAGCAGTGTCATACTTCATGTCATCCGACAGGTCCGAGATTTCCCTGAGGGCATTGACACAATTTGTTTCGACATTGCGCTCGTTAGGCTTCTTAAAACTATTCATTGCTTGAGCGATTTGGTTAACTGCATCGATGAATTTACTACTGTCATCAGTGGGCAATTCGCTTCTCTTTCTACGACGACTTGAAGATGACCCTTTACTTCTCCGAGATTGCTCCGCAGTCGAATCATTTCCGCTAATGAATTGCGATGGAGTTTCCCTAACTACTTCAACATTCTCGGGCTCATCCATCGGGACAGGATCCAACTCATGGATGAGTTCATCGCCCAGATCTATAGGAGTTGTACTACCAAAGCTAATTTGTTGTAAAGGGGACAACCTTGTTGTTTATACTTTTCAGCATCTTTATGCTCCTACAAGAATAAAACATCATTTAGACGACTTAGAATAGAGTTCTAGTAATGTAAAACAATACAAAATGTTTTACAGTACATCATGATTTACTGACCTTAATATAGTCTTGCCATACATAATGATATGCAATAACTCATTGTGTGGTTGCATCCCAACCGAACGCACTAGTGTTGAGACAGCTCGTTACCGTTCGATATGTTTTCTTCCATGATCTTGTTCGATTCTTGAGCTGCTCAATAGTTTTTTTATTGACTGTGTCTTCATTGAACATATTGACACATTTTGTATATACCCCATGCTTCATAACCCCATTTGGCAACTTGTTCCCTATATTTACCTGCTCGACTAAGAGATCGAGCATTTTGCTGTCTTCTTCGAAGTTTCAAATGTCATATCATTTAGCACTTGGTTGTCTTCTTACAACCATTTATAATCTAAATCCGAGATTGTTCTCATGGAAAACACTTTATCAGACAACCATTACCCGTCACGGAAACAAAAACCACAATTAAGAAAATAGTTGTGGTGGATATTTATAGCACCCGAATCTCCTCACCACATGGCAAAAACATTCTATAGCACATCAAAATTTTTAAACAACATTCTAAAATATTCCAAAATTAATCAACTATTTCCATTGCAGATGCACTAAACAATGCAAAAACACACACACATCAAGTCCAAATTCATCGAACACCCCTGGTAGAGCCCCATATAATTTCACAATCACTATGAATTGTACCTCATTAGTGATTGGGGTGGGGTTTCGTTGGCTAATGGACACCCGTGTAGGTGACTCAGCCTTGTTTGAATTGGACTAAACACGATAAACTCTAAACCCAAATCGAGAACCTTAAAAAAACCCTAATAAACCCTAAACCCTAAACCCCAAACCCTAGACCCTAGACTCTAGACCGCCTAAACCTCCTAAACGCTAATTCCATAACTTAAACAAAAAACCCTAAAAGCCCTAAACCCTATCACCCAATAAATCTAAACTAAAAAAAAAATTGAAAACAAATCTAAACCCTAATTCCATAACCTAAACCCTAACAATACCATAAATCCTTAACCCTAAACACGTAACCCTTAAATACACAGCATCAAACCCTAAAAACACTAAACCCTAACCCTAATCAAGAATCTAGACCCTAAATCTCACAATTATGCACAAATAACCCCAAATTAGGCACTGAAACTAAAATTAAATAAAATACAACACTAATTTAATCGAAAAAAATTAGGGTTTAGTCATACCTTCTAAAATTTGGGAAAAACTGAAGTTGAAGGGTGAAATTGAAGCCAAATGTGGAAATCGATGCCGAATCGAAGTGGAAATTAAGAAATCAAAACCCAAATATCAAAATCGAAACCGAAATAGGAGAAATCGGAAGGTATTTTTGGGAAAAAGAGAATAGAGAAAGGGAGAAGGGAGTGATAGGCCGAAAGGGAGAAGAGAGAGAGAGAAGAGAGAGACGCCGAGAGGGACAAGAGAGAGGGCGAAGCGAGCGGGAGGTTTAGAGGGAGAGCGAGTCCGAGATGGAGAGAAGGACACCGAAAGGATGTTCGTAGCAAGAGATGGAGGCCACAGAGAGGGAGCAGAGAGCTTGGGGGCTGTAGGGAGCAGAGAGGGGGGGGGGGGGGGGGGGGGGGGGGGGGGGGTGGAATCGTTGAGGGTTCGAACCCCAGCGATCACTTCATCCGGATGAAGGGAAAATATGGGTGAAAAAACAAATTCCATCGCTTAAGCCATGGAGATGATTTTTGAAATCATCTTAGTCATCCACATGAATTGAATTCTGGTGCTCCACTAACGACCTCTGGAGATGAATTGAATAATGCAGCTGAAGTTCATCTCCTGTGTCAAGTTGAGTAACCTCACACCCCTAACGGCTTTGAATGATCAGCCCCTTTTAGTAGACATGGAATCCTGTAATGCAAGTTCTTACGATAATCCAAAAGGAATAGTTTCGAATTTTAAAATGATCGTACAACATTTCTCTCATCCATTCCTGCACTTTCCACGGAACCGAGCTTATTTTACCACAGGAAGCGATGCGTGGAGTGGCCGATCCATCAAGGGAAAACTGTTGCTTTACCCGTATAATAATATACACAAAGATTAGAGTCAATAAACGAAAAAATAAAGAATGATCATGCTCTTGCACATGCCACCCTGTAGCAACGAAGCAGAAGATGACTACAATTCTTTAACGCTTTGCAGCCGTCCACTTGTAGTCCTAAAGCATTTTTCAGAATTCAAAACCTCCCAAATGGCTTCCTGGACGTCAGAACGTTTAATTGTAATTTTGGTTTTATCTATCTAATCAAGAACACAGGTGATCAACGATAGAGTAAAGGAGGTGAAATGTTGCTGGCTGGATGGATTTCTAGATTGTCAATGAGAAACATAGGGACCCGCAGGAATGGACGGCGGATCCAATGCTTGGTTCACATCAGATAGAACCAACAAAAGTGTGTCTCCCACTGGCATCTCATGATGTTGCAGAATGTGACGTGACAAGAGATAGCAGGAAGAAGGAGAAAAAATAGAACTGCACAAGAGTACCACGCAAACTCGTTAACAAGGTCAAATTTCTTGCCAAAAAACCCGTTTTTGTCAAAGCTACTGTGGGACGTCACTGGTATCGCATCAATCACAGAAGAGAAAAACGGAGCTCCGGTTTCTGGTAAACGAAGACGAGTTAAAATAACAGCTCATGAACAAATTTAGCTAATTTCAGACTCTTGTTTGTCTCCATTGATTTCGGGTTTCAAGTTTTGATGGTAAGTAAAACCAGACTGATTGCTCTAATCATTTCCATACGTTCCATAATCTTTAACCTTAATCTGTTCAAACAGCTGAACCCCCTATTATCAAAGTTATCTAACTTCCCAACCAAGGTGGTTGGAAACAGTGCTTCGAATATCATCTCGGAAGAGAACAGTGGAGACGACGGAGACACATGAGAAACCCTTTTTCAGTGAGATCATGTCACTGACGATAATAATTTACATACAGAAACGCGGTAACTCGATTCAGTTTATGAGTTCTGATAAAGAAGACGGATCTGGGCTAAGACCCAGAACCCATGACGCCCATCGAATCAGTACCAGTCCCCCGCAGTCGACGATCAGTTTATCAAGTTGCAGTAAAAGATCAAAAATTACAGAGACAGTATCAGAGGAATTCAAAACCAGATTGAGCAACTTGTAACCGTTGTTGTAGTGACAGAGCAGATGCACAAGGGATTTGCAAGGACTTTTGCCCCACCAAAGACGAAGAGGCAGGAGTAGGACAGAGTGCGCAATACGCACCCACCCGGGAATACCGATTCCCCAGGCCGATGTTATGTACTGGAATGACATGATCGGCATAAAAGGGTGGTCCAGTGTCCTTAACATAACACGTGTCGGCGTTGGAGGGTACGTGACCTAGGGGGAATGAAGGGAGGCAAAAAGCATCAAATTGGAGAAACAGGAAAAGTCCAGGTCCATTTTCCCCAAATTCAATACGGGGATCCCACTACACATTCAAGTTCCAAAAGTTGACGGGAGGAAATTGGAGATCATCCATCCGAGGTACTACACATGTCGACATTTTATACTCTTTAATAAAAAAATAAAAAAATTGTCCAAGATGCTCTGTCCTAACCAAAACGGACTACTGGGTTTCAGAATTTTGGTTAATAAAATGTACTAACCAAAGCAATGCTTCACAAGGGTTAGCATGTAGTGGGTATCATAGATTCATCCAATGGCTTTGAAGCATCAAACTCCTTGAGCTTCACTAGGATTTAACATTCATATAGTAAACTAGAGATGGTGGATGTTCAATATCTATTAAGGCTACTTACAATGAAGACATCATGAAGATCAAGTTCATGGTATCTTTGGGTTGTCTTTAATAATTTGAAGAGATTGGCAAATGGTTCAAATTGCTTAGTGGATCATTCTAGCTAAAATATCTAGATGATGAAGATGGGTGATGTCAATGAGTGACTCTGATCCATAGGAGTGTGTTGAGGTACAAGACTCTATTGTGCCCCATAGTAAAAAGATTCTTGTTCATGATTTGTCATATGTAGTGAGTAGCTTTGTTACTAGTGATTGCTTGTTAGCATCATCTGATCCTGGTAAGATAGGAAAAGTTTTATATCTTCAAAGAAAATGGTATCAAAGCAAGTGCTAGTATAGGAGATTCCACCCAAATTGTCCATCTGTTAGAGCCACAAAGAGGACCTTCATGTAAGTGGTGTCAGAGAATGATCCTACACAGACAAATGATTAGAAAGATATTGATTATTTAGTCGAAAAAGTAGTTTCCTAACTTAGTTAGTCGTTTTGGGATATGCTTTCGACCTAACTTCATTATGAGGCACCTAGCTCTTATAACATGTTCAAATTGAACCCATTTCTATCCCAAAATAACTAGCAATTACCAGGTCTTTAAAAAAAAAAACTTTCTTCCAAGAGAGATTTTTGGTCCTTTGACCAACCCTATCATTCTTCAATAGGTTTGTCAATAGTGGAGCATAGCTCGAGTATGGGGTAATGAATCTTCGGTAGTAATTAGCAAGGCCGAGAAAGGCGCGGACCTCCCTCACCCAAGTGGCATTATCTAGCCGCAACAACTTTTTGCACAACTTGATAAACCAACATATGCCCAAGCAACTTTCCAATGTAGAACTAGTATGCACACTCATGACTCTCAATGTTTTTTAAGAGAAAGGTATTTTCTTTTGTTTCTTCTTTTTAGCTGGTGGCAGACATGTACATCTTTTCCTACTAAGACAGACCTTGTTGAGAGCTCTTCTTGGCAAGGCCCCTTTTGGGCAAATAGTGTGTCCTACCATTTTACAATAAAGAAGAAAGAGTTGTGAGTGAGCTAACAACAAGCTAAAGAATGGACAGCGAGAGGATGATGTGTATTTTTGGTGGCTTAACCATAAGGTTGAAAAGTTTCATTGTAGGCCAAACCATACAGTTCATTGTAACCTTTGGCAACAAAGTGCTCTTCAACGAACTTTTCAACCTTAACCATAAGGTTGAAAAGTTCATTGTGGTCCCAAAATGAAAACAAGGTTCAAGTGCACTGAAAAATAGATTCCAGTGTTAATGCACCAAAATGAAAAATATGATGTAAATAATAGAATGAGTAACTTTTTATAATATACTTAAATAGAACATATACCTAAACAGATTATAACCAAAATAAACATGATTTCTACACTAATAAATGATTTAATGTAATATTAAAATATATTAATATATTAATTAATGAAATACTATATTATATTAATTAATGATTATTGTTTATTATAAAATAATATAATAATTATGTGTGACTATAATAAATTATAAAAAAAATAAAAAAAACAAAAAGATGGATTTTTTACGTACTATTAATTAATAATTTATTTTTACATAATTAATTATAAAAATAGGATAATTAAACCAAAATAATTGATCAAATGTTTTCTTTAACAATATTTTAATTACTAGTCTTAAATTTCTAATTTAATATAGTAATAAAATTAATAAATAAATATATTATTTTATACCTATGATAGGTTATTAATAACACACACACACACATATATAATATA
Source organism: Aristolochia californica (assembly GCF_029961685.1). Classification (NCBI taxonomy): domain Eukaryota; kingdom Viridiplantae; phylum Streptophyta; class Magnoliopsida; order Piperales; family Aristolochiaceae; genus Aristolochia; species Aristolochia californica. The sequence goes on from NW_027181771.1 coordinate 28,837,204, forward strand.
TATATATATATATATATATATATATATAATTAAAACTTAAAAAACATGCTTAAAATAAACCAAATTATTTCGTAATAGTCCATAATTTACAACTTAAAAGCAAACGTTAACAACGAATTTGTACCTTTAATATTAAAATCATCAACTTGGGGGGGTTAATGGCACGAAAATAGGTTTTATTAAACCAAAATAAAAATAAGTTAATTAAACCAAAATAATTGATCGGATTTAATAATATTTTAAGTATCACTATTAAATAACTAATATAATATAATAATTAAATATTAAATATAATTAATAAATAACGCTGATTTAAACCACCCCCCCCCCCCCCCCCCCCCCCCCCCGCCAATTTCATGAGCAGCTTTTTATTCGAAGGTCATGTTCTTCCCGACGTTGTCATTATTCCCCACTAAGTTTGAGAGACCCATCGACTCTGATGAGGCCCCGCCAAGCAATCAGAGAAAGAAAAGCACCTTTCTCTCTCTCTCTCTCTCTGTATTTCACTCTTTTCCATCCTCTCCAAAAGCCGTTCTTGTACTTCGATACGATGTCTCCATCAACAAAAAGCTGATTCAGCTGCCTTCTCTTTCCATCATTTTCCGCCACAAAACAAAATCAATATATCAGGTATAAAAGCTACTTTTTTTTGGATGTTATGTAATACCTACTCTTACCAGAATTTCTCTCTGTTAAGATCTTGAACCCCTCTGCCTTTGCCAGTGAAGTTGAAAATGGAGCGCCGAAACCTTGGATTACTCATTTTTCATCTCTTATTCTCTCAGTTACAGTGTCCGTTGCTGGAACGATGTAATTAGGGAGAATGAAATTAGCTTTCATTTTAGAGGTTGCTTCTATGGGCTGTCTGCAATCGAATTGGTAGTTTTCCGTGCACAGATTCTCATCAGACTGCTGTGCAAGTGGAATGAGAACCTTGTGCAGTCTAGGTCAGTGAAGTATCCTGTCGATTAAAAAAATTATGTCATCCTCTTTTCTTTTATTGCACAAAGTTTCACCAACCTGGATAGTATCTGCATTTGATAGCTGAAACGCGCAAAAATGATGACAGAGATGAGCTCCATAACCACCGCAAACAAGCCACAATCATTATTCCGTTCCAAATTACATGTTCTTTTCTTTTTTTTTTTCAGGAAACTGTGTTTTAAAGACCGATTGTGAAAGAAGGAACAAGAGCAGCAGCTGAATGCATTTCTTGCAGAATGGCCATGGTTTTTCATACCCCTCACAAGTTTCCCTTGCAAATTACCACAACGTCATCATCTTTGACAAATTGGCCACCATGGTGAAGAGTATGTGATTAGCATCGAAAAACCCATAAAACTTAGATGCTTCGACTTTCCCTCCTTTTTGGATCTTGCCAGTTTGATAGGTGAAATGCACTATATTCTTAGTTAAAAACTGTGTGAAATTTGTAATTTTGGATATGTATATATATTTTTAAAATTCCAATCAGGGATGGGGTGTACTCTACAAGGAGGGATTTTCTGTATGCAATCAAAAGAATACCTTGTTTGTTGTTACTTGTGTCAGTGATGAGCAGCACCTGATTGGTGAACGATTCTCTGTAGTTCTTCTTCCATTTCTCGCAGTATAACTGGTTTGGACACAACACCATGGACTCCGTGTTGCAGACATTTGTCACGGGTTTCTTTATCAGCTTCCGATACCAATGCAACAACCAGCAGCCAACTTCCTGATCGCAACTTTCTTACACGGGATGACATCTCATGGATGTTTTCCTCAAGAAGGTGGAGATCAATCAGAAGAAGCTGAAACTCATCACGGTTCAGGTGAAGTGTTTCCAAACATTGATACCAAGATGAGGCAACTGATAAACGGCAACCCAATTTCTCAAGAAGCTTTCGTATAATAGATTGACTGAAGCCATCACTGTCAGCCAGAAGAATGGTCTTTCTTTGTAATAGGGAGAGGCCACTGTCTTGATTGTATTTTGGCCTATTAAGAGCTTCTTCCGATCTTGTGACTGCCAATCTGATTGTCAAGCTCATTTTTCTATTCTGACTCAAGCTTGGGGAGGCTGATAACTCACCATTCATGAGCTGCATGTAAAAAGAAAACATCAGTGTTAAAATATTTGGCTATGCCAGCAGTGATTTTGAAAAGAAACTAGCATAACAAAAACCATAACACAAATTTTAATATTCTGAGAGACAAACGGTTAAAGACTACCAAAAAGACTATTTAATTCCCATGAATTTGATCTCTTCAATGCTCAACAAATAATATGGGTGCAAAAGAGGTGCTCATCCTGGAACTTAGTTGATATATCTATAATGATAAATCTTCCCGAGTTTCATTGGAGCAACCAGTACTCAACATCTGCAGCACACAAGTATAAAGGCCCCAAAGTTCATCCACAATCTGACAGGTTGGACTAGATTCACACTAGGAGTGTTGCATCCTCATGGAATTGTGTTCCAAAAATATGCTGCACAATTTCTTTTTAACATACTATAATTTATATAAAGCTTCATTTTTTGCTGGATATATTAAACTTACTGATCTGAAGACGTAGTTGTTTTTAATGTATTAAGAAATCTACAATTTTTTAGTAACTAAAGAGAACAATTAAAATTTATTAGTTTGAAAACAAGATGAGCAAACATGAGCTCACCCTAATTTGGTTTTTGGACTTGAGAAATGGGGCTAAGTTTAACACCTATCATAGAATGGGGTAGAGTTGATAGGCAGAAACCACCCTAAACCGGCACTGCTGCCATCCCAAAAAGGAAATAATGAAAGCAAAACAAAAAAGAAGAGTAGGCCCCTGAAGAAAAATGGTAAGAGTGGTCTAGATATGACAACGGCAGAATATCATATTGAAGATCTGGGTAATAGATTGTATATATGTATATAGCTTCTGGCTGACAGTAGGAAATAAGAAAATATAAAGTTGATACACTAATTTAACTTGATGAACTCAAAACTGGTTTTAGCAAGTACCAAAACTCTTGGTGGAGCCATCAATTGAATGTCAGAACTAAGAGCCATAGTAGGGCCAGGAAGAGGAATTCAAAAGGATCGGACTCATCATGGTGGTTAGAATTTAATTTGATGCAATCCTCTAGTTTGAGCAGCATCTGGATTTGCAGATGCTCTTCTACTGGAGGGTCAAATTTGCCTTCCAAGATGACCTTTCCAGTTTACATTTTTTTTTTATGGACCACATATCCTTTGGAAATCAGCACCAAAACACTACAAAACCCTTGTCCAAGGCCAGATGCTTCTAACTTCAATCCTAATTTCCAGCAGTGCAAGGGAAAGAACAGGTATGCAGAAAATCATAGGTTTGAGAACTATGCATTGGATTGACACTTTCACTTGTCACAAATAACAGAGATTACCTATAGATTTCTGCAAATTCCGGTGCACTTTTAACAAATTAACATGCAGGTCATGGCATTGGAAGGTAGCATTTCTAGAGACATATGAATGTAAAAATGATACTATGATATACACACTTCAGCAAACATTTAAAACAAAAAAAATTAAAATATTAAAATAAATGATTAAGAGTTGGCACAAAGAAATTTCTTTGCAGAGGTCTTTTTTTTTTTTTGATAAAGATGTATTTATATATAAACAAGAAAATTACAAAGGAAGAGAGAGCAACTCCCTCACAACCAGAGATTGTAGGGACGCTCCCTGTTTGGCTAACACATCTGCAGCCGAATTTGCAGAGGTCTTAGCTTCTATCTTTATTGTTTCTACACAAAGACACAAATATGCTACACACTTCATGCAATCCTTAATCTATTTGAATCGCCAAAATTAGTTAATAGTCACATTTTTGGTTAGATTAAGCCCAGGAAAGAGACAACTGACAAGAACTACGAAGATATCTGGAAGAGTCAGGATTTGCAGAAAGTACAACAAACAAAGCACAAAATCACACTTTGCAGATCTTCTAAATAATCATTGACATTTAACAAGACCATTGACATTTTCTTTAGCTTTATTTTATGATAAGACTAAATTTTTAAACTAAATGAACATTGTTAGTAGGAATAATCTCAAATCGATTAACATCAACAAAAATCATGTGGTTATTAGTGGGAAAAGGCCTCTTAACTTCGGATAGTCATTTTGGAATGGATATGAACCACACTTGTTAAAGGTATTAAAGTAAGATGTTGTTTCTGTTGGGCTTAGTTTCTGCTTCGCTTAGTTTAGTCTGTTTGTCTTGTTCATGTCTCAATCTAATGTCCATTTGTGTTGTGCATGTCTCAAGTCTATGGTCTTCTCTAAGACTGTACATGAAGGGAAATGATAGTGGGAAGAGTCCCACACAGATTAATGTCAAGAAAAATCCTGTGGTTATTAGTTGAGAAAAGGCATCCTAGTTTGGAATGAACCTGGACCCAACTTTAACAAACATCGATTACTGTAATTATCCTCAATCTTCATGGCTTTCTAAAATTCTATTCCTCACTTCCTATTACTGAAAACCTTTAACACATTCCACCATCCACAAACACTTCACCTATGACCTTCAAATCTATTGACCAATTGTAAAGACTCTCCTCTACTGCTGACCTCACCACTCGTACTATGCCTCGATAAGAACCAATATTCACAGACATATATAGGTGTCAAACAGAGTAATAACTATCTAGCAAGCAAGGCAACTTCATCTCGACCACGTAGCTCCGTTTTCTGCTTAGGAGCATCTCAAAGATTTCTATTTCCCAAAAATTCCACAATGAACATCCTTAAATATATTGATGCATAATTAGAACTATAAAACTACCCAAAAAACACGTACAAAAATACTTCACAATTGCACCTATAAATGAGAAAAATAAGAAATTGAGATGGTTGGACATGTACAACATGGATCTAATAGTGCACCACCTAGAAGGGTTTTATCATAACCAGTTAATGGACCAGTAAAAAGTAAACTAAGGATGATACTAACACGCATAAATGTAGAGTAAAATAATTCAAAAAAGCAATCTAAATCTGGTGTATGATACTCAAGATGGTGGAACAGCTGCCTCCAACAAAGTTGATGATTGCAAGGTAAACAAGCATCTCATGGTGTACAGAACTCACTATTCAGTAAAGCACAAACAACCAAACCTAGGATCACCCAAAACAATGATAGAAAACAACAAGCATGCCACAGGGATGTCTTGCACTATGAAAGTCAGGTATTAGTTATTATGAGCTGATAGGAACAATTGTTGCGGAATGATCATCTACTGAAGACAAAAAGAACCATATAAAAGCATTATCTGCAAATTTTATTCCCAGATAAGTGAAAGAACTGCAGGAAATAATGGTTTTTTCTTTCATGCAAGCAGCTAGGTTCAACCATATAAAAGCATGATCTACAAATTTCATACCCAGATATGTGATAGAATTGCAGGAAAGTAATGGTTTTTCTTTCATGCAAGAAGATAGATCCAGAACTGAATTCATAATGTGCATCCAATTAAAGCTTCAAACCACCAGAACAACCAAAAAAGTAATTTCATAAAGGTCAACAACTTACAGAGAACTAGGGCTTCTCAAGTACTTTACCTGAGCTAGCTTTTGGCACATTAAGAGACTAGGTCCTTCAGTATCACATTTCCTACTCTTTTGCATTGAGGAGTTCGAACTGACTTCTTTTATATCACTTCTTATCTCAAATTTCAAATGAACAAATTCACCAGACACAGCTCTTTGCCAGGGTAACTGCTTATCATGGCCACTCTGAGAACCACTCTCCATATATACACTAAGAAAAACATCACCCTGATCTCCAGAATCCAACAAATTTCTAACCATGTTCAAGAGAAGTTGAAGAATCCTCTTTTCATCCCCAACCACGTGTTCAGGCGCTCCTTCAGAAACTTGAAACTCGAAATTTACTTTGCGAGAAGCACAAAGGAGTTTCAAGATGCTCACTACCTCTTTCATCATAGAATAAACACTAAATGGGTGAAAATCAAGTTCAAATTTACCCTCGTCCAAATTGCAAATACCGGCAACATCTGCAGCAAGAGTAGACAAGAGAAGGCCGAGTTTCACCATGGGTTCTACAATACTTTGCTGTTCAGCTCTTAAATCTTCCTGCTGCAGAATCGATAGAACTGCTGCAACCGAACGGGCAGGCATTGCCACCTCCCTGCTCATCACTCTCTGAAATGAACAACGGGCTCGGCTAGCCATCAAAGCCTCACGCCTTGCTCTTTCAAGAGCCAAATTTTGCTCCATGAGCTTCTCTCTCATATGCAGGGAGTCCTCCAAAACTGCAGCATGGGAGAGAGCAACAGCCACCTGGTCTGCAACAACTTCCACCAGCTCGAGATCATGTGAAGACCATTCACGAGCCCCATCCGAGGGCAGCACCAATACAAGAAGAGCATAGGGAGCATCCACAAACTCAGGCGTCCCACCCTCAAAATTGGACACTCGTAGTAGCGGCATCCGAACAGCCGCAGTGGATCCAGACTCTTCGGACCGAAGCAACCGTGAATTGGAGTCGAGGATCCTAACCCCAGAGCTACCAATCACCTCCATCACATCGGGATCATTGAGCGGGATAAAGGACGGGCAGGACAGGCCGACTGCCTGTTTCAATACGTAGGTAAGAGTGAGTCCAGTGACAGAGTCGTCGGGCATCCACACTGCGCAATTCTCCAGGAAAAAAACCTTGGAGAGCTCAACGAGGGTGGTGTAGAGAATCATGTGTCGATTGAGCGACCGTCGGATCTCCTGCGTGAGCCTGCGGACGTGCAATCTCGCCTCCTCCTGTCGTTTCATCTTTCCAACCTCGCGATTGAGCTCGCGAGTCTTCTTTCTCAACAACCCCTCTCTCACCATCACCCTCAACATTTGGGGAATTAGGGTTAGCAAGGTAATGGAAGTGGCAAAGGAGACCAAGGCGGTGAGGAACTTGAGGACAGTGAGAGAGAGCATAACCTGGAAGGAGTGAAGCTCGTAGGTCCATACCGCGACGAAGTGCGTCAAGCCACAAAGAACGATAAAGGCGCCGAATTGGAGGAGGATCCACCTAAAAGGAAAGATGGTGGAGCAGCTGACAAAGTAGAAGAGCTCGAGGGGTATTGAGAAGTAAGCAAGGGCAATGAGGAAATCGCTAATCTTCTGGCACTGCAAGATGCTCTCGACGCTCCAGAAGCCGATATCCTCGCAGGGGCAGGACGACGACGACGACGACATGCTCGATGAAATGCCGGGGTGTGGTAGAGCGTGAGAAAAGAAGCATGGAAGAAAGAATGCATTCCAAAGTAAGGAGAGAGAGAGAGAGAGAGAGAGAGAGAGAGGAGAAGGGTTGTGTACTTGGTTCAATGCATCCAAGAGACCTACAGGGTAACAGAGGGGGGAAGGGGGCGAAAAATAGAGAGAAAAAAAAAATCCTCGTTTGGGAATTTCCTGGGTTTCGCTACTTCAACACGGCTTTGATTTTTTTTTTTATTTTATTTGGTTGGAATTGGGTACTTTGGATTTGTTTTTGGGCGTCGCTTTGTTAGCTTCTGGCGAATTTTTTGCCTTCCCCCTGCCCACTTTGTATTCCCGACGGACTCCCCAATTAACCCACTAACTCGCGATTAGTCAGTCGCCCTCTTCTTTCCTTTTTTACCACTTCTTTTAAAAAAGGAGAAATTCTTGGTTGCTTTCCCATTTGCACCGGCGCAGTGTCTGAAAAAAATCAGTAAAAATAGCTCGTCAGGACATGAAAACGAACCTGCCGCGAAGCTGCAGCTGCTGCAAATCTTGTGTTACTCTCCATGAATAAATATTTTCTCACCCCAACCACTCTCGTTTCAGAGACGACTCGACTGTAAATTTAAAGTTGAAAAGTTTAAATAAACGAAGAGATTACGGGTTTTGATCCGAGGCTCCGCTTCGGATATGGATTTCAAACAATAGCCTACAATGATGGAATCTTGAGCACATTCCTTGTCAACTACTCAAAGAGGAAACGCCCAAAAGAACATAATAACTCCGCCGTGGACTTGAACGCGCCTCGCCTCGCCTCGCGTCAAGTAAGAGAGAAGAGAACGGAAAATGCAAGTTCATTTATTTGGAATGAATCTGCTTTCTCTTTCTTCCTTAGCTTTTGACCTGCGTTTATGGTGAGAAATAAGGAGTTTGGGAGTATGAAGTTGTCGGAACCGACAAAGATAGGCGTGTTGTTGAGACGTACAAAAATATTACATTTAAGAAGACTAAGTGGGATTAAATTATTTCTAAATCAATTGGGAGTATTCGTTTTTTTCCTGCTTCTCTTTCGTCACCTCAGATTCGTAGGACAAATGCGTTTGAGCCAATTCTTTTGCCCAATTCAGTGACAACAACGACCAAGGACAAATTGCCGGTCTGAAGCAACATTTTTTTTTTTCATTGAAAACTGAGCAAATTATGTGCATATTAACCGTAACCATTTTTGCTTTGAATTTTCGGTTCCAACTTTGACTTCACACTCAGCAGTCGAAAAGCCCAATTGGGCTTTCTTCCATACAGCTCTGAAGTTACCAGGGGAGAGGATCTTACTGGAAAAGATTTCAGTGGGAGGAGTCTGATCAAACAGGACTTTGAAACGGCATGACTTTTGGGTAAAATTGTTACCATATTCCTGCTTGATCTTCGCCACTAGTAGACCACATAGTATAATAAACTTTATTATCTCTCAGTCAATCCTCCATCAAGCCAACTTCAAGGGTGCAAACCCACTGGGTGCTAGTTTCTTTGATGCTGATGTAACACGTATTTTTTTTCACTGCCTCTACTTCAGTTCTAAAGAGTTTCATTAGTCTTATACTGCAGTCTTGTAAGATGTGTAGGTGCTGATCTTTCTGATGCTGATCTAAGAGGAGCAGATTTATCACTGGCAAACATAACAAAGGTGTTGTCAATATCAATGCTTAAGTGACCCCTGACTCGCCTGGAGTCCCATGTCTGGACATGATCTATTTTCAGGGGTCTCTAGTTCAGGTGGCAGAGCCTTGCATTGGATGGTCTTCATGTTTTACCAAAAAAGCTTCCCACTTCTGCAAAGCCATTTTGGCAATGGTCTCTCATCCAGTTACAGAGGTTTCTTAGCTATCGTGGTCTTCCTTGCAAAGAGAACTCTTCAATTTGGGTCCTCCCTTGCCAATGCACTGCTAAGTTCTAATTTAGGGATGAAACATTCTAGTGGATTTTATTCTCTTTGATGTTTGGATTAGTTGCTGTATTGAACTGACATCAATGTCTGGCTTGTTTCTCTGTGGCTTCCTTGTCTTCTAGTGTAAATCCAACTACAGGAAATGCTTCCCGGGATACATTACATTGCTAGTAAGCTTTAACTAATCAGAAAATCACCATTTTGAATGAGAATCGTGAACGATATCAGTCTTAAGACCCACTAGAAACATTCTAGTGGTGCTTGCTCCTTTCTCTAGCTGCTTCTGCCTTTCTAATTCATGAAAAACGCCTCATCCTTCAATTACAGCGTAAATTGGGAGTAAGAACATCTGAAGAGTAATTGGCTTCAGTTGGCTGTAGCTGGAGTACTCTTTATTGGGTATTAGCATTGACTATCCAACATTCCCTTCACAAGGTAAGTCATAAATGAATCCGATTTTGCCAGAAAAGGAGATGCTTTGTCTGGGAGAACCAGAGTGGGAAGAAGGTGATCAGATTTCAATATTAATTTATAGTGCAAGGTAGACACCCAGATGATCTATTAGTAGCTCCGCACAAAAAGGGGAGAGAGTTTATTCCTGGACTTTCCTGGATCCCCGGAGGGAATTCCTTAAATGGGATCTAATTCGACTGCAAGTTGCCGTAATCCTATTCCATCTACAAGGCAATCTAACATGTTCCAGTAGCTGCCTCGTGATTTTTGATTCCCATCTTCCTTCCTTTATTCTATCTTTGTTTACAGTATAGGAAGTCGAATCTACTACTGGTCATGGGTATACGGGTGGCGACATGCTTTGCCCTGCTCTGCACTTTCTGATCCTCATCGTCAAGCTCCGGTTTTTCATTTTCGCGTCCATCTCCGTGCAATACCTTCGCGGACCCTATAACCCACAAGATGTCAAGAAGCTTTAAAACACGATTAATTAGCTGATTTTGAATACGAAATGAAGATCTTACCTTATGCCACTCGTGGGGTCCCATCTTAGGAGCCAAAACCTCGACCCTCTCCGTCTTCAACGCCTCTTTGTACGCTTTACCCTCACACTCCTTCTCCAGTCGTCTTCTCTTGTAAATGCTACGTGTGAGGAGGATTCCACGATCGGTTTCCACCGACTCGGCGCTTTCCAGGAAGTAGAGCAGCGGCTGCTGGCATGGATCAGCCTTCCACGCCCTTGTGTTCAAGGTGAAGGGTCCCGGCTGCCACGATCTCCACGTCTGAAACGTCTGGAATGCTTTCACTATCTCGTGCGGTGGCAACACCCACGGATATATTTGGACTGTGTAACCCCATGATACCGAAACAGACCATTTACGGTTCGAGTCGCCGTAGCCAAAACTCTGCTGCATGGCACGACCCTGGTCCAGGGAGGCGGCCCGGACGATGGATTGGAGTGAGTCGTGTTGTGTCTTCCCTGGAACCAGCGGCTTCAGGTAGTCAAGGTGGTGGAGCGAAACGAGTGGCGCCACCGGATGCGCCGCTAGGATACCATATGCGTCCCCTCGAATATCTAACTAATCACATCACGAACCCACAAAACCAAACTTAGCCGTTTATCGTTTCTACCCAGGGGAGTGCCAGGAGATTGAAATCCTAAAAAAAAGGAGGAAATTTTTATTGCCGGTCGGAGAAACAAAAAAAAAGTACCTGGTGGAAGCCGAGTTCTCTGGTGAGGGGAACGCCGAGTTCGGCCAAACATGCGGCGACTCGCTGATCACTGCCATAAAAGTACCCGTAACGCTCGAGGCAACCGTCCAGTAATGTCGAGAGCTCCTTGGCCAACACATGACTGACGGCGAAGCCGCCTCCGCCAAACGCCATCCCATACGAGTGCATCACGTCTTGCTCTACGCTCTCTGATATGCCACCGATGTAATACATCTCCTCGTGGTCGTATTTCCCCAGAACTGATACCAAATTCTCTGTGAAAAACACTGTATCATCGTCACCCAGTACGTACCACCGCACTCCACTTTCCCATACCCGAACGCACTCCAGCAAGATCCGCGCCAGCCGGACCGCCGATCGGGTGCCGGACCCGCTCTTGTAGGGGAACCGGGACGTGTCCTCCGACACCCGATACGGCGGTCCGACATTGCTCCATGTGTAGTTAGGGCGCTCGTCCAACCAAACGAACCCTTGCGTTTCGCCGGACCACCAGAGGTCGCTGTAGTGCTGGCGCGCCGGCCAAGTTCGCGCTGACCCGCCGAGGCCAAAGAAGATGTGGGACAGATTTGTCGCATTCCCTTCTGTTTCTAGTGGAGCCAGATGTCGGGAGCTGTTGATCGGCTCCTCGAAAAAATTGACACATTCCGGGGATTTCCATGACGGCTGCCCGACAACCACGGCGAAACAGACTAAGAGGAACGACGAGAGGAGAAATATACCTAAAAAGCCTTTAAGGAGTCGCCAAGATAGCTCGCCGTACTTCTCTTCGAAAGAAGCAACAGATTTCGATGCTGTAACAGGCTCATATCCATTTGTTTCTCGACTTGGCAACATCCTGCGATGACAAGATCAGAACTTCAAAATCTGTTGAATTGAAATTAAAAAAAAAAAGAAAAAAGAAAAAAAAAAGGAGGTTAGTTCATGTGTTTTCAACTCAAAAATCGTGGGTTCGAAATTTCGTGCAAGAATCCCTATAAAAAGCCGATTCTGAATCCGAGTCGATCGGAAAATCAAGCTAAAAACCTTGGCTCCGAGCTTCTTAAAAATTTCCCATCTCTGATGATGCAACATGGCAGAATTGTAAGAACAGAGACGAAAAGAACCAATTGGAGAGAGTGAACTTTTCAAAGAACCAATCTAGCTTGGGAAAACTTCGAAATTTTGGAACTCATTACAGGGCAGCAACACGGAAGAGAATTCAGAGTTTTATAATCTGAGCGCATAAGCGTGGAGAAAAAATAAAAAAAAAAATTCCACTGTAGGGTCCGAGCTACTTTTGGGATGTGCGAATCTATGTTCTAGAAGGAGAAACCATAATATAAGTTGAAATAAGCATGGGATTAGAAACTATACTTCTTACCTGACGATCAGGGAGCTCCCTTCTCCTCGTTTACGAACGACGGTTTCTCTGGAGTAGAATCGTGAGAACTGAAAACATTGGGCATACAAGCACCCACCGAACAGAATAAGGAAGCGGGAAGAGAAAAATTGGAGGGAGAAGAGGGTTTGGGAGCGATCGATTGAAAAAGGGAACTCAGAATAGGTGTCGGAGAGAAAATAGGGAGGGAAAGGAGAAAGGGAAACTCGATCGTTTGATCCAGAAAAATATTTTGAAGTACTAAACCAAATCAAAGCATCTGTTACCTTAAAAAATAACCCGGTTAGAAGCCGAAAGATGGGTGATTTTTTACCGAAAAAATGTCGCCAGTGAAGAGGAGAGAGGAAGGGGAAAGAGTTGATCAGAGATGAGAGGAGGAAGAGAAAAGGAAAACATAAAAAAGAGTTGGGGGAAAAAACGTCGAGACACACATTCAGGATGCAGATATTATCAGAATCAGCGCTGGAGATAGATGCGAAACGGTGGATTCTCCGCGGAGTGATCCGGGTAGTATGGAGTAAGGACAGGGAAGCGGAACTGAAAGTTACTTGGTCATGGCGGTGCCAATAATGGAGGCTGGTTAGAAACAGACAAAGAGATAATTCTCGTTCTAATCGGGAAGACGGATGCTGCAAATCAAGCGTTTGGTTCGAATTTGGTTAAATGGGCAGACGACAGGTAAAAACCAAGTTCATGCCATGTGTCCAAGGAAGACGGCAACGATCAGGTTTTATTTTTTTTAAAACGATTCGGTCCCCAGTATCCCTGCAACTATTGTTTGTGGCTACATTGGTCTAACCATATTAAAAGAACATGGTGGGTGCGTTCGAATTTCCAAGCTGATCATAACTCGGTCAAACATCATGGGCCATACTCTCCTTTCCTACTTTTTGACCACTCATCGTGTCTACCAAACTCGCTCGAGATGTTTTCAAATGTTGTATCCCAACCTTATGTCCATGTGTACCAAACAAAACTCTAAAATTTATTTGTTTTATAAATTTAATTTTTTATATATTTTTATTTTTATGATCCAACCCATAAATAATATAATTTATTTTTAATTTTATTATTAATATTTTAATATTTTAAATGACCGATATCAACACTTTGCATAGGGATTGATCTGATCATTCTTGTTTATTAATTGGATGACTCTCTCAGGGTCTCTCATTATAAAACCATGGAAGTTTATCGGTTAACGTAGCGTTTGGAGTGGTTGGCGTGCCTCTTGGGAGCCATAAAGTTCCTCTTTCGACCAAATAGCTACTTCTGGTGCTAAAAAGCTCGTTTGGTGATCTTCCTTATTGAAATAACTTATTTCCTATGCATCTGTAAATCTATATGAGTGGTCATACCCATGTAGGGTTCATCGATCTTATCTTATGCCGGAGTGCAATTTTGAGTTTTAAGAGATAACAAGACTAAAGGTTAGAAACATTCATATGCATCGTTTAAACATGATTTTAGAAAATCAAATATCGTAAAACTCCAATGCTCTATGTACCTTAGATTTGGAGTTTTGGTGGTTTTCCTCATATATTGCTAGAGCTCTTAAGATATTTTTAAGACACTTAGACTCTAGTCTTCGAGTCTTTAATCTTGGCGCATGGGTGTTTCTTCAAGATGACTTAATATGTCGTTTAGTTAGAAGTCTTGTTTTTGACACACAAGGAAGAGTTGAAGTTGAATCAAATCATTGCCCGGCGGGGGGGGGGGGGGGGGGGGGGTTAGTCCACAATGAAGTGGAATGAATTTTCCTCACATTACTTAGTTCATTAAATAATGCGTTAGTATAGAATGAATTACATTGAAGTGAGATTATACCACTTCATTCGCTTAGGAAAAAATCGGGGAAAACTGATTCATACCTATTTTGCGAATCAATCGATTGAAGCGCACGACTCACGTTGCTTCTTCCCCTCTCCCACCGCGATCCTTCAACAAAGTTTTTTTTCTCCTCCTTCCCCCACCCCTATCGCCCTTCCTCCTTCTCGGCCTCCCTCTCCCTCTCAGACTTCTCTTCTCTCTCGGCCTCCCTCTTTTCTCCCTCTCAGCATATCGTCGGAGGGTCGCCTCCGTCGCCGTCGCCGTTGCCCGCTGGCCCGCCGCTGAGGAAGACGATGCGCGCTAAGGAGAACGATGTTTAATTTTTCCTAAGTTAGGAAAAATTAAACTATCGTCATAATTGGTTTAATTATCCAATTAATTAAACCATTAGTTTTTCATTTTTTGTTAATATATTATTAATTAATAATATGTAAAATATATATTATGTTATTGATAAATTAATATATTTATTTATTTATTATGTATTTTTTATTTTGTAATAAAATAGTGAGTTTTAATGTTAAACTATATCTTATGTTATTACAAAATAATTTATTTATTTATTATATTCACTTATGTTATTTTTAACTTTTTTATTTATTTTAAATAATTTATTCTAGTCACATATTATTATTTTAATTTATAATAAACTATAATCATTAAGTAATATAATATAATTTTTCATTAATTATGATATTAATATATTCTAATACTACATGTTAAATCACTTATAAGTATAGTAACTATGCTTATTTTGGTTAATTATCTGTTTAGGTATATATTCTATTTAAGTATATTATAAAATATTATTTATTATCTTCTTTATATCATACTTTTCATGTGGGGCACTAACACTGGAATCTGTTTTCTAGTGTACTTGAACTCGTGTATACTAACGCCCAAAGATGAGTTGAAGTTGAATTAATTCATTTATTTCAATTCAATTTTTCACTTCAATTCAATTTCTTTGTGGACTAACCCCCATTGGAAATATTAACTCAGTTACCAAAGTTTTGTACTCATTAAATATGAATGAAGGTCAATAGAGTCCTACAATAACAAACACTTTCTTGGATCGAGCCTTTACCAAGTCCAAGGGAAGCCGCTGACCAGAAGAATCTGGTTCCACGACTTCATTTTAGATGATGAAGCTTTCTAAAAGCAGAATCCATTCACAGACCATCTTCAAATAAGCCACTTGAAAGAATTTCTCTGAAAATCCTACACCAACATCACATCGCATCTCTACAAAGAACACCAAGGGGAATTCCATTTTCAATAGGATTCTAAGATTCGTCTAATTGGCCGAATTCAATGCAGACTTTAGCCGAATTTCTTGTCTATTTGTTCCCGTTCAGACTCCAAAAACTCGTGCTTGTCTCTTCAATTTTATGAGACTAGGAGATCTTATGGTGATGAAGGGAAGAAGACTTGAAAGGTCTTCTAGTAACAGGGAATGTCGCGGTCGTGATTATTATTCAGTGTCAGGATCCAAGCACCCTTAGTATTGGATGAGGATCCAACCCCCTCGCCCGCTGCTCCTACGAGAGAGCAAGACAGGTGCAGGTGTTTGGATTGTAGACGATGTTGTGTAATCCCTACAGCAAACGGCGTTGTCGAGCTAGGTCCATTGTGCTCCTCTTTCAGAACGCCGAATCCTCTGTAGTACATCAGAGACAATTCAGACATGGGTCCAGACAAAGCAGCCGATGCGAGAGGATTCCCGCTGCAACCGCCTCTTGCGGAGTCGATTTCTCTTCTCTTCTATTTTCTCTTCGATTTTGAGGAGGAGCTCCGACAGACTTTCTACTCAACAGTGATCAATTCCCTTCCAGTGGCATCATAGTCAAACGTCAGATCGACCACTTCTGATTATCAGCTCTCGGCCCCTGTACCTCCACCAACGTCAGATCGACCACTTCTGGGCACTTCTGAGAAGAACTCCGGGGGCAGCTTGGCGTCATGAGAGTGGCGGGACTCCCTTGTCTGAGCAACGCCTGCTAATCAATCAAGCTGTCACTGCTCCACGAATGAAAGACCCACTAGCAGTATCAGTAAAAGAGGATTAGCGAATTCTCACGCAGTGCCCACAACATAAAACCAAAACTCTTCTGGAGGCTTTTCTCTGAAGGAAAGGAGCTAGAAGAAGAAATACCAGAAATCCAGGGGAGTTGATGTTCGTGTTCTGCTTGCTCTCTCTGCTTTCTCCTTCTATTTCATCAGCAAGTTGAATCTGGCAAGTTCCAGAGCATATGCATCAGACCCAAAGTCTTCTTCTCAGCAATAATCTTTTCAATTAAGGGTTTTTTGAATTAAATTGAGATAAAGATAGTCTTACCAACACAAGGCTTGGCCTATGCTTGCAAGGGTTTTACTTCAAAATAAAGCCTCTTTAATAGGTAGATTTCACAACAATCCTAAGTACTCATGTGTAATAATAGTTGAAGTAGTGCTTAATCACTCGGCTTCAAAATCTAGGCTCAAGTTAAATCTAGGATTGGTTTTACTAATTAGGGGGGAAACATATAAAACAACTTTCTAGAATATATGATTTTAACAAGTAGCAACCTGAACTTTAGCTAATGGTTTCTCAGTTTAATAACACTAATTCACTTTATGAACCAAATATAATCAATAGTTTTCAAATTAGACACATATAGATACTTGGATTTTTTTTTTTTTAAATTCTACCCCGAAACTCGTATTCTAAGCAAAGCCCCATTTAAATGCCCCAATAAGTCAGCAAGATAGAATATATAATATGATTTATAAATAAAATGCCCAAATAAAGGACTGCAAAACTACTTTTAAGTTTGAAGTCATTCAAACAAGTATTCAAACTTCAAATGTTGAATCAAATATGATCTTAAAGTCACTTGGCACACATCCAACAATCCATTTTCATCCACATTCCCATATTCTTACCTTCAATCACAACCATACACAGCTATATCGATTCATTTGTCCACATCCATACTCATCCACACAATAAGAACCCAACAATCATGAAAACCCAAATCTTAACCATAATTCATAATCTATCAATAATAAGTTTTACAATATTATAATTGCAAAAAAAATCATTAAAATGCAAAACACTCGTCCCAAAATAGATAGTGTACTTAAAACTCATTACTATATTTCACCAGAACAATATTTAAGCCACCGGAGCTACTCTTCCATTGTCAGCTTCTTAAACATGTCCCTCTTAATTTGCAAATCCAACCATTCAGGAGACGAAACTTCAACTGTATCGGTAGGTCCAAGATTTCCAGGAGGGCTTTGAACCAATCATTCCCAGTTTTACCATCTTTAGACTTGACGACATCCCTAAATGCCGTGACGATATCCTTCATTGCATCAATGAATCTACTAGTGTCATCAGTGGACATTTCGGTTCTCTTTCTATGACGAGTTGAAGGTGACATATTACCACTTCAAGACTACTCAGGTGTCAACTTATTCCTACTATGGAATGGTGATGGAGTATCCCTACCTAAATCTACATCTTCAAGCATGTCCAAGGGTGCACGTTCTAACTCACGTTGGACATCATCGCACATGTCTACGCAAGTTTGACTTATTGTCCCCATGGTTATTGAGTTTCCCACTGCCAAAACCAATTTTTCGTAAAGCAGGCACCCTTCACGTCTATACTTCTCCACATCTTTATGTTCCTAAAAAAAAAAACATCTTTTAGACGTCTTGGAATAGAGTTTTAGTAATGTGGAAAACATTCAAAATGTTTTGTGTTTATTTTCAGGGCTCCATAGATTTAGCTCATGGAGAAAAAGGGAGAGAGACTTATTGGGAGAAAACCAGAGGAAGAAGAGGTTATGGACTTGATGTCCTAACCCTCCCCCTGAAGCTCTATTTATAGATTAATGAAACTACTGTATTAAAATAATACCCCTGAACTTAGGGTTTAGGGTTTTAACCCTGGAACTTTAACCTAATTACATCAATGTCATCTCTATGAGATGACTCTTTATTTACCATCTTGCCATCATAGTATGTGGGCCTATGGGCCTTCTTCTTGATCTGTGGGCCTTGAGCCCGTCTTCTATATCTCTTGGATGTATGGGTCTTCTTTGGTCTTATGGGCTTGAGCCCATCTTCCAATACACTTGGATATGTGGGCCTTCCTGGGTGGTGTGAGCTCTGGCCCTATCTTCTAACACTCCTCCTCAAGCTGGGGTTGAGAGAACAATATGAACTCCTAGCTTGCAGCAAATGATGTATAAAATATTTTTTTGTATGAAATGTCACATCTTCTAATATGCCTTCATCTTCCAGCTCTCCCCCTCACGCTAGTGCTCTCGTTCATGAGGCCTAGGTGGTATAATATAAGTGAGAGTAAATCACTCCTAGCTGCTAAAACATTGCTCCATACTCTAGTCTTAACTCATGCTAGATGTAGGGCACACTCCGTTTTCTGTAGGTAGTGTGTCTATCGACATTGCTCTGAAGTGTCCACCTTCACCACCGTGTCCCTCCATAGGACAATGACTCTTAAGTGGTATACTAATAAATTACATTAATAGGAGGGGGGGAAGGTTAAATTAGCTTATTTATCATGGTGTCCCAATCCGGACATTGACTCTCATGGTGTCTCAACTGTGATATTTTTTAGAAGTAAATAAATGATGGTGTCCCAATCCGGGCACCAACTCTCATGGTGTCTTAACCGTGATATTTTTTAGAGTCAAATAAATTATGGTATGAGAAAAGGTATCGATGCCACCTTTTATTTAATAATAATATCTCATTCAAATAGACACAACAACAATAGCTAAAATGGATTTGGGCCCATATAACTAAACCAAAAATCCTTGCAAAGTTGACCCATGAAATAATCTAATACAAATATCTGTACCAAATAATATGCTGACCAAGGAATAATCTGTCAATTTCTCAAAATAATAATCTAGCCATAGAAAAATTTACCGAGTCTCTACGAGTCAAATAGTAGAACAATATATCTGAGTCGTTGCAGAAATATGTATAGGCTTTGGTTTAGACACATATACCGAGGTAGGAAATAAGTGGACCATGTCTAAGTTTTCCCCTGCCAAGTTGACTCGGTAAGGAACAGAAGTCACACTTGGTTGGCAAGTTTTCTGGGTTAACTCGTTCGGTCTGGGTTGCGACAGAACAGGCGCGGGCCGGATCAATTTACATTTTCTAACTTACGAAACAATTAATAAGCCAACAACCTTCTTCTTCCTCTTGGCCCCCGAAGGTCTCTCGACGGAAATAGTCCAGAAATGGCAACAAGATGGCGGAGAGATTGTAGTAGCAACCGAAGAATCAAGTGATTCCAGCAAAGAAAATCTTGAATACGGAAACGGAAACGGAAGCTTTCCAAACAGAAAATTTCCAGTAGTGACCGAATACGAAGAAATAACAGCGGTGAAGGAAACTTTCCTCTGTTAATTGAGAAGTAAAAACGACAGGAAATATAATCTCAGACGGCAATCATGGCAGAAACGCTGGGTGACTTCCTCTCCATGAGTAGTCATCGTCTTCGACGCCGAACATAGATACTATGCTATTAATCAGAGATAGCTGAGATAATCAGGAATTTGCAAGCAAACAGAGCATAATCTCGGAAATAAAATAATCTGACAAGCTTCCGATCAAATTCAAGCCAATGTCGCACAGAAAATCAAACCAATGTCGGCGCAATGTAGGTCTCCGATATTTCTCTTTTCCCACTGTCCACCGTCGACCAAGAGGAGACGCCAAAACTCGCTCAAGCTCGCTCTCTCGCTTCGGTGAAACTCTCCTTCGGACCAAACAAAGAGCTTACATGAACAGAAAATTCTCTCGCCTCCATGTTGAAGCGAGAGAGAAGAAACTAAAAAGCATCGATCTGGTGATATGTTGGCTCGAAGTAAGTGGCCTTGGAATGTATCAAAATTTAAGAAGGTATCAAAATTTTAATTGATGGCAGAGATAACAACGAGGAAGACAATACGATTTAATCAAAGGAAGCAAAAAAAAATAATGCACTAAACAAAGAGGATAAAAGAAAAAAATTCTAACCCTAAACGGAGGATAATGAAACTTGAAAAACCATAGTCCTAATCCAAAAAATCAAATCTCTGATTCCATGTAGATTTTCAGGACTCCATGGATTTAGCTCACGAAGAAAAAGGGAGAGAGACCCGTTGGGAGAAAACTAGAGGAAGAAGAGGTTATGGATTTGATGTCATAACCCTCCCCCTGAAGCTCTAGATTGATGAAACTATTATATTACAATAATACCCCTGAAATTGGGGTTTAGAGTTTAGGGTTTTAACCCTGGAACTTTAACCTAATTACATCAATGCAATATCTATGATATGACTCTTTATTTACCATCCTACCATCATTGTATGTGGGCCTATGGGCCTTCTCCTTGATATGTGGGCCTTGTGCCCATCTTCTATATCTCTTGGATTAATGGGCCTTCCTTAGTCTTATGGGCTTGAACCCATCTTCTAACACACTTGGATATGTGGGCCTTCCTTGGTCGTGTGGGCTTGGGCGCCCAAGCCCACACGACCATAGATGAGAACCATAGATGAGATTCCTGAAAATTAAAGCTCTGATACCATGTTGATTTTCATGACTCTAAGGATTTAGCTCATGGAGAAAAAGGAAAAGGGACTCATTGAGAGAAAACTAGAGGAAGAAGTTATGGAATTGATGTCCTAACCCTCTCCCAGAAGCTCTATTTATAGATTAATGAAACTACTGTATTACAATAATACTCTTAAACTTAGGGTTTAGGGTTTTAACCCTGGAACTTTAACCTAATTACATCAATGCCATCTCTATGAGATGACCCTTTATTTACCATCATGTCATCATTGTATGTGGGCCTATGGGCCTTCTCCTTGATATGAGGGCCTTGAGCCCGTCTTCTATATCTCTTGCGTACATGGGTCTTTCTTGGTCTTATGGGTTTGGGCCTATCTTCTAATACACTTGGATATGTGGTTCTTCCTTGGTCGTATGGGCTTGGGCCCTATCTTCCAACAACATTTTGCAGTTTAGCATGATTTATTGACCTTGATGTAGTCTTGCTATACAAGATGACATGTAGTAACTCATTGTGTGGTTGCATCCCAGCCGAACCCACTAGTGTTGAGATAGCTCGTTACTGTTTGGTAAGTTTTTTTTCATGATCTTGTTCGATTCTTAAGCTGCTCAACAGTTTTTTTTATTGTCTGCGTCTTCATTGAACCTATTAACATAGTTCATATACACCTCATGCTTCCATACCCCATTGGGTAAATTGTTCCCCATATTGGCCTACTCAACCAAGAGATCGAGCATTTTGTGGTCATCTTCAAATGTCATATGATCAAGCAGTTTGTTGTCTTATACCAACCATTTATAATCTAAATCCGAGATGGTCCTCATGGAAAAAACTGTATTAGACAACCTTTACCCGTCCTAGTGATTAGAGACGCATGAAAACACAAATAACCACTTAAAAAAAAAATACCACGTGGTGGATATTTATAACACATCTGAATCTCCTCACCACATGGCAAGATCATTCCATAGCACTGGTAGAGCCCAATATGATTTCACAGTCACTACGAATCGTACCTTGTCAGTGATGGGGATTAGGTTTCGTTGACTAATGAATGCCCGTGTAGGCGACTCAACCTAGTTTGAATTGGACTCAACCCACCCACCATTAGCCCCTAAACCCACCATTAAATAGCCCCTAAACCCTAAACCCACCATCCATTAGCCCCTAAACCCTAAACCCATCCTCCATTAGCCCCTAAACCCTAAACCTAACTTTTATTAAACCTAAACCCTAACTCCATTAGCCCCTACATCCTAAACCCATAACCCTAACTTTAATTCTAGAACCTAAACCTAAACTTTTTACACTAAACACCCAAAAAGCCCCAAACCCTAAAACCTATAACCGCAAACTCTAAACCCCTCAACCCTAATTTACACTCGTTGTAGTAACTAGGGACACATGGAAACACAAATAACCACTTAAAAAATAACTACGTGGTGGATATTTATAACACATCCGGATCTCCTCACCACATGGCAAGATCATTCCATAGCACTTCAAAATTATACAACATTCTATAACATTTAGTAATTAATCAAACTAATTCCATTGCAGATGACTAGAACAATGCAAAACACACTCATCAAGTCCAAATTCACCGAACACCCCTGGTTGAGACCCATATGTCTTTGAAGTCACTACGAACTATACCTCTTCAGTGATGAGGGTCGGGTATCGTTGGCTAATGGACACCAGTGTAGGCGACTCAACCTTGTTTGAACTAGACTCAACCCACCCTCCATTAACCCTTAAACCCTAAACCCTAAACCCACCCTTCATTATCCCATAAACCCTAAACCCTAAACCCATCCTCCATTAGCCCCTAAACCCTAAAACCTTAACCCTAACCCTAATTCCAGAACCTAAACCCTAAACCTTTTACACTAAACCCCTTAAAAGCCCCAAACCCTAAACCCTAGAACCCCAAAATCTAAACCCCTAAACCCTAATTTCTATTAACCCTACCTTGACCGCGCTTAAAAAAAATATAAACCCTAAATACCCTAAACCCAAATTATACCCTATAAAGACGAAATTGAGCCCTAAATACCATAAACTCTAACCCTATTTGGGGAAATCAAGGGAAATCGAAGAAATTGATACTGAAATTGGGAAAATCGAAGGAAAATGAAATCGAAATGGGTGAAATCGATGGAAATTGGGAGGACTTTTAGGGTAAAAGAGAATAGCCAGAGGGAGAAGGGAGAGGGAGTAGAGAGAGGGAGAGGAGATGTGAAGATGATAAAAAAGGAGAAGAGATACGAAGACAACAAAGGGAGAAGAAGCCCAAGTGAGTGCGAAGACAAGAAGGAGAAAAAAAATGGGGGGGGGGGGGGGGGGGGGGGGGGGGCTGAAGGGGCTCGTCCTGAACGATGACTTCAAGTGGATGATTACCTATATATTTCAGACGAAGCTAGCACTGGTGCACCACTAACGACTTCATTGAATGACCTAAGTAATCGAGATGAATTTCATCTCTTGATTCTTTTGTTGGAAGGGCCACTAGGATGTGTTGATGAGCACAATTCCTGTTTGATTGCACCATGGTCATAGTATATCTTTTCCATTTTACAAATAATGCTTATGGTGGAGGAAGTTTTACCAGTGAAACATTTTATGACAATACAAAGGTTCCAAAACATATTGCCTTTTCTAGGAAATGTTGGAAAGGTATTTCTAAGGACAATTAGTGCCTCATGTTTCCCAAAAATATTTTTTAACTGGAAATTCTTATAAAAATCATATAATTTTTTAAGTAACATTTTCTAGCCAAGATGGCCCTGAAAACTATATGGAAAATTTTTGAATAAGTATTTGACGATTGATGTTGTAATACTTTTACTATAATACTATTTTTTATGGCAATTTTGTGTTTGAAAATTTATTTTACTAAAAATTTATTGGATAAGTATGGTAATGTATGAGAATGTTAAATTTTATTTATTTCCTTGGAAATGACACTAATAGGTCAATTTAATTTTCCTTGGAAATTTTTAAAATTTTCATGTAATTTCCTAGTAAGGCACTGATAGGATTTTATAAGGTTTCTTGGAAATGTCTATCCTAGGAAAAATATTTATAGATTTTCTTTACATATTAATTCCAACCAAAGCCATTAACAAGGTCTAGCTCTTTCCTGAGAACAACTTTTACTTTCGAATTTGCATTTCACCTACAAAGGACTTTCTATTTCTCAAAAACGAGTAGAAAATCGATAGAGGAATTGACTATAGCCAACAGAAACCTTGTTTGCTAGTTATTTTTTGTTTCCTTTGACAACAATGGTTCTCAAAATTTTTTTTTCCCAGGAAAACATTTTCTAGCTTCAATGAGGGAAAAGTGAAAGTGAATTACTTTTTTGTGTCAGTATGCCCAATGGAAAGTGCAGTGTAAAGTATTTTCTTGTGATAGTGTACACAATGAAAATATAGAAAAGTGGAGAATGTGTTTATTAATAAAATACTCTGATATATTTAATCTTATTAAGAAAGTTTTATTTAACTTTTCAATTAATAAAATAAGATAAACAATATACAAATTAAAATAAAAAATTAATTTAATTAAATATAAAAAATAATATAACTAAACAAACAGGTTACTTTTATATTGTCTAGATACTTAATCAAATTCTTACATTTACGGTATCTAAATTATCACTCTGAAATTAGTATTTTAATATAATATTAAAAGTATGAATATATATATATATATATATATATATATATATACACACACACACACATAAATAGGTTATTTTATTATATAAAATTACTTTGATAGATTTAAATTTTATAAGATGGTTTTATTTAAATTTATTAATAAAATAAAATTAAAAATTTAATTAATTATAAAATAGAATACTTAAACAAAAATGTTTAATTTTATAATGTCTAGATACTTGATCAAAGTATTACTTTTAAAATATCTTAATTATCACTCTTATATTAGTAATTTAATATAATATTAAAATTTATGAATATAATAAATAAATAAATAGGGTATTTTATTAATAAAATTATATAGTTTTTAGATTTGTCTAAATTAATAAAATATTAACAAAATAAAATAAAAATATAATTTAATTAATTTAATTAGTATAAAAAAAATACCCAAACAAAGATATTTACTTTCATAATGTCCAGTAGTATCTAAATTATCGCTCTTAGATTATTAATTTTATAGAATATTGAAAGTTGAGAATATATATAAATACATAAATGAGGTATTTTATTATATAAAAGTACTTTGATAGATTTAACTTATGTAAGATGGTTTTATTTAATTTTTTATTAATAAAAGAAGATAGATTTTAGTTTAGTCCAAATAAATAAAATAATGACAATGTAAAATAAAAAAATAATTTAATTATTTTAAAAAATTAAAAATAAAATACCCAAACAAAGATGTTTACTTTTATAATGTCTAGATCCTTGATCAAATCTTTACTTTTAAAATATCTAAATTATCACTCTTAAATTAATAATTAAATATAATATTAAAAGTCAAGAATTTATATAAATAAATAAATAGGGTACTTTATTATAAATACATTTTGATAGAGGGTATTCTAGGTTAATACTTTTAAAGTCATGAAAATTTTCCTTCGTAAAAATACTTAATCATGAATTGATAGATTTGAAAAAGAGAAAAATTCATAATATAAAAGTAAACGTAAATTGTTGACCGTTGGTTTAGTTCCACATTATTTTTTATGATAATAAAATTAATTGACCTAATAATTTATAAATCTAGCATTTCAGATACTTAACCTTTAAGAGCATTTCAAGGTCTAAAGCTTCAAAGCCAAAATGAAGACCTTAAACAAAATTGAAGAACAACTCTTGATGAAACACCCACAAGGAAGAAGACAACGAGAAAGACTCGAGTTCAAGCATCAAGACATTTGTTTAAACTCAGTCAATTTGTATAAGAGAGTATTTTAAACTCCTATTCTTTAATTACTTGTGAGATCGGAGCTTTATGATATAAATTGTATATCAACATGTTTAGAATTATCATATACATCACTTAGGAACATGTTAAAACACTTAAAGAGAAATTCTCATGCTTTATAAAATATACATTTTTAATCTGGCTTTGGAATGATTGATTAGGCACTGGCTATGATCAATCATCCAAAACTAAGCAAGCAAGAAATATAAAGCATGATCGATCAACCATAGTCGATTGATCAATCATCCAAACTATAAATACCCCACCAAACTATGAGTAAAGATGTGAATGAACATTAATTTCCATATTATCAAGACACAAAGCTTTACCTTGAAAATTCCCACCAAAAGTGTTTTAGAGAGAGAGAGAGAGAGACCATATCTTTGAAAACATTCTCTCTTTTTCAATCATCCTTGCATGCATAATAGTAAAAGCTCTTTGATCACTCCACAATGTGCTACAAAGGAGGAGGCAATTTGAATCTCTCAAGTAAAAGCATCTCTCCAAGTAAAGGTGTAAAATTTACCCTTTCTAGAACATGATAATCTAGATACAAAAGGCCTATCTAGAGCTAAAATGTAGCAACAATATCTTGGAGAGGTTGGTTGATGTAAAAATCGTGCATTGAGCTACACGTGGCCAAAGAGAGCCGGAATCTCTTTGTATTTTTCTAGCTATTAGAACCTAATAGTGGAAATTTTTCCAAGAAAGGATTCTTGGGTGGTGACTACCACGAGGGGAACATCGATAACAAAAAATCTTTTTGTCCCTATGGTGTGTGCATGTTTTTGCTTATATTGAATTGCTTTTATACATAATATTGTGATTACAAGCACAAATTGTTTTTAATTTAAATAACTCAAATCACCTCCTCTTGTGAAGTCACCTGGGCCAACATAAATAACAACACGTTTAAATATTTAATTTAAAAAAATCAATTCATGATCAAGTAACACAAGTACAACACTTTTTAATGTTTAATATTAAAAATTCAGTTAGTACCTGTGGAATACAACCTAAATAATCATATTCATTAAAATACAATAATCAATAACTATGCCACATCTAAGTTGCTAAAAAATCACGGAAATATGATGCTCTTACGAATTGTATTACATGCTCCCTCTGAATATTTCTGTGTAGGTTGTCATCATCTACAAAACCATCACTACCATTACTATCTTCAACATCATCTACACCATCACCCTCATCATCTTCTCCACGAGACTCATCACTTGAATCATCCTCTTCATTTTCAAAAATATCCATGTAATCCTTCGTGTGTATATAATTATGTATCATGCAACAAGTAATTATATCAAAATTAAATGGAAGAAGATCTTTCAATATTACAAATTGAACTTTTAAAGCCCCAAAAGTACACTCAATAGTAGTCCTCAAGGATGAGTGACTTCGATTGAAAAATTCTCTCTCATTTGTAGGAGGGTCATCTCCAAATTCTTGCAAATGATAACTAGTACTTCGATAGGGAGCCAACAATCCTGGAAGATTTACATAACCAACATCCACTAAATAATATAGAAGATATATTCCACATAAATTAATTAAAAATAATAATAGATAAAAATACTAAGTAAAGAAATGTTATTTGCCTTCAGGTACCCAGAGTTTATCTTGTCTCATCAATGCTGACTTTAGTACATGTGAATCAATTGCTGATCCCTCCTACCCAGCAAGTACATAAGTGAAGTGTATGTCAAATGCACATGTTGCCATTACATTCTATGAGAGAAAACCCTTTATGTTCTAGAGACTTTCTTGTTGATTAAATGGGATGTAGGTTTTCATATGAGTTCCATCAATAACCCCAATACAATCCTAATGATACAATTTCAATTAATAAAAATATATATTTGATATGAACCTAAAATTATTCATCAGATGGCTTTGTTTTTAACTTAAAGTAAGGATAAAACATTGGACTTTTCAAAATCTTCGAATGAGTATGTCTTGAAGACCGTTTTATGTAATCAGAATGTAGTCTAACAATAGCATCTAACACCTTATTGAAATATTTGCTGATAGTCCAATTTGATTTATCAAACATTTCTAATGTGACACTGTATGATTGTTGTTGACCAACAGTGAGGAAAAAATATGCAAGTTGTTCTTCCACTGAGATGGTCCTTGTATCTAATAGGAATGCTCTACTCTTTATTATCTCAACCAATTTGAGAAAGACATTTTGATTCATCCTGTAATTTTTTTCAAAATATCATAGGTGATTTTTATGATGCCTTTTTCAAATACAGTGGACCGCCAATTCCATAAGAATGTTGTACTCGCTCATTACAGTGAAATAGATAATATCTTGCCATAGAGAATACAATTGTGGTGAAGGCAAACATAATGGCAAAAAGCCAATTTGTATCAACACAAAAAACACAACATATACCAACACATTCATATCATTATTTGAAACACATATTGTATCAACACAAAAATAAAACCTGTATCAACACATTCATATCATTATTTGAAATACAACCTATATCAACGCAAAAACCTAAACACAAACACAACCTTATCTTCAGCACAAACACATCTCTGTCTTAACCACATCTATATCTACAACTACATCCATAACTACAATTACATTCATAGGTATTCATACACTACCACAATCACAAACACATATTCATCTACAAACACACATAGGTATTAAAAAAAATAATGAGGTTGATAATAATTTCATCCAAGTCATACAATGTCATAATTACAAAAAAAACATAATTAATGAAGATCACATGTCACAAAGTCAATACAACCATCAAACAGTCAATACAATCAATCATCGATGATTACAATTCACAATAGTTAAAATCAAGCCAATCACGTCGCTCTTTCACTATTATCCTAATAAGCACGTCCTTCTTATCTACTATGTCCAACCATTGATGAGCCTGATATTTTAATTCTCTCGATAGATTAGGGATTTCTAAGAGGGTTTCGTACCATGGAAGTCTTGCATTGGCATCTTTAGGTTTGAAGACATCCACGAAGGATAATGTGATAATGGTCATCACTTCAAATAACCTACCAATGTCATCAAGGGACAGTTGGGATGTCTTCCTACGACGAGTAGAAGATGATCTAGACTTGGATTGCGATGGTGTCTTGCCTCTTCATTGCTCATCATGTGCAGATTTATTTCCACTAAGGAGTGGCAAAGGAATCTCCCTAATCACATCAAACTTGTCTATGAGGGAGGTCATCACTTAGTTCGACTCATGTATGACTAGTTATCCCCATGGCTATGGAGTTTCCAACAACCAAAGCCAAATTTTCATATAGTGGACACCCTTCCTGTCCAGATTTATTAACATCCTTTTGTACCTACAAGAAAAAAAAATCTTTTAGAACACTTGCAATGGTGATTAGTAATGCAATAAATATTTTTTCCTATATTAGATTTACTGACCTTGACATAATCTTGCAAGACTAAATTACTTGTAGTGACTCTTTATGTTGTTGGATCCCAACCGAAGCCACTGGTATTGAGACAACTTGTCACAATTTGGTAGGTTTTATTCCACATCCTAGTGCAGTTTTTCAACTGCTCACAGGTTTTTTTGTTCACTGTGTCTCCATTGAACTTACTAACGCACTCGATGAAAACCTAATGTTTCCATACTCCATTGGGCAACTTGTTTCCCATTATTGAATTTCTGGAAAGGAAATTTTTTTCATTGACTTGATGTAATCTAAGTACATGAGCTCCTATTTATAGTAGAGGAAAGTAGTAGAGTCCAATTGCAATTAAACTACCCTTGTTCCAATTACACCCAAAGTCTAACACTTGAGGATAAGTCCTAACATAAATAAACAAGTAAACTTAAATAGGACTAACATAACTAAAGCAACTTTTTAATTGAAACTCCTTTGTGAGACCTCCTTCCATAATAATTTTAGCTCTATAAGACTTCTCATTGTCCGAGTCATGTAAGACTCTTCCATATCCGCTCTTCAACACTCCCATCAAGTTGGAGTTTATAACTTCAACTTGCAATGCCTCCTTCCATAATAATTTTGGCTCAGTAAGACTTCTCATTGTCAGAGTCATGTAAGACTCTTCCGTATCCGCTCTTCAACACTCCCCCTCAAGTTGGAGTTCATAACTTCAACTTGTAATGAAAAGGATTCTTGGTCTTCAATTTTCTGTTTTTCTGAAAAAAAAAATCTTCACAGATGAAATTCTTTATAGATGCAAAAAACTTCATCTTTTGTGTTGCTCCTTTCTTGAATATTTTGCTGACATAAAAATTACCACAACATATGGAATAAAGTACCTCTTTCTTGTAGATCTTCTTCTACTTCTCCACCTCAAGTTGGAAGGTATTGGTGTAATCCATGATTGAAACAAAAACATAACTCTATTTGTCATCGCCTCCATCAAGGTGTCCCGAGGATAAGAGCTCAATCAGACACAAACTCTCAAACAATAAGATTGGTGATGTATGTATAAAAAAGATTGAAACCAACCTCTTAGGATATAAAAAAAAGTGATAACACCCATCAATCAAAGGAGGACGATAAAAACCCACTTAAAGGTACTCATAAAAAAGTCTCAATGGACTTAAAACACCCATATATATATAAAAAGAGAAACCAACCGAAGCAAGGCACAAGAGGTTGGGTCAAAGGGGGTATGAAAGAGTAAAAAAGGATGGTAGGAGAAAGGTAACCGATAAAAAGGGGTATGTGGGGAATGTAACCAAGGAAAAACCTATATAATAAGAAGGAGACTGTAATGATAGAAAATTAACTTAACAAATTTGACCACGTATGACCTAAAGATAATTTCATGAGGTGAGCAAATGTTTTTAGATTTGACAATGCAGAAGATATATAATTAAGTAAAAAAACACAAAACTTGAAAATAACATTGACTATGAGAACTCTGATAATTGCATTACTTAACTTACAAGTTTCTGTTTCCAAATAGATTAGTCCATATGAGGACAGTTTCTAATAAAATATTCAATGAATTCCTATCTGGAATACTTTCCAAATTCTGCAAAATCAAAACAGAAAATTTTCAATGATATACTTTTGTAAATTATCAGCACTTTTCTAAATTAGATTTTCTAAAGATAAGAGAATTTTGGGATCAAAGAGGCTTCAAAAAAGAAGATAGTATTGAAGTCAGATCAAAACTCTCTAATTAGAAGACAAATTTGGTTAAAAAACTTGGATTTTATGAGAAAATAAAATTCAATTCACGTCAATACCTGGAGAGATAATAGGAGAGAAAATAGGAAAAAAGAGAGATTTTTTGTCAAAACCGATATTTGGTTCTTCTGATATTAATATCTCCAAAAATAAAAATCATAATCACAAACTATTTTTTCTCAAAAAATTAGACTCGAAGAGCTTTAATTTTATAACTAATTTGACACAAAAATATTCGTTCTTGAATCTTTTATGACATCTTGATTCTCTTCATTTTGTAATTTGACCTTTGCCGACTCCAATGCAAATATATCCTTAAATATAGATCAGATTGACATGCAATTTTCTCCTTATGAAACTAGAATTCAATAAATTTCATCAAAGTATAACTTCACTTTATTAAATATAATTATTTTAAGATTAATAATTTGATACATTTCGGATTCTGTAATCTGGTGGAACTTAGTACTCTTTCTTCTTTGGCTAGTATGACTATCAAGTCTTCCAAGATCGATACCTCCCTCTAAAAAAACTCGGATTAAGAATTGGTTGAATAGGTAAGAAAGTAGACTTAAAGATATTTATTTTTTATATAATTTTCCATATACAATCTAGTTCTTGATGGCATAAAATAGCTCAAAAGTTGAAGCTTTATGCTACTTCTCGAAGTTCTCTTGCAGTCGAACCTTTGTATATAACTCTGATTGCCAAAATTATTTTTGAAAGTAAACTCATAGATAATTCTGTTTATAGAGATTTTGATTTATAGCAACAAAACATAAATACAAGAGATCTCAAGGGAAGGAGCGAGGAGAGGAATTCTAGCTTTTGGGAGCGAGGAGAGAAGAAACCAAGGGAGAGAAGGAAGAGCAAAAAAGAGAGAGGTGTATGGATGAATTTCAGCCAAGAGGAAGAGACTTGAATGCTCTACCCAATGCATTAAGGTTGTTTTTATAGTTGTGGGAAGGTATTTACAATGACTATAATGTTCTTAGGGCTACATGCTTCAAAAGGAAAATGACATACGAGAACATACACCAGCTTGCTTAAGTAAAATTCTATGTCATCTCTATGAAAGTTTCCCTTATTTACTAGCCATACCACCCCTACACACATGTGTGTCTCTTAACACTCCCTCTCAAGCTGGTGTTTTTAACTTCACTTGCAAATAATCTTGGTAAAAAAACTTGTGTGCTTGAAAAAGAAATTTTCATTGCCTTGCTTTGACTCATCTTGTTTTTGTTCACATCTTGCTTATAGTCTTCCTTTTTTTCTCATCTTGTCTCCCCTTTACTTGGATATTCTAGTCACATAAAATTTGATTACCACAACATGTAAAATTCTTCATTATTAGTTACATTTTTCTTGTACATCTTCTTCTACTTCTCCCTCTCAACTTGTGGATCGCTTTGTTTTTTACCAAGAGACCCAACTTGCACAACATAATGGTGAGAGAATAAAAATCACTTCTAGCCATATGGAAATGCTCCATATACTAGTCAAAATGGTCATAGTCTGAAACACACTCCACTCAATTTCAATGGTGAAAGAACAACCAACTTTAGGGCACAACAAAGAGACTACTCACTTTTTAAGGGTAGATCAAACACAAATCACCTCTTGGGTGAAGAATGAAGGACTTGACTCAAGCAGGATGTTAGACACACTCCTATACTTTTTAGGTAGTGGGTCTATATGCATTGATCTTAAATGATTTTAACAAAAATAAATTGAAGAAAAAACTTTGAGGAATTAAGGGTGTGAATAAAAAGATAGCAGCTCCCATACTTCAAAAGGAAGGAGGTACATAATGCAACTCTTCATACTTCCAAGTAAGAAATAGGCACTTTTAGACCAGCAGATGGATAAAAAGTGACCATGTTTGACTCTAGAGGGAGATAAAAATAATTCATGTATAAACATGATGATTAAGAAAATTTTAAAGAAATCTCAAATAAGAAACTTATGAGATGGAACATAATAATAGAAACTTTCTAAACATGGACTTCTCATATAAAGCAATTACTTTTTTACGCCCCTTGACCAATTTGGAAAAAAAATATTCAAGAGATAAATTCTAGAAAATTGGAGATTTAGGACACTAATATTTTTGAAATTTAGAATGAGGAAAAAAATATTTCTAAAAGTTTTCAGACTTCATAAAAAAGAAAACTAAACTCATCATGGGAAAAACATCTCTTAAGAAAGCTAATGTAAAGTAAGATCAAACAAAAGAAAATTTTAAGAAAGGAAAGATACTCGAGTTGGTAAAATCTTTACTAGAATTAGAGAAAAAAAAAGAGAAAATCAACCAACATTAGCAACTCAAAAAGTGAAGCAAAAAAATTGGCTTAAATTCGGATCTTTGCATGCAACAAGATACTAGTACCACCTTTGATTCTTCCAATGTAGATATTTATCTCTAGAAAGATCAAATTGAGAAATGGTTTATTATGATAGAAAGTAGAGTCACATAGATTTTTTTTTTAAATATAATTCTCAATATAAATCCTCAATAATGTTGAACCATTCAAGAAGTTGAGGCTTTTTGCTGCTACATGAAACTTTTCAGCTACTTGACCTTTGCTACTTCAGATGTCGGGGGAGAGGTAGAGGGTTCTTGCGGCGTCCACTATAGCTGCGACCAAACAATGTGAATTGGCCATCCAATGAGAGACCAAGTTTTCTCCCAACCGACACTAACATAGCCTACACAAAAGCCGTCGGTGAGGCGGAATTCAATTTCCAAATAGAGCCCATCATTGGAAAAAAAAATTTCTCCAAAGCACGTCTATTGCTAGACTAATTTATTTTGGGAAGTCTTTGCTGGCTCGTCTTCTTGCACCAACTTCCTTGCCATTTACATAGACTCATCGATTGCTGCTGTTGTCTCAATTTTTTGTAAAGTCTCAAGGTTGTCACACCGAACTTTCGTGTTGCCAAACAATATCTACTTATCTGCCATACCTACCTAGGAAACTCAGTTGAAAACCACTTTGTGATAGGTATTCTCCCAAGCCACGGAAGCTTCTTCACTGGCGTTTCCTTTTCCAGCTGCTACTCCGGGATCTTCGGTTCAGTCGCTGTTGTCCCGCTCTATTCGGTAGCAAAGAAGAAGACACATCGTTGCCAAATTAAATGTTTTTCTAAGTTAGGAAACTTGGTTTAATTGAGTGCAGGTTTTTGACCAAAACCCAGAGTAGGACAAGTTAACCCAGCGACCCTTGGTTAGCTGCTTCTACTTCTGCCTCTCTTGGGTTAACTCAAGCCAACTTGGTCCTGGTCAACCTGACTTGACTCACTTTTTGCCTCAATTATACGTGTGCAGGTCCCAAGTTCTATACCTATTTCTTTCGTGACTCGACTATATTGGTCTACTATTTGACTAGGCCCTACTCAACTCCTTGTCTCTGGCTGGATTATTATTTTAAAGTATTGGCAACTTATTCCTTAGTCAACATATTATTTGGTGCACGGCCTTCTGATGGACTCACATCAAATTAATTTATGGGTCCTTTTTTTAAGGATTTTCATTATTTAGTACGTGTTATTGAGCCTAGGCCCATTTCAACTAGTGCTATAGTGTCTCTTTGACTGAGACATCTTTACTCTTACCATTTGAGAGTCGATGCCCTATGGAGGGACACTGTAATGGAGGAGTTTATTACTACACTTTTAAGTAATACCTATAAACTCACTACCTACAGAGGTTAGAAGTGTGCCCAACATCCAACATGAGAGTCATTTGACTGGACTATGGAGCGATGTCTTACAGCTAGGAGTGATTTTACTCTCATTTATATTATGCCAACTGGACCTCTTGGAAGAGACCACCAACTTGAAAGGGAATGTTGGAAGATATGGTGGAATTGCCATTTTATACGGGAAGATCCTATACACCATTTGTAGCAACTTGGGCGTTCATGATGTTCTATCATCTCCAGCTTGAGGAGGAGTGTTATAAGATGTGCCCAAGCCCACAAGTCCAAGTGTGTTAGAAGATGGAGTCAAGCCCATAAGACTACGAAGGCTCACACATTCAAGAGATGTGGAAGATGGGCTCAAGGCCCACAGACCAAGGAGAAGACCCCCATGCCCACAAGTGATGGCATTATGGTTGTTAGAAGATAAGTTCAAGTCCACACGACCAAGGAAGGCCCACATATCTAAGATTATTATAAGATGGGTCACACGACTAAGGAAGGCTCACAAGATGAGTCCAAGCCTATAAGAAGTAGGACCCACAATTATTACCATGAGTTGTCATCCTTATCACATCAGTTGGAAGATCAAACTCACAAAAGTATCTAATCTTATGGTCACGTCAAAGAAGAGTTTTAGTTTGAGTTATGTTTGTCTTTTATCTATATTGAGTTATTTAATTATGTTAGGACTTATCTTTAAGTGTTAGAGTTTGGGTGTAATTGGGACAAGGATAGTTTTATTGTAATTGGACTCTACTACCTTCCTCTATTATAAATAGAGGTTCATGTACTCTGATTACAACAAGTTATTGATGTCAATGAAGTATTTCACTTTTTCATAAATTCAACAATGGTAAATAAGGAGTCATCTCATAAAGATGACATTGATGTAATTTGTTTAAGTTCTAGGGGTATAATTATAATATTATAGTTTTATCAATCTATAAATTGAGCTTCAGCATGAGGGTTAGGACATAAGTCCATAACCTATTTTCTCACCTCTATCCCATGCCTTGAGGCTATATTTATAGTTGTAGGGAGGTGTTTAAATTAACTACAAAACCTTTAGGACTACATGATTCAAAAGGAAAAATACATAAGAGGACATACATCAACTTGTATAATTACAATTTTATGCCATATATATGGAAGTTCTCCTTATTTACTAGCCATGCCACCCTACACAAATGAGTGTCTTTTATTATCTTATTTTTATTTATAGAGACATTTCTGAGTAAATATTGAAAATGTTAGAAAACAAAATGTTCGACATACCATGAGATCAAAATATTTTATGTGTATATGAGAGGAGATGGTATGTATATTTATTTTAGAGTTTATATTATTAAATGTACTATTATTCTAACATATTTTCATTTTTGTAATGCAGAGTACAAGTTGCTTTGATATAGAGCAATTTTGGTGTACTCATTGGTCCGATGAAGGTGGGTGGACTGATAGATCTAAAGAACAATATGTAAGTATGATTTTCTTATAAATATTATTTTATACCATATTTAAATAATTTAATGATTACCTCTTGTTATTTTTTCACATGATGAGATGTAGCGGTTGGTACGAGAGGCATAGGAGGCTGGTGAGTTAGTTGTAGAGAGTACCATCATGAGACGGGTTCGTAAATATCTGTCAGGCTACATTAAGGGGTTGGGTTTGTCTCAACCGCTTGTACCCAGGGCGGCCCAACCAACTTAGTCCCAACCGTCTGCACAATTAGAGTAAGAGTTGCGAGAAATTAAGGAGTTGAGTCAAACTGGAGAGCAAGAGAATAAGATGAAAAATTAGAGATACAGATGTAGATATTCTTTTAGACTTAGAGCTAGCAACCTTCATAACGCCCTCCCATTGACAAACTTTAGTTTTTGGTAAATTTTTAAAAATTTTGAATTTTTTTAATATTTTAAATAATTTTGTAATTTTTTTAATATTTTTTAAGATAAATTTTGCTTGAATAAGATCTCTTTGCCCATCTAAATTTTGTATTTTTATAAATCATTAAATAGGGAATAAAAAATAAAATTATATAATTATAAATTAATACATTTTTCTAGATAAATTTTGCTGGCAAAAATACCTCGACCAGTGAAAATAATTTTGCCGGTAGACTTTTTTTTCACATACCAAATATAAGTTTCATTGGAATATGGATTTTTTTTCAAAGAAATTTAGTTTTTCATTGGCAAAACCCCCTACCAACAATAATTAGCCAACAAAATTTTCACTGGCTAAAGGTTCTACCACTATTCAGCCAGTGAAATTTTTTAGTTCTACCAGCAAAACAAATCGCCGAAAAAAGTAGTTTTCGTTGTTGTACGACACATGGTAGAGCAAAGTCTTCTCCCCTTAAGATCACGACATGTGGTAGGACCAAAATTCCTATCATGTGTTGGATGATGTAGGCCATGTTATGCTATGTGGAGCTCTTGTTGGTGCCACATGTCATTCATGTACCAACCTCTTCGCTTGTATGGTGTCTAAGTGGCATCCAAGTGGCATTTTTGCTTAATTTGATTTTGGTGGTGGCTCGATACCATTGACATGATCTAGCTTTGATCTCGATAATTGATCCAGATATTGACCAAAATTTTAATTTTGACAATTGAAAAAAAAATTTGATTATCCTTCCGTACTTAAACTGTTGAGACCTTCAATTTTGACCATCGGCTAACTGGTAACCAAGTTCCTTTAATTTGGATCCTTGACTGAGATTGATAATCTAGACCATTGTTTTTAATTTTGGCGATCAAATTTCCATGTTTACATATATTATACATTAGAGAGGAAATTTATAAAAGTGATATTTTAACTTTAGATTAGTTACATTTGCTCGCGTAAAAATAGGGAAGATTAAACTTTTTGAATGGAAATAAACATAATAACGATGAAACTATCATTTAGAATCAAATGAAACTTCGTATTGTCCTTCTCTTTTACCTGTTTTATGGAGGGGTTTGCCCTTCTCTCTCCTTTCATCCCTAATATCTATAGAGAGAAGGGAGGGGCCACGAGAGATGAGCCCCTCCCTTTCCTAAAAGGTAAGTTGTTTTCTTTCTTTAGATATAAAATAACTTGTAAATGAATGGTATATTTATCATTGAAAAATACATGAGATCAAGTGGTGAGACCATTTACTAGACCCATCTATTCGTCAAAACGAGTTAAAAGTCATAACCATGTTAGATTACACCAAATCGATAAGAGTCCATCTAATCGAGTCAAACACTTTGAACTAGATCAACCACAATGAAATCAAAGTTAACTCATTAACTCATCTAAGTTGTGAGTCAACTTGGTGAGACATGGGACCATGGTGTATTGACCATTATGTGTTTATTTACTATTTCATTATTTACTTTCCAATAAAAGACATGAATTGGTGTTAAGAGCATAATTGTGAAACATCAATTCTACCTTGGTTCATAGATATTTTATTTTTTAAAATTATACATTATATCACTATGAATGAATTTTGAAATGCAACAATCACCTTTTATATATTAGTATTTCCTTGATCCTGTAGTTCATATAATTATTCTATTCCTTTCAATTCATTTAATGTTTTACCATTAATTTATTTAATAAAATTAATTTTAAAAATAATTAATTTAATGCACCTATGTCAGTTCTTTTTCTTTTTCTTGTGGAGGGGGATTGCATGTTCCTTTTTTATAATTCAAAAAAATTATTGATTTGAGACAACATTGCCTATACAAAAAAGCCAATGATGGAAAAACTAAGAAATTGTGTTCACATGAATTTATAGATGAAGGTCAAGAAGAATCAGGAGCAAAAATATATATAAATATTATTATATTTATATATAGTCATACATTAAAAAGTATTTTGTCATAACTCATTTATATTCATATTATTAATTTCAAGATAATACAATTATTTAATATATAATATATAATAAATGGTAGTATTTTATTAGGTAGTGATATAGGCCAAGTTGTGGGAAAAAAAAAATAGAATGAAGCAAGAGCAGAAGACCAAGTTGGCCGTCTTCCTTCTTAAATTTAATAAAATAGTCTATTAAGTATTCTAGAGCTGACCTTCCCATTCCACAACAATGGTTTACTGGGCATATTTGCATGATCTAAGAAGGAATTCTAATTTCAGATTTCTTCTCTGAGAATAAGAACTAAGTTAATTATGGTTTCACTGTTAAATTTGCAAAGCGATCAGAAGAATGTCCTTATCTTTTTGCTCTGTCTATCGTGAACATCGTTATCGATGATCTTCTGATCACATTAAGGTTGGAATGATGTAACTTTGTCAAAATTTCGTTAAGTAAATCAATGCTAAATTCAACGAACAGGCCAACGCTACGGCATCTAATTCAGTGGCAAAGCGTATTGTTTAGAAGAAATCAGACAGTCTTCTTGTCTTTTCCCTTGAAAGCTTGCTTCCATTGCAAATATTGCTGACAGTTAACAATGAAATATACTTCTAATCGGTTTCACATTAACTACAAGGATTTCCTTATACACTATCATAGTGTTGTTACAAAGACAAGCTTTTCTCCCATTACGAAATAAACCAGATGGAGACAGATAAGTTTTTCACATTGTAAGGGTTTGTTTGGAACCCCTTGAAAAGAAAATGAGAAATTAACCATTATTAATCCCAAGAAAAGTTAGTAAAAATGAGATAATGATCAAATTCATGTATTAAATGCTGTTAAAATTAGGGAGGCAAAGAGTTATGATATCTCATTCTGTATTTTTAGGTTTTGTTTGGAACCCCATAGAAAAGGAAAGAAATGAAAAGAAAAAATCCCAAAAATAGTTAGTGAAACTGAGATAATGATTAGATTCTCCTTTTCACTAACTATTTTTGGGAATAATAATGATCAAATTCTCATTTTTGTTTTTTTTTTCCACAGGGTTCTAAACAAACCCTAAAAGTACAGACCGAGAGATCATAACTCGTTGCCTCCCTAATTTCATCTGCATTTTAATACATAGTAGCCAGTTAACACTTGACATTATATTAAATGTTTCAGATTACAACCTTTGCTTAATCTACAATTATAATTTGTCTCATTCTATGTCTCTTTTATAGTGTCAGCTAATTGCAGCAAATCATGTGTTGGGAGTTACCTGCCTCCAGGCATCAAATGTAATGTTTGAATTGATGGGTACTAGTTTAGTTAAAATAATGTGTGGGAGTCAAAGTAGGCCAAGGTAAAGGAGGGTATTACAGAAAAAAATGATGTTAGTGATGAAGGCCCTTTCCTCATACATTATCCTGAAGTCTTCATTGATGAACAGTGACCCCAATAGATTTGTATTATATGTTGTTGAGTAGCCCAGTGTCATATCAAAACTATTATTCTTCTCTGTGTCCTTCTCTAACGAATAAACATATCATATTTTCACAAATCACTAGAAGATCTTCCATTTTCACCTGTTCTGGGCAATCAAGTAGAAAGATCAAACAAGTCCTGCCTTCATTTCAAAAGCAAGTGGGGGCAAGAAGACATTTTATGTGGAATATGAACAGAAAGGACAATATCACTTGTTTTCTTGTGATTAATAAAAACTGGTCTTTTATTCAAGCCTGGGTTTTGTAAACTTACAGAAGGTGTGGAGTCCTTCTCTTTTGTCTAATTCTTTCAAATCGATTGCTTGTGGATTTTGGCTACGGATGAAATAATGGTATCAATCCTCTGCTAGCAATTAGTTTAAGACTTGGAAGTAGTTTCTGAATCGTTTGCTTTAGTTTAAGGGACAGACTTGTTTTCCATGCATTTGGCCTATTGAGATTCCATGAAGAATGCTGTTTGTATAAAGACTAGGAATTCGAGCGCATATATAGTTCAAAGTCCTAATGAAACCAAAGAATCCTAACTAGACAAAAGGGTGAGGCTCTGGACCTAATCTTATCCATTGAAGAGATGGGTCCGACATCCTTAGCTTGTCGGCAGCTCTGATCTAACTTAATTTAGTTTTTAAAATTAGGGTTTCATTAGATTTTCATGACTTTCAGGTCAAGGTCCCCATGCTTATGATTTGTTAAACTGAAAAATTCCCTATAGGAAATCAATCAAAGACTCTGGGTTTAAAGGCCTAGTATTTTTTTTATGAATAGTCCCACATGGATTGGGAATACAAATATCTTGCGTTTATTAGTTGATCCCAACTTTACAGTTTTGATTTGGATATATTAGGCTGTGTGGACTAAGTTGATCGCTAGTTTAACCGACTTGAAGGGGCACATGAGTGCTTGACATAGGAGAGGGGGCTTCTCCCCTTCTCGTGTCCAACATGTGACAGCCGTTGATCATAATCAAATGGTTGAGATAACGTTTCTCATGTTTTGCACTAAATGGTTTTTCGTATTGGATCAACCCTATCTATCTATATGTATAAATTTCAAATATTTTTGAGGTTATCAAAATCCTCCCTTGGGTTCACAAGGATATTCTCACTGAGGTCATGATTTGGAGGATGGGAGGGGACGTAGGGTTTTGTTGGAGATTGTCCTACAGTGGGGGATTTATGGTATCATTTAGTGGACACCATTTTGCCAATGGCCACAAGCAATTAGAATGATTCAGTTTAAAAGAGAATGCACATCTCGAATGAACTGCATTAATTGACCCATCTTGAGAACATGGCTTAAGGTTTCTGCCTTATTTCCGAGGCAGACAAAAGACACGACTAATCAAGCTTGCCTTGGACAACTGAAAACCATTTCTTTATTGAAGCTACGTGGTCACTGCAACAACTGAATGATTGAAGCGTTTATATATATACACGGTGATCTCTTCTGGTTGTGCAAATCGTTCAGTGAATAAAACGACGCCAACCCTGCAACTATTTTAATCTAAGTTCGTCAATTAAATTAATGCCAGAGGTCTTGATCTCGTCCACGCGCATGGACAGTTTCCACACTCAGGACCACCACTGCAACCAACTGTGGGCCACCACCGGTCTCCGACCATCTTAGCCTTCCAGTCCTTTCCGTTCTGATTGGAGCAGTCCCACGTAACCACCTCCTGCGATGGTCCTGTCTAACAGAGAAGATGACTCAGGAAACCAAACTGCATTACGGCAAAGAACTGAGTAAATTACTTGGATTGTATATATAGATGAGCATGAACTAGGCAGTGACTTCAACTGGGATATTAGAAGCCAAGCAGCAGTTGAAGAAGAAGAAGAAGAACACATTGAACTGGACCTAGATATGACTGCTCTGATCCCTGAGTTTTCTTAGTGAACCTTCCATTTCCTCAAAACAATTGGGAGATAAACCCTGCAATGGTGATGCCAACTGGTCCACTTCATTTGAGTGTTCTTATTGGTAAGGTTGTCATGTACCTCCAAGCACCTTCAGATGCATGGACTTTAGTTCCAGAAGCATACGGCTACATGTACGTATATATAATATAGTTATATAATGTATACAGCCTTTTGCATTGTATCCAATTTCTGACGAAATCCGATGTGCTCTTGATTATTTAATTTTATTTTATGAGGAGGTTGCTCACCTCTCTGAGTAGAAGAACTGTAGAGGGAGAAATCCCAGCTCAAACCAAAACTAGAAAAAAGCCAAACTCAAATGCCAACCTTCCAAATTCCAAAGGTAGCAGAGAGACTTTTCTCAGCAAGACGTTTCTCTCTCTACTAGATTCGCATGTAGCTTTCAGAGTCATCAACTTGTACACAGATGCTTTTCTTCAACCTATATCCATCTTCCTCTCCTAACCTAAGACTCCTCTCATGAACTTGCATCTGTAGCCGAAATGGAGCAAGCAAGGTATTGGATGTGGACTAGAAGAAAGCTCACCGGCGATTCTCATGTTCAAGCCCCCTTTGGTGATTCATGGGAAGAGCAGGCATTCGCGGAAGACTCAGCAGGTGCCTTGGGAGGCTGCATATGGCCTCCCAGGTCTTATTCTTGCAGCTTCTGCAGAAGAGAATTCAGGTCAGCTCAAGCCCTTGGTGGTCATATGAATGTTCATAGAAGAGATAGAGCGAGACTCAAACAATCTCCTACTCCCCACAGAGAAAATCATCACCAGACCTCTTGCACTCCTTTGGGTCTTCAGTACTCGTCTCAGGTTTGCAACTTGACTTGTAACAATCGACCTAATGCTAACCCTAATTCTCCTTCTAGGGTTTCAGCTCCGTCTACGCTCGAGAATTGTAGCGAGCAAACCCTGGTTTCTCCTTCTTATTCTTCTTCGATTGCTCAACAACCCCAAAAAGGGTCCCTTAGTTTCCCTTCGCCTTCACCGTCTACGAAGTTCTTCAGCATCTTAGATTCAAAGATTGAGAGCGAGATTTCGAGATTTAGAGAGACGGGTTCCCAAGTGCAAAGGAATTATGACAAGCCTGATGTGGCAGTGGATTCAGGAGATTTTGTTAGGCGCCGGAGCCACCCTTCAGATGCTGGTGACGATGAAGAGGAAACAATTAGTAGCAAACGGCGGAGAGTAGATGTTTGTTTCTCTCCAATATTCAGCAAAGCCATTCCAAACGAACGAAACGGGATTAGTTCATCTTTGCCTTTCTTCATCAAACCTGATATCCAACCTGAGGGAATTGGATTTGGCTCTAGCGCCATGGAGGACTTAGATCTTGAGCTTAGGCTGGGAGATCGGCCGAAAGTCAAGTAAATCTGCAGATACACAATGCTTGAGTGAACATACTTGTACTTTTTATTCATTTTGGTTCTTTCTTTCCTTTCACGGTTTTTATCATCTGGCAAATCCTCTTATCTTCTGAGATAGATTGTATGACTTTTTTTCTGTTTTCTTTGATTCCAATGATGAAACAACGACAATATTGTTGACCACATAAAACAGTTGAAAGAACATCTTTCTGAAATGCTTGACTTAAATTTTTCTGTTCTTTTTTCTGCTACTCCTTGGCTCGTTTGTGTTGATCTCAAAGAAGTTTGGTGCTTATCAAGTGTCGTTTGATCTAAAATGGAAATAATGTTTGCATTTCTAACAAGTTCCATACTGTTTGACGATAATCAACCAAGTGTCGTTGGCCAGACATAAATTTAGGCTCCTTCAAGAGAAAATTTTCAGTGTTTGAGATTTCAGACAGCTAAAAACTTGAAAGGATTCAGTAAGAAAGATGTTGGCTCCCGATCCAATGAAGTAGCTGGTGCCTGACACAGCAACAACTAAAAGTGATTGTATGCTGGAGGAAAAAACCTGAATTTTCGTGACTAAATGATTTGTCATCTTTATCATCGTCCTCATTGGAAATCAATAAGAGGTTAATACACTTAAGCCGATTCCAAGCCCAAGATTTTCCCTGCACTTAAAATGGTTTTCTTTCTGACAGTACTGGTGGGTAAGCGTTTAACGGTCTGCTTGGAGAGAATCAAGATTTTCACTAGATGACTATAAACCTGTACTTTTATGGTGCAATAACTAATCTGCAGTCTTCAGTAGCTATAATCATCCATGGAAGCG
This sequence comes from Aristolochia californica, assembly GCF_029961685.1. Classification (NCBI taxonomy): domain Eukaryota; kingdom Viridiplantae; phylum Streptophyta; class Magnoliopsida; order Piperales; family Aristolochiaceae; genus Aristolochia; species Aristolochia californica. The sequence continues at coordinate 28,881,163 of NW_027181771.1, forward strand.
TAAATTCAAGAGTATAAAGTTGGTGTAAATCTCAGGAACTTCCGGCTTCCTTGTCCTCGTTCATTTCATATGGTTCTTTGAAATGGTTTCAGGCAGAGGAGAGAGAGAGACAGAGAGAAGGATGGCCAGGAGAACGTGGCTTCGCTTCTGGGTTTATGTGAGAGGTAACACTGCATGGGAATGTGTTAAACCTTTACTGGTGACTGACATTACACCAGTGAGAACTAAATTAATGCATATGAACCTGTGGAGATGCTGTTAGATACACCACAACATGGATTCCCTTTTTCTTGTATTTTAGCCTTTCATCAGATCTGCAGCGCTGCAACTACTCCAATCCAATTCCGTCCCAGAGTCTTTTATACACCAAATCCAGCAGCTTTCCATTCTCTCTTTCACCATTCTCGCGCTTCAAAACCTCCAAACTCTCCACCAACTCTGGGAATCATTTCATTTTACTATTATCCCGAAAGGCTTTTCTTTAACCCGGAGGGAATATTATTGCATCACAAGCATGATCTTTTTCCATAGCCCTTTTTGTCGCTTGCACGGTACTTATTAACTCTCTGCCTCTTGAGAAACCCTAGATGCCTATCATAACCAAAAAAAGACCCACTGCGGATCTGTCTGACAAACTTTAAACCCTAACCCTTGTTTGACTCTGCCCGAAATCTCGCAGGACATAAGGCGATCATTCAGTGCATGTTCTGTACAAGGGAAGCTGATGAAACATCGCTTTTGACTTAAAGGGGGGAATTTAAGACATATCCATTAAAGGCCTTTTGTGAAAGGGAGGTAACTGAAGATTGGTTTCATGATTTGGGTTCTTTTTGAGGAGGCTTCTATGTGGGATTTGGAAAGGAGTGAGTTCTAGATCAGTGTAAAGTACTGCAGGGAAAGTCTTAAGCCAGTAAGAGAGATAATTCGCGTTGGTTGGGACGAAGTTTCTATATCTGTGTAAAGCTAATTGGATGAGCATTTCTGTTTGTTTTTGTATTGATGCAACAGCTAGCGACTTTATGTCCTGAGAGAGATTTCTGTCGCAGAGACAAAGCAGCACATGGGAGGTTTATGTCGTTTCTCTCTCAAAATTATAGAATTCAGCAAGGGAATGAGGACTTATTCCTTCAAGGGGTGGTGGCTTCCTTTGTTTTGGGTTTTCTGGGAGGCCGCGCAAGCAATAAATAATGGACGATCAGATTATCAGTGATCGCCACTCCTGTGTTTCGAAATCTTAGAGAAATGCTGCCAAGCAGTGAAAGCTTTTCCAATCTCAGTAGCGGACCCCCTTCTGTATCAGCCATGGTAGCTGTTGGGCTGGTAGACGATTTTGAGATCAGGCGGACCCCAGAGCTGGGACCTCCCCCCTCGTTCCGCATCTCTCTTTCAAGCATAAAAAAGAACATCAATCAGGCCGAAGCATGAGAATACAACGAACAATGAGCTGTACATAGTACACAGAAGCCTAGAAAGTAGAGACTGAAACATACCACATTCAGAAGCTAAAAACTAAAATCTATTTAATGCACTGGACAGCATGTTAACGTTTGTCCGGTGCTACTTACATCCGAGGATGAAGCTTAGAAATGATCTGAACATATATCTGCTACAGAAACCAAACAAAAAACAAGGTGGAATTAATAGTGCTGGACGGCCACGGCCATACATTAGGAATTGAAAAATGAAGACTTCATCAGTCCACATGCAAGTTCTCTTGAGAAAATGATTGGATTTTCCGTTTAGAGATTCAACCTGTTAAAATATTACTCAATCAGACACTCACGCAGTACACCAACATTTGTCCTTCCACATGCATTTTCAGTATTAAACTCTCTTTTTAAAATCCAGAACAAACGTCAAAGTCTGAGTTGTACATGATTAACAAGGCCTCCGAAACTAGACCATGAAAGAAAAATAAAAGTAAAAATACAAGAGGCAACAAGCCAATGGTCTCACTTAGTGTAACTGCCTAGAAATGGAATGGCTAATGTTTTACAATATGTAGGACAAAGGCCATATGATATTCTCTAATGTATGTTTAATACCAAACAAGGAGAAAATATATATGAGTACTTGGCTAGATTCATAGGTCTTCTTCAATAATGGAAGTTAGCTTAGCCTAACTCCACTGATGTCTCTGTCCAAGGCAAGCAAAAGGAAGCGTTAGCAACTGCTATTTATCTATCAAATATTAAGCCGTATCTCGAGGTTGCTAAAACTCAACTCCTTAGCTCCTCTGTTATTCCCACCTTTATGATGTATGTGCCACATTACTCCGCATTTCAGACTCTTCTACCCCTTTGCCTACGAAAGTATCATTAGCAATGTAGTCAAGCAATAGGGGCACATCCACCGATCGCAGTCGAGGCCGTGGAAGAAATTATAGAGGTTGAGGAAGAGGAGGAAGGATCGGTTCCTCCAGAACATATGGAAAGGAATGCTCCCACTGTTGGAGATATGGTCACACCATCGATCAGTGCTGAAAAAATCATGGCAAGCCAGAATGGGCCACGACTAATCAAGCCTCAGCTAGTGGAACAAAGGAAGACAAGTCTGCTCAACTAACAGATAGAAAACCCATACCGATGATGAGTATGACTTATTTTAGAAAATGAAAACTCTGGTGGTCTCTCCTCCAAGTTCTTCCTCCAATGCTACTGGCACTACCGCTTTAGGTATGCTCTCTGCCACTTCCTCTTCTTCATCCTAGATAATTAATTCAGGGGCCTTCGAGCATCTCATAGGTAACAAAGATTTACTCCACTTTGTCTCTCCTTGTCTCTCGGATAAATTTGTGACCATAGCTGATGGATCCTAGCCTAAAGTTCTCAGGAAAGGATTCACCTCTGTTATGCCATCGCTTCTGATCAGTTATCATTTTTCTTCCTACCTCTCCCTTGAAACTTTTATTTGTTAGCCATCTACTAAGCATTTCAATTGCTCCATCACCTTCTCACCCACTTCCTATGTATTTCAGGATTTTACAACGAAGCAAGTGATTGGTGGAAGTCGTGAACAAGGGGAGCTCTACTACCTGGATGTGCTTCAAATACATGTTGTCTCAACCAAGCATACCGAGTCGAGTCTATGGCACAATTGGTTGGTACATTCCTCCACACAATCACTTCATCTTTTTTTTCCTACATTTCAAATATTTCAAATTTAAATTGTGAAGTATGTAAATTGAGCAAACACTAGAAGATCACATATTTTCCTCGACCTGGACTTAAAGGTGTTGCTCCTTTTTTGTTGATTCATACAGGTGTATGAGGACCTTGAGAGTATCAAACATTTCCCGAATAAAGTATTTTATTACCTTCATTGATGATTTTACTCGTACCACATGGATATTTCTTTTTAAAGAGCGATCTAAAATTTCATCAATCTTTAAATCCATTCATGCTATGGTGGTCATTCAATTTGTCAGAAAATAAAAGTACTTCGGTATGATAATGCCAAAGAACATCTCTCTACCGACCTTGACTTTTTTTTTCAAGAAAATGGCATTATCCATCAAACATCTTGCATCTACACCCCCTCACTAGAACGATGTAATAGAATGGAAGAACCGTCATCTTCTAGAGGTAGCTCACGGCTTATTATATACCATGAAAGTATCATACTTCTATTGGCCACATGTCATCCTTATTGCGTGTTTTCTTATAAATAGGCTACACTCTTCCATTCTCAGTCATAAATCCTCATATTCATTATTGTTTCCACATGGTAATCCTTTTTTCGCTTCCCTTGAAAGTTTTCGGGTGTACATGTTTTGCTCATGTTACCTCACCACAGTATAGTAAACTTGATTCGAAATCTATCAAGTGTATCTTCTTAGGATACTCTCTCACGCATAAGAGTTATGTTTGCTACAATCTTACTCTCGAAAGGTTACTTGTGTCTAGGGATGTGACCTTTTTCGAAGACTCTTCATACTACTCAGAAAATGCCCCTCTAGGTCTCTCCTCTGTACAAGCCTCTCCTTGATCAGTTGTGCCCCGTGTTGTGAAAACTATTCAACCCCCTAAAGCATTTGCCGACACCACACCTGCGGAGTTTGCAGATCCCATCGAGGTAAGTTCATCTCCTCCTATTCTTTTTTTACCACAATATGATACTCGGCCCATCACCTTAAGGAAAGAACCCAGAACTTACACTAGGCCCTCTACTTCTCACCCCATATCCAATTTTGTGTCTCACTATCGTTAATCTTCTTCATGTAGTCAATGTCTTGCATCTATCCTTCTCCACCTCTATCCCACAGTGCTATTAGGAGGCTCTGAGAAAGAAACTCATCGATTGTAAGTGGGTATATACGGTTAAACATAATTCACATGGGTCGGTTGCTCGCCTTAAGGCACGCCTCATTGCCAAAGGCTATACTCAATGCTATGGGATTGATTATGAAGAAAAAATTTCTCCAGTGGAAAAATCGAACCAGTACATATCTTATTATCCCTTGCTAATAATTCTTCTTGGCCAATCTATCAGCTCCTCAATGGGGATATAAAAGAAAAAATTTATATGCAACAACCTCCTGGATTTGTGGTTGAGGGAGAGTCGATATGTCGATTGAATAAATCCCTCTATGATTTGAAATAGTCTCTTCATGCATGATTTGATAAATTTAGCCAAACATTGATATTGGCCGGATTTCACCGATGTTCCGTAGATCACTCTATGTTTCTTAAAGACACCCTTAATGGGAAAGTAATTTTGGCCATCTATGTTGATGATATTTGTTGGAAGATGGGCCCAAGCTACACAACCATGGAAGGCTCACACATCCAAGTGTGTTGGAAGATGGGTTCAAGCCCATAAGATCAAGGAATGCCCACACATCCAAGTGATGTGGAAGATAGGCTCAAGGCCCATAGACCAAGGAGAAGGCCCACAGGTCCATATAGTGATGGCAAGATGGTAAATAAAGAGTCATATTATAGAGATGACATTAATGTAATTAGTTTAAGTTCTAGGGGCATTATTGTATTGTTGTAGTTTTACCAATCTATAAATTGAACTTCAGGGGGAGGGTTATGACAACAATTCCATAACCGCTTCTTCCTCCTATTTTTCTCTCAATGGGTGTCTCTCTCTTTTTCTCCTTGAGCTAAATCCATGGAGTCTCTGAAAATCAACATGGTATCAGAGAATTGATTTTCAGGACTCGTAGTTTGTTTTTTACGATTAAAAAAATCCATCAATTTTTTTTATTTTCTCATATTATTGCTTAGTTTTTTTATCATATTATTGTTATTTTTTCTCTTCTACACCCACTCCTACAGATTGCTCAGCGCCAGCGTCGTTCCCCTATGAACGTTGCATGAAGTGTCCTCCCTGATGCAAGGCAACAGGTGGAGGCATCTGAGAATGAACTGTGGTTGTGCATCAGCGATGGCAACAAGATACATTACATTATGTTATAGCTTTGCTTGGTACTAAACGCATTCAGTCAGCTTCCCAAGGTCTTGGTTATCCAGGATTGCGAGAATCAGCTTCTTGTTCTCATCCAAAGGAAACTTTGAATCTGCGCAGTTGTGATATTGCTAGCAGGAAATAAACGCGGCATCTAAGGGACCATTGGCCGCAATTTCTGCATTCTTGTATCTATTGTCTTCCTCGACAACTCTACTCAGAAGAAATCACTAAATTCAAAAAACAAAGCAAATGGAACAAAAATTCCGCTAGAAAAACTGCTGCTACCATTGATGTCTTTGCCTCTATGTCGTGGTTAATAGCAGATTCTGAAGACGGATTCGGCAAATCAATTCTTGGGCGGCCATAATCCTCAATTGGTATCTCTGATATCGTGTTATCAAGTACTTCCTTTCCGAGCACGATGTTGTTACAACAGTCTGTTTCATCCAGGAAGCAGTACTTTGTTGATAACTTTTTAGAAGTTTTTCTCAGCTCTCTGATGTCTCTCTGCTTCACTGGCTATTAATCCGTGATCTTATTTCTGTTTCGGATGCTGTTTCAGAATTTATCTCTCAAGTAGTTGTTTCTTTTCTTGGAAACTCACTGCTGGCCATCTTATTCTCCGCTTATTTCTAGAATGAAGATGTTGGATCACTACTTTCTAGTTTAGTCTTCCTTCCAACGAGTTTAGAATCCAAAAAAAAAAAATTTCGAACCAGTTGTTGTTTCCATTTCTGGAAACTCTTCTAGCTCATCTTCATCGCCAGCTAGGTGCTACTTCGGAAGGACGAATACACTGGTCCAACCTACCGGGTTCATCGCCGACTTCAACTCTACAGATTTATTGCTGCTTGATTCACGGAATTTAATCTTGATCTTGGTGTTCCTTTTCTGGAAACTTTTTGATTGCCACGTCGATACCTGCTTGCCATCTCTGGTCTCCTGAGTTGTTCGACGTCAGGGAAGAAGAAGAAGAGTTGCCAAGTTTAATTTTTCCTAAGTTAGGAAAATTAAATCCTAGTTCAGTGCCGAGCCTAACTCGGACTAGATGTTGCTGGGTCAACCCAGCGAACCAACGATCACTTGATGTTTCCGATCTTCCGAGTTAACTTAGCTCAACCCGGTTCGGGTCAACTTGACTCAGCCCACTTGTTTTTTGCCTCGATACACGTGTCCAGGTCCTGAGTTCTATACATATTTCTTCCACGACTCGGCTATACTAGTTTACTATTTGACTTAGTTCAACTCAGTTCTTTGTTCCGGTTGGATTATTATTTTGAAGTATTGGCAGCTTATTCCTTGGTCAACATATTATTTGGTGTACGGACTCGCGGAGGATTATTTTATGGGTCTTTTTTGGAGATTTTCATTATTTGGTACGTGTTATTGGGCAAGCCCATTTCAGCTGCTACTATTTTGTCTCTTTAGACGAGACATTATTATTGAAGAATGACTTCTCAATTGCTGATTTTTATCAGTATTGGCTATTTTGATGATGAAGAAAGCCAAGTGGCCCCAAAATATTATCTTTCAGGTAATTATCCGTTACCCCCACCACCCCCCCCCCCCCCCCCCCCTCCCCTCCTTAATTGGTATTTATTACTCCTACCATTTGAGAGTCGGTGTCCTATTGAGGGACACAGTGATAGAGGAGTTTTATTATACTTCTGACCACTGCGTATAAACCCACTACCTACAGAAGATAGGAGTGTGTCCTACATCAAGCATGAGTTATGACTGGAGTATGGAGCGATGTCATACGGCTTGGAATGATTTTACTCTCACTTATCTTATGCCAGCTGGGCCTCATGGAAGAGACCACGAGCGTGAGGGGGAGTGTTGGAAGATATCGAGGACTACCATTTTATACGGGAAGATCCTATACACCATTTGCAGCAAGTTGGGCGTTCATGATGTTCTCTCACCCCCCACTTGAGGGGGAGTGTTGGAAGATGGACCCAAACCACACAACCAGGGAAAGCCTGGCTCAAACCCATAAGACCAAGAAAGGCCTACACATCCAAGAGATGTGGAAGAAGGGCTCAAGGACCATAGACCAAGGAGAAGGTCCATAGACCCATACAGTGATGGCATGATGGTAAATAAAGAGTCATCTCATAGAGATGTCATTGATGTAATTAGTTTAAGCTCTAGGGGCATTATTGTATTGTTGTAGTTTTACCAATCTATAAATTGAGCTTCAGGGGGAGGATTAGGACAACAATTCCATAACCTCTTCTTCCTCTTGTTTTTCTCCCAATGGGTGTCTTTTTTTTTTCTCCATGAGCTAAATCCATGGAGTCCTGAAAATCAACAATATTGTATTAAGCAATAATAATTTTGAGGGCATTTAGAAAACAAAAGAAAAGATATGTGAAGAGTTTAAAACAAAAGACCTTGGACTACTTAAATACTTTTTGGATATTGAAGTGGTACAGTCCAAGCATGAGATTATACTATCTCAGAGGAAGTATGTCTTTGATCTACTGGAAGAGACATGAATGATGAGGTGTAGATCAGTAGAAAGTTAATGGGATTCAAATACAAAATTATCTGCAGATACAAGAGAAGATGTGGATATCGAGAAATATCAAAGACTTGTGGAAAAACTTATTTATCTCTGTGTAACAAGGCTGAATATCTCATATGCAGTGTGATATGTCAATACATGCACAAACCACAACTTACTCATTGGCAAATACTCGAAAGAATATTAGGATACTTGAAAGGAGCTCTAGGAAAAATATTTCTCTATAAGAGCCATGGTCAGTACAACATAGAAGGGCTCTCATATGTAGACTGGGTCGGATCCTCAGATGACGAAAAACCTACTTCAGGATACTATACAATGGTTGGAGGAAAGTTGGTTACATGGAGAAGTAAGAAGCATAATGTAGTTGCAAGGTCCAATATAGAAGTAGAATACAGGGTCATGGGACACACAATTAGTGAACTTCTATAGATCAGGTGTCTTCTCACTGAACTGAGATTCTCTAAAGGAGCTTCTATGGATCGATATTGCGATAATCAAGTGGCAATTCATATCACCTCAAATATGATCTTTCATAAAAGAACAAAACACATTGAGGTGGACTGTCACTTTAAGTAAGAAAAATTCCAAGCCGGTATATTATCTCTAAGACATATCTTCTCACAAGGACAAGTTGTAGACATCCTGACAACACTAGTCACTCATAAAATCTTGTCCACCATTTGCAGCAAGTTGGGCATCTATAATGTTTTCTCACCCCCAACTTGAGGGGAATGTTAGATGATGGACTCAAACCCACACGAGTATGGAGAAAGCTATTATGGTCTCAGGTCATGGATCAAGTAACACGACGTGGAACTTGAGACTCCAGCACTCAGAATTTAGACTCACTTCACATCAAGGATCTGTATAGGAGTTTTTCTCTTTGACCAGTGCTCGGCCAAGAGGAAAGATCCTCTTTTGGTGGTCTTACCGAGTTGTTGTGATAGGTAGGATACCCCACAGCAACGCTGGGCTTGCTAGATCAAGCTGCCCTCTTTTCTTGCTCACGGCAAAGAGGGTTTGGCCCTCTTTGTTGCTGCTCTAGCTAAGAGTGCAATCCTACGTTCTGAATTAACTTGAAGCACGAGTTTGAGATAGATTATTACCTCTTCTTTGCTGCTATGATCAGCTCCCACATTGCACCAGAATTGCACAAGATATGAGGAATTGAGGCCCTCTTGTTGTTGCTGCCGAGAAGGAGGACAGACCTCCTCTTTGGGTTCAAAAAAGGGGCAGGAAGCTCCTCTTCTTAGTATGGATGATGATGGATGAATTTGGGTGAAGATGGATGGCAATGGAGGGTGAAAGATAGGTTGGATTTTTGGAGTAAACCCTAAACTCGAGATCAAGAGGTGATCTCAACCTGTTTAGACTAGGTCATTCTAAAATCTCAAAGCTTCCCTATTTCATTCATTCATTTCCCTTAAATAGATCATGTCATGGAGTTTTAGGGTTAGGGTTACAATAATTCCCCATAATGCCCCTACATATTAAGTAATTAGAAATAACTCCTACTTAAAACAATATAAGAAATAAATCCTACTCAAAGTAATATAAGAAACAAATCCTATTGAGTGAGTTGTTGTTGCCTCCTTCGTTGTGTGACTTGGTGTGCTATTGAGTCCACAACATCTGCTTCCCCATGGAGAAAGAGCTTGTCCTCAACCTCAAAAGCTGGGTAGACTTGTTTGAAGATGTCCTCACGTTCCCATGTTGCAGCGTCGGGGTCAGTGTTCATCCACTGAATGAGAATCTCCCAATGGTCATCGATCAGCCACGCACGTAACACTGCAGTTGGGTTAAGAATAACCTCACAATTATCAACCGGTGGTAGGAATGGAGTGGATGTAGGTTGTGCTCCGGAATGCGGCTTCAAAAGAGAGACATGAAACACATCATGAATTGTGGTCGTGTCCGGTAATTTGAGCTGATAGGCGACTGGTCCCATGAGTCAAATAATGGAAAACGACCCAACAAATCTAGAAGAGAGCTTATGACGTGGAGGTCCCACAAGAGACTGTTGATGGTAGGGCTGGAGCCGTAGCCACACATACTCCCCAACCTCAAAAGAGACCTCACAGTGGCCTTTGTCGTAGACATCCTTCATCCGAGCTTGGGCGCATCGTAGCCGTTCTATGATATTTTATAGCAACAGATCTCGGTCTATGAGTGTTTGATCAATCGCGTCCACGCGGATGGACCATGGGTTGTACAAGAGAAGGCGAGGTGGATCCCGACCATATATATCCCGAAAAGGAGTGGATTGCAAGGCAGGGTGGGACGAAGAGTTGTAACAGTATTCAGCCCATGGAAGCCATTGAACCCATTGTCGCGGACGATCCCCCACCAAGCACCGTAGATACATTTCGATGGTGCAGTTCACCACCTCTGTCTGCCCGTCTGTCTGTGGATGATAGGTGGAGGAGAACTTCAATTTCATCCCACTCAAGCGAAACAATTCCCGCCAAAAGGTGCTCGTGAAAACTGCATCTCTGTCACTCACAATGGATTCTGGAATGCCATGTAAGCGGACTATCTGCTCTAGGAAAGTCTGAGCAACCCGTGTTGTTGTATACAGATGAGCTAGCGGTATAAAATGTTCGTACTTGGAGAATCTATCAACCACCACGAAAAGTACGGATTTTCCAGAGGATAGGGGTAGGCCTTCCACAAAATCCATCAAAATATCAGCCCAAACCTGCGTAGGAAGGGCCAGAGGCTGGAGAAGACCGGCTGGACTCAAGTGCTCGGCTTTGTTGCACTGGCACCTGACAGTCGCCCACATAAGTCTCAATGGAGGGTTTCATGGCTTTCCAGTAAAAATCAGCTCGAATTCTATGCAAGGTCTTTTGTATCCCCTCGTGTGTACTGTCATGGTAGGCCGAGAGAATAGCTGGAATCAACTCGGACTCAGGTGGAAGAAAAATCCGTTGCTTGTAATAAATAAGTGAATCCTGGATGGACCACTTCGAATTCATTGTCCCCTCCGAAATCTTCTGATTCAGTTCCTGCAATGCAGGGTCAGTGACTTGTGCGTCTCTCACCAAGTCCAAAATGAGAAATCTCGGCTGGATGGTCGAATAAACCTACTACTGATCCTCAAAACACAGTGACAAGGCGGTTTCCGCCTTATTTAATCTCCCCGCACGATATTCCACCGAGAAGTCAAACCCCAACAACTTACTAATCCAGTGCTGCTGTGGCGACGTCGTCAAACGCTGATCTAGTAGGAATTTAATGTTGTAATGATCCGTGCGTGTGAGAAAAGCCCCAGAGATAAGGCCTCCAATGTTGGACCGCTTTGGCCAACCCAATCAATTCATGCTCATATGCTACCAGCTTGTATTGACAGACTGCCAACTGTTTGCTAAAATATGCAATAGGATGGCCCAGCTGTTGTAAAACGGCCCCAATGCCCACGCCCGAAGCGTCGCACTCTACCACGAACAATTCGTCAAAGTTGGGAAGTTGTAATATTGGCGCAGATGCGAGGGCAGCTTTGAGTGCCACAAACGACGTGGTGGCCTCCTCATTCCAAATAAAGCAATTTTTCTTGAGTAGACTCGTCAATGATGCTGCCACTGGGCCATAGTTCTGAATAAATTTGCGGTAGTAGCCCGCAAGACCCAAAAAAACCCATAATACAAAACACGACTGTGGCTGCGGCCACTCGTGAATAGCTCGGATATTCTCGGATCCACCGTAACCCCCTCATGTGAGATAATGTGTCCCAGATACCCCACATGTGAAGCCGCAAAAGAACACTTGGAATGTTTTAAATAGAGCTGATGTACTCGTAATAAGTCAAAAACAATCCTCAAGTGTGCCAAGTGCTCCTCAACCGACTTGATATATATCAAAATATCATCGAAAAATACAAGAACAAATTTCGAAGATAAGGACTAAATACCTCGGTCATCAAAGCTTGAAAAGTGGAGGGTGCATTGGATAACCCGAACGACATGATGACGAACTCAAAGTGGCCATGGTGCGTGCGGAATGCCGTCTTCTCGATATAAGAGGGGTGCATTCGGACCTGATGGTATCCCGAACGGAGGTTGAGTTTAGTGAATAACCACGACCCATGTAACTCATCCAGGAGCTCATCCACTACTGGAATCGAAAACTTGTCTTTTACTATCTGCACGTTCAACTCCCGATAATCCACACAGAACCTCCATGTCCCATCATGTTTCTTCACGAGTAAGACAGGTGAAGAGAACGGAGAGCGACTGGGATGAATAAGACCCTGTTTCAACATCTCCTGGCACTGACGCTCTATCTTGTCCTTCTGAAGGTGTGGGTAACAGTATGGTCACATGACCACTACCTCAAGATCCTGGTTTCAAACAAATCCTGTGGTCACAGTGCCTCAGAGGAGGCAAACCCGAAGACTCCTGGAAGAGGTCAGAGAACTCCTCAACCAGACCATCACTAGTACTGTCAGGCTGATCCTGTGTCTATAAAGTGTGCATGCGGTGGGCCTTGTCCACCTGACAGCCCTGTAAGAGCACCTGACTTCCGACCAAATCAAAGCTCATGGTTAAAGCAGATAAGTCCCACAGAATGGGCCCCAACGTTTGTAACCATTTAATGCATAATACCATATCAAATCCCGCCAGGGGAATAACAAAAAATTCAGCATTAAACGAAGTAGAGCCAATGGAAAAAGTTACCGCCTTACTAATCCCATAGCTAGGGACCTTCTCGCCATTGGCCATTGAGACGGTGGTTGTCGGATGAGTGTGTATTTGGAGCTGGAGATGTTGTGCGGCTGTCAAACTCAGAAAATTGTGTGTACTCCCGAGTCGACTAGTCCCACCAGTTCTCGGTTGATAACATGAGCTCGGACTTGCATTGTATTAGGCGATTTCTGCCCAGTAATAGCATGCAAGGATATCTCCGGTGGTTCCAACTCGATAATACCCTCTGGCTCCTCTAGATCCTCTGAATCCTCCACCTCGACCCAAAATAATCATTTACATTGGTGTCCTACCCGATATTGCTCATCGCAGTTATAACATAAATTTTTGGACCACCTTTCTGCCATCTCCGCACTCGTCAATTTTTTTATAAAGCTCGGTAGGGAATTACCAAGGCAGGGATCGGCTACCCGAGTCGTAGTCAGAGTGTGTCTTAATGGTGCTGCTAGAGATGCTCCCTGAGATGAATTATAGCGGCGCCCTTGCCACGTGGAGGAAGTGTTCCTCTCACCTGACCAACCCGACTTCCGTTGCTGCAACTATTGTCGTTGTTCCATTGTTCGGGCCATATTCATTACATGAGCTAAATCTGTAGGCATAAGGAGTTCTACCTGTAGCCGTAAATACTCATTGAGATCTGCTGTGAATAGGGAGATCTGCTGGTCAACCAATACCCTCTCACCAGCATGAGCCAACTTTTCCTGGAACAGTTTTTTATATTGTTCCACCGAAACAGTTTGTCTCAATAGGACTAACTCTCCCAGGGGGTTTCTGTTGGCGGAAGGGCCAAATCTAACTGTGCATAGATTTTTAAATTCTCCCCAAGTCATTCCTCGTCTCTCTTTCTCTACTTGAGTAACCCATAACATGGCTTCATTTGTCATATGGAAAAAGGCTAGTTGCACCTTATCCCATTCAGTAGTCCCTTGGTTCAAAAAAAAAAATCACATTTATGCAACCAAATTAAGGGATCAACTGAACCATTGAAAGAGGGAAACTCTAACTTGGTGTACCTTGGAATTGTGCCTCTATGTTGGGATCCTTGGACAGCAGTGCGCCCAGGCCACTGCTCCCCTCTTTTGTGATATGGTTGAGCAACCTCTCTCACCTATGGACTGATGTCTCTCTACCTTCAACTCTGTTAGCATGCTGATGACTCGGCTCATATCTTCTTCCAAACTACAAACCTTCCCCAATACTGGTTGTGCTGTTTCAAGGCTATCTTCTATCTTTTGTATCCTGATTATACTATCCCCCATGTTAGCCTGGCTCTGATACCATGTTGTTACAGTCCCGGGTCATGGATCGAGTAACACGGCGTGGAACTTGAGACTCCAGCACTCAGAATTTAGACTCACTTCACATCAGGGGTCTGTGTAGGAGTTTTTCTCTTTGACCAGTGCTCGGCCAGGAGGAAAGCTCCTCTTTTGATGGTCTTACCGAGTTGTTGTGATAGGTAGGATACCCCACAGCAACGCTAGGCTTGCTAGAGCAAGCAGCCCTCTTTTCTTGCTCACGGCAAAGAGGGTTTGGCCCTCTTTGTTGCTGCTCTTTGGTGAGATGTGAGATGTGAGAGGTTTTTGAATTTCGGGTTACAGAAATTGAAAGAAATTTTGGGTGGGAATGATAGATTTAGGGTTCAGGTTGGACAAATTGAGAGAAATTTAGATTTAAAGGTTAAAAATAGGATGCAACCAGGATGAGATGAGAGAAATTAGGATTAGAGAGAGGGGCGACGAGGTTGAGATAATAGAGATCTAAGGTTAGATTCTGAGAGAGGGACAACGAGAGAAAGAGACGATGAGAAAAACCAAGAGAGACAACAATTGGAGGAAATAGAGAAAAGAGAGACGACGGGAAAAGAAGTCGATTGAAACAAAGAGGAAGAGAGACAATTGCAAAGAGGAAGAGAATCTGAGGAGGGACGAGAACGCATGGGAGAACCGAATAGAGGGTTAGCTAGAAGATGGGAGGTGACCAACGATGGGCAAATGGACAACGAGCATATTGATGGACAATGAGCACAGGTTAAGGAGAGCGGAGAGCGAGTGCAGGTAAGAGGAGAGTGAGAGCTAGAAGAAGAGAGGGAAACTGTGAGTGTCGAGCGCAAGTGAAACAGAGTGAAAGTGAATTCACTTGTATCATAGAGGGAATTCACTTTCACGGGTTTTTTCGCTCCTCGCTTACACAATACACACTGCACTAACATGTCCTCAGAGAGAAAGGTGCGAATGAAAAACGATTTTCTCTCGTCATTTTTGTTCGTTCTTTTTTCTTTTTTCTTTTTCCTGTAGCAGCCAAACAGGCTCTTAGGGTTCAGTTCCCAAAAGACAGAGATCGAGGACGTGATGGCTAGCGCTGCCGAAACCAGCCGCAGAGAAGGAAGGTGGAGCTTAAAGGGAGCGACGGCTCTAGTCACCGGTGGAACCAGAGGAATAGGGTGTGCTTTGTCATCGCCTTCTGTCTATCCGGCAGCTCTCTTCATGAACTTTTTCTTCCTAGTTTATTCTCTTCTCTTCTGGATAATTGCATTCTGTTTCGGTTCGTTGATTGTGAAAACTTTATAGTTACCTAAACTGCTCTGATGTGCGTCCATTCATTTTGCTTGTGATTAGGCAAGCCATCGTGAAGGAATTGGCCGAATTTGGTGCGACCGTCCACACGTGCTCGCGCAATGAGACTGAGCTCGATCGGTGCTTACGTGAATGGGAAGGTTTCGGTTTTAAGGTCACTGGTTCAGTTTGCGACTTGTCGTCAAGGGCTGATAGAGGGAAATTGATGGAGATGGTCTCTTCAATTTTCGGTGGAAAGCTCAATATTCTTGTAAGTGTTTCCCTATCCCTTCTGTGTGAATGTCTACCTTCAGAGTTCTAGATTTTTTGGAACATGTGGATTGGATTCGTCAATTTTTTTGCTAAAAGGCTAAGAACTTCGGCCGGATTGTGATGAATCAATAAACATCGTTTTTGCTACTTGCCACCAATCATCAATTCTTTTGCTAAAAGGCTAAGAACTTCGGCCGGATTGTGATGAATCAATAAACATCGTTTTTGCTACTTTCCACCAATCAAACCGTCCCGTATACCCGTGCGCGTGAAGTTGACATGCAAAATGGAGTCTTGACTTTTACCCTTGAGATGAGACGATGCATCTAAACTTTTACAAGACAAAATACCATAATTCACTAGTGGTGAATGTTTCTTAATAAACTGAACTGCTTTCTGTGTTTGTCCAACACTACAGCATCAACATAGTGCGTGGCCATTCTATTATACGGGTCACTCGTTTCGCTCTTTAATATTTAGAGACGGGAATTCCCGGATTGCTTGATCTAAAAAAAATATCTAAACCCAGCCGGTCACCTGGCCAGATGTTAATGGACTGCATAACATGGAGGGGCCTAGTTCCATTCACATCCCACCAGGTGATTGGCCAGGACTTAGAAAGTCGTGAAGCAAGCAGTCCATTAACATCCCACCAGGTGATTGGCCAGGACTTAGAAAGTCGTGAAGCAAGCAGTCCATTAACATCCCACCAGGTGATTGGCCAGGACTTAGAAAGTCGTGAAGCAAGCAGTCCATTAACATCCCACCAGGTGATTGGCCAGGACTTAGAAAGTCGTGAAGCAAGCAGTCCAGGAGATCCCCTCTCCAATACAGATATGTCATCAAGCATGTCGGTAAAAGTCGTTTCTGTACACCTTAAGATCAGTTGGGCTATCATGCGTCTATTTCTCTGTTCACAGTAGAACCCTGTGGTTAGTAGGTTTAAATTATCAATGGCCTTAAGACTGTATCATGATAGGTTACCAGAAACTGCAAAAACATCAAATTTAAACCCAGTGGTTTTTTTTTTAAAGAAATATCTAGCAGATAAGTATATGAGCTATTGAGAAGGACTATTTAGCCAGACCTGCTCAGGATGACCCAGAGGTTGGAACTCCTGTTTGCATCATGCTTCTGATGAAACAGAGGTAGAGCAATCCCTGCTTTGTAATATTCCAATGCTTCTATTCAGTAGAGTGTACTCCATTCTCGCATTTTAATTAGATGGTACAAGTTGAATATTGCTTTTCTTCAGTATGGATATAAGCCTTGGATGTGTACCATTTCAACTCAAACAATAAATACTTTTGTCAGTCCATACCTGATTTTGGTACTCCATGGGGCAACTGACTGGATACCAACTTTTATGCCATGTATTTGTGCCAATTTCTTGCCTATTGATAGAGCAGGTAGCTTCTTTTTTTCTTGCTATTGATGGGGGTGGGGTGGGGTCTTTTCTGACCCTGTCTAATAGAGTAGATGGGGGGAGAACTGTTTGAGTAAAGGAATAAGAGGAAAGGCTTTACAAGTCTTTCTTACTGGATCACATCTTTTATGCCATGCCTTTGTTTTGTCGAAAAGAGTAGATTGGTATCTCCTCACCATGGACTACATTCCATTTGATTTTAGACTGCTTTGCATTTCACTTTAGAAGAAAAGAATTCTTAGGACTTTTATGTCTAACTGGGCAGATAAACAATGTTGGAACCAATGTAAGGAAACCAACCATAGAATACACTGCTGAAGAATTCGCACTTATCATGACGACGAACTTTGAATCATCTTACCACCTATGCCAACTGGCACATCCTCTTCTAAAAGCATCAGGAAGAGGAAGCATTGTGTTCATCTCATCTGTAGCTGGTGTTGTAGCTTTAAGATCAGGAACCCTTTATGGAGCTACTAAAGGTAAACTGGAGACTTGTCTTATCGTATGCTACTCACATGATCAAAATACGATACTAGATGTTTTATTATGTTTGACCTCGCTTACTCTTCTTAGGTGCAATGAACCAGCTTACGAAGAATCTGGCATGTGAATGGGCAAAAGACAACATTCGAACCAACGGTGTTGCACCTTGGTATACTAATACTTCACTAGTGGAACCTGTAAGATTACCCCCTTGATTACTTTCTTGTTTTGCTAGTGTTTTTTTCCCCTTATTTTCATCATATTATGCAAATAATTTGACTGGAACACCATGGTATGACTTCTGGTAAGTGGACACCTTCAAAGTTTTTTTGTGGTCTTTCTTTCTCTCAGAGTTTAGCTTTGTTTTTATAGTGAATCTCTCAGTTGCCATCAGAATAACCTTGAATCACTTTTTCAAGTTCCAAGTCACCTTCCCATGAAAAACAAAAGAGCCTTATGATCAAATGGTTTTGTAATGTTCTCTTTCCCTTTCTTTGCCTTGAAGACGTAGCCTGGTGAACATTCAATATGGCACAAAAATTGATGTTTGTGATGATTTTATTTTTATATGAAAAGGATGTTTATGGTGATTTTCTTGTCTGGTGTAATTCAAGAGGTGGATTTAGAGATGACTATAGGGCATAAGAACCAGATGGCACCTGCTCTTAAAAGTTTCCCTGCCCTTCAAAATTTCAGATTGACTCCCACCAACACTGTTCCCTGTAAGAACAGATACAAGATGCATGGATTTAATCTGATTCCCTGCTAAACCTTTCCTACTTTGCCCTAGCTGTTTTTGTGCAGGATTTTTTTTTTCAAAATTGATAGATCAATGATATCATTTCAGAGACATCATTGCTTGGGGAAAAAACTGGCACTCTTAAGTCTTTTTGTGATGTTGAGGTTACTTCACTTCTAGCATTCAACTTGAAATGGGAGCTACATATAGTTTATGCATTTTTAGAGAGTTTTCTTCTCTCCCATTTGTTTGTTTTTGTCTGTTGTGGGCTAAATCACATCACGATATGGATATTGTTTCATCATGCTTCCTTTATGTTCAAGAGTTCCATTTCATTTCAAAGAGGGGACATTTGCTATGAAAACATGCTTAGGATGTGATTCTGATTTCTAGAGGTTGGGATCATATTCCAACAATTACTGAATAAATAGTGATTAAATATAGTAGATAAATCGATCACCTTAGTAAGTCCTAAGTGGCAATGCATTTGCCTGATTTCTTTTCATAGAGGTTATTTCAATAATTTCAATAATTTTACCAGGCTACTTGTTTTCTGTTTATTAAATGGAACGGAAATGGGTATAAGGGTTATTCCATATTTAATTACCAATTACCTGTTACTTATTAAGGGTAATTAGGTAATTTTATTTAATGTATTAGAAGTTGGAAAATTCCTAAGCCTTATTCTTTCTCTCTCAACTCTCACCCGTTCCAATCTCTTGACCTTCCAGCTCTAGGCTACTGAGTGGCGACCTCCAGGGGCAAAAGCCGACCTCCAAATCCTTCATTTTTCAGTCTATGTTTGCATTGATGATCTCTCTCAACATTCTCATCTTCCCTCTTCCTTAATCCTCTCTTGGTGGCAAGTATTTCTCTAGTCTATCTCTAATCTCTTCTTGGCTCCATCCCCTCTTTTCTTCTCCTCAAGCTGCAGAGGAAGTGGGAGCAACCTCACACTCTTTTCTATCCAACATTCAAATGAGGTGGGTGGGGGGGGGCGCAACTCCGCTCCATTTTCTATCCAACATTCAAATGAGGTGGGGGTGGGGGGGCAACTCCACCCCATTTTCTATCCAACATTCAAATGAGGGAGGGCAAGAGGCTCTGCAATGTGGTTGGGGAGCAACTCTGCCCTATTTTCTTTCCATCCATTCAAATGAGGGGGGCCAAGAAGCGCTCTGCAATGGGAGGGGTTTGCCTTGCCCCCTTTTTTATCCTAGATCCTAGACTGCTCTCTAGTCTCTACCTCCTTTTTCTTTTTTATATTTTCTTTTTCTTTATGCATGTTTTTTAGCATATTTATGTTTGAGGTATTATATGATATAGTGACTATTTTAAGGATTTATAATTTTTTATTTTGCTATCCATTAGAGTGGTGTTTTTTTTGTTTCATATATGGTTATATGTTTGTTGCAAATTTTATGATATTAATAGATTTTAAAATAAATTTGGTTAATATATTCCATTTATTTACCCTTTGGTCAACAGGTACATGAACAGTAAATAGAATAAGGTATAAATATTTGGGTAAAATGGCGTACTGAATAAACTGTGGATAATAGTTGGGCCTTTAAAACCCTACGAGAAAAGGATCAATTCCAGTTGAATACATGAAAAAATTGTGGAGCTTATTTTGAAAAAATACAAAATGTATTAGCATGTGGATGAGCAGGAGCCATTTCTGAAACCATTTAATAAGCTTCTTTAGGTACAACAATCTAAGAACATCTTCTCAAATGGATATCCTATTTTGTTATTAATGTTAAGAGAGGACATTTTTCAAACAAAGGTGTTTCTGTCTGTCGTGTTTTTGAGAATGATTTAACTCTTTAACTTAGGATATCAAGGAGATCTCACTGTGCTCTTCTACTGTACAGTTGCTTAAAGATGAGAAGTTCACTGCAGAGATAATCTCTCGAACTCCTCTTCGACGGATTGCAGAAGCTGAGGAGGTTTCTTCTCTAGTATCATTCCTGTGCCTACCTGCTGCATCTTATATTACTGGGCAGATTATTTCTGTTGATGGAGGATTGACTGTTAATGGCCTCTACCCAACCCATGATTGAGAGGAATTGATCAAGAATGCAGGGTCGAGGTGAGGACATGGCAGGGACATGGTTGAAGGATGGGGGAACGTTGCGGGAACCGGTTTGATTTCCCAATCGGGTTTTGGGAAACTCATCCCCGACCCGACCACTGCCCACCCCTAAAGACAATGAGGCATGTTTAATGAAGAACTTACCCCAACTTGACCTATTTGAAGTGAGAATAGGTTCACCATTTCATCTCATAAAGTTGACCCTAGGAAACCAAAATGGGTTCAAGTTAGGGAACAGGGTTAGTCCCAAAACCCTGAATTGTTTAAGGAATTATGTATATATTTTGTTTCTAAATATAGCTTAGTGCTCTTAAAATACAAAATAAAAAGAAAAGTTAAAGTAAGAATATTTAAGGAAATTATATTTTTTTAATAATCTAACATATCACTTTTACACCCTTAAACGTTTAAAACATATATATGAAAGAAAAAATCAAAATATAAATATAAAGTAACAATATTTGAAAGACAAGTATACATTTATACCTTTACTAGGGGTGAACATCGGGTTTAAGTTAAATAGGGAACATGACCTAACATGACCCATTTAAAGTCAATGGCCTGGTATGGATTGGATGATTTACATCAGAAGGCAGTTTAGGGTTTTAAAAATATTCCCTTCCTCAAAATGAGGTGGGACAAGATTGTATTGCCTCATTTGACCTTTCCTTTTTCTTATATTACATAAGTTGATTAAATAATATTTAGGGGTAAAAATATAAAATATTTTCATATTTTTATTCAATAATATTTGTCCTAATGAAAAAAAGGTTTTTTGTTTTTATTATTTTTTCTTGTAAACATTGATTTAATGTTCTTATCTTTTTTAGTTTATATTTTTTTTAAGGTAAATTTTAACTTAGAATGCCATCATTCCCCTTAATGCTTTTTTTTTTTCTATTTTTAATAATTGTTGGTCAACATATATCACACTCCCCTCAAACAACCTTTGAGATATTTGATTTGGGAAATCAAAGTTATACCCAAAATCAAACACTTAAAGATATAACACAACTAAAACACTTTTTAACTCAAACTCTTGTATGAGACTTCATTTCATGAGACTCTTGTAAGACTTTGCCACATGAAGTGTTGCTCTGTGAGACTTCTTGCAGTAAAAGTCATGTAAGACTCTTCTACACTTGTTCTTCAACAATTTCTTTGGACCATTGTAAAAGACACCTGAGTATGGAGGGGTGGCATGGCTAGTAAATAAAGAAAACTTCCATAGAGTGGCATATAATTGTAATTATTCAAGCTAGTATATATTCTATTGTGTCCTTTTCCTTTTAAAGCATATGGCCCTAAGGGCATTGTAGTCATTGTAAAGACCTTCCAACAGCTATAAATATAGCTTCAAGGTGTGGGGTAGAGTATTCAAGGCATCCTTATACGTCTCTCTCATTTTTTCTTCTTTCTCTCCCTTGGTTTCTTCTCTCGTCTCTCCCTGGAGCTAGAGTTCCTCTCTTCTCTCATTCCCTTTAGACCTCTTGTGTTTATGTGTTGGCCTTAGAAATAAAAAAAATAGGAGTTTTTTCATTTTTCCCTTTAATCTTATTCTTTCTCAAATTCTGTTTTTATTTGAATTCTCACTCTCTTAACATAAGTTTCATATAGAAAATCCAAAGGATTTTTTTCACTTATAGTTTTCTTTAAAGAGATATAAATTTGAAGCATTAAAGGTCAAACAGTAGAAGAGCTTCTGAGTAGAAGTAAAAAGTCTTAATTTTCTTAATGGTTTGTACTAACATGACTGAAATTTCATATAGAGAATTATATCTCAAAAGAAAGATATGTGAGTCTACTTTATATTCCAATAAACTGTTTCTAAATC
The DNA here is from genome assembly GCF_029961685.1 of Aristolochia californica. Lineage (NCBI taxonomy): Eukaryota > Viridiplantae > Streptophyta > Magnoliopsida > Piperales > Aristolochiaceae > Aristolochia > Aristolochia californica. The sequence continues at coordinate 28,903,225 of NW_027181771.1, forward strand.
TAATCTTTCTAGAGACAGATATCCACATTGGAAGAATTAAAGATTATACTGGAAGCCTGTTGCATGCGAAAGTCCAAATTTAAGCCCATTTTTTTTGCTTCACGTTTTGAGTTGCTAATGTTGGTTAAGTTTCTAATTTATTTTCAAACTTTTATCAAGGTTTTACCAACTTGAGTATCTTTCTTTAAATTTTCTTTTTTTTTTATCTCACATTACATTAGTTTTCTTAAGAGAAGTATTTCCCTCTATGAGTTTAGTTTCCATTTTGACAAAATGAAAATTTTCAATTAGAAAATCCTGTTTCCTTATTCTAAATTCCAAATATTAGTTCCCTAAATCTCCCTTATTCCATAATTTATCTCTTGAATACTTTTTTTCTAAATTGGTCCAAGTTGTGTTAAAAAGTAATTGCCTTGTATGATAAGTCTATTTTTAGAAAGTTTTCATTATTATATTCTATCTCAAAACTTTCTTATTGGAGATTTTTTAAATTTTCCACAATTATCACGTTCATAGAAGAATTTTTTTTTATCTGTCTCTTGAGTTAAACATGGTCACTTTTTATCCATTTATTAGTCTAAAAATGCCTCCTTGCTTGGAAGTGTTGTATTGTGTCTCCTTCCATTTTAAGTATGAGAGTTGCTATCTTTTTATTCACACCCTTAATTCTTCAATGTACTTTCTTCAATTTGAGTTTTTTAAAATCACTTCAAAGCAATGCCTATAAACCCACTACCTAAAAGTATAAGAGTGTGCCCAACATCCAACTTAGTCAAGTCTCTTTAGTCTTCTCCCAAGAGGTGTTTTTTTGTTTAAGCAACTCTTAAAAAGTGAGAAGTCTTTTTGTTATACCTTAAACTTGCGTCATTTTTTCGCCTTTGAAATTAAGCGGAGTGTATTTCAGACTATGACCATTTTGACTGTGTAAAGAGCTTTGTCATACAGTGAGGAATGATTTTTCTTCTCTCACCATTATTTTGTGCAAGTTGGGTCTCTTGGTAAAGAACAAAGAGATCCCCAGCTCAAGGAGGGGAAGTAAAAGAAGAAATCCATGAAAGAGGTGTTGATTTTTAGGACTCCATGGATTTAGCTCATGGAGAAAAAGAGAGAGGGACTCATTGGGAGAAAACAGGAGGAAGAAGAGGTTAAGGACTTATGTCCTAACCCTCCCCCTAAAACTCAATTTATAGATTGATAAAACTATAATATTATAATAACACCCCTAGAACTTAAATTAATTACATTAATGTCATCTCTATGAGATGACTCTTTATTTACCATCTTGTAATCACTGTGGGCCTATGGGCCTTGTGCCCATCTTCTGCATCTCTTGAATGTGTGGGCATTCCTTGGTCGTATGGGCTTGAGCCCATCTTCTAACACACTTGAATGAATGTGTGGGCCTTCTTTGGTCGTGTGGGCTTGGGCCCATCTTCCAACGCTTCCCCTCAAGTCGGGGGTGAGAGAACATCACGAAAACCCAATTTGCTGCAAATGGTGTATAAGATCTTCTTGTATAAAATGGCAATCCACTATATCTTCCAACACTCCCCCTCAAGCTAGTGGTCTCTTCCAAGAGGCCCAGCTAGCATAATATTTGTGAGAGTAAAATCACTCCTAGTCGTAAGACATTGCTCCATACTCCAGTCAAATGACTCATGTTGGATGTTGGGCACACTCATATTCTCTGTAGGCAGTGGGTCTATAGGCATTACTCAAAAGTGTTGTAAAAACCTCCTCCATCATGATGTCCCTCCACAGGGCACCAACTCTCAAATTGTAGGAGTAAATATGCCAATTAAGGGGGCAATGAGTAATCACCCAAAAAATAATATTTTGGGGTCATCATGTGCTTTCTTCTTCTTTAAAATAACCAATGCTGATAACAATCAACAACTGAGAAGTCCTTCAATAATAATGTCTCGTTCAAAGAGACATAATTACAGTAGCTGAAATGGGCATGGGCCCCATAACATGTACCAAATAATGAAAATCTTAAAAAAGGACCCATAAAATAATCCTCAGATAGTCCATCACTAAATAAGGAAGTTGCACCAAATAATATGTTGGAATCGAGTAATAATCCAAGATAATAATCTAACTGGAGAAAAAGGGACCGAGTCGAGTCGAGACAGATATCAAACCAATATATAGCCGAGTCGTGGAAGAAATAGGTATAGAACTCAAGACTTGGACACGTATAACCAAGGCAAAAAAATAAGTGGGCCAAGTCTTGTTGACCGGACCGAGTTGACCCATACCACAAGGTGGCACCATAAGGAAGATGAATTGAGTATAAAAATAAAATTTACATACATGTAGTGAAATTGAAACTAAGTATATAAACAAAATTAAAATCACATGCATATAACCACAAAGAGGCAAAGATTTTTTATTCTCGATGTTCCCCTAACGGTAATAACTCCCTAAGAACTCTTGTTTGAAAAAAATTAACTAGAAAAACTATAAAGAGATTAATTAGCTTTATTGCAACCTCTTCCCAAGAGATTTTCTTACAGCTAGATTCTAACTCTAATTGGCACTCCCCTTTTAGAATCAAGGTTCTAAAAAATCTCTTTCAAAATAAGGTAAAAATATAAAAAGAAAATGAAAGTTACTCCTTTTTAGAGAAACAAGCCTTCTCTTGGTGAGATCCAAACATCCAATTTTAAACAAGTGGAACGATGTATGTAGAACTTGATGGAACTAAAAATGCCAATAAGAAAAAGGAGTAAAATTTTCGTGTGTTGATTTCTAGTGCTCTTAGAGGCACAACGATCATCATGATAACTATAGAAGAATGTCAAAACAAGGATGCATACAATAAGAACAAGTAAAATTTTAAAAAGAAAATACAATGTAGGCATATAAAAGATAATGTACATCACTAATAATTCGAGAGTGCATTGGTTTTGTTAAAGAATGCGAGAACACTTTTAAGGTTCGGAAACGAACATTTAAATTTTAAACTGCATAAGATCTTAGTATATCAAATTTGGATGTGCATCGTCTTACATTAAACAGTGACACGAAGTTACATCCCGCCCGATAGAGGATGTAGCTACAAAGAAACACCATTAGACATTAATGACTGAACAATGAACAATATCAACGCATGGGGTCCTGAAATACATTACTTCTAACCAATGAAAATTGTCAAAGATGAAGGTTGAGAATCCAAGATTCAGCTGTCTTACATAATTTTCCCTGGCTTGAGAAAGCCGCACTTTTCCCTTGTTGAGGGAATCAAATCTGGGGCTTCACTGGGCAAGACTATGTCTCAAAAATACCTGATGTTAATAGCTAAATGCCCATTTCAGTACTTAAAACCATTACCAATAAGTAAATGGAACACCTTACTCAAATATCAACATCAAGTTCATCGCTCTTGAAAGCTCCAAGTCGAGGATCAGGTTTGCATTTACACTCACAGATCTCTTCAGAACCCAAAAAACCTTCTGAGACTTCAACTACTAGCATGAGAATAAGAAATCAGAAAAGCCACTATTCATGGAGAGGGGTTTGCATATTACCAACCATTCACATTATCTTCTTACACTCCATTTCCACAATAAAACCAAAAACTGAGACCTTTGCACATCTTACCCACGGTTTGAGAGACAATCAATTGAATTCACGCCTAGCAAAAAACTCATTTTTTTATCACATTTATTTGTCATCAATCTCATCACCACTCTTCAGCGCCTTTAATTTCCTGTAACCTTCATCAGTGCCAAATATCCTGTTTTTAGCAATGTAAAAGCACAAAAGCAGTCAGCAGGAAACGGTCTAGAACTTCTGTCGAACTGGGAAAAGAATAGGTAGCACAGCATGTGTTGTTGTTTCACAAGATGTCTCTATCTTGCCTCACACAAGTAGTCTAACCAATGTGGAAACAAAGTATGGACTCCGTACCCCTTCCAGGAAACACTAATCTGGTGAAGCCTTTCTAGCGTGAAGTCTTGGGTTCAAGACTCACTAGGGGTATTAGGTGTAGTTTGTGCGTGGAATTAACATTCAAACATAACCAACATAAATATGATCCAGTATCCATGCAATTGAACCAGAGACAACACAAGACTGCTGTTATCATTCTCGTTATTTCCCTATGTATATGCCACCAGCAATCCATAATGTTATTCCACACCTCTTTAAGCAATTGAAATAACATAATTTTGCACACATGAGAAAAAAAAATGAGAACTATGAAAAATCAAACCACTGCTCCAATTGGGGGCAGAACTAACTCTGTGGGAACCCGGGCTCCAATATATAGCCTCAAGTCCCAGCCTCATCCCAGCAATCAACAAAGATTTTACATTGTATGTATGAGTATGCCCAAAGCATACTCTCAGGAAAACTAGCTTGAAGTGATTCATTTTAAAATATCACACATCTAATATAACTGATTGCCATCATTGATCAATTTTTTTTTTTGAAATGATGCTGATCATTGATCAATTTTATCACGAATGTTGAACCCCCTGGTCAGATTTGAACTTAACAACTCACATTAGAAACCCCCCATGTGGCTATCCATCAATAATAGAAACTAAAAAATGATATTGCAAATTTTGGCTCCCAGTATTCAACCAATCAAAAGATCTACAAGAGACAATGTTACCTTCAATAAATGACTCAAAGAACAATTTTGGCTGGCTAGTGGCATGGCTTTTTGGAGGCAAAAAGAAGCTCTTTCAATCACGGAACTACTCTGTAGTGCTAGGCTAATTTTCTTTCTAAAAGAGCCCCATCTCCAAAGAGGAAAAAACCACCTCTGTGGTAAAAGTTAACAAAATGAAGTTTCTAAAGAGAATTTCTTTCCTTTAAAACGAGATAACAAACATTCATCAGATAAAGTTGCCATCTTAATTTACAAAATCGCATATGGTGTACCTCATATAAATGGTAGATAGAGTAAGGAAATCCACTTTTAACATGGACTGACATTTTATGTGGAATCCACCAAACAAAAAGTACGCAAAAATGATTTCACCAGTTGTGGGCCTATAAGCCAAAATGCATCTTTTTATTATTTTACACATTTGTATGAGACCAATCTAACCTTACAAACTAAGGGCAGTTAATATCTTCCTACTCATGTGATGTAGATGCATCTACTATGTGCTTACAAATTTGACATGTGGCCTGCCAATTAAACAAAACATTGAAGTCAAGGCCTACCTTTTTTTGTGTTCCTATCATCTGACATGAACCTACCTAATTATCTAAAATAGTAAATCCATGGGTTGTAATCTTACACACTTGATGAAGGTCTACCGAATGTAGACCTATGCATATGCCATAGACCTCACCTAATAAGTAGTGCATTAAGCATGTTCTATTTTTACTTGTGCTTATACACACATGACATGGCACCCACCTAATCTTACAAGCTAGTGGGTCATAATATAACCTTTAAGTTAGTCATACAATATATTAACTCTATCTTATTATTTCCAATTTAATGTACTAGTAACATTATTGTAATAATTTATCTTAATAATTATGCCTTATATAAGTACTACCAAATATATTATGTGATTTTTTCATGTCATGTGCTCTTTCAAAAGAGTTGTAGGCTGCATTTAGCCCTCCTTCTATCTAGACCTTCTTGAAAAGACCATTATTGAAGAGATTTGCTATAGATACCTCATAAAAAGAGGAAGTGTAGTTTAGCTACAATCATTTTGGAATATCTAATTAAATGCAAGTCCTATTTTGCTTTCTCATGATAGTACAAGACCTAATGTTCAAATTAATTTTTAAAAGATCAATATTATACATTAATTTTAAAGCTAGATTGTGAACCCACTACTTTGCAGGATTAGGTAGGCCCAATATCTCATGAAATACATCTATAATTAATAATGCAAAACACCTATAATCCACCACTTATTGCATGAGTCCATATGTATGACTCATGCTAGATGTTAAACTTATAAAAAAGGTGGGTCATGACTTTAACATATTGTTGACTGAAGGTTAACTCCCGTGTTGCTTTTGACGATAACAAAACTAAATTGATCTAACAATTTGCAAACCTAATTATATCAGATACTTCACCTTCAAGAGTCGATGCATCTCAAGGTCTAAAGCTTCAAAACAATCAAACCTAACTCAAGACCTCAAGCATCATTGAAGGACGTCTCTTGAAGAAGCACTCACAAAGAAGAAGATAACAAGAAGACTAGAGTTCAAATGTAATAGTAAAATGTCTAAACTTAGTCACAAATGTAAGAGAGTACTCAAAACTTTCTTCTTTGAGTACAATTATGAAATTAAAGTTTTAAGTCATAAAATGTATCTAGACATGTTTAAAATCATCATAAACATCATTTAGAACATGTTAGAATACTTAGAGAAAAACATTCTCATGCGTTAAAAGTCAACATAGTTGAATTGACATTGGAATGATCAATCAGCCACTAGTCATCAATCATCCAGAACTGTGTAGGCCATAAATATAAAGCATGATCGATCAACCATAGTCGATTGATCGATCATCCGACTTAGATTGATCGGTCAAATCTGCCCAAGCAAGCAAATTTTACATGGAATGATTGATCATCCCACCTGATTGATCGATCAAACAGAACATTGCCAGTAAGGGACATAAAGCATGATCGATCAATGAAAATGCAATGATCAACCACACTTATATTGCACAGTCAGATGGAATTCTTATATGTTGAACAACCCAAAGGTTTTGAGAATTTGATTAAGTTTGACTATGTATACAAATTACATAAGGCTTTATATGGGTTAAAGCAAGCTCCTAGAGCTTGGTATGAAAGATTAAGCGAATTCTTAGAAAATAATGCGTATAAGAGAGAAAACATAGATAAGACAATATTCACTAAGAACCATGATCAAGATTTGATTATCGTTCAAACTTATGTTGATGATATCATATTTGGTTATACAAACCCCTCTCACTAAGAACCATGATCAAGATTTGATTATCGTTCAAACTGATGTTGATGATATCATATTTGGTTATACAAACCCCTCTCAATGTCAAGAATTTGCTAGTGTAATGAAGAATGAGTTTAATGGGTGAACTGACATTTTTGTTTGGACTTCAAATAATGCAAACCAAAAATAGCACATTTATAAATCAGTCCAAATACACTAAGGGATTGCTTAAAAGATTCAACATTGAAAATCTTAAGTCAATTAGCACACCCATGAGTTCGTCCTCGAAACACTCGAACAACTCCAGTAGGGCCATAGATCAAAAACTCTATAGAAGCATGATAGGATCTCTACAATACCTTTCAGCCAGTAGACCGGATATAATGTTCATGGCATGCCTATGTGCTAGATTTTAATCCGATCCGAGAGAATCTCACTTGTGGCAGTGAAAAAAAAAAAAAAAATTGTTATCTACTTAGGACACCCAACTTAGGTCTCTGGTACTCAAACTCTTCAGCCATTGATCTAGTCGGTTACTCAGATGTTGATTTTGTCAATTGTAAAATTGACAGAAAGAGTACTAATAGTAGTTGCCAAGTACTTGGAAATATGTTTGTCTCTTGGTTTTCCAAGAAATAACATTCGGTTGCACTATCCACTACCGAAGCTGAATATATAGCATGTGAAAGTTGTTGTGCTCAACTTATTTGGATAAAACAACAACTAGATAACTACAACTTCAAGCAAAAAGAAATTTTAGTCAATTGTGACAAGATGAGCGTCATAAGTCTAAGTAAGAACCCGGTTCACCACTCTCGATCAAAACACGTAGAAATTAAACATGGTTCACACCAAGGTAATTAAGATTGAATTTGTCCCCACCAAAAATCATTTAGCGGACATCTTCACAAAGTCATTAAGATTTGACCATTTCTCTAAGCTTCGAGGAGAATTAGGCATGAGCAACCCACCTTGATTCACTTAGGCTTAAAATTTTGAGTTAATGAACACATCTCATCATTGTAGTCGCCACGGCATGAACAGAGAATATAAAGAGCCAAAATCAATTTTTAAAGGTGACTCTTCATTCCAAATCATTCCTCTGAATTTTTCTAGAGCTCCAAAGCCCCAAATCTTCATCCTCTTTCGGTTTTGGAGCTATTTTCCTTCCAATACAAGGTCTAAAACCCTTGTTTTCGATAAATCTTCTCAAAACCGAACCTACGACCATGGTTAGAATGAAAGTAATGGCCAAGAAGAAGAAGACGTCAGTGAAAGAGAGTGACACGTGTAAAGAAATGCCAAATTGGAGAGAGTATTTTCGGACTAGACAATAGCGGGGTAAGTATTTTTCGGTTTTCGCCCCAAAATCTATTGTTGAGCAGACGAAGGTCGATGTCTCCTTTTGTGAGAGGGAGATAGTGATTTTCAGACCTTCTTGGACCCTACAAAGTTCTATTTCAAAGAGAGGAGCATGTGTACCCTCTCCTCATAATGGTATTTTATAACAATCTAGAGGTAGAGAAGATCAAGCCACACAACCTCAAGCTCACCTCCTACGTCAAGAAGACGGCCATCATCATTCAGTCTACGGACTTGAATGATCTACTCGGTACTTCCTTTATGGGCATGACCCGCTACGTGAAGGAACGTTAGCCGACAAACCTCCACCTAGACCTGCCACGGAATATTAAGGATGTCATTCTTTCGATTTTTGGATAAACAGCCGGAAGTTCATACAAGGACAAGATTAAGGACCTCACTATAGCACAGAGAGTCGTCATGGAGATAGTAACCCATGTCCTCAACCCAAGGAAGGGCGTTTACTTGCGGCTCACTGCTACAGATATATTCTAGATGATGGCCATATTCCAGAAGGTTCAAATTGACTTCAACTACTTTATGGCAAGTAGGATGGCAGATATCGTGACAAGCACTCGAGCGGACGAATTACCATTCGCTCAAGATATCATAGCCATCCTAGTTCGATGCGGAGTGGACCTCTCAGATGAGGTATCTGTGGACTATTAAGTTGTAGAGGCTAATTAACGCTTTACGCAGAGTCTTAAGGTCCACGATATATTGATTGTTGTTTCATTAAGGGTAGTTTGGGAATTTTACACTTGTATTTTGATTGCCTTAGTTTTCTCTTTATATTTGGGGGCACCGCTATTAGGGTTATCATCGAGGATCATCAGTTGTTGTAGAGAGAGGTTAGAGAAAAACATTTGAGTGTAGGCGATTTCTCTTGTAAACTACTTCATCCTCATAGTGAATTATTGCAGCGGCGGAAGACAGGACATAGTCTCACCTTGAGGTGAACTTGTATAAATCTTGTGTTTTTTGTGCTAGATTATTTTTTCTTCTGAGATTATTATTCCTCTAGTTAGTATTGAATTAGGGCATCTAATTCCTAACATGGACATCACAAAGAAAATGTCCAAAGGGGAAACCAAAGTAGAGAAGTTCGGATTCGCCAAGTGGCAAGAAAAGTGGATCCAGAAAGATAAGATCCCAATGGAGTCAGCCTCATAGCCAGTAGCTTCAAGAGACGAGATCAGTCCTGAGCCTCCCACAGATCAGTTCTAATTCGCGAAGAAGTGATGAGAAAAAGAGGTAAGTTCATCCTTCTTCGATTGCGGCACCGCGCTCGAGGGAGTTGTAGATGATGTATTGGCAACTCAAATAGCAATCCCTGCTACCTAGAATCAGTTGAAGGTCGGGCAACTTAGCTTCAGCAGATACAACAAAGGATCGAGAGTCTCTTAGAGACTATCCTCAGTTGTCTCCAGCTTAGTTATCTTAGGATCTATCCCTTTTTTGACTCCCTGTGTACTTTTGGATGTGATACTTGTAATTATTTACTTTGAAGCATTGTACACAATTTTATAAACATTGAATATCTTATATGATATGGCCTTGAGCCAGTTTTTGTTATTACTTGTGTATTAAATTCAAATCTTTTTTAGTATGACAAAAAGGGAGAGAAAAATGGGAACTTGGATCTAATGACCTTAGGCACACAAAATACTAAAAATTTATGTTTAAAATGATCTAAAACTATGCAAAGATTAAGGGGGAGCATAAGTCTACCTCCTCTAAGACACTTCAAGTTAAATTTTGACAGAAGCGCTTACGGTTGCCCTGGGCCTGCCGGATTTGGAGGTGTCATCCACGACGATAAAGGGAAGCTTCTATTTTCCTTTGTTGGGCCGATTGGAGTGTCTGACTCAACTACCGTTGAGCTTTCTGAGTTGTATAATGGTTTAAAACTTTTCAAACAACGGTTGGTCGGCCCTCTCTGCGTTGAAGGAGACTCAAAAGTCGTTATCAACTGGTGTGAGAAGTTCTCTAAACCGCCTTGGCGGCACTGGGATTTGTTTGAAGATATTTGTAATTTATTTTCTCAATTGCAATGTAATTGGAAATACATTCCCAGATCTGCTAATCACCTAGCAGATGTTCAAGCTAAATTAGGTGTTTCCTTCCAACATCTTGTTGTGGAGGAAGGTCCTTCTTAGCCAAGTATTGTACTCTTTCTTTCTCTTTTAATATACAACTTTTTACTTAAAAAAAAAGGGGGAGCATAAGCTAAATTTGAACAATTAATTTGACTCCAATCTTAGGGAAGTGTATATTTTTGTTTCTTCCAAGTTAGGTTTTGTCATCATAAAAAAAGGGGAGATTGTTGATCATAGGTTGACTCCCATGTTGCTTTTGATGATAACAAAACTTAATTGATCTAACAATTTGCAAACCTAAGTATTTCAGATGCTTCACCTTCAAGAGTGTATGCATCTCAAGGTCTGAAGCTTCAAAAAGATCAAGCCTAACTCAAGACCTCAAGCATCATTGAAGGACGTCTCTTGAAGATGACTAGAAGACCTGAGTGCAAATGAAATAATCCAATGTCCAAACTCAGTCACAAATGTAAGAGAGTATTCAAAACTCCCTTCTTAGAGTACAACTGTAAAATTGGAGCTTTAGGTCATAAATTGCATATAAACATTTTTAGAAACATCATGAACATCATTTAGAACATGTTAGAGCACTTAGAAAAAAACATTCTCATGCCTTAAAAGTTAACATAGTTGAATTAGCAGTGGAATGATTGATCAGCCACTAGCAATGATCGATCATCTAGAACCGTGCAGGCCAGAAATATAAAGCATGATCGATCAACCATAGTCGATTGATCAATCATCTAGAACTGTGCAGGCCAGAAATATAAAGCATGATCGATCAACCATAGTCGATTGATCGATCATCTAGAACATGGTCATTTCATGCTATAAAACATGATCCATCAATTCTGGCCAAGCAAATTTCACAGGGAATGATCGATCATCCTACCTGATTGATTGATCAAATAGAATCTTATCAATAAGGGACATAAAGCATGATCAATCAATGGAAATGCATTAATCGATCATACTTGTATTGCACAACCAGAGGAAATTCTGATTGATCAATCATCCCCTTGTCTATGATCGATCAACTTAACTTTTATAGACCAACGGTAACATATTGATCGATCGGTCCATCGATCAATAAGTCACTATCTGATAGAAAAATAGCCATTATGATCGATCAATCAAAATACTGATTTTAGCAAACGGGCAAATAACGGCTAGTTTGAGTTGGTAAAGTTATAAATACCCCACCAAAACGTGTATTGAGAAGTTAATGAGTATTTATTTGCAAATACTTCAAGTTTTTACTCTCAATCTTGAATACTCCTTCAAAAGTGCTTTAGAGGGAAAGAGAGTCATGCACCTTAAAAATTCCACATCTCTTTCATCCAATCCTTGCAATCGTATACAAATTTCCTTCAATCATTTCACATCGTGCTACAAAGGAAGAGGAAACTTGAATCTCTCTAAGTAAAGGTGTACTTTTTCCTTTTTTTTAATTAAATTTGAGAAAAGTTCATCTAGAACCTATAAAATCTAGATAGAAAGGCCTAGCTAGAGCCAGAATCTAACAACAATCTCTTGAGGAGATTGGCGTTGTAAAAAGCGTGTATTGAGCTACACGTGGCTTAAAGAGAGTCGGAATCTCTTTATGCAATTCCAACTATTAGAGCTTTTCAAATAGTGGAATTTCCCAAGTAAATGTTCTTGGACGATGAATAACACTAGGGGAACATTGATAAAAAAATTCTCTTTGTGTGTGCATGTTTTGATTTACTTTGAATTGCTTTTAAGCATGATTTATTATTACACACACAACTTGATTTTAATTTGATAATCTCAATTCACCCCCCTCTTGAGAAGCCACGTGAGCCAACACATACTACTTTGCTAAGTCCTACATCAAATTTGTAAAAAATGCACTTACATCAAATGAATAGGGCTATGCTTGAATGACAAAGGACCCACTAGTTTAAGATTAGATGGATCTCACATCAAATGTGTAAGACAAAAATAAAATATGCATCATAACTTTATTGCTCAAATATTAAGTGGGTTCATGTTAACTGTTTAGGCCCATTTTTGTAACAACATTTAGAAAAGTGGTTCCCACACCAAATTATGGACCCATGTTAAAGATGACCTCTTTACTTAAGTAATCATTTGTATAAGGTGCATCATATGAATTTGTATAAAATGATAAAGATATTTTTGGCAAATGATATCTATTATCTCCTATTCTATAATGAAAAATCTTCTCTTTAGAAAAACTTCATTTTGTAGTTTCACCAAAAAGGTAAGAGAAGCTCTTCAAAGAGGAAGCTAGCCAAACACACTTTGGAGCACATAATAACTCCACGACTCAAAGAGCTACTTTTGGGTTCCAAAAAGTCGTGTCAAATGCCCCCATAATCAAACCACATTTCCAAAGACAGTCTTCATAGAAGTAGGACATTTTTAACTAACAAGAAATAAAAAAGAGAAGGATATTTTTAAAGATATTGTTGATTTTCGGTGATTCCATGGATTTAACTCATGGAAAAAAAAGAGGGACGCCTATTGGGAGAAAACAGGAGAGAAAAGAGGTTATGGACTTGTGTTCTAAACCTCCCCCTTGAAGCTCAATTTATAGATTGATAAAATTAAAATATTACAATAATACCCCTGGACTTAAACTAATCATCAATGTCATCTCTATGAGATAACTCTTTATTTACCATCCTGCCATCACTGTGTGGGCTTATGGGCCTTCTCCTTGATCAATGGGCCTTGAGCCCATCTTCCTCATCTCTTGGATGTGTGGCCCTTCCTTGGTCTTATGGGCTTCAGCCCATCTTCTAACACACTTGGATGTGTGGGTCTTCCTTGGTCGTGTGGGCTTGGGCCCATCTTTCAACACTCCCCCTCAAGTTGGAGGTGAGAGAACATCATGAATGCCCAGCTTGTTGCAAATGGTGTATAGGATCTTCCCGTATAAAATAGCAGTCCACCATATCTTCCTACACTCCCTCTCAAGCTAGTGGTCTCTTCCAAGAGGCCCAGCTGGCATAATATAAGTGAGAGTAAAATCACTCCTAGCCGTAAGACATCGCTCCATACTCCAATTAAATAACTCATGCTGGATGTTGGGCACACTCCTATCTTCTGTAGGTAGTGGGTCTATAGGCATTGCTCAGAAGTGTAATAAAAAACTCCTCCATCACAGTATCCCTCCACAAGGCACCGACTCTCAAATGATAGGAGTAAAGATGCCAATTAAGGGGGGTAATGAGTAATTACCCGGAAGATAATATTTTGGGGCCACCATGTGCTTTCTTCTTCATCAAAATAACCAATGCTAACAACAGTCAGCAACTGAGAAGTCCTTCAACAATAATGTCTCAGCCAAAAAGACACAATAGCAACAGCTAAAATGGGCTTGGGCCCAATAACACATACCAAATAATGAAAATATTAAAAAAAGACCCATAAAATAATCCTCAAATAGTCCATCACTAAATAAGGAAGTTGCACCAAATAATATGCTGGACCAAATAATAATCCAGCCGAAGACCGAGCCGAGCCAAGTCAGATATCAGACCAATATAGCCGAGTCACGAAAGAAATAGGTATAGAACTCGGGACCCGGGCACATATAATCGAGGCAGAAAAACAAGTGGGCCAAGTCAAGTTGACCGGACTGAGTTGACCCAAACCGAGTTGACTCGGTCATGCTGGTGTGGCTCGACAACAGCGAAATGGGTCGGCTTGGTTCACTGGGTTGACCCCGGCGGAGTAGAACAGACTGGTTTCGGGTATAATCCAACGCTTCCTAACTTAGGGAAAATTAATTCAGTAATAATGTCGTCGTCTTCGGCGGAAATCACGACAACTTCATCCTCCCGCGGCAACCAAGCAGAGATGGCAAGTTCTAGTGAAGACAGCAACACAAGGCCCATAAGAGTTTCCGAAAAAATAATAGTAGCTCCCGAGATGGCAATCAGACAACAAAAGTTGCGGGAGATCAGCAGCAACGATAACATTTGGGATTGAGAATCGTATAGAAATCTTCCTTCTTGTTTCAAAATTTGTTACCACAGAGAGTGAGCTGGTTATAGAACACGGAACAGGCAGAGAAGATAATCTTGCCAGATAATAACACAGATTTGCAAAGACTTCCGTTGTTAACGTCCGACAGCTTGGGGATGACAGCGGTTATGACGGCCAGAGCGGGAGACAACCAGCGAGAACCAGTAGGCTATACAGAAAAATACAGCAGCAAGCTTTTCTATCTCTCAGCGAGAAACAGAACCAGAGTCGTCTTCTCCGGCAACGCAGACGGTGTATCTTATGCTGATCCAGTTGGAGGTTCTCCCCACAACCAGAAACTCTCGACGGAGAGGAAGTCCCACTTGCCGAACGATCTTGCGGGCTCGTCAACGAGCACTTCGCCGTTCGAGTTCCGGAAGGTCTGCCTCTAGACGTCGCTGCAACGCTCCTCTGCACCGGTATAACCGTCTACAGCCCTCTCAAATACTTTGGCCTCTCAGTGGCCTCGGCCACGTTGCTGTCAAATTGGCGCCAAGGTCTCTACGGCCAAGAAACAGAAATTGATTGAGTGCTTCATCTCAACAGCTATATCAAGGGGGGCAAGCAAAAGGTGAAGAAGAAATTGTAGAAGAGAGAACATGGAGTCACAAAGACGTTTCTTTAACCAAAGTATTAACTTTAATGGAAGTACGGTAGCTAATTTTGGATGAGCAATAGAGAAATCGGCAAAAACAATTGGAATTCTAAAAAGAAACCATAGCTACGAGTCCTGAAAATCAATGCTCTGATGCCATGTTGATTTTCAAGACTCCATGGATTTATCTCATGGAGAAAAAGAGAAGGACACCTATTGGGAGAAAACAGGAGAGAAAAGAGGATATGGACTTGTGTCCTAACCCTCCCTATGAAGCTCAATTTATAGATTGATAAAAAAAACTAAAATATTACAATAATACCCCTAAAATTTAAACTAATTACATCAATCCCATCTCTACTGTTGATTTTCAGGACTCCATGAATTTGGCTCATGGAGAAAAAGGGAAAGAAACCCATTGGGAGAAAACAGGAGAAAGAAGGGTTATGGAATTGATTATTACCCTCCCCCTGAAGCTCTATTTATAGATTTATGAAACTACTATATTACAATAATACCCTTGAACTTAGGGTTTGGGGTTTAGGATTTTAACCTTGGAATTTTAGCTTAATTACATCAATGCCATCTCTATGAGATGACCCTTTATTTACCATCCTGCCATCTTGTATGTGGGCCTATGGGCCTTCTCATTGATCCGTGGGCCTTGAGCCCGTCTTCTATACCTCTTAAATGCATGGGTCTTCCTTGGTCTTATGGGTTTGGGCACAACTTCTAATACACTTGGATATGTTAGCCTTCCTTGGTTGTGTGGGCTTGGGCCCTGTCGTCCAACACTCCCCCTCAAGCTGGGGATGAGAGAACAGCATGAACTCCCAGCTTGTTGCAAATGATGTATAAAATATTTTTTGTATAATATTCCTTCATCTTCCAACACTCCCCCTCACGTTGGTGCTCTCGTTCATGAGGCCCAACTGGTATAATATCAGTGAGAGTAAATCATCCTAGCTGCTAAGACATTGCTCTGAAGTGTCCACCTTCACCACCGTGTCCCTCTACAGGACAACGACTCTCAAGTGGTAGAGTAATATATGATATTAATGGGGGGAAGTAACATAAATATAATAATAAGTTTCTCCATCATGGACTTTCAACAACAAAAATTTGATATTTTTTACGGGGATGAAGTTCCTTCGTCATGGACTTCCAACAACAAAAATTTTGATATTTTTTTTGGGGATGAAGTTCCTCCGTCATGGACTCCCAACCACAAATAATATTGATATTTTTTACGGGGATGAAGTTCCTCCGTCATGGATTCCCAACCACAAAAATTTGATATTTTTGACAGGGATGAAGTTCCTCCGTCATGGACTCCCAACCACAAATAAATTTGATATTTTTGACAGGGATGAAGTACCTCTGTCATGGACTCCCAACCACAAATAAATTTGATATTTTTGACAGGGATGAAGTACCTCTGTCATGGACTCCCAACCACAAATAAATTTGATAGTTTTGACGGGGATGAAGTTCCTTCATCATGGACTCCCAACCACAAATAATATTAATATTTTTTACGGGGATGAAGTTCCTCCGTCATGGACTCTCAACCACAAATAATTTTGATATTTTTGACGGGGACATAAATAAATAATGGTATGAGGCTACCTCTTCTTCAATAATAATGTCTCATCAAAAGAGACACAATAGTAGCAGCTGAAATAGGTTTGGCCTGGGCCCGTTTAACACAACCCAAAATAATCCTTGAAAAATGACCCAGGAAATAATCCAATGCACATATTCTAAATAATGTGTTAACCAACAACTAATATGTCAATTCTTCAAAAATAATAATCCAGCCAGAGAAAAAAATTTACCGTGTCATGCTAAAATATGTATAAAACTTGGGCACATATACCGAGGCAGAAAATAAGTGGCCCGAGTCAGGTTGACCGAGACCCGAGTTGACCCTGTCCGGGTTGACCAGAGTTGACTCGGTCTAGCTGGTGCAGGAGCGGTACCCTCGGGTTGCTGGTTCGCTGGCTCGCTGGTCCGAGTTGACTCGGGCGAGTCCGAGTTGGCAAAACAGGAGGCCAGGGCGCTGATTTAATTCAAGTTTCCTAACTTAGGAAACTTGAATAAGGCAACAGTGCCTTCTTCCCAGGGCAAAGAGACGGAAAACCAGTGATGCAGCCGAGAAAGTTTCGGCTTCCAGACAGAGAAGAAAGATACGGTTCTTGATAAACCAAGAGAGCATCTTCGGACGGCATCTTTCCAGAAAGCAAGCTTCTGAAATGGAAGGAGTAGCAACGGATATCTCGGCAGAAACATTCCAGAAATGGAAACTCAGTGCTGGCGTTCAGGAAGCTCAACAGTGATACATCCAAAGGAAAGTTTCCAAAAGAATCAATTCAGCATTACAGCCAACTATCAATTCCAGACTTCTGGAATGGGATTATATGGAAACAGCAACATACCAGACATAGCAGAGAACTGACGAAGTCCCTTGTCTTCGGAAATGGCAGTGTAGAGGCTGGTTTCAGAAATAGGTAGCAGGATAACAACGAGACTTACGGGAAATCAGCCGCCAGATTAGTTTCCGAAAATAGCAGGACCCGGGATACAGATAAGGTCTAGCGCTGAACCAGCGAAGAACCAGTGATGGAGCAGCAATCCAAGCCGCCGAGAAATCAGCAACGTCTCGAATCACAGCAGATCACCAGTCAGAATCTGTGTTGCTGGTAGAATAATCAACTTTGTCTACTGTCTAGATAGCTACTAGAAGAATAATCAATGCGTCTGCGATGATGAATAAAAGACTCAAATCGAAAAGCTGTTATTCGTTGGTTGTTGCAAGTATTAAAAAAAACAGAGAAGGGATTGGCACGGAAACTCTGCTATTATTTGGTTGTTGATGAAGCGCAAGAATGAACCGAGAAAGGAGAGGCCGGGAGAAATAGTCTCGGATGATTTTCTAAAAACAAGATCTGCTCGATAGCAGTAAGGCTGGCAAAGACAAACGGCAAAGAAGCTTGGTAATGGCAGAGTAATGTCGGGCAATATGACAAAATAATCAACAAAACAAAATACCTAATATTCAGCAACTATGGAAAAGAAGACGAATGAAACTTGAAAAAACCATAGCCAGAGTCCTGAAAATCAAAACTCTAATACCATGGAGAAACAGGGAAAGAAACCCATTGGGAGAAAACAGGAGGAAGAAGGGTTATGGAATTGATTATTACCCTCCCCCTGAAGCTCTATTTATAGATTTATGAAACTACTATATTCCAATAATACCCATGAACTTAGGGTTTAGGGTTTAGAGTTTTAATCCTAAAACTTTAGCTTAATTACATCAATGACATCTCTATGAGAAGACCCTTTATTCACCATCCTGCCATCTTGTATGTGGGCCTATGGGCCTTCTCGTTGATCTGTGGGCCTTGAGCCCGTCTTCTATATCTCTTAGATGCATGGGTCTTCCTTAGTCTTATGGGTTTGGGCACATCTGCTAACACACTTGGATATACGAGCCTTCCTTGGTCGTGAGGGCTTGGGCCCTGTCTTCCAACATCTACGAGATAACTCTTTTATTACCATCCTGCCATCATTGTGTGGGCCTATGGGCCTTCTCCTTGATTTGTAGGGCCTTGAGTCCACCTTTCACATCTCTTGTATGTGTGGGCCTTCCTTGGTCTTATGGGCTTGAGCCTGTCTTCTAACACACTTGGGTGTGTGGGCCTTCTTTGGTCGTGTGGGTTTGGGCCCATCTTCCAACAGACACCATTCTAAACACTTCTTTTCTAGTACCGCGAACTATTGAAAACAAGTTATATATATGTTTGCACTAGATTTATAACTTGACCTGAACAAGGTTCAAAACAGAAAAAAATGCAAGATAACTTGCAATGAAGAAAGAAAACTCAACATATTTTAACTTCATTAACTGGGATACCCAAATAAGATGTCTTTTCCAAGGGACATTAGGGTTTTTAATAGCCTTCCCCCTACAGAAATTTTACATTGAAACCTGCTAAAGTGGACTTTTACTTACCTAAAAGCTCTACTTACCTAAAAAATTTTAAGAACTTTTAACAACAAGTATAAAACAACTCAAAAATCCTTCTAGAGACTGTTTAGTGTCAAATAAGAAATTCCTATAATCAAAAGACTCTAGAATACATAGGATACTCTGTAACTCAAGGATTCAATTGGGACAGATGAAAGTTCTAAAATAGAAAGAGACTAAGCAATAAAGTTTTAAAATAGAACAAATTAATAAGAAAATTAATCCAAGTCTGGCTGCATCACATGGTCTCATGACAATTACAGAAGCTTAAATCAGGAATTTTAACCTATTAAATCCGTAGGAGCTGCTACATAAACTGTTTTAAACTCACCAGTCCATATAGACAAAAGTGGATGAATAGTTTCCAGACTTCGTATAGAGCAGACGATGATGATAGTCATGAAAATCAGCTCTACAATGTAAAATCCAGGAACCGTGTCATGCACCAAGAATACTTTGAACTCAAACAAACGCCCTCAAGCAAAGAGGTGGTTATTGTTAACTCACCCTCCATACAAGGGCAATATATTTGATAGACTCCATGGGAAATGGTACCCACAGTGTGCTTCAACTGTCTCCAGAACTCTTAAAACCATCCACAACCATAGAGTGAATAGATGTGGTCCAGTAATAGCAGGACCTACAATTGTAGCAAAGCCCAAGAATAGTATCTCAGCAGGATGGGCATACTCAGATGTCAGACCAAATGGTGTAGCATATCTGCATGAACCAAGAATCAGACCTGCAGAAGCATGAAGTAGAAAAACCCTCAAGGAAGATCTGAGTTTAATATGTTTATAAAAATTGTAACTCACTCGTGATGAACACTGTGTACATGCTTGTACAGCCATCTTGTATGCAAAATCCTGTGTCCCCAATAGAAAACAAAATCCTCTATAATAAAATAGAACAGTATTTGAGATACAACCACTTTCCTGCAAAACATCAGTAAAATTCAAGCCATGTTGAATTATAACAGAACACACTAATTAGAAGTTCAGGTAAACTTTTTAGTACTAGATGAGATGCAATGTAAAATTTTCCCTTGTAAACTTTCATAAAACTGGAAGCGTATCTAAAGAAACCTGTAAAATACCAGGACGGTAGGGGAAAAGAACTTCTCATGCCCATGCGTCTGAAGACAGGATAGGAAACAATCATAAGTGGCAGGTTCACACTAAAGTGGTAGAGCAATAGTCGAGTGATGCACTTCTCCTGAGCATCCACGGAATTCTGTTTACGCTGCAGACAAACAGAAAGAACTGACATATCAATAGAATTAAAAAGAAAAGATTACTGACATTAGAGTCTATTAGTAAAAAAAATGTAAACTGCTTCTCTGTGTAAGTAGATAGCAGAAATTAATATAAATTTTCTGAAAGTGATCTCTAACACTAACAGGACACAGATCAGCAGCTCAACCTTGCTGGAATATAAACAACACATGAAATGGTTTCTCGTTTCTCTACAACAGCCCTCTTTTTTGGGAGACTAGAAAACCTCCTGTCCTTTTTTTAATCGCATCCAAACAACCTAGTTAATGTAGATGAATTTTTAAAAACTACTGTGTTTTCCATTGCTGCCACCTTGATGGTAATTAAAGAAAAAGAGTTGATCATTACTTCTCCCATAACTTTTCATGTTATATACATGTAAGAATTTCTAATTCATCTCCTTTCTCCATCCAAAATTTCCCTCACTAATTTTTGTTACTTTAATATTCCTATCCCTTTTAATGTTTCTAGAACTTTTCCATCGGTGTAACCTTGCATTGTATCATTAACCCTTTCTCATCAAGCTTTCCGCAATTCATCACAATGAAAAAGAAGTCTATTAATGTGTCAATTCACTAGAAAGTTGTAATTCAAGTGACCCTCAAACTTATAATAAGAGCTTGAGGAATAAAGAAACCTGAATCTTGTACTTGCTCAGGAGTCCAGCCCTTTCAAAAAATATAAATGGAAGTCCTGACAAGAAAAAGACACTCTCGTGCAGACAAAAACTGCCCAGAGAAGCCAGATGGAAGTCACTGAAATGAGTGATTAGATACTGCAACAGAAACAAAAAGTTAGAGAAAAAAGAGAACAAGCCAACCGAAGAACATGCATGTTCTCCCTAGTGGAGGCATGTGATAAATTAGAAGAAACTGTGTAGAAACTGGCTCATTGTGTTCAATTCTGCAGTAATCTTAGTATGAAGCATTTCTTCGAAAGACCCCATGGCAAAATCAAAAATCAATGAAGAATAATTATTACAATAATAATAACAGCAATCGTAATATCAGTATTCAATATTATTAACGATACTGTGAATATAGATATTATTAATATTTATTAACATTAAATCTTCATATTAAATAATTAAACATTGAAAATTGGGGGAAGAGAAAAAGATACCATGTCATTCATAAGAATTTGAAAAAATAAATAAAGTACGAAAGCATTCAGACATGCATGAAAGCTCCACCAGGACAATGTAGACGACGTTTTTCAACGTCAAAACTTTAGAAAGAGACATAATTAGTTGATTTGAATGGCTTTTCACCATAAAACAAAAAAAAAAAACAAACGAACGAAAAAAGATTTGAATCACTGCCAACAAATCCGGTGTCCGGACACGCATTTCCATCACACGTGTAATAGCAGATTCCCACATTTTCAGCAAAGAATATTTAAGAAAATACGAAAAAATGAAAAAAAAAAAAAAAAAAGACAGCACGGAGGCTGGAATTTGTTCCAATTCTCGGAGAAGAATAAAGAGAGGCCCAATAAAGGAAATATGCACAATAAAATAACCGTGAAGCGCAGGACACGACTTGGATTAACATGCGAGAATCAAATTCTCAGTATCTATGGAACATTTTGAAGTATCAGAAGAAAAAACCAAAAGAACAGAAACCTCACCACGCAGTCCTGCATTTCGAAGAAAGAGAAAAAAAAAAGGTAGAGAAAAGAGAACGAAACGCACTCCGCAGAAAATCCATAGAATCTCCAGATCTAATAAAGAAATAGAAATGGTGAAATAGAGAAAAAAGATGAAAAAGAAAAAAATGGACGTAGAAACTTTACCCGCCAACCGGATTCGAGAAACGACGCCATGAATTCCGGCGAGCGAAGACGAAGAAGAGGTATCGTCGTTCGAAGAGAAGCGACTGGCGAGAGTAGTGGTTAAGAACAGGGCTTAGTGTAGTCTCCCGGTTACTGAGTCCTTCTGTTTCGGAGACACGATGACAGACTGTCCATGTGGGGAAGCCGATTCGCGTTCTCTGGCTTTGGTCGCATTATATATTGATTCCTCGTGGCTGTCTTTTTAGTGGCCTTGGCGGTCTCTAAGGCCACAAAACGCACGCCATGTTCAGGCACTCCTCGGATGATACCGAACAGATTCAGGAGATCTCCAACTCACGCTTTCCGGATATGCCCCGCTTCTCTATGCCTTCTGTGGTGTGTGGGCGTGGGATTTCTTTGAACTGGGCAGGCGTTTTCCTCGCTTGGACCCATCTGCACGCTCACCCTTCGACTCTTAACCGGTATGCCCGACCCGACGCCTGGCATGACTTGAAGAAGTGCCTGAACCGGGTAAATGGTTACCTTACTGTTCCAGCCGACTCCAAATCGTATTTAGCTATTTTCTTTTTTAAATATAATATAATAGACTATTAATAGTCTGATGAACACGATGGTTTTGTGAGACTTCTTAAGCCAAGTAGAGCATCCAAAACATGATCATTTCATGTTCTAAAACATAATCGATCATCCCACTTGGATTGATCGATCAATTTTACCCAATAGGGGTGGCTCGAGTTCGGCTCAGTGCCGGCTCGATTCGATTTGGTATCTCTCGAGCTCGAGATCCAAAATCGGCTCATTTGAGTTAACGAGCCGAGCTCTACCGAATCAAGGTTCGGCTCGAAAATGGGCGAGTCAGCTCGTTTGAGATCGGGAGCGGCGGCGGGGGGGGGGGGGGGGGGGGGGAACGTTGAGCCCCTCTCGTCCGCCACTCTGGCTGCCTCTGTCGCCATTGACAGCTCCTAGCCGGCCACTACATCCTCTTCCCTCTGATTTCTTCCTCTTCCTTTGATTTCTTCTTCTTCCTCCGATTTCTTCGCCTCATCTGTTTCCGTCGCCGCCGCTTCCATCGCCACAACCTCCGTCGCCGACGACAAGTCCTTGGCGGCGACGTGCCTTCGCTCTATGTCGTCTCGGCGGAAAAACAAAGTACAAAGAGATACCTAAGTTTGGAGAAAATAATTTCTCCCACCCCCGCGTGAAGTCGATTTTGCACGTGTGAAAGTCACACGTGCGAGATCATAAACCAATGAAACCCCGAACTAGACGATTTCGCACGTGTGAAAGTCACATGTGCGAGATCATAAACAAGTAAAAAAAAAAAAACTCTTTGTCCCTTTCTCATGGCTCTTGAAGAAATTAAAAAGACATTTTAGTAGAAATACATTTTTAGAGACTATTAGTGGTTTTTTCAATAAATATTGAAAAGACTTTTTTAGTAGAAATATAGAGACCATTAGTGCCTCATGTTTTTTGGAAACATTTTTCTAATTAGAAATTTTTATTAAAAAATCATATAATTTTCTAAGTAAGATTTTCTTGCCAAGATGGGCTAGAAAACCGTATAGAAAAATTTTGAATAAGTATTTGACAGTTGATGCTATAATACTTTTAGCATGAGGCAATTTTCATAGCAATTTTGTGTTTGACATTTTATTTGATTAAAAATTTATCAATAAGTATAGTAATATATTAGATTGATTATTAATTTTTATTTATTTCTCTATAAGTGGCAATAAGATGTCCATTTAACTTTCCTAAGAAAATTTTAAAATATTTCTTGTAATTTTCTAGTAAGTCTCTAATAGTAATAGGATTTTATTTAAAGGTTTTTTTGGAAATATGTTTCCTAGGAAAAATATTTCTAGTTTTTCCTAGAATATAAATTTTCAATCAGGGCACTAAAGAGGTCATTGTAAATTTATAGCCAGATTCAAAAGTTACAAAATAAGCTAGACAACATTTGGGGTAAAAAAAATTAATATTGGTTGGTTCTAATCTATTATCGAGATTCAATCCCGAACCTCCCCTATCATTCTTTTTTTAAAAAAGTAGGCATAATTTTATAGATAATTTATTTGACATATATTTTATGTGGAGTATTAAATGTAGGTTAACCTCGAACTCAGCTAGAGTTCAAGCTCGAACTCGAACTCGGCTAAAATTATTAGGCTTGAGCTTGATTACAATTTTAGGCTCGAGGTTAGGTCGGCTAGAGCTCGAGTTCGAAATCTTTAAATCAAGCTCGGCTCGAACATAGGAAGGTTCAGACTTAGCTGGATTCGATGTTACCCTTATGCTCAATTTTAAGTAGAGGTCATGACCAATTTTATGTAGTGGGCATGCCCAATTTTATGTAAAATATACGCTCAATTTTTATGTAAAATGTATGTATAATTTATATACAATTTATTTGACATACATTTTTTGAAAAGTTTTAAATATATGTTGGAGCTCGAACTCGAGACATGTAATTTTTGAAAAGTTTTAAATGAATGTTGGAGCTCGATAACAATTTTAGGCTCGAGCTCGAATTCGAAATATTTAAATCAGGCTCGGCTCGAACTTAGGCAGGTTCGGGCTGCTCAGCTCGATGCCACCCCGACAACCCAGGCAAATAAATTTTACTTAAAATGATCGGTCAACTCACCTGATCGATTGATCAGGCAGAATCTTGCTAGTAAGAGACATAAAGCATGATCGATCGTAGAAAATTCATTGTTCAATCATACTTGTATTGCATAGCCAAAGGGAATTTTGATTGATCAATCATCCCTTTGTCAATGATTTATCAACTTAACTTTTTTGGACCAACACAGTAACATATTGATCTATCAGTCCATTGATCAATAAGTCACTGTTTGATAGAAAAGTAGTCGTTATAATCGATTGATCGATCAATCACTTTATAGCAATTGATCAATCAATGTACCGATCAATCACTTTATAGTAATTGATCAATCACAGTACTGATTGATCGATAACAAAAAATTCTCTGTGTCCTTATGGTGGGTATATGTTTTATATAAATTGCTTTTATGCATGATTTATAATTACATGTACAACTTGATTTTAATTTGATAATCTCAATTGACCCCTTTTTTGAGAAACCACCTGGGCCAACATAGAGATGTGTTAGAATCGAGATTTAAGTTTATAAAATGGATTCGGTTTTTAAAACTTTTCCAAAGTAGACTCCCGATATTCAACAAGTAAAACCTTGGTTATTTTCTTTTTGTTGCATTTATTACAATACTATAGTTTCTTTGTTTTATGTGCCTAGGTGTGCCATGTGTGGGAAAAATATGAACCATAATTATGAATTTGAGAATAAAATAATCTTAATTAATTTTCTTTATATGTTTTGTTATGGCTCATGCAATTATGTTTTTGTTTCCATGGTTTTTTCTTAATCTTGAGGTGATTGTGGTTTCTATTATAGCTCTATGGCTGAGTCTAACCATGCAACAACTGAAAGTTAGCCATTTGTAAGTGAAGGAAATAATAGCACTGAAATAGTAGCTAATTAGGTCATTGATAGTGCTTTTGAAGCCACTGGTAATTCTACTCTAGCCACTTATAGTATTAGTCAAACTCTAGAACCTTCACAAACACAAGGGAGAGGGACACAATGGATTATTTTAGCAGTGTAGAATGATTTTCAAAAAATAAGAAAAAATGAGATAGACATGGCTAGATGTAATTATTGTAACACCTAGCAAAAAAGTTGTTTTCAACATTTGAGGAGGTGCCCAAAAAAGAAAATTCTAGAGATTAGGCAAAGGTTATTATCCTCTATACATCAAAGTAGTGGAAGTACAAGTTTCACAAGTCATATGTTTGATCAAGAGAGACTTAGAGCTAATATCACTAAGTGGGTTGTATTAGAGGAACAACTATTGCCTATTGTTGAAAGTTCATGCTTTAGGAATATGATAAAGGAGGTAACCTTGTGTATCAACTCATTTCTCGTACTACTTTGAAAAGAGACATCTTGAAGATGTATAATAGTGAAAAGACAAACCTTTTGGAAGAGTTGGATAAACCATCTAATAGAATGGTCATCACGACTAACAGGTGGACTTTAGTGCAAAGAAAGGGTACTTGCCCATTAGTCCTCACGGCATTGATGATTCTTGGAAGTTACAAAAGTGCCTCTTGATGTAGGTCTTAAACTTATATCCATATTTTTTTATGTTATTTAAAAATTTTATATCTTATATTATGTTGACACTAGCAATGATAAAATCCTTTGTACATTTTTCATTAGGTTTGTTTACGTTCATTCTCCTCATACAAAAGATGTAATGTGTGAAGCTCTGTTGGATTCTTTTTGGAACGGAGTATAGAAAGAAAGTTCTCTTGTATTATTGTAGACAATTATTCTACTAATGATGCTTGCATAATATTACTTGGGGAAAAACTTTCTCATCCTATTGTGATTGATGAATAGTTTTTGTATGTTCAATGTGATGCCCATATTCTTAACATAGTTGTTCAAGAAGGTCTTGGACAAATAAAAAAAGCAATAGATATTTTAAGAGATTGGGTTGTGTATTGGATTGCAAGCCCTCAAAGAGTTGAAATTTTTGAAGGAATGACTCGTCAATTGAGAGTTTTTTTACAAAAAGAAGTTGATTTTGGATTGTAAAATCCAATGGAACTCCACATATAAGATGCTTCAAGTGGCTTTAGAATACAAAGATATATTTTTACGTTTGAAACAACGTGAAAAATTGAGCATATAATTGCTAACTGAAGAAGAGTGGAGAATGGCAAATAAAATATGTTCAAAATTAGAGGTATTTTATGAGGTCACTGAGTTATTTTCAGGTACTAAATGCCTCACATTGAACATTATTTTTACAAAAATGTGTGATATTAAGTTAGCATTAAGTAGGTGGAGTGAGTCCATGGATCATGTTATTTCTTTGATTGCACAACAATGCTTACCAAATTTGACAAGTATTAGAAGAATTGTTCTTTAATTTTGGCTATTGGAGTTATTTGGAGAGTTTTGAATCTCACTCGGAAAAGGTTGTTGTGTTTTTTATTTCCACTTGAGTTTTTTCCCTCACCTAAGTTTGATTTCCAGCTTACTCACATTTCAAGAAGTTGTAAGCCCTTCAAACTATTTGATTATAAGTTGGTTGTCAACCATTCAAAAAAATAAAAATAAAAAAGAATTCCTTTGTCACACAAGTACACATTACTTAGATGATGAGGCTACAACCTCTCTCTCTCTCATAAAGCATCTCTTTCCTTTATCTACTTTTCCTCTGATCATTACAAACTGGTAAGCTTGTGGATCTTTTATGGCAGTTCTTAGGCAAACTGATAGACTGGGGAAGCTATTAGTCTTTGAAATTGAGTGGATTTTACCTGGTATGCATCATGATTCCTGTTTAGTCTTTTCGACACAAATGACTTCTATGGCTAGTTTAGTCGAAAAAAATAAATTTATCTATAATGTTGTTTTTTGCTTTTTACAGGTTGTTTAGAATTTGAACGAATGGCCACATCTAAATGAAATAGCTCAAAGCTGCAAGGCAAATTAGGTGAAGGATAATATCAAGTATTGCCACTTTGAAAGCATCACTGCCATATCATTTCAAATTAAGATTTTTAAGGGTTCGATACAAACATGGAAACCGGTGATTGACAGAAATGCCTAAGAACTGGCTATTTGTTGTTCATAGTATTATTGTTCTAAGTGTGTTTATTGAAAATAAATGTATGTTGCATAACTTTGCTTACTAGAGTGCATAAATGTTTTAGCCAACACAAGGCAATCCAAGATGGAAGCTATTATAAATGATGACATTATGCTTTTGATGGCCACCCCATCTACCAGTATAGCAGAAAATCGGCTTAAGAGAACAAAGGGAAGCTAACAATTGGGGTGATGTGGGACAACTCCAAATTCGTTGCAATAGAAGGCGAAACAAATAGCTCCAAATTAGTCTCATTCTCATTCCTTGATAGACTCCTAGGTGCCTCACTAATGCATGTTGAAAAAGACTTCTCCATTCCTCAAGTTAAAGAAGATGTTTCATCACATCTCGCAGGATGATAATCCTCCTAGACAGAATCAGTAGCTTAAACCATCATTTGCAAACTCATAGTGGTCCAAACGAGGTTGCACATGAGTGCTTGGCTCTTGCCTGACACTTTGCATAAGAAAAAAAGGACAACATTTCAAAAATATAAAAAATTATACACAACATGTAGGTGAACTTACCAACACGCATTCACGTTGTAAATTCACAAGCAGTTCCAGTATCACATGATTTACAACCTACGTCGTCTTCGTTGGTTATCTGTTAATCATGGATAGGTCTATTATTTACTCAAATCTTAAGACACCAATAGGCCTTTTGTACAGTAGACCAAAGAAAATAAATGATTTTGCTGGGAATCAAACCCAAAATCTCGGGTTAAACTAGTGCCTTATCCATTAGATATCAAAGTCTTCAATGACTCTTAGCTCTTCCATTACGGTATTTATGGACTGTCCAATAGATAAACAAAACGCAAGAGGAAGGTTTGGGTTGAAACGGTCTTGCATTTTAAGGCATACAAATAATTTTACCTTGGAGGTGATTTCTCACTATAATAATTTTATAGACATTCATCCACACAATCTGATTTTGGGTCCATAAAGAATGCCACATGCAAATTTTATTTTATTTCATAGTTGGAAATCTCAACCGTGTCTATGGTCATGCTTTAGAAATCATGCTTTTATATATCTGATGCTTAACTTACCCCATCTTAAGCTAGAATTCCAGATAAAGCACGTGCCTTCTCACAATCTCACTAGCACTTGCAGTTTTGTTCTTAACAAGTACCTATGCAGCAAGTAAACATAACAATTATATAAGAAAGCAACATTCCTCCATGTGTATTACTCTTCATACCTAAAATACTCAATTTCTACTGATAAAAAAATGTGGAGTCTCAGAATTTACTTTTTCCGAAAAAAAATATATACTAACAAGTTGTGTTGTATTTCTATTCAAAATATAACAATTTTTCTTCCAAGTTGGCCAATAGAAGTTCCCCAAGAACTTCTTAATAGAATAAAAAAATAATGCAACTAGTATACAACTCAAGGCAGCCAGTACCTAACAACTCAAGGCAATCACTTATATATACATCTAACACCTGAAGGCACTTGCAAAAAAATTAGTCTTATCTAGGCCCAACAATAGCATCAAACACTTGTGAAAAAATTAAGTACTACAAACTGCAGCATATGAAAATCCATCGATCTTGCTTATTATCCTGGCAAAAACGTACACCTAGCGAGAATATCAACATAGGCAAAAAAATCATAAAGAAATTTTAAAAGTGTTCATAAATATATGATGAAAAAATCATGTTTTCTCAAGCTTACGTAATATGCTCCTTTTCCTCAGGGGCTTCCATTGGCCTCAAACCTGCACAGATAATGAAAAGCTAGTTAAAAGTGTAGGCCCTGCAATAGCATTAGACACTTGTGATAAAATTAAGTATTACAAATTACAGCATCTGAAAATCCACCAATCCTATTTGTTATTCTATTTATTGCAAATTCAGATTGTAACATAAATAAAATAAGGATAAAATATAAGCACAACAACCTTTACCACACCCAAAAAACAACCTTGAGACAAGGAATGCATCAATGAATAATAGAATGGTAAGATTTATATCCAAAAACACTTCACTCACATCTACGCCTATCGGAGAACTTGATTCAAGACGTGGAGAACCTGAACATGGGCCACAATGAATAAGACAAGGACCAAATTACAAAAGTGGACAATGGACTTGATTTTTCTTCTGATATAATGCTACAGGTTGACTCATCCCAAAATGAATAATTAATGTTGGAGGATTTTTCCCTCACTAATAGGCTCAAGATTTCCTAATCAAAATCGATATGTATGTTCCCCCACAAAAACACCACTAACACCCAACAAACAAACCTAGGACATTGAGCACACGTATAATGCCACAAAAATGATGGGAGTTTTATGCACCAACACACTAGAAGGGAATAATAAGGTGATGTTTAGGTTGGCCAAATAATCTATTTAGTTGGAGATGAATCAATCATGGCAAGGCCTACCTAAATTTGCAATAAAAAGATGCTCAAATGGACCTATTACCAATCAAGCCTATTTCTATTTTGGTGATAACCCAAAAACCATCACTAACACCTATTTAATTCCCTGTGATTGATAAAGATGAAAACTGTGATCCCAAGATATATGGCTAGTGTTAAGACAAGGGCAAGGTGAGTAATTAGATCACAAACTATCTCATATATCAGTTTTGAAGCCTATAAATATGGTCTTTTGTCTACCATGACTGATAAAGTACCCATGATTATAGTGTCACTAGGATGGATATGAATCATTGCCTTATCCACACAATACTATGCAATTATGAATGAAAAAATAATCATCATAACTCCTATAATACATAAAATGGTTATCATCACATTAGTTAGTGGTGAAGAGAGCATTTCACTCATACATTATTTTATTGTATGGCCAAATAATTGTTCTTGGATGAAAGACTTTTGTGATTTCTTACTCGAATGTGGCAAGAGAAGAATTGTGTACTTCTGGAGGGACATATGTTGTTGTTCTCACAAAGATGTAGACCTTTTCATCTGATATAGTTCATCAAAAGCAAGTAAATAACCAAATAACCAATAAACCTGGAAAAAAAGTCAACTCAGACAAGATTTTAGTTTTCACTCACTAAGACGTTGGTAGTAATTTAATTTGGCTATCCTTCATTGGCTTTACACTACTAAAATCAACAATTTTAATATGCCCATCTTAAGTAAGTAGCAAATTCTCTGGCTGGCATTGGAAAAGTATTAGCACGTAAAATAACTTAGTAATTGCATCTTCCGTTATACATATAATCAAATAGTAAAGTCAAAATTAGACCTTGGAGAAAACTACTCCAATCTCAAATTATATGATATTATAGCTAAGAAAACAAAACATAATTGGACATTATAGGAGACATATATGAAAAAATAACTCCACAGAAGCCAACTTAATATCTCGATGAATTAAAGCTACACCATGTATATATTTTGGTGCATCAATGACTTCAATTGCATAGAATCTAGAATCAGCCTCTAAAAGATGCCCTTTCTACCGTCAAAGAAATAAAAATTAATGATGATCATGATGGATGCCACCTGGAGAAAGGAAATGTAAGCTCATTTGCATGCAAAGGATACCCTGGTTATTTGATGAAAAAGCTCTCCACCTTCACAAGATTCCAGGGCCATATCTTCAATGAAATACTTAGCAAGACATACGGTACAACTTTAGAATGGAGATGATGGATTCCAAAGCCCATTCAGGTTTCCCTTTCAGAACATCTGTTAAAGACAACATATTAATGGCGACTTCAAATATGAATGCTGGGTCTACTGAAGCCAGGAAAGGAACCAGACCACAAACCTCTCTGCACAGTCCGAGCTGAGCATGTTGAATAAACCGTAATAGTAAATCTTAATCCAGAATTTACAATATGCTAGAAATTAGGATTGTGGATAAATACCTGAATCCATTCCGAAGTTTCGTCTTTCTGTTGCGGAATCACTATGACGAACGAAATGAACAGATGATTGGTTTTGTGGTCTTCCTCAACTAAATCGTCGTATTCCTCAATGGGACATTTGTCTCTCTTCCAGATGGGGAGAAGGGAAACTGTATGTGATTTAGTATATTGGGGACCATAACCATAATGTGTCTTCTTATATAGGGTTCCCATAATTCCCTATGGTATCTACTCAATTGGCCCATATTCATAGCCCATATCCATGGCCCATATTCCTTAATGGGCTTCACAAAATTAGACCACTTAATTTAGCCCATTCCATTAAAAATAGAAAATATAATTGCATAATAAATATGTTACCCAAATTAGAATAGGAAATGTGAATTTCCTGACAGAGCACACTACCAATACTGCTATTACTCCTAGAGAGCTTACGATAGACCTCCACAACACCTGAAGCCACAATCTTCATTGCATAAATGATAGGAAAAACCGTGTCCTAAAAACTCTCTATTGGAAGAACCAAAGGCCTTGCCATTAAAGTGTTCCTCGTCTTTCGAACAAAATCTTCAATATAAGCAACTGAATTAGATTTTATAGCAAAAGAATTTTCACTATCTAGAACCTTATCGACTGCAAACCTGCTCATTCTTTTCGAATCAACCTCCCAACCGATTCAAACACAACTTTGGAGACCGAATCGAATCAATCCCATGTATTCTACCATATGCATTTTCAAAAAGTTGTGATGTGATCCAGAAAAATAGAATTATGAGACCATCTTTGGTGAACATGGAACCGAGGGTTTCAGTGATGGAGAAGCAGAGATTACCACTAAGAGAGTTACAACATTTGTAAAGGAAGAGGAACAGGCGAGTAAGAGGCTTCATAGGGCGAAGGGTGGGAGGGAATGAGTGGGAATGAGCATGAACGACGACGACGATGAAGGGAACGGCGAGGCGCCGACGATGGGAACCAGGCAAGCGTTGGGTTAGGCAAGAAATGAGAAGAGGGAAAGAATGGGGAGTCGGGAGTGCAACCTTTCACCTTCGTGTTGGAAGATCAAATGGCCGGAATAGCCGTTTTGTATTTTTCACATGAAACGGGGTTTCATACCTGATCAAGCCTCTCTCTCTCTCTGTCTAGTTTTTACCTTCCACAAATCTTTAGTTTGGTGTAAATTTGGTCACAACGTCTTTATGAACCAACTATTTTGTACATTGATAATAACGAGACGGAAAAAAAGAGATATTTGTTTATAAAGAAGTCTCGTTCATATGATCAACGAAAGATATTTATTTGAGAGGTTGTAACTTTTCTATTTTAGTAAATCTCAACCTTTTTGTCATTAACAACAAGAAACACCGTAATGTTTGCCCACTAAAAGTACCCCATGGAGGGTTAGTGTGTATCAATAAATAATTTAAGTAATATGCCAATGTTTAGTAAGGGAGGGTTAGTCAACTTGACACAGGAGATGAACTTCAATTGCATTACTCAGTTCATCTCTTGATGTTGTTAGTGGAGCACCAGCATCCGATTCATGTTGATGAATCAGATGAACTCAAAAATCATCTTCACGGTTTAATTTTTGGAATCCGGATTTCGCAGTATATTGCGAACATCCGGATGAAGCAGGTGCGGTGCTTCGAACCCTCGTTGATTTTTTTTTCGGTCTCTCTCCTGCACCCTCCCTCTCTCGGTCTCCTTCTTCTCTCGTCTCTTCTTCCTCCAAAAAATTTTCCTCTATCTCTTGACCTCCATCTCCCTTCTCCCTCTCGGCGTCCCTTTTCCTTCTCCTTCTCGCTGTGAACGTCCTCTCGGCCTCCCTCTCTCTCTCTCTCTCACACTCGCTCTCCCTCTCGACCTCCTGCTCGCTTCTCCCTCTCTCTTATCCCTCTCAGCCTCCCACTCCCTTCTCCTTGCGCTACTCTCTTTTCCCCCAAATACCTTCTGATTTCGTTCAATTTACCCCATTTTGATTTTGATTTTCTTCGATTTTCAACATTTCGGCATCAAGTTCTTCTATTCTACTTTGATTCAGCTTCGGTTTTCCCCAAATTTCAGAAGGTAAGCCTAAACCCTAATTTTTTTCAATTAATTTAGTGTTGTATTTGATTTAATTTTAGTTTATGTCCACAATTTGTGTTGATTGTTGCATAATTGTGGGATTTAGGGTTAGGGTTTATTGTATTAATGGTTCGATTTTGTCTTTATAGGGTTTAATTTTGGGATTAGGGTTATGGTTTAATGTATTTAGGGTTTGGTGCTTGGTATTTAAGGGTTTATGGTTTATTTTTAGGATTTAGGGTTTTTTTTTTTAAAAAAATAGGGCTCTCAATTTTTGGGGTGATAGGATTTAGGATTTAGGGTTTGGAGCTTTTAGGGTTTTTAAGGTATAGGGTTTAGGGTTTAGGGTTTGGGGATTTTAGGGGTTTTAAGGTCTAGGGTTTAGGGTCTTGAATTAGGGTTTAGGGTTCTTTTTAATTTTTTTAGGGTTCTCGATTAGGGTTTAGAGTTGGGGTGTTTGGTCTAGTTCAAACAAGGTTGAGTCGCCTACACAGGCGTCCATTAGCCAACGAAACCTGATCCCCGTCACTGACGAGGTACAAAGTCCGTAATGGTTGTGAAGTCATCTCGGGCTCTACTAGGGGTGTTCGATGAATTTGGACTTGATGTGTGTGTTTTTGCATTGTTTAGTGCATCTGCAATGGAAATAGTTTGATTAATTTTGAAATGTTTTCGAATGTTGAAAATTTTTGAAGTGTTATGGTATGATTTTGCCATGAGGTGAGGAGATTCGGGTGTTATAAATATCCACCACATGGTATTTTACTTTTTGTAGTTTGTGTTTCCGTGATAGGTAATAGTTGTCTAATAAAGTTTTTTCAATGAGGACTATCTCGGATTTAGATTATAAATGGTTATAAGAAGACAACCAATTGCTCGATCGTATGACATTTGGACCTTCGAAGATGGCAACAAAATGCTCGATCACTTGGTCGAGCAGGTCAATATAGGGAACAAGTTGCCCAATGGGGTTTGGAAGCTTGAGGTATATATAGAATGTGTCAATAAGTTCAATGAAGACGTAGTCAATAAAAAAACTATTGAACAACACAAAAATCGAACAAGATCATGGAAAAAAAATACCAAACAGTAATGAGCTGTCTCAACACTAGTGAGTTTGGTTGGGATGCAACCACACATCAAGTTACTGCATGTCGTTCTGTTTGGCAAGACTACATAAAGATCAGTAAATTATGATGTACTGTAAAACATTTTGTATGTTTTTTGTATTAATAGAATTCTATTCCAAGACGTCTAAAAGATGTTTTATTCTTTTAGGAGAATAGAGATGTTGAAAAGTATAGAAGTGAAGGTTGCCCCCTTTACGACAAATTGGCTTTGGTAGTGGGAAACTCAATGGCCATGGAGACTGCAAGTATAACTCCTATAGATCTGGGCGATGAACTCCTCTGTGAGTCGGAACATGTCCTGATGGACGAGCTCAAGGATGTCGATGTAGTTAGGGAAACTCCATACCATTCATTAGCAGAAATGAGTTAACAGCTGAGCAATCTCGAAGAAGTAACCCGTCATCTTCAAGTCGTAGTAGAAAGAGAAGCGAATAGTCCACTGATGACACTGGTAGATTCATTGATGCAATTAAGGATATCACTCAGGCATTGAAAGATGTTTTCATGCTTAAAGAGGACGATGCTGAAAGAGATTGGATCAAAGCCGGGAAATCTTGGACCTATCGGCCGACATGAAGTTTTGCGCTCCTGAATGGTTGGATACGCCAAGTAAGAAGTTCATGTTTACGGAGATGACAATGGAAGAGCGGGTCGAGTGGCTTAAATATTGTGCAACAAAATTTTTGTAATGCGTTTGAAGTACATTATCTTCTTTGGGAAGATTGTTATGTATTAATGACGATGTTTGAATTATGACGTTGCAAGACTTATTAGTATGGTTAATATTTTTATTTTATATGATTTTTGTATTAATATATTATGCGGATGAATATTGTGGATGAGTATAGATGTTGTCAATTAAATAGATATGGTTGTGTATGGCTGTAATTGAAGGTACGATGTGTGAGAGAAGGTATGAATATGTGGGAATGTGGATGAATATGGTTGTGTAGAGGTGTGATTGAAAATAGGCTATGATAAAAGATTGATGTTTATGACTTTTAAGAAAAAAACATGACTTTTAAGCGATTGAATTTGCAGATTTCCATGGATATTATGACAGACAAAGAAAAAGTTGCAATTATTATTGGATTCACATGTATTCTTGTCATCATAGGAAGATATTATCTCTGCCATTGCAATAGACGTGTACCACGTTCTTATGGGATTAATGGTTCATTGTATTTGCAAAAGGCACTAGATAAATCACCTGTTAAATTTCGAAAAGTTTACAGGACGAATCAAATTATATTTCGCAAATTGGCAGAGATACTTAATAGTAGAGGGTTTTTATCAGCCACAAAGACCATCTCAGTGGAAGAACAACTTGCCTATTTTCTCCTAATTGTTGGTCAACAACAATCTTATAGTGTCATAATAGAGATGTTTAATAGATCGATCTGGACCATAAGTAAGTATTTTAATAAGGTGTTGGGTGTTATTCTCAAACTTCACTCTGATTACATCAAACAGCTCTCGGAACGCACACACTTGAAGATTTAAAAAAGTTTAATGTTTTATCCATACTTCAAGGTAACATCACTAGCCCTCTAACTAAACGATTTTAGATTAATATACAAAGTTATTCAATATTAATTGAAATGGTATAATTAGGATTGTATTGGGGCTATTGATGAAACTCATATCAAAGCGAATATCCCACTTGAATAGCAACAAAGGTTCTGGAACAGAAAGGGTCATCTCTCACAAAATGTGATGGAAGTATGTACATTTGACATGCAATTCACTCATGTACTTGCTAGATAGGAGGGATAAGTAGCTGATTCCTATGTACTAAAGGACCCATTGATTCGCTAAGATAGATTATCTATTTTATCTTCAATTATTTTATGTAGAATATAATTTCTATCGTAGGTAAATATTATC
This sequence comes from Aristolochia californica, assembly GCF_029961685.1. Taxonomy (NCBI): domain Eukaryota; kingdom Viridiplantae; phylum Streptophyta; class Magnoliopsida; order Piperales; family Aristolochiaceae; genus Aristolochia; species Aristolochia californica. The sequence continues at coordinate 28,939,986 of NW_027181771.1, forward strand.
TAGTTGATGCTGGTTATGCAAAACTTCCAGGATTTTTGGCTCCATTTCGAGGAACTCGGTATCATTTGCAAGAATTTGGAGATAATATTCCTATAAATGAAAAAGAATTATTCAACCAAAGACACTCATCTTTGCGGAATACTATTGAGCAAACTTTTGGTTCTTTAAAAGCTCGATTTCAAATATTGAAAGGTGTTCCTCTGTTTTCTTTTAAAATCCAGACAAAAATTATAATTGTTTGTTGCATATTGCATAATTATATACATGGAGAGGATTACAATGATATATTTGAATTGGAAGATGATGATTAGGGTGACGAGCTCAGTGGAGGAGGTGATGGGGTCCAAATAGGTGCAACAGATGATGCAGATAATGATGATTGCGATGGTCTTGTGGAAGAGTATCGCCAATCAACAAGCTTTCAGAGGCAGCGTGCATTAGAATCCACAAGAGCCGCACAATTTCGAGATGACATAACGATTTGCATGTGGAATGATAAATGTTGGTTGTATCTTATTGCTTTTGAACATGTGTCATTCTTATGTACTAAATTTGTAACTTGATGATTTTAATATTAAAGGCACGACTCATTATTTGACTAATCTTTCTTAGGTTATTAATAAAGTTGTATATTTATTTATTTATTATTTTTATTAAAATTATCACTATATTAAACTAGATATTTAAGTCTATAAATAAAATATAGTTACAACATGTATTTGATCAATTAATTATTTTTAATTTTGTGGAAATATATTATTAATTAATACCATGTAAAAAATCCATCTTGTGTAATTAATAAAATATTTTTTATTTATTCATCATATTTATTTTTTAATTACTGTGCTATATTAGTGATTTAATAGTGGTAATTAAAATATTGTTAAATCAAGCATTTGATCAATTATCTTGTTTTAATTAACCCATTTTTAATTAATAAAATCAATGGTTTTAAATTTAACCGAAATATTTTATTAATTAATAATACGTAGGGGTGGCATCGAGTCGAGCCGAGCCCGAACCTGCCTATGTTCGAGCCGAGCTTGATTTAAATATTTCAAACTTGAGCTCGAGCCTAATAATTTTAGCCGAGCTCGAACTTCAACATTTATTTAAAACTTTTCAAAAAATACAAGTCTCTAGTTCGTGCTCCAACATATATTTAAAACTTTTAAAAAAAATACATGCAAATAAATTGTATATAAAATTATGCATACATTTTACATAAATTTGGGAATGACCTCTACTTAAAATTGGGCATAAGGGTGACATCGAATCCAACTGAGTCCGAACCTTGTTCAAGCTGAGCTTGATTTAAATATTTTGAACTCGAGCTCGGTCGACCCTAGCCTCGAACCTAAAATTGTAATCGAACTCGAGCCTCATAATTTTAACTGAGTTCGAGCTCGAGCTCTAGCTGAGTTCGAGCTTAACCTACATTTAATACTCTATATAAAATATATGTCAAATAAATTATATATAGAATTATGCATATATTTTAAAAAAGGAATAATAGGAGAGGTTCAGGATTGAATTTCAATAACGGATTAAAACGCACCAATATGGATTTTTTTTACTCCAATTATTGTCTAGCTTATTTTGTAAATTTTTAATCTTACCATAAATTTACTATGGCCTCCTTAGTGCCTCTAGTTGAAAATTTATATTCTAGGAAAAACTAGAAATGTTTTTCCTATGATACATATTTTCAAAAAAACCTTTAAATAAAATCCTATTACTATTAGTGACTTATTAGAAAGTTACAAGAATTATTTTAAAATTTTATTAGGAAAGTTAAATGGACCTCTTATTACCTCTTCTAGGGAAATAAATAAAAATTAATAATCAATCTAATATATTACTATACTTATCGATAAAATTTTAATCGAATAAAATGTCAAACACAAAATTACTATGAAAATTGCCTCATGCTAAAAGTATTACATCATCAATTGTCAAATACTTATTCAAAAAATTTCTATACGGTTTTCTAGCCCATATTGGCAGGAAAATCTTACTTAGAAAATTATATGATTTTTTAATAAGAATTTTCAATTAAAAAAATATTTTAAAAAAATATGGGACACTAATAGTCCATAGAAACTTATTTGTACTAAATTTTATTTTTAATTTCTTCAAGAGCCTTGAGGAAGGAAAGTTTAAAAAAAAGTTTTTTTTTTTTTTACTTTATGATCTCACACGTGTCGAGCTTGAGCCGCTCGCGAGCCGGCTCGGTTCAAAGCCACCCCTAATAATACGTATAAATATATGGTGTGTTAAAGTTATGATTTGATCAATTTTTCCTGTTTAATCATTCCTTTTTAGGTTAAAGTATATCTTATGTTATTAATAAATTAATAAATGAACTTATTACATTCGTTTATGTTATTTTTAACGTTATATTTTTTTTATAATTAATCATGTGCACAGTTAATTGGCTCACATAATTATTGTATTAATGTACAATAAATTGTAATCATTAAATAATATAATATTTTATTTTAATTAAATAGTATATTAATATATTTTAATTATACATTAAATTACTTATTCATGTAGCAGTCATGTTTATTTTACCTAATTTTGGATTGAAGTATTATATTTTAATTAAATATACTATTACAATGTACTAATTCTCTTATTTTTTATATTTTTTTCATATTGGGGCACTAACACTAGAAACTATTTTCTAATGCACATGAACTCGTCGACACTAACACCAAGTTTAAATATGAAGTTCATGTAGATGAATAAAATGAATTTGGCGCAGGGGATAAGGTGAACTTCCATGTTGCTCTCCAGCCCTCGATTGTAAGCCTCGAGGGCTCCATCAATCTATGCCTACATAATTGTTGTTGCTATAGTTAGATAAGAATCCCATGAAATATCCTAATTACCCATTGTGAACACATATGAAGTTGCCATGATTTTGTTCCCTCAACTAGTCTCCTTTGTTCTTTGGTCGATTTCTCTATTTTAGAGTTCGACTATTTGACGTCTCTTGACAGTTGTGCCAAAGCTATAATTACCTTGCAAACTGAGGCCTTGATTCGTAGATCTTAATTACTTTTCGCGTCTTCCCGCTCATCCAAGTACAAAATGTCAGTGGTCATACCTAGGGGGGTAGTCAACCTAAGTAATTACTTGAAGTTTAACTTCAACTTTAACTTCAAATTCAAGACAATGATTTAATTCAACTTCAAGTTCAAGTTTGGTGTTAGTGTACACGAGTTCAAGTATATTGAAAAATAATTTCCAGTATTAGTGCCCCAAAATAAAAAATATGATGCAAATAAGAGAATGAGTAACTTGTAATAATATACTTAAATAGAACATATATACCTAAACACTAGATTAACCAAAACAAACATGATTATTACACTAATAAGTAATTTAATGTAGAATTAAAATATATTAAAATATAAATTAATAAAATAAAATATTATATTAATTAATGATTGCAGTTTGTTGTACATTAATACAATAATTACGTGTGACAATTAATTGTGCATTGATTAATTATAAAAAAATTAATAAAAAGTAAAAAATAACATAAGTGAATGTAATAAATAAATAAATCTATTTATTAATAACATAAGACATATTTTAACATAAAAAAAGGAACAATTAAAAAAATAATTGACCACTCTTAAATCACTAATTTAATACTGTAATAAAAATGAATATAATAAATAAATAACTATATTATTTTATCAATATATTCAAAAAATATTAATTTATTCAATAAGTATTTTTTATTCTGTTTTATGTGTGCTAGAGGTCGTCTTCAACCTCCAACCATGCGCAAAGGGGGTTCGATGGTGGTCATCGTCGACCCCTGTTGGTAAGCGTTGCTGGCTCACCCCGCTCCAGCCAGCGTTGCCCTTTCACCGCAGAGGCCTAAGAATGTTTTCATCGCTCATTGTCGACCTCCGTCACTTATCGCAAGTCGAGAGAGAGAAGAGTGGGAGGTCGAGAGGGACAAGCGATGGGGAGGCCGAGAGGGAGAGTGAGTGAGAGAGAGAGAGAGAGAGAGAGAGAGAGAGAGAGGAGGAGAGCAATGAGAGGGAGAAGAGACGAAGAAGTCGAGAAAAGAAAAAAAATTGGGAGGAAGAAATGCGTCCCGACCAATGGCTTCAAGTGGATGAATCACAAATTTGGACGGATTCCTGCTTCCATGATTTAAGCCTGAGGCGTCTTCATCCTAATAACCTATATCTTTCAGATGAAGTTGGAGTTGTTGCACCATTAACAGCTTCTTTGAATTACTTAAATAATCTAGATTAACTTCATCTATTGACTCATGTTGACTAATCCCTATCAGGAGCAGAACAAAAACCCTCTCCATTAAGCAAATGCAAACTGCTCTTTCCGCCCAACTTCGATCGTTTCCCTTTTTTACTTTTAGTCTTCCGGCCGTACGATTCCTTTTCCTTTTCCTTTTCCTTTTCCTTTTCCTGAGATCAAAAACCTCGCTGTAGAGAATGTAGTAAAACCCTCTCCATTAAGCAAACTGCTCTTTCCGCCCGACTTCGATCGCCCCCCTTTTTACTTTTATTCTTCCGGCCGTACGATTCCTTTCCTTTTCCTGAGATCAAACCTCGCTGTAGAGAATGTAGTCTCCTAGAAGACTGAAGTCTTTGTGTGCCTCTGTTGCTCGTGAAGATAGTGTTCTTGTGAACTCCGGTGATCATCTCCTCCGCTCTCATATTTGAAATCTACCATGACGTACTCCCTGTGTGATAAATTTGTGATTTTCTTTCCTTGATTATGGATATTCTGAACTAGATTACTGACAGCTGCCGGGAGTTCATTTCGTTTTTCACTCTTTGATTTCATACTTGTGTCTTCATCGAATTGTTGTTTCTTGCTTTTGACGTTTTACTTTGTAACTTCAATTTCTCTTTTCGTTTCTTCTCAAGGTTGCTTGATTCTTGAGTTTTAGTTTTTAACATGGCGTGAGTAGCCAGCAGTGTCATCGGATATTTGTTGGATGATTATAACAAACTCTTCAATGGAAAACAAGTGCATGATACAATGAAGCCTTGCATCTGCTAGCATGGAAGTCTCTAGTTAATTCCGGTACTTTTTATTGCTTTTTGTACGAAATACCAGTAATTGTTTCGTTGTGATCTTCAAGTTGTCTTTTTTATATCAAATACGTATATGTGCCATATATGCATGTGCTAAGTCAAGCTAGTGTGAATGACCTTGCAATAGATTTTAATGTTGCTCTCAAAGGTCAACCTTTTGCAGGGCCATCTGCAACATATTTGTCAAATGGCACAATATTCTTAAATTTTGGAAAACAATCGGTGGTATGTTTCTCAGCATAACAATTTGGGGTCCAGTAATCTATAAATTTCTTGTGCAAAGCTCCTAGGAGAATGTGAGCAATTCTGAAAAGCTTGGTTTAAACTTTGTTATCCTAAACTGTGATTTTCTGCATCTGTCTTAGATTGCTCATAATCTCAGATACTTGATCTTCTGGTTTCTTCAGTAAATCGCAGCTAGAGAACACACTGGCTTTAACACTCTTGATCAAGATGTTGGTTTACTTAAAAAGTTCCTGTAGTATATGAAGTTTTAGTAATGACATTGCTCTAGTGCCTGCTTTTATATTCTTAGTTCCCTGTTGTGGATGTGAGTCATAACTGGTTCTAAACAAATGCTTGTCTAGTACCATATTGAATTATGTTGTTTCAAACTCAAGTTTTTTGTTATTTCCAATGATTATTTTGTAATCATTTTATGTTGAACTTATACTTGGCAGGTATTATGGCTGGTTCATTTGTCTTGGAGTCGGCTCTTCAAGAAATACTTATTGTAGTCAAACCTTCAGAGGACGATCAATCGACACGGTCGGATGTCATCGATGACTTCAAAGGAGTAGTTCAAACTGTCGAAAGTTTGAGAGGTATCTGTCTGAGAACTGTTTAAAGTGATTTTTTTCCTGGATTTTGTGTGAAGTTCTATCATATTAAAAACCCTCAAATGTTATTTCAGATTATCAATTAGCAAAAAAATAAAATAATGGTCTAAATAAAAAAAAATTAAAAATTATTTCCTGCAATTGTTAGACTTTATGATCCACGTTTTTTACATCAGTAACATTATAAAAAAAGGTATTTCAAATCAATGACTTTAAGGGGGGGTTAGTCCACAATGAAGTGGAATGAATTCCCCCCCGTATTACTTAGTTCATTAGATAAATGGGTTAGTGTAGAATGAATTACTCTTCAAGTGAATTATGTCACTTCATTCTCTCAGGAAAAAATCGGGGAATTTGGATTCCCACCTAATTTGCGAATCAACCAATTGAAGCGCGCGTTGCTCCTTCCCCTCCCCCCTCCCCCCTCCCCCTTCCGTGATACTTCGACCAATTTTTTTTTCTTTTTCTCCCTCCCGTCGGTCTCCCTCTCCTCTCCCTCTCGTCTTCCGTCGCAGAGTACGGGAGGCCGAGCCTCCCGACTTCTCTTCTCTCGGCCTCTTACATCTCTTCACCCCCCCCTGTCGGCCTTCCTCCCTCCCCTCTCCCTCTCGACCTCCGTCACAGAGCACGGGAGGCCGAGCCTCTTGACTTCTCTTCTCTCTCGGCCTCCCTCTCTTTTCACTCTCGGTGTACTGTTGGAGTGTCGCGGCTGTCGCCGTTGCCCACTGGCCTGTCGCTGAGGAAGACGACACGTGCCGTGAGGAAGACGATGGTTTAATTTTTCCTAAGTTAGGAAAAATTAAACCATCGTCATTAAAATAATAATTTATAATTTTTATTTATAAAATAATTATTTTATTTATTTAATATATTTATTTTATAATTATTATATTAAATTAGTGATTTAATAGTCATAATTAAAATATTGTTAAAATAAATATTTGATAAATTATTTTAGTTTAATTATCCCAGTGCTATAATTAATTAAACCAATGATTTTAAATTTTGTGACAATATATTATTAATTAATAATACATAAAAATATATATTATGTTATTGATAAATATATATTTATATATTATATTAATTTTTTATTATTGTATTAAATTAGTGGTTTTTAATGTTAAAACATATCTTATGTTATTAAAAAATAATTTATTTATTTATTATATTCTCTTATGTTATTTTTTATTTTTAATAATTTGTTCTAGTCACACTTAATTATTGTATTAATTTATAATAAAATATAATCATTAAGTAATATAATATAGTTTTTCATTAATTAGGATATTAATATATTCTAATACTACACGTTAAATAACTTGTAAGTGTGGTAACCATGTTTATTTTGGTTAATTATTTGTTTAGATATAAGTTCTATTTAAGTATATTATAAAATATTACTCATTCTCTTATTTATATCATACTTTTCATTTGGGGGCACTAACATTGGAATCTGTCTTCCAGTGTACTTGAACTCGTCTACATTAATACCCCAGGATGAGTTGAAGCTTAATTCAATTATTCACTTCAATTCAAATTCATTATGGACTAACAACCCCCCTAAAAGATGCATTGCAATCATGGTCTTAGACAATGCATTGTGATTTTCTAAAATAAAAGTTATAAGTTCTTAAATAGGTATTACATCTGACTTGTAATTCTTTCTTTGAAGCGTTATGTTAGGTACAAATAGACTCCATATTGGTGATGTTTGAAGGTTTACATTTTTTTATAAATGTTTCAAAGGCCTTTTGCATTGGATCACCAAGATCAAGCTTCTGATGTTTGCTATCACCTAATGCAAAAATAGTTTGATTAACACCATCCAAAAATGATCTGCCACCAGAGCTGTTAGAACTTTGATGTAATGCAAGAGAGTGAATGGGGGGAGGGGGAATGGGTTGTTAACCTTTACTCCTGAATCAATTTCAATTTCAACTTCATCTTCATCTTCAAGTGAATGAGCTAATTCAAGTTCAAGTTTAAGTTAGGTGTTAGCGAAGACGAGTGCTGCACTGGAAAACAATTTCCAGTGTCGGTGCCCCAAAATTAAAAATATCATAAAAACAAGAGAACGAGTAACTTTTAATAATATACTTAAATAGAACATATATACCTAAACACGAAATTAACCAAAAAAACATGATTATTATACTAATAAGTAATTTAATGTAGAATTAAAATATGTTAATATACAAATTAATTAAATAAAATATTGTATTAATTAATGATTACAGTTTATTATACATTAATTTAATAATTACGTATGACAATTAACTGTGCATTGATTAATTATAAAAAAATAAATAAAAACTAAAAAATAATAGAAGCGAATATAATAAATTAATAATAACATAGGATATATTTTGACATAAAAAGGAATAATTAAACAAAAATAAGTGACCACTCTTAAATCACTAATTTAGTACAGTAATAAAAAATAATATAATAAATAAATAAATTAATTATTTTATCAATATATTCAAAAAATATTATTTTATTCAAAAAATATATTTTATTCTTTGCTTTCTACGTGCTGGAGGTCATCTTCAACCTCCAGCCACACACAGAGGGCGTTCAATGGCGGCCACCGTCGACCCCCATTGGCCCCCTGTTGGCCGCCGCCGTCGGCATCGTTGGCTCTCCTTGTGCCAACCAGCGCTGCCCTTTCATTGCAGAGGCCCAAGAATGTTGTCGTCGCTCATCGCTAGCCGAGAGGGAGAAGAGGGGGAGGCCGAGAGGGAGAAGCAAGAGGAATAAGGAGACGAAGAAACTGAGAGGGAGAAGAGAGCGGGAGAGAAGAAAAAAAAATTCTGGAGGAAGAGTCGTGTCCTGACGGTTCATGTGGATGACTCAGGATTTATTGTGGATTCCAGATTCCACAACTTATGCCTTGGGCGGCTTCATCCACTTGCAGTTTATTGTACATTTATATAATAATTACGTATGACAATTAACTGTGCATTGATTAATTATAAAAAAATAAATAAAAACTAAAAATAACAAAAACGAATATAATAAATTAATAATAACATAAGATATATTTTAACTTAAAATGAATAATTAAACAAAAATAATTGACCACTCTTAAATCACTAATTTAATACAGTAATAAAAAATGAATATAATAAATAAATAAATAAATGATTTTATCAATATATTCAAAAAATATATTTTATTCTTTGCTTTCTGCGCTGGAGGTCGTCTTCAACCTCCAGCCACGCGCAGAGGGGGTTCAATGGCAGCCACTATCGACCCCTGTTGGCCGCTGCCGTCGGCATCGTTGGATCTCCCCGTGCTAGCCAGCGTTGCCCTTTCATCGCAAAGGCCTGAGAATGCTGTCGTCGCTCATCGCTAGCCAAGAGGGAGAAGAGGGGGAGAGCAGCGAGAGGGGGAAGCAAGAGGAAGGAGACGAAGAAGCCGAGGAGCGGGATAGAAAGAAAAAAAAAATTCGGGAGGAAGAGTCGCGTCCTGACATTTCATGTGGATGACTCAGGATTTATTGTGGATTCCAGATTCCACAGCTTATGCCTTGGGCGGCTTCATCCACTTGAAGTCGGCGTTGGTGCACCACTATCGGGTTCAAGTGGATGATTTAAGTAATCAGGATGAACTTCATCTCATGATTCATGTAAACTAACCCTCCCTCCCCCCCCTCCCCCTAGTATGATCATTGATTTTGAATGCTTTAGGCAAAGGTCTAACAATATTTTTGTGGAGAAAACTCTTGGCATGTTGTCAATATACAAGTTCTTGTTGTGTTAGCTTGGAAAACATTGGCAAGAAATTGGAATTTATTGGTGGGTAAAAAATTTTGGCCAACTTTTAGTTATTGATGCACTTCGCTTTTGAGGCTAGTTGTCTAAAAGGGATGTTGTTGTATGTAGGAGAATAGCTTCACATTGTTTTAGGTTTGAAAAGGACTTGTGCTTATTAATTGGGAAGAAGCCTCATAACTTTGGCTAGTCATTTTAAAGGAAGTCGTCCAATTTTATATAGTATCTAAGCTAACCTTAGCCCATGTTTGTGTTCCATGTGGCAATTGTGTTTGTTCTCTATGGCACGTGTATGTATGTTCTCCGTGTCTTGAACCTGGTTGTTGCTATAGGCAATGTGAGGGAGGCATGTTGGTGGGTAAAAAAAAGTCTACGAGTCTATGGTTGTACATGTGTTTCACATCTCGGGCTAATTATTTGGGAGTGAGAGTTGTTGTTTTTGAGAGAGTAATCTCACATTTTTTGAGGTTGAAAAGATCCTGTGCTTATTAGTTGGAAAGAGGTATCTTGACTTTGGGAGATCATTTTGAAGGGAAACGAATGACTTTTAATTGGGTTTTTTCACTCTATTTTGCATTAGACATATACACATACTTATAGGATGTCAATGAGCCTATCTTTTGAGTTTGATGATTTTTGTTATCCCTTACCTTATTCCAATAGCAGAAAGGTATATTTGGCTATGAAAATTAGCACACATGTTTTTTTTTGGAACATTATGAAAAAAGTATTATATCTGTCGAACACTAAATGCTGATGCAAAGGTAAAACAGTTTCACTACAAGATGTTGATGGAAAGATCTACTTCTAGCTTAGGAATCATCTAAGTTGTCAACAATTTTCAAAATGTTTACCCAAGTATAGACAAGGTATTGTTAAAATATGGGAAAGGGTATTTTTGTCATTTTCCATTACCGGTATATGCATTTGGAGTTAGCTATAGGTCATATGTCATGAGAGGAATCTTTAGTTCAAGTTTGGATTCATGAAATTATGTGAGTTGAGGTTATAGGAGGCATTATTGTAATCTTACACATGTAATCACTTAAGTGAATAAAAGAGAAATGGAGTTGTGATTTTCAGCCTCCAAAGAGTGCTACATGCACACTCTCTTTCTTCTTTCTCTCTCTCTCTGTCTCTTTCTTCTCCAATTTCTTACTTTTTTCATGGTAGCAAAGTAGTAAGATCCTGTTTCAGACCTTCGTAGGCTTTCTTCTTCACTCTTCTTGAAGTTTGCATATTCTAATAGAGGGGAGCTTTAAGACTTTTATTTGATTGGAGTCGGGTATTTTTCCTTTTTTTTTTTGCCATAACCTAAGGGTTAATGGTTTCTACAATTGATTAGATCAGTTTTATGAAAAAAATTTGTCCTTAAAAGGGTTCTACAGTTGGGACTATCCCAATGTCTGCCTATGCAGGCCTTGCACTATTGGTGCGACTCCTTTGGAAAGTGATGTCATCCTTGGGGTTATCGATTGAATTTTGGTCTATTGGTGACTAAGTTGGTTTGAATGAACTTGTTTGCTATTTTTTCTATCCTAATTGCCTTGTGTGAAGCCCGCATAATCTGCACATACCTATCGTTGACTTTTGTTAGATTTTGAGATAGCTGATTTTGGTGAAATGTATACACCGACTAAGGAGACCAGTTATTCAAATGGAAAGGACACAATTGTAATAACTACAAAAAAATTGAATGGTTAGAATTACTTAAGCTGGTCAAAATTAGTTCGGATATATTTAAAAGGCAAGAAGATGACAAAATGCTTGACAAATGATCCTTCTGTTCTAGTAAATGATGATTGGGAAGCTATAGACAACCAAGTAATGACTTGGTTGCTTAAAAGTATGGATGTCAAACTTGGGAACCAAGTTATGAATTGTGAAACAACAAAGGTGATTTGGGCATTTCTTGAGTTCATGTATGCATAGAAAAGTAATTTATCAAGGATTTATGAGCTATATGCTCGATTCTTTAGTTTGAAGAAGGGTGGCAGAAAGGTTATTGATTACTATAATGAGATACGGAGTCCCATATAGCAGATCAGTGTATATCACCTTTTCACCATTGATGATAAACAACTTAGATAACAAAAAGAACAAATTTATGTTGCAAAATTTCTAGAAGGTCTCGGCCCCGAGTATAATGCAGTACAAGCCTAATTCAGATGAGGTTCCTTTGCTCCCTAATGAATTTAATAGGGTTATGCATGAATCAACAGTGGTTCACATAGTAGTAAGGAACCACCTATTTTGTCCTTAATATTCAGTATGGGTCTAGTCTCTTAGAGGCCAATTTTGGTTATGGTGGTAGAAGCAAAGGACAAAGCTGAGAGGGCTCAGGTCATGGTAGAGGTAGAGTGGTAGACAATTTGTCTATGTGGGTGTACCAACCATGTTTTATACAAATGTTGAGAGAAGTTTGGAAAACCAGTATGGACAAACTGGAGTTTTTTTGGGAGTAGCGATACCTCTGCAATTTCAAAGGATGGCCCTATTGACTTCAGCTTCTTCGTTTGACCTCACTCTGCTCCTACATGTACGTCCAATGGCTTGTTTTTAATTCTAGTGCGTCATCTCATATGTCAGGTATGTCTTCATTTGTTTTCAAAATCTTAGTCAATCCTCGTCATGTAAATAAATTACACTTGTTGTTTGCTCATCTTTGTTGGTTAGTGGAGTAGGTTCTATTAACCACACTTCTTCTTTGCTTTTTTCTGTAAGCCATATCACAAAGTCTTTGAATTACTCAGTAACCTTCTATCCTACTCTTTGTGTATTTCAAGACATCCAGATGAGTAAGATGATTGATTTAGGGCATGGGAGAGATAGATTATATCACTTGGAGGATTCCTCTTCACATGCATCTTATGCGCTTCTGTTAAACACCTAACCAATACTACCCAAAAAACCGGCCTGTTAAGTAGCAGAAAACCAAGTACTTAACCCCAGGATCATAACAGCTTCATGTCAATAATACACCCTTCCAGTGGCATTTTCAACTAGGTCATTCTTGTCTAGCGAAGTTATCCCAGTTATTTTTTGCATTGTCATCTCAATCTCCATTTCTGTGCAAGTCCTGTTAGCTAGGGAAGTGCCGATGACACCATTTCTTCCTAGTTAGTCTTTTAGTCATAGTCTTTTGAAAATAGTTCATTCTAATGTATGGAGACCATGTCCTGCTGTTAGTGCTTTTGAATATAAGTATTTTGTGTCATTTATTGATGATTTTAGTAGATTTACGTGTGTATATCTCTTATGAGAGAAGTCTGAAGTGTTTGATATATTTTTGAATTTTGTAATGAAATAAAGACTCGATTTGATGCTTTACTTTGTGTTTGCATACAGACAATGAGTTTGAGTTTATGAAAAATAAGAAAGTAGAGAGAGAGGAATTGAAGGGAAGGAAAGAAGAATGGAGAAGACTTTGAGAAGAGAGCTTTTGAGAAGACTCTCGTTGACAACCCCCTCATCTATTTTATTAAGTGAAACAAATACAAAATTATATAATTGCCTTTGTACACTTAAAATCACTAAAAACCATTTATCTCCCAATATACATATTAAACATGAAGAACAAAATGATGTAGTTCTCAGGAACAACAGCCAATTCTTTTATCAACGTATATTATTTCACCGTAGCTGTTGCTTGAAAGTTTAACTTCTTTTTGTATGCTTCTTAGAGATTGATTTCATATGTTTAAAAATACTAACACTGTTAACAGGTGCTACTGTTGAACCATTTGGATCATTCATTTCTAATCTCTACTCTAAATGGGGAGATTTAGATATTACTGTCGAGCCATTGAGGTCCTCTTCATCAGTTGAGAGAAGCCGCAAGCTGGATTTACTAGAGGACATAATGAGAGCACTGCAAAGGAGAGGTAGTTTCTCATCACCACTTAGCTTCATTAATCCTCAAGTTTGATCTACAAAGCTGTGTTTTCAAAACAGAACCAGCCATCAAACCGCAGGCATTGCTGGTTCCAGTCTAACTGGCCCAGATAGACCAGGTTCAACCAGTGCTTGGGCAAAAATGAGATGCTACCCCTATGTTTATTGAACAGAAAACAGTGGTTTGGCAGGCTGGTTAGTGGTTAAACATTTACCAAGACCTGTTATAGGTCAATCCTTCGAATCCTTCCCCCAGCACAAAATATTTTCCCCTTATCTATTGATCTAATTGGTCCAACCGTTCTGGTTTACTGGTTGAACTGGTTCAGCCAGCTGGTTTCTTTTGTTTTACTTGAAATTGATTCTTCCCTGACTGGAAAGGACTGCAGTTCTGGTTCAGCTCAGTTGAGCAAACCAGTCCGGGCCCCTGGCTCCTTCCCCCCTCTCTCCCCAACTCGGTGAGTCGTTACACCATTCATAAAAAAAACATTAGTTCAGAATCCTCGGTTATCCCCCCTTTCTGCTAAAGTTTACTGCTTGAGAATTAGATTTGGGTGATTTTAAGTTGCTGTACTTCTTTATCTTAAGTGAAGGGTACTTCTGTATTTTACCAAATGAAGCTATAGTACAAACTTAAAGGCATCTTGAATTGCATATCTTGACAACTTCCTTCTTTTGGAATATCCTCTTTCTTGTTATTTCTTTCTCTTCTTCTTCATATTCATCTCTCTTCGTCTTGCAATCTCTTCTTCAGTCTTGTACTTGCTACAGTATATTAATCTTGCACTCTCTTTTTGATTAAAAAATATATGATTATAGTGAAAATCAGCAAGAATCTATAATAATCTAACTTCACATGATATCTATAATAAAACATTTTGCGTAAAGTGACCATCTACTTTCTGTTAGCAGATGCTGTTGTTAGTCTAATATTTAAATTCATGGTGATACTGTCTTGACAGCTATAGCAGAAGGTTAGTGGATTCTAGATGATCAGAAGATTATGCAATCTTTTTGTGGATCACATTTCTCAAATCACCTTTCATAAATGCATTCTGACTTTGGCCTTCCAAATGTTGACTTCACAGACAGCTCTTTATGGCTTTCTTTTGACCTTTATTGTTGCTGTTGATTTGTTCATAAGCATGAGCTCACCCTGTGATCTACTGGGGCACTGATTGCTGATGCCAGCTGCTAGGTTTAGACTACCTACACAGCTTTTTGTGCGTCTATGATCATTTTGCAGTTCATGCAGCTGCTGGCATTAGAAATGGTAGTGGGATGTAGCCTGGTAAAGGGTGATTGCAGAAGAGAGTATTTTGTAATGGGAAAAGTGGCAAGGCATAAGAAAAGCAGAGATTGCAATTGATTGTGTTTTTCTAGTATGTGGTTAAGTAATGTGCATGACCATATTGCTTTGAAGCTCCTTTTGGTGAAAAAAACACATCAGGTGTCTTTTCTTGAGAATCTCAAAACATGTCATTTTTTTTATAATGTTGGAAAATTTTAGAAGTTTTCCTTTACAATTTCTACTACTGTATAGCTGCTAAAGAATGTTTTAAACTTGTATCTATTGTTAGCAATAGAACTGAGAAACAGTGACTTATGTTAGGGCGATGCAAATTAAGTGTTCAATGCATTATATTTTCTCACCCTAGCTGCCATGTACTCACAATCCGAATACCCCCTAGCTATGCTTGCTTACTATAGTTGCTGGTTTTCTATCTCTTTTTTCTGTTTGAATTTCTACTTAAATAAGCTAACAGCTCCATAAGTAGTTTTCTCAACATCAAAGCAATCTATGACACGTAATACAGTTTCTTGATGGGAGTGTAGTTTTGTTCATGGTCATGTGTCATTGACTGCAACTTCTGAATCAGACTTAACAGCTTGCAGCTTACTATTGTTCTTTTAAATCTTTAGTTGTTGTACTATGTACTAAATAACTAAAACAAATTCTTCTGGCATATCATTTGACATGTTTCTGATTTTCAGATTTTCTTACTTAGGCTGGGATCCAGTGAAGGTTTATTAAGCTTAATTTTCACTAACAATTTGTTTTACTTAAGCAAAAGATATTAGGGGACATATAGGTTGAGCCTGACCTCTCATTCAATCTCTCCTAGTTCTGCGACGACTCTGTTATTTATCTCTTTTCTTGCCTCTTAAACCTTTAAATTTAACTCTATTTCTAAATTACTTTCTTCCATGGTTTAAATGGTTGAAATTCTTCCTGTTCTTTTCTGCAGGTGTACATAAGTTGGAACTCAATCGATGGGTGAGTGTTCCTATTTTAAAATTTGAGAGCAATCAAAGCATTTCATGTGACATCTCAATTGACAATCTTCTGTGTCAAATCAAATCCAAATACTTTTTGTGGATAAATGATATAGATGAACGGTTCCGTGATATGGTTTTGTTGGTCAGTTGTACACTTGTTTATTTACCAATCGTATCAGTAGACTGATTGCTTGTCAGTGATGGATATTTTTCACACGATTTTCATATGTAGGTCAAGGAATGGGCGAAGGCACAAGGCATAAATGACTCCAAAAATGGCACATTTAATTCATATTCTCTTACTTTACTTGTTATCTTTCATTTCCAGGTAAATTCTGTAATATTCTGTTTATAGGGGTTATGAAACATTAAGAAATTTTTGTTCCATTTGGGCCAAAGCATGTAGTTTGTCATTGAGGATGTTTACACCTTGATCACTATATTATTAATTGATGGGGTTGTGTTGTCTATCGGGAGAATAATGACTCCATCTCATAAGAGGTATGAACACTGCCGCTGACTAATGTAAGAATCAGTAACTCAAATGGGGTGAAGAAGTCTCTGAAACATCCCATTCTTTTACTGATTTAGTTCCAGTTGCATCCTAGGTTTCTTGTTCTTGAAAGCTCGATGTTGCTTTCTGAAATATTTAAGTCTTTTTTTTGGTTTTAAAGCTAATAAGTGTAGTTACATGAGGTATGTTGCTGAGAAGTTCCTGTGCCTGTTGATTGCAGACATGCGAGCCATCAATATTACCTCCGCTGATGAGCATCTTTGATGGAAATATTGCCGATCTTATTGGTACATAGCATTTACAAGATTCAGTAATTGATGGGAGTGCCTAAATGCTTGTCTATTCTCTCATTGACTCAATAACAAGAATTTATGGAGGCTTCAATTGTGGAGTTAATCTGAGTTTTGTTTATGAGGTGGAGTAGTTTCTAAGAAGTGCTGAGTGTCTGTAGTTATATTTTTGTAGGAATGCGGTCATATGCTTCAATCGAAACTACTTGTGCTGAAAACATAGCAAGGTTCAAACGTGAAAGATACAGAAGAAATCAAAGCACACTGTCTGAACTGTTTGTTTCATTCTTTGAGAAGGTAATCGTTGTGTCACGTACTCTAAATATTGCTTGTTATAGAAATGGTTCCTTTGTAATGTTTAAATGTCTTTGAAAGTCTGATGGATTCCTGCAGATACTGAAATCTGGTAATGGTTTAGTTGTAATCCAGACGAAAGAAAAGTGAAAGAAAAGAAAAGAAATATGAGTGGAAATGTTTATGGAGAGAGGTAGTGAGAGGTCACGCGGATTTTTATTTATTCTACAAACATTGTACAAGACCAAAATACTCCATGACTTGCATGAATGAGTTATTTATATCATATATTTCAACAGATGTGGGTTGTATCTGTGTTTCTATCAGGGTATATTGCATATCATCTTCCTAGAATCTGAAATGGAGGATTAATCTAAACAATACCAACTTAATTAGGAAGGCATTGTGATGATGATAATGTGCAATTTTTCTCTGGTATTCCAATGTTTTTTAATTTTTGAGCATTGAATATTTTCCAGTGCAAAGTGTGATTGGCTCGTTTTACCTAGGAGTATACTAGTGGATACCACCAAATATGTATTACCTTGTAATTTAACCGTTACATTTAAAAATGTGTATGATTTGGGTTGCTCTTTGAATTTGTGTTGACTGACTGAAGTTTTTATTGAAATCTCACTTTCTTTCCACAACTTTTCGTTTATGCTCTCTGTCTTACAGTTCTCCAAGATGAAGACAAAATCAGCAGAACATTTTATTTGTACATATACTGGAAATTGGGAACTCAAACAGAGTCAATCCAGAAGGAGAATGAAGTCCTATCCAATAATTGTAAGGCATTTAGTTATGTGCACTTCTTGGAACTGTTCAACCAAATAATCTTTTTCTATGATGATTATCTTTTCTTACCTTTTAAGGGGAGATACAGGGTAAATAGAGAAATTAGCCTCATTGATCCTGCTTGAGTCTTTCAAACCAGGATTGCAGAAAAAGGAAACTGGGGTTTTGAAAATTATATGGTGCTAATTTATTATTTGAATTTAGTTGTCCAGGTTGGTTCAAGGATTGAGGTTCAGAAATATTATTAACCTCATTATTTGGTAACTGAACTAGGTGTTTGGACTCTAGATACGTTGACAAGGACATTCAGTATATTTTAATTTGGAAACTTGTTACTAAATTAATATTTTCATACAAAAGAACCTATGTAACGTTTTGACTTTTGAATTGTAATGTTTATACCTACTTCACATTTGTTGGTTGCAGATCGAGGATCCATTTGAGTGGACAGAGAATGCTGCAAGATCTGTTGGTGTATATAACCTGAGAAAGATTGATGAAACTTTTCAAGAGACCCACCATAAACTTTCGGGTTCATCTGTATTATCGAAGAAGTCTTTGATTCCCATTCTGGTTGGGCCACAAATTTCTTCACAGCTTGAAGTAGGAGTTCCACAACGTGATCTGTCACTTTTACGACTTTTGCTTTCAAGTTTTGTTTTTTTTGTTATTTGGTTGTGTATCTCCTATTTTGTTAACACCGAAAAATTGTAGTCGCCTAAAAATAGTTGTACTGAAGTTCTACCACTATAGTCTCCCCTAGTTGAAAAAATAAGGTCACTTTGGAAGTACGAGAGTTACATGTCACCTCTTTTTGGTTAAAGTTGTTTTCCTCTAATATTTTTAGATTTTATCTATCTTGTGTTTTATCGCTTCAAATCAATGCTTAAACGTATAGGAGTGTACCTAACATCAAGTTTGAGTTAAGTGTTTTTTTTTTTTTCACCCAAAATGTGATTTGTGTTCGAGTTATCCTTAAAAAGTGAGTAGTATGTTTGTTAAGCCCTAAAGTTGGGTCATTTTTTTGCCTTTAAAATTGAGTAGAGTGTATTTCAAACTATGAATATTTTGACTGGTGTATGGAGTTTTGTCGTATGACAAGGAGTGAGTCTCTATATCCTTTTTATCCTTAGTTTGAAGGGGAGAAGTAAAAGAAATACAAGAAAGAGGCATTTTGTTGCACATATTGTAATTTTTTTTGTGACCAAAATATTTTAAGAAAGGGGGAAAATGGTTGATGAAGATTTAACATGTATTGAAAAGTTTTAGACAATGAAGATTAAAAACCAATAATCCCTTTCAATAGGTGTTGAAGAGTAGATATAGAAGAGCTTTACATGATTCTCATTGTAAAAAGTCTCACAGAGACAAAATTAATTTGGAGTCTTATGGGAATTTCATAGGTATCATAGAATAGTCATAGTTAAATGTGTTTTAGTTATGTTAGTTTTGTATTTATAGTTGTTCAATTGTTCTAAGATTTATCTTTTAGTGTTTAACTTTGGATGTAATTGGGACAAAGGTAATTTAATTATAATTGGATTCTACTTGTTTCTTATATTATAAATAGAGATTCATGTAAATTACAACAAGTTGGTAAAAAAATTCTCTTTTCAAGAAATTCAACACTTAGAGCACAAAAAGTGTTAGAAAAATAGGGATGGTCTACACAAACAAAAATAGATAAGGTAAGGAGCATATACTTTGCACCTATGTGAGATATCTGCTTAGGAGTTACCAATTTGACCTAAATTGGTCCTTGCATGGATTATCCACTTCAATATAAGGTGAAGAGTGGAAGGTCATCATCTTATCTTATCCTAATAAGGGTGTCACATGAGCTAGGTTAAAAAGGCAATCCCAACCCTTCACCTTTGTAGATTATGGAAGAGGTGAGGTGGAAAATCCTATTACTATTCTTTCTAACTTAAATATATTTATATTTTTCAAAATTTATATTAAAGATAGAATAATTGTAGTAGTACAAGAATGTGTGTTTATGGGGTGAGTTAGTTTTTCAATAACTTGTCAAACATGACCTTTAAACACCCATAAATCCTAACAAAGGAAAAAATAATCAGGATTGAATTGTATGAGTATTTTTGTTGAATTTTTAGAAAAGAAAAACATAACTTGTTGTAATTTGAGTATATGAGCCTATATTTATAATACTAAAAGATAAATCTTAAAATAATTGAAGAATTGAACATAAATAGAAAATTAACATAACTAAAACACC
This sequence comes from Aristolochia californica, assembly GCF_029961685.1. NCBI lineage: Eukaryota > Viridiplantae > Streptophyta > Magnoliopsida > Piperales > Aristolochiaceae > Aristolochia > Aristolochia californica. The sequence goes on from NW_027181771.1 coordinate 28,960,006, forward strand.
GGTAAACTAAAATTATTCAATGAGACCTCTTTCCATAATAATTTCAGTTATGTAAGACTTTTTGTTGTTAGAGTTATGTGAGACTTTTTTATACCTATTTTACATGATTTTCCCTCAAGTTGGAGTTTTTAACTTCAACTTGCAATGAAAATGATTCTTGGTTTTCAATCTTGGTTTTAAACCTTCATTGCTGAAAAAACTTAAAAGACACCCACGTGGGGTAGAGCATTCAAGCCTCTTCCTTTTGGCTCAACTTTGTCCATACACTTCTCTATCTCTTTTCCTCTTATTTCTCTCCCATGGTTTCTTCTCTCTTCTCTCCCAAGAGTTAGAGTTCCTCTCTCCTTTCCTTCCCTTAAAATATCTTGTATTTATGTATTGTATGTAGAAATCAACATGGTATTAGGTCGGGCAAATATCTGACATGGAAAAGGAGAAGAAGATAGAGAAGAAAGGGTAGAGGAAGAAGAAGAAGAAGAAAAAAAGAAAAGAAAAAAAGAGGAGTTTCTTGTTTTTCCTTAAATCTTTGTTTCCTAATTCCTATTTTTCATTAGATGTTTTATTCTCTTATCGTATGTTTCCTAAAGAAAATTATAAACCGTTGGAAAGATCTTTGAGTGTAGTTTCCAACTCAAAAAAGAAAAATTGTTGAAATCAATTTTTTTTAAAAAGAGAAATTAACATATGAAGTAGCAAATGTCAAGCAACAGAAATTTTTTGTGTAGCAGCAGAAAACCTCAACTACCTGAACGAGTTGTACCAACATTACTGAGGATTTTGTTAATTTTAAGGATTCTATGGATTTAACTCATAAAGAAAAAGGGAGACGACATATTGGGAGAAAATAGGAGGAAGAAAAAGGGTATGAACTTGTGTTAACCCTCGCATGAGGCTCAATTTACATATGAATAAGATTACAATATTGTAATAATACCCCTGAAACTTAAACTAATTACATCAATACTATCTTTATGAGATGACTTTTATTTACCATCATGCCTCCATTATGTGGGCCTATGGGTCATCTCCTTAGTCTGTGGGTTTGAGCCCACCTTCTAACACACTTGGTCGTGTGGGTTTGTGCCCATATTCTAACACTCCCCCTCAAGCTAGGGGTGAGAGAATAACATGAATGCCCTGCTTGCTGCAAATGGTGTATAGGATATTCTTGTATAAAATGGCAGTTCATCATATCTTCATATTGGACACACTCCTATCCTTTGTAGGTAGTGGGTCTATAGGCATGGCTTTGAAGTGTATTAATAAATTCCTCCATCACAGTGTCCCAACATAGGGCACCAACTCTCAAATGGTAGGAATAAAATTGTCAAATAAGGAGGTAAAAGGTAATCATCGGAGGATAATATTATGGGGCCACCATAAGCTTTCTTCTTCATCAGAATAACCAATGCTAACAACAATTAGCAACTGAGAAGTCCTTCTTCAATAATAGTGTCTCAATCAGAGACACAATAATAGTGGTTGAATCGGGCCTGGGTCCAAATAATAAAAATCCTTAAAATTGGCTCATAAAATAATCCACAGTTAGTCCATCACTAAATAAAGAAAGTTGTACCAAATAATATGTTGGAACCAAGTAATAAGTTGCCAATACTTCAAAATAATAATCCAACTGAAGACAAGGACCGAATCGAACCGAGTCAAGTATCAGACCAATACAGCCGAGTCTCAGAAGAAATAGGTATAGAACTTGGCACCCGAGCCCGTATAACAGAGGCAATAAGCAAGTGAGCTGAGTCAGTTGATCGAACCGAGTTGAGTCGATCTAAGTTGACTCGAATTAACTCGGTAGAATAGAAGCAAAGCTCGAGTCGGAAAATTAACTTCTTCTTCCTCCCCGTCGCCAAAAGTTGTAATGTACTTGGCTATGTAGAAAACTCGACGAAAACAAAGTTCTCGAGAGAGGAAACAATCTAGCGAGCAAAAACAGAAAACAGAAAATGGACTCAACAAAGTCGTCTTCTTTGGCAATGGCAACGGGAATCAATCAGCGAACAGAAGAGAGGGCCAACGAAGAACAACAACGAATCAAGAAGATTTCGACAGCTAGTAAAAGAAAATAACTAGGAGATAATTTGGTGAGGTCAATGGCTGTCATCTTCGACCTCCAGAAACGGAACAAAGTAGACATCTCGAAGAAAACAACAACGAGAATCAACGACAGAGACAATCTCAGAGAGGCAGCAGTGATTTTTATTTTTTGGATGTTGTTTGCCGAACAGAGCAGGATCGATCAACAATAGTTTATAAGAGGAAGTTGGTTCCAAAAACCATTCCAAAAATAGAGCGGCAATCAATCGGAATTACTAGGATTTATTGTGTTTCCCTTATTCGAGTTGATCAATATCTATACGGATTTGTAGAGACTTCCACTTGACTTGATGGAGGGAAGACTAAAGCTGGAAGGCAATGAAGATCGTCCAAAAAAAATCAACAGTGTAGGGGAAGACTTTTGTTTCTCCGTTCGTAACGGCGATTAAAACATCCAAGGCTGAGAAAAAAAGATCACTTTGTTCTTTTCCTGCACTGGTTTTGTTTACCAGTGGAAGGCTCGAGTCTCGGAGGTTTCCTGAGATAAAGACAAACTTGAAGCCTATTGGAGCTGGGAGTGGGGTTGTCCTCGCTTGCATTGCCTCCTTGATGACGAATTTCTCTACTGCTTCAAGTATGAAGTTGCTGTATCCGTTTTTCTTGTTAAACTTTGGAGAGGAACCTGTACAATTGCAAAATCAGACCCACCAGAAATAGTAGTCCACAAAGCTAATGTATCTGGTTCAGAAAGGGTTTGGAAACTATGATGTGTTTCAAAACAATTGCAAGGACTTTACACTATATTGTAAAAAAGGTCTACTGGTTCTTGAAAAGTCCAAGACAGGAATGAGTGGTCAAGCTTCTTCCTTCATGGCGGTCCTAGTAGCAACTCTTGTTTCATCACCTTTGATGTTATTAATACTAGGTCTCATTGCTATGGCCACAGTTACTGCTGGAATGTATGCCACTAATATTGGAGTTAGAACAGACATCGTCGTTGTCTTCCGGCAGTGGCAATATCTTGCCAACGAAGAAAGGTTTTTGGGAAGCTGATTGAAGAAATTGCATTTGTCCCTTCTTTCCGCCATCAGATGGAGGGATACAAGAGTTTTTTTATTCTTCCTAACCAAAAAAAAGCACGAGACGCAAATCTTCCTAACTATAAAATATAACTCGGATGAAGAGCAGTAATAACCCGAGCAGATAGCAATATTGGATTTCTAAAACACCATATTATGAAGCATGATAATCATTGCTCTGATACCATGTTAATTTTCAAGACTCTATGGATTTATCTCACGGAGAAAAAGGGAGACAACATATTGGGAAAAAACAGGAGGAAGAAAGAGGTTATGGACTTGTAGTAACCCTCTCCATGAAGCTCAATTTATAGATGAATACGATTATACTATTATAATAATACTCTTAAAACTTAAACTAATTACATCACTGCTATTTTTATGAGATGACTCGTTATTTACCATCATGCCACCATTATGTGGGCTTATGGGCCTTCTTCTTGGTTTGTGCTAACACACTTAGATGTATGGCTTCGGGCCTATCTTCTAACACTCCCCCTCAAGTTGGGGGGTGAGAGAATATGATAAACACCCAACTTGCTACAAATGGTGTATAGGACCTTCCATCAGATTTATATTGAGAATTATTTCTCTAAAGAAATCTATGTGAGTCTCCTTTCTATCCCAATAAATCATTTCTCAATCTGATTTTTCTAAAAAGAGATATCCACATTGGAAGAATTAAATATCTTGTTGGTATCCTATTGCATAAGAAGATTCGATTTTTTTGCTTCACTTTTTGTGTTGCTAATATTGGTTGAGTTTCCTATTTGTGTTCCCCCCACAAAACACCTCTGACACCCAACAAACAAACCTAGGACATTGAGCACATGTATAATGCCACAAAATTATGAGACTTTTATGCACCAACACACTAGAAGGGAATAATGAGGCGGTGTTTAGGTTGACCAAATAATCTATTTAGTTGGAGATGAATCAATCATAGCAAGGTCTACCTAAATTTGCATTAAAAAGATGCTCCAATGGACCTATTACCAATCAAGCCTATTTCTATTTTGGTGATAACCCAAAAACCATCACTTACACATATTAAGTTCCCTGTGAATGATAAAGATGAAAACTATGATTCCAAGATATATGGCTAGTGTTAAGACAAGGGCAAGGTGAGTAATTTGATCATTAATTATCTCATATATCAGTTTTGAAGCCTATAAATATGGTCTTTTGTCTACCATGACTGATAAAGTACCCATGATTATATTGTCACTGGGATGGACATGTATCATTGCCTTATCCACACAATACTATGCAATTATGAATGAAAAAATAATCATCATAACGCCAATAATACATATAATGGTTATCATCATAATAGTTAGTGGTGAAGAAAGTATTTCACTCATACATTCTTATATTGTATGGCCAAATAATTGTTCTTGGATAAAAGACTTTTGAGATTTCTTACCCGAATGTGGTAGGAGAAGAATTGAGCACTTCTGGAGGGACATATGTCGTCAAAAGCAAGTAAATAACCAAATAACCAATCAACCTAGAAAAAAAGTTAACTCAGACAAGATTTTAGTTTTCACTTGTTGAAAGATAGGCTCAAGCCCACACAATCAAAGAAGACCCACGAGTTCATGTGTGTGGAAGATGGACCCATAAAACCAAGAAAGACCCACACATCCAAGAGATGTGGAAGATGGGCTATTATTTAGTTGTTACTATTGTGTCTATTTTTCCTGAGACATTGTTATTGAAGGACTTCTCAGTTGCTGATTGTTGTCAGCATTGGTTATTCTAATGAAGAAAAAAAACACATGGTCGCCCTAGAATATTATTTTCTGGGTAATTACCCGTTGCCCCCCTTAATTGATATTTATTACTCCTACCATTTGAGAGTCGGTGTCCTGTGAAAGGATACGATGATGGAGGGATTTTATTACACTTCTAAGCACTGAGTATAGAGTCATTACCAACAAAAGTGCCCTACATCTAACATGAGTTATGACTAGAGTATGGATCGATGTCATACGACTTAGAGTGATTTTACTCACTTATCTTATGCCAGTTGGGCCTCATGGAGGAAACCACCAATGTGAGGGGGAGTGTTGGAAGATATGGAGGATTACCATTTTATATGAGAAGATCCTATACACCATTTACAACAAATTGAGAGTTCATGATGTTCTCTCACCCCTAGCTTGAGGGGGAGTATTGGAAGATGAGTCCAAACCCACAAGACCAAAGAAGACCCGCAAGTCCATGTGTGTGGAAGATGTGCCCAAGCTCATAAGACCAAGGAAGACCCATACATATAAGAGACGTGGAAGATGGGTTCAAGGCCCAAAGACCAAGGAGAAGGCACTAAGCCCACATAGTGAGGGCAACATGGTAAATAAAGAGTCATCTCATAAGAAATGACGTTGATATAATTAGGTTAAATTCTAGGGGCATAATTGTAATATTATAGTTTCATAGGAAGGGTTAGGACAATAAATTCATAACCTCTTCTTCCTCCAGTTTTCTCTTAATAGGTATTTTTTTTTCCATGAGCTAAATCCATAGAGTCTTGAAAATGAACATCACTCAGGGGGGATTAGTCTACAATGAACTTGAAATAAAGTTAAAATTTCAATTCATCTTAAATGAATTAATTCAACTTCAACTCATCCTTGGGTGTTAGTGTAGACGAGTTCAAGTGCACCGGAAAACAGATTCCAGTGTTAGTGCCCCAAATGAAAAATATGATATAAACAAGAGAATGAGTAACTTTTTATAATATATTTAAATATATACCTAAACAGATAATTAACCAAAATAAACACAGTTACTACCCTTATAAGTGATTTAATGTGTAGTATTAAAATATATTCATAAACTAATTAATGAAAGACTATATTATATTATTTAATGACTATAGTTTATTATAAATTAATATAATAATTATGTGTGACTAGAATAAATTAAAAATATATATATATTATTTTATCAATGACATAATATATATTTTTACATATTATTAATTAATAATATATTACACAATATTTAAAACTACTGGTTTAATTAATTATAGCAATGGGATAATTAAAGTAAAATAATTTATCAAATGTTTACTTTAACAATATTTTAATTACAACTATTAAATCACTAATTTAATACAATAGTTATAAAATGAATATACTGAATAAATAAAAATATTTGTTTTATAAATAACAAAATATGGATAATGAAGTTATGACGTGGTTTAATTTTTCCTAACTTAGGAAAAATTAAACCAGCAACGTCATCCTCATGACGCCGATAATGGTGGGAGACAACAACGGGCCAGTAGGCAACGACGATGGAGGCGACACTCCAACGGTACGCCGAGAGGGAGAAGAGGGGGGCAAAAAAATTCATTAGGAGAGGAAGGCCGAGGGAGAGGGAGAACAGAGGGATATGAGGGAGAAATTTTCGTTTGGGGGGAGGTAAAAACACGTCCCACACGCGATTCATGTGGATGATTCACAAAATAGGTATGAAACATGATTCCCCTGTTTTTACCTGAGATCATTACTTGACGTGATTCAAATGAAGATGAGATCATTTAGGACTAACGGCCTAATCGAATGAACGGAGTAATGCGGGAGTAATTCGTGTCTGACTAAGTAGCAAATTCTCTGGTTGACATTGGAAAAGTATTAGCACGTAAAATAATTCAGTAATTGCATCTTCCGTTATACGTATAATCAAATAGTAGAGTCAAAATTAAATCTCCGAGAAAACTACTCCAATCTCAAATTATATGATATTATAGCTAAGAAAACAAAACATAATTGGACATTATAGGAGACATATATGAAAAAAAATACTCCACATAAGAGATGAAATAAATCGTCATATACCAAAATTACCTTAATATCTCGATGAATTAAAGCTACACCATGTATATATTCTACTGCATATGACTTCAGTTGCATAAAATCTAGCACCAGCCTTTAAAAGATGCCCTTTCTACCGTCAAAGAAAATTTTTTTAATGATGATCAAGATAGATGCCACCTCGAGAAAGGAAATGTAAGTTCATTTGCATGCAATGGATACCCTGGTTATTTGATGAAAAAGCTCTCCACCTTCACATAATTCCAGGGCCATATCTTGAATGAAATAGTGAGCAAGACAAGCAAGGCAATCAATTCAATTTGGGAAAATAGTCAGCAATCTCTACACTACAACTTTAGAATGGAAAATGATGGATTCTAAGGCTCATTCAGGTTTCCCTTTCGGAACATCTGTTAAAGACAACATATTAATGGCGACTTCAAATATGAATGTAGGGTCTACTGAACCCAGGAAAGGCTCCAGATGTGAAACCACATTAGAAACACACACAAACCTCTCTGCACAGTCCGAGGTTCTTACTCGTAGAGAGCTTCTGATAGACCTCCACAACACCTGAAGCCACAATTTTCATTGCATAAACGATAGGAAAAACCGTGTCCTAAAACTCTCTATCGGAAGAACCAAAGACCTTGCCATTGAAGTATTTCCTCGTCTTCCGAACAAAGTCTACAATATAAGCAACCCAATTCGATTTTATAGCTAAAGAATTTTCACTATCTATAACCTTATCAACTGCCAACCTGCTCATTCTTTTCGAATCAAACTTCTGAAACAACCTCCCAACCGATTCAAACACAACTTTGGAGATAGAATCGGATCGATCCCACATATTCTGCCGTATGCATTTTCTAAAATTTGTAAATCGATCCAGCAAAATAGAATTACGAGACCATCTGTGGGGAGCATGGAATCGAGGGTTTCAGTGACGGAGAAGCGGAGATCACCACTAGGAGAGTTAAAAGCAGTTGTAAAGGAAGAGGAACAGGCGAGGAAGAGGCAAAGGCAAAGGCAAAGGCTTCACAAGGCGAAGGGTGGGAGGGGTATTTATTTATAAAGAAGTCTCGTTCATATGATCAATGAAAGGTATTTATTTGAGAGGTTTTAACTTTTCTATTTTAATACATCTCAACCTTTCTGTCATTAACAACAAGAAACACTGCCAATGTTTAGTAAAGAGAATCCATATTTGGCCGGGTTGATGTAGACAACCCAAGTTAGGCCAAATTCAAGGTGACCCATCTCAACCTAGTTACCTCTATTCTGTCTCTTTTTATAGGTGTCGTCTTTGATGTCCCATGAAATATCCTAATTACCCCCAGTCTCCGTTCTTTGGTCGATTTCTCTTTTTTAGAGCTCGACAGTTGACGTCTCTTGAAGGCAGGGCCAAAACCGTAAATACTTCCCAAACTGAGGCCCTGATTCGTAGACATAATTACTTTTCGCGTCTTCCCGCTTCTCGTATTCGACGTCCAAATACGAAATGTCAGTGGTCATACTCAGGAGCAGAACAAAAACCTTCTCCATTAAGCAAACTGCTCTTTCCACCCAACTTCGATCGTCCCCCTTTTTGACTTTTAGTCTTCCGGCCGTACGATTCCTTTGCCTTTTCCTGAGATCTAAACCTCGCTGTAGACGATGTAGTCTCCGAGAAGACTGAAGTCTTTGCGTGCCTCTGTTGATCGTGAAGATAGTGTTCTTGTGAGCATCTGGTGATCATCTCCTCCGCTCTCATATTTGAAATCTACCATGACATACTCCCTGTATGATTTTAAATTTTTGATTTTCTTTCCTTGATTATGGATAGTCTTACAATTCTGAACTAGATCACTGAAAGGTGCCGGGAGTTCATTTCGTTTTTCACTCTTTAATTTCATACTTGTGTCTTCATCGAATTGTTGTTTCTTGCTTTGTAACTTCAATTTCTCTTTTCGTTTTTTCTCAAGGTCGCTTGATTTTTTAGTTTTAGTTTTTAACATGGCGTGAGTAGCCAGCAGTGTCATCGGATGTTTGTTGGATGATTATAACAAACTCTTCAATGGAAATCAAGTGCATGATACAATGAAGCCTTGCATCTGCTAGCATGGAACTCTCTAGTTAACTCCGGTACTTTTTCTTGCTTTTTGTAGGAAATGCCATTAATTGTTTCGCTGTGAGCTTCAAGTTGTCTTTTTTATATCAAATACGTATATGTGCCATATATACATGTGCTAAGTCAAGCTCGTGTGAATGACCTTGCAATAGATTTTAATGTTGCTCTCAAAAGTCAACCTTTTGCAGGACCATCTGCAACATATATGTCAAATGACACAATGTTCTTAAATTTTGGAAAACAATCGGTGGTATGTTTCTCAGCATAACAATTTGGGGTCCAGTAATCTATAAATTTCTTGTGCAAAGCTCCTAGGAGAATGTGAGCAATTCTTAAAAGCTTGGTTTAAACTTTTTTATCCTAAACTGTGATTTTCTGCATCTGTCTTAGGTTGCTCATAATCTCAGATACTTGATCTTCTGGTTTCTTGAGTAAATCGCAGCTAGAGAACACACTGGCTTTAACACTCTTGATTAAGATGTTGGTTTACTTAAAAAGTTCTTGTAGTGTATGAAGTGTTAGTAATGACATTGCTCTAGCACCTGCTTTTTTATTCTTAGTTCCCTGTTGTGGATGTGAGTCATAACTGGTTCTAAACAAATGCGTGTCTAGTACCATATTGAATTATGTTGTTTCAAACTCAAGTTTTTTGCTATTTCCAATGATTATTTTGTAATCATTTTATGTTGAGCTTATACTTGGCAGGTGTCATGGCTGGTTCATCTGTCTTGGAGTCGGCTCTTCAAGAAATACTTATTGTAGTCAAACCTTCAGAGGACGATCGATTGACACGGTTGAATGTCATCAATTACTTCAAAGGAGTAGTTCAAACTGTCGAAAGTTTGAGAGGTATCTGTCTGAGAACTGTTTAAAGTGAGTTTTTTTTTTTCTGGATTGTGTGTGAAGCTCTATCTTATTAAAGTGATTTTTGTTTTCTGGATTGTGTGTGTTTGGAGTCGGGTATTTTTCCTTTTTTTTTGCCATAACCTAAGGGTTAATGGTTTCTACAGTTAATTAGATCAGTTTTATGAAAGATTTTTGTCCTTAAAGGGTTCTACTGTTGGGATTATCCCAATTTCTGCCTATGCAGGCCCTGCACTATTTGTGCAACTCCTTATGAAAGTGATGTCATCCTTGGGGTTATCGATTGAATTTTGGTCTATTGGTGACTAAGTTGGTTTGAGATGCACTTGTTTGCTATTTTCCTATCCTAATTGCCTTGTGTGAAGCCTGCATAATCTGCACATACCTATTGTTGACTTTTGTGAGAATTTGAGATGGCAGATTTTTGTGAAATGTACACCGACTAAGGAGACAAGTTATTCAGATGGAAAGGACACAATTGTAATAACTACAAAAAATTTGAATGGTTGGAATTACTTAAGCTGGTCAAAATTAGTTCGGATATATTTAAAAGCCAAGATGAAGAGAAAATGCGTGACAGATGATCCTCCTGTTCTAGTAAATGATGATTGGGAAGCTATAGACAACCAAGTAATGACTTGGTTGCTTAATAGTATGGATGTCAAACTTGGGAACCAAGTTATGAATTGTCAAACAAAAAAGGTGATTGGGACATTTCTCGAGTTCATGTATGCATAGAAAAGTAATTTATCAAGGATTTATGAGCTCTATGCTCGATTGTTTAGTTTAAAGAAGGGCAGCAGGAAGGTTATTGATTACTATAATGAGATGTGGAGTACCTTATGGCAGATTAGTGTATACCACCTTATTACCGTTGATGTCAATCAACATAGATAACAAAAAATACAAATTTATGTTGCAAAATTTCTGGAAGGTCTTGACCCCGAGTATAATGCAGTACAAGCCTACTTCAGATGAGGTTCCTTCGCTCCCTAATGAATTTAATAGGGTTATGCATGAATCAACAGTGGTTCACATAGTAGTAAGGAACCACCTATTTTGTCCTTAATATTCAGTATGGGTCTAGTCTCTTAGAGGCCAATTTTGGTTATGGTGGTAGAAGCACAGGACAAAGCTGAGAGGGCTCAGGTCATGGCAGTGGTAGAGGTGGTAGACAGTTTGTCTTTGTGGGTGTACCAACCATGTTTTATACAAATGTTGAGAGAAGTTTGGAAAACCAGTATGGACAAACTGGAGTTTTTTTGGGAGTAGCGAGACCTCTACAATTTCAAAGGATGGCCCTATTGACTTCAACTTCTACGTTTGACCTCACTCTGCTCCTACATGTACGTCCAATGGCTTGTTATTAATTCTAGTGCATCATCTCATATGTTAGGTATGTCTTCATTTGTTTTCAAAATCTTAGTCAATCCTCGTCCTGTAAATAAATTACACTTGTTGATTGCTCATCTTTGTTGGTTAGTGGAGTAGGTTCTATTTACCCCACTTCTTCTTTGCTTTTTTCTGTAAGCCATATCACAAAGTCTTTGAATTACCCAGTAACCTTCTATCCTACTCTTTGTGTATTTCAAGACATCCAGATGAGTAAGATGATTGATTTAGGGCATGGGAGAGATGGATTATATCGCTTGGAGGATTCCTCTTCACATGCATCTTATGCGCTTCTGTTAAGCACCTAGCCAATACTACCCAAAAGACCGGCCTGTTAGGTAGCGGAAAGCCAAGTACTTAACCCCAGGATTATAACAACTTTATGTCAATAATACACCCTTCCAGTGGCATCTTCAACTAGGTCATTCTTGTCTAGCGAAGTTATCCCCTTTATGTTTTTTTGCATTGTCATCTCAATCTCCGTTTCTGTGCAAGTCCTGTTAGATAAGGAAGTGCCGATGACACCATTTCTTCCTAGTTAGTCTTTTAGTCATAGTCTTTTGAAAATAGTTCATTCTAATGTATGGAGACCATGTCCTGCTGTTAGTGCTTTTGAATATAAGTATTTTGTGTCATTTATTGATGATTTTAGTAGATTTACATGTGTATATCTCCTATGAGAGAAGTTTGAAGTGTTTGATATATTTTTGAATTTTATAATGAAATAAAGACTTGATTTGATGCTTCACTTTGTGTTTGCATACAGACAATGAGTTTGAGTTTATGAAAATTAAGAAAGTAGAGAGAGAGGAATTGAAGGAAAGAAGAAGGGAGAAGACTTTGAGAAGAGAGCTTTTGAGAAGACTTGTTGACAACCCCCTCATCTATTTTATTAAGTGAAACAAATACAAAATTATATAATTGCCTTTGTACACTTAAAATCACTAAAAACCATTTTATCTCCCAATATACATATTAAACATGAAGAACAAAATGATGAAGTTCTCAGGAATTACAGCCAATTCTTTTATCAACGTATATTATTTCACTGTAGCTGTTGCTTGAAAGTTTAACTTCTTAGAGATTGATTTCATATGTTTAAAAATACTAACAATTTTAACAGGTGCTACTGTTGAACCATTTGGATCATTCATTTCTAATCTCTACTCTAAATGGGGAGATTTAGATATTACTGTTGAGCCATTGAGAATCTCTTCATCAGTTGAGAGAAGCCGCAAGCAGAATTTACTAAGGGACATAATGAGAGCACTGCAAAGGAGAGGTAGTTTCTCATCACCTCATAGTTTCATTAATCCTTAACTTTGATCTACAAAGCTGTGTTTTCAAAACAGAACCAGCCATCAAACCGTAGGCATTGCTGGTTCCAATCTAACTGGCCCAGATAGAGCAGGTTCAACCAGTGCTTGGGCAAAAATGGGATGCTAGTTAGTAGTTAAACGTTCACCAAGACCTGTTATAGGTCAATCCTTCGAATCCTTCCCCCAGCACAAAATATTTTCCCCTTATCTATTGATCTAATAGGTCCAACCGTTCTGGTTTACTGGTTGAACTGGTTCAGTCAGCTGGTTTCTTTTGTTTTACTTGAAATTGTTTCTTCCCTAACTGGAAAGGACTGCAGTTCTGGTTCAGCTCAGTTGAGCCAACCAGTCCGGGCCCCTGGGTCCTTCCCCCCTCTCTCCCCAACTCGGTGGGTCATTACACCATTCATCAAAAAAACTTTAGTTAAGAATCCTTGGTTCATTGTTATATTCTCCCCCCTTTCTACTAAAGTGCTTGAGAATTAGATTTGGGTGATTTTAAGTTGCTGTACTTCTTTATCTTAAGTGAGGGGTACTTCTGTAATTTACCAAATGAAGCTATATTGTAAACAAACTTTAAGACATCGTGGATCACATATCTTGACAACTTCTTTCTTTTGGAATATCCTCTTTCTTGTTATTTCTTTCTCTTCTTCTTCAAATTCATCTCTCGTCGTTTTGCAATCTCTTCTTCAGTCTTGTACTTGCTGCAGTATATAAATCTTTCAATCTCTTTTTAGTTTATCAATTTGCCTCTAATTAAACTCAAGGAGAGAGCTTTTTCAAAGAAACTGAAGGAATGAGACCTTATGATTAAAAAATATGATTATAGAAAATCAGCAAGAATCTATAATAATCTAATTCCACATGATATCTATAATAAAACATTTTTCGTAAAGTGACCATCTACTTTCTGTTAGCAGATGGTGTTGTTAGTCTAATATTTAAATAGATGGTCTTGACAGCTATAGCAGAAGGTTAGTGGATTCTAGTTGATCAAAAGATTATGCAATCTTTTCGCGGACCACATTTCTCAAGTCATCTTTCATAAATGCCTTCTGACTTTGGCTTTCCAAATGTTGACTTCACAGACAGATGTTGCTGTTGATTTGTGCAAAAGAAAGTATTTTGTAATGCAAGGCATAAGAAAAGCAGCATTGCAATTGATTGTGTTTATCTCCTTTACTTAATTTAGTATATGATTAATTATTAAGAAACAGAGATTGCAATTGATTGTGTTTTTCTAGTATGTGGTTAAGTAATATTGCTTTGAAGCTCCTTTCGGTGAAAAAACACATCAGGTGTCTTTTCTTGAGAATCTCAAAACATGTGTTTTTTTTATAATGTTGGAAAATTTTAGATGTTTTCCTTTACAATTTCCTCTATATAGCTGCTAAAGAATGTTTCAAACTTGTATCTATTGATAGCAATAGAACTGAGAAACTGTGCCTTATGTTAGGGCGATGCAAATTAAGTGTTCAATGCATTATATTTTCTTACCCTAGCTGCCATCTACTCACAATCCGAATACCCCCTAGCAATGCTTGCTTACTATAGTTGCTGGTTTTCTATCTCTTTTTTCTGTTTGAATTTCTACTTAAATAAGCTAACAGCTCCATAAGTAGTATATTCAACCTAAAAGCAATCCGTGACACATAATACATTTTCTTGATAGGAGTGTAGTTTTGTTCATGGTCATGTGTCATTGACTACAGCCTCTGAATCTGACTTGCTTACTATTGTTCTTTTAAATCTTTGGTTGTTGTACTATGTACTAAATAACTAAAACAAATTCTTCTGGCATATCATTTGACATGTTTCTGATTTTCAGATTTTCTTACTTAGGCTGGCATCCAGTGAAGGTTTATTGAGCTTCATTTTCACCAACAATTTGTATTTGATTTCTTTCTTTTTAGTATTTGAATAGCATGGTCATTCTCCATGTCGAGAAACATATTTGGGGGTGCTTTGGTCATTTGTCACTAAGCGCATAGTGTGAATGGTCCCTCTCCCTTATCTGGTTTCTTAGTATCAGAGTGTTGGGTTTGATTTATCTGTATATATCCAGAATAGGTTAAGTTATAAGTTATGGCAAGAAGGGCAATCTTACACTTGTTCTTTATTTTTTTTTAGTTAAAAGATACGAAGGGACAAAAGGGGTTGAGCCCAACCGCTGGTTCAGTCTCTTTCAGTTCTGTGGGCAATGTTGTCATTATTCTCTGTTTTTCTTAAGCAAAAGATATTAGGGGACAAGTAGGTTGAGCCTGACTTCTCATTCAATCTATCCTAGTTCTGCGACAACTGTTATTTATCTCCCTTAAAAAAAAAAAATCTTTGTTATTTATCTCTGCTCTTGCCTCTTAAACCTTCAAATTTAACTCTATTTCTTAATTAATTTCTTCCATGGCTTAAATGGTTGAAATTTTTCCTGTTCTTCTCTGCAGGTGTACATAAATTGGAATTCATTCCAAGGGCGAGGGTTCCTCTTTTAAAATTTGAGAGCAATCAAAGTATTTCATGTGACATCTCGATTGATAATCTTCTGTGTCAAATCAAATCCAAATACTTTTTGTGGATAAGTGATATAGATGAACGGTTCCGTGATATGGTTTTGTTGGTCAGTTGTATACTTGTTTATTTACCAATCGTATCAGTAACCTGATTGCTTGTCAGTGATGGATATTTTTCACACGATTTTCATATGTAGGTCAAGGAATGGGCGAAGGCACAAGGCATAAATGACCCCAAAAATGGCACATTTAATTCATATTCACTTACTTTACTGGTTATCTTTCATTTACAGGTAAATTCTGTAATATTCTTTTTATAAGGCTATGAAACATTAAGAAATTCTTCTTCCATTTGGGCCAAAGCATGTACTTTGTCATTGAGGATGTTTACACCTTACCACTATTATTTGAATTGACGGGGTTGTGTTGTCTATCGGGAGAATAATGATTTCATCTCATAAGTGGTATGAACACTGCCACTGACTAATGTAAGATTCAGTAACTCAAATGGAGTGAAGAAGTCTCTGAAACGTCCCATTCTTTTACTGATTTAGTTCCTGTTGCATCCTAGGTTTCTTGTTCTTGAAAGTTCGATGTTGCTTGCTGCAATATTTAAGTCTTTTTTTGGTTTTAAAGCTAATAAGTGTAGTTACATGAGGTATGTTGCTGAGAAGTTCCTGTGCCTGTTGATTGCAGACATGCAAGCCATCAATATTACCTCCGCTGATGAGCATCTTTGATGGAAATATTGCCGATCTTATCGGTACAAAGAATTTACAAGATTCAGTAATTGATGGGAGTGCCTAACTGCTTGTCTATTATCTTATCGACTCAATAACAAGAATTTATGGAGGCTTCAATTGTGGAGTTAATCTGAGTTTTGTTTATGAGGTGGAGTAGTTTCTAAGAAGTGCTGAGTGTCTGTAGTTATATCTCTGTAGGAATGCGGTCACATGCTTCAATCGAAACTACTTGTGCTGTAAACATAGCAAGGTTCAAACGCGAAAGATACAGAAGAAATCAAAGCACACTGTCTGAACTGTTTGTTTCATTCTTTGAGAAGGTAATCGTTGTGTCATGTACTCTAAATATTGCTGGTTATAGAAATGGTTCCTTTGTGATGTTTAAATGTCTTTGAAAATCTGATAGATTCCTGCAGATACTGAAATCTGATAATGGTTTAGTCATAAACCAGAGGATGGAAAAGGGAAAGAAAAGAAAAGAAATATGAGTGGAAATGTTTATGGAGAGAGGTAGTGAGAGTTCACACGGATTTTTATTTATTCTACAAACTTTGTACAAGACCAACATACTCCAGGGATGACTTGCATGAACGAGTTATTTATATCATATATTTCAACAGATATGGGTTGTATCTGTGTTTCTATCAGGGTATATTGCATATCATCTTCCTAGAATCTGAAATGGAGGATTGATCTAAACAATACCTACATAATTAGGAAGGCACTGTGATGATGATAATGTGCGATTTTTCTCTGGTATTCCAATGTTTTTTAATTTTTGAGCATTGAATATTTTCTAGTGCAAAGTGTGATTGCCTCATTGTACCTAGGAGTATACTAGTTTTTTTTGTTTTTTTTATTTTTTATTTTTATAAAGGTAGGTGTATACTAGCGGATACCACCAAATATGTAATTTAATCGTGACATTTAAAAATGTGTATGATTTGGGTTACTCTTTGAATTTGTGTTGAATGCCTAAGTTTTTATTGAAATCTCACTTTCTTTCCAAAACTTTTCTTTTATTCTCTGTATCTTACAGTTCTCCATGATTAAGACACATTCAGCAGAACATGTTATTTGTACATATACTGGAAATTGGGAACGCAAACGGAATCAATCCAGATGGATGAGGACACCCTCGCCAATACTTGTAAGGCATTTAATTATGTGCACTTCAGTGCTTTGAACTGATCAACCAAATAATCTTTTCAATGATGATTAACTTGTCTGACCTTTTAAGGGAGATACAGGGTAAATAGACATATTGACCTCATTGATCATGCTGGAGTCTTTCAAACCGGGATTGCAGAAAAAGGAAACTGGAGTTTTGTAAAAATTATATGGTGCTAATTTATTATTTGAATTTAGTTGTCCAGGTTGGCTCAAGGATTGAGGTTCAGAATTATTATTAACCTCATTATTTGGTAACTGAACTAGGTGTTTGGACTCTTGATACGTTGACAATGACATTCAGTATATTTTAATGAGGAAACTTGTTACTAATTTAATATTTTTATACATAAGAACCTATGTAACGTTTTGACTTTTGAACTGTAATGTTTATGCCTACTTCACATTTGTTGGTTGCAGATCGAGGATCCATTTGAGCAGACAGAGAATGCTGCAAGATCTGTTGGTTCATTTGACCTGACAAAGATTGATGAAACTTTTCAGGAGACTCACGATAAACTTTCATCTGTATTATCGAAGAACTCTTTGATTCCCATTCTGGTTAGGCCAGAAATTTGTCGACTGCTTGGAGTAAGAGCTCCACAACGTGATCTGTCTCCTTTACAACAACTTCTGCGAGACTTTTACGTATAGCCCTCCATCTCCATCTGTGAGGACTAACAGGGCGATGCAAATGTGGGGGTGAAGGTACATTTGATCAGTGATCAGCTGTTATTTGCGACAGTTAATATCTAGTTCAAATTCAGTTGGAGCTGTCTGATAGCTTGGGTTGTTCTGGGAAGCCAAGATACTGTACTTTGATCTTTTTAACTGGATTGTCACCGTATGCTAGCTTAATGATCAAAACTGATAGTAGGGTTATCCGTGATTGCATAGATTATTATAAACAAACTCCTCAAGTCTTGTTGGGGGAGGTTCGAGATGGCTTTTAGAAGCTCATAATGCTGGTGTCGGTCTTCTGTGGTAAGGGATTAGTTAAAAGTCTTTATTTGCAGATTTGGTGGTGGCAGACCCATGTGCTCCCTTCCATCTATTCAATTTGCACAATTGGTTATCACAACCGTTGACCATTATTATCAAAATTGTAACTTAAATCCTAGAAAGTTGGTTGAGTTCAATTTGAGTGTTTTAACTGTGAAAACAAGCAGTAATCAGGTTTGAGAGACACACTCCAATAGATTTCTTTCCTAGTGACCCAAACCACTTCAACATTTGAACATTTCTAATGGCATGATCTAAATAACTAAATAGACCTAAATAAACTTGCCTTTGCGACATTTTACGTCATTTTTGCCCATATAAATTCTCCTACTACACTTGCTTGAGAGCTCAATTTTGTCCTATTAATGTACTCTTTTATAGAAGGTTTTACAACCCATTGTTGAAAACCTTAAAGTTTCCTTATAGGAATGATCAAACAGATAATTTTTCTTCCAAAATGGCATCATGAACTGCAGTTAGAGTACGGCTGCGAGGGCGCACAACTGCTGAACCCTTCTTTGGCGGCATAAGAATCCTTCGTGTAGCAATCAGTATTACATCCTAGCACAACATATAAGCATTAAACAAAGGAAAATCATAACACCAGATCAGACCACAGATATAACACTGAAAGAAACCAGTAAAGTGCGACCAATTTCTAAACAGATGAACTGTGCATTGTACCCCAACATCATCGAAAATGATGTTCACGAGACTCCTACAGAAAGTGGAGCTCACCTTGCCACTAAACTTCTTCACTAGTTCTCGCACGAGCCTCACATGAATCTTTCGGAAAGCTTTCCTCAGTCTATAGGGAACATTAAGAACAACAGCTTTGCGGTTTCCGGTAACATCTGTTGAGATTTCTTCCTATATATAGAAAGATATTCTTTCCTTATTCGTAAAAATCTTGTAATCCCTGTAATCTCTCTCAATTCTTTCGTGTATAGATTATTACAATCTGTAAATCGGCTATTTAAGTCAAACGATGTGAATAACAATACAACGAAAATTGAAATCTTATTTTTGAGTTAGTATCA
This sequence comes from Aristolochia californica, assembly GCF_029961685.1. Taxonomy (NCBI): domain Eukaryota; kingdom Viridiplantae; phylum Streptophyta; class Magnoliopsida; order Piperales; family Aristolochiaceae; genus Aristolochia; species Aristolochia californica. The sequence goes on from NW_027181771.1 coordinate 28,979,111, forward strand.
GAGTGGGAGAATCATTATCCTTCTCCTTCCAGTCGCCGAAGAACAGAGCAGAAGCTCTCTGTTTTCTGCTCTGTAACAGCATTGTTCAGTGCTCCCGTATTAATATCGGTTGTCACCGTGAGAAGCACCATCGTCACCCTACTCCGGCGGAACTTCTGAAAGACGCCGACGACTCCAGTCGAGCCACCGCTCTGCCTTCCAACAACCCGCTTCAACGGTCTCAATGGATAACTTCCAGTCGTCGAAGAATAGAGCAGGTCTGCTCTGTAGTTGCCATGAACAACACTGTTCAGTGCTACCGTATTTATTTCAATCGTCACCATGAGAAGCACCGTCGTCACCCTACTCCGGCGGAACTTCCGAAAGACGCCGACGACCGCATCCGAGCCAACGCTCAGCCTTCCAGCGACCTGCATCAACGGTCCCGACGGAGAAGAAGTTTTCTTTCCTCTCGGTCATTGCCGTAAACAAAAGACCTGTCGCCCAAACTCCTGCAGGACTCATGAAAGTCACTGACGAACTACAACCGAACCACCAGCCCGACGAAGGAGGAGCTGCATCAGCGTCTCGACGAAGAAGACAAAAGAGGCACGAGAAAAAACTTTCCGCTTAGCTTAGGCCAAACTAGGTCAAATTTTTTTATTATTCTACCGACCAGAACTCGGACCAGACCACAATCAAAGGCCAAACTAGGTCAACCCGGCGACAAAAGCGAACCGGACCAATTCTCGGACCAGACCAAAAATAGAGACCCAAACTGGGTCAACGCAGCTGCAGGAAGTGGGTTGGACCAATATTTTTGGGTGATTTTATTCTGATCACCGCCAATCACCTTGCATCATGTCGAAGGAATCAACACCGATTATTCATGTTTAATCCAAAAACTCTGGTTTTACAGCCAGCGTTATTCTTACCGAAGTAAACTATGATGTATGGTCCCAAATCATGGATATGCAAATTACAGGATGTGAGAAGTTTGAATATATTATGGGAAAAACACATCTCCCACAAGAAACTGATGCTTCCTATATGAAGTGGTATGCTGAAAATCAAAAAGTTAGGGGTGGTTGCTAACCTCTATGTCACCAGATATTATGAAGCGCTATATTTGGCTGCGCACCGCACTCGAAATCTGGAATGCTCTGGCCAAAACTTTCTACGATGGGTCAGATGAATCACAACTTTTTTCATTGAATTAGAGAGTTTTCTCCACCAAACAAACTGGTCGCCCTCTGTCAACATATTATGGTGATCTTATGGAAATTTTCCAAGAACTTGATCATCGTGATAGGATTATAATAAAAGATCCTGATGATGTTATCACCTATAGAAAATCTGTTGAAAGATTGCGTGTACACATTTTCTTAAACGGATTGGATGCAGAATTCGAACAAATTTGAGGCAAAATTCTCAGAAAGGACCTGATATTGGATCTTGAAGAAGCCTAGGCTTACATACGTCGTGACTCTATTCCCAGAACAACTTTAAATAGTGAAGTTGATCATGTTGAGTCACCTGCAATGGTGGCACATCGAACTTAGCCTAAAACAGCTCGACCAACTGGTCCTACTAGTTATCAAAATCAGGCATCAAGATCTCAGAATCGCAACTATGAGATTGGAACAACAAAACCAGAGCGTATTTGTAGTCACTGTGATGAGACTGGGCATACAAAATCATGATGCTATTCGTAGAATGGTGGGATCCTACCAAAACGCCTCGCAAACGGAACTCTAAACCAAATAATCATGCTTCCGTTGTAGTAGTAGAACCCTCCACCTCTCACACTATTGGAAGATGGGCCCATGCTCACACGACCAAGGAAGACCCACATATCCAAGTGTGTTGGAAGATGGGCTCAAGCCCATAAGATATGGGACCCACCATGATCACATGAGGTGGCATAAGAAGTCTTACACAATAAGAAATCTAACAAAGCCACAATTATTATGGAAACAGGTCTCCTAGAGGAGTTTCAGTTTAAAGATGTTTTGGTCATGTTAGTCTTCTATTTATATTGGGTTATTTAATTATGGTAGAACTTATTTTTAACTGTTAGAGTTTGGGTGTAATTGGGACAAGGGTAATTTAATTGTAATTGAACTCTACTACTTTTCTCTATTATAAATAGTGGTTCATTTACTCTAATTATATTAAGTCAATGAAGTATTTATCTTTTCCATAAATTTAGCTTGGTATCAGATAAGGTTTTGTGAGTTGACTCGGTCAACCCACAAAGGTAATGTGATTTTTTCTGATCTATTATCTCTAACAGTTTAGGTTCGTATTTTATTTCTCTCTTTTTAGTCCCTATACCCGTTTTTTTCTTTGCGTTATCACCTCTATACAAGGGTTTTCATATTGAATATTATGTATTTACGGAAAGTTATTCGAATCTACTTCCTAAGGAAAAATGAATTTTTGTAATCAGATTTATCTACAAAGAGAAATCAATATTTGAAACAGCAAAGGTTAGATTGCAAAAGAGGTTCGTGCAGCAGTAGAAAACTTCAACTTCCGAGCTATTTTATGCTATCAAGAATGAAGCTTTATATGAAAATTATATATTTGTTGATTTTTCAGGACTCCATGATTTAGGTTATGGAGAAAAATGAGAGAGACACCATTGGGAGAAAACAGGAGGTTATGGACTTGATCCAAACCCTCCCCCATAATGTATATTTATAGATATCAAAATTACCAATATTACAAGTATACCCTTCACCCTAATAAGAGTGAAGAAGAGACAGGAAACGTAAACTAATTACATCAGTGCCACCCTAATTACATCATATATTACAACACCCCCTCAAGCTGGGAGGTAATAGCAATGATTCCAGCTTGGACCAAATAACATAAATGTAATAATAATCTCCTCCATCATGTTGTCCCAACGATAAGTATGAAACTGGACACAAACTCTCAAAAGGTAAAATGGGTGAGAAAACATAAGTCGAAACCAAACTCGAAGGATTTCGAACGCATTTAGTGACAATAATCACTAAAGTGGGTAAAACCTATCATTCACAAGACGACGATAAAAACCCATCGGTACCAATAAAAAGTCTCAATAGATTTTAAACACCCATATGAATAAAAGGGACAACCAAAGCAATGTTTTAAAAAGGATTGGCCAATAAGGGTAAGTGAGAGTAAAATAAAGGATGGTAGGAGAAAGACTGCCAAAGGGTAATGGGTAATGGGTAATGGGTAAAGAGGAATATACAATGCTAGGGCCACCATGTGATTTATTTTTCTAAGAAATTCAAAATTTGCATAAAACGAACCATTGCCAACGATAGTCAGCAAATAATGAATCCAAGGCAAGCAACCGAGGAGTTGTTCTTCAGAAATAATGTCTCAATCAAAGAGACACAATAGCAGCAATGGAAATGGGCTAATGCCCAGAAACATGCACCATATGTGCAGTTGTATAATAGCGGATAACCGATAAATAATAGAGGTCCTTAAAAATAATAAGGACATGAAATAGTCCGCAGTAAGTCCATCAGTAAATAAGGAAGTTACACCAAATCTAGGTAATAATCCAAGATAATAATCCAGGCGGAGAAAAAGAATCAAGGAGTCGCACTAAGTCAAATAGTAGACTTATATAGCCGAGTCATGGAAAATATGTATGAACTTGCGAATTGACACATATACCGAGGCATTTTTTCCTGAGTCAGTTTGACCCGGGCCCGAGTTGACTCGATTGATCCAACTCGCTGGGTTAACCCGAGTGGAGCAGAATGAGTCAGCGCCCGCCCGCTGGGTTAACCCGGCTAAATAGATGACTCTTTGGTCTCGGGCAGAAGAAGCTTGGCACGACACACTGGTTTCCGAACATTGCGGAAAGCCAGAGAAAATCACGGTAGGATTCCATACACAATGGGCGATTCCGAGGAGGCCGTTCGGACTGTCAGGTTAGCGCGTACGAACCGAACAGTGCCGGAGCTCAAATCCTCTTGGGGCAACAGGGTCGTCTTCCCCTCGCGGCAGCACAACAGAATGTAAATAATCCAGCATATTAATCGGCGTGAGAGGATTTTCCGAAAAATATTTTCAAAGATATTCGAGGACTTTCTAATCGCAACAGTGCGTCCTTCTCGGCTCCGAAGAGATCGGGAGATCTCATGCGACAATCATGACAGGAGATCTCAGAGAAGCAGCGGACGAACAATAGTGTCAATAACTGGATAAACAACAACAAATATTCTTCTCCACGGTGCCGAAAAGAGCGGCCGACTGAACTTCAAAACAACAGCGAAAGAGACTTTCCAATCAATGATAAACTCCTGATAAACAAAGACGGACTCGCTGAAGGGCAGCAATGCCGGGGAAGACGAGCACTGCTGGAAGGGAAGACTCGTCTCTGTTGCAACTCTTCTTTGTTCTATGGTAGTACAAACAGTGGCCACTTGCGTTCTCCGACAGCGTGGCAAAAAAATCGACAAGATGCCAATCTCTGTTTCCTATCCGACGGAGCAGGGAAGACGGCTTCCGGATTAACAGAGCAAGAATAAAGAAAGTACCATAAGTGATGGCAGGAGGCAGTCGACGAGAACCAGAATGGAAACCGGACAATGCAGCAGATGCTTTAATTTATGACTTTCCACAATAATATCCAGAATAACAACGAAGGAAACTTTCTGATTGATGATAACCTCCCGTAAGCGGAAGAACAGCGATGCCAAATGATCAGAACAAAAATATTTTATTGAAATGATGGCAGATGTTACCAGAAATACGCATTAGCAGAAACGTAGTTCCATTAACAATGTAAAAAAAAAAACAGTAATATGAGCAAAGAAGGAAATATTTTCTTTTTCTAGAACACCATAGATACGAGTCTTGAAAATCAAAGCTGATTTAGGTCATTGAGAAAAATGAGAGAGACACCATTGGGAGAAAACAGGAGGTTATTGACTTGATCTAAACCCTCCCCCATAATGTATATTTATAGATATCAAAATTACCAATATTACAAGTATACCCTTCACCCTAATAAGAGTGAAGAAGAGACAGGAAATGTGAACTTATTACATCAGTGTCACCCTAATTACAACATATATTCCAACAATATCAAAAGAAAGATCTCTAGGAACACTGTCATTACCTCCCAGCTTGAGGGGGAGAAGTACAAAAAGTACAAGAAAGAGCAAAGAAAATTGAATATCAAGAATCCTGACTCGCAGTAATAATTGTGATACTCGCATCGGATTACTTCATGGGTCCTTTTACAAGGATTTTATTATTTTGGTTTGTGTTATATGGGCCCAGACCCATTTCAGCTACAGTTATTGTGTCTCTTTAGATGAGACATTATTATTGAAGAAGTGATGACCTCAACATCCTATCTTCCTCTTTACCCATTACTTATTGGTTGTCTGACAACCTTACTCCTACCATCCTTTATTTGACTCTCATATACTTCTTTGGGCCAACCTCTTGCGTGTTGCTTCGGTTGGGAGTTTAAGTCCATCATGATTGGGTGTCTTATGTCCATTGAGACTTTATATATATATATATATATATATATACTCGTGGGTCTTTTATCGTCGTCTTGTGAATGATAGGCAATACCCACTTATCACGTCTTTTATTGTCGTCTTGTGAATGACAAACATTTATCACGTATCACGTCTTTTATCACCATTTTGTGAATGACAGACATTTATCACCCATTTCTGCCTATGAGAGTTGGTGCCCGGGTTGGGACACTGTGATGGAGGAGCTTATTATTACATATATGTTACCCCCCTTAATTGGCATTTATTACTCCTACCACTTAAGAGTCGTTGTCCTGTGGAGGGACACAGTGATGGAGGAGTTTTTACTACATTTTGAGCAATAAGTATAGACCCACTGCCTGCAAAAGATAGGAGTGCCACTACCCGAGAATGATAGGAGTGTGCCCTATATCCAGCATGGGTTATGACTGCAGTATGGAGCAATGTCATACGACTTGGAGTGATTTTACTGTCACTTATCTTATGCCAGCTGGGCCTCATGGAAGAGAGCACCAGCATGAGGGGGAGTGTTAAACGATATGGATGACTGCCATTTTATAAGAGAAGATCCTATACATCATTAGCAGCAAACTGGGATTTCATGATGTTCTCTCACCCCTAACATGAGGGGGAGTGTTGGAAGATGGGCCCAAGCCCACACGACCAAGGAAGGCCCACATATCCAAGTGTGTTGGAAGATAGGCCCAAACCCATAAAACCAAGGAAGACCCGCATTTCCAAAAGTGTTGGAAGATGGGCCCAAACCCATAAGATATGACACCCACCATGACCAAGGAAGGCCCACATATCCAAGTGTGTTGGAAGATAGGCCCAAACCCATAAAACCAAGGAAGACCTGCATTTCCAAAAGTGTTGGAAGATGGGCCCAAACCCATAAGATATGACACCCACCATGATCACATGAGGTGGCATAAGAAGTCTAACAGAGCCACAATTATTATGCAAGCAGGTCTCATAGAGGAGTTTCAGTTTAAAGGTGTTTTAGTCATGTTAGTCTTCTATTTATATTGGGTTATTTAATTATGCTAGGACTTATCTTTAATTGTTAGAGTTTGGGTGTAATTGGGACAAAGGTAGTTTAATTGTAATTGGACTCTACTACTTTCCTCTATTATTAATAGTGGTTCATGTACTCTAATTATATTAAGTCAATGAAGTATTTATCTTTTCCATAATTTCAGCATGGTATCAGAGCAACTTCTGTGAGTTGACTCGATCAACCCACAGAGGTAATATGATTTGTTCTGATAAATTATCTCTAATAGTTTAGGTTCGTATTTTTTTCTCTTTTTAGTCCATATTCCCGTTGTTTTCTTTGTGCTATCACCTCTATACTGGGCTTTTCATATTGAATATTATATATTTACGGAAATATATTCGAGTCTACTTCTTAAGGAAAAATGAACTTTTGCAATCAGAGTTAAATACAAAGAAAAATCAATATTTGAAGCAGAAAATGTCAGATTGCAAAAGAGGTTCGTACAGCAGCAGAAAACTTCAACTTCTGAGCTATTTTAGGCTATCAAGAACGAGACTTTATATGGAGAATTATATATCAAAAGAAAGATCTCTAGGAACACTGTCATTACCTCTCAGCTTGAGGGGGAGAAGTAGAAGAAGTAAAAGAAAGAGCAAAGAAAATTGAATATAAAGAAAATTCTGACTCGCAGTAATAATTGGGATACTCGCATCGGATTATTTCATGGGTCCTTTTACAAGGATTTTATTATTTTGGTTCATGTTATATGGGCCTAGACCCATTTCAGCTACAGTTATTGTGTTTCTTTGGATGAGACATTATTATTGAAGAACTGGTGGCCTCAACATTCTATCTTCTTCTTTACCTGTTACCTATTGGTTATCTTACAACCATACTCCTACCATCCTTTATTTGACTCTCACATACTTCTTTGGGCCAACCTCTTGCGTGTTGCTTCGGTTGGGAGTTTAAGTCCATCATGATTGGGTGTCTTAAGTCCATTGAGACTTTATATATATATACATGTGGGTCTTTTATCGCCGTCTTGTGAATGATAGGCATTTATCACCTATTTCTACCTGTGAGAGTTGGTGCCCGGGTTGGGACACCATGATGGAGGAGTTTATTACTACATATATGTTACCCCCCTTAATTGGCATTTATTACTCATTCCACTTGAGAGTCATTGTCTTGTGGAGGGACACGGTGATGGAGGAGTTTTACTACACTTCTGAGCACTACGTATAAACCCACTACCTACGAAAGATAGGAGTGCCACTACCTAAGAATGATAGGAGTGTGCCCTACATCTAGCATGGGTTATGACTGGAGTATGGAGCAATGTCATACAACTTGGAGTGATTTTACTCTCACTTATCTTTTGCCAGCTGGGACTCTTGGAAGAGAGCACCATCTTGAGGGGGAGTGTTGGAGCATATGGAGGACTGCCATTTTATACGAGAAGATCCTATATATCATTTGTAGCAAGCTGGGAGTTCATGATATTTTTTTACCCCCGACTTGAGGGGGAGTGTTGGAAGATGGGCCCAAACTCATAAGACCAAGGAAGGCCCACATATCCAAGAGTGTTGGAAGATGGGTCCAAGCCCATAAGATATGGCACCCACCATGTTCACGTGACGTGGCATAAGAAGTCTTACACAATAAGAAGTTTAACAGAGCACGATTATTATGGAAGCAGGTCTCATAGAGGAGTTTCAGTTTAAAGGTGTTTTAGTCATGTTAATCTTCTATTTATATTGGGTTATTTAATTATGCTAGGACTTATCTTTAAGTGTTAGAGATTGGGTGTAATTGGGACAAGGGTAGTTTAATTATAATTGGACTCAAATACTTTCCTCTATTATAAATAGAGGTTAATGTACTCTAATTATACTAAGTTAATGAAGTATTTCTCTTTTCAATAAATTCAACACGACTGAGGATGCATCAGTTTTAATTGCTACATTTGGTAAGGTTCTTAATACTTCCACTCCTTGTAGAAATAGTGAATGGATAATTGATTCTAGTGTTACCGATCATATGACCTTTGACAATCATCATGTTAAAATTATGAAACCATCTGAATATTATATCGTATCTACAACAAATGGTACTCCCTCTCACTCTGCATTGTATTGTGATTATTTGGCCTAACCTTTGTGTTTTTAAGGATATTCGAACCCGGAAGACAATTGGTTATGGTACTAGAAGGGGGAAGCTCTATTACCTTGATATGAAGCCAGAGAGTTCTCATAAGTTAGCTCAAGCAATCTCCGTGAATAGATTTGCAGATTCTGAAATTTGGTTATGCATAAACGGTTGAGTCACTTATCCTTTGGTTATTTAAAGAAATTGTTTCCAAAAATCTTTGTTAGATTATCTGTTTTAGATTTTAAGTGTGATGTATGTGAATTGGCCAAAAGCCATCGTGTTCTATTTCAAATAAGCATAAATAGGAGTCCAAAACCCTTTATGATTATCTACGTTGATGTATGGGGTCTATCAAATATAACCTCTCTTAGTGATAAACGGTGGTTTATTTCCTTTATTGATGATCACACCCGTATGACTTGGATTTGCTTAATGAAATCAAAAAGTGAAGTTAGTTCACTATTCAAACAATTTCACAGAACGATAGCCACTCAGTACCTTTCTACAATACAAACTCTCTACAACGACAATGGTGATCATGGTATTACTCATCAAACTACTTGTTCGTACACCCCTTAGAAAAATGGGGTTGCGGATCGAAAGAACTGTCACCTTCTTGAGGTTGTTCGTGCTTCCTTGTTTGAATTTCATATGTCGGCTAGTTACTGGGGTGAATCCATCACAACTACAAATTTTCTTATCTACTGAATACCCTTGAGTGCGTTGCAATTTCAAACTCCCTGGAGTGTTCTTCATGAAACCATAAGTTCACATACTATGCCGAATCTGCCACCTAGAGTTTTTGGGTGTGTAGCCTTTATTCATCTCCTTAAGCCATTGAGAAATAAATTGGAACCCCGAACTCTCAAGTGTTTCTTTGTTAGTTATGCTCAACATAAAAAAGGTTATCGTTGTTATCATCCTCCCTCTCACAAATTGTATGTCACTCTTGATGTGGTATTTCACGAAGATAACATATATTATTCTACTCCCGAGTCTTCAACTCAGGTGGACAACATGATTGAATTCCAGACCCTTAATCATCATTTGGACACCTTGGATACTACAAGTGGTAAGTATTTAGATTACAGCAGTGAACATCAAAATGATACAAATGAGCATAATTCACAGAATGGAGACAGTAAAGACCAGATGGAAGTGATTCAACCAGAGTCTCAGTCGACATCTTTCCCTCTTCATAAAGTACCAGTGGATCAATTATTTTCTAAGTCCGAGTCCATGCCTAAGCCTCATGTAAGTTCCGAAACTCAACTAAGAGTGCTACCTTATCGAACCACAAGAGGAAAACCTAGAGTTAATTATAAACCTCTTCTCACCTCTAAATCTTAGTATCCCATGCATAATTTTGTGTCTTAACATAGATTGTCAAAGGCAAATGAAGTATTTATGAATCAATTATATGCTATATCTATTCCTAATAGTGTGTAGGAAGCCTTGAAAGATCCAAAGTGGAAAGAAGCTATGAATGAAGAAATGAGGTCCCTCCAAAAGAATTCGACATGGGAAGTGGTTGACCTACCTGTAGAAAATACACCAGTCGGATGCAAGTGGGTATTTACCATTAAATATAAAGCCGATGTCACCATTGAAAGGTTCAAAGCAAGGTTTGTCACCAAAGGATATACTCAAACCTACGGGATTGATTACACTGAGACATTCCCACCAGTGGTCAAAATCAATACTGTTCGAACTCTAATATCTTTAGCCGTGAATCTTGACTGGCCCTTATGTTAAAAATGCATTTGTGCACGAAGATCTCCAAGAAGCAGTATATATGGAATTACCACCCGAATGTATTATGCAAACCAAAGAATGCAAACAAGTATGCAAACTAAGGAAGTCCCTATAAGGTTTGAAGCAGTCCCCGAGGGCGTGGTTTGGAAGGTTCACCGATTTTATAAAATCTATCAGATACAAGGAAAGCAACTCGAATCATAATTTCTTCCTAAAATCTAACAAGAAAACAATATCAACTCTTATTGTGTATGTTAATGATACGATAGTAACTGGGAATGATCCAGAAGAAAAGAAAACATTGCAAAGTCATCTTTCCAGAGAGTTTGAAATGAAAGATCTTGGTTACTTTAAATATTTTCTTGGTATTGAAGTGCCAAGATCGAAGGAAGGAATTTTTCTATCTCAACGAAAATATGCTTTGGACTTGTTGAAGGAAATTGGTATGACAACATGTAGTCTAGCCAATACTCCCATGGTAGAAAATCTAAAACAGGGAACACGTTCAGATCAAGTCCCTAGTAACAAGGAACTTTATCAAAGACTAGTCGAGAGGTTAATATATCTAGCACATACCAGACCAGATTTAGCTTATGTACTAAGTGTGGTTAGTCAATTTATGCACTCTCTAAGTGAAGAACATATGAATGTCGTCAACCGTATCTTGCAATACTTGAAACCATCTCCAGGGAAAGGAATTTTATTTTAAAAAGGAGACGACTTGAAAATTGAAGGTTATACCAATGCCTATTGGGAATAGAGGATCGACGATCTACATCTGGATACTTTACATTTGTAGGTGAAAATTTGGTCACTTGGAGAAGTAAGAAAAAAGAGGTGGTGGCTAGATCGCCAGCTAAAGCTGAATACAGGGGAATGGCCAAGGCAATATGTGAATTATTATGGATCTAGAATCTGATACAAGAACTGCACATTGAGCAAACAAGTCTTATGAAATTATATTGTTATAGTAAGGCAATATGTGGTATTGCCCACAACCCAGTTCAACATGATAGAACTAAACACGTTGAAGTTGATATACACTTTATCAAGGAAAAGCTAGAAGCAAGAATCATTGAAGTACCACATGTTCGATCTCAAGATCAACTTGCCGATGTATTGACCAAGGCAGTGTCTTACCGAGCTTTTAACAATTGTCTTGACCAGTTAGGCATGAGTGATATCTATGCACCAACTTGAGGGGGAGTGTTGAAATTTCTTCCCGTATACAGAAATATATTCTTTCCATATTCTGAAAAATCCTATAATCCCTGTAATTGTGTAATCACTATAATCTCTCTCAATCCTTCCGTGTATAGATTATTATAATCTGTAAATCGGCTATTTACGCAAGACGATGTGAATATCAACACAACGAAAATTAAAATCTTATTTTTGAGTACATCAACTTGGCTGCATAATAAAAAAAATAACAAGCAAAGCAAGGTCAGAACAAAACTTTGAATTCTATGAGAAAAATGAAAATGGAAAAAAATGGCAGTCAAATGAATTCATTATCCTCACACAATAGAATTAATATAAAGATCTTTCAGGTCACTCTTCAGCTCGTGATTGGTATTCTCCAAATTAAAGGATGACTGCAAAGAAAGATATATTAAGAATAAAAGAACCCAAACCCACAACCATGTAATATGATCTAGCATTGGTATTGAACCTGAGCAACTGAATCTTCAAACTCAGGAGGCTCAACACCTTTGTCCTTCAAGATTTTCCTCCTCGCTGTATACATATTGGTTGTTCTTTGAATCTGAAAATTTTCTAGAGGCAACAATGCAACTAGCACCTACAGTACTGTCCGGTAATGAATGTTTTACTGTATATTGGATGACCAAAAAAATAGATTAACATGGCTAGAACCATGGCGCTCCATCTTATATGCAGTACCCTAGTCCTCACAAGCGCACACAATGTAGCTCCGAGTACAAAGATAGTTATTAAAGACATCACGTGCTTTCCCATTAACCGTTTTCCAATACTTAATCAACTACTTGAAGTTGATCTGTAGAGGTAGAGAGACAAATCATTCGATCCATAACTATTGATCATTATTAACTTAATGAAACGCCTTTAATGCACCATATAAGCGAAAATTGGCACACCCCATTCATTTAGATATGACATCTAAACCTTATTTCAAACACTGCAAAAACACGTCCTAAGGCTGAAATTTCCTTCTATGTCATGTTTCCTGCCTGAGATTCAAAACTGGAAAGTTTCCAAGTTTCTGAACTAGAAACTTCCAAGTTTAGATAGAGAATAACTTGGAAATCTTCCAAGCCTAGCCTAGGAATCTTCCCTCATTGGCTAAGTTTCCAATTTCTGAATCATTCAAAAATTGTAATGATGGCCAAGGAATGATGGGAATAGTTTTGAGTTCCAAAACGTATCATGGTTTGACAACCCAGAGGAAGAACATAACCAAAACCATATATGAAATCAACTTTAGATTACTTACCACCCAATCTGAAATAACTGCCACGAAAATTGTACTAACGCTTTCACTTCGTTGATCAATTGAAGCAAAGGAGACGAGATCCGATCTTGGCCTGCCTATCTCTGGTGGCTATGTAACCGAGCAAAGAGATTAGGTCATGGAGTCCTGAAAATCACAACTCTAATACCATGTTGATTTTCAGGATTCCATAGGTAAGCAAACGAGAGAAGGAAGGAGGAAGAAGAAAGCAAAGAGAATATGATACACGTCCAAGAGAGAGGAGAGAAGAGTACGTGAAGGAAAGAGGAGGAAATAAATTAGGGTTTTGGACTTAGTCCAAACCCTTCCCCATAAGTTATATCTATAGGTATCAAAAGTATCAATATTATAAGTATACCCTTCACCCTAATAAGAGTGAATAAGAGACAAAAAATGTAAATTAATTACATTAGTGACACCCTAATTACATCGTATCTTCCAAAGAGCCATATATGTGTTTTTGTCCCTTATTGTATCATTATTGTTCATTTTGGAATGGATCAGTTTCTTATCTTTTCATGAAATGATTAAGAATGTTAATATTCTTACCAATTAAATTAGGTATGGAAGAAGACAAGATTGTATGGCCATCTACCAAAATGTTTAAAAAAGTGAAGTTTTTGGTTATGGTTCATTTGATAAGCTCCAAATTAGATCATGAAACGGGAATTGTGTTAAGCGAAGCAAACATCTTCTCTAGTCTTGTTTCAGTTGTTGTCTCTTGTACTGCCATTCCTCCTAACCACTGAAAACATCTCCTTTTACGGAGCAAAGAGAAGAAGGGTTGCTTCCAGTGGAGAAAATTCTGAGACAACTGCAATAGTTATGTAATTGGAGGTATACATTTATTTTATTCTCATATGATATTTAAGTTGTAATGAACCTGCTTTGTATTTTTTGATCACTAAAGGATTGTCATGCATATTACAATGTCGTATAACCATTTTGTTAATATCAGCCAAGATCCTTCTTTAAGAAGATACTATATCCAGATAAGATTTCTCAACAGAGGTCATTTATCTCCATGTTGATATCCATCTGGACTGTATTGCTTGGACCTGCATGTGTCATCCTATTGTAGAAGCTAATTTCTTGCCCAAATGAAAAAGGCCACTAACTCTAGTAGGTGAACACAATTTTTTTATTTTTTTATTGGTTGAGGGGATCCTTGTATTATGAACAACAAATTGTGTTGATGTTTGCTTCATTTGTTAGGCATCTTTATAACTAAGGTCTTTTGTGACGCCATGTCAAGGATCAAATGAAAGGCGAAAAGATCTATACCATTGCAACTATTGCAACAAAATTTGTATTCTCTATTTGTTATTAATGGCCTGCACATATATGCTCAGTTTTTAGCCTTGATAGAAGAATAGAAATGACAAGAGATTCTTAAATGCTAAGGTAAATCCTCAATACCTTGCAATTCTCATATGTGTGATATTGAATTCCTTCGGCCGTCTTCAAAAGTGATCATTAAGTTCTTCCTTGTCATGCAGAAGCATGGTTATATAGTAGAATTTGAGTGGGTTGATGATCACAGGGCTGATAAAATTGTGGTAAATTTGAATTGTAGGTTGAACAAGGGTGGTGTTATTAGTCCTCATTTTTATGTTGGTGTCAAGGAGATTGAATCATGGACAGCAAGGCTGCTCCCATCTAGATAGTTTGGTTACGTTGTCTTGACAACATATGTAGGGATTTTGGATCATGATGAGGCGAGAAGAAGAATGTTGGTGCTAAAGTGATAGGTTTCTTTTACTAAAATTGTTGTTGAAGAGTATGTTTGAAGAGTTTTGAATCTCACTGGGAAAAGGCTGTTCTGATTTTTATATCCACTTGAGTTTTTTCCCTCACCTAAGTTTGATTTTCAGCTTGTTCACATTTCATGAAGTTGTTGTAAGCCATTCAAACTATTTGATTATAAGTTGGTTGTCAACCATTCAAAAAAATAAAAAGTAAAAAGAATTCCTTCGTCACACAGGTACACATTAATTAGATGATGAGGCTACGGTCTCTCTCTCTCTCAGAAAACATCTCTTTCCTTTATCTACTTTTCCTCTGATCTTTACCAACTGGTAAGCCTGTGGATCTTTTATGGCTAGGCAAATTGATAGCCTGAGGAAGCTGTTAGTCTTTGAAATTGAGTGGATTTTACCTGATATGCATCATGTTTACTGTTTAGTCTTTTTGACACAAATGACTTCTAAGGCTAGTTTAGTTGGAAAAAATAAATTTATCTATATTGCTGATTTATGCTTTTTACAGGTTGGTTAGAATTTGAACCAATGACCACATCTAAATGAACTAGCTCAATGCTGCAAGGTAAATTAGGTGAAGGATAATAACAAGTATTGCAACTTTGAAAGCATCACTGCTAGGGGTGGCTTCAAACCAATCCGGCTCGCGAGCGGCTTGAGTTCGGCTAGGTGTCGGCTCGGTTCGATTCGTTATATCTCGAGCTCGAGCTGAGCTCGAGATCATAAATGGGCTTGTTTAGATTAACGAACCGAGCTCGAGCAGAGCCAGGTTTGGCTCCGACTCATTAATTTAATGAGCGGCGATTCGGGAATCGGGGGGATTTGGAAATTTTTTTGGGAAAGAAAGTCCCGTCTCTTCCATTTCGTCTTGCTGCCTACGAAACTCATACTTCTCTGCCATTTCCATGTCGTTTCAGCATGATTTTCTCATGGAAATCGTTGTCCATCGGCGGGTATTCATGGGAAATGGGAGATTTTGGTCTTCAAATCCTTCGTTCTCCCTCTCCCTCTTTGATTGCCCAATCTCTATCAAAATTTTCAATTTTTTTGTCTATGATTTCTTCCTCTTCTATCTTCTTCCTCTTCGATTTCTTCATCCAAAGTTCTTCCTCGCCGAAGAATGAAAGCGACGGTCCGACGGGAGTTAAGCTTTTTATTTAATGTTTTGTTATATTTGTGTCACCGAACTAACCCTACAAAATCTCTAACTCTCGCTTCATTTCAGCAGTGCTCCTTCATTCTTGGAAAGGTTTTGGAGATATCCCCGAACGGCGAACACTCTCTGTTTCTATAATTGTTGATTTTTTTTTTCAGTTTTATCTTCTGTACGTTTTCTTCCTTTGCGATTTCGGTGTTGATTTTTGTTTTTCATTTTTATCTTCTGTACGTTTTCTTCCTCGGCGATTTCAGTGTTGATTTTTTTTTCATTTTTATCTTCTGTACGTTTTCTTCCTCTGCGATTTCAGTGTTATTTTTTTTTCATGTTTATTTTTTGTACATTTTCTTCTTCTGCGATTTCGGTGTTGATTCGAGCAAGACACAACAATGATCTTTTGATCAATATTTGAATGATTTGATTATGAAAGCCACCCCTACCGGCGACCATGTTTATGCCAGGTTATGTGATAGGGGAGACAATTAAGAGCAAATGATTGTTGATATTCGTCCTTAGTGTTTATCTTTCTCATATCACTGTGCTTGTTACTCATATAATGGTGTTAAATGAAAATACTTGAGGTAAGGATTACTTGCAGAAAACTAGAACGCTTGGTTCCGTGGTTAACCTTTTCAACTGTTTCAAAAAAATCTTCTTCAAATCCAATGAACCTCTATGTTTAGGCTTTTGCTAACTGTAAAGTTTCCCTGGGCAAATAAGGCAGTCAATATATCTTCCTTCTTCTTATTTTTAACTTGTTCATTTTTTTTTAAGTATGTCTGAGTTGCTTAATATATTTCGAGCTAGAACTTTTAGTCATTTACTCAATAGAGGCTCAGCTAGAATGTTTGCGAGAAATGCGAGGATAATTACGTTCTTATACCATGTTTTCTATTTATTCTGTTTGAATTTTACACCTCTCTTACCAGTGAAATTTCGTCCAATCACAAAAGGAATACGCATGATAGGAAATTTTTCTAGCTGAACTCTTCCTATTCCTAAATATAATATTGTGGCCCATAGAACAACCATAATAATTAAATTGTTGTTCACCAAAACAAAAATCTTTTTTATGCATATGGAACTCAACCCAATTCTGTTATGTTAGACTAGTAACAAGTTTAGTAAGCATGTATTCATCATACATATCAGAACAGAACATTTCGGAATACAGTACAAAATTTTTATTTTTAGACCCAATATTTCGTTGAATTGATATGTTAGATACATACGGATGTAAATTATCTCTCTTTTTTTAAATTGATTTTTATCCTTCATCTTCGATTTCTTCATCCGAAGTTCTTCCTCGCTGACAAGACGAAAGCAACGGTCCGACGGGAGGTAAGATTTTTATGTAATGTTCTGTTTTTTTTTTGTCGCCGACCTGACCCTACAAAATTTCTAACTCTCACTTCGTTTCAGCAATGCTCCTTCATTCTTGGAAAGACTTTTGGCGATATCCTCGAATGACGAACACTCTTTCTGTTCTGTAAGTGTTGATTTTTTTTTTCATTTTTATCATTAATTTCTTGGTATTGAGGTTGAATTTCATCAGAATATTAGAAGAGAATGTTGATGTGCTTATTTCCTTCTCTTAGAAGTTTTAAAATTTATATATAAAAGAAGGATTGGTATATTGGACTGAAAACTATTGGGTGCAGGGTTATAGACTCTAAGAGACCCCGCTGCATTGAAAGACAAGGGTCATTCCCAATTGTCACAACGTCACGTACCTTTCTCTAAGAATAGACAAGTTTGATAAAACAAGATTAGGCCTAATAATAGACTCCTTAAAAATAGGGGGAGAGAGAGAGAGACAGAGAGAGAGAGTCATTGAAAAATAAATCATCCAGATATAACAGGATAATGATTACCTCATATATTTTTTAGAGATAAAAGAAAGTTAAAGGTTAGGTTTATTTGGGTAATTTTGAACGAATGTTAAAGGTCAGGGGTATTTGGGTAATTTTATTTTAGGATATTGTTTTCTAAAGTTGTAGTTAATGTAGAAACCTCCCTAAGGAGGTACATACAAGTTCCTACTTCAGCACTTTTGAATCTTTTGATAATCTTGCTTTGTCTTTTTCTATCAATGTCATTAAAGTGTCCCCCCTAGAATTGTTAATCTTCATAGGCATTGTTCTCCTTATTGCTGATAAGTATCTTAAATTATGTGTAAGATCTTTGTTGTTTGGATTGCTTTATTTTCTTTATGTTTTTAATTTGTAATTTTGTTTGTTTGTAGAAGTAAGAATGTTAACACCTCCTCAATTGACATAAATAATTAACACTAGTTCTAGTGTGGCCATAAATAGTGACTCAACTCTACCAGAGTCACTACCCTCTGTCATAGAAGTGGGCCCAGATGAAATTTACCATAAATGAGGATGAAAGTGACTCTACCCATACTTCAAAAAGACAAAAAAAGTCTCACGTGTGGTTGGAATTCAAAGAAGTATAACTTAATGGTACAAAAAAGGTTCAGTGTGTTCATTATTAAATCAACTTGAGTGTTTTTAGTAGTGGAATGACCACACATATGAGTCGACATTTGAAACGTTGCACTAGTAAAAAAGTGGCAATGAGAAAACAAAAAACCTTAAACTTTCAACCAGTGGGAGTGGGGTCAAATGTTGATCAGAGTCCATCTGGACTTCCTTTTATGGATTTTGGAGGAAAATATTATCTAGCTAAACTAAGAGTACTCATTGCTCATTGAATTCTTATGCATGAGCATCCATTCATGATAGTAGAAGAGGAGGGATTTAATTTTGTAATGAAGATGGAAAATATGAATTATGAGAAAATATCCTATAAGACCATTAAGAAGGAGTGTATGGAGGAGTATGAGGCATAGAAAAAGAAATTGAAAATTTTGCTAAAAGAGATTAACAAGATTAGTCTTACCACGGATCTTTGGAAGTCACAAAATCAAAAGATTGAATACATGGTTATTATTGGGCATTTTATTGACAGTAATTGGAAGCTAAAAAAATGAGTTTTGAGTTTTGTGCATGTTCCTCCTCCTTGTCGTGGTGTTGATATAACAGATGTTATTTACAAGTGTTTGAAAGAGTGGGAGATCGAAAATAAAGTTTTAGTATTTTAGTTGATAATGCTGCATATAATGATGTTTGTATGAGAGTTTTCAAAGAAGATTTTTCTAGGAAAAAAAATTTGGTTTGTGGTGGAAAGTTGTTTCATGTGCGTTGTTGTGCTCATATTTTGAACTTATTAGTCCAAGATGGTCTTGTTCAGATTAATGATATCATTGATAATGTGCGTGAAAATGTCAAATTCATAAATCTGTCTGATGCTAGACTTCGCACTTTTTCTGAAATTGTACAACAACTAAAACTTGGTGAAAAGAGATTGGTTATGGATTGTCCAACTCGTTGGAACTCCACTTATGACATGATGTCTTCTGCATTAAAATTCAAAGATGCATTCTTTAGATTTAAAGTTAGAGAACCAACTTATGATTGTTTGCCAAGTCTTGATGAATGGGAAAATGTTGACATGGTGTGTGAGATTCTAGAAGTTTTTAATGCAGTTACTAATATAATTTCTGGGAGTGACTACCCTACTTCTAATTTGTACCTTAGTGAGGTATATAGGGTAAAAGAAGTTTTGAATTCTCATTCTACAAAGGAAAATGTTTTCATTAGGACAATGGTTAGTAGAATAGAAGAGAAATTTGAGAAGTACTGGGGTGAATGCAATTTATTGATGGTTGTTGCTTCAGTTTTGGATCCAAGGGTCAAATTAAGGTTGATCGAAATGTGTTTTCTAGAGATATATTCTAAGGAGGAAGCTACAATGAATATAAATTTAGTTCGACGCACCTTATATGATCTACGATGAATATGTATCCTTATATAATATGGATATTAGAAATGAAGAGATTGCTTCAAGTACTAGTTCTATGGTTGTTTCCACAAGTCATAGGCCTTCATCAAGTTCAGGTTGGTCAAAGTTAATGAATTTTGTGAAACAAGTGGATGTAGTTAATTCACCAAGGTCAGAATTGGAAATTTATCTTGAAGCAGGTGTATATAGTTGTGAGGGAACTTCACAATATGATTTTGATGTTTTAGAATGGTGGAAGTGACTCATATAAAATTTTGGGTATTATCTAAGATTGCAGCAGACATCCGTGTAATTCTCACATCCATAATAGCTTCAAAGTCTACATTGAGTGCTGGTGGTAAAGTAATAGACTAATATCGTTCTTCCTTGGCACCAAATACAGTTCAAGCTTTGATTTGTGGCAGTGATTGGGTTCGGTCTCTTCACGGTGTAAAGAAAAATCAAAAGGTGAATTTCTTTGATTAATTATTTATTATGATATTTTTTAGTATATTTTTTAATTTTATTTATTAAAATTTTGTTTTATGATTATAGCCTGAGAAGAAGAGTGTAGAGATAATGCTACCAGCTACATGATTTTTTATGTTTTTCTCATCATGGTAATTTTAATATTTTTAACGACATTTTGTAACTAGTAGTGGAAGAGTATTTTTTTATCTGACAATAACTAATTTTATCTTTTTGTTTTTGTCATAGGTGGAGATTTTGCTCATGCAGAGATGTATATTATTTTCTAGCATGAAGAGAAACAACTATAGTTTGTAAATTTATAATGGATTTATAGTTTTTATTTGGGTGATTGTAAATTGATAGTGATATTTCATTTAATTTGGTTGTGTTTGATTATTGTATGGAGTTTATTCATTATGTTATGCAGTGTATGGAGTGTTTAGACTATTTTATGGAGTGTATGAAGTGTATAAAAAATTTCATGGAGTGTTTATGGAATGTATAGACAATTTATGGAGTGTTTATGCAGGTATTCTGTATATAGATTATGCCCAATTTTAAGTAGAGGTCATGCCGAATTTTATATAGGTATTATATACATAAATTATGCTTAATTTTAAGTAGAGGTTATGCCCAATCTTATACATGTATTATATATATAGGTTATGCCCAATTTTATGTAGAGGTCATGCCCAATTTTATGTAAAATGTATACATAATTTTATATACAATTTATTTGATATATATTTTTTGAAAAGTTTTAAATGTATGTTGAAGCTCGAAGCTCGGCTCAAACTCGATTAAAAATTTTGGGCTCGAGCTTGATAACAATTTTTGGCTTGAGACGAGGCTTAGCTCGAAGCTCGGCTCGAAATATTTAAATCAGGTTTGGCTCGAACATAGGCAGGTTCGTGCTCAGCTCGGCTAGATGCCACCCCTAATCACTGCTATATCATTTCAAATTCAGATTTTTTAAGGGTTCGATACAAACATAGAAATCGGTGATTGTGAGAAATGCCTAAGAAATGGCTATTTGTTGTTCATAGTATTATTGTTCTAAGTGTGTTTATTGAAAACAAATGTATGTTACAAAACTTTGCTTACTATGGTGCAAAAACGTTTTTTCCAAGATGGAAGATATTATAAATGATGACATTATGCTTTTGATGGCCACCTCATTAACTTGTATAGCAAAAAAATGGCTTAAGAGAGCAAGGGGAAACTAACAATTGGGGGGATGCAGGACAACTCCAAATTCATTGCAATAGAAGGTGAAACAAATAGGTCTAAATTAGTCTCATCCTCATTCCTTAACAAAATCCTAGGTCACTAGTGCATGTTGAAAAAGACTTCTCCATTCCTCAAGTTAAAGAAGATGTTTCATCACATCTCTCAGGATGGTACCCCGCTTGGACAAAACCAGTAGCTTAAGCCTTCATTTGCAGAATCATAGTGGTCCAAACGAGGTTGCACATGAGTGTTTGGCTCTTGCCTGACACTTTGCATAAGAAAAAAAGGACAACGTGTCAAAAATATAAAAAATATACACAACATGTAGGTGAACTTACCAACACGCATTCACGTTGTAAATTCACAAGCAATTCCAGTATCACTTGATTTACAGCCTCCATCGTCTTTGTGGTTATTTGTTAATCATGGATAGGTCTGTTATTTATTCAATTTTAAGACACCTTCTCATGTAGTAATATATCTTATAAGAAACCTTAAACATACAAATAGACACCAATCGGCCATTTGTACAGTAGACCAAAGAAAATAAATGACTTTGCTGGGAATCGAACCCAGATTCTCCAGTTAAACAGGTGCCTTATCCATTAGACAACAAAGTCTTCAATGGCTCTAGCTCTTCCATTACAAAATTTATGGTCCAATAGATAAACAAAATGCGAGGAGGGATTGGGTTGAAACGATCTTGCAGTTTAAGGCATACAAATAATTGTACCTTGGAGGTAATTTCTCACTATAATAATTGTATAGACATTCATCGACACAATCTGGTTTTGGCTCCATAAAGAATGCCACCTACAAATTTTGTTTTAGTTCACGGTTGGAAATATCAACCGCGTCTATGGACACGCTTTAGAAATCATGCTTTTGTATATATGATGCTTAACTTACCTCATCTTAAACTAGAATTCCAAATAAAGCATGTGCCTTATCATAATCTCACTAGCATTTGCAGTTTTGTTCTTAACAAGTACCTATGCAGCAAGTAAACATAACAGTTATATAAGCAAGCAAAATTCCTCCATGTGTATTACTCTTCATACCTAAAACACTCAATTTTTACTAATAAAAAATGTAGAGTCTAAGAATTTACTTTTTCCAAAAAAAATATACACTAACAAGTTGTTGTGTTGTTTTTCTATTCAAAATATAATCATTTTTCTTCCAACTTGGGTAGTAGAAGTTCCCCAAGATCTTCTCAATAGAATAAAAACAATGCAACTAGTATACAACTCAAGGCAACCAGTTATATATACACCTAACAACTCAAGGCAATCGGTTATATATACATCTAACACTTGAAGGCACTTGCAAAGAAAATATTCATATCTAGGCCCTGCAATAGCATCAAACACTTGTGAAAAAATTAAGTACTACAAATTGCAGCATATGAAAATCCATCGATCCTGCTTATTATCCTAACAAAAACATACACCTATCGAGAATATCAACATATGCAAAAAAATTATAAAGAAATTTTAGAAGTATTCATAAATATATAATGAAAAAACTTGTTTTCTCAAGCTTACGTAATATGCTCCCATTTCTCAGGGGCTTCCATTGGCCTCAAACCTGCACATATAATGAAAAACCAGTTAAAAGTGTAGGTCCTGCAATAGTATTAGACACTTGTGGTAAAATTAAGTATTACAAATTACAACATTTGAAAATCCACCAATCCTTTTTATTATACTATTTATTGTAAATTCAGATTGTAACATAAATAAAATAAGGATAAAATATAAGCACAAGGGCCACAATGAATAAGACAAGGACCAACAAACAAACCTAGGACATTGAGCACATGTATAATGCCACAAAATGATGGGACTTTTATGCACTAACACACTAGAAGGGAATAATGAGGCGGTGTTTAGGTTGACCAAATAATCTATTTAGTTGGAGTTGAATCAATCATGGCAATGCCTACCTAAATTTGCATTAAAAAGATGCTCCAATGGACATATTACCAATCAGGCCTATTTCTATTTTGGTGATAACCCCAAAACTATCACTTACACATATTAAGTTCCCTGTGAATGATAAAGATGAAAACTATGATTCCAAGATATATGGCTAGTGTTATGACAAGGGCAAGGTGAGTAATTTGATCATTAATTATATCATATATCAGTTTTGAAGCCTATAAATATGGTCTTTTGTCTACCATGACTGATAAAGTACCCATGATTATATTGTCACTAGGATGGACATGTATCATTGCCTTATCCACACAATACTATGCAATTATGAATGAAAAAATAATCATCATAATTCCAATAATACATATAATGGTTATCATCATAATAGTTAGTGGTGAAGAAAGTATTTCACTCATACATTCTTATATTGTATGGCCAAATAATTGTTCTTGGATGAAAGACTTTTGAGATTTCTTACCCGAATGTGGTAGGAGAAGATTGAGCACTTCTGGAGGGACATATGTTGTTGTTTCACAAAGGTGCGGCCCTTTTCATATGCTATTGTTCGTCAAAAGCAAGTAAATAACCAAATAACCAATCAACCTAGAAAAAAAGTCAACTCAAACAAGATTTTAGTTTTCACTTGTTAGAAGATGGGCTCAAGCTCACACAGCCAAAGAAGGCCCACGAGTTCATGTGTGTGGAAGATGGACCCATAAGACCAAGGAAGGCCTATACATCCAAGAGATGTGGAAGATGGGCTCAGGCCCACATAGTGATGACAAGATGGTAAATAAAAAATCATCTCATAAGAGATAGTATTAATGTATTTAGGTTAACTTTAGGGGTATAATTGTAATATTATTATTTTTATTAATCAATAAATTGAGTTTCAAGGGAAGGGTTAGGATAATAAGGTCATAACCTATTCTTCCTTTTGTTTTCTCCTAATAGTTGTCTCTCTCTTTTTTTCCATAAGCTAAATCCATGGAATCCTAAAAATCTATATGGTATCAAAACATTGATTTTCAGGATTTAAAAAATTCATCATTTTTTGCTCATATTATTACTTATTTTTTCGTCTTATTATTGTTATTTTTTTTGCTCTTGCTCGTTCCCCTGCAGCCTTATCCACAGCAGGCAACCTCCTGTTACCAGAACGGCCCGAATCAACATCAACTCTTCAGAATATTTCCATGGACTATAAGAGCTATCGGGGTCGTTAGGTACATCCGCTGCTAGTTGTGCATGCATTTGACCATCTCTGAGTTCTCTCTCAGCACGCCACCTACCAGAAGGCATGAACACCCTGTAAATCCTTCAGGGGACGGCTTCCTCCCAGAGCTTCGGAAGGGCGATGTAGAAGAGACATAAGATTCCGAGGCTCAAGCGCTTCTGACCGAATGTGGAAAGCTTCCTCTGCTATTGCTTGAACATTTCTCAGTCACTCTTGATCTCTTCTATTTACAACTTTGGTTGATCGGGACAATAGGTTTAGATTTGGAGAGAGGAGATCAACATCCGCCGAAGTATCCACCCATGGCCTGAGGTCTGATTTTGTTTCCCAGCTCCGGTCTCGCTGAAGCACGTGCCGAAAGCATTGTCTTCATTGCTCTGTAACTTACTCTATTCAGCTGGCTTGCTCGCTGCCATTGCTGCCATCGGGAGTCGTATTGAGGTTCTGAATTTGTTCGGCCAACTTCCGGTTGTCTATCCTGTCTATCTCGAGTTAACTTGCCATCTCTGTGCTGCCTTGCCATCTATTTGTGGATGAAGTTTCTGGTTGCGCTTCTGGAGGACGATGAACCAGCGCCTTACTTTATTAATGGATTTCATATTTTTCGTGACTCGTCTGATTACAACTATTACCTTCTATTGAAAGTTGTTGATGCCGCTGAAAGTTGCCCACAGAAGTTACCTTCCAGAGTGGTTGGATTACATATTCCAAAATCTTACCTTAGATGTTGCCGACGTTGTTCAAGGAACTAAATCATATTCCAAAGTTCACTTGATTGCTGGCACTAACCTCGTTGGCATTTCTTTTATTTTTGGAAGTTTGCTATGTTGTCATCCAGTTCGAGACTCCGAGGAATCTCTTTGCATCAATCTTCAGAAATTTATAACTATGATTCAGTGTCCTTCTCCTGTTGGCCTCTCTCTTGGAACGTTGTGCGGAGTTACCAGAAGAGGTTGAGTAGTTGCCCGAATTGTTCACTGCCAAATCAACATTATCGGACTTCTGAGGAAACTTAGCCAGCAACCTACTGAGTCGTCGTGATTTTCTGCCATTTTGGAAACTTACGGCTGCTACTGCCTCTTCGGAAATATTACGACAAGGATCATTCTGCTGGAACAGTTGATCCTTCATTGGCATTTTTTCCTTCTTTGGCGTCGCCTCTCTGGTTCACATTGGTCTTGTTGTTCGGAAACGGATATACTATAGGCGAATTAAAATTTGCCAAGTTAGGTAACTAGGTTTAATTGAGCATCTGCCAAGACTCGGACCGGACTCGCCCGAGTCAAGCCAGCGAACCAGCGACACAAGGATCAAGTGGTTTTGTTCCAACCGAGTCAACTCTGACCAACTCGGACTGATTCAACCCGATCTAGATCAACTCGGTCTGGGTCATCTTGACTCAACCCAACTCACTTGCTTATTGCCTCTATTATATGGGTCTTGATCCCTAGTTTTATTTCTATTTCTTCTGTGACTCGGCTATATTGATCTGATACCCGACTCGACTCGACTCGGTTTCCTCGTCTCCGACTGGATTATTATTTTGAAGTATTGGTAGTTTATTCCTTTAGTCAAGATATTATTTGGTACACAATCTTTTGATAGACTTGCAACAGATAATTTTATGGGTAAAATTTTTCATTAGTAGGTACGTGTTATTGGGCCTAGACCCATTTTAGCTGTTATTTAGCTGTTACTATTGTCTCTTTTTCCTGAGACATTGTTATTGAAGGACTTCTCAGTTGCTGATTGTTGTCAGCATTGGTTATTCTAATGAAGAAAAAAAGCACATGGTGGCCCTAGAATATTATTTTCTGGGTAATTACCTGTTACCCCCCTTAATTAATATTTATTACTCCTACCATTTGAGAGTCGGTGTCCCGTGAAGGGATACGATGATGGAGGGATTTTATTACACTTCTGAGCACTGTGTACAGACTCATTACCTACAGAAGTGCCCTACATCCAACATGAGTTATGACTGGAGTATGGATCGATGTCATACGACTTAGAATGATTTTACTCACTTATCTTATGCCAGTTGGGCCTTATGGAGGAAACCATAAGGGGGAGTGTTGGAAGATATGGAGGATTACCATTTTATACGAGAAGATCCTATATACCATTTACAGCAAGTTGAGAGTTCATGATGTTCTTTCACCCCTATCTTGAGGGGGAGTATTGGAAGATGGGTCCAAGTCCACAAGACCAAAAAAGACCCACAAGTCCATGTGTGTGGAAGATGTGCCCAAGCCCATAAGACCAAAGAAGGCCCACACATATAAGAGACGTGGAAGATGGGTTCAAGGCCCAAAGACTAAGGAGAAGGCCCATAAGCCCACATAGTGAGGGCAAGATGGTAAATAAAGAGTCATCTCATAAGAGAAGACATTGATATAATTAGGTTAAATTCTAGGGGCATAATTGTAATATTATAGTTTCATGGAAGGGTTAGGACAATAAATTCATAACCTCCTCTTCCTCCAATTTTCTCTTAATAGGTGTTTTTTTTTCCATGAGTTAAATCCATAGAGTCTTGAAAATGAATATCACTCAGGGAGGATTAGTCCACAATGAACTTGAAATAAAGTTAAAATTTCAATTCATCTTAAATGAATTAATTCTACTTCAACTCATCCTTGGGTGTTAGTGTAGACGAGTTCAAGTGCATTGGAAAACAGATTCCAGTGTTAGTGCCCCAAATGAAAAATATGATATAAACAAGAGAATGAGTAACTTTTTATAATATACTTAAATATAACATATACCTAACCAGATAATTAACCAAAATAAACACAGTTACTACACTTATAAGTGATTTAATGAGTAGTATTAAAATATATTCATAAACTAATTAATGAAAGACTATATTATATTACTTAATGACTATAGTTTATTATAAATTAATATAATAATTATGTGTGACTAGAATAAATAAATAAAAAATAAAAAAATAAAAAAATAAAAATATTATTTTATGAATGACATAATATATTTTTTCACATATTATTAATTAATAATATATTGCCACAAAATTTAAAACTACTGGTTTAATTAATTATAGCAATGGGATAATTAAAGAAAAATAATTTATCAAATGTTTACTTTAACAATATTTTAATTACAACTATTAAATCACTAATTCAATACAATAGTTATAAATGAATATACTGAATAAATAAAAATATTTATTTTATAAATAACAAAATATGGATAATGGAGTTATGATGCGGTTTAATTTTTCCTAACTTAGGAAAAATTAAACCAGCAACGTCGGAGAGGAAGGCCGAGGGAGAGGGAGAACAGAGGGATATGAGGGAGAAATTTTCGTTTGGGGGGAGGTAAAAACACGTCCCACACGCGATTCATGTGGATGATTCACAAAATAGGTATGAAACATGATTCCCCTGTTTTTACCTGAGATCATTACTTGACGTGATTCAAATGAAGATGAGATCATTTAGGACTAACGGCCTAATCGAATGAACGGAGTAATGCGGGAGTAATTCGTGTCTGACTAAGTAGCAAATTCTCTGGTTGACATTGGAAAAGTATTAGCACGTAAAATAATTCAGTAATTGCATCTTCCGTTATACGTATAATCAAATAGTAGAGTCAAAATTAAATCTCCGAGAAAACTACTCCAATCTCAAATTATATGATATTATAGCTAAGAAAACAAAACATAATTGGACATTATAGGAGACATATATGAAAAAAAATACTCCACATAAGAGATGAAATAAATCGTCATATACCAAAATTACCTTAATATCTCGATGAATTAAAGCTACACCATGTATATATTCTACTGCATATGACTTCAGTTGCATAAAATCTAGCACCAGCCTTTAAAAGATGCCCTTTCTACCGTCAAAGAAAATTTTTTTAATGATGATCAAGATAGATGCCACCTCGAGAAAGGAAATGTAAGTTCATTTGCATGCAATGGATACCCTGGTTATTTGATGAAAAAGCTCTCCACCTTCACATAATTCCAGGGCCATATCTTGAATGAAATAGTGAGCAAGACAAGCAAGGCAATCAATTCAATTTGGGAAAATAGTCAGCAATCTCTACACTACAACTTTAGAATGGAAAATGATGGATTCTAAGGCTCATTCAGGTTTCCCTTTCGGAACATCTGTTAAAGACAACATATTAATGGCGACTTCAAATATGAATGTAGGGTCTACTGAACCCAGGAAAGGCTCCAGATGTGAAACCACATTAGAAACACACACAAACCTCTCTGCACAGTCCGAGGTTCTTACTCGTAGAGAGCTTCTGATAGACCTCCACAACACCTGAAGCCACAATTTTCATTGCATAAACGATAGGAAAAACCGTGTCCTAAAACTCTCTATCGGAAGAACCAAAGACCTTGCCATTGAAGTATTTCCTCGTCTTCCGAACAAAGTCTACAATATAAGCAACCCAATTCGATTTTATAGCTAAAGAATTTTCACTATCTATAACCTTATCAACTGCCAACCTGCTCATTCTTTTCGAATCAAACTTCTGAAACAACCTCCCAACCGATTCAAACACAACTTTGGAGATAGAATCGGATCGATCCCACATATTCTGCCGTATGCATTTTCTAAAATTTGTAAATCGATCCAGCAAAATAGAATTACGAGACCATCTGTGGGGAGCATGGAATCGAGGGTTTCAGTGACGGAGAAGCGGAGATCACCACTAGGAGAGTTAAAAGCAGTTGTAAAGGAAGAGGAACAGGCGAGGAAGAGGCAAAGGCAAAGGCAAAGGCTTCACAAGGCGAAGGGTGGGAGGGGTATTTATTTATAAAGAAGTCTCGTTCATATGATCAATGAAAGGTATTTATTTGAGAGGTTTTAACTTTTCTATTTTAATACATCTCAACCTTTCTGTCATTAACAACAAGAAACACTGCCAATGTTTAGTAAAGAGAATCCATATTTGGCCGGGTTGATGTAGACAACCCAAGTTAGGCCAAATTCAAGGTGACCCATCTCAACCTAGTTACCTCTATTCTGTCTCTTTTTATAGGTGTCGTCTTTGATGTCCCATGAAATATCCTAATTACCCCCAGTCTCCGTTCTTTGGTCGATTTCTCTTTTTTAGAGCTCGACAGTTGACGTCTCTTGAAGGCAGGGCCAAAACCGTAAATACTTCCCAAACTGAGGCCCTGATTCGTAGACATAATTACTTTTCGCGTCTTCCCGCTTCTCGTATTCGACGTCCAAATACGAAATGTCAGTGGTCATACTCAGGAGCAGAACAAAAACCTTCTCCATTAAGCAAACTGCTCTTTCCACCCAACTTCGATCGTCCCCCTTTTTGACTTTTAGTCTTCCGGCCGTACGATTCCTTTGCCTTTTCCTGAGATCTAAACCTCGCTGTAGACGATGTAGTCTCCGAGAAGACTGAAGTCTTTGCGTGCCTCTGTTGATCGTGAAGATAGTGTTCTTGTGAGCATCTGGTGATCATCTCCTCCGCTCTCATATTTGAAATCTACCATGACATACTCCCTGTATGATTTTAAATTTTTGATTTTCTTTCCTTGATTATGGATAGTCTTACAATTCTGAACTAGATCACTGAAAGGTGCCGGGAGTTCATTTCGTTTTTCACTCTTTAATTTCATACTTGTGTCTTCATCGAATTGTTGTTTCTTGCTTTGTAACTTCAATTTCTCTTTTCGTTTTTTCTCAAGGTCGCTTGATTTTTTAGTTTTAGTTTTTAACATGGCGTGAGTAGCCAGCAGTGTCATCGGATGTTTGTTGGATGATTATAACAAACTCTTCAATGGAAATCAAGTGCATGATACAATGAAGCCTTGCATCTGCTAGCATGGAACTCTCTAGTTAACTCCGGTACTTTTTCTTGCTTTTTGTAGGAAATGCCATTAATTGTTTCGCTGTGAGCTTCAAGTTGTCTTTTTTATATCAAATACGTATATGTGCCATATATACATGTGCTAAGTCAAGCTCGTGTGAATGACCTTGCAATAGATTTTAATGTTGCTCTCAAAAGTCAACCTTTTGCAGGACCATCTGCAACATATATGTCAAATGACACAATGTTCTTAAATTTTGGAAAACAATCGGTGGTATGTTTCTCAGCATAACAATTTGGGGTCCAGTAATCTATAAATTTCTTGTGCAAAGCTCCTAGGAGAATGTGAGCAATTCTTAAAAGCTTGGTTTAAACTTTTTTATCCTAAACTGTGATTTTCTGCATCTGTCTTAGGTTGCTCATAATCTCAGATACTTGATCTTCTGGTTTCTTGAGTAAATCGCAGCTAGAGAACACACTGGCTTTAACACTCTTGATTAAGATGTTGGTTTACTTAAAAAGTTCTTGTAGTGTATGAAGTGTTAGTAATGACATTGCTCTAGCACCTGCTTTTTTATTCTTAGTTCCCTGTTGTGGATGTGAATCATAACTGGTTCTAAACAAATGCGTGTCTAGTACCATATTGAATTATGTTGTTTCAAACTCAAGTTTTTTGCTATTTCCAATGATTATTTTGTAATCATTTTATGTTGAGCTTATACTTGGCAGGTGTCATGGCTGGTTCATCTGTCTTGGAGTCGGCTCTTCAAGAAATACTTATTGTAGTCAAACCTTCAGAGGATGATCGATTGACACGGTTGAATGTCATCAATAAGTTGAAAATAATAGTTCAAACTGTCAAAGGTTTGAGAGGTATCTGTCTGAGAACTGTTTAAAGTGAATTTTTTTTTTCTGGATTGTGTGTGAATCTCTATCATATTAAAAGCCTTCAAATGTTATTTCAGATTATCAATTAGCAAAAACCAAAATAGTGGTCTAAATAAAAAAAAATTAAAAATTATTTCCTGCATTTGTTAGACCTTGTGATCCAAGTTTTTGACATCAGTGACATTATAGAAAAAGGTATTTCAAATCAATGACTTTAAACGATGCATTGCAATCATGGCCTTAGACAATGCATTGTGATCATCTTTTAAAATAAAAGTTATAAGTTCTTAAATAGGTATCACATCTAACTTGTAATTGGTTCTTTGAAGCCTTGTGTTAGGTACTGATAGACTCCATATTGGTGATGTTTGAAGGTTTATATTTTTTTTAAATGTTTCAAAGGCCTTTCGCATTAGATCACCAAGATCAAGCATGCCCTAAGAGATTTGAACATATAAATGCCCTGCCATTTATCTCCCAATATACATATTAAACATGCAGAACAAAATGATGTAGTTCTCAGGAACAACTGCCAATTCTTTTATCAACGTTTATTATATCACCATAGCTGTTGCTTGAAATTTTAACTTCTTTTTGTATGCTTCTTAGAGATTGATTTCATATGTTTGAAAATACTAACAATGTTAACAGGTGCTACTGTTGAACCATATGGATCGTTCATTTCTAATCTCTACTCTAAATGGGGAGATTTAGATATTACTGTCGAGCCATTGAGCACCTCTTCATCAGTTGGGAGAAGGCGCAAGCAGTATTTACTATGGAACATAATGAGAGCACTGAAAATCAGAGGTAGTTTTTCATCACCACTTAGCTTCATTAATCCTTAACTTTGATCTACAAAGCTGTGTTTTCAAAACAGAACCGGCCATCAAACCGTAGGCATTGTGACGCCGGACAGGATAGCGATTATCCTGCAGACGATTCCACCGGTAATCTACAGGGAAAATTTGCAAGAGGTCGCCCTAAAAACACAGAGAAACCTCTCTGATTTTCGATTCTCAATATCTCAAAATCAATAATAATCCTCCCTGTTCACATAACAGAGATTTAACAAAGCTCAACGCCTCTGACAAGCCCGGACTGCAGCTCAAAAAAATAAACAAACCCAAACCCTAAAAAATCTGGTCCAGTTTGGGTTCAGGAAAAAGGTCCAACTACGGATCCGACTAAAGATCCGACTACGGATCTGACTACTTACCCGCTTTACGCTGATCGGTCAACTTGAGGTATTTCAAAGCCAACAACGTGCTATCTGACAATTCAACATCATTTGGCTCGGTGTCTCCTGCATCAGTCGCCTCGGGTTGGAAAGAACTCGCCCTCGAGTTCACAATAGCTTCATCGGAATCCATAAAACAAGGACTCAAGTGTTTGACATTAAAGACATCAGAAGTTCTCAAATGACTGGGGAGGCGCAATTTGTAGGCGTTATCATTGAGCCGCTGCAGGACCTCACAGAGGCCAATCTTCCGCGCCTTAAATTTAGTATACTTGCCAACAGGAAAACGATCACGAAGTAAAACTGCCCAAACAAAATCACCAACATCAAAAAGTACCTGACGACGACGACTGTCGGCCTTAACCTTGTACTTGGCAGTACTCTTGTGAATGGCCAGCTTCGCCTGCTTAGGCGGCAGTCCAGGAGGAAGATACTCCTCGACGTCTCCATGCTCTATCTCTACTAAAAACCTGGACAGTGAAAGCAGGTTAGTAGTACCGGCTATCGGAGTAGGAGTGGGTCTTTCCCGACGAGGTGCCAACACGATCTTCTGGCCCTTGATGCTAAGGGAATAGGTATTCTTCCGCCCATCATGAGTAACATTATGATCATATTGCCAAGGGCGGCCTAACAAGACATGACAAACATCCATAGAGACAACATCACACCAAGCATTATCAAAATATTTCATACCGATGGAAAAAGATACGAGGCATCGCCTATCGACTGTTACCTCGTTGCCTTTAGTCAGCCATGCCAACTTGTAAGATTTGGGATGACGATCTGTCTTCAACTGCAATTTCTGGACAGTCTCTTCTGACATAACATTCTCACAACTACCATTGTCAATGATCATCTTGCAGACTGTATCTGCGACTGTGCAGGTCGTCTGAAAAATATTGGTCCGCAGCCAATCATCCCCTGAATCCCCCTTGGGAGTCAACGGACTCTTACGAACAACCAGAGTTTCATGACCATCACCATACAACACATCTCCATCCTCATCGTCATCATACACAGGCTCACCAATTTGCTCATTTTCATCTACCACGTTTTCTTCAATCAAAATATTTTTGCCCTTCTGACTAGCAGGTTTCCTACACTCAGTGGCCTTATGGCCCTGCTCACCACATCGGAAACATCTAATACGTGAGTTAGAAGTACCTTGTATAGGTTGTTGGGCAGGAACGGATTCTGGAGGACGAGCTGGTGGGTTGCTTGGATCCCTTCTGATCATGGGCCTTCTGTTCTACTGTTTTTCCACAGCCAATGCACACTGGTATGCTTCAGAAACGGTCCACATCGAGTAAAGACTGAGGACATCCTGCAGGGGCTGGCGTAACCCCCCCAAATACCGTGCCACCATCTGCTCTTCCGTCTCGGATAAATCATTCCGGGCGATCAATTGATAGAACTCCTCTGTGTAATCATCCACCGATCTCATGCCTTTCCTCAACAAATGAAGTCGTTGAAACAAGGTTTGAGTGTAGCTGAAAGGAAGGAAGTGACCCTTCATCTACTTCTTCATCTTCTCCCAATCAGTGATCTTGGCCTTACCCCTGCCGGTCTCATGATCGCCTCAACTGCTCCCACCACGCAGATGCTCTGCCCTTGAGTTTGATGGCAACCAGTTTCACCTTGACACGACCTGGGACTTCCTTACACTCGAAGATACGATCGATTTCATGCAACCAATCGACGAATCCTTCGGCTTGTAACGTACCAGAAAACTCGGGTAATGTCACTCGGAAACCGAGATCTCCAGATCGATCCCCCCGACGGCGGTGCTCCCAGACTCGAGCATGATTGTGATATGGGTTTTCAAAACTGGCATCGGAATCACGATCGTCCCTCTCACGATCACCGAAATTCTGCGTTGTCATACGTTGAGTTAACTCCGCGACTTGTCGCTGTAAATCTTCAATCATCACATTTTGAAGATTACAATCACGGTGTGGGGCTTCCTCGTTTGGACCCGGCCTGCGACGACCACCAGCCATGTAAACTAGCGAAATTTCACCCCAGGAAGGCGTTGCGGCGCTGGTATAACAGCAGAGATGTGTCGCCCGTTTCCCCGATTCAAAATTTGAGAAAAAACAAGATTTCCCCCAAATAAAAAAAAGTTGATGCTGGCGAAATCCCCCGAAATCGGAATTTCTAAGCCCCTGTTTTCGAAATCGAGACTTCTCCGGTGGCCCTCTCCGGCCATCATCTCCGGCAGCCCGTCACCTCCCGTGACTCTTGCGTCTCGCGCGAGGTTCTCCTTTCTCGAACGAACCCCTGTTTTTCGTCAGTCCCGAACTCCTTCTGTTCGGCCAGCTCCGTCAACGGCAGTTCCGGCCACGGTGACGGCAACGTCGTACGACAGTTCTGACAGTGACGACGTCGATCTCGAGCCCTCTCCCTGCCGAATCCCTATCTTCCGGCAACAGTCACAAACAGCTGCTCTGTTCGGTCAAGTGTCGAGGTCTGCTCAGTCGAGTCCCGAGTTTTTCCGGCAGCAGCGTCGAACGGTAGCTCCAGTGACGGCGATGGCGACGGCGTCGTCTTCGTCGATTCTAACTGCTTCTCGCTGCAGCGTATCTTGTGAGACATAGCTTCTTCCCCAGCCTGAAGCTTTGATACCAACTGACGCCGGACAGGATAGCAATTATCCTGCAGACGATTCCACCGGTAATCTACGGGGAAAATTTGCAAGAGGTCCCCCTAAAAACACAGAGAAACCTCTCTGATTTTCGATTCTCAATATCTCAAAATCAATAATAATCCTCCCTGTTCACATAACAGAGATTTAACAAAGCTCAACGCCCCCGACAAGCCCGGGCTGCAGCTCAAAAAAATAAACAAACCCAAACCCTAAAAAATCTGGTCCAACCCAGGTTCAAGAAAAAGGTCCAACTACGGATCCGACTACTTACCCGCTTTACGCTGATCGGTCAACTTGAGGTATTTCAAAGCCAACAACGTGCTATCTGACAATTCAGCATCATTTGGCTCGGTGTCTCCTGCATCACATTGCTGGTTCCAGTCTAACTGGCCCAGATAGACCAGGTTCAACCTGTGCTTGGGCAAAAATGGGACCCTGCCCCTATGTTTATTGAACAGAAAACAGTGGTTTGGCAGGCTGGTTAGTGATTAAACATTCACCAAGACCTGTTATAGGTCAATCCTTTGAATCCTTCCCCCAGCACAAAATATAAAATATTTTCCCCTTATCTATTGACCTAATAGGTCAAACCGTTCTGGTTTACTGGTTGAACTGGTTCAGCCAGCTGGTTTCTTTTGTTTTACTTGAAATTGTTTATTCCCTTACTGCAAAGGACTGCAGTTCTGGTTCAGCTCAGTTGAGCCAACCAGTCCGGGCCCCTGGCTCAACCGCGCGCCCCCCCCCCCCCCCCCCCCCCCCCCCCAACTCAGTGAGTCCTTACATGGTTCTAATAACATTAGTTCAGAAACCTTGGTTCATTGTTATATTCTCCCCCCTTTCTACTAAAGTTTACTGCTTGAGAATTAGATTTGGGTGATTTTAAGTTGCTGTACTTCTTTATCTTAAGTGAAGGGTACTTCTGTAATTTACTAAATGAAGCTATATTGTAAACAAACTTTAAGGCATCGTGGATCACATATCTTGACAACTTCCTTCTTTTGGAATATCCTCTTTCTTGTTATTTCTTTCTCTTCTTCTTCATATTCATCTGTCGTCGTTTTGCGATCTTCAGTCTTGTACTTGCTGCAGTATATAAATCTTTCGCTCTCTTTTTGGTTTATCAATTTGCCTTCAAGGAGAGCTTTTTCAAAGAAACTGAAGGAATGAGACCTTATGATTCAAACATATATGATTATAGTGAAAATCAGCAAGAATCTGTAATAATCTAATTTCACATGATATCTATAATGAAACATTTTTCGTAAAGTGACCATCTACTTTCTGTTAGCAGTTGCTGTTGTTAGTCTAATATTTAAATACATGGTGATACTGTCTTGACAACTATAGCAGAAGGTTAGTGGATTCTAGTTGATCAGAAGATTATGCAATCTTTTCGTGGATCACATTTCTCAAGTCATCTTTCATAAATGCATTCTGACTTTGGCCTTCCAAATGTTGAATTCACAGACAGCTCTTTATGGCTTTCTTTTGACCTTTAATGTTGCTGTTGATTTGTTCATAAGAATGAGGTCACTCTGTGATCTACTGGGGCACTGCTTGCTGATGCCAGCTGCTAGGTTTAGACTACTTACACAGGATCTCTCTTTTTGTGCGACTATGATCATTTTGCAGTTCATGCAGCTGCTGGCATTAGAAATGGTAGTGGGATGTAGCCTGGTAAAGGGTGAGTGCAGAAGAAAGTATTTTGTAATGGGAAAAGTGGCAAGGCATAAGAAAAGCAGAGATTGCAATTGGTTGTGTTTTTCTCCTTTACTAAATTTAGTATATTAAAAAACAGAGATTGCAATTGATTGTGTTTTTCTAGTATGTGGTTAAGTAATGGGCATGACTAGCAGCTGCTTTGAAGCTCCTTTTAGTGAAAAAACACATCAGGTGTCTTTTCTTGAGAATCTCAAAACATGTGTTTTTTTATAATGTTGGAAAATTTTAGAAGTTTTCCTTTACAATTTCCACTACTGTATAGCTGCTAAAGAATGTTTCAAACTTGTATCTATTGTTAGCAATAGAACTGAGAAACTGTGCCTTATGTTAGGGCTATGCAAATTAAGTGTTCAATGCATTATATTTTCTCACCCTAGCTGGCATGTACTCAAAATCCGAATACCCCCTAGCAATGCTTGCTTACTATAGTTGCTGGTTTTCTATCCCTTTTTTTCTGTTTGAATTTCTACTTAAATAAGCTAACAGCTCCATAAGTAGTTTATTCAACATAAAAGCAATCTATTTCACGTAATACAGTTTCTTGATAGGAGTGTAGTTTTGTTCAAGGTCATGTGTCATTGACTGCAGCCTCTGAATCTGACTTAACAGCTTGCAGCTTACTATTGTTCTTTAAAATTTTTCATTGTTGTACTATGTACTAAATAACTAAAACAAATTCTTCTGGCATATCATTTGACATGTTTCTGATTTTCAGATTTTCTTACATAGGCTAGGATCCAGTGAAGGTTTATTAAGCTTCATTTTCACCAACAATTTTTATTTGATTTCTTTCTTTTTAGTATGTGAATAGCATGGTCATTCTCCATGTCGAGAAACATATTTGGGGGTATTATGGTCGTTTGTCACTAAGGGCATAGTGTGAATAGTCCCTCTCACTTATCTGGTTTCTTAGTATCAGAGCGTTGTGTTTGATTTATCTTTATATATCCAGAATAGGTTAAGTTATAAGTTTTGGTAAGAAGGGCAATCTTATCATTGTTCTTTACTTTTCTTTAGTTAAAAGATATGTAGGGACAAAAGGGGTTGAGCGCAACCGCTGGTTCGGTCTCTTTTAGTTCTGTGGGCACTGTTGTCATTATTCTCTGTTTTACTTAAGCAAAAGATATTAGGGGACAAATAGGTTGAGCCTGACCTCTCATTCAATCTCTCCTAGTTCTGCGACAACTCTGTTATTTATCTCTTCTTTTGCCTCGTAAATCTTCAAATTTAACTCTATTTATTAATTAATTTCTTCCATGGTTTAAATGGTTGAAATTCTTCCTGTTCTTCTCTGCAGGTGTACGCAAGTTGGAATTCATTCCAAGGGCGAGGGTTCCTATTTTAAAATTTGTGAGCAGTCAAAGCATTTCATGTGACATCTCAATTGATAATCTTCTATGTCAAATCAAATCCAAATACTTTTTGTGGATAAGTGATATAGATGAACGGTTCCATGATATGGTTTTGTTGGTCAGTTGTGTACTTGTTTATCTACCAATCGTATCAGTAACCTGATTTCTTGTAGGTGAAGGATATTTTTCACACGATTTTCATATGTAGGTCAAGGAATGGGCGAAGGCACAAGGCATAAATGACCCCAAAAATGGCACATTTAATTCATATTCACTTACTTTACTTGTTATCTTTCATTTCCAGGTAAATTCTGTAATATTCTGTTTATAAGGGTTATGAAACATTAAGAAATTCTTCTTCCATTTGGGCCAAAGCATGTACTTTGTCATTGAGGATGTTTACACCTTGATCACTATATTATGAATTGATGGTGTTGTGT
This sequence comes from Aristolochia californica, assembly GCF_029961685.1. Lineage (NCBI taxonomy): Eukaryota > Viridiplantae > Streptophyta > Magnoliopsida > Piperales > Aristolochiaceae > Aristolochia > Aristolochia californica. The sequence goes on from NW_027181771.1 coordinate 29,017,776, forward strand.
TGTCTATCGGGAGAATAATGATTCCATCTCATAAGTAGTATGAACACTGCCACTGACTAATGTAAGAATCAGTAAGTCAAATGGGGTGAAGAAGTCTCTGAAACATCCCATTCTTTTACTGATTTAGTTCCAGTTGCATCCTAGGTTTCTTGTTCTTGAAAGTTTGATGTAGCTTTCTGAAATATTTAAGTCTTTTTTTGGTTTTAAAGCTAATAAGTGTAGTTACATGAGGTATGTTACTGAGAAGTTCCTGTGCCTGTTGATTGCAGACATGCGAGCCATCAATATTACCTCCTCTGATGAGCATCTTTGATGGAAATATTGCCGATCTTATCGGTACATAGCATTTACAAGATTCAGTAATTGATGGGAGTGCCTAAATGCTTGTCTATTCTCTCATTGACTCAATAACAAGAATTTATGGAGGCTTCAATTGTGGAGTTAATCTGAGTTTTGTTTATGAGGTGGAGTAGTTTCTAAGAAGTGCTGAGTGTCTGTAGTTATATCTTTGTAGGAATGCGGTCACATGCTTCAATCGAAACTACTTGTGCTGAAAACATAGCAAGGTTCAAACGTGAAAGATACAGAAGAAATCAAAGCACACTGTCTGAACTGTTTGTTTCATTCTTTGAGAAGGTAATTGTTGTGTCACGTACTCTAAATATTGCTGGTTATAGAAATGGTTCCTTTGTAATGTTTAAATGTCTTTGAAAGTCTGATAGATTCCTGCAGATACTGAAATCTGGTAATGGTTTAGTCGTAATCCAGACGAAGGAAAAGCAAAAGAAAAGAAAAGAAATATGAGTGGAAATGTCTATGGAGAGAGGTAGTGAGAGGTCACGCGGATTTTTATTTATTCTACAAACATTGTACAAGACCAAAATACTCCATGACTTGCATGAATGAGTTATTTATATCATATATTTCAACAGATGTGGGTTGTATCTGTGTTTCTATCAGGGTATATTGCATATCATCTTCCTAGAATCTGAAATGGAGAATTGATCTAAACAATACCAACATAATTAGGAAGGCACTGTGATGATGATAATGTGCAATTTTTCTCTGGTATTCCAATGTTTTTTAATTTTTCAGCATTGAATATTTTCCAGTACAAAGTGTGATTGGCTCGTTGTACCTAGGAGTATACTAGTGGATACCACCAAATATGTATTACCTTGTAATTTAACCGGCACATTTAAAAATGTGTATGATTTGGGTTACTCTTTGAATTTGTGTTGAATGATTGAAGTTTTTATTGAAATCTCACTGTCTTTCCAAAACTTTTCTTTTATGCTCTCTGTCTTACAGTTCTCCAAGATTAAGACAAAATCAGCAGAACATTTTATTTGTACATATACTGGAAATTGGGAACTCAAACAGAGTCAATCCAGATGGATGATGACGTCCTCTCCAATACTTGTAAGGCATTTAGTTATGTGCACTTCCTGGAACTTATCTAATCTTTTTCTATGATGATTATGTTTTCTTTCCTTTTAAGCGAGATACAAGGTAAATAGACAAATTAACCTCATTGATCATACAAGGTAAATAGTCTTTCAAACCAGGATTGCAGAAAAAGGAAACTGGAGTTTTGTAAAAATTATATGGTGCTAATTTATTATTTGAATTTAGTTGTCCAGGTTGGCTCAAGGATTGAGGTTCCGAAATATTATTAACCTCATTATTTGGTAACTGAACTAGGTGTTTGGACTCTTGATACGTTGATAATGACATTCAGTATATATTAATTTGGAAACTTGTTACTAATTTAATATTTTTATACATAAGAACCTATGTAACGTTTTGACTTTTGAATTGTAATGTTTATGCCTACTTCACATTTGTTGGTTGCAGATCGAGGATCCATTTGAGCAGACAGAGAATGCTGCAAGATCTGTTGGTATAATTGAATATTGCAAGATTGCTAAAACTTTTCAGGAGACCCACGATAAACTTTCATCTGTATTATCGAAGAACTCTTTGATTCCCATTCTGGTGAGGCCAGAAATTTGTCGACTGCTTGGAGAAAGAGCTCCACAACGTGATCTGTCACCTTTACAACTTCTGCAAGACGTTAACGTATAGCCCTCCATCTTCATCAGTGAGCGCTAACAGGGAGACGCAAATGTGGGGGTGAAGGTACATTTGATCAGTGATCAGCTGTTATTTGCGACAATTAATATCTAGTTCAAATTCAGCTGGAGTAGTCTGATAGCTTCGGTTGTTCTGGGAAGCCAAGATATCTGTACTTCAAATTCAACTGCTGTACCCTTCTTTGGTGGCATAAGAATCCTTCGTGTAGCAATCAGTATTACATCCTAGCACAACATATAAGCATTAAACAAAGGGAAATCATAATACCAGTTCAGACCATAGATATAACCCTGAAGGAAACCAGTAAAGGGCGACCAATTTCTAAACAGATGTGCATTGTACCCCAACATCATCGAAAATGATGTTTACAACACTCCTACAAAAAGTGGAGCTCACCTTGCCACTAAACTTCTTCTCTAGTTCTCGCACGAGCCTCACATGAATCTTTCGGAAAACTTTCCTCGGTCTATAGGGAACATTAACAACAACAGCCTTGCGATTTTCGGCAATATCTGTTGAGATTTCTTCCTAGAAAGATATTCTTTCTTTATTCTTAAAAATCCTGTAATCCCTGTAATTGTGTAATCACTGTAATCTCTCTTAATCCTTTTGTGTATAGATTATTACAATCTTTAAATCGGCTATTTAAGTCAAACTATATGAATAGAAATATGTTCAATCCGAAAACTCTGGTTTTACAGTCAGCGTCATTCTTACACAAGTAAACTACGATGTATGGTCCCAAATCTTGGAGATGCAAATTGCATGACGTGAGAAGCTCGAATATATAATGGGGAAAATACCACTCCCATAAGAAATTGATGCTTCCTATATGAAGTGGTATACTGAAAATTTAAAGGTCAAGGGGTGGTTGCTAACCTCTGTGTGACCAGATATTATGAAGCGCAATATTCGGCTACACATAGCACGCGAAATCTGGAATGCACTAGCCAAAACTTTATACGATGGGTCAGATGAATCACAACTTTTTTCATTGAATCAGAAAGTTTTCTCTACCAAATAGACCGGTTGCCCTCTGTCAATGTATTATGGTATTCTTGTGGAAATTTTCCAAGAACTTGATCATCGTGACATGATTATAATGAAAGATCCTGATGATGTTATCGCCTATAGAAAATCCGTTGAAAGATTGCGTGTACACATTTTCTTAAACGGATTGGATGCAGAATTCGAACAAATCTGAGGCAAAATTCTCAGAAAAGGACCCAATATTGGATCTTGAAGAAACCTATGCTTACATACAAATGGTTTTACGTTTTGTGTTAATATCTTATTAATTAATAATATGTAAAAATATATATTATGTTATTGATAAATTAATATATTTATTTATTATATTCACTTATGTTATTTTTAACTTTTTAATTTATTTTAAATAATTTATTCTAGTCACACGTAATTACTATATTAATTTATAATAAACTGTAATCATTAATTGGTTTAATTATACAATTGCTATAATTAATTAAACCATTAGGTTTATTTATTATATTCTCTTATGTTATTTTTAATTTTTTAATTAATTTTTAATAATTTATTCTAGTCACACGTAATTATTTTTTTAATTTATAATAAACTATAATCATTAAGTATTTTGGTTAATCATATTTAAGTATATGTTTAGGTATATGTTCTATTTAAGTATATTATAAAAGGTTACTCATTCTCTTCTTTATATCATACTTTTCATTTGGGGGCACTAACACTGAAATCTGTTTTCCCCCACTTGAACTCGTCTACACTAACGCTCAAACATGAGTTGAAGTTGAATCAATTCATTTCAGTTCAATTCAATTCTTCATTTCAATTCAAATTCATTGTGGACTAACCCCCCCCCTAGAGAATCCATATTAGGTCGACCAAGGCCGAATTCAAGGGGACCATCTCAACCGAGTTACCTCTATTCCGTCTTTTTTTTTTATAGGCATAGTCTTTGATGTCCCATGAAATATCCTAATTACCCCTTGTGAACACATCTAAAGGGGAGTTAGTTAACAAACATAAAATTTGAAGTTCATCTTCATCTCATTCTTCAAAATCATTTCATTCATCTACATAAACTTCATCTTCAAACTGGGTATTAGTACGGACGAGTTTATGTATACTGGAAAACAATTTCCAATGTTAGTATCCCAAAATAAGAAAAATATGAAAAATAAGAGAATTAGTAACTTTTAATAATACTTAAATATTAAATTAGATAAAACAAACATTATTACTACATAAATAATATCTGAGTAGAGCCAAGGAGTGTATATCATCATTATTTTAATAGAACTTAGATAAAATAATATGATACGGGAACCATAAATAAGCTTACATTCTTCAGCGATTTCCCTCAACTATATAATTCACGTTCAGGAAATAAACACTGACATTGAGATGCAATTTGGCAACTTAAAAAAATGAATACTGAAAAAGATAACATAATTGAATCCATCTTCTGAACGTTTTCTTCCTTTGCGATTTCAGTGTTGATTTTTTTTCATTTTTATCTTTTGTACGTTTTCTTCCTCTGCGACTTCAGTATTATTTTTTTTTCATTTTTTTTGTACATTTTCTTCTTCTGCGATTTCGGTGTTGATTCGAGCAAAACACAACAATGATCTTTCGATCAATATTTGAATGATTTGATTATGAAAGCCACCCCTATCGACAACCATGTTTATGCCAGGTTACGTGACAGGGGTGACAATTAAGAGAAAATGATTGTTGATATTCGTCCTTAGTGTTTATCTTTCTCATATCACTATGCTTCTTACTCATATAATGGTGTTAATTGAAATGCTTGAGGTAAGGATTACTTGCAGAAAACTAGAACGCTTGGTTCCGTGGTTAACCTTTTCAACTGTTTCGAAAAAAATCTACTTCAAATCCAATGAACCTCTTTGTTTAGGTTTTTGCTAACTGTAAAAGTTTCCCTGGGCAAATAAGGAAGTCAATATATCTTCCTTCTTCTTATTTTTAACTTGTTCATTTTTTTTTAAGTATGTCTGAGTTGCTTAATATATTTCGAGCTAGAACTTTTAGTCATTTGCTCAATAGAGGCTCAACTAGAATGTTTGAGAGAAATGCGAGGATAATTACGTTCTTATTCCATGTTTTCTGTTTATTCTGTTTGAATTTTACTCCTCTCTTACCAGTGAAATTTCGTCCAATCACGAAAGGAATACGCATGATAGGAAATTTTTCTAGCCTAACTCTTCCTATTCCTAAATATAATATTATGGCCCATAGAACAACCATAATAATTAAATTGTTGTTCACCAAAAAAAAACTCTTTTTTATGCATATGGAACTCAACCCAATTCTTTTATGTTAGACTAGTAACAAGTCTAGTAAGCATGTATTCATCATACATATCAGAACAGAACATTTCGGAATAGAGTACAAAATTTTTGACCACTTGGTTATCTTCTTGCAGCCATATATAATCTAAATCTGAGACGGTCCTCATGAAAAAAACTTTATCAGACAACCTTTACTCGTCACGGAAACACAAACCATAAAAAAAAAAAAAATACCAACACAAACCATAAAAAAAATACCATGTGGTGGATATGTATAATACCCGAATCTCCTCACCACATGGCAAAAACATTCCATAGCACTTCAAAAATTCTCAACAACATTCTCACACATTTCAAAATTAATTAAATTATTTTCACTAATGCATATGCACTAAACAATGAAAACATACACACATCAAGTCCAAATTCACCGAAGACCCCTGGTAGAGCCCCATATAACTTCGCAGTCACTATGAACTGTACCTCGTTAGTGAGGGGGGTCGGGTTTCGTTGGCTAATGGACGCCCGTGTAGGCGACTCAACCTTGTTTGAATTGGACTAAAAACCCCTAAACACTAATTCCAGAACTTAATACCTTAAAAGCCCTAAACCTAAAAAACCCTAGAGCTTAAAAACACAAAACCCCCAAAACCTTAAAAACCATAAACCCCCTAAACCTTAAAAACCCTAATCCCTAAAATACCCTAAATCCTTAACCTAAACCTTAAACCCTAAACCCGAAACACAAACCATAAAAAAAACCTAGAATTGTTAATCTTCCTAGGCATTGTTCTCCTTACTGTTGATAAGGATCTTAAATTATGTGTAAGATCTTTGTTCTTTGGATTGCTTTCTTTTCTTTATGTTTTTAATTTGTAATTTTGTTTGTTGGTAGAGGTAAGAATGTCAACACCTCCTCAATTGACATCAATAATTAACACAAGTTCTAGTGTGGCCATAAATAGTGACTCAACTTCACCAGAGTCACTACCCTCTATCATAGAAGTAGGCCCAGATGAAATTACCATAAATGAGGATGAAGGTGACTCCACCCATACTTCAAAAAGACAAAAAAAAGTCTCACGTGTGGTTGGAATTCAATGAAGTATCACTTAATGGTACAAAAAAGGTTCAGTGTGTTCATTGTTAAATCAATTTGAGTGTTATTAGTAGTGGAGTGACCACACATATGAGTCGTCATTTGAAACGTTGCACTAGTAGAAAAGTGGCAATGAGAAACAAAAAACCTAAAACTTTCAACCAGTGGGAGTGGGGTCTAATGTTGATCAGAGTCCATCTGGACTTCCTTTTATGGATTTTGGAGGAAAATATGATCCAGCTAAACTGAGAGTACTCATTGCTCATTGGATTCTTATGCATGAGCATTCATTCATGATAGTAGAAGAGGAGGGATTTAATTTTGTAATGAAGATGGCAAATATGAATTATCAGAAAATATCCCGTAAGACCATTAATAAGGAGTATGGAGGTGTATGAGGCAGAGAAAAAGAAATTGAAAATTTTGTTAAAAGAGATTAACAAGATTAGTCTTACCACGGATCTTTGGAAGTCACAAAATCAAAAGATTGAATACATGGTTCTTATTGGGCATTTTATTGACAGTAATTGGAAGCTAAAAAAATGAGTCTTGAGTTTTGTGCATGTTCCTTCTCCTCCTCGTGGCGTTGATATAGTAGATGTTATTTACAAGTGTTTGAAAGAGTGGGAGATCGAAAATAAAGTTTTTAGTATTTTAGTTGATAATACTGCATATAATGATGTTTGTATGAGAGTTTTTAAAGAAGATTTTTCAAGGAAAATTTTTTTGGTTTGTGGTGGAAAGTTGTTTCATGTGTGTTGTTGTGCTCATATTTTGAACTTATTAGTCCAAGATGGTCTTGTTCAGATTAAGGATATCATTGATAATGTGCGTGAAAGTGTCAAATTCATAAATCTGTCTGAGGTTAGACTTCACACTTTTTCTGAAATTGTACAACAACTAGAACTTGGTGAAAAGAGGTTGGTTATTGATTGTCCAACTCGTTGGAACTCCACTTATGACATGTTGTCTTCTGCATTAAAATTCAAAGATGCATTCTCTAGATTTAAAGTTAGAGAACCAACTTATGATTGTTTGCCAAGTCTTGATGAATGGGAAAAGGTTGACATGGTGTGTGAGATTTTAGAAGTTTTTAATGCAGTTACTAATATAATTTATGGGAGAGACTACCCTACTTCTAATTTGTACCTTAGTGAGGTATATAGGGTAAAAGAAGTTCTGAATTTTCATTTTACAAATGAAAATGATTTCATTAGGACAATGGTTAGTAGAATGAAAGAGAAATTTGAGAAGTACTGGGGTGAATGCAGTTTATTGATGCTTGTTGCTTTAGTTTTGGAGCCAAGGGTCAAATTAAGGTTGAGCGAAATGTGTTTTCCAAAGATATATTCTAAGGAGGAAGCTACAATGAATATAAATTTAGTTCAACGCACCTTATATGAGATCTACGATGAATATGTATCCTTATATAATGTGGATATTAGAAATGAAGAGATTGCTTCAAGTACTAGTTCTATGGTTGTTTCCACAAGTTGTAGGCCTTCATCAAGTTTAGGTTGGTCAAAGTTAATGAATTATGTGAAACAAGTGGATGTAGTTAATTCACCTAAGGTCAGAATTGGAAATTTATCTTGAAGAAGGTGTATATAGTTGTGAAGAAACTTCACAATATGATTTTGATGTTTTAGAATGGTGGAAAGTGACTCATATGAAATTTCGGGTATTATCTAAGATTGCAGCAAACATCCTTGTAATTCCCATATCCACAATAGCTTCAGAGTCTACATTTAGTACTGGTGGTAGAGTAATAGACTCATATCGTTCTTCCTTGGCACCAAATACAGTTCAAGCTTTGATTTGTGGCAATGATTGGGTTCGGGCTCTTCACGGGGTAAAGAAAAATCAAAAGGTGAATTTCTTTGATTAATTATTTATTATACTATTTATTGCAAATTCAGATTGTAACATAAATAAAATAAGGATAAAATATAAGCACAACAACCTTTTCACACCCAAAAAACCAACTTGAGATAAGGAATGCATCAATGGATACTAAAATGGTAAGATTTATATCCAAAAACACTTCACTCACATCTACGCCTATTGGAGAACTTGATTCAAGACGTGGAGAACTTGAACATGGGCGACAATGAATAAGACAAGGACCATATTACATAAGTGGACAATGGGCCAGGTTGACTCATCCCAAAATGAATAACTAATGTTGAGAATTTTTCCCTAACTAATAAGCTCAAGATTTCTTAATCAAAATCGATATGTATGTTCCCCATAAAAACACCTCTAACACCGAACAAACAAACCAAGGACACTGAGTACATGTATAATGCCACAAAATTATGGGACTTTTATGCACCAACACACTAGAAGGGAGTAGTAAGGTGGTGTTTAGGTTGGCCAAATAATCTATTTAGTTGGAGATGAATCAATCATGGCAAGGCCTACCTAAATTTGCATTAAAAAGATGTTCCAATGGACCTATTACCAATCAGGCCTATTTCTATTTTGGTGATAACCCAAAAACCATCACTTACACATATTTAGTTCCCTGTGAATGATAAAGATGAAAACTGTGATTCCAAGATATATGGCTAGTGTTAAGACAAGGGCAAGGTGAGTAATTAGCTCACTAACTATCTCATATATAAGTTTTGAAGCCTATAAATATGGTCTTTTGTCTACCATGACTGATAAAGTACCCATGATTATAGTGTCACTAGGATGGATATGTATCGTTGTCTTATCCACACAATACTATGCAATTATGAATAAAAAAATAATCATCATAACTTCAATAATACATATAATGGTTATCATCATAATAGTTAGTGGAGAAGAGAGCCTTTCACTCATACATTCTTTTAATGTATGGCCAAATAATTGTTCTTGGATGAAAGACTTTTGTGATTTCTAACCTGAATGTGGCAAGAGAAGAATTGAGTACTTTTGGAGGGTCATATGCTATTGTGACAATATATTAATGGCGACTTCAAATATGAATGCAAGGTCTACTGAATCCAGGAAAGGAACCAGACCACAAACCTCTCTGAAGAGTCCGAGCTGAGCACACTACTAGGGGTGGCATCGAGCCGAGCCGAGCCCGAACCTGCCTATGTTCGAGCCGAGCCTCATCTCGAGCCTAAAATTGTTATCGAGCTCAAGCCCATCGAGTTCGAGCCGAGCTTCGAGCCGAACTCGAGGTTCAACATACATTTAAAACTTTTCAAAAATATATTGGGCATGACCTCTACATAAAATTGGGCATAACCTATATAGATATATAATACATGTATAAGATTGGGCATAACCTCTACTTAAAGTTAAGCATAATTTATATATATAATACCTGTATAAAATTCGATATGACCTCTATTTAAAATTGGACATGATCAACATACACAATATCTGCATAAATACTCCATAAAATTGTTTATACATTCCATAAACACTCCAATAAATTGTTTATACACTCCATAAAATAGTCTAAACACTCCATACACTGCATAATATTATAAATAAATTCCATACAATAATCAAACACAACAAAATTAAATGAAATATCACTCTCAATTTACAATCACCCAAATAAAAACTATAAATCCATTATAAATTTACAAATTATAGTTATTTCTTTTCATGCTAGAAAATAATATACGTCCTTGCTTGAACAATATCTCCACCTATGACAAAAACAAAAAAATAAAATTAGTTATTGTCAGATAAAAAAATACTCTTCCACTACTAGTTACTTAATGTCGTTAAAAATATTAAAATTACCATGATGAAAAAAAATGAAAAATCATGTAGCTGGTAACATTATCTCTGCACTCTTCTTCTCAGGCTGTAATCATAAAATAAAATTTTAATAAATAAAACTAAAAAATATCGTAATAAATAATTAATAAAAAAATTTCACCTTTTGATTTTTCTTTATACCGTGAAGAGTCTGAACCCAATCACTGCCACAAATCAAAATTTAAAATGTATTTGGTACCAAGGAAGAACAATACGAGTCTATTACTCTACCACCAACACTAAATAATGACTCCGAAGCTACTGTGGATATGAGAATTATAAGGGAGGTTAGTCAACAAACTTAAAATTTGAAGTTCATCTTCATCTCCTGCGTCAAATTCATTTAATTCCTCTACATGAAATTCAATTTCAAACTTGGTGTTAGTGTGGACGAGTTCATATACATTGGAAAACAATTTCCAGTGTTAGTGTGGACAAGTTAATATACATTGGAAAATTTGATCAAATGCTAACTTTAACACACTATATTTTTACATATTATTGCATGAAAAACAGGCTGAGAATAGGATTTGAAAGCTTTTTTTTTTTATAAAAATCACACGTGCCAAACTCGCATGTGTGAACTGCACATGCGAGTTCGCACGCTGTGCGGGAAAGAGCGTCGAGGGGGGAAAATAATCTCCCCCCCTCAACTTAGGTATCCGAACTTTAGGTATCCGGGGGTTCTGTGCCGTTCCGGCGAGAACGGTGGCCGACTGATTTGACGGCAGCAGCAGGCGGTGGTAGGGGGTGACGACGACGGGAGAGGGTCCAGAGCAGCCACTCTAGTTGGGGTACGATGAGGCGAGGACGACACTACGGGAGTTGACGGCGACGACGATGAGAGGCAAAGAAGGCGATGAGCGGGGGGAAGGATTAGGTGCGGTGGCGGCGGAAGGGGCACCGGTGGCGAGAGGGAGAAGGGAGATGGAGGCCGAGAGAGGGAATTTCGGAGGAAGAAGAGAGAAGGGAAGGAGGAAACGAAGAGAGCGAGATCAGGAGAGAGACCGAAAAAAAAAATTCGGGAGAGAGTGCGAGACCCGAAAATTTCCCCCATCCTGCCGCTCGTTAAATTAATGAGTCGGCTCGCGAGCCGAACCAGGCTCTGCTCGTGCTCGGCTCATTAATGTAAACGAGCCCTTTTCTGAGTTCGAGCTCGGCTCGAACTCGATATATAACGAGTCGAACCAAGCCGGAACCGAGCCGAACATGAGCCGCTCGCGAGCCGGCTTGGTTTGAAGCCACCCCTACACACTACCAATACTGCTATTACTCCTAGAGAGCTTCCAATAGACCTCCACAACACCTGAAGCCACAATCTTCATTGCATAAACGATAGGAAAAACCGTGTCCTAAAAACTCTCTATCGAAAGAACCAAAGACCTTGCCATTAAAGAGTTCTTCGTCTTCCGAACAAAATGTACAATATAAGCAACCCAATTCGATTTTATAGCTAAAGAATTTTCACTATCTACAACCTTATCGACTGCCAACCTGCTCGCTCTTTTCGAATCAAACTCCTGAAACAACCTCCCAACCGATTCAAACACAACTTTGGCGACCGAATCGACTCGGTCCCACGTATTCTGCCGTATGAATTTTCACAAAATTGTGATGCGGTCCAGCAAAATAGAATTACGAGACCATCTTTGGTGAACGTGGAACAGAGGGTAGTGATGTAAGTAAGGCCAAATTCGAGGGGACCATCTCAACCGAGTTACCTCTATTCTATCTGTTTTTTTTATAGGCGTAGTCTTTGATGTCCCATGAAATATCCTCATTACCCCTTGTGAACACATCTAAAGTTCCCATCCAGTCCCTTTCGTTCTTTGGTCGATTTCTCATTTTTAGAGCTCGACCGTTGACGTCTCTTGGTGGCTGTGCCAAAACCGTAATTACTTCTCTTTCCACCCTACTTCGAACGTCCCCCTTCTTGACTTTTAGTCTAACGACCGTACGATTCCTTTGCTTTGTCCTTTTCCTTTTTCCTGAGATCAAAACCTCGCTGTAGAGAATGTAGTCTCCGAGAAGACTTGAAGTCTTTGCGTGCCTCTGTTGCTCGTGAAGATAGTGTTACTGTGAACATCTGGTGATCATCTCCTCCGCTCTCATATTTGAAATCTACCATGACATACTCCCTGTCTGATTTTAAATTTGTGATTTTCTTTCCTTGATTATGGATAGTCTTACAATTCTGAACTAAATTACTGAAAGGTGCCGGGAATTCCTTTCGTTTTTCACTCTTTAATTTCATACTTGTGTCTTCATCGAATTGTTGTTTCTTGCTTTGTAACTTCAATTTCTCTTTTCGTTTCTTCTCAAGGTCGCTTGAATTTTGACTTTTAGTTTATAACATGGCGTGAGTAGCTAGCAGTGTCATCGGATGTTTGTTGGATGATTATAACAAACTCTTCAATGGAAATCAAGTGCATGATACAATGAAGCCTTGCATCTGCTAGCTTGGAAATCTCTAGTTAACTCTGGTACTTTTTATTGCTTTTTGTACGAAATACCATTAATTATTTCGTTGTGATCTTCAAGTTGTCTTTTTTTATATCAATTACGTATATGTGCCATATATACATGTGCTAAGTCAAACTAGTGTGAATGACCTTGCAATAGATTTTAATGTTGCTCTCAAAGGTCAACCTTTTGCAGGACCATCTGCACCATATTTGTCAAATAGCTCAATATTCTTAAATTCTGGAAAACAATTGATGGTATGTTTTTCACCATAAAAATTTGGGGTCCAGTAATCTATAAATTTCTTGTGCAAAGATCCTAGGAGAATGTGAACAATTCTGAAAAGCTTAGTTTAAACTTTGTTATCCTAAACTGTGATTTTCTGCACCTGTCTTAGGTTGCTCATAATCTTAGATACTTGATTTTCTGGTTTCTTGAGTAAATCGCAGCTAGAGAACACACTGGCTTTAACACTCTTGATTAAGATGTTGGTTTACTTAAAATTTCCTGTAGTGTATGAAGTGTTAGTAATGACATTGCTCTAGCGCCTGCTTTTATATTCTTAGTTCCCTGTTGTGGATGTGAGTCATAACTGGTTCTAAACAAATGCGTGTCTAGTACCATATTGAATTATGTTGTTTCAAACTCAAGTTTTTTGTTATTTCCAATGATTATTTTGTAATCATTTTATGTTGAGCTTATACTTGGCAGGTATCATGGCTGGTTCATTTGTCTTGGAGTCAGCTCTTCAAGAAATACTTATTGTAGTCAAACCTTCAGAGGATGATCGATTGACACGGTTGAATGTCATCAATAAGTTCGAAAGAATAGTTCAAACTGTCGAAGGTTTGAGAGGTATCTGTCTGAGAACTGTTTAAAGTGAATTTTTTTTTTCCTGGATTGTGTGTGAATCTCTATCTTATTAAAAGCCCTCAAATGTTATTTCAGATTATCAATTAGCAAAAACCAAAATAGTGGTCTAAATAAAAAAAGATTAAAAATTATTTCCTGCATTTGTTAGACCTTGTGATCCAAGTTTTTGACATCAGTGACATTATAGAAAAAGGTATTTCAAATCAATGACTTTAAACGATGCATTGCAATCATGGTCTTAGACAATGCATTGTGATCATCTTTTAAAATAAAAGTTATAACTTCTTAAATAGGTGTCACATCTAACTTGTAATTGGTTCTTTGAAGCCTTGTGTTGGGTACAGATAGACTCCATATTGGTGATGTTTGAAGGTTTATATTTTTTAAAAATGTTTCAAAGGCCTTTCGCATTAGATCACCAAGATCAAGCATGCCCTAAGAGATTTGAACATATAAATGCCCTGCCATTTATCTCCCAATATACATATTAAACATGCAGAACAAAATGATGTAGTTCTCAGGAACAACTGCCAATTCTTTTATCAACGTTTATTATATCACCATAGCTGTTGCTTGAAATTTTAACTTCTTTTTGTATGCTTCTTAGAGATTGATTTCATATGTTTGAAAATACTAACAATGTTAACAGGTGCTAATGTTGAACCATTTGGATCGTTCATTTCTAATCTCTACTCTAAATGGGGAGATTTAGATATTACTGTCGAGCCATTGAGCACCTCTTCATCAGTTGGGAGAAGGCGCAAGCAGGATTTACTATGGAACATAATGAGAGCACTGGAAATCAGAGGTAGTTTTTCATCACCACTTAGCTTCATTAATCCTTAACTATGATCTACAAAGCTGTGTTTTCAAAACAGAACCAGCCATCAAACCGTAGGCACTGTGACGCCGGACAGGATAGCGATTATCCTGCTAACGATTCCACCGGTAATCTACAGGGAAAATTTGCACGAGGTCGCCCTAAAAACACAGAGAAACCGCTCTGATTTTCGATTCTCAATATCTCAAAATCAATAATAATCCTCCCTGTTCACATAACAGGGCTTTAACAAAGCTCAACACCCCCGACAAGCCCGGACTGTAGTTCAAAAAAATAAACAAACCCAAACCCTCAAAAATCTGGTCCAACTCGGGTTCAAGAAAAAGGTCCAACTACGGATCCGACTAAAGATCCGACTATTTACCAACTTTACGCTGATCGGTCAACTTGAGGTATTTCAAAGCCAACAACGTGCTATCTGACAATTCAGCATCATTTGGCTTGGTGTCTCCTACATCAGTCGCCTCGGGTTGGAAAGAACTCGCCCTTGAGTTCACATTAGCTTCATCGGAATCCATAAAACAAGGACTCAAGTGTTTGACATTAAAGACATCAGAAGTCCTCAAATGACTGGGGAGGCGCAATCTGTAGGCGTTATCATTGAGCCGCTGCAGGACCTCACAGGGGCCAATCTTCCGCGCCTTAAATTTAGTATACTTGCCAACAGGAAAACGATCACGAAGTAAAATTGGCCAAACAAAATCACCAACATAAAAAAGTATCTGACGACAGCGACTGTCGGCCTTAACCTTGTACTTGGCAGTACTCTCGTGAATGGCCAGCTTCGCCTGCTCAGGCGACAGTCCAGGAGGAAGATCCTCCTCGACGTCTCCACGCTCTATCTCTACAAAAAACCTGGACAGTGAAAGCATGTTAGTAGTACCGGCTATCGGAGTAGGAGTGGGTCTTTCCCAACGAGGTGCCAACACAATCTTCTGCCCCTTGATGCTAAGGGAATAGGTATTCTTCTACCCATCATGAATAACATTATGATCATATTGCCAAGGGAGGTCTAACAAGACATGACAAGCATCCATAGAGACAACATCACACCAAGCATTATCAAAATATTTCATGCCGATGGAAAAAGATACGAGGCATCGCCTATCGACTGTTACCTCGTTGCCTTTAGTCAGCCATGCCAACTTGTAAGATTTGGGATGGCGATCTGTCTTCAACTGCAATTTCTGGATAGTCTCTTCTGACACAACATTCTCACAACTACCACTGTCAATGATCATCTTGCAGACTGTATCTGCGACTATGCAGGTCGTGTGAAAAATATTGGTCCGCAGCCAATCATCCCCTGAATTCCCCTTGGGAGTCAACAGACTCTTACGAACAACCAGAGTTTCATGACCATCACCATACAACACATCTCCATCCTCATCATCATCATACACAGGCTCACCAATTTCCTCATTTTCATCTACCACGTCTTCTTCAATTAAAAGATTTTTTCCCTTCTGACTAGCAGGTTTCCTACACTCAGTGGCCTTATGGCCTTGCTCACCACATCGGAAACATCTAATACGTGAGTTAGAAGTACCTTGTGTAGGTTGCTGGGCAGGAACGGATTCTGGAGGACGAGCTGGTGGGCTGCTTTAATCACTTCTGATCATGGGCCTTCGGTTCTGCTGTTTTTCCACAGCCAATGCACACTGGTATGCTTCAGAAACGGTCCACAGCGAGTGAAGACTGAGGACATCCTACAGGGGCTGGCGTAACCCCCCCAAACACCGTGCCACCATCTGCTCTTCCGTCTCGGATAAATCATTTCGGGCGATCAACTGATAGAACTCCTCCATGTAATCATCCATCAATCTCATGCCTTTCCTCAACAAATGAAGTCGCTGAAACAAGGTTTGAGTGGAGTCGAAAGGAAGGAAGTGACCCTTCATCTTCTTCTTCATCTTCTCCCAATCAGTGATCTTGGCCTTGCCCCTACCGGTCTCATGATCGCCTCAACTGCTCCCACCACGCAAATGCTCTGCCCTTGAGTTTGATGGCAACCAGTTTCACCTTGACACGATCTGGGACTTCCTTATACTCGAAGATACGCTTGATTTCATGCAACCAGTCGACGAATCCTTCAGCCTGTAACGTACCAGAAAACTCGGGTAACGTCACTCGGAAACTGAGTTTTCTGGGCAGGAACGGATTCTGGAGGACGAGCTGGTGGGCTGCTTTGATCGCTTCTGGTCATGGACCTTCGGTTCTACTGTTTTCCACAGCCAATGCACACTGGTATGCTTCAGAAACGGTCCAAAACGAGTGAAGATTCAGGACATCCTGCAGGGGCTAGCGTAACCCCCCCAAATACCGTGCCACCATCTGCTCTTTCGTCTCGGATAAATCATTCCGGGCGATCAACTGATAGAACTCCTCCGTGTAATCATCCATCGATCTCATGCCTTTCCTCAACAAATGAAGTCACTGAAACAAGGTTTGAGTGTAGCCGAAAGGAAGGAAGTGACCCTTCATCTTCTTCTTCATCTTCTCCCAATCAGTGATCTTGGCCTTGCCCCTGCCGGTCTCGTGATCGCCTCAACTGCTCCCACCACGCAGATGTTCTGCCCTTGAGTTTGATGGCAACCAGTTTCACCTTGACACGATCTGGGACTTCCTTATACTCGAAGATACGCTCGATTTCATGCAACCAGTCGACGAATCCTTCGGCCTGTAACGTGCCAGAAAACTTGGGTAACGTCACTCGGAAACCGAGATCTCCAGATCAATCCCCCCGACAGCAGTGCTCCCAGACTCGAGCATGATTGCGATATGGGTTTTCGAACCTGGCATCGGAATCACGATCGTCCATCTCACGATCACCGAAATTCTGTGTAGTCATACGCTGAGTTAACTCCGCGACTTGTCACTGTAAATCTTCAATCATCACATTCTGAAGATTACGGTCACGGTGTGGGGCTTCCTCGTTCGGACCCGGCCCGCGACGACCACTAGCCATGTAAACTGGCGAAATTTCACCCCTGGAAGGCGCTGCGGCGCTGGTATAACAGCAGATGTGTCGCTCGTTTCCCCAATTCGAAATTTGAGAAAAAACAGGATTTCCCCCAAATCGAAAAAAATTGACGCTAGCGAAATCCCCTGAAATCGGAATTTCTGAGCCCCTGTTTTCGAAATCGAGACTTCTCCGGCCGTCGTCTCCGGCAGCCCTCTCCGTCCGTCACCTCCCGCGACGCTATCATCTCGCGCGAGGTTCTCCTTTCTCGGACGAACCTCTGTTTCGGCACCCCTGTTTTCCGTCAGTCCCGAACTCCTTCTGTTCGGCCAGCTCCGTCGACGGCAGTTCCGGCCACGGCGACAGCAACGGCAACGTCGTACGGCAGTTCCGACAGTGACGACGTTGATCTCGAGCCCTCTCCCTACCGAATCCCTATCTTCCGACATCAGTCACAAACAGCTGCTCTGTTCGGTTGAGTCCCAAGTTCTTCTGGCAGCAGTGTCAAACGGTAGCTCTGGTGACGGCGATGGCGATGGCGTCGTCTTCGTCAACCCTTCTAACTGCTTCTCGCTGCAGCGTATCTGGTGAGACCTAGCTTCTTCCCCAGGCTGAAGCTTTGATACCAACTGACGTCGGATAGGATAGCGATTATCCTGCAAACGATTCCACCGGTAATCTACAGGGAAAATTTGCAAGAGGTCGCCCTAAAAACACAGAGAAACCTCTCTGATTTTTGATTCTCAATATCTCAAAATCAATAATAATCCTCCCTGTTCACATAACAGAGATTTAACAAAGCACAACGCCCCCGACAAGCCCGAGCTGCAGCTCACAAAAATAAACAAACCCAAACCCTCAAAAATCTGGTCCAACCCGGGTTCAAGAAAAAGGTCCAACTACGAATCCGACTAAAGATCCGACTACTTACCCGCTTTACGCTGATCGGTCAACTTGAGGTTTTTCAAAGCCAACAACGTGCTATCTGAAAATTCAGCATCATCTGGCTCGGTGTCTCCTGCATCTCATTGCTGGTTCCAGTCTAACTGGCCCAGATAGACCAGGTTCAACCTGTGCTTGGGCAAAAATGGGATCCTGCCCCTATGTTTATTGAACAGAAAACAGTGGTTTGGCAGGCTGGTTAGTGGTTAAACATTTACCAAGACCTGTTATAGGTCAATCCTTTGAATCCTTCCCCCAGCACAAAATATAAAATATTTGCCCCTTATCTAATGACCTAATAGGTCAAACCGTTCTGGTTTACTGGTTGAACTGGTTCAGCCAGCTGGTTTCTTTTGTTTTACTTGAAATTGTTTATTCCCTTACTGCAAAGGACTGCAGTTCTGGTTCAGCTCAGTTGAGCCAACCAGTCCGGACCCCTGGCTCCTCTGCGCCCCCCCCCCCCCCCCCCCCCCCCCCCCCCCCAACTCGGTGAGTCGTTACACCATGGTTCTAATAACATTAGTTCAGAAACCTTGGTTCATTGTTATATTCTCCCCCCTTTCTACTAAAGTTTACTGCTTGAGAATTAGATTTGGGTGATTTTAAGTTGCTGTACTTCTTTATCTTAAGGCATCGTGGATCACATATCTTGACAACTTCCTTCTTTTGGAATATCCTTTTTCTTGTTATTTCTTTCTCTTCTTTTTCATATTCATCTCTCGTCGTTTTATGATCTCTTCTTCAATCTTGTACTTGCTGCAGTATATAAATCTTTCACTCTCTTTTTGGTTTATCAGTTTGCCTTCAAGGAGAGCTTTTTCAAAGAAACTGAAGGAATGAGACCTTATGATTCAAACATATATGATTATAGTGAAAATCAGCAAGAATCTGTAATAATCTATAATGAAACATTTTTCGTAAAGTGACCATCTACTTTCTGTTAGCAGTTGCTGTTGTTAGTCTAATATTTAAATACATGGTGATACTGTCTTGACAGCTATAGCAGAAGGTTAGTGGATTCTAGTTGATCAGAAGATTATGCAATCTTTTCGTGGATCACATTTCTTAAGTCATCTTTCATAAATGCATTCTGACTTTGGCCTTCCGAATGTTGACTTCACAGACAGCTCTTTATGGCTTTCTTTTGACCTTTAATGTTGCTGTTGATTTGTTCATAAGAATGAGGTCACTCTGTGATCTACTGGGGCACTGCTTGCTGATGCCAGCTGCTAGGTTTAGACTACTTACACAGGATCTCTCTTTTTGTGCGACTATGATCATTTTGCAGTTCATGCAGCTGCTGGTATTAGAAATGGTAGTGGGATGTAGCCTGGTAAAGGGTGAGTGCAGAAGAGAGTATTTTGTAATGGGAAAAGTGGCAAGGCATAAGAAAAGCAGAGCTTGCAATTGGTTGTGTTTATCTCCTTTACTAAATTTAGTATATTAAAAAACAAAGATTGCAATTGATTGTGTTATTCTAGTGTGTGGTTAAGTAATGTGCATGACCATATTGCTTTGAAGCTCCTTTTGGTGAAAAAACACATCAGGTGTCTTTTCTTGAGAATCTCAAAACATGTGTTTTTTTATAATGTTGGAAAATTTTAGAAGTTTTTCCTTTACAATTTCCACTACTGTATAGCTGCTAAAGAATGTTTCAAACTTGTATCTATTATTAGCAATAGAACTGAGAAACTGTGCCTTATGTTAGGGCTATGCAAATTAAGTGTTCAATGCATTATATTTTCTCACCCTAGCTGGCTTGTACTCAAAATCCGAATACCCCCTAGCAATGCTTGCTTACTATAGTTGCTGGTTTTCTATCTCTTTTTTTCTGTTTGAATTTCTACTTAAATAAGCTAACAGCTCCATAAGTAGTTTATTCAACATAAAAGCAATCTATTTCACGTAATACAGTTTCTTGATAGGAGTGTAGTTTTGTTCAAGGTCATGTGTCATTGACTGCAGCCTCTGAATCTGACTTAACAGCTTGCAGCTTACTATTGTTCTTTTAAATCTTTGGTTGTTGTACTATGTACTAAATAACTAAAACAAATTCTTCTGGCATATCATTTGACATGTTTCTGATTTTCAGATTTTCTTACATAGGCTAGGATCCAGTGAAGGTTTATTAAGCTTCATTTTCACCAAGAATTTGTATTTGATTTCTTTCTTTTTAGTATGTGAATAGCATGGTCATTCTTCATGTCGAGAAACATATTTGGGGGTATTATGGTCGTTTGTCACTAAGGGCATAGTGTGAATAGTCCCTCTCACTTATCTGGTTTCTTAGTATCAGAGTGTTGTGTTTGATTTATCTTTATATATCCAGAATAGGTTAAGTTATAAGTTATGGCAAGAAGGGCAATCTTATCGTTGTTCTTTCATTTTCTTTAGTTAAAAGATATGTAGGGACAAAAGGGGTTGAGCCCAACTGCTGGTTCGGTCTCTTTTAGATCTGTGGGCACTGTTGTCATTATTCTCTGTTTTACTTAAGCAAAAGATATTAGGGGACAAATAGGTTGAGCCTAACCTCTCATTCAATCTCTCCTTGTTCTGCGACAACTCTGTTATTTATCTCTTCTCTTGCCTCGTAAATCTTCAAATTTAACTCTATTTATTAATTAATTTCTTCCATGGTTTAAATGGTTGAAATTCTTCCTGTTCTTCTCTGCAGGTGTACATAAGTTGGAATTCATTCCAAGGGCGAGGGTTCCTATTTTAAAATTTGAGAGCAAACAAAGCATTTCATGTGACATCTCAATTGATAATCTTCTATGTCAAATCAAATCCAAATACTTTTTGTGGATAAGTGATATAGATGAACGGTTCCGTGATATGGTTTTGTTGGTCAGTTGTGTACTTGTTTATTTACCAATCGTTTCAGTAACCTGATTTCTTGTAGGTGAAGGATATTTTTCACACGATTTTCATATGTAGGTCAAAGAATGGGCGAAGGCACAAGGCATAAATGACCCCAAAAATGGCACATTTAATTCATATTCACTTACTTTACTTGTTATCTTTCATTTCCAGGTAAATTCTGTAATATTCTGTTTATAAGGGTTATGAAACATTAAGAAATTCTTCTTCCATTTGGGCCAAAGCATGTACTTTGTCATTGAGGATGTTTACACCTTGATCACTATATTATGAATTGATGGGGTTGTGTTGTCTATCGGGAGAATAATGATTCCATCTCATTAGTATGAACACTGCCGCTGACTAATGTAAGAATCAGTAACTCAAATGGGGTGAAGAAGTCTCTGAAACATCCCATTCTTTTACTGATTTAGTTCCAGTTGCATCCTAGGTTTCTTGTTCTTGAAAGTTCGATGTTGCTTTCTGAAATATTTAAGCCTTTTTTTGGTTTTAAAGCTAATAAGTGTAGTTACATGAGGTATGTTGCTGAGAAGTTCCTGTGCCTGTTGATTGCAGACATGTGAGCCATCAATATTACCTCCGCTGATGAGCATCTTTGATGGAAATATTGCCGATCTTATCGGTACATAGCATTTACAAGATTCAGTAATTGATGGGAGTGCCTAAATGCTTGTCTATTCTCTCATTGACTCAATAACAAGAATTTATGGAGGCTTCAAGTGTGGAGTTAATCTGAGTTTTGTTTATGAGGTGTAGTTTCTAAGAAGTGCTGAGTGTCTGTAGTTATATTTTTGTAGGAATGCGGTCACATGCTTCAATCGAAACTACTTGTGCTGAAAACATAGCAAGGTTCAAACGTGAAAGATACAGAAGAAATCAAAGCACACTGTCTGAACTGTTTGTTTCATTCTTTGAGATGGTAATCGTTGTGTCACGTACTCTAAATATTGCTTGTTATAGAAATGGTTCCTTTGTAATGTTTAAATGTCTTTGAAAGTCTGATGGATTCCTGCAGATACTGAAATCTGGTAATGGTTTAGTTGTAATCCAGACGAAAGAAAAGTGAAAGAAAAGAAAAGAAATATGAGTGGAAATGTTTATGGAGAGAGGTAGTGAGAGGTCACGCGGATTTTTATTTATTCTACAAACATTGTACAAGACCAAAATACTCCATGACTTGCATGAATGAGTTACTTATATCATATATTTCAACAGATGTGGGTTGTATCTGTGTTTCTATCAGGGTATATTTTATATCATCTTCCTAGAATCTGAAATGGAGGATGGATCTAAACAATACCAACATAATTAGGAAGGCACTGTGATGATGATAATGTGCAATTTTTCTCTGGTATTCCAATGTTTTTTAATTTTTCAGCATTGAATATTTTCCAGTACAAAGTGTGATTGGCTCGTTGTACCTAGGAGTATACTAGTGGATACCACCAAATATGTATTACCTTGTAATTTAACCGTCACATTTAAAAATGTGTATGATTTGGGTTACTCTTTGAATTTGTGTTGAATGATTGAAGTTTTTATTGAAATCTCACTGTCTTTCCAAAACTTTTCTTATATGCTCTGTCTCTTACAGTTCTCCAAGATCAAGACATATTCAGCAGAACATGTTATTTGTACATATACTGGAAATTGGGAACGCAAATGGAGTCAATCCAGATGGATGATGACGTCCTCTCCAATACTTGTAAGGCATTTAGTTATGTGCACTTCCTGTAACTGATCAACCAAATAATCTTTTTCTATGATGATTATCTTTTCTTTCCTTTCAAGGGAGATACAGGGTAAATAGACCAATTAACCTCATTGATCATGCTGGAGTCTTCCAAACCAGGATTGCAGAAAAAGGAAACTGGAGTTTTGTAAAAATTATATGGTGCTAATTTATTATTTGAATTTAGTTGTCCAGGTTGGCTCAAGGATTGAGGTTCCGAAATATTATTAACCTCATTATTTGGTAACTGAACTAGGTGTTTGGACTCTTGATACGTTGATAATGACATTCAGTATATATTAATTTGGAAACTTGTTACTAATTTAATATTTTTATACATAAGAACCTATGTAACGTTTTGACTTATGAATTGTAATGTTTATGCCTACTTCACATTTGTTGGTTGCAGATCGAGGATCCATTTGAGCAGACAGAGAATGCTGCAAGATCTGTTGGTATAATTGAATATTACAAGATTGCTAAAACTTTTCAGGAGACCCACGATAAACTTTCATCTGTATTATCGAAGAACTCTTTGATTCCCATTCTGGTGAGGCCAGAAATTTGTCGACTGCTTGGAGTAAGAGCTCCACAACGTGATCTGTCACCTTTACAACTTCTGCAAGACCTTTACGTATAGCCCTCCATCTTCATCGGTGAGGTCTAACATGGAGACGCAAATGTGGGGGTGAAGGTACATTTCATCAGTGATCAGCTGTTATTTGCGACAATTAATATCTAGTTCAAATTCAGCTGGAGAGTCTGATAGCTTCGGTCGTTCTGGGAAGCCAAGATATCTGTACTTTGATCTTTTAAGTGGATTGTCAGGGCATATAAACATTGTATTATTGTGTTCTTGTATGATTGGATATTGTTTGTTGAAGTTGCACCGTATGCTAGCTTAATGATCAAAACTGATAGTAGCGTTTTCCATGATTGGATAGATTATTATAAACAACCTCCTCAAGTCTTGTTGGGGGAGGTTCGAGATGGCTTTTAGAAGTTCTTCATGCAGGTGTCGGTCATCTGTGGTAAGGGATTAGTTAAAGTCTCTATTTGCAGATTTGGTGGTGCAGACCCATGTGCTCCCTTCCATGTATTCAATTTGCACATTTGGTTATCACAGCCGTTGACCATTATTATCAAAATTGTACCTTAAAGCCTAGAAAGTTTCCTTATAGGAATGATCTCAATTTTGTCCTATTAACGTACTTTTTCATAAAAGGTTTTACAACCCATTGCTGAAAACCTCAAAGTTTCCTTATAGGAATGATCAAATAGATAATTTTTCTTGTAAACCTTGTTAAAATGTGAGAAGGGAGAGGGAGAAGGGAGAGGGAGGCCGCAGAGAGACGGAGGAGAAGAGAGAGGGAGGCCGCAAAAAGACAGAGGACGGAGAGACGGAGACCGGAGAGAGACGGTGAACAAGAGAGAGGGAGCAGAGAGAACGGGGGCCGCAAGGAGACGAGAGAGGGGAAAAACAATTAAAATCGCCTAGGGTTCGAACCCCGGCGTTTGCTTCATCTGGATCTGGATGATTGATAAAAACGTGCGGAAACCAGATTCCATAACTTCTGATTTTCGGATTCATGTTAGATGACTTCAACTCATCTAACGATAATGCGACAGAAGGTCATTTCTGCGTCAACTGTTTTTAGAGAACTGTTGACGTCTCTGACGGCTGTGCCAAAAATCGTAATTACTTTTCGCGTCTTCCCGTTTCTCGTATTCGACGTCCAAGTACAAAATGTCAGTGGTCATACACAGGAGCAGAACAAAAACCCTCTCCATTAAGCAAACTGCTCTTTCCGCCCAACTTCGATCGTCCCCTTTTTTACTTTTGTCTTCCGGCCGTACGATTCCTTTGCCTTTTCCTTTTCATTTCCCTGAGATCAAACACCTCGCTGTAGAGAATGAAGTCTCCGAGAAGACTGAAGTCTTTGCGTGCCTCTGTTGCTCGTGAAGATATTGTTCTTGTGAACATCTGGTGATCATCTCCTCCGTTCTCATATTTGAAATCTACCATGACATACTCCCTGTCTGATTTTAAATTTGTGATTTTCTTTCCTTGATTATGGATAGTCTTACAATTAGATTACTGAAAGCTGCCGGAAGTTCATTTCGTTTTTCACTCTTTAATTTCGTACTTGTGTCTTCATTGAATTGTTGTTTCTTGCTTTGTAACTTCAAATTCTCTTTTCGTTTCTTCTCAAGGTCGCTTGATTTTTTAGTTTTAGTTTTTAACATGGCGTAAGTAGCCAGCAGTGTCATCGGATGTTTGTTGGATGATTATATCAAACTCTTCAATGGAAATCAAGTGCATGATACAATGAAGCCTTGCATCTGCTAGCATGGAAGTCTCTAGTTAACTCCGGTACTTTTTATTGCTTTTTGTACGAAATACCATTAATTGTTTCGTTGTGATCTTCAAGTTGTCTTTTTTATATCAAATACGCATATGTGCCATATATACATGTGCTAAGTCAAGCTAGTGTGAATGACCTTGCAATATATTTTAATGTTGCTCTCAAAGGTCAACCTTTTGCAGGACCATCTGCAACATATTTGTCAAATGGCACAATATTCTTAAATTTTGGAAAACAATTGATGGTATGTTTCTCAGCATAACAATTTGGGGTCCAGTAATCTATAAATTTCTTGTGCAAAGCTCCTAGGAGAATGTGAGCAATTCTGAAAAGCTTGGTTTAAACTTTGTTATCCTAAACTGTGATTGTCTGCACCTGTCTTAGGTTGCTCATAATCTCAGATACTTGATCTTCTGGTTTCTTCAGTAAATCGCAGCTAGAGAACACACTGGCTTTAACACTCTTGATTAAGATGTTGGTTTACTTAAAAGCTCCTGTAGTGTATGAAGTGTTAGAAATGACATTGCTCTTGCGCCTGCTTTTATATTCTCAGTTCCCTGTTGTGGATGTGAGTCATAACTGGTTCTAAACAAATGCTTGTCTAGTACCATATTGAATTATGTTGTTTCAAACTCAAGTTTTTTGTTAATTCCAATGATTATTTTGTAATCATTTTATGTTGAGCTTATACTTGGCAGGTATCATGGCTGGTTCATTTGTCTTGGAGTCGGCTCTTCAAGAAATACTTATTGTAGTCAAACCTTCAGAGGTCGATCGATTGACACGGTTGAATGTCATCAATTACTTGAAAGGAGTTGTTCAAACTGTGGAAAGTTTGAGAGGTATCTGTCTGAGAACTGTTTAACGTGAATTTTTTTTCCTGGATTTTGTGTGAAGATCTATCATATTAAAAGCCCTCAAATGATATTTCAGATTATCAATTAGCAAAAACCAAAAGAGTGGTCTAAATAAAAATAAATAAATAAATTATTTCCTGCAATTATTAGACCTTATGATCCAAGTGTTTGACATCAGTGACATTCTAAAAAAAGGTATTTCAAATTAATGACTTTAAACGATGCATTGCAATCATGGTCTTAGACAATGCATTGTGATCATCTTTTAAAATAAAAGTTATAAGTTCTTAAATAGCTATTATATCTGACTTGTAATTGGTTCTTTGAACGCTTTTGTTAGGTTCAAATAGACTCCATATTGGTGATGTTTGAAGGTTTACATTTTTTAAAAATGTTTCAAAGGCCTTTTGCATTGGATCACCAAGATCAAGCATGTGATGTTTGCTATCACCTAATGCGCAAAAATAGTTTGATTAGCACCATCCAAAAATGATCTGCCACCAGAGCTTTTAGAACTTTGATGTAATGAAAGACAATGAATAATTTAGGGGGGGGTTGTCAATTGTTACTCCTGATTCAAGTTCAATTTCAACTTCAACTTCATCTTCAAGTGAATAAGCTAATTTAACTTCAAGTTCAAGTTAGGTGTTAGCGTAGACGAGTTCTACTGTACTGGAAAATAGATTCCAATGTTAGTATCCCAAAATTAAAAATATTACGAAAACAAGAGAATGGGTAACTTTTAATAATATACTTAAATAGAATACCTAAACACCAAATCAACCAAAAACAACATTGATTATTACACTAATAAGTAATTTAATGTAGAATTAAAATATATTAATATATAAATTACTTAAATAAAATATTATATTAATTAATGATTGCAGTTTATTGTATGTTAATACAATAATTATGTGTGACAATTAACTGTGCACTGATTAATTATAAAAATAAAATAAATAAAAACTAAAAAAAACATAAGAGAATATAATAAATTAATAATAACATAAGATATATTTTAACATAAAAAGGAATAATTAAACAAAAATAATCGACCACTCTTAAATCACTAATTTAATATAGTAATAAAAAATGAATATAATAAATAAATAAAAATATTATTTTATCAATATATTCAAAAAATATTATTTTATTCAATAAATATATTTTATTCTCTATTTTCTGCGTGCTTGAGGTCGTCTTCAACCTCCAGCCACGCATAGAGGGGGTTCAATGGCGGCCATAGTCGACTCCCGTTGGCTGTCAGACATCGACGTTGCTGACTCTCCCCACGCCAGCCAGCACTACCCTTTCATTGCAGAGGCCCAAGAATGTTGTAGTCGATCGTCACAGGCCGAGAGGGAGGAGAGGGAGAAGAGGGGGAGGCCAAGAGGGAGAAGAGAGGGAGGAGAGGAAGAAGCCGAGAGGGAGAAGAGAGCGGGAGAGAAAAAAAAAATTCGGGTGGAAGAGTCGCGTCCCGACGGTTCATGTGGATGACTCAGGATTTATTGTGGATTCTAAATTCCATAGCTTATGCCTTGGGCGACTTCATCCCGATTGCAAGCTTCATTCACTTGAAGCCGGCGCTGGTGCACCACTAACGGGTTCAAGTGGATGATCTTAGGATGAACTTCATCTCCTGATTCATGTTGACTAACCCCCCTAAATTATTCACAGTATTTGAATGCTTTAAGCAAAGGTCTAACAATAATTTGTGGAGAAAACTCTTGGCATGTTGTCAATATACAAGTTCTTGTTGTGTTAGCTTGGAAAACATTGGCAAGAAATTGGAATTTATTGGTGGGTAAAAAAGTTTGGCCAACTTTTAGTTATTGATGCACTCAGCTTTTGAGACTATTTGTCTAAGAGGGATGTTGTTGTATGTAGGAGAATAGCTTCACATTGTTTTAGGCTTGAAAAGATCTTGTGCTTATGAATTGGGAAGAAGCCTCATAACTTTGGCTAGTCATTTTAGAGGAAGTGGTCCAATTTTATATAGTATCTAAGCTAACCTTAGCCCATGTTTGTGTTCCATGTGACAATTGTGTTTGTTCTCTATGGCACGTGTATGTATGTTCTCCGTGTCTTGAACCGGGTTGTTTCTATAGGCTGTGATGTGAGGGAGGCATGTTGGTGGGTTAAAAAAGTCTATGAGTTTATGGTTGTACATGTGTTTCACATCTCGGGCTAATTATTTGAGAGTGAGAGTTGCTGCTTTTTGAGAGAGTAATTCACATTTTTTGAGTTTGACAAGATCCTATGCTTATTAGTTGGAAAGAGGCATCTTGTCTTTGGGAAATCATTTTGGAGGGAAACGAATGACTTTTAATTGGGTTTTTTCACTCTATTTTGCATTAGACATATACACATACTTATAGGATGCCAATGACTCTATCTTTTAAGTTTGATGATTTTTGTTCTCCCCTACCTTATTCCAATAGCAGAAAGGTATATTTGGCTATGAAAATTAGCACACATGTTTTTTTTGGAACATTATGAAAAAAAGTTTTATATCTGTAGAACACTAAATGCTGATGCAAAGTTAAAAACAGTTTCACTACAAGATGTTGATAGAAAGATCTACTTCTAGCTTAGGAATTATCTAAGTTGTCAACAATTTTCAAAATGTTTACCCAAGTACAGACAAGGTATTGTTAAAATATGTGAAAGGGTATTTTGGTCATTTTCCATTACCGGTATATGCATTTGGAGTTAGCTATAGGTTATATGTCATGAGAGGAATCTTTTGTTCAAGTTTGGTTAAATTCTGAGTTCTATTCATGAAATTATGTGATTTGAGGTTATAGGAGGCATTATTGTAATCTTACACATGCAATCACTTAAGTGAATAAAAGAGACATGGAGGCATGATTTTCAGCCTCCAAAGAGTGCTACATGCACACTCTCTTTCTTCTTTCTCTCTCTCTCTCTCTCTCTCTCTCTCTCTCTCTCTCTCTCTCTCTCTCTCTCTCTTTCTTCTCCAATTTCTTACTTTTTTCATGGTAGCAAAGCAGTAAGATCCTGTTTCAGACCTTTGTAGGCATTCTTCTTCACTCTTCTTGAACTTTGCATATTCTAAGAGGGAAATTTTAAGATTTTTATTTGATTGGAGTCGGGTATTTTTCCTTCTTTTTTTTGCCATAACCTAAGGGTTAATGGTTTCTACAGTTGATTAGATCAGTTTTATGAAAAAAAATTTGTCCTTAAAGGGTTCTACTGTTGGGATTATCCCAATTTTAGCCTATGCAGGCCCTGCACTATTTGTGCGACTCCTTTGGAAAGTGATGTCAATCCTTGGGGTTATCAATTGAATTTTGGTCTATTGGTGACTAAGTTGGTTTGAGATGCACTTGTTTGCTATTTTTCCTATCCTAATTGCCTTGTGTGAAGCCTGCATAATCTGCACATACCTATCGTTGATTTTTGTGAGATTTTGAGATGGCTGATTTTGGTGATATGTATACATCGACTAAGGAGACAAGTTATTCAGATGGAAAGGACACAGTTGTAATAACTACAAAAAAATTGAATGGTTAGAATTACTTAAGCTGGTCAAAATTAGTTTGGATATATTTAAAAGGCAAGAGGATGACAAAATGCTCTATAGATGATCCTCCTGTTCTAGTAAATGATGATTGGGAAGCTATAGACAACCAAGTAATGACTTGGTTGCTTAAAAGTATGGATGTCAAACTTGGGAACCAAGTTATAAATTGTGAAACAACAAAGGTGATTGGGACATTTCTTGAGTTCATGTATGCATAGAAATGTAATTTATCAAGGATTTATGAGCTATATGCTCGATTGTTTAGTTTGGAGAAGGGCGACAGGAAGGTTATTGATTACTATAATGAGATGCAGAGTCCCTTATAGCAGATCAGTGTATATAACCTTTTCACCATTGATGATAAACAACTTAGATAACAAAAAGAACAAATTTATGTTGCAAACTTTCTGGAAGGTCTCAGCCCCGAGTATAATGCAGTACAAGCCTACTTCAGATGAGGTCCGTTCGCTCCCTAATGCATTTAATAGGGTTATGCATGAATCAACAGTGGTATCACATAGGAGTAAGGAACCACCTATGGTGTCCTTAATATTGGTCTAGTCGATTAGAGGCCAATTTTGGTTATGGTGGTAGAAGCAAAGGACAAGGCATAGAAGGCTCATGTCGTGGCAGAGGTAGAAGTGGTAGACAATTTGTCTATGTGGGTGTACCAACCATGTTTTAGACAAATGTTGAGAGAAGTTTGGAAAACCAGTATAGATAAACTGTAGTTTTTTGGGAGTAGCGAGACCTTTGCAATTCCTGTAGGTGATATCATGCAAGGTGCTCTAGGTAAAATGCAACAGTTAATTCAAAGGATGGCCCTATTGACTTCAGCTTCTACATTTAACCTCACTCCACTCCTACTACAACTACTTTGGCTAGATCAGGTGAGTTAACTTTACATGTACGTCCAATGGCTATATTTGTTATTGATTCTAGTGCGTCATCTCATATGTCAGGTATGTCTTCATTTTTTTTCTAAATCTTAGTCAGTCAATCCTCATCATGTAAATAAATTACACTTGTTGATGGCTCATCTTTGTTGATTAGTGGAATGGGTTCTATTAACCCCACTTCTTCTTTGCTTCTTTCTGTAAGCCAAATCACAAAGTCTTTGAATTACTCAGTAACCTTCTATCATACTCATTGTGTATTTCAAGACATCCAAATGAGGAAGATGATTGATTCAGGGCAAGGGAGAGATGGATTATATCACTTGGAGGATTCCTCGTCACATGCAACTTATGGCTTCATATGATACACCCTTCTAGTGGCATCTTCAACTAGGTCATTCTTGTCTAGCGAAGTTATCCCTGTTATTTTTTGCATTGTCATCTCAATCTCCATTTCAGTGCCAATCCTGTTAGCTAGGTTAGCACCGACGACACCATTTCCTCCTAGTTAGTCTTTTTGTCATAGTCTTTGGAAACTAGTTCATTCTAATGTATGGAGACCATGTCCTGCTGTTAATACTTTTGGATATAAGTATTCTGTGTCATTTATTGATGATTTTAGTAGATTTACATGTGTATATATCCTACAAGAGAAGTCTGAAGTGTTTGATATATTTTTGAATTTTATAATGAAATAAAGACTCGATTTGGTGCTTCACTTTGTGTTTGCATACAGACAATGAGTTTGAGTTTATGAAAAATAAGAAAGTAGAGAGAGGAATTGAAGAAAAGAAGAACGGAGAAGACTTTGAGAAGACTCTCGTTCACAACCCCCTCATCTATTTTATTAAGTGAAACAAAGACAAAATTATATAATTGCCTTTGTACACTTAAAATCACTAAAAACCGTATATCTCCCAATATACATAATTAAACATGCAGAAAAAATGTAGTTATCAGGAACAATAACCAATTCTTTTATCAACGTATATTATTTCACCGTAGCTGTTGCTTGAAATTTTAACTTCTTTTTGTATGCTTCTTAGAGATTGATTTCATACGTTTAAAAATACTAACAATGTTAACAGGTGCTACTGTTGAACCATATGGATCATTCATTTCTAATCTCTACTCTAAATGGGGAGATTTAGATATTTCTGTCGAGCCATTGAGCATCTCTTCATCAGATGTGAGAAGCCGCAAGCTGGATTTACTACGGAAAATAAAGAAAGCACTGCAAAGGAGAGGTAGTTTCTCATCACCACTTAGCTTCATTAATCCTTAACTTTGATCTACAAAACTGTGTTTTCAAAACAGAATCAGCCATCAAACCGTAGGCATTGCTGGTTCCAGTCTAAGTGGTCCAGATAGACCAAGTTCAACCAGTGCTTGGGCAATAATGGGATGCTACCCCTATGTTTATTGAACAGAAAACAGTGGTTTGGCAGGCTGGTTAGTGGTTAAACATTCACCAAGACCTGTTATAGGTCAATCCTTTGAATCCTTCCCCCAGAACAAAATATTTTCCCCTTATCTATTGATCTAATTGGTCCAAGCGTTCTGGTTTACTGGTTGAACTGGTTCAGCCAGCTGGTTTCTTTTGTTTTACTTGAAATTGTTTCTTCCCTAACTGGAAAGGAGTGCAGTTCTGGTTCAGCTCAGTTGAACCAACCAGTCCGGGCCCCTGGGTCCTTCCCCCCTCTCTCCCCAACTCGGTGGGTCATTACACCATTCATCAAAAAAACTTTAGTTCAGAATCCTTGGTTCATTGTTATATTCTCCCCCCTTTCTACTAAAGTTTACTGCTTGAGAAATAGATTTTGGGTGATTTTAAGTTGCTGTACTTCTTTATCTTAAGTGAGGGGTACTTCTGTAATTCACCAAATTAAGCTATATTACAAACTTAAAGGTATCTTGGATCGCATATCTTGACAACTTCCTTCTTTTGGAATATCCTCTTTCTTGTTATTTCTTTCTTTTCTTCTTCATATTCATCTCTCTTCGTCTTGCGATCTCTTCTTCAGTCTTGTACTTGCCACAGTATATAAATCTTGCACTCTTTTTGGTTTATCTATTTGTCTCTAATTAAACTCAAGGAGAGAGCTTTTTCAAAGAAACTGAAGGAATGAGACCTTATGATTCAAAAATATATGATTATAGTGAAAATCAGCAAGAATCTATAATAATCTAACTTCACATGATATCTATAATGAAGCATTTTTCGTAAAGTGACCATCTACTTTCTGTTAGCAGATGCTGTTGTTAGTCTAATATTTAAATACATGGTGATACTGTCTTGACAGTTATAGCAGAAGGTTAGTGGATTCTAGATGATCAGAAGATTATGCAATCTTTTCGTGGACCACATTTCTCAAGTCATCTTTCATAAATGCTGACTTTGGCCTTCCAAATTTTGACTTCACAGACAGCTCTTTATGGCTTTCTTTTGACCTTTAATGTTGCTGTTGATTTGTTCATAAGCACGAGGTCACCCTGTGATCAACTGGGGCACTGCTTGCTGATGCCAGCTGCTAGGTCATCTACTTAAATAAGCTAAGAGCTGCTAGTCATCTACTTAAATAAGCTAAGAGCTCCATAAGTTGTTTACTCAACATAAAAGCAATCTATGACACGTAATACAGTTTCTTGATAGTAGTGTAGTTTTGTTCATGGTCATGTGTCATTGACTGCTGCCTCTGAATCTGACTTAACAGCTTGCAGCTTACTATTGTTCTTTTAAATCTTTGATTGTTGTACTATGTACTAAATAACTAAAACAAATTCTTCTGGCATATCATGTGACATGTTTCTGATTTTCAGATTTTCTTACATAGGCTGGGATCCAGTGAAGGTTTATTAAGCTTCATTTTCACCATCAATTTGTATTTGATTTCTTTCTTTTTAGTATTTGAATAGCATGGTCATTCTCCATGTCGAGAAACATATTTGGGGGTATTTTAGTCGTTTGTCACTAAGGGCATAGTGTGAATAGTCCCTCTCACTTATCTGGTTTCTTAGTATCAGAGTGTTGTGTTTGATTTATCTTTATATATCCAAAATAGGTTAAGTTATAAGTTATGGTAAGAAGGGCAATCTTATCGTTGTTCTTTATTTTTCTTTAGTTAAAAGATACATAGGGACAAAAGGGGTTGAGCCCAACCGCTGGTTCAGTCTCTTTCAGTTGTGTGGGCAATGTTGTCATTATTCTCTGTTTTACTTAAGCAAAAGATATTAGGGGACAAATAGGTTGAGCCTGAGATCTCATTCAATCTCTCCTAGCTCTGTTATTTATCTCTTCTCTTGCCTCTTAAACCTTCAAATTTAACTCTATTTCTAAATTACTTTCTTCCATGGTTTAAATGGTTGAAATTCTTCCTGTTCTTGTCTGCAGGTGTACATAAGTTGGAATTCATTCAATGGGCGAGGGTTCCTATTTTAAAATTTGAGAGTGATCAAAGCATTTCATGTGACATCTCAATTGACAATCTTCTGTGTCAAATCAAATCCAAATACTTTTTGTGGATAAGTGATATAGATGAACGGTTCCGTGATATGGTTTTGTTGGTCAGTTGTATACTTGTTTATTTACCAATCGTATCAGTAACCTGATTGCTTATAGTTGATGGATATTTTTCACACGATTTTCATATGTAGGTCAAGGAATGGGCAAAGGCACAAGGCATAAATGACCCCAAAAATGGCACATTTAATTCATACTCACTTACTTTACTGGTTATCTTTCATTTCCAGGTAAATTCTGTAATGTTCTATTTATAAGTGTTATGAAGCATTAAGAAATTCTTCTTCCATTTGGGCCAAAGCATGTACTTTGTCATTGAGGATGTTTACACCTTGATCACTATATTATGAATTGATGGGGTTGTGTTTTCTATTGGGAGAATAATGATTCCATCTCATAAGTGGTATGAACACTGCCGCTGACAAATGTAAGAATCAGTAACTCAAATGGAGTGAAGAAGTCTCTGAAACATCCCATTCTTTTACTGATTTAGTTCCAGTTGCATCCTAGGTTTCTTGTTATTGAAAGTTCGATGTTGCTTTCTGAAATATTTAAGTCTTTTTTTGGTTTTAAAGCTAATAAGTGTAGTTACATGAGGTATGTTGCTGAGAAGTTCCTGTGCCTGTTGATTGCAGACATGCAAGCCATCAATTTTACCTCCGCTGATGAGCATCTTTGATGGAAATATTGCCGATCTTATTGGTACAAAGCATTTACAAAATTCAGTAATTGATGGGAGTGCCTAACTGCTTGTCTATTCTCTTATCGACTCAATAACAAGAATTTATGGAGGCTTCAATTGTGGAGTTAATCTGAGTTTTGTTTATGAAGTGGAGTAGTTTCTAAGAAGTGCTGAGTGTCTGTGGTTATATCTCTGTAGGAATGCAGTCACATGCTTCAATCGAAACTACTTGTGCTGAAAACATAGCAAGGTTCAAACGTGAAAGATACAGCAGAAATCAAAGCACACTGTCTGAACTGTTTGTTTCATTCTTTGAGAAGGTAATCGTTGTGTCACGTACTCTAAATATTGCTTGTTATAGAAATGGTTCCTTTGTAATGTTTAAATGTCTTTGAAAGTCTGATGGATTCCTGCAGATACTGAAATCTGGTAATGGTTTAGTTGTAATCCAGACGAAAGAAAAGCGAAAGAAAAGAAAAGAAATATGAGTGGAAATGTTTATGGAGAGAGGTAGTGAGAGGTCACGCGGATTTTTATTTATTCTACAAACATTGTACAAGACCAAAATACTCCATGACTTGCATGAATGAGTTATTTATATCATATATTTCAACAGATGTGGGTTGTATCTGTGTTTCTATCAGGGTATATTGCATATCATCTTCCTAGAATCTGAAATGGAGGATTAATCTAAACAATACCAACATAATTAGGAAGGCATTGTGATGATGATAATGTGCAATTTTTCTCTGGTATTCCAATGTTTTTTAATTTTTGAGCATTGAATATTTTCCAGTGCAAAGTGTGATTGGCTCGTTTTACCTAGGAGTATACTAGTGGATACCACCAAATATGTATTACCTTGTAATTTAACCGTCACATTTAAAAATGTGTATGATTTGGGTTACTCTTTGAATTTGTGTTGAATGACTGAAAATTTTTATTGAAATCTCACTTTCTTTCCAAAAATTTTCTTTTATGCTTTGTGTCTTACAGTTCTCCAAGATTAAGAGAAAATCAGCAAAACATGTTCTTTGTACATACACTGGAAATTGGGAACTCAAACGGAGTCAATCCAGATGGATGATGACGTCCTCTCCAATTCTTGTAAGGCATTTAGTTATGTGCTCTTCTTGGAACTGATCAGCCAAATAATCTTTTTCTATGATGATTATCTTTTCTTACCTTTTAGGGGGACACAGGGTAAATAGACAAATTAACCTCATTGTTCATGCTGGAGTCTTTCAAACCAGGATTGCAGAAAAAGGGAACTGGAGTTTTGTAAAAATTATATGGTGCTAATTTATTATTTGAATTTAGTTGTCCAGGTTGGCTCAAGGATTGAGGTTCAGAATTATTATTAACCTCATTATTTGGTAACTGAACTAGGTGTTTGGACTCTTGATACGTTGACATTGACATTCAGTATATTTTAATTTGGAAACTTGTTACTAATTTAAAATTTTTATACATAAGAACCTATGTTACGTTTTGACTTTTGAATTGTAACGTTTATGCCTACTTCACATTTGTTGGTTTGCAGATCGAGGATCCATTTGAGCAGACAGAGAATGCTGCAAGATCTGTTGGTTCATTTGACCTGAGAAACATTGCTGAAACTTTTCAGGAGACCCACCAAAAACTTTCATCTGTATTATCAAAAAAGTCTTTGATTCCCATTCTGGTTAGGCCAGAAATTTGTGGACTGCTTGGAGTAAGAGCTCCACAACGTGATCTGTCACGTTTACAACAACAACTGCATCAGATGAACTTGGATAGCCCTCCATCTTCATCAGTGAGCGCTAACAGGAGACGCAAATGATGAGGCGAAGGTACATTTGATCAGTGATCAGCTGTTATTTGCGACAATTAATATCTAGTTTAAATTCAGCTGGAGCAGTCTGATAGCTTCTGTTGTTCTGGGAAACCAAGATATCTGTACTTTGATCTTGTTAAGTGGATTGTCAGCGCATATAAACATTGTATTATTGTGTTCATGTATGATTGGACCGTATGCTAGCTTAATGATCAAAACAGATAGTAGGCTTTTAGAAGCTCATCATGCTGGTGTCGGTCATCTGTGGTGAGTAAGGGATTAGTTAAAAGTCTCTCTATTTGCAGATTTGGTGGTGCAGACCCATGTGCTCCCTTCCATCTATTCAATTTGCACAATTGGTTGTCACAACCGTTGACCATTATTATCAAAATTGTACCTTAAATCCTAGAAAGTTGGTTGAGTTCAATTGGAGTGTTTTAACAGTGAAAACGAGCAGTAATCAGGTTTGAGAGTCACACACTCAAATAGATTTCTTTCCTAGTGACCCAAACCACGCCAACATTTGAACATTTCTAATGGCATGATCTAAACAACTAAATAGACCTAAATAAACTTGCCTTTGCGACATTTTACGTCATTTTTGCCCATAAAAATTCTCCTACTACACTTGCTTGAGAGCTCAATTTTGTCCTATTAACGTACTCTTTCACAAGAAGATTTTACAACCCATTGCTGAAAACCTCAAAGTTTCCTTATAGGAATGATCAAACAGATGATTTTTCTTGTAAACCTTGTTAAAACGTAACCTCATATTTTCTTTTCTTAAGAAAACATCACTGACATGTACATTTTTTATTACACCAATCCCAGATTCATAAAAAAATTATGATAATTAATAAAAAAATAACACTTCTGAAACGTTTCAAACTTAGATTCATAAAAACCTGTTAAAAGTCGCAAATTGCCATAATCAGATTTGTGCTGTTCAAAAACATTAGGTAAGAAGAAACGCTTGCACCTTTAGAAAAACGCAAAAACATAAAGCACGCAGCCAAAATTCATTTGTTGCTTAGGCAAAATCTCCTCTCCCAATTTCTAACCCAATTTTGATCAAGTCATAACTAATCTATTGATCAAGTCCCAATTTAACAGAAAAAATAGCTAAAATTAGCCAAGGCCATCTTAGGCGGAATCAGCTATAGGGTATTCAAAGACCACATCCTTTCCAGAAAGTTTCCGATAAACG
This sequence comes from Aristolochia californica, assembly GCF_029961685.1. NCBI lineage: Eukaryota > Viridiplantae > Streptophyta > Magnoliopsida > Piperales > Aristolochiaceae > Aristolochia > Aristolochia californica. The sequence continues at coordinate 29,055,644 of NW_027181771.1, forward strand.
CTGGCAAAAGTCTCCAGTTTGCCTTCAGTATTGTTGCGCTCCTTTGGGTCTAGGTATACCTGTCATAAACAAAAAAAAAAAAAAAGGTTATTAAGAGGCAGAATTCATGGTATTGAAGCTGGCAGTCTTCCAGATAAAAAGGGATGAAATCAACCACCAAGTAATTTTTCAATTCAAACACATGGCGGTTACACCCAAGTAACCTTTTTTTTCCCTCTTATAGGACAAACCCCAATAACATCAGAAGCAACCAAATTAGAGACTGATAATTAGGAAAGATGCAGGTTTACAAGCATAACTGAAACATACAATTATACATATATATTCTTTGAAATGTGAAATAGAAAATTATGCTCAGTGGCAAAAAGTTCACCTTCATTATCTTCGATCCATCAAGACGATATCTTACTCGCTTCCCAACAATTTCTGCTGGATACACCACATCTTCCAAAATGGCATCATGAACTGCAGTTAGAGTACGGCTGCGAGGGCGCACAACTGCTGAATCCTTCTTTGGTGGCCTAAGAATCCTTCGTGTAGCAATCAGTATTACATCCTAGCACAACATATAAGCATAAAACAAGGGGAAATCATAACACCAGATCAGACCACAGATGTAACACTGAAAGAAACTAGTAAAGTGCAACCAATTTCTAAACAAATGAACTGTGCATTGTACCCCAACATCATCGAAAATGATGTTTGCTGCACTCCTACAGAAAGAGACTGACAATTGGAGCTCACCTTGCCACTAAACTTCTTCTCTAGTTCTCGCACGAGCCTCACATGAATCTTTCGGAAAGCTTTCCTCAGTCTATAGGGAACATTAACAACCACAGCCTTGCGGTTTCCAGCAACATCAACTTGGCTGCATAATCAGAAAATAACAAGCAAAACAAGGTCAGAACCAAACTTCGAATTCTATGAGAAAAATGAAAATGCAAAAAAATGGCAGTCAAATGAATTCATTATCCTCACACAGCAGAATTAATATAAAGATCTTTCAGGTCACTCTTCAGCTCCTGATTGGTATTCTCCAAATCAAAGAATGACTGCAAAGAAAGATATATTAAGAATAAAAAAACCAAAACCGACAACCATGTAATATGATCTAGCACTGGTACTAAACCTGAGCAACTGAATCTTCAAACTCAGTAGGCTCAACACCTTTGTCCTTCAAAATTTTCCTCCTCGCAGTATACATGTTGGTTGTTCTTAGAATCTGAAAATTTTCTAGATAGTTAGTTTCAATGGCAACAATGCAACTAGCACCTACAGTACTGTCCGGTAATGAATGTTTTACTGTATATTGGATGACCAAAAAAATAGATTAACATGGCCAGAACCATGGCACTCCATCTTATATGCAGTACCCTAGTCCTCACAAGTGCACATAATGCAGCCGAGTACAAAGTTATTAAAGACATCACATGATTTCCCATTAACCGTTTTCCAATACTTAATCAACTGCTTGAAGTTGTTGATCTGCAGAGGTAGTGAGACAAACCATTCGATCCATAACAATTGATCATTATTAACTTAACGGAACGCCGGAAATTGGCACGCACCATTCATTTTGATATGACATCTAAACCTTACTTCAAACACTGCAAAAACACGTCTTCAGACTGAACTGTTACGTATTTGGTTCTTCCACATTATGTTCTTTGACAAGAGAAATAATAGAACAAGTAAAAGCACAAGAAAGGGTACCATCGTAACATAACTACGTTATTCCATGGACATCAAATCTATAGGAGAATGACACGCCACAGAACAAACAGGAGATGCCAAAGTCCCCAGATACCCAATGTGACGCTACATCGTAACGAACAGGAGAGTCCATGAGTAATCAGTGGCGGGAAAAGAAAAAAACATAAATTGGCTTGATGACCATCTGGTTTCAGAATGAAGTAAGCTTGAAACTTCAAGCAGTCAGAGAAAAGATGCATCAGGAAAGAAACATGTCTTAAAGGTTACAGACGGGCGAGAAGCACCAAATAGTCGTAGATTTACACGAGCTCCAACTACGACAAACCAATCCTGCAGTTACGGAGTTGCCAGCAGAGAGGGGGATGGAGCATACCTGATCCGGGAACGCGGATGAGGAAAACCAAAGAAGAGCTACGGCGACTAGGGTTTTCTCTTCTCTCTTTCCCTCCTCTTATGATCTCGCATCGCCTGCCTTTATCCATTTCCGCTTTTACCCCCCCATCGTCAAGCACCCAGCTACTGTCGCCATCTTCGTTCGAAGGACGTTCATTGAAGACTCATGCAGCGGTTCATCTCGGAGTGGACCCCACTCTTGGTGATCCATTAATGCCCGTGGGTCCAAATGCCATGGTCTCATGAGGCGGGTAGGAGCGGGCAGGGATTGGATCCGGGTTGGGTTTTTAAGAACTCAAACCTAGGGGTGGGCATTCGAGTTTGTAATTTGTAAGTTGTATCTATAGATAAAAATATCTTTCACCCTAGTAAGAGTAAATAAGAAACATAAATCATAAACTAAATATATCAATGTCATCTTTATGAAATGACTCTTTATTTACTATCATACCACCAATGTAGCTCTATCGGCCTTGGTTTATGGGTTTGAGCCCATCTTTCACATACTTTGATGTATGGGCCTTCTTTGGTTGTGTAGGTTTGGGCCCATCTTCCAACAGATTTACAATGATGGTGATCGGGGTCGGGTTTTAGTTTGATGAATTGGGTTTTTTGGGTTCTGGTTTCAAGGTCAGGGATTAGGTTTTGGTAAACCCGACCCATGCCCACCCCTACTCAAACCAATCTAAACCCGAAAAATAAAAATTGATTCCCACAATACAATCTTCGTCCTAGTAACTCCATTTCTATCCCATCCCCACTCTGTCTCTTTATGCCTGTTCTATAACTACTGTAGCTTATGATTTAATATTTATAAAATTATAAAAATTATTTTATATAAAATTTAATATTTTTTTATAAATAAAAATAATAAAGAATCTCTAACAAATAAAATATGTTTTATTTTTATTTTAAAATATAATTATAATTTTTTAAAAATATATGAGTTATTTAGGTCATGTTAAGTTGGGGTCAAGTAAGGTTTGAGTTGGATTTGGTAAAACATGTTCCTCCCCAAACCCTCATTGGAGAGGTGAGAAAGAAAACCTGAATCTAAGTTTTTTGGGTAAGGTCAGGTCGAATTATATTTAGATTTATTTACAATCAAGACCAAAACTAAAGGGTTTGGGCTAGTATAATCCCCCCAAATCGTAAAATAAACATCCATCCAAACCCAAGTTTAATTACTTCAAATACAAAAGAATAGTATCGAACTAATCCAACTTAAACAAACAGGCAAAAAACATCAATTAGGCCTGAACTCGAGGATTTGGGTGCAAGTCTACCTTTCAAAGCTTTAACCCGTCTTAGTTAGGTTAGCCAAAATTCTTATGGTGGAGTCTTACAGGAGTCTTACAAGAGGAGGTCGCACAAAAGAGTATAAGTTTAAAGGTATTTTAGTTATATTAGTCTTTTATTTATGTTTAATTGTTTTAGGACTTATCTTTTAGTGTTTACCTTTGGATGTAAATGAGACAAGGGTAGCCTAATTGTAATTAGACTCTACTATTTTTCTCTTTTATAAATAGGGGTTTATGTACTCAGATTACAACAAGTTAATGAAAATTTTCTCTTTTCCATAAATTCAACATAGTATCAGAGCAGGTTATGTGAGTTGACTCTAAAAAGTCGACATCAGGATATGTCTTCTTATTAGCTGGAGGGGTCATTTCTTGGAAAAGTGTAAAACATTTTTTGGTTATTACTTCTACCACAGAAGCAGAGTTTGTATCATGCTTTGAAGAGGTATCACAGTTTATATGGTTGAGAAGTTTTATGCTTGAAGTTGTTGACACAATTTCCAAGTCATTGAAGATTTACTGTGATAATTCAGTTATAATATTTTTGGCCAAGAACAATAAAAGCAGATGTCATGGTAAGCACACTAACATTAAGTATCTAGTTATTTTAGAACATGTCAAAACAAACAAAGTGGTTGTTGAACACATCAATACTAAATTTGATGATTATTGATCTGTTGACTAAAGGTTTACCACCTATTGCTTATAAAAGACATGTTGAGCATATGAGACTCAGTTCTGCTATGTAATTTTTTGTGTGATTGATATACCCTTTATGTTTGTATTGCATTTTGTCAATTTGAAAGGCTCTATTGATTTCATATTTATCTTCTCTTATTTAGTTTATATACATGAAGTTTAGAGAATGACAATGTATGTTTGAATTTTATTTGGTGATCATGAATAAACATTTGGGAGTTCATTCATAAAGATATGTACTACATATGGTTTGTCAATTTGAAAGGCTCTATTAATTTCATATTTGAGAATGACAATGTATGTTTGAATTTTATTTGGTGATCATGAATAAACATTTGGGAGTTCATTCATAAAGATATGTACTACATATGGTTCTCATTCAAAAAAGAAAGTTGCATTATGATACGTAGAAGGTAATACTTGTTTTAAAGGATTTACTGCCATAATTTATGCAATTTAAACTCTTTTTTTTAGTATAAGGATATTATATCTATGGGAATTTTTTTAAGGATGTATCAATTTTGAATTGGTACATATTAAGTGTTGAATGGGCCAAATGGGAGAATGTTAGTCACGTTTTTTTTTTAAACAAAAAATATTGATTAATGTGGCCCATTATGAGAATTAGTTTTCCCTTAAATGTTAGGATAGTGGGACAAATGGCAAGGAGTAACTGTCCATCAATTATAACTCATTTTCTTTTGATGGGACAAAAAAGGATTTAAAAAAATATACATAAAATCTTTCATAGAGAGAAAAAAAAGTTTCTTGTCTATCAAAAACAGTTTGTGCTATTTTCATCGATTATAGTCTTAGACATATTTTTCTACAATTTGGTGTTTGTATTTTCTTACAATTGGAATCTGATGGTTACAGTAATCTGAGGTATTTGCTTTTGGGCTTCCGCTTTTAGTTTATTGAAATTTATGATGATATTGCTAACAGACTTAAGATTTGGAGTCGACTCATGTCTTCCTCTTCAATCATAGAAATCTACGATACAATTCTTTGATGTCTCCTCCTCCTAGAAAGCTTTCATGGAATGATAAGTTTTGATGACCATCTAAAGCTTTATGGAATGTTAACTTAAATGCTATTGATGCAGGTTAGAATCAATTTTTTAATTAAAAATAATAACTACGAGCGATAGTATGAGTTTATGTTTTATATTAATCTTACAGTATCAGGTCCACTTTGTATAAATATGAAAGGTATCCATTTGCTCCCTTACAGTTACTACACACGATGATTCGATGATCTGACTGAATCAGATAAGTCTCTCTAAAACGGCTATAAAAGGACTACACTGTAATAGTAACATTCTCGGAATTGATGGAACTAAAAACCATCTGAATTGAACTAGAACTACAAATTTACATCTGAAATCACCAGCTTCCTAGGCTTTTACTTCATGAATGACCGTAAAAAGAATCTACCAAAATATGCTTTACATGTATATGTGTATAGGATTGGAGATTATGTACATATACATATAACAGCACCATGCAGTTGAAGCTCAACAGCTTCTTTCAACAGCTTCAGCTTGCGAGCTCGCTTATCTCGACAAAACTGTGGCAGGCCAAACCGCTGCTTGCTACCGCACTCCTCAGGTGGATGGTGACTCTGCCAGGACTAATGTGTGCCACCATCCACATGCCACGTTCTTTGGAGTACAAGACTCGAGTGGAACTTGTGAAGGAATGTTACGGTCAATGACATCACCCAGTCCGAGCTTTTATCATGCAAAACGTGAACAAAACTTGCAACATTTAGGGTACGCTGGATCTTAGCGGAAAATCAGTAGGAAAATGTCAAAACTGAATATGAGTAATACCTGCCCGTATTTGTTCCATCCCCAGCCAAAGACCTTTTCATCCTCTTCAATCCAATCAATGTAATCGAGCAGTCAGTAACGATAGTGAAAATTATTGTAAATGAATACCAACAAAAAGACTCCCAATTAGATGAATGGCAGCGGGAATGTGTTAGAGTGTGTATGGAAGGGGAAGGTGAGGTTGCAGAAGAGTGGCAGTGCTCTGCAAATTTTTTTTTGCAGAAAGACCAGCAGTGCACTGCAATCTGGAAAAAGATATAATGAAGATGGAAGTGGATAGAAAGCCTCCCCTGGGTAATCCCTACCTCGTGGGTTGGGATGACTTCTTCTCGCATCAAGTATGGCAGGTTCTCTGCTCAACTGCCACCCTTTACTGCAATAACATCTAGTACCTAATGACACCACTTTATTGAAGGTAACTACTACCAAAAACATTCAGACCAATGAACACATATTTTATGCTCTACTGGTTTTTACAGAAAAAGCAGACTAATGTTGTCTCACTAGAGTTTTCTGCAATTCTATAGTCCAGAAAACTTCACTTCTCTTGAGCACCTAGATATGATTCCCCTATTTCTCTGAGGAAAGTCTAAACTACAGTTGACATAAAAAACCTGGTCCTTTAACTGTGGTAATATCAAACAAATGTCACTCATGTAAAACGAAAACCAGTTTTCCTTTTTCAAAGTCCCCCCTTATTCATTGGAATAGCGAGTTACTTTTTGTTGCATCTCTTCAGATTTCGTGTGCAGTGCCATTTTTTCACAATCTATTTAGGTGTAAACAACCTCTACACATTTACCATGCAGGTAGAAGAGAGTTTTAAAGCATGAAAGAAACTATTGCGGGCGTTTTAGAAACCAGACCTGTTATCATAGCAGTATGACGAGCTCCACAAGAAACAATTTTGGCAATTTTATTCTCCAGACTAGGGGCATCCAAAAGTCTTGGGAGAGTCTGATGACAATACACCAAAAGAAAACACTCTCGGAATAAGGAAAAAGAAAAACAAAGAAAAAAAGATTGAAGTGGAAAAGTAAAATAATACAATGGAGGCCATATTTGACTGTCTTAAATTTTACCTCAGCTTGATCAGCACCTGTTCCCAACTGCCCAAATTGGTTGCCTCCAAAAGCATATACATCTCCATCAGCAGATAAACAAACAGTATGCCACAGTCCAGCAGCAATTCCACGTATATGGATGCCCCGGAGAGATGAAACACATGTGGGACTCAATTCATCATCTGTACTACCTTGCCCACACTAAACCCATGGAACACCACAAAGAGTCTTAGATAATCTCTCCATGAAGATGATAAAACACAAACCAACAGCAATTGAAAGAGATAACAAAGCAATTTCCCCTGGTTATACTGAGCCTCATCTTGAACATTTTACTGTGCTTTTCTCCATCTTTTCTACAAATTCCTACATATGGATGCTGCAGATTGGTTAATAGGTGGAAAGAGCACGAGACAACTTTAATCATTGTAGTTCCAAAATAAAGTTGATTCATGAGAAATTTTATGACATGTCAAGGGAAAGATAGATAGGCATAGGTCAAAAAGGCATCTCCTGACATACTTTCCCACAAGCGTCATCCTGATGTGGATTTCCTTAACCTGCATTTCTTATCAGTTCAAATCTCTTTTAAGTACCAAAGGACAACAAAAGACATACTCTACGCACCTATTTACCATATGGGCAAGTTCATACTTGGATCAGTGGCCACATCCAGAGTCTCTAGTTATGAGTTCCTCAGTTGAAGAGACATTATAGACAAGTTAAAACCAATCAAAACAATAAAAGTGTAATAAAACAAAATTTTAGAAGCTAAAGTTCCTTTGAAGTTCATATAAAATTAATGTATAGGTTAAGTGGTTAGATGATTGAGAGGATAGCAGGGAAATAGGTAGATCAGTTTAACCTTACATCCAGTCCCCTTTTTATTGTAAAGCTAATTTATTCTTTTCGTGTTTACTATCTACATGTCCCCAAAGAACTAGAGCTTGAAAATAATATGGATGAGAAAGCCATAAATCTGATTCCCTGAGTTATTCTATATCCATTGAGAGAACTTAGATATGACAAACCCATCTGCCCAGATCAATGGAAGTAGAATGATGACAAAAGTATGCTGATTAGATCCTCTTAAGTAGAGAAATACTTGCCAGACATTACATGGTGCATGATAATGAAGGGACATTAAAAAGCAGTTTCTAATGCTCTAGTGAAACATCCATACAATCCGAAGGGTAGCTACCATTAACATTAGTTATTTAGCATAAACAAAGACATCTGAAAAGAAGATATGCCCCTGACAATGATGTACATCTGCAAGCTCAGCATTTTGCTGCTAGCAAGTCCCTCATAAGAAGGTGGTCCATATTACAGCAATGGGGCACACATATACGGACAACACATGTACTCAAGCTCATGTTTGTGTTCTTTCTTTCATGTCTTAATTTAATTAACATAATTTGGAGGAAAAAAAAAGTCTTGTCAACTAGTAAAAAATGAAAAAAGAGTCATAGTTTCTGGATTTTCTCAGTAGTTATGTATGAAAAGCTATTCTCTTCTCTAGCAACAATTTTCATGGGAGGCGGAGAGGTCATGGTTAATAGTCGTGAATTTATGTCAGACTAAACTTGGTTGTTCAAACTCCACAAACACAATCAAGCAAATTGAACTTGTCAAAGGCTTTGCATCATTTTATGTTAAAATGATTTTTTTTTTTTTTTTTTTTTGAGAAAGAATGTACTTTGTGTTAATGTATACAACTGCTAAAAACAACAGAACTCAACTCCCAACCACATGTCATGAACCAAAGATACGGTGAATGGTTTATTTTTAGAAAGCAACTCACCTGTCCATAAAGTCCCCAGCCAAAAGTAAGCACTGCACCAGCATCTGCAATGAGAACAAAGGAACTTGAATATTATGTCGGGAAAAAGTGCAATTAGCTAAAGAATTTTCGTGAAAATAAAACCAATGAAATTTATATGGCAGGAATATGAGCTGGAGAACTACAGACCTGTAATGACTGCACTGTGCCGACCTCCACATGCAATGGCCTTCACATAACTCCCAGGAACTTTATAAGTCTGAGCTTCTGTATTTATGTTTCCTCCTGTAGGAGGTGCAGATGTTCGATCTTTTCCATAACCCACTGTTTCAATGCATGGTACAGGATGAGGAGATGATACCATACGTGTCCTAGATCCCAGACCCAGCTGCCCTTCTCCTCCATATCCCCAACCCCATACTTGACCTACATCTGAAACTTCAGAAAAACTAGATTGTATCGGTGCTTTCAAGATCCAGAAACTTAAACCAAGAGCAAATTAATAAAACTTTCAACTTTTTGTTGCTCACATGAAAGTTGTGGAATTACCTGACAGTACTAATGTATGTCGCCCACCTGCAGCAACTGCGGCAATCCTTACTCCAGGACTTAATGATACCAGACAAGGTATAGCCGACAGGGATTCATCACCAGAAGTGGAGCTTTCAGATGTCTGCTTAGCTGTTGACAATCTTCTACGCTTTGTAATTTCCTCCCCACCAACTCTGACATCAAAACTAGATACAACTGTGGATGACCTTGAAGCTTGTGACCTGGGGCTCACTGTAATATAGTAGACCATTTTGTAATTAAATTATTTCAAGAAAAGGAGTCCTCCACTTAAGCTTTGTTCAAATGGAGCCGCCTAATGGAAATCACCTTGATCACTTAATGCTCCACTCTGCTTCTCACTTTGGTCTTTGTAAAGAGTTGCTCCTGATGGTTGATCCCCTATGACCTTTCCTGAGGGTACACACTCTTTCCAGCCCCATGTGTAGACTTCTCCATTCTCTGTATTATGATAGAATACATCAATTTTCATTAGTTTTAAGAGGAAATAGCACATAGTAGCAGACACATTTGAAAGAAACTGAATTTCCTCAAACATTTTTCTCCCAACAAGGACCAAATCAATTTCCATCATTCCTGGAAAGGGTTACTTATTTTAGCTTATCTTGAACATCAGAGAAAAAGAATACCTGTGACTGAAACACAATGCGCCCACCCAGCTGCAGCTTTCACAATGGATGCTTCGGTGGGCAAAGGAAATGCTTCAGGAGTTTCCTGAAAAATTGCAATATGAAAGATTAGATACTCAAAAGTGATCAGTGGCAAGTACGTTGAGCACGAGGGGCTAAGGACCTCACAACCTCATGCTTCCCAGAAGTAACATAGCTTTGGCCCAAGTCATCTGATGAACCCCATGTAATAAGCTTTCCTGTTTCTGACAAACCACAAAATCTTCCATCAAGCTAAAGTTAATGTAGCCTCACTTACTCAAGGGTAAATGCAAGACCTTGAAGTTGAAGAACCACAAGCAAGCTACATCAAAACTTCAAATGCTTTTTAGAGGAAGAAGAAAAATAATCTAGAATGCTAAGTACTAGTGCAGCTATTGGTTAGTTAACAGAATTAATATACGGCTTTGTTAAATCTGACAGAGCTAAAAAGATTCAAAACACAAATCATAGAGAAAATGCAATAGTTTCCACCAAAGAGGAAAATATATTCTGAGTGTACAATCTCTTCACCAAAATAAATAAATAAATAATAATAATAATAATAATAATAAAATAAATAAATAAACAAAAAATTTCTATTTGCTAGTTGCTTCAAGAATGATATGTCCGAGGTCGAATTTTAGAAAGAATGGGTCAAGCACCTGAGGAGGCTGGAGTGCTAAAGTTTGCAGAACATTTAGAAAATTTCGTACGAGAAGAGAAAGAGCCTATATTATCAAAAAGTATAAGACAAAGGAACCCTCACAAAGGTCTAGTTTACATTCATCTAAACAATACTACGAAGAAGCAAAACCAATGCTACAGGAACAATTGGCGTTACATTTTTCAATAACAACAAAGACCTTTGCTAAAAGAAAGTTACAGAAATTGTTGCTGTACCAGATAAATGGGCTCTTAAAAGAGCTACTCAACTTCCAAAAATTTACACTATAGAGAGTAGAAATTCTAACAAAGAGAACTCTATTAGTACCTAAAGAAGACATCCTAGTTCCGGTCTTACGGTCCAACTCGTCAAATTAGCAGCATTTTCCTATAGTTAGAACAGAAGAAGAGACAATGCTAAAATCAAAAGCCAAATAAACGGCCAAAAAGCCACTAATAAATGTCATCAAACTGCTGCATCTCATGTTTAATACCCCTAACACAACAAAATAAGAAGAAAATAAGACGTCCACGAAATACAAGCAGACGGCAAATAAAATACCAGAAATAGCCATTGCGAATCCACATCCGCCACCGCAGACATCCTTCCATGAATCTCCATTGGCAGAATCTGGAAGACGAACAACCGTCGGAGAAAGGAGCGGCGTTCTCTGAGAAGAAGCTCCAGGAAGGTAGCCCCACATGAAAACCACGGTTTCCTTCTTCTCCTCCATTTTGACATCTTCTCCTCCCCCGCCTTCGCTCATGGCAAATTCAAAAATCAGGAAAAGTACTCAAAAAGTTCTTATGTTTTCGGTAAATCACCCGTAAAACGAAATAAACTTCAACTTTTCCTCCCCAATCGATCCTAAGATTAAAAAGAGAGGCGGAAATCTCTACTATTTATAAAGAGCTGGAATAAACTGAAAATCCTACAGTTTTTCCTCCACAGCCACTAACGGCCTGTAAAATTTGAAAAACCCTAAAAAAAATGTCTCCACTTATACTCTCGAGCAGCGAACTGGAGTTCAAAACCCTAAATTTGTCTGAGCTGCTTCCTCCAGCTACTTTTGGTGGGGGAAGAAAGAAGCGTATCATTTTCAGACAGAAGGAAGTGCCAAGTCGGAGGAATACGTGGCAATGTTGAACTCCGTGTCATTCGACAGGCCGGTAGATTGGTTGTGAATTCCTAGCCAGGAGTTCCCGAGAAGCTTCTGGAAGTTTTCTGAGGTCACGGACCGGTGAAGGCGTGGCAGAGTCGTATTGAGCGAGAATTCGGTGGATGGCGGTGAGAATCGTGACACCGGAAACGCGGGACCCTGGAAAAAGTTCACTTGAACAGTAACTAATAATTTTTTTTTTTTTATGGTACGGCGAAAAGTACGGATATTATTCAGCGAATCTTGCTGACTAAGTATCTGCATGCCTTTTCTCTTGTACCTTGTAATTTTAGCATTAATAAATTAAAATTTAATAGAAATTCGTGACTAATTGAAAATACAATCTTGTGGTGTTACCAATGTCATAAAACATATAGAGTGGCTAATTGAACCAGGTCCATTACACCATGTTCCTCATTTTAAGTCAAAAGTAGATAAAAAGTAAAATGTACAAAGTCCATATTAACCTGGTCGATCTCATTGATTCGATGAGTCAACTGGCACTTGCGGGCTTGCGGGGAAGGAGTACTCAACTTTTTAATCGTCAATAATGGAGAGAGTGGTGGCTCCTCCATTATACATATCTCAAAAGTCGGAAATCCATTCCACCCTTTTCTCAAATTTCACTCCTTGCTTACGTTCTAGTCAAGCTCATATCCATCTTATTGTGCATCAAAGGCTAGAAGCTTAGACATTTCAAGAAGAAAGTTGCCTCTCCACAAATCAAAAGGGTGTAAGTTTTTCTTTATTGTGTAATTTTTATTTTCTTGATGTTCTCATATTGAACCTTGTTCAATCTAGATATAAAACCTGACTACAACTACAATCTAGCTAATCTCTTGGAGCTCGATTGTGTTGTAATCATGTATTTGGGCATACATATGGCTTGAAAGAGAGCTGAAATATCTTCCTTATAATTTCCAAGCTAATAGAGCTGATATTAGTGGAATTTCCCAAGAATAGGTTCTTAGGTTGTGAATATCAATAGGGAGACATTGATAACAAAAAATATGGTGTTATTTGTGGTGTGTGAATTTTTGTCTCAATACTTATATATTTTTTATTTACTTAAAATTCTTGCGCACTTAAGTTTAAACAAGCCACATGGCAAACAATCTCTTCCTTTGGCCACCAGTCCTATTTATGACATTATTTGAGTCACTTCTTAACCAATTAGGATTACATAACTCAAGGAGAGATTGTAAGATTATTGAAAGGATTATATCAATCTATGAGATATTATATGAATTGAAAGATTACATCAATTAAAGATAAAACTAATCCAGTAGGATCTTATCTTATCAAGAAGAGTAGGGACTCTTTCCTTGTTGCCCTTAGGTCCCACACCCTTCGGGCATTTTCCCTTTTTTCCCTTAGGCCCCACACTCCTTGTTTCTTGGAGGTTGTACGTTCTATTTTATGGTGACTTCTCTTTCTATTTTTCTTCTTTCTCTTCAACTTTTCTTCTTGTTTGGTTTATTTGGGGGGTAATTTTGGGTTTCTATCATTCTACCCCCCTTGAATATGAACCTTGTCCTTAATATTGAAAATCGAGGAATTGTAGATATGATTTGGTAAGGTCTAAGGTTGTGGGTTTGGCTGAAAACAAATTGGGAGAAAAAATTAGACAGAGGGGTGTGTACCCAATTTTTTTGGCTTTGGTGAAATTAGCTTGGATAGTGAGCCATGCAGGGAATATTAAATTTATGTAATTTTTAAAGCCTTCATATGATTTTATTTGTAAATTACTACATAAGGTAAGGAACAAACAAGATTAAAATAATCCCTGGTCTAGAGTGGATAGAGTTCTAAGGTAAGATAGTTGCAAGGTGGACTGAAAGGTGGGGATAGGGTTACGGGGTGGGGTTGTGGGGTGACGTTAGGTTTCTTAAAACCCGCTCTGAATCTACCTATTGGCTATTGCCATCCTTTAGTCAAGTTTTATAACATTGGTTTGTAGATTTTATTTTCTACAATTTATGTGGAGTACCTAATTTACAATGTCTCCATGCTATTAGGAACTGCAATAAAAAATATTTCATTGAAATATTTTTTATGTTTATGTCATTTCTACCAAATGAAAACTTTTAGGGGATGAAATTTTTTTGGTTTTATTCTAGAAATTTTAAATTGGACAGAAAAATGAGTTTCCTATTGCTCTGGTAGGAGACATTGAGCAAAACAATCAAAGCAGGCACAAACACAAGAGAACTAGTCAAAAGAATTTTATTTTCGTATAAAGAATTATACAAAAGTGGCCATAGCGTCAATCTTTTTGTTGATTTTTTTGGTAGTTAATTTGGCTATCATAACTTGGTGCATGAGATATGTTGACTGTATGTTGACTCCCTACTTGATTTTTATGATAACAACACTTAATAAAGCTCACAATAGTAAATCTAGTATTTCAAATATTTTTCCTTCAAGAGACATCCATTTCAAGATCTCAACCATCGAAATGAAACAAGCTTCTCAAATACCTCAAACATCATGGAAAGTCAAGAACTCCTAAAGAAGCACCCCCATAAAATGAAGAGAAATTTAAGACTAGAGTTTTAGGATTTACTGAGAAATGTCAAAACTCAATCTATGTAAAAGAAAGTTGTTCACTCCCTCCAATTTGAGGTACAAGGCAAACTTGGAGTTTTAGGACATAATATGCATTCAAACTATTATATACATATTTCATACATGTTTGAAACATTTAAGATCATTTATTCATATGCTTTAAAAGAATATTAGATGAACAAGCACTAGAATGATCGATCATCCAGAAGTGCACATGCCAAAGTTATAAAACATGATCGATCATAGAGAACATGGCCAAACCATTCTATAAAGCATAACTTATTTGGATTGATCGATCAATATTGTCCAAGCGAAGCAAATTTATGTTGATTGGTTGATAAATCTCTAAGACTGATTGATCATATAGAACTTTTTGATTGATCATACTTGCAATGCACTACCAGAGGGAATCTGATTGATCGATCAACTTAAAATATTAGACCCCAATGGAAAGATTTTGATAGATCATATCATCAATCAACAAGACACATTCTAATAGAAAAATAGTAGTTACATTCGATTGATCGATCAATCACTTTACACTAATTGATCAATGTATACTCAAAGTTTTTGCAAACGGGCAAAAAATGGATAGTTTGGCTTGGGGAACTTATAAACACCCCATAAACCTCCCATTGAGAAGTTAATGAGCATTTATTGGTACATCCATAAGTTTTTGTTCTTAATTCTTTGAAAATCCTTCCAAAGTGCTTTTGTGAGAAAGAGTGACCTTGTACTCTGGATTTTTTTTTCCTCTTCTCTCCAATAATCTCCATTCCATCTACATTAATAAGCTCCACCATTCCCATTGTTCTACAAAGATGGAAGCTTGGATTTCTCAAGGAGAAGATTCTCTCCATTTAATAAAGGGTGTAGGTTTTTATCCTTTCCTTTGTATTTTGTTTTGGAAAAGGTTCATCTAGAACCAATTTGAATTTAGATAGAAAGGGCCTAGCTAGAGCTAGAATCTACCAATCTCTTGGAGAGATTATTTTTAAAATCATGTATTTGAGATACACATTGCTTGAAGAGAGTCAAAATCTCTTTAATTTCAATTCTTTCAAAACCATTGGATGCAAGTATTCATATTGAAAGAACCTAAGATAAAAATAGGGAAATTTAACGGTAGAGCTGATATAGGAATTTTTTTAGGTTATTCTACTCATAGCAAAACTTATAGATTTTATAACAAGACATCTATGTGAGTAGAAAAGTTATTTCATGTTGATTTTGATTAATCCGATTCACCAAATCCAACTCCAACTCCATCTCCAAAGTCTAATGATGAAGGAGGAAACCTCTTCGATTCATCCCCATGTTCTCAACCTCAAGACAAAAATCTTGAAGAGAACCCAATTGACCCGAATAACTAAGAAGAGCCACCTATGGAGCCAAAGAACTATAAGTTCATGGTTGATCATCCTCTAGAACAAATCATTGGTGACCCTTAAGGCAAAATTGCAACTAGAAGAGCAACTCATGAGACTAATGTAAACAACGCCTTTGTTTCTCAAATAGAGCCCAAATACTTTGTCGAAGCTGAAAAAAGTTGACTTTTGGATTATGGCAATGCAAGAAGAATTGAACCAATTTAAAAGAAACAAAGTTTGGACTCTAATACCTAGAACCTAAAATCAACAAGTCATTGAAAAAAAATGGGACTTAAGGAACAAAGCAAATGAAGAAAATCAAGTAGTGAGAAACAAATCCATATTAGTTGTCAAAGGTATGAATTTTGAAGAAACCTATACACCCATGGCAAGACTATAGGCAATTCAAATCCTACTAGCCTATGCTTGTCACATGAAATTCAAGTTGTACCAAATAAATGTAAAGAGCGCATTTTTGAATGGGTACATATGAGAAGAAGTTTATATTGAACAACCCAAAGGATTTGAAGATGTGAGTTAGCTTGATCATGTATACAAATTGCATAGAGAATTATATGGTTAACGCAAGCTGTAAGAGTGTGGTATGAAATATTAAACGAATTCTTAGAAAAGAATGATTATAAGAGAGAAAACATAGATAAGACTCTATTTACTGAGAACCAAGATCAAATTTATGTGGATGATATCATTTTTGGATCTAAAAACCTCCCCTCACTGTGAAGAGTTTGCTAGTGTAATGAAGAATGTTTGAAATGAGTTTAATGGGTGAATTCATTCTTCCTTGGACTTCTAGTAACTCAAACTGAAAATGGCACATTCATAAATCAACCCAAATACACTAAAGGATTGCTTAAGATATTCAACATTTGAAAATCTTAAGTCAATTAGCACACCCATGATTTCGTCCTTGAAAATAGAACCAGACAACTCTGGTAGGGCC
The DNA here is from genome assembly GCF_029961685.1 of Aristolochia californica. Taxonomy (NCBI): domain Eukaryota; kingdom Viridiplantae; phylum Streptophyta; class Magnoliopsida; order Piperales; family Aristolochiaceae; genus Aristolochia; species Aristolochia californica. The sequence goes on from NW_027181771.1 coordinate 29,072,373, forward strand.
ATTGATTAAAAAAAAAATGTATAGAAGCATGATTGGATCCCTACTTTACCTTTCAACTACTAGACCAGATCTAATGTTCTCCGTATGACTATGTGCTAGATTTCATTCTAATGCTAGAGAATCTCATTTAGTGGTAGTAAAAAGAATTTTCTATTATCTACTTGGGACACCCAATTTAGGTCTTTGGTAGTCAAACTCTTTTGCCATTGATCTAGTCGGTTACTCATATGCTGATTTTGTTGGTTGCAAAATTGACAAAAAAAGTACAAGTGGTAGTTGCCAATTACTTGGAAATATGTTTGTCTCTTGGTTTTCCAATAAACAACAATCAGTTGCACTATCGACTATTGAAGCTTAATACATAGCATGTGGAAGTTCTTGTGATCAACTTCTTTGGATGAAACAACAACTAGATGATTATGGCTTAGAAAAAAAAGAAATTATAATCCATTGTGATAACTTAAGTGCCATAAGCCTAAGCAAGAACCCAGTTCACCACATTCAGTTAAAACACAGAGAAATTAGACATAATTTTATCAAAGAGTTGGTCCAAACCTAGGTTATAAGAATCGAGTTTGTCCTCATTGGAAATCAATTAGCGGATATTTTTACAAAGACATTAGGACTTGACCGTTTCTTTAAGCTTTGAGGAGAGCTAGGAATAAGCGACCCACCTGAGCTTAATGAATACATCCCATGGTTAAAGTGCCAAAAGAGCGAAATGGAAATCAAAAGATCACATTTTAATCACTCTGCTAAGGTAATTGGTCGATCAATGCCTATAGGTTGGTCGATCAACTTAAACGATTGATCAATCAATTGAAACAAAATCATCGATCATTCACGGCGCGAACAAAGAAGATGAAGAGCCACATTCAAAATTTTAACCCATCTCTTCATCACAAATCATTCCAAAACCCATTCCAACGTTTTCCTAGAGCTCCATTGACCTGAAATCCCTATCTTGCTTTCATTTTTGAGAAATTTCTCTTCAAATCCAAGGATAAAACCTTCATTTCATCATTTTCTCTCTCAAAACCGAATTTAGCAACATGGTATGAATGAAGGTCATTGCAATGAAGAAGACACCAAGAAAGAAGAACAATGCTTGTGATGGAATGAAGAATTGGAGAGAGTACTTCCGTATTGGAACACAAAGAAAAAGGTATTTCTCTGTTTTTGCCCCAAAGAGTGTCGTTGAACCGACAAAGATTGATATTTCCTTTTGTGAAAGGGAAATAAAAGATTTTGCAGAGCTTTTCCAGCCTAACATAGGCTTATTGGCAAGAGAGGAGCCCATGTATCTCCTTCTAGTGAAGGCATTTTACACGAACCTCGAGATTGAGGAGCTTGGGCCTCACAATCTCAAGATTTCATCCTATGTGAAGAAAATGTCCATATCTATTCAAACACCCGCTTAGAATAATCTCATTGGCTCCTCCGTCTTAAGCATGATGAGGTACAAAAAGGAAAATCGGTCATCATATCTTCAAGAGAACCTCCCTCAGAATATTCAAGATGTAACTTTTACTATCTTTGGCCATACAATAGGGAAACGATGTCAAGATACAAGACCTCACCCACCATGCCACTGAGAGTCGCCATGGAAATAGTGTCTCATGTTTTGAACCCCTGGAAAGGAACCTTCTCTCGGCTCACCACAACCAATATTTTATGGTTGATGGCTATCTTCAAGAAGGTCCTCCTGACCTATGGATATTTCATGGCCAATAGGATGGCCGATATCGAAGTTAACTTAAAGGCGGACAGTCTCCCATTTGCACAAGAGATTACTGCCATCCTTCTTCATAGTGGCATAGACCTCTCGAATTAGGTTTCCATGGACATGAGTAGAAGATGTCCATAGGAGAAGTAAAGATAGGAAAATTTGGGTTTATCAAGTGGTGTGGATAGTGGATTCACAAAGGGAAGATACCCAAGGAGACAACTCTACAACAAGTCGATTCCAGAGATGAGATGTGTCCCGAGATTCCCACCGAATAGTACAAATTCATGAAGAGGAGAATAACGGAAGAGATTGCATCATCATTTACTGATCTGTTCTCTGCTCTTGTAGAAGTCATCGATGATGTTTGGGGACGAGATGATGGCACTACTGCAAAGGATCGAGCAATAGTTTGACATCATCCTCAATCGACTCCCCCTTCATCCTAATTGACCATAGAATCATCCATTTTTTTTACACCGGTGTACATGATTATACTTGTATGTTTTTTATTTATTTTATACATGTACACATTTTGTAATCATTCGAACCTTTTATTTTATGATATGGCAATCGAGCCACTTTTTGTTCTATACCTTGTGCTTAAAATTAATATTTTTTTAGTACGACAAAAAGGGGGAGAAGAAAATATAGGAAACTTGGATCAAAATGATATAACACTCGTGAAATTATGCTTATAAGGATTAAAAACAAACTATGCACAAATTAAGGGGGAGCATATATATAATTACACATCTACTTAACTCCAATCCTAAGGGAAGTGTAATCTTTATTTTTTCTAAGTTGGGTTTTGTCATCATAAAAAAAGGAGGAGATTGTTGACCATAGCTTGACTCTCACATTGTTTTTTATGATAACAAAACTTAATTGAGCCAATAACTTGCAAATTTAGTAGTTCATATACTTAACCTTCAAGAGCATCTCTAGGTCTAAGACATCAAAGCCAAAATGAAGACTCAAGTTCAAACATAAAAGATATAAGCTTAAACTCAATCAATTTATGAAAGAGAGTACTTTAACTCCTATTCCTCAAGTACTTGTGAAAACTGGAGCTTTAGTATATTGAATTCCACATAGACATGTTTAGAATCATCATACATATCATTAACAAACAGGTTAAAGCGCTTAGAGAGAAATTCTCATGCTTTATAAATATATACATTTATATCTGGCATTGGAATGATAGATTAGACACTTACTATGATTGATCATCCAGAACTGTTTAGGCCAGAAATTTAAACAATTGATCAATCATCCATGATATGGCCATTTCATGTTATAATGCATGATCGATTATCCAACAGAGATTGATTGATCGTAGCTGTCGAGGCATACTAAATTAACATGGAATGATCGATCAGTCAAATCTTTTGCTAGAAAGGGACTTCAAGCACGATTAACTAAATGAAAATACATTGATCAATCATTCTTGCATTGCATAGCCAAAAGGAATTTTGATTGATCAATCAGCCACTAGCAATGATCGATCAACTTAATTTTTTTTGGAGTAATGATAACATATTGATCGATCAATCCATCGATCAATAAGTTACTATATGACAAAAAATTAGTCGTTATTATCAATTGATCGATCAGTCACTTACCATTGATCAATCAATCAATGGTCTAATTTATTTCAAAGGGCAAATAATGGCTAGTTTGAGTTGGGGAAGCTATAAATACCCCACCAAACTATGAGTAGAGAGAGGCATGTGCATTTATTGGCATATATTCAAGCCACAAAGTTTCATCTTGTAAATTCCCTTTCAAAAATGCTTTCGAGAGAAAGAGAGTGGTCCCAGTTTCGAAAAGTCTTTATCTCTTTCAATCATCCATGCATGCATGATAGTACAAGCTCCTTGATCATTCTACAATGTACTACAAAGGAGGAGGAAGCTTGAAATCTCTCAAGGAGAAGCTTCTCTCCAAGTAAGGGTGTAAAATTTTCCCTTTATTTTATGTTAATGTGAAGGTTCATCTAGAACTTGATAATCTAGATAGAAATGCCTAGTTAAAGCTAGAATCTAACATCAATCTCTAGGCAAATTTGAGTTGTATGAAAATCATGTATTGAGCTACACGTGGTAGAAGAGAACCAAAATCTTTTTGTAATTTTCTAGCCATTAGATCGTAATAGTCGAAATTTTTCCAAGCAAGGGTTATTGGGTGGTGACTACCACAAGGGGAAACATAAAAAACAAAAAAGCATTTTTGTCACTATGGTGTGTGCATGCTTGTACATACATTGAATTGCTTATATGCATGATATTTTATTTATTTGTACAAATCGGTTTTAATTTGAATAATAATTCAATTCCCAAACCCCCCCCCCCCCCCCCCCAACTATTGAGAGGCCACATGGGCCAACATTTTTGTCCCTTTGCATAGGACATTGAGCAATCAATGCCTATTGGATAATCGATCAACTTGATCGATTAGTAGAAATAGAATGATGGATCTTGCACGGGAACTGAGAAGTTGAAGAGACACAAACAATTTTTAACTCAATCTCTTCCCTCTACATCATGTCAAAACCCTATTCCAATGTTTCACAAGAGCTTCACAACCCTAATCCTCCATTTCCCTTTCGATTTTTAGCGATTCACACTCACATTCAAGGCAAAAACCCTCATTTCAGCATCTCATTCTCTCAAAATTAATTTTTTCCACCATGGTACACACAAAAGTCATTGTGAAAAAGAAAATCCCAACGAAGGAGCCTTAAAACTTTGAGGATATGCCCAACTGGAGGGAACACTTTCGAATGAGGCGACAACGGGGTAGGTACATCTCCAATATTTTAAATAAGAGTATAATGGAGACGTGCAAAGTCGGCATAGGCTTTTTCACAAGGGAAATTGATGGTTTTGAGATGATGTTTTCCTCTTATAAGGGGCTACTTGAGTTTATGAGCTAGTTTATCCCCTATTAGTCAAGGTTTTTCTATTCAAACCTTGAAGTTGAAGAGGTCAAGCCTAACAATTTGAAGATATCATCCTACATAAAGAAAATGACAATATCCATTCACTCTATGGACCCGAATGATCTACTCGGGACCACCTTCATGGGGATGACCCGATATGTGAAGGAGAATTGATTGATGGCCCTTCACCCCGACTGCCCCAAAAACAAACAAGATGCAATCATGTTAGAATTCAAACTATTATGAATTAAATGCTCTAATTCTAAACTAATGAGAACAATAATAATAATCGGGAAGAATGAAAAAACAAGCACGAAAACAAACAACAAGATTTATACAGGTTCGCAAATCCAACTCTTCTCGGTGATGATCAAACCCAAATAGCGGCGCCCCTCAATTATAAAGAGAAAATTAGGGCTACCGTGATACAAGAGTAAAATTTATAAACTATCCTTAATGAAACAATAGTTAATATATCATGTACAGGGTGGGGGATTCACCCCCACACCCCTGGGAGGGGGGCTTACCGCACCCCTTCCAACCCCCACGGTGACCTTATCGTGAAGGTCGATCCGCGTACTAACTCCCACTTGGAGACTAATCGATCATCAATATCTCCTCTGGAGTGGCAACAACTTCTCAATCCTTAGAGAGAAATCCAATTGAAGTTGCACATAACTTCCGTTTCTCAATCATAACAGTCTTTGTCAACATATCAGTCGAATTTTGACTTCCTTGAATCTTCTCAAGTGTTATGACTCCATCCTCCAGAGCTGATCTGATGAAGTGATAACGCACTTGTATGTGCTTTGTGCTAGCATGATAAACAAGATTATTTTTTAAATGAATAACATCTGACTGTCACAATATAGCACATTCTTCCCATGCTTGAGACCTAATTCTTCCCAGAAAGACTACGACCATACCATCTCTTTGCTGGCTGTTGGAAGATAAGCCCAAGCCCACATGACCAACGAAGGCCCACATATTCAAGAGTGTTGGAAGATGGGCCTAAGCTCATAAGATATGGATCCACCATGATCACACGAGTTGGTGGGACCCACCATGATCACGTGATGTGGTATGATGAGTCCTATACAATAAAGAAGTCTTACAGAACTAGAATTATTATGGAAGCAAGTCTCATAGAGGAGTTTAAATTTAAAGGTATTTTAGTCTTATTAGTCTTCTATTTATATTGGGTTACTTAATTATGACAGGACTTATCTTTAAGTGTTAGAGTTTGGGTGTAATTGGGACAAAGGTAGTTTAATTGTAATTGGACTCTATTACTTTCCTCTTTTATAAATAGAGGTTCATGTACTCTTATTATAAGATGTCAATAAAGTATTTATCTTTTCAATAAATTCAACATGGTATCAGAGCAGGTTATGTAAGTTGCTTGGTCAACCCACAAAGGTAATGTGATATTTTCTGATTTTTTATCTCTTACAGTTTAGAATTGTATTTATCTTTTTTTTTCAGTCCCTATACCCATTATTTGATTTACGTTTTCACGTCTATAATGAGATATTCATATTGTATATTACATATTGACGGAAATATATTTGAGTCTACTTTCTATGGAAATTTTATTTTTTTGCAATCGGAGTTATATACAAAGAGAAATTGATATTTGAAGGAATAAAGGTCAAATTGCAAAAGAGGTTCACACAATAGCAAAATAATTCAACTTCCAAGCTATTTTATGCTATCAAGAACGAGAATTTATAGAGATAATTATATATCAAAATGAAGATATGTAAGTCTATTTTCTTTCTTATTCAACCAATTATCGATATGAGTTTTTATATGGAGATATTGATGAGTCAATGGTCATGTTGGAAAATGGGGAAAGAGTACTTAGTTTGGCAGAGACCGAAATCTATCAAATTATATATCTAAATAGAAGTAGATTTATGAAGATAAATATACTTGGATGAAATGTATTTATGTCTAGTTTCATAAGGAGAAAATTTCATGTCAATCTGATCTATATTTAAGGATATATTCGCATTGGAAGAATCAAAGGTCATACTGGTATCTTGTTGCATTGAAAAATCCGAATTTAAGCTGATTGTTTTGTGTCACGTTTTTGAGTTGCTGTTATTGATCAACTATATTAGGAAAATATTTCACTTACCCCTTTTTCGATTACTACATCTATAATATTTGGTTCAAGCTGGGAACACTGTTATTACCTCCTAGCTTGAGGAAGAGAAGCAGAAGAAGTACAAAAAAGAGGTATTTTATTCCATATGTTGTGGTAAGTTTTATGTGACCAAAATATTCAAGAAAGGGGGAACACAAAAGATGAAGTTTTTGCATGTAAGAAGATATTTTTTGCAGCAAAGAAAATTAAAGACCAAGATTCCTAACTCGTAGTAATAATTGAGGTAATTATTGGTGATACCTGACTGCTCGACTCAATTTTATTTCTCCGGTTGAAATATTATTTTGAGGTATTCGCAACATATTCCCTGGTCAACATATTATTTGGTGCAAATACTCGCAACAAATTATTTCATGGGTCCTTTTACAAGAATTTTATCATTTTGGTTTGTGTTATATGGACCCAGGCCCATTTCAGCTGCAGTTATTGTGTCTATTTGGATGAGACACTATTATTGAAGAAGTGGTGGCCTCAACATCCTATCTTCCTCTTTACCCATTACCTATTGGTTATTTGATAACCTTACTCCTACCATAATTTATTTGACTCTCACATACTTCTTTTGGCCAACCTCATGCGTGTCGGTGCTGTTGGGATTTTAAGTCCATCGTGGTTGGGTGTTTTATCACCGTCTTGTGAATGACGGACATTTATCACCCATTTCTACCTATGAGAGTCGGTGCCCGGGTTGGGACACAGTGATGGATGAGCTTATTACTACATATATGTTACTCCCCTTAATTGACATTTATTACTCCTACCATTTGAGAGTTGTTGTCCTATGGAGGGACACGGTGATGGAGGAGTTTTTACTACACTTCTGAGCACTACGTATAGACTTACTACCTGTGAAAGATAGGAGTGCCACTACCTGAGAATGATGGGAGTGTGCCCTACATCCAGCATGGGTTTTGACTGGAGTATGGAGCGCTGTCATACAGCTTGGAGTGATTTTACTCTCACTCATCTCATGCCAACTGGGTCTCATGGAAGATACCACCAGCGTGAGGGGGAGTGTTGGAAGATATGGAGGACTGCCATTTTTATGAGAAGATCATATACATCATTTGCAGCAAGTTGGGAGTTCATGATGTTCTTTCCCCCTTAGTTTGAGAGAGAGTATTAAAAGATAGGCCCAAGGCCACACGACTAAGGAAGGCCCACATATTCAAGTGTTGGAAAATGGGCCCAAGCCCATAAGATATGGATCCACAATAATCACATTAGCTTGTGGGACTCAACATCATCACGTGAGGTGGCATGATGAGTCCTACACAATAAAGAATTATTATGGAAGTAGGTCTCAAAGAGGAGTTTCAGTTTAAAAGTGTTTTAGTCATGTTAGTCTTCTATTTATATTGGGTTATTCAATTATGCTAGGACTTATCTTTAAGTGTAAGAGTTTGGGTGTAATAGGGACAAAGGTTGTTTAATTGTAATTGGACTCTATTACTTTCCTCTATTATAAATAGAAGTTTATGTACTCTGATTATCATAAGTCAATGAAGTATTTCTCTTTTTAATAAATTCAACACTGGCTTTAGTCTCAGCGACATATTCTCCCTCAGTAGTGGAAAAACCAATTATCTTCTGTAACTTAGAGACCCAATTAACTACTGTACCACCCAATGTGTATACATATCGAGTAATACTCTTCTTACCATCAATGTCTCCAGCCATGTGAGCATCTACATAACCCTGTAATCCCAAGTTTGACTTTCTAAAATATAAGGCCGAGTCTATAGTGCCTCTGAAAAACTTGAGAATCCTCTTCACTGCTTCTTAGTGTTGTTTACCCGAATTACTCATATATTTGCTCACAACTCCCACTACATGAGTTATGTCTGGTCTAGTGCACACCATGACATACATTAGACTGCCAATAGTAGAAGCGTAAGGCACATTGGCCATGTGGGTTCGTTCCTACTCTATAAAAGGTAACTGCTCTTTAAATAGCCTAAAGTGACTAGCCAAAGGAGTACTCACTAGTTTTGCATCATTCATGTTGAATATGCTTAGCACCATCTTCACATACTCTTCTTGTGACAGTTTCAAGACATCAGTATCTTTAGTAATCCTCATCCCAAAGACTTGTTTTACAGCTCCCAAATCCTTCATTGCAAACTTCTTGGACAACAATGATCCGTCTGGCACCTCAAGAAACCATTACTACTCATAAAGGTTTCAAACTTCTTGTATCATTGTCTTGGAGTTTCTTTAAGACCATATGTTCTTTTGAAGTTTGCGCTCCATTTTCTCCTTTCTTTGTGCTTTGAAACCCTATGGTTGCATCATATAAATCTCTTCCTCCAAATCACCATGAAGAAAGACTGTCTTTACATCCAATTGCTCTAAGTGCAAGTCTTCATTTGCCACCGGTCCAAGCACTGATCTAAAAGTAGTCAATTTTACTACTGGAGAGAAAATCTTAGTGTAGGTACCGCTTGCTCCTATCATGTTCATCTTTTATTCGGTACACCTATGTATTCTACAAGGTCTTCTTCCCTTTTGGTAACTCGGTTAGCTACTGATAACCTTACGACTTTGGTAATCTTATAAGCGATAACGAAACTCGGTACCACAATAGCCAATAAATAAACATATCTTAGATTTAGCATCAAGTTCAATATGAATATAAGAAATACAACAAAAAAACTTTCAAGAAATAAATGTTTACCTCTTTGCCACTCCAGACCTCTTCTGGTATTTTGAAATCCAATGGTGTTGAGGGACCATTGTTGATCAAATTGGCAACGGTGCTAATAGCCTCAGACTAAAACATCTATGGCAATCTCGCATGCAACCTCATGCTCCTAGCACGCTCATTCAAAATCCTATTCATCCTCTCTGCTACACTATTTTGTAGAGAATTTCTAGGAATGGTCTTCTCCATCTTGATTCCATTATCACCACATTACCACTTGAAAACATCATCTATGTATTCTCCCCCCATTATCTGACTGCAAACACTTCACCTTTAAATCTGTCTCATTCTCAAGCATTTCTCTCCATCTCTTGAGTGTATCAAAGACATCAGATTTCTTTTTAAGGAAATAAACCCATACCTTTCTGCTTGTTTCATCAATACATGTCACATAGTAGTTAGAATCACCAAGGGAAGTAACAGTTGAAGTCCCCCACACATCTATGTAAACCAACTCCAATTTTGCTGTCATTTGCTCCTTTTCAGCCTTAAAAAATCTAACTCTCTTCTGCTTGCCAAAAATATGATCTTCACACAAACTGTTGTTTACAATTTTCAACCCTGGTAGCTTCTCTTTGGACTGAAACACTTTCATTCCCTTCTCACTCATGTGACCAAGTCTATAATGCTACAAATTAGGATCAGTAACAGCATCAGCAACTGCAACCGTGTCTCTACAATTGGAAGTGATGTAAAGAGTTCCAGTTTTAACTCCTCGTGCAACAACCATAGCTCCCTTGGTGACTTTCCAAGCAGCACCATTAAAAATCATATTATGACCATCATCATCAAGTTGCCCTACTGAGATCAAATTACGCATAAATTTGGGTACATGTCTCACCTTGTGAATTTTCCACATTGTCCCATTTGACATCCCAAAACTGACATTACCAATACCGACAATATCCAAAGGTTCTCCATCAGTCAGATACACCTTTCCATGATCTCACGATGTGCAGTGGTGTGAAAAGAAGCTCTTGAATCTAACACCCAAGAGTTAATAGGGCTATCAACCGACAAGAGTAAAACATCTTATACGACTATAGTCACCGCATTTGTAACATCATTTTTCTTTTCATCCTTCTTTGATGTTCTACAATTATTCTTTAAGTAACCAGACTTGCCACAATTCCAGTTTTCCACATTCCTTCCAAATTTGGACTTGCTTCTACCATTCCTTGACTTTCCTCTACCATTGCTCTTGTTGGAATTCTTCTCAAAGTTCATGCCCCTAGTATTGACACTTAGGACAAAATTAGATGTCGACGATTCTCCGGAGTCCTTTCTACGAACTTCCTCCGCAAGAATGGTTTCCCTAACATCATTAAAGATTAACTTCCCGTTGCTTACAGAGTTGTTGACCGCAACCCTCAAAGGCTCCCAACAATTTGGCAGAGATGCCAAAAGAATTAAAGAACGAACCTCATTATCAAATTTAATTTGAACAGAGGTCAATTGATTGACAATCGTGCTAAACTCATTCAAATGTGATGTTAATGATGTATTTTCTAACATCTTTAAATTGAAGAGTTTTTTCATGAGATGTACCTCATTATTTGCGAAAGATTTCTCATACATGTCAGACAGAATCTTCATCATCCCCACTGTGGTTTTCTCCGACACCATGTTATGAGCAACATTCTTCGACAGTGTTAATGGGACCACTCCCAACACCTGTCTATCTAGAAGTGGTGCAGGAAGTTTTTTACTATAAAGATAATTTTTTATTTGCATCCTCCAGAACACAAAATCCATACCATCGAACTTGTTGACTCCTAGTGCCGATCCATCTCCGCCAGCCATTGCTCTCAATCACGAACTAAAACTCTAATACCACTTGTTAGGAATTAAACGCCCTAATTCCAAACTAACAAGAGTAATAATAATAATCGCGGAAGAAAAGAAAAACAAACACAAAAAAAAACAACAAGATTTATACAGGTTCGCCTCAAGGTGAGACTACGTCCTGTCTTTCGTCGTTGCAGCAATCCACTAAAAAAATGAAATAGTTTACAAGAGAAATCACACACACTTATAGGTGTTTTCTCTAACTTCTCTCGGGCTGCATCTCCAACTCCTCGATGATGATCAAACCCTAATAGCGGCGCCCATCAATTATAAAGAGAAAATTAGGGCAACCACGATACAAGAGTAAAATTCACAAAATGCCCTTAATGAAACAACAGTTAATATATTGTGGACTGGGCGGGGGCTCCACCCCCACACCCCGGGAAGGTCGATCCACGTACCAACTCAGCATAGGGCATTGATTAGGCTCTACAACTTAACAAAGGAGAGAAGAGAATAACTCTAGCTCTTGGGAGAGAAGAAAGATGAAACCATGGGAGAGAAAGAAGAGAAAATTAGAGAGAAGTGTGTGGACAAATTTGAGCTAAGAGGAAGATGCTTGAATGCTCTACCCCATGCCTTGAGGTTGTATTTATAGTTGTAGGAAGGTACTTACAATGACTACAATGACCTTAGGGCTACATGCTTCAAAATAAAAAAGACATAAGAGAACATACACCAGCTTGCATAATTATAATTCTATGTCATCTCTATGAAAATTCTCCTTATTTACTAGTTATGCCACCCCTACACACATGGATGTCTCTTAACACTCCCCCTCAAGTTGGTGTTTGAAACTTCACTTGCAAAAAATCTTGGTACAAAAACTTGTGTGTTTGAAAAATAAATTTTGATTGCCTTATTTTGACTCATCTTGTTCTTATTCACATCTTACTTGTAATTTTCATCTTGTTTTTGTCTTACAGAGCCAAAATCAAATTTTATGTGACTAGAATTCTTGTAAGAGCAATGGAAGAGGAAAGTCAAGAGCCAAAATTATTATAGGAGATCTTATAGAAGAGTTTCAATTTAAACGTGTTTTAGTCATGTTAATTTTCTATATATATCTAGTTCTTCAATTACTCTAGGACTTATCTTTTTAGTATTATAAATAGAGGCACGTGTACTCAAATTACAACAAGTTAGTAAAGTTTTCTCTTTTCCATAAACTGAACAAAAATACTCCTCATACGATTCAATCCTGATTATTTTTTCCTTGGTTAGGATTTATGGGTGGACAAAGGTCGTGTTTGATAGGTTATTGAAAAACTCACTCACCCAATAAACACCCATTCTCCTATGACTCCAACTATTCTATCTTTAATATAAACTTTATAAAATTTTGAAATAACAAATACATTTAAGCTTTAAAAAATGTAATATTACATAGTAAAAATAGACTTATATAAATGCCCTCATTGAAATAAGAATATTTCATATAAAAAATAACATAGATGTCTTTTTTTTCAAAAATATTATAGGATTTTCCACCTCACCTCGTCCATACTCTAAAAAGGTGAAGGGTGGGATTGCCAAATTAACCTAGTTCATGTGACACCCTTATTAGGATCAAATAAGATGATGATCTTCTCCATGCAAGGCCCAATTTAGGTCAAATTGGTAACTCCTAAACAAATATCTCACATAGGTGCAAAGTGTATGCTCCTTACCTTATCCATTTTCGTTTGTGTAGACCATCCCTCTTTTTCCAACACTTTTTGTGCTCTAAGTGTTGAATTTATAAAAAAGAGAAAATTTTCACTGACTTGTAATTTGAGTACATGAGTTTCTATTTATGATAGAGGAAACAAGTAGAATCTAATTATAATTAAACTATGTTTGTCCTAATTACACCCAAAGTTAAACACTAAAAGATAAGCCTTAGAACAATTGAACATAAATAAAAAAACTAACATAACTAAAACACCTTTAACTGAGACTCTTCTATGAGACCTTCTCCTATGAGACTCCTGTAAGACTCCACCATATTAATTCTGGCTCTATGAGACTTTTTACAATGAGAGTCATGTAAGACTTTTCCATATATGCTCTTCAACATCCCACCTCAAGCTTGAGTTTACACAACTTGCAATAAAACGAATTTTTGGTCTTCAATCTTCATTGTCTAAAACTTTTCCATAGATGTTCAATCTTCATCATCCGTTCACACCTTTTCTTAAATATTTTGATCACAAAAAATTACATGTGGAACAACTCCCCTCTTTTTTGTATTTCTTCACCTACTTTTCACTCCTAGTCATATGACAAAGCTCCATACACCAGTCAAAATGGTCTAATCTGAAACACACTCCGCTCAATTGTAAAAGCGGAAAACAACCGAACTTTAGGGCTTAACAAAGAAACTACTCACTTTTTAAGGGTAGCTCAAACACAAATCACATCTTGGGTGAAGAACAAAATGCTTGACTCAAGTTAGACGTAGGGCACACTCCTATACATTTAAGTAGTAGGTCTAGGCATTGCTCTAAAGTGATAAAACCACAAGATGATAAATTGAAGAAATATTAGAGGAAAACAACTTTAACCAGGCGGAGGTGACTATACAACACTCATACTTCCAAAGTAACATTTTTTTACACTAGGGGAGACTATAACTGTAGAACATAATAAATTTGACCAAGTATAACTTTTTTTCAGGTGACAGCAATTTTTCGGAGTTAACTAAGCAGAAGATCTAAGTAACAAAAAAGTAAAACTTTAAAGCAACATTGAAGTAGATATTGCATATCTTAAATGAGAACATCATGGAGTGATTAAGTCTGACCAAAACTCTCTGATTAGTAGAGAAATTTGGGTAAAAAACTCTGATTCTAGGAGAAAAGGAAATTCAACTCACATGAATGCAAGGAGAAATAATATGAGAAAAAGGGGAAAAAGAGAGAATTTCTTAGCAGAACTAATATTTGGTATTTCTAATATCGATATATCAAAAAAATATAGCTCAGAATCACAAACTATTTGTTGTTCAAGAAACTACACTCAAAGAAATTTAAATTGATATCTAATTTGACATAAAAAGATCCATTCTTGAATTATTTATGACTACCTATTTTTATTTATCGTGTAGCTTGACCTTTGGAGAGTCCAATTTGAATATTTCCTTAATTATAGATTAGATTGACATGGAAGTTTTTCCTTCTGAAATTACAATTCGATACCTTTGATCGAAGTATAACTTTTTTCATAAAATATACTTTTTTTAGAGAAATAATCTGATAGATTTTGGACTCTTTAATCTGTCTGAAGCGAGTACTCTTTCTTCCTTGGCTAGCTTTAGCATTAACTCTTCCAAGATCGATATCTCCCTCTAGAAACTTAGATTGAGAATTGGTTGGATCGGTGAGAAAGTAGACTTACAAATATTTCTTTTGATCTATAGTTCTCCATATAAAGTCTCATTCTTGATGGTATAAAATGTCTTGAAAGTTGAAGTTTTTTGTTGTTGCTCAAACCTCTCTTGAAGTCTAACCTTTGTTGCTTCAATTGTAGAAAACTTTGATTGACAAAATTCTTTTTTGCCTTGGAAAGTAAACTCGAAGATATTTTTGTTAATATATAATTTAAAATATTAGAAACTCAGTATGGAGGTGAGAACCCCAATAAAACAATGGGTACTGGAACATGAAAGAATTAAAAAAGATAGAATACAACCTAAACTACCAAAGATAATAGATCAGAAAAGGATCACATTATCTCTGTGGGACTAAGTTAACTCATAGAACTTACTCTACTACCATGTTGAATTTCTTAAAAACAGAAATGTTTTACTAACTTGTTGTAATTTGAGTACATAAACCTCTATTTATAATAGAGAAAACAAATAGAATTCAATTATAATAAAACTACATTTGTTCCAGTTACACCCAAAGTTAAATACTAAAAGATAAGTCCTAGAACAATTGAACAACTAAACATAAACAGAAGACTAACATAATTAAAACACCTTTAACTGAAACTTTTCTATGAAACCTCATCCTATCAGACTCCTATAAGACTCTGCCATGTTAATTATGGCTCTGTGTAACTTCTTACTGTGAGAGTCATGTAAAACTCATCTTTATCTATTCTTCAACACTAAGCTTGAGACCCCTTCCATATTTCATTTCCTCATCCTTTTACATATTTAGTGTAGAGGGCTTCTAACTTCCCTACATCTTGTTTTTACACTCGATAAAGAGAAGGTGGAGGCCCTTGTATCCTTCATCCTTTAATTACCTATATTTATAAAAAAAAAAGGTGAATTTATATTTTAATATTATAACTACATACAGTAAATTAAGTTCAGTAAAAAAAACTTATCTCAGCTACCACTTGACATTTTTAAGTTTTTCATAAATAAATTAATTGAAATCAAACATAGAGTTAGATATAGGAGTAGTCATGGATCAATTCTAAGGTCAAATTAGACTTGCACCCAAATATTTATGGTGTACACCACTTAACATTAGGTTCCATAGGTATGTTCGTAGGCTTGCATCCGAGCATCCCGGTCTCGGATTAGTGAAAGCCTCCTCATTGCAGGTAGGAACGGTGGAAGAAGACATTGTAGACAAAAAAAGACACAACATGGAGACAAACAATGAGTGGAAACATAATAAGAGATAAGATGTGAAGTGGATGGAGGTCTAACAGTAGTGGAGTGGGGTTCTTTGCAAAGAGAAATGGCCTAGTATCATAAGATGGCCCATAAACTAATGGAGATGAAGGAAGAGAACATACCTCGGGATCATCTGAAGACTCCATAGGTGATTGATCAAAGGGAGTAGAGAGAGGGTCTTTAGAAGGCTAGTCCACAGTCTCGAAATCATAATCCACTACAATATGTGGCTTGGGCATCCTTGTAGAGGATGAAAAACTAGGAGGAGATCTAGCAAAAAAAGAGGATTGATGCTAAAAAAAGGAAACATCGGTTGAGATAAACGTTTTCTTCAAGAATGGAGAGTAGCACACAACCTTTTTGAGTTTTGAAATACCCCAAGAAAATGCACTTAACGACTTGTGGAAGAAATTTACTTTGGTGAGGCCATAAGTGATGAACAAAAAAGGTGCATCCAAATATCCTAGGTAGCAAAGGGTATGCATCCGAATTAGGGGAGAAGGGGCTGACATCTTTGAGCACACTGGAGGGCATATGGTTAATTAAAAAAACAAGGACTGAGGACTACATAAGGCCAATAAAATTAGGGAACATTCAAAGACAACAAAATAGTTCAACCAACTTCTACAAGATGGCGATGTTTTCTTTCGGATACACCATTCTATAGAGGAGTATAAACACATGACGATTGATAAATGATCCCTTTTTCCTTGCAAAAATTTTGAAATGGAGAGGAAAAATACTTTTTTGCGTTATCAGACCAAAAGATTTAGACCTTGTTTTTAAATTGATTTTCCACCATAGCACAAAAGGAGGTGAAGATAGGAAATACCTCAGCCTTGTCTTTCATCAAATATAACCACGTAATTCTCAAGTAATCTTCCACAAATATAAAAAATATATATAGATTTAGATACATTTGGGACAATCACACGTCCCCACAAATTCGAATGAACTAAAGTAAAAGGACTAGAAGCATTATTGTTTTGCCTAGGTTGAAAACCGATCTATGATGTTTCCCTAGCTCACAAAATTCACATGATAACTATGAAACCGAATCGAGAGAAAGAACTAAAAATTTTAAATTTGCTAGTGAGGGGTGGTCAAGTCTTTTATGCCATTTGGAAGTCTCTTTTGTTGTGGTTGTTACTACTATTGTCAATATAGTAAGGTCCACATAGTAAAGGCCCCTCTCTCATGGTCGCCACCAATCACATGTTTCGTCTTAATGTCCTGAAACACATAATGAGATAGAAAAAAAATAATTGAACAATTTAGTATATTGGTAAATTGACTCACTGACATAACTCAACGGAATTGAGGGACAAAAAAAAACATTTTCAAGTGAAAACGATTGTGAAATGGTCGACGTACCGGTACCCTGAATCCTAGTTTGCGATCCATCTGCAATGAAGACAAAGCGATCTAAAGTGGATGGTGTCACAGTGGACAAATTTTCAATTTTACCTGTGAGGTGCTCAAAGTCTCTAAAATCAATGATCACGGGTGAATTGCTAGATCATGAAAAAAAGAAAGACATACCAGTAGTAGCAATTGTGGCGGTTGTGTTGCTTTGGGGAGCAACCATCATACTTTTAAACCTCTGAAACAATTCATGATCCTCTTCTGATAGAGTCAATCTTCCTTTGGAGGACTCTAAGGGTGCTTCACTATTGGTAGATTTAGTAGAGGTCCATGCACTATTAACCTTGAAGTAAGGTGGTTCGTCATATAGGTTCCAACAATTTTCAACTAGATGGTTGTTGAGCCCATAAAAGGTACACTTCCTTTGCTGACCACCAGTGTTAGAGGTAGGAGCATTCCCTGCTCTGCCTCTTCCTCTGCCAGGTGTCTTTCTACCTCTTCCTTTACCTCTACCAGAATCATTGTTCCCTCTCCCTTGGGAGAACGTAACTAAGTTTTCCACTTGTTTTGGTTGACTATTGGACTCCTTAATGGGAATCTGTAGCATGGTTGTACATACATTATTAAAAGAAGGCTTTGCAGTAGAACTAAGTATCTATGACTTAACAACATCCAAGTAGGGTGGTAGCTTAGCAAGACATATAGTTGAGATCAGGTCTTCCCTCTGATTTTCCGGTGTGACAACATCTAGTGCATATGATTATGTAACCTTCCCCTCTTTTAGCATCCCTCTGAATCTGGCAAAGTACTCATGAAGATTGTCTAACACTTTGTGTTGCATATCTTCTGAATTTTTTTGTAAATTTTTGTAGAATGTCAGGGGTAGAATATAATTCAAAACATGTGTCCCAAATTGTTTTGGCTATTTCTAGGTGCTCCACATTGTTTGTCACATGTTCTCCCACATTATTAATAAACCAATTAATAATTAGTATATCTTCCCTCAACCACTTAGTGTAAGAGGGTTGGTCCACATGCATAGGTGGTTGAGTTATATGCTGAACAAGGTCTTTAGTAATCAGAAAAAATGTTTTACACATTTGGGACAGTAATTCCTCAAGCCTTTAAGTGGAATTGAACCCAATGGAAAAGAAAAGAAAAAAAATAAAATGAGAATTTGACAATTATTATTCCAAAACATAATTAGTGAAAAAAAGAATTTGATCATTATCTCATTTTTACTAACTATTTTGGGAATAATAATGGTCAAATTTTCATTTTTTTTTCTTTTCTAGGGGTTCCAAACAGACCCCCAAGGGATTACATTTGGTAAAATCAGCATATGTAGAGGAAGAGGAAGTATTTGACAATTTAGACATTATGACTTACAAAATATTTTTTTTCCCCAAAAACCAACACTTGTAGGTTAACTTAGGAGGATAGAGGACAAGAATTTATCAAAACTAACAAATATTTAAAGTTATGAAATGCAAAACTATATAATGTCAAGTGATCAAATTCCGCAAGTAATAAGCAAGGAAACCAGCCAATAGATCATACAAGCATAACCCTTTTTTCGAATTTTCTTTTGTTGTTTGAGATTCTAAAACAAAATTCTAATCACTCAACAACCAATGATGATTAAAAGGGGGAAAAACGAACTAGATGTTGGTAAGAAAGCAATAAAGAATGAACTAGAACTACTATTACTTTCTGAAACTATTCTTAAAACCCTAACTTAGGATTTTAACAACCTAATTGAGCAACCACTCCTTCAACAAACCATAACATAATGAGAGCTTTAAGAGGACTTTTAGCATTCCAAATGAGGAATTTTTGGCATAAAAATTACATCAAACAAGCAAGGAATAAAGGAAACTCATGCACATGGGAAAAAAAAAGGTGATTTTAGTCCATCAATATTAAGGAAAAAACAAAAATTTTGAGGGGGATAATAAGGCTTGAGTAAAACAACTTTGTGACTACCAACTTGAATTGAATCCCTCATAATGTGAAACATAAGGTTAAACTTATCTGATTAAGGAGAGAAATTGCTTAATTGACTTCAACCTTTTGATCCTTTTCAAAACTAGCTAAAACCTTTGTTGCTTGAAGGCTGAATTGAGTTTTTTTTCCACTAAACTTTCATTACTTGATCAACTTTACTTTAAACCCTAGAATTCCAACTCTGATACCATGTTGAATTCTAGGGTTTATTCCATGGATAACTTGGTTTGAGAAGAAGAAAAATAAGGAAGAAGAGAAGAAAAGATTATTACAATCCTGGATCTGACATAGCGATTCGTAGGGAGGAAGAAGAGAAAGACGAAAATCAAGCCGAAGGGAAGCTTGAAAACCTAGGTTCTTTGAGGAGAATGCACATCCCAGAGCTCGTTGAGGAGAACTCAAAACCCTTGTTTATGCTAAATCAATGCTTGCCTTTTTCTCATTACTTTTACCCCTTAAATAGGGTTGACTCTTACAAGGTTTAAGATAAAATATTACAAAAATACCTATTTAGAAAAAATATAATAAAAATGCCCCTATAGCCTATTAATTATTTAACTAAAATAAAATAAATAAAATAAAATAAAATAAAAATAATTAATTAGACTTTAATAATGTTATTGCATGCATAACATTACACCCCCTAGGGAGAAAGAGTTTGTCCTCAAACTCGAAGGTAGGGTCTGCTTGCCCGTGCCGACATCTGTGGTATCTATGTCAGCCGTCTAGAGGACAAAAGTGGGGCATTCTACCAAAGAAGCAATTTTTTTTGTTTTTTTTTTTGGCGACACTGCCAGCATCACTTGTTGTAGCATACCCCAATACAGATAAGCAACCGAACAACGAGTTGAACTATCACCTGCTCCAAACTGGCAACTTCTGCTTTGATATGAACAACCCTTGTGTGATCTGCCCCAACGGTTGCCTCATTGTCCGCGGTAACCTGAGTAATTGGATTGAGCCGATTCCTAATTATGACTGGCTGCCCAAGTTCAGCCAGTGGTCCTTCACTTGTCTATGCATACAAGGCTGCTATAGCTTCACATAAATTCCAATACAAGGTAGAGATGAGATTTTTCTTCTTGTCCCTGGCGACCATGGTCTCTATTAAATTTCTACTCAGAGGAATATGGTGTGTATGACACAAGTCAAGACTCCACAGACCACTATCGACATCCTTCAATTGGGCAGCAGTGGAGAGTACTGCTCGACTAAGAACAGGCACCCAGCAGGCATTGTTTGCAGTATTAAAAAGCAGTCCTTGTACAGTAAATTGCCCAAGACTACTCAAATTATTTATTTGGACTGCATACAAAAAATCTACAGCACCTCCCATATCAATTGGCACTATTGAACACCAGCACCCAACACTAGGACGAAGCATGCCAACACAAATCTTCCAGGCTACATTACCCCCAACAAAAGGTGGAAAGCTGCATACCCCATGTGTTTTTTCATTCTACATTGCCACTGTTCTCAACACTGGTTGCTAGCTGTCTAGCAGCAATGTTTGTTGCACTGCCACAACAACATTGTGGCCATGGTTGTCTGGCATCACTGTGTTTTGCACTGCCACAACAGCACTGTGGCCTTGGCTGTCTGGCATCACCGTGTTTTGCATTGGCACAACATACCTCATTTGTTGAAAGAAACCATGAGCGTAAGCACAAGTTGTCCCTCTTGATAAGTGCAAATGTTCCTCAACACCATCCTTCGGATGGTTGATATTCCCACACAACACTGCAGCACTTATACTTTGTCCAAACGCCGCCCAAAATTTAATTTTTTCCCCCTTCAACAGCCATACAAATCATTCCCCATGGCATTACATTCAAATTAGCTACATCTTGCAGGGGAGTATTTGTTGTGCCCACAGCAACAGATAATTGTGCTCCATAAGTCATTGCTGCTACTCGTAGAAATATCAGCACTGTTTTTAGCATTGGCATTGTTGGCAGTAGTGGTTATAGCAGTGCCACAATAGCAGCACACACAAAATTGTGGAAGAACTCATGTGCTGCAAAACCAGTAGTTTCCTCCTGTCTCCTCTCCCGAATCCTTCCATCTAAGTCAGAAGCTCCAACAGTTGCATCTTGTAGGAGTCCTTCTTTACATGCAACATCTATCAAAGTTGAATATGAAGCAACAGAGGGAAGAATATTAATTTTCTCTAATGAATCAAACAACCTAAATGCTTGCACCAGACATCCCTCATTGCACAAACCATTAATCACTGCATTATAAATAACTATTGGGATAGACACCCTTGGCTCTCATCCTGTCACAGAGACCTAAAGCTTCTTTAATACATCCTTCTTTACAGAGCCCATCAACCACAAAAGAGTAGACCACAACATCCAAAACCATTCCCATTTCTGCAACTTCCAAGACAAGCTCATGAGCAAGTTGAGCTATCCCTTGCCTAGTAAGTGCATACAAGATTGTTGTCAGGGCGCTTAAACTTCCCTCACCCCTATAATTTAGAAACTGAAGAGCTCCATTTATGTTCTGTTTGCACATGCCTCTTCTCCTCATAACAAAGTAAACATTGGAAGCTGCATAAAGACAACCTTTCTAGCAAAAAAAACTAATAACAGCATTATACAATCATCCAAGTTTCTTAGAATCTAATTGTTCAATCTAGTGAAACAGCTCAAAGAGACCCACTTCACCACCTTCATTAAACTTGGCATCCATCAATTGCATAAAAATAAAATTATGCAGTGGCAACCCATTTTTTTTAGTTAAAAAAATAGGGCAACTGCCATTTCCACCATACCTTCTCTGTAGAGCACTCCAATGATGAAGTTAGAACCAGTAGCACCAAAAAATCCCAGCAAAGTCTTTTTGTACTCATCAATAGAAAAATCATTCATCCCCCATAGAATTTTTTCTATCAATCCTGAAATTCACAAAAAAATCCCAACTCACATTTCAGACACAAAAACAGGAATTCCATCAAAATGGTTATGTTTCTCTACTTCACGGAACAGAAAACCACCAGGCCAAAAATTCGAGCAACATCACTGCTGCTCAACCCCTTTTAGCCCCATCACCCACGTGAAAGAATCGTTTTGACATCCAAATCGATGGCATTTTTAGAATCTTACCTGAAAATTACGTCTTCCACTGTGGTTCCCCTTTCTCTCGTCGCCCATTCTCCCATGTTCTCCTTGCTTTGCTGGCTGCCGAAATGAGGGACCCTAGTGGTAATTCATTTCGGTTGGCTTCCCACTAAGCTTTTTCCGACGGCGAACAACACCCTTTTGGGGCTTCTCCGCTTGGAGATTTTTCGAGACAGAGGTCTCTCAGAATTTGTTGCGTCTTATATGGAAAGTGCACGGCGTCCCGAAAGAGTGGTGAACCCATAACCCACAAGTCCCAAGATCGAAACTTGGCTCTAATACCAATTGTTATGGTCTCAGATCTGACACGACGATTCGTATGGAAGAAGAAGAGAGACGAAAATCAAGCCGAAGGAAAACTTGAAAACCATAGGTTCTTTGAGAAGAACGCACACCCCATGAACTCGTTGAAAAGAACTCAAAACCCTAGTTTATGCTAAATCAATGTTTGTTTTTTCTCATTACTTTTACCCCTTAAATAAGGTTCACCCTTACAAGATTTAAGATAAAATATTACAAAAATACCCCTATAGATAAAATATTACCAAAATGCCCCTATAGATAAAATATTACCAAAATGCCCATGTGACCTATTAATTCTTTAACTGAAATAAAATAAAATAAAATAAAAAAAATTAATTAAACTCTTAATAATGTTATTGCGTACATAACAAAGATGAAAAGAAGGCAAAACCACAAGTTGAAGAGAAAAACTTTAAGGGTTAAGAGATAGCACGAGGTGGGGCATGGATGCCCTAGTACATAAAAATAAAAAAGATCACATAAATTACCCACTAAGTACAGCTTATATTGTTCACTCTCATAATTACATAAAATACCACTTAAACTACTTCAACATCTTGTATTTGTACCATCAAATTGATCAAAAACATGATTAACGACCAAAACATGTGACCAATTTTGTTTAGAGTTTTTTGGAGTTCGTAAGAAAGTGTGAAGCTAAACGTGTGAAGTGTTGTATGGAATGTGATGCCTACAGTAACTTATATTCCTTTAGAATACAACATAAAATTCAAGATAGATATAACCTTGTATAACACTAAGAAACCTCTTCTACCAACTCATAAACTCAAGATCTTTTATCTCACTAATTCATATCCATGTAAGTGACAACTTACTATCATACCAAAACATAAACAAAATATATTAAGAGACTTTGATGCACATAAATAGTTTTCTCCAAGGAACAATTGCTCTCAATCCGGTGTTAGATTTTTCTCCTAAGATACAATAAACCTTACCATATTCAACACCCAATAATTATGATAAGTATCCTCGGTCCTTTCCTCCTCCAGTTTGTTCATTGTCTTTTTAAATAATTAAAATCAAAAAAATATTTTAAAATTTTAATTACTTATGACCCCCAAATTTATGAAGTTCCTTTGTCATATTTGGAATTTGGATCATGTAAAAAAAAATCACTGAACAGCGTATCGATCTTCCATGGATTCTTGCAGGAACTTGAAACAAAGAAAAATAGAAATAAACTAATAACAGCCATGGCAAACTAATATAAACAGAACGAAACGGGATACACAGTGGATACACGAGAAAGTTTCACCAGACAAACCTCTTCAATCCTTGGGTATACAGGTACAGGGTAAGGCAACCCAGACTAGTAGTAAACACACATCTAGTAAGAAGATTTCAACGAGGCTCTCATCAGAGGGACTGGTGCCGCTGCAAGAGTTGCATCAGGGGCAACAAGATATCCATTCGTTGAAATCCCTTGGAGACCTGTTTGGACACATTAAAATTAGTGTAATTCATGCAACTGGAACCAACAAGTGCAAAATTCGACATTAGTAGTAGGAGCCACTACCTCCACAATAAAGTGAGCCCATGTCTTTTTTGTCCTCTTCTCCATTATTCCTTTTAATATGTTCAAATTAAGACGCCGCATGACATCAGCAACTTCAAGAAAAAGGTCACGATCTTCACACAGAATCTGCAGTAGGAAGTAATTCAGAATACTCCAAGAGTATAAGAAAATTCTAAACGACTGATAGAAGCAGGAGAGAACGGACCTCCACCAGCATTTGCCCATGTTGCTCCAAGTTCTCCACAATAATGGGGCAGATTCCAGGTTGACAGCCGAACTCTTTTGCCCAGCTTGTATTGCGTGTGCTTTTCAAGCCTCCCCAATTTTCGTTACCACGGACCTGCAGAGAATTTTTTTTTTTTTTTTTTGAGGATACAAGTGCAGATCAGTGTTACAGAACAGTTACTAGATGGAAATCTGGCAAATGTTGCCAATTATATATGTTTTTGAATGTTGATTACACACTTTACCCCTTTCTCCTAGTGAAGCATGAACCCAAGAACTCGAACTAAAAACACCCATGTGGTCATGTGATCGATTTACTTCATGGAAGCTTTGCCAGGTAAATGGGACATTCAAGGCATCAAACCTTCAGTGATCATAAACTTTCAATTCCCTAGCAAGCTCCCGTGCTTGGGTTTTCAAACTGAATATGACTAACTAATAGCCTAGTTACAAAAATACAAATAGTCATAAAACCAAATATTTATGTTAGCACACATTTTACAGGAGGTTTTGTTTTTGTATCATATACCACATACAAGAGAAACCACATACAGATATGAGAAGAGTATAAGCTTCAAAAGAAACCCCAGGTTAGACAAGCTTTTGTACCTTAGACTGTGAGCATTTTCTCAATTTCTCTGCCCGGTTAGTGATGTTGCGCAGAAATACCATATGCTTTATTGTTCGTTCCAGTAGTGCATCAATGCTACACTGTCAATACCACACACATCATCGCATGTTAGATCATAATAATTGAAACCCTCTTAAGGTGGGTAGACAAATATTTACTATTATGTACCTTTCCTCCATTAGGAACAATTTCTCGTAGCTCCTTAACCCGATCCTGTATCATCTGTCTGTCTCTTGGTCTTGGCCTGCAAACATCAGCAGTTCTACCTTTTCTCCTGCCTAATTTGGACTGTTCATGTGCATTACCCTGACCTCCACTTTGAACATTGACATTAGTCAATGTGCTGACTACTCGTGACGAAGACCCAGATGGAGAACATGGAAGCACCTCTCCGCCAAGTTGATCCGATGAGCAATTGGAAGATATGACAGCATCAAACTCATCACAAGCATTTTCACCTGATTGTCTGTATATTTTGGCAATGACAGCATCTAAAAGATAGTCATTACTGGCTTTGTGGACACCCACTGTTGAACCCATTTGAGACACCACATTCATGTTGCCCGATCTGTCTTCTTCCGGAAAAGTTGCATTTAAGGGATATGTGTCATATACGCTATGAAATGCCGGTTCCAGCGCTTTATGTAATTCTGAATCAAAAGGAAAGCTTCGAATGTTGTTCCCTGATTTTCCTTCAATAGCCTCAACCATAACATCATGGTGGCCCTGCTCCATGCCCTTTTCCCATGAATGAGATACAGGAGAACTCTCTTGCATTAGTTGGTTCATTGTATTATGCTGTGAGATGTAAGATCCAACCAAGGGGCAGACAAAAGAAGGTAGGTTACCCTTAGCCATGTTGCAAAGATTGGCAGGCATTTGCTGGTCTTGTAAAAGATGATGGCTGTTTTCATCCATAATCACCGATGGCATGTCAGTCCTGACAGTAGAACATCCACTTGACATTATTTTGTCCATATCAAGAATAGATGGATTGTTCTTCAATAGCTTTGGGTGAGCCATATTCAGGGGAATAGAAGGTGATGAAGACAAATCCTCGAAGACAGGAGAGGGAAATGGTAGTTGTGGGTCAAAGGGATCACCAATTGAGGAGAATGGAAAATCCAAACAGACAGATGGGAATGTGTTGAACAAGTCCTTAATGTGCGCCACAAGTGCCAGGTCTTCTACAACCTGATGTCTCAACCAGAAGAAGATAAAGATGTAAGATGTAAGATCTGCATAAACATGCATATATACATGGGATGACAAAAGCCTGTCTTGGGTGTAGAATGTAGGGACGCTGGATAATGTCTGACATAACACAGGAAATGACACCAACCAGGGTGTTAAATACAAGGGAAGGCACTTAAATATGATACTCTGATTGGTGTCATTCCCTCTTATACATCACAGGCAATCCCCAAGGGTCCCCAGGTAATTGAAGTCATGACATCACCTATTACTCATAAACTATCTTGACAACCAGATATGGTGATTTGACCTGGCAACAGCATCGTATGAACTATACTTGCACCACAATAAAATCTGCATCAACTAAGAAAAGTATGCCGGAAATATTGACTTACTGTCTCTAATGAGCCGAGTTGCACAACCCCAAGAGGAGCCACAGGCACCAGCAAAATAGTCTGCAAATACCATTTAATTAGTGTAGTCTTCACCCAATCTTCATGCCTCTTAAGTCAATTACGTAGCAGCACCATATTGTAGTAGTTAAGTCAAATTCAGGCTTATACCTTGATACCGGCTGCAAATTGGGATTGCCATTGAGCTGGAAACTGTAAATGAATAAAAATGTGTCAAACTCTGCTCCTAGTGCCATATGGCTGAATTATTCTTGAATTCAGTGACTACATATTTCTCAAGAAGTTACTCACATCAAAAGAGGACCTGGAGTTCAACTCACTGGCTAGAACCCACAAATGTCTGCCCGAAGATGCTACTTTACCCACAAACCTGCTCAGAAAATGTCCGGATCAGTGTGTAACAATATTTACAATGAAAAAGAGATCTAAAAAGAGCTGAACTTATAGTTCTAAGCAGAAGTTAGAACAGTTGTATATAAAAGGTAGAGAATTTCTTATAAAAAAATATGCAAAACATTGTATGTCAATATTAACTCAAGCAGCAATATCTGACTGGATTGGCAAAAAGCTGACAATTTAACCATCCAATATCAGGCTTATGGACGCTTGGGTAAATGTAAGTGAGTGATATTGATATACATTGATAACTAGAATTTTGTGGTTGACATACCCTTGGTCAAATGAGTATGAAAGATATGACATATCCGCCACTGCCAATCCTATCTTATGAGGCAAAGTAATTTCACTATCAGCATCGAAATCATAGCCAGAGAAAGCAGTCCCCGATGTCTTGCTGAAGCATAAATTTTCTGAGAGTTGTTGCAAAGGATCTCTTTCTTTTCGATAATCATAGTAACCATCTTCCCACGACAAACACCTAAAATGACAAACAAAAAAGAACATTTTACCTAAAGTAAGTGTTTGAAGATAAGGTCAGGTTACTTTAACCCTTATCCAGACAGAACGGAACCAAATGGTGTTTTCTTTTTTAATGCATACATCATTTTGGAATTTGCCGGGAAACATGGGATCATGGCAAGCATGTCAACCTCTTAATGTTATGTGTCAGGTCAGTCGTTAACATTCAAAACGAATAATTCTTCAGAACTATACTCGCTAGTTGTCACAGGTTCGTGAAAGGCCAAGAAAGTCGCCAAAATAAAGTCCATGGAGGTATACCACCAGATAGGTGGGGAGAAAAAAGACTTACATGCGGCTGTGGTGCCTAAACTTCCAAAAAACAGCATATTTCCACTGAGTATTATTACAAAGACTCTTCAGCAAGTGCCTCACCGAACCACTTCCCATCTATTTGAAGCCAGAGTAACGTTATGCAGCTGAGATCAATTTTTTTACGCTAGGAGACTAAAGCTTCACTAGCTGCCCCGGTATGAACCTCGTCCAGCTTGTTTTCTTCGGAGACCTGCCCGTCGTTTTATCGGTGGAGCCACATAACCAAGAAGCAAAATCCCCATTGCTCCTCCCCTACTTAACAAGAAAGCTCTGATTCGAAAGATTACTTAGAACCGAAAAGTTAAAAACCTCTGGCAAAAGGAAATCTCTCAACGGCCTCAGCTTTATTTCCAACAGATGCCATGAACTTCAGTTTAACAAGTGACAAGAGGATAACTACGTAAACTCGTACGATCTCGTAGCTACCGATGTCTGCAGCAAAATCACAAGACATCCCAAAACTCTCAAACTCCGAACACTCCTCAGTCTCCTAATTGATCACTTCGCATAAGGTGATCCACTTTTCAAACGGCAACATTCTCACTGTCTAAGATTTTTATCTCACTACAGGAATTTATAGTGAAAGCCGCGTTACAATCAAAGATGGCTCAAGATCATCAGAAGGAACAGAACAGTTCTCGACTTCTGCCTCTAAATCACCTCCAAATTTGTAGAAGTCTTTGCCTCTTCGCATCCACGAAAATACCAACAAAATAGAAAAGGAAGAAAAACGGAGACAAATAAAGTCAGCTCATTTCACTATCATTTAACGCCATAGGATAAAATAAAATAAAAACACAGCACCCGGTCATTTTACCTCTCCTCAAGGATTTTGGCTCAACAGAGTAAAAAAATCAGCTGAAATGACCTCGCCTGTCTCCTTCAGCACCAACTCGGTCTCCCGCAAAAAAAAAAAAACTTAGAACAAAAATCACGAAACTCCAGCTAAAATGGCTGCCTAAAGAGCAGAGAAAAGGAAAGTAAGAGTGAGAGAAGCAGCGAGTTCGTTTTCTCCCAAACGACCATAAGACGGAGAGAACGGGAGCCCCGATGCCGACAAATGAGCTCTCTGCCTCCCCAACCAGCTCTCCCGCCTTAAATATGTCAAGTTTTCTCCGGTTTTTTCCTTGCCGGATTCCAAAATGTCCAAAAACTGTAATCGATAACTTCACCCAACCCCAGCCAGTGGGTCCCCACTTCTCAGGCCCACCAAAAAAAAATACTTCTCTAAAAACGACAGGTCGGATCCCCCTCAGCATCTCCAAGTGTCTTCTCAAATTCAAATCCTTCTCATTATCAAGCTTCTTCCTCTCTTTTTTTCTGAAGGTGTACAATTTGGTGTGGTTGGGCGACACGCGAGTCGGGATTTGAGAAGACAATGCGTGTACTAGTGAAGATTTTGCTTTTAAAAGCAGGTGTAAAATGATTGCGTCTGGAAAAAGCGTAGAGGCGGACGTGGCAGAGAATGGCCTACGCGCCTACGCTTGGCCTTCATCATATCACCATCGCCTACGGCGGTATCACACCCTCACATGCTTCAACAGCTTTATTTTTTTTTAAATAATTTTTTTATTAAAATGAGAACGAATTTATTATTTAATTACAAATAATAATTAGGAGAGAACGAGAAAGAAAAGGGCCCACGTGCCGGTGGCGGCAAAGATTCCCAAGGAGAAAAGATTCCAAGGGTTGGCATATTTCGATTCTGGCACCGTAAGGGGAATTGAAATTCTCAATTTCTGAGGGGAACGGGGGCAAAAGGGTAAAAAAAATAGTAAGAAGAAAAGGAAAGAATATTTCCAATAAAGACAAACAGAATCAAAGCGAGGTTGATGAGGGTTGGTGGTCCAGCCCCAAGCAAATTCACCACGTAAGGTTTGATGAACAAAGCTGAAAGTAGAAAAATTGAATGTGTTGGTGGACCACATTCTGGCATGTTCATTGAACCACGGTCACATTGTGTCATGTCATGACATAGAAATATTAATATGTGTCCTATCTATGGTACTTTATAATGCTTTAGTGGTGTATTTGACCTTGTTTTTTTTTATACATTATTGGGTTCTTAATTAATTGAAGTTGTGACAGTCAAAGGTGGGGATAAGTCACAAGGGTGGCTAATTTGAACTTTCCATTTGTTTCATTTAATAACAAATAATAGTGTAGAATTGAGATGCTTGACCTCACTTTCTTTAAATAGAAGGCTCAATTCTTATTACCATAGTTTTATACATGTAATAATATGATTTATTATTGATTATGTCTCTTAGCCAATTGGGAAGAGTTGTGAAGACATGGACCACAGCCACGTAAGGACGCCGCAGTTGATAAGTAGTGGAGGTAATCACTCTCTCTCGTAGCTCTTCTTATTATGGCCATGAACCTAATTAATGTAGCACTAATGAAAGTAAACAAAATTAGTTTTGAATGAAAATGGCCCACGCTCGGACCCTTCCATGTCAAATTGAGAGCCCCTACTTCCATGTCATTTCCTGGTTCATTTTACTTTGGATAATGTTGTCATCAATTCTACTAGCCTCAGAGAGGCTATGGCTTTCCTCCCATCTATGCATGGTGAACTTATAAATAGCAAGGATTGATATATTGAATTTTGTTTTAGTCAATATCAAATGTGTAGGTTGATGAAGTCAATATTATGTGTGATACAACTTATATGCATCGAAAATATAAAACTAATATACATGACATATTGTAATGTAGGTGAGTCCCTTCTCTTTCATGCTAAGGTAGGTAGGGATCCTCCCCATCTGAGAGGAAAGACATGGAAAGAATGGTGTAGGAAACAAAGTAGAGGGTGTCATCTACCCATCTCCCATCTAGTGAGACTCCCTATTGTATAGTAAAACAGTGAGGAGAGGCTGGTCTTTTTCAATGGTTTCCATCTCTCCTTGGGTATATAGTTTACTTTAGGTGCTTTGAATCTATCACCCTCATATCACTAATGATGCAACCTTAAGGTGGCAATAGGCTGCACTAGATGTTGCTATGTTTTTATATGGACTTTTCGTAAATTGAGAGGCTTTTCGTTAATTGAGAATATTGGTACGTAATAAAGCTCGTCCATAAGATTCAATCATCGAGGCGTATATTGACATTGAAGCTTTGACATACTCAGTGTACTTGGAAGGAGTTGTAACAAGATATATACAGGCAGATCGGAATTACGATGGCGATGTCCATTGCCTTAAAAAATCTCTTTTTGCACACACTGCTCATAAATTGAGTGGAAGGACCGAATTACTTCTTGATGCTATCTTGTATATACAAATGTTGTGGGTTGTATGACACAACTTGGAACGAGATTGAAGAATGTCTCTTCTAAGTGTTTTCTAGTTTCCTATTGCAAGTTTAGATATATGATTTGGCTTTTCATTATTTAGTATTTATGATAAATAATAAGCACGCAGAGTTTTTGCAAAGAGAGAGCAAAATAAATTTGGATCAACAACACAAAGAAGAGTTTGCCCATTGGTTTAAAATAAGGTGAGTCGTGTCCAATTCACTATATAATGGTTCATTCAGAATTGTTATGTGTTAAAATCTTTGATGTCATCTAATCTATTTAGGTAAAAACAAAATAGTAGCTTGTAGCCAAGTTGAATTGAACAGTGATATCTATTGCCTTGGTATTGGTCCTATATCAAGGAACAACTCCTCAAGTTGTATTGTTAATAGCGTGTGCATCCATACTAAGCTACTTGAGGCAAATCGTAAGACTCAAAATGGAGACATCATTGTAAATGGGTATTACAAAGACAATTACCTTGAATAATATGAGGTTGTAATGGAAATAATTAAACTACAATATTTGGGTAATAATTTTATTTTTATGCTCAAGTGAAAGTGGTTTAATGCAAGTAACACAAGATGAGGTATCAACACTGCTGACTGGTTCACCAGTGTTAATATCTGAAGGATATGGTGAAATATTGATCCATTAGTGTTGACATTTCAAGAAGAAGAAGAAGCAGATAATGATGAAAATGAACAAATTCAATTAGTTGGCCATAAATCTAATTGGTTTTCCATAGTTAACGATGGTAGTAGGGATTTCAATTATTTATCTCAATTTTTTTGGTGTATTGTCCTTATATTAGTACCATTATTGATATTATGAAAAAACTATGCATGTCATCTTATATCTTGCTCCACGTGCACCTAGAAGACCACCTACATGTCTTGCATCCTCCAAGGACGATGCCTCGATAGATCAATACTGGACTTGCATGACACTGAGCAACCTAGGGAGACCAACCATGTCCCAAAGATCCAAGGTATTAATGGCAACACAAATTTGTATATTCTAAAGTAAATTAAGTTGTGATTATACTATATATGTTTAATTTGCGCTTAATTTTTGTGTAAATAGATGCCTCTCCATCCACACCCTCACTCAAGCAAGAACCCAACCTAACGAACGGCTCTATAGTGGATGATATTATCAGAGAGCTGGGTAGGAAGATTTCTATGGAGTTCAGGGATTTATAGAGTAGGGCATCAACAATCTATAACCTTGTCTTCACCAATTGGGTAGACCACATCCTTAGCAACTACATGCACGTACGGGTGCAAATTTTTAGACCTACACTAATGATAGTTATCATGTGGGTATCCCTACATAGAATTAAATATTAAAAGTTTGACAATTAATTTTTTAAAACTAACCTCTATTATTCAATTTGGTAATAGTTTTGTTTTGTGTGTTTTCATTCATGTGATATGGGGTGTTGTGTTTTCACAACACTAGACTAGTATGCACTCTTGGTTCAAGTAGCATGGGGGTGACCCTACAGTACTATCGACCTCATGTAGAGGGGTTTCCCTTGATGATTGACATTGCTTATGTCAAAGTGTGTTTTATGATTTAGGGGGAGAAGTTTTAGGTAATTGGATTGTATTTTCATGTAGAAATGTTTCAACTACATAATTAATGTATTACTGATGTTTTTTAATTCTAAATTACATATACAGTATCAAGTAAATATAAAAAATATTAGAAAATGAACAATTTGACATACTACACGCAAGAAGTCATTTATGTGCATTCGAGAGGAGATGGTAGTAATATTATATAACATTCTTATGCTATCTTCATGAAGATGACATGCAACGGATGGTGCGAGAGGTAGAAGAGGATGGTGAGCTAGTTGATGAGCGTGTCATAATATAGAGTGTACATTGTCCTAAGTCCAGTACATTAAGGGGATGGGTTTAACTCAGTTGCATGTACCCAATATGGCTTGAGTATCTTTTTCTTCTTGCCCGCCGCATCTCAAGGATGAGTTGAAGGTTTCTAACTGCCTAATTCAGAAGTGACTGAATTCTCTATGAGATGATTATGAGTATAAGATAAAGACTATGTAGTCCTAGCTCTAAAATGAGATGTGTCATTTTTACAATTCATTTATTTTTTAGAATTTAATTAATTTTTTTATATTTTGATATATTAATTGATTTAATCGTACAATTTTTATAAATTTTCTAATTATTTAAAAATTTTAGTATTTTTAATTTGATTTTGAAACAAGAAAAAATAAAAAATTAAGTTTAGAAAATAAAATCTTCTACTAGTGAAATTAATAAATTGGCTCCTACAAGATTTTAAAAAATATTTTTAAAATTGTATTTTCTAGAAGAAAATAAAAAATTTGTTGTTACATTTTAAACTTATACCAATTAATTCATAAAATTCATTGTAATAATTTTCTTTTAATTCTTTTTTTAATTCATTGGGCACCTGTTTCCCCTGTTTTGATCGTGTACTTGAAGCGAGGGAGGCAAAACTACTCCAATATGGACCAGTTTCCCCTAATTAGTTGATTGAGCCACTAATACCAGGTGTGATTTGATTCTAGCTTTCCAGGTATTTTGAAATATAGTACCCCGAATAAGAGGTCAAGGCTAAGTTGAACATAGTTTAATTGGCCTCTCTAGTGCAAGTTTGATTACTTTGCATGAAAGTAACAACAAAGTTTAACTATGTCACCTACCTAACGAGTGATATCCCCCTTCACCCATAGTTAATTCACTTTTTCAAGTTAGCTAGGTTACTTACCCTTGCTAATCAGGGAAAAAAGATTAACGACCAAGGATAAGTAATAATTAAAAAGACGTGAGATTGAAGCTTTTAGGTAAGGCAGTTGCACCTTTCTTGATTGGCCAGACCTGGTCACACTCTCTCTCTCTCTCTCTCTCTCTCCTCTATCCATCCATGAAGATTGTAATTTGTTAACAGAATCATAGTGGGAGATAACTCATCCACATCTCTCTCTCTTCGGATGGACTGTTTAACCTAATACGTGCTTTGAAACTTTGGTATCAAGACAAGCAGAACATGTTCAAGTAAGCATTCAAGCGTGATTAAGATGTTAGAAGAAGAGTTATTAAACGTGCTTTTCATCTAGAAAATTTGAAGAGAAGACCTGAGAAGCAAAGGATCAGAATGGGTAAGATTTGAATCAGATGGGGGGTTAAAGCAAACGGATCGACGACTTGTTTATAAACGGACAGCTGAGATAACAGTAAATCATGGGTATGGGATATTTAAGTTCGAATCAGGTTAAAAAACGAGTCAAATCACCTGAACCTGATCCAAATAATTTAAGCAGCCGCAGTTGCGAGTCTTCTAGAAAATATAATCATGGGGCTGAGATATTATTAGAGGAAAAAACCAGAGGAGACAGGGAAAGCGGCACGCAGATCGCTCGAAGAAAACTGGAGTAAAGTGGAGATGATGCAAGAGATGAGATCATAGTGGGGATTTCTTTTTCAGGAGAGTTGTTAGTGAACCAACGATTCTTGCACACGATTCCTTTTTGTCAACCGCCGCTGTTTTCTTTAGCCTCCGGGGGGTTGTTTACATGGTATACGAACAGAAATTCGAAAAATGAAAAAAAAAAGACAAGAAAGAACAGATGTGGATGGATAAGATTGAAGAAGCAGCATGGACTTGTGGGTTATAGTTTGGTTGATCGAGTCTTCATTTTATCTTTTTGTTGACAATTGTTTTAATCTTCTCAGACCAGTTTCTTCAATTAAAACTATGTGGAGTGTCGTAAAATCCTTCCTTCCAAACGATAATATATTAAAACTGGAAGACATTCGATACCAGTTAAGAAACAGGAGCAGAGCTCGAAAGCTTCCTGAGTAAACGATTCCGTTTCCATTTCTTTCCGTAATCAAATCCCATCTTCGAAGAATTAATGACGTTGGTTTCGATCAAAGAAAGAGTAATCGTTTGAATTATGCAGCGTGAGTTAGAACGTCGATTCCAACTGAAACGACCTCTCTCTCTTCTTCTCCGCTTCCTCATCCATTTTTCTTTCGTGTAAATCACTTGACAACTACTCGTTAGCTATGCCAATTAAAAACTAATGGAAGAACAACTGGGAGGACCAACTACTCGTTAGATGATTATCTAATCTGGCTGCTGCAATTACTCTAATTAGTTGATTAAAGGGTCAGTTTTAAATCTTCAATTTAAATTAATAAGATAAACGTGATGGACAGAAAATTCTTTCTTTAGGTGGCGGCCTGAAGAAGAGGAAGGTGCACCATGAGGACTAACTTCTGGTTTAAAAAATTGTCAAAAATGTGATTAGTTAACATGATTTAATGGATTAAAAATGAGAGAAGATGAAGCCTGGAGGTGGCTTGGAGATTGAAGATTTAACAACCATGAAAATTTTAAAGATTTTGTTAAGTGAGATTGGGTGAGATGTCTTTGCAGTTTGAATACAGCTTTCAAACCTCACTCAACTGGATTGCGTTGAACCTCCTCCCTGCTTTTCTCTCTCTCTCTCTCTCTCTCTCAATTGCGTGGCTTCCAGCCCAGAGCTGTGTGTCCCACCACCTTACTCTACCTCATCACACCCTCCCTCTCCCCTTTTTAAACCTTCCAATTCGACCTTTCCTGCCACGAATCCATCCTCTTCTCTCTCCCTCCCTGGATTCTGCAGCTGAGAATCACCATGGAGGGTCTCATCCCGTTTGTTTACAGAGCCATTGTTCAGTACAGGACGGGGGGTCAAGCTTCTTTAACGGGCTCGTGGATCAACGACTCGCCGTCGGCCTCGTACATGAGGCTTCCGGGGGATTCCGGTAGGTTTCAGACGTCTGAGATACAGCTTTTCAGGCCGGACTATTTGTACAACTCCGCGTCGTCGGCGTCCGTGGTTGCATCTTCCCAGAGTGTCTCCAACGGGCCCCAGTCTTCCCCGCTGCGTCGTTCGACTTCTCGCCGGCTTTCTTGATGATCCTCGGCTAGCTGTGGGAATCACTAAAGTGATTCTGAACACGGTGAGGCTGCTTGGAAACGTGTAGTAAAGGGTGATGAATAAGGGCCGAGAGCTGCCGAAGGAGCTCCTTGCCTGGTGTTGAAGTAGGTAGTGAACTAGTTGTGTGAATTACTACAGTCGTTTATACGAAAGGTTTTAATTTCTTGCAGGTTGCTTTTAATGTCTGATTGCCCAAAATGGGGGCTGAATGTATAACTGTAAATTGGATTGCAAGGAAGAATATTGTGTCGTTATCTTGCAAGTCTTCTTCTCTTTCAGTTGCTTTTTCAAGAATTGCAGCTTCATCCCATCCGTCTCCTTCACCAAACACAATCTAATCCCCGTTCAGAAATTTCCAAGGGAGCTGCAAGTAATAGAAGATCATGCTAGAAGAACTGGAAGAGAATCCGTTCATTTGTAGTTCGAACAGAGTCCCCACTACCGACTCGCAAAAGGGGACTCGGTCCGTTCACTGTTGCTCATATTTTTGTAGTTACATTAGGATTCAGACAAGAGAAACAAACACGACTTGTTACGATTTCAGGAAAAGAAAAAACGAAAAGGGGAAAGTTAGTGTTTATCTTGAAATCTATGCGAAGCAGAGGACATTGATTAGAAGGTGTTGAAGCAGTCACAGGTCAACTCTCAACTCAATTTAGGGAAGGAAACAAGAAATCGGCGTCTCTGTTCCATTCTTCTTCAAGAGTTATGTGAAGAGTTAATTAGTTATGAATGATTAATACGTAAAGATTATGTTAATATGGGTTTGTGGTGACAGGAAGGCGACAAGCAACAACTATATATAAAGAATAGTTTGCTTGTAACATAGTCCAATGAAGGCACAGTCCAGAGTTTAGTTTATTCTCATGGTTTGTCTCTCAAATTCTCTTCAGGCTAACCAAACCCTGTCTTCATATTAGAAAATTCCCTTTGTTCCTCAAACTAACTTTATAAAAATGTGTAAAAAAATTAAATTTAACTTTGTCATTAAACCTATCTCCCTCTCTCTCTCTGTTTCTAATCGTCTTCCTTGGTCTAATGGATAAGGCACCAATTTAACCAGAGAATTTGGGTTTGATTCCTGACAAAGTCGTTTATTTATTGTAACTTTAAGTAGATTTTGGTATAACAAGGGTGGTTATTAGGTACCGATGTTTGGTACACTTTAAGTAGATTTTATGAGCAAGGAGAAAATTTTCACGAAATTGGGTTTCGTATCCGATCATCCCTCTATATATATATATAACTAGACTTCGAGTCAATTGCATGTACGGTAATCAGGTCCCTATCTGGAAAAAGAAAAAAAGAAATTTTTTTCCCAAACTTCTTGATCAATTTTTTTACCTAAGTCTAAACTACTATATTTATTTCATCTTCTTAATATTAGTTTTTCAATAACTTAATATGTATTTTAAATATTATGTCATATTATACTATAAAATATTTAATATTAAATAATAAAGTAATGTTAAATATGAAATATTTATATTATATTACACTTATTTTTTTTTTGTGAATAATCATAAATATTAAAGATGATACTATAATATTTTTCAATAACTTAATATGTATTTTAAATATTATGTCATATTATACTATAAAATATTTAATATTAAATAATAAAGTAATGTTAAATATGAAATATTTATATTATATTACACTTATTATTTTTTGTGAATAATCATAAATATTAAAGATGATACTATAATATTTTTCAATAACTTAATATGTATTTTAAATATTATGTCATATTATACTATAAAATATTTAATATTAAATAATAAAGTAATATTAAATATGAAATATTTATATTATATTACACTTATTATTTTTTGTGAATAATCATAAATATTAAAGATGATACTATAATATTTTTCAATAGCTTAATATGTATTTTAAATATTATGTCATATTATACTATAAAATATTTAATATTAAATAATAAAGTAATATTAAATATGAAATATTTATATTATATTACACTTATTATTTTTTTGTGAATAATCATAAATATTAAAGATGATACTATAATATTAAATTATAATTAAGTGCAAAGTTAGATTATCTCATATTATCATAGGGCCTATTTGGAACCTACAGAATAGGAAAAAAAATGAGAGAAAATTATTTTCTATTATTTGGCAACAGAGAATCATTTATTTTCTCTCACAAAATAATAGAATTTGGGAAGAAAATATAAAAATTAGAAAATTGAGAGAAAATTTTAAAATATTACTAATTTTCTACGTATATTCAAACAAAAAAAAACTATATTTCTCTTCTATTTTCTATTGGCATTCAAACAAGAAAAAAAAAAACTTGTTTTCCACGTGTATCCTCCCTCGAGCAGCTTCTCTCCCACGTCTTCTTCCCGTGTCAGGAATTTTTGATTCATTTGAAATCCATGCACGCCCACCTACCTCCCAAATCTCCAATCCTCCTCAATGAATCCAACCGACCTAATCCCCTTCCAGAAGAGATTACCTACTCATGTCACTGCGATTTTCCTTCTTCTCCACATTTGGGTCCTCTTCTTTGGAGCAACGAGGGAGACATCCTTTGGACAAGCCTCGAATGATGTTCAAAGCATTCAAACTGATGTTCGCATTTTTCTAGATCCTTTTTGGAATAAATGAGCTAACGCTGGCCTTCTAGAGAGTCGAAGATGAAGCTTCTTGATTTCATGGACATGCCAGACGAATTTCTATTGTTTACATGACCGGATTAGATTTCCGCAAGAGATGAAGAAGATGCCTGCTGTTGACTGGTGACTTCTGTTTAAGAATTAAAGTGAAGAGGAATCGCAGATGAAGCCCCAACCAGAAAGAAATCGATATAGAAGAAGAAACCGTTTCCAATTCAGCTTATTTTATTCTCTTTGATGATCTATAAGAGCCGTAAGTCAACTATAAAGCTAATCTCCATTGCTCTGAGCTAGGAGTGACGACCATGTTCATCTTATCGATCAATCTCTTTGTTTCCGTGAGCATTTGTCCAGCCCCTACTTTTTCTACGATGATGGGAAAATGACCCTCCTCTTTTCTCTATCACATGAGCTTGATCGGAAAGATGAAAGAGGATAACGAGATCATTGATAGAAGGCCAAAATGATAACGACATCATAATATATCACAAACTTTGCCCATCTTCTTGATTAATTCCTAATAATGGCGTCGCATCGTGAGCAGAATGTGGACGTCACCTCAAACAGCCAAAGCCTCCCAGTAGGCTCAGAACTGAAAGCTTTACTGTTTTTTAACTTTAAATAATCGGTTTCCTCACTCTTCTTCTGCTTCTGGACGTTTAATAGCGATTGAATTGTTGGCACTCCAGTCTGCGCGGCATCTTTTCAAAGGTGAGCAACTTCGTCGTTTCAGATAAAAATCCACTTGGAGATCGTATTTTTAGGCATTAATGAAGGTAGCAGCAACTCTGTTTCAACTTTCAAGTCAATGGCGTGCGTAATTCGACTTGACTGCCGAGAGCCGACCGCCCAACAACTCCCCGGCCGGGAGGCCGTCAAATCTGAATTGCTCCGGTTTCATCTGGATTCTTAGACCTGTGTCCGATTTCTGAGGTGCTGACTGGATTAGTCCAAGATCCGAGCGAGTCCCGATAATCCTCTACTTACCCATATTGGACCGATTAAAATAAGAATAAAATCGGACATTACAGCAAAGACATTATAGCAAATCTTCGCCTGTTTTCTTTCAACCTCGTCCATAATACACCCATAAAGGCACCGTTGAGCAAATCTTCCTTGCAAATCTCCAATGACACCTCCCCGCTTCGTATTCTTCTTCCTTCTCATCTCCGCCGCCGCAATTACCGTCACCGGTCGCACTTGTCCTCCCTGCGGCAACCTCTCCGTCCCATATCCCCTCAGCACCTCCGCCACCTGCGGCGACGCTTTTTATAAGCTCCGCTGCGTTTCTAACGCTACTCTCCTCCTGGACGGCCTCAATGGTTCCTCTTACCAAGTCTCAGCCATTCTACCCGTCACCCAACGCTTGGTCGTCCGCCCCTCTACTTTCGTCCCTGGCGCCTGCGTCTCCTCCGATCTGCCTACCCAGGGCCTCCAGCTTAACGACACCCTCCCTTTCAACGTCACCAGTAGCAACACCATCATGTTCTTCAACTGCAGCGACAGCTTGTTGCGCTCGCCCTTGAATTGCTCTGAAGCCGGTCTCTGCCATAAATATATAGATGATTCGGTGGAGGGAAGAGCGTGCAGTGGAGATGCGAATTCGAGTAGGTGTTGTACTTTCCGTGCTGGGGGGTCCACGACATCATATTGGATCAGGATTCGGGGGCCGTCTGGTTGCAGCGCGTATCGGAGTTTCGTGAATCTGGATCCTGCGTTGCCGGTGGCGCAGTGGCCGGCATCGGGCTTGGAGATACAGTGGCAATCACCAAGAGAACCGCTCTGTGAAACTCAGGGGGATTGTGAGGCGGGGGTTAACGCCACCTGCGCCGCGGATCCCGCCGGCCCTGGGACGAGTAGGTGCTTCTGCGTTCCCGGACTACTCTGGGACCCATTTTC
Organism: Aristolochia californica; assembly: GCF_029961685.1. Taxonomy (NCBI): domain Eukaryota; kingdom Viridiplantae; phylum Streptophyta; class Magnoliopsida; order Piperales; family Aristolochiaceae; genus Aristolochia; species Aristolochia californica. The sequence goes on from NW_027181771.1 coordinate 29,113,262, forward strand.
CGGTACCTGTACCAAACGTGAGTACGCACAAGAGACGCTTAACTGTGTCCCTGTTTCATCGATTTTTCTGAAATTAATCGTACATTTTGTCGCTTCTTCTCTTTGTTAGAAGAGACGTGCCGAAATCCAGAAGGTTGCGACGGTTCGAGTAACCGAACCCCTTTAATTGCAGGTAAAATGCCACTAGCCACTTCGCTTGTATTACGCTTCGTCTCCTCGATTTTGCCCTCCGGTTTTCTGAATTCGTGCTTCTGAGTTTTGACAGGCTTGACTTGTGGTCTCGGAGTCCTGCTCCTGGTAAGCGTTGGAGGCTTCTTCTTCTACAAACGTCAGCGGCGCATCAAAGATGCGAAAGAGCGGCTGGCGAAGGAAAGGGAAGAGATCCTGAACGCGGGCGGCAAATATGCAAAAGTCTTCACCGGTAAAGAAATTAAGAAAGCCACCAACGGCTTCTCCCGCGATCTTCTTCTCGGCTCGGGAGGCTACGGAGAAGTCTTCAAAGGCATTATTGAAGATGGAACAGTAGTGGCTGTCAAGTGTGCCAAGCTCGGAAACACCAAATCGACCGATCAAGTCCTTAACGAGGTCCGAATCCTTGCACAGGTGAACCATCGAAGCCTCGTCAAGCTTCTGGGTTGCTGCGTCGAGCTTCAGCAGCCATTGATGGTTTACGAGTACATTCTAAACGGGACCCTCTACGAACACTTACATGGGCTCCGCCCCGAAGGTCGTTCCTCTCTCCCCTGGCGCCGGAGATTGATAATTGCTCACCAAACAGCCGAAGGCCTTGCATATCTCCACTCCTCGGCGGTTCCACCCATATACCATCGCGACGTGAAGTCGAGCAATATTCTTCTGGACGATAAGCTTAACGCCAAGGTTTCAGATTTTGGGCTGTCGCGGCTGGCTGAGACCGATCTCAGTCACATCTCTACTTGCGCTCAGGGAACTCTAGGTTACCTGGATCCGGAATACTATCGGAACTATCAGCTGACCGATAAAAGCGACGTCTACAGTTTCGGCGTTGTCTTATTGGAATTGTTGACGTCCCAAAAGGCGATTGATTTTAACAGAGAAGCCGATGATGTGAATTTGGCGGTTTTTGTTCAGAGAAAGGTGGATGAAGAGAAGATACTGGACACTGTTGATGTTGAAATCAAAGCCGGTGCGACCCAGTTAGAATTGGACACAATGAAGGCTCTGGTATTTCTGGCCATGGGGTGTCTGGAGGAGAAGAGGCAGAACAGGCCTGCCATGAAAGAAGTCGCCGAAGAGATCGAGTATATTATGAGCATTGAGGAAGCTAAAGAGGACTCGGCTGGATGAAATGAAAAGTGAGAACTGTCTGTTTGAGATTATTGATCCTGCCGGTGAATATCTTTTTGTTTTACAGGTTTTTGTGTTACTTATGGAGAACATTAGTTTAAGCTGCTTAATTTAGATAATATCTTCCATTTTTTTTGTGTAATTTAGAAAGGAATTCTCTTGCTCTTTCGGCCTTGTAAGTGCCTAGCCAAGTGTTCCCAACATACCCGTCTGGTAGGAACTTCCCGAAAAGCTAGCGCACCCCCCGAAATTTGTCGCTATCAGTTCACGTTCCTAATCCCCCCCATTTGTTGGTCCAGGGATTCGAATGCCAAACCTGACGCCCAACTCTGATACCATTTGTTAGTGCTTAGCCAAATGTTCCCAACAGACCAGTCTTAAAAAATCGGCTTGGTAGGAACTTCCCGAAAAGTTAGTGCACCCCTCGAAATCTATCATCATCAGTTCACGTTCCTAATCCCCTCCACTTGCTGGTCTGGGGATTCGAACGCCGAACTTGGCACCCAACTCTAATACTATTCGTTAGTGCCTAGCCAAGTGCTCCCCAACAGACCGGTCTGGTAGGAACTTCCCGAAAAGCTAGCGCACCCCCCGAAATCTGTCACCATCAGTTCATGTTCCTAATCCCCTCCACTTGCTGGTCTGGGGATTCGAACGCCGAACCTGACGCGCTCTGATACCATTTTTTAGTGCCTAGCCAAATGTTCCCAACATATCGTTCCCAACAAACCGGTCTGTTAGGAACATTTGGCTAGACACTAACAGGCCTATTAAGAAATAAGAGTGGCAAATGATGCCCACAGCCCGAAACTCTTATTTGCAAATGGTAAATAGCTTCAATAAACTCATGCAACTAAATCTGAATCTTCTTTAAAAGTAGTTCTCATACCAGGTGGAACATATGTGCTCATCTTATAAAAGCGAACATCATTTATACAAGCAGAAGAAGACCTATTTACAATCCATGCTTATTACTTCTATTTAAAATTTTACCAAATTTCAGTTGTTAGGGGCCAACCGATTGTAAACTCTCTTTGTAAGCTGTGCAATCAGAAAGAGGAAACAAATAATCACATTTTCCAGTCAGCAAGTTGAGGGGGTCATATTATGAAAGCTTAACCTCAGCTCTTGCATCCCTCATAGCCTAGCTGACTTACATATAAAAATATATATAGTCTTTTTTTCCAAAAACAGGCAGTGCACCTCAGAAACTGTCACTAGCAGCAGCCATTAGGTATCTTTGAAAAGAAAGGAATTCAAGGACATTCCAGGATAGTAAAGATCAACTGAGGAGTCATGCCTTCAGGGCACTCCCTCCCATCCCATGTTCAGACATGAGAAGAAATTGGTTCTCAGTAGTGAATATCAAAGATGCTGCCCCATCTCAACCTTTCCCTGGAAACCCTCACCCTAAGGATGGCTGAATTGAACTTCAATGCAAGATCCCTGTGCAATCCTAGGCCTGCTTGATAATCACTCCACAGACAGTGCAGGTCTTATTATTGAAAGCTTTCTGGGACCCAGCTCAGCAATCAAACTCCTAGAGGCAGAAACCAAGGCCCTCTTCATTGGAAGAAAGATACACAAAAATTTTCAAATTCAGTAATCACTGCAAAAGACACTGTGCTATTCATTAACTGGTTGTCTAAACAAAGCTCTCCTTGGAGGTTGAAACATGTAATTTATGACCTTCAGCATGTCAATGGTGTCTCTGATGAATTGGGAAGTCTGATGTCTTCTGGCCATCTCTTGTGGTTGGGGAGTCCTTCCCCAGCTCTCTGTTATCATTTGAGGCTTGACCTCCCTTTGTGTGCTTGTCCTCTCTGGATGTCCAAGATGCAGATTATACCCCAAAAATATCTCTAAGCAAGCATGCAAGAGCATGTAGGCATGACTTAGTGGCCCCAATGTTGTAAAGACCAACCCAGTAACTAACCTGGTAAGATGACCAAGTCCAGTTGAACCTAGGTCAACCATGGTTGGACAACACCATATAAGATGTCTTTGAAAACCGGGGTTGAACACAAGCAGGCCCCCAGCCAAGCATCCAATCTGTGGAAAAGTGTTGCAAGCTCCACCATCACTTCAAAGGGGGATTCAGTATCCACATTCAAAGTGGTGAAATCACCTCCTTCCGGCATCACACTGGGGTGGGGAAGACATGCTAAGCCAGGGGTTTCCCTCAAATCTATAGGACTGCTAGAAGCCAAGAGATCACCTGTACAAAACTCATACACTCCCACAAAAGAAATTTTCTGTAGGGATCTAAACTTAAGAAGGGCCGTAACAGATGATGAGGCTCTGGAGCATGCAATCTTCTCTCCGTCCTTGATGCCACATGTGCAGGGACGGTGATCTGATGTAATGATTTGGAACCATGATCCCTTAGGATCATACTTAATTGCATCTCAATATAAACATCTTTGTGGCTTGATCTAGCAATGATCCGGGCTTAATCTAGAAATCTCCCACGCAGGTAATCCAGTTTATTTGACGTGCAGTAAAGGACAAAACACTCACTGCACACCAACTTTGCAAAAAGGTAAAACAAAGGGAATTTTGTGAGAGTACCCAATTGAAAAAACTTATTTATAAAAGCAACGATGACTTTAATTTATTTGCAAAACTACCGAATTTTGACCGGTCTACTGTACATGTGGACAGTCAAAGGTGACACGTAAGCTTTGACTGCTTACACGTCGCTACGTCATCAGTGCGATACTATAGATTAACACATCGTCTGCCATGTCAGTATAGTTGACAAGTATTTTGCCACGCCATTACTTGATAAAATTTTAAATAAATTTAAAAAAACTCAAATACATCTTTTATTACCTTATATCTAAAATAATAAATTATTAAATTTTTTTAATAAACAATTAAAAAATAAACTCTTACTTATTTAACACCATTTAATATCAATTAAAATATTTATTAATTAAAACAATTATCATTAAAATTTTTATTTCTTCATATTTTAAAAATAAAATAAAATAAGTAAATTCATTAGATTTAAAATATTTAAAATTTAAAAAATACAAAAATTTATTTTAGAGTTTAAAAATACAATTTATTTGTATACTTTTTATCACCTTATTTACAAAATAATAATATTTAAAAATTTTAAATATTTATAAATAGAAAAAATCTAACTCTTACCCATTTATTATGGATTTAAAATATTTATAAATTTAAAAAATCTTACTCTTAAGTCTTACCCATATATTATCTATTTAAAATATTTAAAATTTTAAATAATATACAAAAAATTATTTTAGAGTTTAAAAATACAATTTATTTGTATACTTTTTATCACCTTATTTAAAAAATAATAGTATTTAGAAATTTAAAATATTTATAAATAGAAATAATCTAACTCTTACCCATTTACTATGGATTTAAAATATTTATAAATAGAAAAAAATTTACTTTTAAGTCTTACCCATATATTATCCATTTAAAATATTTATAAATAGAAAAAAATTTACTCTTAAGTCTTACCCAGATATTATCCATTTAAAATATTTATAAATTAAAAAATATACAAAAAAGTTGTTTTAGTGTTTAAAAATATAATTTATTTGTATACTTTTTATCACCTTATTTACAAAATAATAAATTATTAAAAATTTATTATTTAATTAAAAATCTTAGAAAACTTTACAATAATTTTAATTTGGCAGAAATTTCATTAACATAAAATCAGAAATTAAACAGTAAATCACAAAAAAATCAATATAGTAATTAAACACCTAAATTCAAATCAACATTATAATTAAATACAATAATTAGATTCAATTAACAAAACCCTTAAAAACTCACCCCCTCCTAAACCGGCTTATGAAATTCAAATTCGGGTTTGGAGGGTGAGTAGGGTTTCGGTTTTGAGAGAAGGGGCATCGAGAGAGTGAAATGATAGGGTATTAAGAGAGGGGGCAGAGAGAGGATGAACAGAGGGGAACGAAGAAGAAGAACGAGAGATGAGGCTGAGACGAAGAGAGAGCGGTTGAGAGAGGGGCGTCGAGACCGAGGCCGAGCGGCGGCAGCAGGGGAGCGGTCGTGGCCGAGCGACGGCAAGAGGAGCGAGGGCGAGAGGAGAGGAGAAAGATCGAAGAAGAAACATTTGAACAAAAAAAAATATAACGGAGGACTTACGCGGAGTGAGTTGACGTGGCGAGAGATGGCGGGGCAAATAGGGTAATTGACAATGACGTGTCAAATGACATGTTAGATGAAGTGTAAAAATAATGATGTGGCAGCCCATGTGTTTAACTACCATACCGCACTAATGAGGTGTCAACACATAAGCGGTCAAAGCTTACGTGTCGCCTTTGACTGTCCACACGTACAGTGGACTGGTCAAAGTTCGATAGTTTTACAAATAAGTTGAGATCGTCATTGTTTTCATAAATAAATTTTTTCAAATTGGTATTTTGGTAAAATTCCCTAAAACAAATTGGAGAGTTGAAGTGAACAATCTACATGGATCATACAGACATAGTAAACCATCCTTTACTTCACTGGCCTCTCTCATTGTAGATATGCTAAACTTAAATTTGGTCTTTATTTTTTGCTTTCCATCTTTTCTCATTATCAGTTCCTTGGGGCAAGATAGGCAAAGTTCTTTGAAAATTCTCCTTGGCTGCTATTGTATGGAATATATGGAAACAACACAATAATAGAATTCTGAAAATAAACAAAGATCATTAGGAGGAGTCATTGAGGAAAAAATTTATAGATAAAGGTAATCAACAATGAGGAGAAAGGTAACAGGAGGCCTAGGCCTCTCCAACAAGATCTCCTCCATTATTTTTCTCTCAATCTACCACTAAAATATGGTAGTAAGTGTTGAAATTGTCCATGGATATGGCATAAGAGATAATTTAAGGTATATTAAGTTATTATGAGAATTTAAGCTATTTAAGAGTTGTGTGAGACAAACATTTGAACATGTAATGCAAATCCTAATAGGAATTTCTTGCCTTTTACAGTTTTGTTGTGCCAACTTGAGATTGGAGGGTTATGGTAGGTGTGCGGGTGATGAGAGATCAAAGTTGAGGTGCTAAACACATTAATTTCTCATGAAAGGAGATGAAAAGGGAATTGTTGAGATATTCTAAAATTGAACATTTTTCAATTAATTAAAAAATATTTTTTAATGAAGGTTTGAAATCAATGAAAGGTTGATTTCTCACTTTCAAAGTTAGACTCAAGTAGAGACCAAAAGGATTCCTCTGTAAATCATCTCAATGAATTCTTTGACAAAGAGAAACTATAATAGATCAAATCCATTCAGTGTTGTATTATCCATTGCTTGAGGTTTGTTTGTCTGCTTAAACAACAATTGGAGCAAATAAATGGGGGGAAATGTGAATTATGAAACTTATTTATTTTCTCTATAAGTTTGTATAGTAATTTGACTTTCTCGATTTTTATGTTAATTTAAATGTTGTTTCATTTTTTTGTCAATTTTTATAGAATTTTATTATGAAACATTTGTATCCCTAAGGCCTCGTTAGTGCCCATGGTTGGAAATTTATATCCCACAAAAATTTAAAAATAGTTTTCCTAGGATATTATACATTTCCAAGAAACGTTCAATATAAAATCTTATTAGTGCCTTACTAGGAAATTACATGGACATATAGGCCATCTAAAGTGTATTTCCAAACAAATAAATAAAAATTCTACATAAGTTTCATACATTATCATATTTATCCGATAATTTTTTAGTAAAACAAGTTATCAAATACAACATTTAAAAACATTTTTTTATCTAAAAACAAGTAGGTCTTGATCGTGGATGTGAAGTATCTCCAACTGAGGAATTCATGTATTATGCCATTTTCTACTATCGAACTACAACATGGGGTCTTCTTTGTTAGAGCTAGGTGGTTCCAGTCCACCTGGGTTAGGTTCTGTCCACCCCTGGTCCTCCTGGGTTAGGTACTTGGCTTTCCTCACTTAACAGACCGGTCAGTGCAACCTAAAAGACTAGTCAGTTAAGTGTTGAAAGCCACCACTCACAATAGTAGACAGAACCACTCTGACATGCACCCCGCTCATTCTCTACCACCTCTCACGGGATTCAAACGAGGACGTGGCGTGCCCCAGAACTCCCGATGTCAAGAGGTTGGCCAATACAACCTAAACGACTAATCGGTTAAGTGCGGAAAGCCACCACTCACAAGAGTGGACGGAACCACTCTGACATTCTTGACCCAAGATATGTCTTCCTTTTCACCTTGGTCACTGTTACAATATGTTAAAATGTATATTAAATATAATTTATATTCATAATTGTTGTATAATTTGGGATATGTATATAGGGTTATTTGATTAGGTTTAATGGGATGAGGGGGTATTGTCTTGGGCCCATGGGCCATTTTGTAACAGGAAAACCTAAAGGATATATACTTAATGAAAGGGGGAAAATCCCCAACGGAAAGAATTTTGGATTGATGCTCAAGTGTTTCGTTTCGCCGTAAAACCAGAGAGCTACGCTCTCTCTTGTGGATGTTTGGACTGTTCCGTCAGTTCCTTGATCTTATTTTAATATGGTATCAGAGCTCTAAAGAGTAACCGTTCGACGTATTTCTTATTCGACGACCTGCGTTATCTGCCAATTTTTTTTCTCTTCGCTTTCGGCATTGATTTCGGGCGCTATTGGAAATACTTATCGGGTGGTTCCGTTGCCGGACGAATTACAGGGGTTCCGTTGCCAGGAAGGGGGTTCTCGCCAGAAGGGAAAACGAACCGTAGAGGGTTCTCGTCGCCGGAAGGGGAAACAAAGGGGGTTGTCGGAAAGAATTCTCCGAGCTCGGAAACATTGTGGTTTCATCGTCGGAAAAGCTCCATCGTTGCCAGAGAAGCTACAATGGGATGGGGGTTCTCGACGGAAACTCGCCGGAAGGGAACGAAGGTAAAAAAAATTTCTCCCGCGCGGGTGATTATTTGACATATGGTCATTTTGCAATTTGAAAATCTTTCGGGGCCGCTTTGCAATTTATGAAAGATTGGGGGCCGCTTTGCAATTTCTGAACGTTTGGGGGCCATTCTGGAATTTCTGATGGTGCGAGGGTGCTTTTCGAATTTATAAAAGTTTGGGGTCTAATTCGAATTTTTGTTAACCTACGGGCAACTATTGAATTTCTAAAAAAGGGGTCTATTTGCAATTTTCGAAAAGTGGGGGTATATTTGGAATTTATTATCTTGCGGGGGTGCATTAGGAATTTTGCTAGATTCAATTTTATCATGTCAGTAGATAAGTCCGATTTCGTTCCTATTCAGTTCACGGGCAAGAACTACGGTACTTGGGAATTTTAGTTCTAGTTATTTGTTCAGGGAAGAGGTTTATGGGGTCATATTGATGCGAGTGATCCGACATCTGGCAATGCTGACGCATTGTCAAAATGGATCATCATGGATGCTAGAGTCATGACTTGGATCTCTTGAGCCTCACCTAATCCCAAATATGAGGCCCTACAAAACTGCCGCCGATATGTGGAATTACCTCCACAAGGTTTATCATCAAACCAGCACGGCCTATCGATTTCAAGTTGAATATGAACTTGCAAATTTCACCCAAGGCAGTCGTTCGATTGAAGAATATTTCTCGGGCTTCCAAAATCTATGGGCTGACTATACTGACATTGTTTACGAGGATGTCCCTGTTGCTGCTCTCTCTGCTGTGCAAGTTGTCCATGACACCAGTAAATGGGATCAATTCTTGATGAAGCTTCGTCCCGAGTTTGAGATTGCTCGATCACATCTGATGAATCGTCATCCGGTGCCGTCCCTAGATGCCTATTTGAGTGAACTTCTCTGGGAGGAACAACGCCTTACTACTCAGGCTAGCATAGCACCTCGCGTTCAGGTTGATCTCTCGGTTCCTGTAGCTTATGTAGCACAAGGAAGGCCTCAAGGTCAGGACACCGGTTCTGTTTAGTGCTTCCACTGCAAGGCTTATGGTCACTTTGTTCGGGACTGCCCCAAGAAGTCGGTTCTATTCTGTAGCTACTGTAAGAAGCCGGGTCATCACATCACCGTTTTCCCTACACGACCTCCACGGAGGAAGCCTACAACTTATCATGCATCCACCGGTACATCTAGTTATGCCACATTGCCACCTGCTGTTTCGATCCCTATCATTCCTGTTCCACCAGCACCTACCAGTTCCACCACTCTCACTCCTGAAATGGTACAACAGATAATCATTTCTGCCTTTTCTACTTTTGGTATCTCAGGTAAATAGAACCTTTCTACTCACCCGTGGTATTTTGATTCTGGTGCCTCTAACCACATGACCAACAATGTGGTATCTCTTTCGAATGTCCGAAAGTATGATGGCAATCTACACATCAACACTGCTGATGGCTGCACCCTGCCTATCAGTGTTGTTGGTGATCTCTCTCCATCTTTAGCTGATGTCTTTGTGTCTCTTGACATGTCAACAAACTTTTTGTTTGTTGGTCAATTGGTTGATAAAAATTGTAATGTTCAGTTTTCTCGCTTTGACTGTGTTGTGCAGGATCAAGCGTCGGGGAAGGTGATCGCGAAGGGGCCTAAAGTGGGCAGGCTATTTCCACTTAAAGTCTTTCTATCTACTGTTATTCTACGTTTTCATGTACTTTCTTTTGCTTGTAATGTTGTTGGATCTGGCCCTAAGTTGTGGCATAGACGTCTAGGCCACCCAAACTCGGCTGTACTTCGTACATTATTTAAATCGGGTTTATTAGGCAATCAAGATTGTACGTCTCGTGACACGTCCTTTGACTGTTCATCATGTAAACATGGCAAAAGTAAAACTCTATCATTTCCGCATCATGCCTCACATGCTTCCCACTGCTTTGACCTTATTCATAGTGATGTTTGGGGAATTGCTCTTGTTATCTCGCATGCACACTTTAAGTACTTTGTCACCTTTATTGATGACTTTAGTCGATTTACCTGGGTCTACTTCCTACGAGCTAAGTCTGACGTTTTTGTCATTTTTAAGAGGTTTCTTGCACTCATTGAAACCCAGTTCTCCGCTCACCTTAAAGTACTCAGCTCTGACTCTGGGGGAGAGTACATGTCAGCAGAATTCCAAGAATTTCTTCAAAACTAAGGCATTATCTCTCAACGTTCTTGTCCCTCGACACCCCAACAAAATGGTGTTGCTGAGCGCAAAAATCGTCACCTTCTTGATATGGTCCGCACCCTTCTCATTGAATCATCTGTTCCTCCTAGGTTTTGGTGTGAAGCTCTCTCTACCTCTGTCCATTTAATTAACCGCCTGCCCTCGCCTATCTTGCATCATGTCTCTCCCTTTGTTAAACTATTTGGTTATTCTCCGTCCTACACAGCTCTTCAGACGTTCGGATGTGTTTGTTTTGTGCATTTACCTGATCATGAACGACATAAACTTACAACTCAATCCGTTATGTGTGCATTTCTTGGGTATGTCGGTTCTCAAAAGGGATATGTTTGCTATGATCTTCAGGCGCGTCGAGTCCGTGTTTCTCGGAATGTGGTCTTCTTTGAAAACCAATATTTCTTTCCCTCTCAAGTTACACTTCCGTCTGCCTCTTTGTCTAGTTTGCCGAGCTTTGATGAGTCTCAACCCACTGCTTCGCTGCCCTCTTCTCCTTCTGACCTAGCGCTTGCTCCTGATCCTCCCTCTGCTTCTGCTTCCCTCCATCTTCGTAGATCCACACGTAGTTCTCACCCTCCTGACCGGTATGGTTTTCCCTCCCTTGTATCTCTAGTAGCTACTTTGTCTTCTATTTCCATTCCTTCTGGATATAAACAGGCTATAGCACATGCGTGTTGGCAAAAGGCCATCCAAACTGAACTACAAGCGCTAGAGGAGAATCACACCTGAGACATTGTGGCTTGCCCTCCCACTATTCGACCTCTTGGCAGTAAGTGGGTCTTCTCTGTCAAGCTACGTTCCGATGGATCGTTGGATCGGTACAATGCCCGCCTTGTGGCCCTGGGGAACAGGCAGGAATACGGGATTGATTATGAGGAAATTTTTGCCCCAGTTGCCAAGATGACCATAGTCCGTACTATCTTAGCCATTGCAGCATCTCAATCTTGGCCATTGAATCAGATGGATGTGAAGAATGCCTTTCTCCACGGTGATCTACAAGAAGATGTCTATATGAAGCTTCCCTCGGGTATGTCTACATTCTCTCCTGATCACGTCTGCAAGCTACGACGTCCTTTGTATGGGCTTAAACAAGCCCCCCGGGCTTGGTTTGAGAAATTTCGTAGCACTCTTATCCTCCACCGGTTTACCCAGAGTCAGTAAGATTCCTCCCTCTTATATCATAAGTCTGTTGCAGGCATGGTCATTCTCTTGGTTTATGTGGATGACATCATCATTACTGGCACTGACTCTGGACTCATTACCACACTTCAGATGGTGTTGCATGCCACTTTTCATATGAAGGATCTTGGACGCCTCACCTAATTCTTAGGGTTGGAGGTCCATCACACACTCAAAGGTATTTTCTTAAACCAACATAAGTATATTCAAGATCTTATCACATTCGTTGGGTTGGAGGACACATCTTCGGTGGCTACCCCTATGGAGGTCAATGTCAAATATCGAAAAGATGAAGGGACTCTCCTTGATGATCCGACTATCTATCAACGACTAGTCGGGAGTCTCATCTACTTGACTACTACTCGCCCGGACATTTCCTATGTTGTTCATAAGGTTAGTCAGTTTATGGCATCTCCTCGACACCTTCATCTTGCGGCCGTTCAGCGCATCATCTCGTATCTGCGCAACTCCCCTGCTCGTGGTTTATTCTTTCCTACTGGCTCCGCGCTACATCTGGTTGCCTACAGTGATGCTGATTGGGCAGGGTGCCCCGATACCCGTCGCTCTACTACAGGCTGGTGTATGTTTTTAGGCGATGCACTGATTTCTTGAAAATGTAAGAAACAAGATTGAGTGTCCAAGTCATCTACCGAGGCCGAGTATCGTGCTATGTCTACTGCGTGTTCGGAAGTTATTTAGCTCCGTGGTCTTCTTGCTGAGCTCCAATTTTCTCAGCCCTCTTCTACACCGCTTCATGCAGATAATACAAGTGCTATACAGATTGCAGCCAATCCGTTTTTTCATGAGCGTACTAAGCATATTGAGGTTGACTGTCACTTCATCCACGACACTTTGGAGCGCCGGGTAATATCTCTACCGTACATTTCTTCGGATCTTCAAGTGGCCAATGTCTTCACCAAAGCATTGTCTCAATCCCGACATAATTTTTTGGTTGGAAGATTGTTGCTGGTTGACTCACCATCATCAATTTGAGGGGGGATGTTACGATATGTTAAAATGTATATTAAATGTAATTTATATTCATAATTGTTGTGTAATTTGGGATATGTATATAGGGTTATTTGATTAGGCTTAATGGGATGAGGGGGTATTGTCTTGGGTCCATGGGCCATTTTGTAACAGGAAAACCTAAAGGATATATACTTAATGAAAGGGGGAAAATCTCCAACGGAAAGAATTTTGGATTGATGTTCGTGTGTTTCGTTTCGCCGTAAAACCAGAGAGTTACGCTCTCTCTTGTGGATGTTTGGACTATTCCGTCAGTCCCTTGATCTTGTTTTAACAGTCACATCCTCCCAGCACTCAATTGCTCAATATATACATACCTGAATTACAAGATTTGATGTCTGTAAAATTTTTATATTGCTAATAATATTGTTATTCATATGCTAATTTTTTACGAGAGGATAAATATATTGAAGTAGATTATTATTTTAATTAAAATTTCATCCAACATATTTTGATTTATCTTCTTATGTCTCCTTTTTACATTATATCACATAAAGACAAAACCTTACAATTAGTATCTCCTTTCCAAATTGATGCTCTTCATCAACATCAACTTCATGGGAATAGAAAGATGGTTTTAAAAACACTTTATATGTTTCATTAGTTCATGATTGTGGATATTAGAAGTAAAAGGTTTGACACTTAAGATGTGGCATAGTTGTTTCATTTGAACTACAAGGAAAGTTATTTTTCCTTCCAAATTTTTCTACCAAGAATATAACATTTTTTGCTAAGAAAATTATTCTCGGCGAAAATTTATGATGAGAATTTTTATTGGGAATAACCTGCCAAAAAAAAAGATAATGTTGACAAAAATTTTACCAACAATAATAAATCATTTATCAGTGAAATTATTTCACGAGAATTATTTTAATATTTTTTTAAAAAATTTTCTCTACAATAGTTTTATTATTGAGAAATATTTAATTAATTTTAAAAATATTCTAAGTAAAATAATTTCAATTTCTTTTGTACGAACCATGATTTTTGTCTCTTGAAGGAAAAACCTCTGAAATACCAATTTTACAATTATTAGCTCAATTAAGTTTTGTTTTCATTAAAATATAGATGGACGATCTCTCAGTCCACACACTTCTCATAATCAACTAGATCACCCTCCACTTGGTCATAAAATAGCACTATGGTAGGGTTCTACAATATAAATGGGATATCTCTCAGTCCACACACTTCTCGTAACCAACTAGATCACCCTTCACCTGGTCATAAATAGCACTACAGTCGAGTTCTACACCTGTAGCTCATGCCTCTTGGACTAAATTGTTCATTTGTTCCTATTAAAGTTGTATATAGTAGTTACTAAATTTTCTAAATTAATTAAAAAACAAAGCATAAAAATATGTAATACTAACATGGGTAACTCTAGTCTCCTCATATGTCCATCCATTGGCATGCCTAGAGTGGTTGTTCTTAAAGAACTCAAATTTGTTGACCTCACCCTACAAATGTGATATAAAATTAAGTAAGACCCCTAAACCTTGTAAGGAAATAAAAGTATCAATAATATTGTACATATTGTAAGTACCTAACCAATACAACCCAAAAAGACTAGTCGATTTAGGTGCACAAAGCCAAGTCTTAATACAGACCACAAACACTAACACCGACCCCGCCAAATACAAATGCAAAGTCCCCGCACCAAACATGCGAACACACGGGAATTCGAATGCGGGACGTGGGACAAACCTGCTCTGATACCATGTAAGTACCTAACCGATACAACCCGAAAAGACTAGTCGATTAAGGTGTGAAAAGTCAAGTCTAACACAAACCACAAACACTAACAAACACTAAGACATACCATCTCTTGAATCGCCGACACAAATAACTTTGACCCACATGTATGCCAATTTTTTTTGTTTTCGAGCATTGTAAGTGTTGTTTGATTTTATCTACATTTAGGAAAAAAAACAAAAGAATATGACTCACACACATTTAAAAAATATTATTAGTAATGAAAATAAAAAATAAATAAAATACCTACTAATTATCATTATTGAAGACTTTTTGGCATATCCTATCCCAACCAAATAAGAAACACTTGAGGAATAGATGTTGAACCGCTGCCTCCAAATCTCAATTTGTTGGAACCACTTGAGTTGTTCAAAGTGGTAATCCTTGAACATGTAGCTCGAGTTGCTTTACAAATGCATCCCACAAACTCTTCATTATAACAATCAACTACGAATTTATCCTACATAAAATAGATAAAATAACACATAACTAATTACATATGACACTATACAAGAACCAAAGTATAAATAATCAATATGACAACATAAATAAAGTGAAATTACGTAGATCATGTCAAGCAGGTTGGAGAAATCTTCATCCTTGTAAGATAAATCTCGTCACCTTCTTCAAACCTCCTAAGAAGTGCATTATAAAGCCGGTAACTCGCTATTATGTAAATCCACCAGACGTCTATAGCTTGGTGGAATTGTGATCTTTAGCCTATTTCCCCTTTCATTCTAATGGCCTTTGCAATGACCAAGCACCTACAAGGGCCATACCCTCAACTCTACAAAGGTTGTGGTGTAGATGGCTAAGGTGTGGAAGGCCTTGATGAAAAGTATCTATCAAATATACAACTTCTATAATTTATACAAATATTATGAAGAAAATTGTTCTAATTAATAAAGTGGAGGTTTCAAAGGCAACCATGACCTAAGAGTTGTGAACCATCACGGGTCTCAACACTAGTGTCATGGCTCAAGTGGATACATGTTTGCGAATGAGAGGGCAGCTATGGCTCGGATAGTCGTGACTCAGGCTGCTACTAGTGGTGCTATTGTGGAGACTGCTTCAATGGTTTAGATTGAAGGTATGGCTAGGGGTGACATCGAGTCGTGCTGAGCTTGAACCTACATATGTTCGAGCAAGGTTTGATTCAAATATTTCTAACTCGAGTTCGAGTAGAGCCCAACCTCAACTCTAAAATTGGAATTGAGCTTGAGCCCAATAATTTTAACCAAGTTTGAGCTCGAGGTCCAACCTACATTTAAAACTTTACATAAAATACATATTAAATAAGCAGTACATAAAATTAGGCATAAATTTTATGTAAAATTGGGCATGACCTCTGTACATAAACCCTTCACAAAATTGTTTATACATTATGCACAAAATTTTTCATAAACACCACATAATAGTATGCATAAAATTTATTCAATAATCAAACACAAAAATTTAAATGAAATATCAATATCAAATTTACAATCACCTAAGACAAAAATATGCTAAGTTCAGTATACATTTATAAGCTCGAGCTCTTTCTTTTTGTGCTACAAAACAATATGCTAAGTCCCCATTTGCATGAGCAAAATATCCACCTACGACAAAAACAAAAATATAAAACTTATTATTGTCTGATAAAAAAATAATCGTCTACACTTATTATGCCAATGTGACTTATTTAAAAACATGACTTGTAAATAAAATGTGACCTTTATACACATCTGCCCCTTATTAAAATATGTTGTTAATTGCACAGGTTTTTCGCTAGTATATGGTCTAGATAGAGCTCGGGGAGGGAGAAAGGCTTAGAGAGGCCTCGCCCTTTACTCAATGGACTGATGGCTATGATTGGACTAGTAGTTTGATAATTAGCTTAATTTTCATATACTTTATTAGGAACCGGGAAAAAAGGTATAAAATTTTGCCCGAACCAAATGTTAAGTTAGATATTTTTCTAACATGCTAAGAAGTAGGTAGGGCTACAAAATCAATGGTATGAACCAGACATGGAGAACCTCATCTGGATGACGTTTCTATAACATAATGCAAACTAATTTGTCAGATAACATGCAAAAAATGTAACACGAGCACCAAACTACAATGCAAATACCTAACCTATTCTCCTAAGAAGTAACAAAAATAGTTCAAGTTTCATAAACTTTTGCTCTCACAAATGATCAATTCCTTTACAAATTTCATAGAGCTCTAACAACATCTTTGCCTATGGAAAGAGAAATGTTGTAGGTTCTACAAGATGCTTAATAATGTAGAAAAAAAATGAAAAAAAAGAAAATCAGAGAATATCAAGAACCATGAATATCATGTTCCCTTTTTTGGATTGTTACATCTCAATAGTCTTAATTTTTAGAACAAGAAATAAAATGACATTTCATTGTAAACATATCAATGACTATAGAAACTTCCAGACTCAACAAACCTATGACACATACTTGATGCCCTGCCCTCTTATAAATGTTAAGTTGAGACGGGGGAAGAAGCCATGGTGTAGCCAGACACCAAGGCCGAAGACTGTGCAAGTCCAGTGCATAGCAATAGCAGCGGCGGCCAAGGCCAAGTGCAATGGCACGGCCCAGAGGGGCGCACGCATATGGCCAACCCGGAACTAGCTGCAAAGGAAGAAGACATACTTGTGCTTGCCAAACGGATGGCCAAGCAGCAAGTCGCACAACAACCTCGGCAACTGGCCTAGACACAAGGCAGCATGCCAACATGCATGCAGAGGCGGGTCAAAAAGGGGTTGCAGCCAGGAGGGGCGCTAGCGGGTCGAAATAGGGTTGCGCGCGCCAATAGAGTCCTGGCGGGGAGAAATGGGGTTGCGCGCGCCAACAGACAGTCCTGGCGGGGCGAAATGGGGTTTCCAGGAGTCTGACGCCAGCAGGACTCCAGGCGCGTGTGCACCAACAGATTCCTGGCGGGGCGAAATGGGGTTGCGCGCGCCAACAGACAGTCTTGGCAGGCCGGAATGGGGTTTCCAGGAGTCTAGCGCAAGCAGGACTCCAGGCGCCCATGCGACCAGGGCGCCTCTAACGCCAGAATTCGAATTTTTCGGATCTGGCGGATTTCTTGGCGTTTTTAGAGATTTCAAAAGCCCAAAGGAGAGACTATAAATAGAGGGGCCTCTCCCATTGTCAAGGAGTCGAAAAATCCTTAGTATTCTTTGCTCTTCAAGTGTATAGAGAGAGTTTTTAGCCTTGGCCTTCAAGAGTGTTTGGCCATCCTTTGTAATCTTGTATTCTCAA
This sequence comes from Aristolochia californica, assembly GCF_029961685.1. Classification (NCBI taxonomy): domain Eukaryota; kingdom Viridiplantae; phylum Streptophyta; class Magnoliopsida; order Piperales; family Aristolochiaceae; genus Aristolochia; species Aristolochia californica. Next base: position 29,130,947 of record NW_027181771.1, read on the forward strand.
TACAAAGTAGGCTTTTCTCTTCTATATCTTTGTCTTTTCGTTGTCCCTTTTGGCTTGCAACTTCTTGTGTGAAGTATCGGTGGGAAGATCCGAGGCTCAATGAGGCTGACTAGTTCTTCGGAAGAGCTAGGCCGCACGGGGTAGATATTCCGCTGTGCTAGACGGACTTAGCCTAAATCTGACCGCGTGACACAAGTGCTCTAACAACATCATGCTGCTGCATCTCAAAAACTTGCCAAAAAGGTTAACAACTAAATCATAAAAAATATCAGCAGAGCAAACTGTATATGTATGGCCAAGTATAAATTCCAATTCCACTCAACTAAACATCATTGTGTGGACTATTTCTAGCTCAATTGGATGTGTGCTCAAAAGCTCATAGCTTGATATCTGTTTTTTTTTTAATTAAAGCTGCTTTTATCATTAAAGTAGAAACTAGAAATCCAAGAGGTTACCATGCCAACCCATCCTAATCTGAGAAAGCTAACATAGTACATTTTCCACTATCCAACTATCTGTAGTCCATATCCAATATGATATATCCTCTCCAGTACCAGGTTGCATTGTTAGTTGGACATATCATAAAAAATATTATGTTATATTATCACTTTCTGACAGACTAGATATTAAGATGTTGATTACCATTCAACCCTATAAAGATATGTTACAAAATGAAGGTATTACCAGATCTCATTCTCTTACCAAAAAGTGGAGTGCACTACCTTGTCAACTAAATTAAGAGTATCATCATTAATGGCATTGAAAAGTTTGACACCTTCTTACTTGCCAAGCATTGAACAGGTTCTTGTGGAAATCTGCTCACTGCCTCTGCGGTCTTTGATGTCAGAGGCCATAAAATCTTCTTTTAGGAGAGCCTAAATTTTGATTTAGAAGATCAGATGAGAAAAAACTTAGATGGCGTTGGACATATTAATGTAGGATTACTATCACAATCTCTTGTAATCCCAATCTCAAAATTTAAATTCTCAACCTGTTGGTTTGCAGTGTACTATTAATTAAAATGTGCCTACTGAATTTGAAAAGTCACAATCTCAACCGCTACGTTCACATTTATAGCCAAAAGATAATCGCCATGATATTGACAATCTTTATTCTGAACCATCCAGGTCAAATCTTCTCTTTTTTGGCCAAGGCAAGAAGCAACACAAGTAATAGTGGAATACAGTAAATATTTCACAAATCACATTGTATATTAGAGCAGAAGTTTTAGAAGAATTCAAGCTAGCAGGAATTTTAGAAAAACACAGACTGGCATAATAAGGTTGAATGGAATCAAATTGGGAATGATCAACTTATGTGGTCTATTTTGTGTCTTCCATTGGCAATGCCCAAGTCGGATAGAGCGACGAAGAAATTGATGACGTTGAAGATGATCATGGTAGAAGAGGTTGAGGAACACTTGAAATACAAAAATCCCCTAAAAATAGGCAAGATTACTTTGATTCTATTGTTGTTGTTGAGAGAAAATTGGATTTTAGAGGGCATCACACAATTGATTAATATGATTAAACTTTATATTAAATAACACCAAACACAAATAGTCTAAATTGCCTATTACTAAGATCTATTACTATGATGTTACATGTACATCTAGCATGGGTCATCCACAAATTAATCCTCATCCTACCTGCTTTCCTCTTTTCTATCCTTGTCTTTTTCTTCATCTTCATCATCCTTTTCTTCTCCGACTTCTTCTTCTCCCAAGTCGTCCTCTTCTTCTTTGACTTCATCTTCATCATCATCATCATCATCTTCTTCTTCTTCCTAGTCATCTTCTTCTTCTCCTCTTTCATAGTTTTCCTTCTCTTGATCATCTTCATCAACAATGAAATTATGTCTTGGTTAGTTCTACTAGTAAGCTTTTATTGCCTCAATGATGATATTTTTTTTCTTCAAAATATCATATACATTTTGATTTACCATAATTTGTATGATAAGCCATGGACTACCATGTTTAAGGTCATCGATATAAAATACTTATTCTTCTTCACATGTCAATATTAAAAGGGTCATCGACATACCATGTGTGATATGTACTGAAGCTAATGAACCACTCATTTATCAAGAAATATATACTAGTGTTGGGGCTTTGGGGTGCGCTTCAAGTTGGAATCTCCTTCGAATGGATAAAAGTAGTAAAATATTTAATTGAAATAATCTATTATGTGTGTAGTTAGTGCACAAGCCCATTAGGGCAATATTTATTAAGCAATAATATAACCAGGTGCTTAGACATATTTCATCATACCCAATGCTTATAATCTAAGTTGCCCCCTTAGGGACATAACATTATGGTGATATATTAATATCTATTTGGCTATAAAGGTTTGGCATTGAAGTTGGTCATTCATTTATATTTCAAACCCAAGTTTAGTTCTAGTTTATACATATTTAGCTACTCTCCTTCCATCTATTGACTAGTATTTTCTATCATTTCTCATTTATTTTATGTATATATAGTTTTATAAAACTAGTTTATCTCATCAGTCTTATTTGTAAGACTAGTTAGCTGAAGGAGACTCAAATATCTTGAAAAGATGGACACAAGTTTAGATATCATAAATCTAAAAAACATCAGTATTTCATTCTCAATAAAATAGTTGATTTTACAAGACTATCCAATGTTTTAGCTATATTGTTATAAATAGCTCGACCTACAACTTTGAAAAGTTTGATTAAGCTGCAAGAAACGAATTCTCAATCTGAGTTTTCTACAGGGAGATATCAATAATGGTCATGTTGGTAAAAAAAGAAAGAGTACTCATCTCGACCTAATTATAGAGTCCAAAATCTATCATATTATTTATCTTAAAATAAGTATATTTTATAAATAAATTTCATCCTTTAATGAAAAGTATCAAAGTCTAGTTTGAGAAGGAGTAAATTTTATGTTACATTGGAGTAACAAAATATATCCTTACATGTTGCGGTAATTTTTATATGACCAAAATATTTAAGAAAGGGGGAGTGATTAAGAACAAGTATGGAATAGTATTATATGACTCTTACAATAAGAAGTCTCATAGAGCCAGAATTAATATGGTGGAATCTTACAAAAGTCTCATAAAAAAGTCTCAATTAAAATTGTTTTAGTTATATTAGTCTTCTATTTATATTCGATTGTTATAAAACTTATATTTTAACATTTGATTTAGGGTATAACTAGGACATGAGTAATTTAATTGTAATCCGATTCTTCTTGTTTCCTCTATCATAAATAGAGGTTCATTATACTCAAATAATAACAAGTTAGTGAAATATTTCTCTTTTTTAGAAATTTAATATTTTATTTATTTATATATAAATATTATTTAATATTTTGACGCAAAATAAAGAGGGCTTAGGTTGAACCGGCTGGTTCAATCCCAAATTTACTTGCTTGAAATTTTATTCGTGTAAAATGGATCCCAAACTGATGGGCCCTTCTTGCTTGTAACTGTCTATATAGTAATTTGGGCCCACGAGTGTTTTTGCTATTTTTAGTTTGTTACCCGAGCGGCCTGGCCGAAGGTGTCGGTTCCTTGGCGCTCACGCAGTTAAAATTCCCTATTTCCTGCCAACACAAAGATGCCGCCCGATGCGGGCTTTGGAAAATAAACGATCAGCACGCCGGTGGGAGTCGTCAGTTACAAAAATGATGCGTTATACACCTGCCGCGCATGTTAGTATCCCTCCTTTTTGTTTCTTGGGCCTTCGAGTTCTGATTTTCTATCCACAGGCGTTCTTCGCGAAGAGAAGGCTTAAAGGACCGATTCTAGGGCTTTTAGGTTTCTCTTAGCTGTTTTGTCGTGCCTTTGGCTTCGTTCTATCTCGATCCGCTGGTCAGCCTCGCCTGTTTTTTATTCTGCCGAGTGGAATTGGTGAGAAGGTCGAGGGTTTCATCGCGGAAGCGGTGATTTCTCACTAGGTAACCTTTTTTTTTTTTTTGCTGATTCGTTTCAGAAACTGGCTGGTTTTGTGGTTTTCTCTGAATGTTGTGATTTCGAAGGATCATTCGAATTTTTTTCTGCCGTGAGTTTGGGGATCTGCGTTTTTGTTACTGAATTATCTGACAATTATGAAGCCTATGCTCCGATCTGGGTATTGGGGCTATAATTTGGTTTTCTATTTTTTCTTTTATTCGTTTTTTTCCCGTTCTATAACGTCCTAGGGTGGTGCGATCTGTCCCAAATTTTATCACTAGCATCTTTCTGAAACCGAATGCATTTTTTTTCCTTCTCGTCGGTTTGAATATGATTTCTTGATTTTTGTCCTTTGGCCACTACTAACTGTTTTATATCCTTTTCTCGGTCCTGTACTACTTAAGGTGATTTTAATCGTAAGCTTGAGCCGTACTATTTTCTGAGACCTGGGTTATTATTGAAAAGGGTGCAGAAAAAAACACCATCCCGTTTGCCAGAGTAAGTAGGTTCGTGGACTGTCGTATTTCCCACGCCCGAAATCTATGTTTGCTTCCTTTTGATATAGTGTCGGTCTGTCTGATTTTTACTTCAATCACCTGTTCATTTTATGCTTTAGAAATTGTTACTCCATCTGCTCAATGAAGGGTCTTGCGAGTTCATTTTGCTTTTCTTTGAAGATCTTTTTCTTTTCTAGTTTTTCGGCTTTGCCACTCTTGTCGGAAGTGATGCATTATTTTTATGTTGTTAGGGAAATCTATCTTGTCCTAAGGTAATGTGACATGGTGTCTATACCATATTGACGAACAGAATGTAATTTTTCTCTTACCTCCATACCATAGATTGGATTCTAATACTGTGATAGACATTAAAATTTGATACGGTCTGAGCATGACTATAAGCAGACAATTGAAAATTTCCTCTTCATGAATTTGAGGAATTGACGTCTGTGATTAACCTACCACAGGGTGAAACTTCATACAGCTTTCTTCTTGAATTTTCGACAAGCAATGCGGGCCTATGATGATGCAGTAAGCTTCTGCAATATCTAAAAATCTTGTCTGCTGTTATATTTTGTCATGGGTGTATGACAATGGAAGTCATTTCATCTCCTGTTTGACTTTGTCAGGCGCATCGTGGGTATTCAGATAAATATGATGAATATGAGGAAGGAGGGTTAGAACATGGAGGTGAGGATGAGGAGTATGAAGAAGATCCGCAGCCCACTCAGGAGGAACTGGAATACTTGGAGTTGAGGCAGAGATTGAAAGAAGCTGCAAGGAAGAAGATAAAGAAGGAGGCCGCTGCTGTTCTTGGTAATTCTCAAGAGAAGAAGAAGGTGCCACAAGACAAGTGAGTATTTACCTCATTTGGCTTCATTTTGTTTCAGATATATACGTGGTATGATTACTAATCATGGTTGGACATTGTAATAATTTTACCAATTTTCCGCTAGTATTTGCTGAACTTATGCATGCTGTATTAAAGTTGTGTTTGTTTGTGAACTTGAAAGTTATTGTTATGTTGAATTTGTTGTCGACCAGTCTAATTTACTGTTTCAGAAAGTGATTTGTTATGTTTGTGAACTTATGCATGCTGTATTAAAGTTGTATTTGTTTGTGAACTTGAAAGTGATTGTTAAGTTGAATTTATTGTCGATCAGTCTAGTTTACTGTTTCAGAAAATAGTTTGGATCAGTGCCTTATCATTTGCCGTGATGCCTGCCTTACAAATTCTTATATGTTCTTGTATGCTCCATAAAGGCCCATATCAAATGTCAACAGTCAATGTTGTCATAATTTATTTGTTCCTCTCTCTCTCTCTCTCTCTCTCTGAGTAAGGAAATCATCAATTTACTTGGTATATCTGGGTTCAATGTTCTTTTGGTTTGTTTAAATAACCTTGTATTACTGGTCTTGTCAGCCAATGCAATAAGTTATTTTTATCTCTTATCATTTCAAACTTTCTAAAATTCATAAGCTGCCTAGTTCAAAACTGGAGGGAGAATAGTGCAAAAAAAAATAAAAAATAATTGGAAGCCATAAACTGACTTGAAAATGTTGTTGGATGTGGATCCCAGCCTGAAATTGATTGCTGGGGGCTGAAGTAAAGTGAGGCTGAATCCTACAAAAGGAACATATGTAGATGAACTTTGCCATTGGAAATGAAAGTAGTGTTAACGCAAAATGATGGTAATCCAAATGGTGCATAGAATGCCTGGTAGTCTGAATCACGTTCCAGATTTTATGTAATGGAACCACAATGTATCTAGCTTCTTGCAGATAATGGTGAAAGTTGGAGTGTCAATGTGTTTTTATCATCAGACAGTTGAAAAAAGAGGAGCTTGTGTCTGAATTTCCTCATCTCCATTGATTAAAAAACTTATATCCTGGCCTTGTTTAGCATAAGTGGAGAAGAACTTCCTTGTTGAAATTGGTGAGTATGGTTTTCCTTTCCTATCGAGTTCTTGATGTGGCCACTCTAATGGCAAAACTTTGGTGCATTCACAAACTTTGAGAACTTATTTTCTAATGGTGATCCAATTTGATTACTCAACTTAATTGTACTCCTAGAGTTCACTTCTCCCCCATACTACGAATGAAAGGGAAACATAAAGGCCACCGTTAAAGCAGCCAAGCCAGACTTACTATATCCATGTAAATTATCTCCCTGATCTCGATGAATGTGAAGGAATTATTCCATTATTATAGAATTGATTGAGCTGTTCCATACAAAGAGCTGCTATCGTACTGCAAGAGGTTGGGATTGGTAATCCTCTCGGTACCAATCATAACTGACATGTTTTTTTCTTTTGAACTTGTGGAGTTTTTAGTTAAACTAATAAAGAATAATATAGTAAGAGGGTTTTCATTTCAAAAAAAAAAAAAAAAATAGTAAGTGGGGGGAGAGGTCAGCTTCAACTCGCCAGAGGAAGGGGGAGGGTTTCTCCCAAAATTGGTCATTGCAGTTGACACCATCCTTTGCAAGAGTATTGGAAATGCTATTGGCAGTCCCGTAACTTAGACATAATTGCCACCATTTCATCAAATATATATCTTTGCCCTTAACAGGAGGAGAGTCCTTTGATCGCCAACTAATTACTATGACGAATCCTGATCTATGATCTCTAGTCTGAGAAACATTGTGAGCATAACTTAATACCTGTTAAGAGTGCTAGCAGTTTGGCTTTAGCTGAATCACAATGACCAGCTGTTCGGAGAAGGAAAGTTTAATTTTTGAAACAATGGTTGGCTTACAAGGAGGGAAGTAGTCCTCATATTACAGAATGAGGAGATTTCCACCGCTAATAGAGCTTTTAGAAACACCCTCTTTGGCCAACTTGCCAGATGCATGATTGTGCTGCCAAGTCACAATCAGTGTGGAAAAGGTCTGGAGAACGCTGGGCCTGGTATTTAGAGAACTTCCAAAATTTAGTTTTAGCCAATTATCTTGTGGAGTCCAAGCAGATGAAGCAGTTCGTGCTTGTTTTCTGTAGTGTATGAAGAGCCTTTTCTGTTAGTTCCCCAACTGAATTGTGAGTTCTGATCTGCGCATTATGCTCTTTTCATAGTTGCCAAGAAATTTTTGCAATGGCTAGCATCCGGAGTTCTTTTGATAATTTTAGGAATGACCCTTAATGATGCTGGCTGGAAAATCTGTGATGGTGCTAGGGAAGCATATGCTGTACTTAAATTTTCTAAGGATACCTTACAATATTTCTTCATCTCTAACTGTATTTGGATGTGCTTATGATTTCTTTGTTCCAGTGTTTCCTGTTTTTCCTTTCACTGGAATCACCGTGTGCCCATTATTTCTTTTGAATATAAACAATATTACATCCTTTATCAATTGCTCTTAGAACATGATGGATCGTGTATAGGCCCTGATCAGGTACATGATAGCTTATCTGGGCACGAATCCTGTGAGGAGCTTTATTTATTTAATTATTTTTATAATGTTTAGAAGGGTCATTTAAAAAAAAAATGTTGAGAAGGGGAAATTTTATAGAGTAAAGGCTTCTAGAGAACAGAGAGGAAAGGATCATATTACACCAAGTAAAGAAAGCAAGAAAACATCAAGACATAACATCCAATAAAGAAGAGAAACAATAACACAAAAATTTTCGCCAGAGGAAAGCAATGTCCAATAATGAGATGTTACTGGTCCACCCCTTCCTTAGCCTAGGAATCAGCAGTGCAGTTAATTCCTGTCAAAGTGCAAGTCCAAGACAGAGATAAGTGTCTACAGGTCTCGCCAAAAAGATGAAGAAGCACCTAGGCAGGGCTTTTTTCCCATCGGTCCAGTTGATGACACTGCCTTAATCCCTTCTACAATTAAGGAGGAGAGTATCCATCTGCAAAAAAGCATCCAAGTCCTTGGAGAAAGGCCCTAAGCTCCATTTTTTTTGGAATCACACTGACCAAAAGTAGTGGAATAAACATGTAAATGTGATAGTCAATAACTTGTGTCGATCTGTTGATTATTGACCTCCAATTCTTTTGGAAAGTGCTCCCATAAGTTGGGCAATTCCGGTAATGGCCTTAAAGAGTGTATTGTGAACTGGGGGTTTAATAACACCCTCAATCATGGTCTGATGACTGGAACTCGGGCCTTGACTCAGCCCTAGTGAAATCCTGGTTAGGTTGATTTTTTGTAGTCTTGATGTTGGACTTTGGGGCAAGACATGAGAGGACTCATAGACAATGCAAGGGGCGAGTCTGGCCCCTTGCCTAGTCCCTCCCAAATGTGGGTTGATCTGACTGAGTCGTGGGTCAATCCGGTGAGTGGCAAATCCATGCTCCCTCTTGAATGGTAAGTGCTATAATAATTAGAGCTATCATAGTGCTGTAAAAATAAAATAAAAAGTCAGGGAGGAAACTCTTTGTGATCTGGTGACATTGCAGATTGCTTGTAAGATAACAGAAGCAGTTTTTTTTTCTATTGGGAGGTGGAAAAGTAAACTTGAATGAAGGGGTGTCTTTCAAATGGATTTCTTAGACAAAGCTACTCAAGAACCATGTACCGATTGGGGCTAGGCCTGCTCTTCATGTCCTTATTTCTGCTGTAAGTATATAACTAAGCAAGGAGGACACCCTCTTCCAACCCAATGCTGAAAACACTTATACATTAGTCGGCCTTAGATTTTTTTTATTTTTTTTTGGCAGGTAATTATATGTGTCTAATTATTTCTTTTACCAGTCAATGGAGGGTCTTGGGATGTTGTTGCTTTGAAGAAATTAACGTCATTTTTTTAAGGAACATAGTTTTCTTTCTGGGTAAATGGTTCAGAAAGTTATTTTATATTCAACTCTTAGGGGAGAGTGTAAGAGGTTGAGTTTTGGCTTAATGCCATTGTGAGATTTTGTAAAGTGATGACTTGGGTTGAAGTGTCTTGGGTGTGTGTACCAATACTCAAAAATAGTTACAAATGAAAGGTAGATGAATTTCTCTTCTCTCTTGCTTAATGGAATTCTTGCTTTTTAAAAAAACAAAAAACAAAGAGCATGCGAAGATTTAGTGGAATTCATACTCTGAATGTGCTGCAGTTATGGATCCTTCTTTGGCCCTTCAAAGCCTGTCATTGCTAAAAGAGTGATTGAAGAAAGGCGCTCGATAATTGAAACCCAGCATCTTCTTGCATCTAAGAATGCAAACTCGCAGCCTGGGGTATGTACCACTGATTTTTTACTTTTTCAATCCTTCTGCACTTGTAGAATTTCTTTATTTGAAATACTTACTATGAGTACTGCTGTCAGCTAAAGAAGAATCATGCTTCAACTTCCAATGTGACAAAAAATAGTGGAAATCGTCCTCCGAAGGTTGTTAATCAGGTATAAACTGCTATATTGTTTAATGTATGTTTTCCTAGTTTCTTAATCTAGTTTATTTCACACAAAATTGTCTTTTCATGACAGGTGAAGATGAGAGCTCAAACACTGAAAGACAACCGAGACTACTCATTCCTTCTCTCAGATGATGCAGAACCTCCTGCCCCAGTAAAAGAGCCTGCACCTCGAAATTTTTCGGTTCCAAGGGCTGGTATATTTTTCATGTTTCAGACTTAAATAGATGTTTTAAGCATACTTACTTGGAGAATATACTTATACTGGTCTCTGATGTGGAAGATGCCCGGCCACCTCAAGTGCCACAAAAGAACAAGCTGCATATGAGCAAGCCGTCGGTGAGCAGGCCTCCTATGAACAAGCCTCCTGTGAGCAAGCCACCTATGAGCAGGACACCAATGAGCAAGCCTCCTGCTAGGCCATCATCCAATGGTCATCTGGAGAGAAATGGTGTCTCAAAAAATCAGTTGTTGCACTGTAAAGAAGGTCAATTAACAAAGGCAGGTGTTGTGAATAGGCTAGAGAGACCCTCAGTTGATCAGAGGAAAATGCATGGTGGTCATGCAAGCAAAGGCCCTGGTTGGCCTTCTGTTATAAAAAGTAATGTTCAAAAGGTTGTCCCACCTGCTCCAAGTAAGAATGTCAATCCAGGGAGTTCTAAACTTTCTGCTCTTGTGCGACCGAAGCCACCTTTGCCAAAGACATTATCTTCAATGCAGAAGCAGTCTTTAGAGCAGAAACGGGAAGTCCAAGTCTCAGAAAAGCCTAAAGCAGGGTTAAAACGGCCTATGCCTCATATGAAACAGGTTCACACATTTTTTTCTTACCTAAATTTTTGACATGCTTGGTTAAATTTATTCTCACTAGTCAAAGATAAGCTGAGTTGTGGATTGCGGCATTGGCTCAATGGACACATGGGGTTTCTAGTGCAAGGTGTTGGGTTTTAGTTTCACCAGAGTTGTGGGGTTCAACATTCTCAAAAAAAAAAGAAAAAAAAAAGTTAGGAAGGGTTACATCTCTTTTTGAACTTTCATCTTGGCTTTTGCTAGGCTACTATTATGCTGCAAGACACGATTAGTTATATATTGGGAGATTAATCATGTTTTCATTTCTTCTCTAGATTTTACAATGCTTCATTGCACATTTGTGTGTGTGTGTGTGTGTGTGTGTGTGTTTTGTTAAGACTACTTGTTTGGAATCTGTACAGATGAGGCCGTCTCCTAAACAAGTGGCAACACATCTCATGCAAGATACTCGGCCAAAGAAAAGGCCTCTAAATCGGGATCTCGATGATGATGACGGTGCTGAAGCTATTAAGATGATCAGGAGGATGTTTGGGTTAGCTCTTTCTCTCTCTCTCTCTTCTACCTCCCAATTTTATGCCAATACCAGTTGATGGTGTAATATACAGGATAGCCAATGCTGAATTATTAATACAGCTTCTTTTTTATGCTTCTGGGGCTCTTTAAGTTGTACAAAAATTTTGTTATTCTCCTAAGGGAGAGCTTGAATATTACATTAGTTTTTAGCCCAACCCTCCCAAATGACCTCACTTTAGCTTCTGAGGCTTTTGCACTTTAAGAATTCAAGAAGGAAATTTTGTGATATACATAATAAATATTACATACAATCATAATTTGGCTAATTTCACAACAATAAAGGGGAATATATGTTTACCGTTTGCAGGTATAATCCTTCTCGTTTCCGGGATGATGATGATACTAGCGATATGGAGGCTAATTTTGATGACATACAAAGAGAAGAGAGGCAGAGGTAAGCATATAATGTCTTGTAACGAATATCTATATTGTGTTTCTCGATTAGTACAGTGAGAAAATGAGAAGTATTGCTGACTGAGTAGACGAGGAAAGTGTTACTTGCCAGTGGTTTGCTGCGGGTATCTCTGTTCCTCTTGCATCATGAGGCTTGAGGAATATCCTATCAATCCCTTTTGTCTCAGTTTGCCTCCACTCAGTGGAAACTACTCAATTTCTTTCTGAAAAAAAGTACAAAAAGATCTTACTGTTGGAATTTGACATGCTATTAATTTTACCATTTAACATGTAGACAAGCTAGACTGGCTAGAGTTTGACAAGTTACTTGCTGGAGTATTAGTACATGGTTATTGATAATCATCTCATTGAATATAACCAACTACAAAATTTGTCTTTATCTAACATGGATCTCTTTTGTGTTTTTTTACCCTCTTTAGTGCTAAAATTGCTAGAGAAGAGGATGAAAGAGAACTTCGCTTGATTGAAGAGGAAGAAAGACGTGAAGAAATGAGAAGAGCAGCTAAGAAACGAAAACTAGCTCAACATCGGTGACCATCCTCTTACTTGTCCTTGAGGAAGAGAGAAAAGCCATTCTTTTCTTCATCTGTTCCCTTATGTGCCAGTCAATTCGGAGAGGTGTATTGGTTTTAAGAGCTCAATATCGTTTTTTGCCTCCCATTATCTTGCTTTCAAGAATGATGTAAATCATTCAGTAGGTATTTATTGTTAAAAATGAAGCTAGAAGACGAACCTATTCATGCTGACGAAAGGAAGATCTGCTCATTAGATAAGACGCATTTGGTGCCGAGGAACGGAAGTTTGCTCACTAAATCTAGGGAGTGTGGTGCTTGCGGAGGGCCTATCCAAGCCTAATTTTTACTGGGTTTGGATGCTTAAGAAGAGCTTCGCAAGAGAAGCAGGAAACCATGTAAATACAGGAATTTTTTATTGTATTGACAAAGCGCATGTGTTTCATTATTTGTTTGGGTGATGAAACGCGGATTGGGTTATAGAACAGGTCCAACATCAGATTTCTGACATAGATTTATTCTTCCATAGTTGTAGAGGGCCTTGCTAACCTGGTTGTCAAAAGAAGATAAAAAAAAGCAATTTTTTTATTTTTAAGAAAAAAAACTGGGCGATTTGGTATTTTTCTTTGATCTCTTTTGATGTAATGTTCGTTTTCCTTTTATTCCATTTTTGTTATTAGTTTTATGTTATGAATTATTTTTTATTATTTTCTACAAATTTGTTTATAGAAAGTAAAATGATGAATAAATCATTTATCTTTCAACCAATACTCCATTGCAATTGGTAGAAAATCATTTTTGTTATTAGTTTTATGTCATTTTATTTTTAGTGTTTTTGAATCGGTAGAAAATCATTTTCTTTTCTCTTGTTTTGATGCATAAACAAAATGGAAATCGAAATAAAATTAATAATTTTTAAAATTTTATAATAATAAAAAATATTTACAAGCCTTAGAACTAAAATATCTATAATTATTGAAATATTATGGATAACTTTTTATTTATAAATTAAGATCAATATTATCTATCAAATATTATTATAATGAAATTATAATAGTAATAATAATTATTATTTTAAAGTAATATTCCTAAATAATATTTAGAGGCTCTAATTATAAAATATCTCAATCTAACCTAAAAAGTAATTATTAAACATAAAAATATTGCAAGTTGAAGGATTGAGATTACTCTCAAACTCGAGTCTAATTGGCTCATGTTAGATTTCTCAACAGCGAAACATGACCTCGATCCATGATCCCGAAACCTAAAGCCGAAAAAACTTGAAACGTCAAACCTGACCTCAACCCTATCACCATTCTCGCTACCCTATGCTCTTGTAAATCCTACTTAAACTTAACCCATCCTCGGAATCCCTGTAAATTTGGCCCATTAACATATCCACATGAATAACATATGTAATAAAAAAAGATATATTCAATAAAATCAATCTTAAACATCTTTAATAAGAAGGAAATAATATCATCTGTAATAAGAAAAACATCAACATATTCGTAAGAATAACATTTGTAATAAGAAAAGATTTATTCAATAAACCCATCAACACATTCATAGGAATAACATTTGTAATAAGATGAGATCTACTTAATAAAATATATTTTAAACATCAATCGTTTAATCAAATCACTTCATCATAAAGTAAGTTAAAGTAAGACTATCAATTATCCATTTTCATCATCAACCATATTGCTAGACCTTCAAGAGGGTACCCCATAAAAGCAATTGCTCTAGTAGAACTCTGAACAAGAAAGTCATATGTTTTCATCTTGGCACGTTTGTCAAAATTTTGAATCTTTATCACTTCATTGTATAACTCACATGCTTGAGACATTTGAATGTTTCCTACTGAAATAACATTTGCACGTCCAGTAAGACTTTCCTTGATTGATTTCAGATCTTCATCTAGGACATCAAAAGTCCATCGTTTTTTACGTTTTACCTTACTTGTTCCAGACAAAATAGATGTTCTAGGAATTGTTGCCCCTTTGAGTAGCAGAGTTCACAGTATCTTCCACTTCATTAATACATCTTCAAGGGAAGTAAAGTTGTCTCCTATAAATTTGATATGCTTGGCCCCTTATCCAAAATCATTCGCTCTCTGTGGATGTACGACCACTAGACCCAATTGCACGATCTTTCCCAAAGAGAATGTAAGTCATCATAATTTAGAATATGCTTATATCAATATTGTTTTGCATCTGGATGGGCTCACATATTTAACAAATTATAAACATAATTAGTATACAAAGGTTAGCTAAAATAAAAAATAAAAATAAAATATGTATGAGCATACCTTTATGTAATTGTCCCACACTTGTGGAGTTGCTTCAAACATCATGGTTGATTGATTATACCAAAATCCACTACCAATATTTTGATGGAGTTCCTAAAGCGTACCAAAGTTCTTTTTCAACGTTTTCAACCAATTTTAATGTGTTGGACAGATATACATTGCAAGCCACTAAATAGGCAGCTCCTGTAAACGTCCTATCAATTTTTTGGCCCTTATTTATTTGATCTATAAGAGTTAGCATAAGACAATTTTCTATGTCTTGACTCCATATAATGTTCTTTTTATTATTCCACTACTATCCGTTTTCTTGAAAAATTGTCAATATCAAAATTTCAACGATTAAACACCCAATACTAAACACTTAAAATACAAGCATACAAGAAAATTAAATCTCCAATTCAATTTAAACTTGAAACTATTAAAATTACAAGTTAATACATACATACTTCAAACATAAATAGCTTTTAAGAAGATATTCCATGTTTGTACAATGATATAACATTCAAATAAGTTGTTTTCATTACATCTCATCATGTCAATTTTTTAAGCTATTTTTTCCCTTAGTCTGTCTGCTTGTCGACACTCTTCAAACAAATTTTTAACTAAGGATACTTCTTCATCAATCTCTTGCTCCAAACGCTTTCGATCAACCTCATTACTAAGCTCTAGGTTTGGATCAACCCCCATAAGATAATTATGAATAATACACGTAGCTAAAACAATATATGCCTAACTTTCAATTAGATAATCAGGCTATCTTCAAATTGGGAAATCTTTTCTTTAATACACCAAATGTTCTTCCAATTGCATTTAGTAATTGGGCATATCTATGTTGAAACATCTCGTCAAAATTCTCAGCACCACGAACTAAATACTCCTTGATATGATAATGTTTGCCTCGATATGGTATAAGAAAACTGGTTCTCAATAGAAACCCCACATCCACTACATAATATTTACCCGAGGGCAAAAAAATTAAGTTATTATAATTAAATTTTTAAAAATAATTATTTTTATAGCTTAAAGATTACCTTTAGGTACGATCAACTTGTCTACTTCTCTTATCAATGCATAATTCAAAATCCTTGAATCAAATGAAGACCCTTCCCAACCATCCAAAACATACGTGAATTTCATATCAAATGTGCATGCAACCAACACATTTTGTGTTGGATGCTCCTTTTGTCCTCTACTGGCACTTTCACACGAATATTTGTTCCATCAATAGCTCCTACACAATCCTTAAAGTATGACCAATACTTACTGATATATTTTTATTTATGGTAGAACTTCTAATCGATCAGGTTGTTTGAAAAAAAATGTCTTCCAAGTATATGATTGCTTGGAGGACTTGATGAAAGTGATGACCAACTAATTCTCCGTAGCCAAAAACATGAAATTTTATTGGATGGTTCTTCCAATTATGGTCAACAATATAGAGAAAATTTGCCACTTGCTCCTCCACGATACTATACACAGTATCCTTAAGACGACCTGTTTCCCTCAAGATGTTCACAAATTTTCCAAATGCATCAATCCCCATGCATAGTTTCTCTCGACAATCTATGTCATTTGAACAAGTAAATCGCTCCATTAGCGCTCTTGTAACTCTATTACTTCCCTCCAAGATTGGTTTGTCGACAATTTTTTTATAATACCATACTACTGTACAACATTCAGCATATGTCACACTCATGGCTCCATAAATTGCAACAACCTTTTTTTATATAATCTTGTAATCTTTACTATTCATCCTTTAGCAAATGAAAGAACAAAATACAATCATACATTAGAAAAAGGTACCTTGGAAGTTGTAAGTGAAAATATAGCATCTAATAATACATTCCTTATTTCTTTCATCAAGATGACTATGGCCTCCTAAGCCAAGTCCAGTAATATGGAAGAAATTGAGTACAATACATTCATTTCATCTAATAATATTGAAATCTCTCTCTCTTTACAAGTCATAATCTGTTCTTTTTTTATTGCCAAACATTTTTTTTTTTTTTTTTTTGGTTCTTCTATGTCGGAAAAGGAAATCCTTCTCTCTAAGACTGCTGCAAGTGGACTCAAATGTTTTGAAGTGAAGAATACTACTCCAGTGAGTGAAGAATGAATGCGCTTCACTCAAACTCATTGTGCACTTGTTGTCCCAAGGCATAATTTTGTCCCAAAAGGCTGGCCCCTTACCATAAGCACTGAAGCCTTTGCAGCAGTAGCAACCATGCAAGCCTAGAGTCACTACACTACTACTCAAAAGGTAGCATTAGGCACTTCTCACTCTAATAGCATCTAAAATAGTGCAAAATTGGCAATAGGCATACACATTATGTAGTAGAACACTGTTCCAGCAACAAATAGACAATGGGTTTTGTAAGTTAGAGCCGATGCTAACACCTTCAATTTCGTTACTCACTCCTTGGTCACCTTAGGCTTCCACTCCCGCCACCAGCATAGAAAATCTATTCCATGTAAACACATGTTTATTCGAAAACATCCTTCAACGGCTTTAGTTTGCACAACATTAGTAGTTCTCTTAGTTAATTACAACTCATTAGAGACGAAGAAGAAAGTTGAGATAACTGAAGAAAGATAAGAAAAAACAAACAAAACAGAGAAATTACAAAGAAAGAAAAAAGAAAATCAGAGTGAAGAGATGTGCCACTATGGCAAAGACAAAAATATATAATATTATGATGGAAAGAGAAACTACCGAAAAGAAGAAAAAAAGACGGTTGAACTTGCCATTTTATACAAAAGAGTCTAATAGTCTGCGAAATCATAAGAGAGTCTGAGAATCTAATGTAAGAGAGTCTAACAAACAGAAGAGAGAATCAAAGAATCAAAGATTGAACCTACCTATCGAGATAGCAATCAAGTACCAAAAAATAGAGGCCATACTTTATTTGGTTGAACTTTTGTAGAGAATGATCGTAGTCTATGAATGATTTTCACAAGCGAAGAAGAAAATCGATTGATTTCATTTGTTGCTTTGGTGTTTTGTTGTCAACAAGCCGAAAGAAAATCAAAATATACAAAGAAAGGTTTTTATAATTGATTAGATGCATATTATTAGAAATTGTTCTCATCTATTGCTTGATTTCTCCCTACTTGAAAAGAGTAGAAAATATAAAATTGAGAAAAACAATCAGTCTTGAAAACAAACATAAAAATCCAAAAATAGAGATATTTAAATGGGAAATTTGAGAGTACATGTATTGAATGTCTAAATAGCTTAAATCAGAAACAAATATAGAGAATCCTGCACAAATAATTGAACAATAAAGGCATGTTTCTTTGAGTATTGAAAATCAAAGAAACAAAGAAATCCAAAATGAGGAACAGGGACAAAACTTACGTACAAAAAAACAGAGATAGACGAACACAACTAATAAAACATAACAAATATAAGAGAATCTTACAAAATAGTAGAGAAGTAAACAATATTTCTCAAAGTATTGAAAATCAGATAAGTAAAAAAATCTAAATGAGGAACTGAGAGGGAAACTTACTCAAAGGAAGTAGAAACTAGAAAACATAAATGTAGAGACCCACAAACACAGTCAAGAACCCGTGAAGATGAAAAATAAACATCTTCTAGACATGCTGTCTAAAAATCATAAAAATTGAGAAACCCAAATGAGGAATAGAGATGAAACCAACAAACACAGAAGGAGAGAGCATCAAACAAAAATAAAACTTTGCAAATCGAAGAATAATTGAACAACTGAAGAAAAATTTGTATTTATAATCTAACTTGTTCCAGGATATGTGTATTACTACTTGAAAGCAATTGAAGAAAAACCAAACAGTCTTTGTATTTCAAGAATAACAGGAAAAGAGGAACTATTGTCTTTATCCTTCTATTTAAGTTTTTTCAACTGACGAATAAATATCAATTAACCAAATAACGTCATTTGAAACATGAACGAAGGGAAGGGGGAGAGAGGAGAGAGGCCAGAGAAATGGAGGAAGAGAGAGAATGAAAGGTAGATACCTGCATATCGCCGAAGGGAAAGGAGCGCTCGTCAGAGGGAAGGGGTTCCAAACAGACCTAAAAAAAAAAATTGTTGATGGGTTTTTGTGTTTGGGTTTTCTGAGTTTGAAGTATAGCCAAAAACCAAGGGTTATAGGCTTACTTACAGGATTATAAAGTGGGTGGCATTTGAATAAATATAATAATGTGACTTCACAAGATATCTCCTTCCTAACTGCAAGCTATAAAAAAAATAATACCGAAAAGTTGCTCCAATTTTAACAAGGACGCTGCATTCTTCTGAGGGTCAATCCCTCCGCGCCCTCTTGACTATTTTTTATTCCCCCGGCCGCCTCACGCTTTCGTTGCATCTCACGATTCAGCCTATTTCTATCGGCTATTCGTTTCCGTAATTTCGCCGGAAAAGAGAATTCACCGCTCGCCCGACGGTCACCAAAACCTAAACAACAAAAATCAAGCCTTCCCGATTGACGACTGTAATCGGTTTCTTGATCCAGATAAAAACTATTTCCACTTTTAAATTTGTTTCTTGTCCCTCTCTTGTATTACCTATAAAACCCCTCCCCACAAACTCGCCAGGACCTCCTGCCTGCTTCTCACCCTTCGGATTGGCGCTGCGCTGCTGACGACCCGCTACGTTAGAGCGCTTAACTGCGTCCAACGCCCACCGGTATCTCGCGTTCCCTCCGCTGCTCGTAACGACATTTCCGGTGTCCGGCGAGTTTTTCGGTAAGATCCCGCGAAATTACGGCGGTGGTTTTTCTTCCTGCATCCCTGGTTGAGGTTGACATGGAGAATTATGTCGTTTTGAGGAAAAGAAGTGACGGTTTTCCTTTCTTAAGAGTTGTCCGCAAATCAGACGGAATTTCGTCAACTGGGTTTCTATGAGTTATTCGTCTTCTTATTGGAGTGGTTCGGGAATTGCTTCACGTTGAAGTGGGTCTGTGTCTTTTCTCTTAAATTTTTGGGCTAATCTCGTTTTCTTCTCCCTTTCATCTGTCCGAGACTTTTGGTATGATATGCTTAGTGGTGTTCATTCTCTCTTTCTTTTCTTCCTGCCTCTATGGTATTGATTCTCCTCGCCTCTGGCAGATCTAGCTTGTTAGCACTTTCGTCTTTCAATTTCTCTTCACACTTTAATGTCGATATTGAATCGATATTTGCAATGTAGATCAGATCTGGTTTCCCGTGAGGTCTGGCACACGCAATCCGTTTATGGATTTATTCACTGTTTTGCTTAAGGAAATTTCGTCTGGGTTTCGTGATTACATTTGGTCTCCTTGCCGCGTTTCATTGAAACTTAAAATATTCGGATCCCTTTCGAATGATTCTTTTACTTTTCATTGGTTTTGAATTTTTCTACACCTATTTGGGTTCTTTTTGGGTTCTTTTGTCTCTTTTGGCAGGTAGTTCTTTAGAAAGGAAAAGCTTCAATGACCCCTGAACTTTAACAGAGTAACTTTGTCCTTTTACCGTTTTCTCGCTCGTTTCAACACCTGCAACGAGGTCTTTTCTCGCCCTTAATCTGCTCTGTAAACAACTTAATGTGCGTAATTTTCTCTTAAGAAGGTCCTAACCGAGTATATAGGATTCTAGGGTCTGGTTCCTTTCCATGTAACTATTGATCTTCCGAAGTTTCTGTTTTGATTGTTTCCAGTATTCAGTTTCCGATATGGTGAAATCTTCCTGAGGACTTAACGTTGCTAATTTGCAGTTACATTGTTCGTTTAAATATCTACTGGTTCATTATCTTTTCCCGTTGACATCCTGTATCCAATGAAACTCTTACCTATATTTAGCTGGAGTTTGTAGCTTTGCTCTAGCAATTAAAGCATAAAAGGACATACTTTTACTTACTGTATAGCATTTTGGTGCTCTTAACCTTCTCTAGCGGCTGTTTGAATCTGTTGCACGTTCTAAGTGACACCCGGCGCAGTAGAGATTGACAGCGCTGAACAGGATGAGCACTGTCTGTTGTCTTGATCTGATTCTCACAGCTTAAAGTAGAGCATCTTCCTTTCTCGTGCATTCCAACAGAAACATTAGAAGCTCTCAGAATTGTTTACTAAGTTTTTGACAGGCATATTTGCAGGTGTAGCAGGCTTGCGTCCTCACCATGAAGGCTTTAATTCTTGTTGGAGGGTTTGGCACCCGTTTGAGGCCATTGACTCTGAGTGTCCCAAAACCACTGGTTGATTTTGCAAACAAGCCTATGATCTTGCATCAGGTACGTTTGGTGGATTCATCTCTTTCACATGTTTTTGTGAATTTTTTTTTTTTAAATTAAATTTTTCTGTGAAATGGCTTTATTTTCGTCTCATTTTTGTTCAAATGCCTGATTCTTGATCCCCCTTTTGTTTTATGTGATGCTTCTCTGCTTGATCCCCCTTGTGTTCCGTATGATGCTTCTCTGCTTGATCCCACTTTTGTTTTGTATGATGCTTCTCTGCGTCTCGAAATTTAATTTGCATGAAATTTCTGGAGAGAAAAAAAGTGACATTTTGCTCATTACCATGAATGGAAGTATTTATGTGTTTTCCTGCTTGTCTATCTTTGTTTTGCCATTAAAATTGAGAATTTCGTTCAGTGGAGTTTATATGTTAGTTTTCAACGTTTAATTAACAGCTTGTGGAATTCTATGATTTTGCTTCTACCAGATTGAAGCCCTGAAAGCCATCGGTGTAACCGAGGTTGTCTTGGCCATCAACTACCAACCAGAGGTAGGGCAACACAAGATGGCATGCAATTGGCTGGACTGGTGATATTTCGTTCTACACTGAATATCAATATCCATTTTTGCAGGTTATGCTCAACTTCTTGAAGGAATTTGAGACCAAGCTTGGGATTACAATCACTTGCTCACAAGAGACTGAGCCTCTTGGCACTGCTGGACCTTTGGCTCTAGCAAGGGACAAACTGATTGATGAATCTGGTGACCCATTCTTTGTCCTCAACAGTGACGTTATTAGTGAGTACCCCCTCAAAGAAATGATCGAATTTCACAAAGCTCATGGTGGAGAGGCTTCCATCATGGTTACCAAGGTAAAGAAACATCAATATTCATTTAGTTCTGAAATCCTAATAAAATGTAAAACGTTTTCCTAATCATATTCGAGTAATTGGATGGACAGGTAGATGAGCCTTCCAAGTATGGTGTTGTTGTGTTGGAGGAAGGGACAGGGAAAGTTGAGAAATTTGTTGAGAAGCCAAAGATGTTTGTGGGTAACAAGATCAATGCTGGAATCTACTTGTTGAACCCATCTGTACTTGATCGGATCCAATTGAGGCCTACCTCTATTGAGAAAGAGGTCTTCCCTAAAATTGCAGCAGAAAAGAAGTTATTTGCCATGGTCCTACCGGGGTTCTGGATGGATATTGGACAGCCAAGGGACTACATCACTGGTCTTAGACTCTATCTGGATTCATTACGCAAGAAATCCCCTTCCCGTTTGGCCGCCGGTTCTCACATTGTTGGAAATGTGATAGTCCATGAGACTGCAAAGGTTGGAGAGGGCTGTCTGATTGGTCCCGATGTGGCCATTGGACCTGGTTGTGTGGTTGAATCAGGGGTTCGGCTCTCTCGGTGCACTGTCATGCGTGGAGTTCGCATCAAGAAGCATGCCTGCATCTCCAGTAGTATCATCGGTTGGCACTCGACTGTTGGGCAATGGGCTCGTGTTGAGAACATGACCATCCTCGGAGAAGACGTTCATGTGTGTGATGAGATTTACAGTAACGGTGGGGTGGTTCTTCCCCACAAGGAGATCAAGTCCAGCATCCTGAAGCCGGAAATCGTCATGTGAGAAGAGTGCCTGTTATTGCATTTTGGGTGTCCGGTTGGTTTTCCATTTCGTTTCTTCCGTCTCATTTCTTTCTCAAGCATAATAAGCCTCGTCTCTCCTTCCTCTTCTCTAGTTTGTCTGTGCGTTTTTATCTGTTTTTCCTGTCTAGGCTTACGTTTCATGTCATTGTGGGTGTGTCTTCCCATGTGATGTCTTTATACTGTAAATATGTATACTCTGGTTAGTGCTTACCGGCTTTTTGTAATTTCAAACTTCAAATGTCTTCTTCATATGCGTTGCGTAAGGTATCCATGTCAGTTTGAGCAAATCCCATATTTAAGCAGCAAGCTGTTTCTCTTTAACAAATAAAGTAGTGGATGGATTCAAACTCTTTTATATAAAAGCAAGTTAAAAAAGAGTCTGGATCCAGCTTCAGTTGCCATGGATTGGTATTTGGTTCTCCATAATTGTGAAATGACATCTGAACAAGAAACAGGGCGCCTGTATAAATTCAGATTGGCCCACATTTTGCAGCTTTTATTATTCTCCCCTTCTGTTCCTTTTTGGTTCAATCTGAAACAAATGATGTTGCCCATCGTGGCAATGAGATTGATAAAAGGATAAAGTTGAAACAGTGATGCACGGTTAAATGGTGGCCAGTCACAGGGAAGGAGATGACCGTACCAGCTTTGTGATTAAGAGATGAGAATGCCAAATGGAAAGCAGCTTTACCAAAAGGGCGAAGGGCTTCTTGCTGTCTTTTGTTGCTTATAGGAAAGAGTCCCCTACCTTTGAACAGAAATTAATTTCCTGAATAGCCAAATAAGTAGCCAACAGAGCAAGTATGGATTCATGCCTTTATATTCTGGAGATGATGATCCCTTAAATGGACCAACTTTGATTGCAGATTACTGATTCGGGTTCATTTTCCTGTTCTTCTTAATTAAACTTTATTGGTGCAGGGTCTGTAAATCTTTGCTAATAATGAAGACGATGATTGCAAAGGGACAAAGAAGAGGGAAGGTGAGACAGATAAGAATCTACATATTACCCACTTCTTTTTTCCCATTGGGATTTTCTTTGTTTTTCCATTGCATAAAAAATGACCAAAAGAACAAATATAAAGCATTGCATCATGTGACTATACGCATAAATAATTCATAAGAACAGCAACTTATAAGAAGACCCACACTGTCAAATCAATTTTTTTTTAATGGAAAAATCAAGGATTCGAATACTGATTCCAAAAGTCTGAAATGTTATCCTTTAATATAGTAGATGACAACATGGGGAATCCTCTAGTCCCAGACTCGAGGAAATGATAAAGAATTCATGTAGGAAACATGTGCTTACATAGTTTTAATTAATCCATCAACCTACTCTCTCGAATAAAGAAAGGGAGTTTGGCAGATTACAGAAGGGAGAGACGTCTTTTCCTGAGGTTTAGAGATGATTATCTAACGAAACCCAAATTATAGGACTGTAAGAACACAGGTATCTCGAAATCAAACAGACACTGAGGCCTTAAATTTTCGGTATCTCTGGTTGTTCGGCCTTGAATTCAAGACGTGGACGTAAAAGAACGCAATTCCTCCATGTTTATAATCATTAATGGCTTTGATGGTCCATCTTCCATGATATCCCAGAACGGGACAAATACAATTCAAGGTGAGCGACGAAGAAGACAAATGCTTCTTCCCATGAAGAAGTATGCGATGGTGTTACATCCTTCAATCAATCCCAGCTGCTGCTACTTTTTCTGTTTTGATTCATTGTCAGTCTCAGCTTCTTGGAAGCTTCGTGGTTTGGGTTTGGTCGGATTTCTTTTTCATCATTTGTGTGTTCAGAATCTTCCAAACGGGCAACTTCAGTCACTGTGAGGTTTCACCCTCTAATTCAACAGTAATGGACCAGAGATTGAACATTTCTTTATGGATCACTTTATTTGGTTGTTATTATGGAGGACTTCTTCCTCTGTTTTTCCAAATCTGGAAGACAGCTCGATGGAGGAAGAAGTGCTCCTCTGGAGGCCAACATGTTTCTCATTTCGTAGTTAAGATGAGGTCGGTCCATGAAAATGAAAGCGGGAAAGCAACTTTGTTTCGAGATTTCTCCGGCCATTCTTTCCACACAATAGATGATTTGACCAAATTGTCTTTTTCACGTTGAACAATATCTAGCTCAACACCTTTCAAGCATTTCTGACATTTTTTTGCCAGGATCATTTGGCAGCTTCATAAGAAAAAAAAAAAAAAAAAAGCAAAATGTTTGTATCCAGGCACAAGTATAGCAAGACGACGTGTGAGTTTGATCTGCCTTCAAATTGATGCTAACAGCCACAACATGACTAGGGAAGAGATGGAAATGAGAAACCAAGTCATGAAGCCCAAAGCTATGGAAATTTGATACCTATGACAATGGAGATTGGGCTGCGACCTGCAGTAATCTGAGTCTCTTATGTACAAAATTGTCACACCTGCTGAAGAGCATGCAGCAGCAAGTGATAAAGTTGCCGTCACCTGTCGCGTGGTTGTTAAAATGGGAAAAAAGGTCAATAAGATAGATCCACAAAAGAAAGGAGATTGTGCTCTTACATCAGGAACAATGTTAACAAGAAATAAAAAAAGAAAGAACAGCGCTCAAGCATCAGGGACAATGATAACAGGAAAAAGGCAATCCAACAGTCACTATGAAACAGAGTGACTTTGCAGCCAAACACCCATATGCAGATAGATATTATGTAGTTGTGATCCATT
Source organism: Aristolochia californica (assembly GCF_029961685.1). NCBI lineage: Eukaryota > Viridiplantae > Streptophyta > Magnoliopsida > Piperales > Aristolochiaceae > Aristolochia > Aristolochia californica. The sequence continues at coordinate 29,155,861 of NW_027181771.1, forward strand.
TATAGTCTCTACATAAGAAAGAAAGGTTTAGTGAAGTGTACAGTTATTAGTCAATTGAAGTTTTGTCACAGTTCCATTTTTCTATGTAAAATACAACTAGGGTAAGAGACGTTCATGTTGTTTGTTACTAAAATGGTTAGAGAATTTACATTAATTGAGGCAATCTGTAAGAGCCAAATATTCTAAGAATAGAATAACCAGAGAACACCTAAACCCTGACAACAGAAAGGACAAGTGCAAACCAGACACTCCATGCAATGCACTCCTTTAGCCAAGATAAGTAATAATCCACCATTTTCTAAAAAGCTCCCTCCTAATGCCAAGACCAAGCAGTTCCTTTTTAATCCCTGCCAGCTTCTAATGCAGTTCTTGGATGCCTGAGTTGTCCAGACAAGAAATCAGGACATTTTCAAACTGTGTTTAATCTTTGTGACAATATTGTTGAGGGTGATAGAACGAACCCTCTTGGGAAAGATTCTATCTTTTTCCAACTTGTACAAGGAGAGGCTTAAGATTGAAGATTTTAGAGGGCTGGAAAAGAGTTGTGATGGGCAGATTGAGAGGAGCAAGGAAGGAGAACAAGAGAGAAAAAGGCACAAGAGGGAAGAAAAACAAGAGGGCTCATGAGGGAAGAGAGAGAGAGGCAAAGTAGAGAGAGAAAAGAAGAGAGAAGAGAGAGGAGAGAGGAGATAGGGGATGAGTGGAGAAGGGAAACGGAGCAAAAGAATGAGGAAAAAAATAAAGGCTTAGGCATATGTTGCCCTAGCTAAGCTTCTTTCTATTTACAATTGGTCATACACATCAATTAGAAAACTCAAACTCCTAGTAAAAGACTAATTAAAACTCCTAATACGAATCATACTAGAAACAAGACTTTCTAATCAAAGACTTCTCCTGTTGACTAACTTTGACTTTTCTACCAAAAATAGCTAAAATGCCCTTTGGAGGCTGGCACCCCCTCTCCTCCTTGCTTGGTGCCCAAGACATGTAAAAATCTATTTTACCCACCCTTCTAGAAATCCCAATTGTACCTCCCTATCTCCTAAATTAACTTTTAATATAAAAATTTGTGGATTCTATCACAGGGTTGCTGCAACAACCGCTATCAAAAGTGAGTAGGAGGCCTGCAGAACAATTGCTGGAAATTGGCCTGCTTTCCTTCAAGGCTAAGGTGGCAAACACACCAGCATGGTCTAAGCACAAGTGGAAGCTATTAGGATTGCACTGTTAAAACTGTTTATTTAAACAAAGCTCACCAAACAATGGCTGGAGCTCTGAATAGTTTTTTTTCTTTAATTATTACTTTTAAAGGGATAGCCAAAAATATTTTATGAAATAGGTGATCAAAAGCCACCAGATTTACAACTGGGTGAGAGAGTCCACAAGGAATCCGCACCTGGTCAACACTTTGCTCCAAAATTCAGTAACAAAAGAATACGTGATTAACTAAAATAGATCATGAGGTCACTAAAACAACCACAGAGAGGGTAGATTGACCACTAGGAAAACCAAAGATTATCAGATATTGGCTTTTAGAATTTTCCTTCTAGCAACACCCCAAACAACGTAAAGGACCTCGGAAGAGTTACAAGATACCAAAACTTTGACACGAGTGAAGCTGCCGGAGGCACAAACAAAGGTTCTTTTTGCCCATATGAGTGCTTTAAGTTTCTATGGATTCTAAGAGGCATAAGTAAAACCTATTTCCAGCAGAGGACTAAGATTTTAAGTTAATTGGATAAACAAGGGTTTAAGTTTAAAACCATTATGTAAAAAATGAACTGATGTTGTTACATTTATTTTAGGATTTTAAATTAAAATTAAAAATGTGAAAGTTGGGCAGTTTCCTCCAAAAATACTAGTTGAAGTAGGAGGCTTGTTACCAACAAACAAATCCAAATCAGCTAGTCCCACTAGCAATGTGAGACTATTCTGCAAATACAACAACTTTCGCTCTTAAACAAGCAACTTGAGGCATGAAACACACTTACAATCACAGAATGATGGAAATTTTACACACTAACCAAAAGTAAGACTGAAAATCTATTTGTATTACTTAAATTGACAGATCCATCCCTACTCCTGGCAGTTATTTTAACAGAATCATGCATTATTACCTCTGGCACTGTATTTTTTTCTTACTGTAATAGACATGTCTATCTCTACTCCTGGCAGTTATTTTAACAAAATCATGCATTTGAATAGCATTTGTCTTCTTCTGGGAATAGGCTGTACCTGTGTATTCTTTTGGAACTGATAGAGGCCTGAAACCTCATTTGGTGGAAATAAAAAACATATATTTTTTTATTACTTAAATAGACATATCTATCTCTACTCCTGGCAGTTATTTTAACAAAATCATGCATTCAATTAGCATTTGTCTTCTTCTGGGAGTAGGCTGTACCTGTGTATTCTTTTGGAACTGATAGAGGCCTGAAACCCTCATTTGGTGGAAATAAAAAACATAATTTTTTTGAAATAGATGGCAAGTTTCAGGGAAAGGTGACATCTACCTCTCACGTGTTGCTTAGATATTAAAATAAAATAAAATTGAGTTGGTTAAACATCTTCAACAATATGGTCTTTAAGCTTTAGAATTAGATTCGGGTCACTTATGGCTGCATACTGACAATCATCTGATGATACATTTGCAGGGTAAAGAATCACAGGAATTATAGAGCCTCCAGGATTCTACCACATCACTAAACCATATTTAGGAGCAACAATAAGCGAATACCAAATCAAATAGATATGGCAAAAGCCAAGAAACAAAATCCCAAATACTATATTTCAGTGTGGCATCTGACACACACAGCCAATACTATTCCACAAGCTAATAACTAACCATTTTAGTAGTCCCCTTTTTACACTGATCAACAGGACCATCCACGATGCAAACAGAACTATCATATTAGGCAAAAATTGCATGAAATGATTATTTGTAGTTTCTCATGTTTATGAGGAATTGGAATAAAAAAAAAACATAAAGGTTTCATTTGACATATGTCACATTGAGAAATCCTCATTTCTTTCAATGATTTTATCATTCTTGTCTTCATTCTCAATACCACTCCAGATTGCATCAGGTAATCACATATTTTGAAACTAACTAAAGCATTTTAGTATCATTTGATTTTCACGATATCTGTCACCATCCTTTGCAACCTAGGTTTGGTTAGTTTTTTAAACAAATTTTGTGGCTAAATTTTGTCTCTTTCTAATTTTCCATGCCGTGGACCTTAGTAGAACAACCAAGTATCGAGCTCATAATGAACATCATCATACAACTCAAGTTCTAACAAACAGGTCAGTTGGAAAGCTTTATCTTTGAGAAAGTACAAAGAAAAATCATAAAATGAAAATTTTGATAAACTGCATAACGAAGTAATTCAGACTATATAAATCATTAACAGGCAAAAAAAAAACAAAAAAATTTGACAATTCAAAAGTCAAAAGTGGTGCATCCTTTGAAATTCTACGCCAAATGTGTTAAAATCAAAAGCATAGAGGTTAAATTTCAGAATTTCTCAGGAAAAGCTCCAAAATATAAGCTGATTAGAAAAGGGCCATAAAAGCAAAAGCTGCTCATAAGTTCTAGATGCAATAGACAACTAGCTCCTATTTGAGAGACTAAACTAGACACCCAACTTTTACACTATGTCACGATCTAAAACCAAAAGGCTGTCACAAGCCAGTAAGACTTATTGCTCCATGACAGCTCTTTGAAACTCACACAGAAGGTAGATGTTGAACCTCTATAACAAACTACACAGCATTTGAAATGCTTCGGTCTGCTCCCTAATGGATAGCTACACATTACTAAAAACTCATCAACTATGATTTGACAGTGTAGATATGTAGAAACTGACTTGCATTCATATTCAAATTGAAAAGATACTAAAACAAAGCATTTTACGTACCAAATAGGAAAAGTTTTGAAACCTATATTTTAAGAGAATTTGTTGAAGATTCTTCATATCTGTCGAGAACCAACTAGAACCAGCTATTGTTAGTACATCGAAAGGTTCAGAGCAAAGCTGAAGCTTGAAATTGTAATCAAGAACAACCTAAAACTATTGTTCTAGGCCTTATCACAGCATAAAATGAAATAGTGACAATTTCACCTATTATGTACATCAAACAGAACTGAAGCTGACTTTATCAAATATATTTTCCTGCTAAATTTGAAACTACCATTTTGTGTACTTTCTGCCAGTACCTAATTCACAAGTTGGTAAAAGACCCCCCTGAGTCTAACTTTCAGTCATTTAATTGCTTCCGTAGTTCATTGTTGTTGTTAGACAATAATGTGATATGTTGACTAAGTCCACCTAGCATGCAGTCATGCTAACACGAACAAGTGTTGCCCTACCTGCATACCCTTTTCCTTTTCTATTTATCCAAATATCTATAACTGTTTATTGTACCTTTTTTCTACCAGAATTTTTTTCAATCGACTTTTTTTCCCAAGACCATTCCTCAACATTCAGTGTCTTGATCCCTAAGACAAAAGCAGCAGAGGGCCGGAACTCTTTTATTGGCATCATGTTGAAATGCTTGCCTCAACAATAACACAACAACAAGGTGAATGCAGATGGTGTTTTTCTCCCCCACCCAACAATTACTGCATTCCTTTTTAAGCTGCTTGTCTTTCACCTTGCTGATTTTTACCCTGAAGAGCTCCTGAAGGATTTCTTTTTCTCCCCTCATCTATCCTCTCTGGAAACTTGGATATGAAAATGCAAGTTTCTTGGTATATGACAATATGAAATGCATCTTCAGCCAGCAGATCACCTACTAAAGAATATAAATCATCCCATCGTTCAATCAGCGGTTTACATCACTCACATCCCTAAGCCTAAAAAAAGAGTAGATGGAGTTCAAAAAGAACATTACCCAATCACCTACTACAAACAGGCTTACTAAGACAGGGTTCTGGAGGTTTCTCCTAATCTTTAACGCATAGATATCAAGACCAGCTACTCCCAAGCTCCAGATAACCTGTAGTCCCATTGAAGCAATCAAATAACTGCAAGCAAAAATGTTTTGAGAAGTAGCCTTAGTAATCTCCTCGAATGTCCATGCATGCTGGTTGAAAATTCAGTATAATACTAAAATCACAGATGTAGGACACTTCAAAATCTAACTGAGAATAATATTACCACCTGAAGGTCGGGCTTGCCCAATTTGTTTTGAACACCCCCATCTGAGGTACGACCTACCAATTCATTTGTCTAAAATTTGCAAGAAAAAAGGACCAGGTCCTACAAGACCAAAGTAAAAGATTTCCTTGGTCCCTTTTCGTCACTTCAATGTAAAGTCTGTTATCGTATATTACTGTCATTTCTGTATCATGAAAGGGTATTATTGTAATTCTGTTTCTTATAAACATTATCGAGATCAATCGATTTTCGATCTCTTGTTTCGGGAAATCAAAATAAGCTTCGGAAAATATTGTCAAAGTCAGACGCCTGCAAATGAAAAAACCTTCCACGAACTAAAACAAAACTTCTTTCTTTCTTTCTTTTTTAGAAAAAAAGTAGAAAGAAATTGCATTCACTCACTGTATGTGGACCAGATGTGTAACATCAAATGGAACTAAGGAAATGGGATACACGGGCACAGAAAAGACACAACAACAGGGTGATAAACAAGTTTTCCATTATTTCCTTCAAAACAACTGTCAATGGAGGTAAAGCAACACTCCGCACACGAATAGAAAGTAGACTTTCAGCTGGAAAAACAGCAAACCACTAACAGGTAAGGTGATATAAATGGAGAAGTAACAGCTTGAACCCATTCAAATCTTCTATAATCAACTCGAAACAAGAAAAGTTAAAAAGCAGATAACTCGAAGTTAAACATAATACAACAGAAGCAAAAATAGAAAATGTTTATACCAGAAAGCAGTATAATTTGAGAACCCCATGGACGAAACCATTGCTCCAATGGACGCAGAAGCACACAAGCACTGCCCAACTCTGAGCAGAAGCCCGGTGACGGTACCTGGCCCACCCAACAAGTTCTTCATTCTCTCCAACGGACCCTCCTCCACGAAACAAAGGGTCCCGCAGAAAAACACGAGTCTCACTTGCCGTCCATATCAATCTTTCTCTACTCAGAGCAAAGGTCATCCGCCATTGAATTTCACATAATGGTTAGGAATGATAGATTTGAAGGCAGTTTGTAAGCTAAAAAGGAAAGTTTGCTAGGAACGTTTGTTCACTGAAACTCTCGAGTGGAATCATTTGAGCCTCTTGTCTTTTCTGTTCCCGGCGCTTTGGTTTCGTATCTCTTGCAATGTAGGCCAGGAAGAGCTGGAAGTTGGAAGGTTGGGCGGGTTCCTTCTCTCTTACAACTAACGGTAATGGAATGAGAATAAATTAAAGGGAAAAGATGAATAAGAACAAGAAGCAGATGCTCTCGCCATATTCTCGTAATTCTGCTGCCTGCAATATTCTTTACGATTTCAACTTCAATCTGAGAATAGAAGGCATATACAAAAAATCCGAAAACGGAGGGGCGATCAGAAAAAGAAAAAAACAAATCTTATTTGGATACCTTTAGAAAATAAGAGAGAAAATGAGAGAGAAATTTACTAATATTTTAAAATTTAAATAATTAAAATTTTCTCTCAAATTTTTATTTATTTTTTTCTCCTCAGATTCCATCGTTTGATTTTCTCTTTTATTTTCTTCTGTCTCAATGATTCTCTATTGCCAAACAAATTTTTTTTTTTCTCCCTTTGTTTTTTCTTTTCTTTTCTATGGGTTCCAAACATATAGGGTAATTTTCAATTACCACCCTCTTTAATACCATTATTAAACATCATCAAATCTTAAACACTACCAACTAAGGATAGCTTTTAATTACTACCCTCATAAATACTGAATTTTCAAATGCAATTGCTTATATATATGGCTGATCCAATACGAAAAACTCTTTGATGCAAAATGGCTATCTCCGTCATTTGATCATGATCAACAACTATCTTAATCTTCTGATAAAACGGCTAACTTTGTCGTCTGATCATGATCAACAACTATCTAAGTCATCCGATAAAATGATTATCTCAATCGTCCGATCAATTGACTATCTTAGTCATTCGATCAACAATTATCTCAGTCGTTCGATCATGATCAGACGGTTGAGATAGCCGTTTCACACCAAATGACTTTTCATATTGGATCAACCGTGTGTGTATATATATTATTTCTAAAATGTGATCAAAATCTTAGTATAAGCAATTGAATCAATTAAGCATTTTAAAAATAACTATTATTTTAAAAATTAAAATAAAATAGCACCACCTATTTTTTCTTGAGAACCCTCCCCTCTCTTGATATTTCAAGGGGAGGTTACCCATCATGTGTAGGTTGGGAGAAAGGGGGAGAGTAGGCCCTCCCATTTGTTTATTTTAAAAATGAAATACTATTCTAAAATTAATTTTATATTTTAAATTTTTATTAACACTCACTAACAATGTTCCCTTAATTGTTTGTTCCATGGGTAAAAATAGGGCATCTAATGGACGGCATGTTAGGAATAAGATATTTAAGATAATATTATTTGTTAGCTTTTTTGCTCATTTTTTTTAATTATAAGACAAGCCATTTAATGTTCTATATATCTTATCTATATGGCATGTGCCTCATGGCACACTTAAAAGAACAAATATTTAACCAGCTAAAATTATTTTTTTGGTAATTTCTAAATGAGAACATTTATGGGTAGCTCACGGTGCTACTAATATTTTGTATGAGTAAATCTAGACATAAATAATTATTAAAATTTTTAAAATATTTAAATAAGTCAATAAAATACTTAAGTCAATTATTTATATAAAATAAATATTGAAATAATTTAATAGAAATTGGTCGATGACTCAAATAATAAATTAAATTTATCAATTGTAATTTGAAAGTTGGTAGGCAGTAATAAAAATAAATATTTATATTTTCAAATATTAGTTTTTTTTTAAAAGGAGAAACCCCGCCTACCACAGCTGACAAGGAGGACTTCCTCCCTCCAATCCCTCTCTAGTTGAAGTGAGGTGAAAACAATGATAGAGTGTTAAAGTAGTATGAGTGACATCTCTTGTAATTGAGTGAGTGAGTGGCATAAGTTATAACTATGAGAGTTTTTTAAATTCTTTTTTTTTTCTCTTGTATTAGAGTTTCTACCTTAAATCTATAAATAAGATGTCGAGGGCAAGGGCATATCCGACTCACGCCCTTCAAACCTCTTTTCCTCTCTTTTTGCCTCATGTGCTCATTGACTCTCTCATCTAATCTCTTCTTCTCTTATTTTTTTTTTCTTTCTTCTTCTCCTAAACACTAGTTTTTCTAAGCATGAAAACCTATAATCTAATATGGTACTAGAGCAAAGATTCTTGGATTTCAAACAAAGCTACTCCAAAAGTGTGCTAAGGAGGAATTTTTCAGTCATTGAAAGAAGTAAAGTACTGGGTTTTTTTAAAATTCTAGCATAGTTCTAAATAAGATAAGTGCCTTGTAGTCATTGCACTTCATTTTAATTCAACCAAAACCAAGTTCTAAACACTCAAAGTATGTTTTGATTTCATATATGCATGATATCTTGAAAATCATGCTCTTTTCTACCCATATTTGGCTGAATTCCCATTTTTTTTCTAGGCTACCCATTGCTCTATTATTTAGCCATTAAATTGATACAAAAAAAATCGGTCCTTAAAAATTTAAAACTCCTCTTTGTTGTTGGCTTCAATATCCTCTTAATGAATGTTAAGTTTATTTTTTAGATCAATGAAATCCTAAAGTAGGGTTTGAAGTTAATTGTAGAAGAAAATTATTTGTTAAGGCCAAGTTTCAATCTCATTCTAAAGCTCTGTTTTTCATGGGTTAATTATCAATATTTTCTGCACTGAATTAGCGTTTAATTTCTGGTATTGATTCACCTAAGTTCAAGTTCATTGTGTCATTTGCCTCTTACATAAATTCAGTTTTTTCATATAGTTGTTCATCATCTATGCAACCATACTTTGCGAATTGGTGTTGATTCTAGTTCTAAAATTGTGTGTTTACCTTGTTAATCTCTTAAGTTAATTACAAAACAAAGTATTTGTAATTGATCTAGCATAGCAAAAAAATTAAGCAATTCCTGTTCTTCCTCATCATATGCTGATTTCAACAAACATGATCCTTAAGAATCACTACGATTCCTCTCAAGGGTTTGAGTAACTTGTCTTAGTCTCAATCTATTAAACATTTTTTGATTACTAGGGACCTTGTTGGACATATAAAACCAGCCACCTATGCATGTTGATGAGCCTTCCTATCACAAGTGGTTGGGAAGATACCTTTGTTATCAATTGGCTAATAAATAACCTTGAAGAACCAATTGCAAACAATATTGTTCACTTGGAAACAACTAAGGAAATCTAGGATACATGTCTTGAATTATATTCTACTCCTAACAATATTCAAAAGTTTTATGATACAATTCATGAGATGTGCATGAAAAAGTATGGAGACAACCTTCATGAATATTTTGCCAGAGGTCTGCAACAAAAATGGAAGGTTGCCCAACCATATTCAACCGATATAGCAATCCAGGAAAGCAAAGAGAAGATCTGCTCTCAGCCATATGCCTTGCAAATCTAAAGCCTTATTTGATTGTTGCAAAGTCAAATGTACGTAGCTCTTTAGGTAGACCTTGTTTTAATGATGTATGTGGTTCCATTCATAGGATTCAAGTTAAGGGATCTCCAACTCAACAAAGAAAATTTAGTAAAGCTCTCCCCAAGCAAAGGGGAGTCACAACTATAGAAGAGGAAGAGGAAGAGGTGGCAAATCATGTGGGAGAGAAGAAGTGGTGATGAATCCACTTCTAACTCCCCAAATATTGGTTATGTTGGCCCAGGTGGTTTCTCAAGAGGGGGTGAATTGAGATTATAAATTATAATTTTAACTAAGCTAATCATTCAATAAGTTGTGGTAAAATTAAACGCATAAATCTCAATGTGAGTATAAAAACGATATAGATAAACACATTCAACACACAAGCACACACCATGGGGACACAATTTTTTTTGTTATAGATGTTCCCCTATTGGTAGTCTCCCCCTCCTCCTCTGAAGAACCTTTGCTTGGGAAATTTTCATTATATGCTCTAATAGCTGGAAATTACAAAGTGTTTTTAGCACTCATAAGCCATGTGCAATCCCAATTACACAAATTCCAATCTCCCAAGAGATTCAATTCAAAGGACTAGATTGTGACTCTACTCAAGCACTCCCCTTCTAAATTCCTGGTTCTAGAAACCAATTCCTCTAGCTTTCTAAGCACTAGAGAAATGAAATACAAAAGTAAAATAAAAACTTAAAATTTCTTCTTAATATGGGAGAAAACCCTTCTCCAAATGAGAACCAAGCTTCTAGATGTTTAATCATGAATGATTGTAGTGGAAGAGTTTGATAGATGTTAGAAGATATAGATAAGCTTGGGTGTCATTTATGTAATGTTTCCTATGATCTTTGTCTCTTATTCACTCATACCAGGGTGAAGGGGGAGGATTAGGACACAAATCCACAATCCTAAGTCTCTTCTCCTTCTCTCATTGACGTGCTCACTCCTCTCCCTTCTTCTCCTAGACGAGGTCTTCTTATCCTCTCTCTTCTCCTCTTCTCCCCTTCTCCTTCTACCTCCTCTCTTTCATCATCTTTAGTTGAAGACCTTAATGGTAGGGATAAAAGAATCCTTCACCAAACTTCTTGTATCTACACACCACAACAAAATGATGTGGTTAAAAGAAAGAATAGACACCTTTTTGTGGTTGTTCGAGCTCTTCTGCACCATATACATGTGCTTCACTTCTACTGACCACATGCCATCCTTACAACCTCTTTTCTCATTAACAAGTTTCCTTCCTCAGCACTTGGTAATGAGATACTATACACTCATCTCTTTCCTTTTGATGAGACGTTTTCCTTTCCTTTAAGAGTCTTTGGGTGTATTTTCTTTGTTTATGTTACATCCACACATACTACAAAATTGGATCCAAGGGCAATTAAATGTATCTTTTTGAGCTACTCTCATACTCATAAAGGATATGTGTGTTACAATCCTTCTCTCAAGAAGATGTTTATCTCTAGCAACGTAACATTCTTTGAAGAGCAGTCGTTTTATTCATCCACTCTAGCCCCACTTGGCTTCTCTATAAGTAATGATTTTCCTAAGCCTATTGTGTCATTCAATGACTCAACAGTTCATGGTCATGATGACATGTCTGTTTTGGCCCTTGAAACATTGGCTGACATTATACTTGTGGAGTCTCCAAACTCCTCTGAGGTAAGTTTTCCTTCTTCTCCTTGTATTTTTTGTCCTCCATTTGACACTTGACCAATCGTTCTTTGGAAAGAGCTTAGGTCATGCAGACGCCCATCTACCTCTCACCCCATCTCCTATTTTTTATTGACTCATCGGTTATCCTCATCTTGTTGTCAATTTCTTGCCTCCATTTCTTCTATTTCTATTCATCGGTCTTATCAAGAGGCCCTACAGTATCCAATATGGAAAATAGCAATGGATGAAGAGATGGCAACTCTCTATGAGAATCAGACTTGGTGACTTGTTACCCATCCATCCGATAAAAAGTCAATGGGTTGTAAATGGGTCTTCATTAAAACATAATTTGGATAGCTCTGTTGCCCGCCTTAAAGCCCAACTTGTGGCCAAAGGCTATAATCAGTGTTATGAGGTTGACTATGAGGAAACTTTTTCACTTGTCATGAAGCTCAACTCAGTACGTCTTTTATTATCTCTTGTTGCTAACTATCGATGGCCTATTTTTCAGCTTGATGTGAAGAATGTTTTTCTCAATTGCGATATTAGGTAGGAGATTTATATGTAGCAACCATGTGGATATGTGGTTGAGGAGGAGTTTCTATGTCGCTTACAAAAATCCTTATATCATCTAAAGCAATCTCTGCGGGCTTGGTTTGACAAGTTTACTCAAGCTATGCTTCGATTCGGGTTCACAAGGTGCTCTATGGACCATTATGTATTTGTCAAGCATACCAATAAAAGTGTGGTGCTACTTTTTGTGTATGTAGATGATATTATTTTGATAGGTAGTGCTACCGATAACATCAATCAAGTCAAACACAAGATACGCAATGAATTCAAGACTAAGCACTTGAGACACTTAAGTACCTCCTTGGTATTGAAGTTCTTTAGTCCATGCATGACATCTTTTTATCAAAAAGAAAATATGTGTTTGACTTACTCAAAGAAATAGGAATGATGGGATGTCTCTTTGTTGACACTCCTATGGATATAAATACAAAATTATGTATTGGTTCTGGAGAAGAAGTTGGTGTATACAAGTACCAAAGGCTAGTTGGGAAGCTAATTTATCTCACTATGACAAGACTGGATATTTCTTTTATTCATAACTTTGTTCCTTTCCAAAACAAGTTCAACCCCAGGGCTATCAAGTGTATTTTCTTGGGACACTCAAAAAATCAGAAAGGTTATGTGTATTATTCTCCTAGTCTCAGAAAGACATTTGTCTCTATTGATGTGTAATTTTTGAAGATCAGTCATATTTTTTTCACTAGCTCTCCTCCTAGGTTTACACCTTCTGCATGGATGCCCAAACCAGTTGTTTCATTAGATCACCACTTTCCGCATAATGGGGAGTCATTTTCGACATCATAGACTACTCTCTCTCCTCTGACCAACCACTTACTTGGGGAGTCTTTTGACGCTTTTGAGGTAAACTCTCCTTCATCTTCTCCTATTGTATTCAACACCATATGACACCAATCCAATTGCCCTTCATAAAGAACCTCAAACCATCACTATTAGACAACCATCTACCTCTCACTCATTGCTAACTATGGATGAGGAGATCAATGCCATGTATAAGAACCTTATTTGGGATTTGACCTCCCTTCCATTAACTAAGAAGGCAATGGGCTGCAAATAGGTGTTTACCCTCAAATATAACCCTGATGACACCATGGCCAAATATAAAGCTAGATTGGTTGCCAAAGGTTACACTCAGAATTATGGTACTGTTTATGATATAACTTTTTCTTCGGAAGCCAAGATGAATTTAGTACGAGTTCTTGTTTCTTTTAGCTACCAATTTTAAATGGGTTATCAATTAGTTGGATGTTAAAAATGTGTTTCTCAATGGTGATCTATGAGAGGAGGTCTATATAAGTTAATCACCAGGTTATGTAGTTGAAGGGGAGAACGTATGTCAACTAAATAAGATAATGTATGAGTTGAAACAATCCCCTAATGTTTGGTTTGATAAATTTACTATTGTGGTTATTCAATGTGGGTTCACATGATTTGAAAGTGATCACTTCATGTTTAAAAAAAAATTCACGACATTATTATTGTCGGGAGTCACACTACGGGTATTTAATAGGCCAAAAAGGATTTAAATAAAGAGTTTTAAACCAAAGACCTATTAAGTTGTGGAGCCTAATTAACACCTTACGCAGAGTTGGTCGCAAATCGACCTTCACAGTATGGTCGTTGTGGGGGTTGTAAGGGAACAGGAAGCCCCCATCCGATCCACGATATATTGAATGTTGTTTCATTAAGGGCAGTTTGGGAATTTTACTCTTGTATCACGGTTGCATTAATTTTCTCTTTATAATTGAAGGGCGCCGCTATTAGGGTTTGATCATCTTAATCTGAGGAGCATCTCGAGTTGCAGCCCGAGAGGTTAGAGAGAAACACTTGTAAGTGTGCAATTTCTCTTCTAAACTATTTCATCTTTATAGTGGATTATTGCAGCGACGAAAGACAGGACGTAGTCTCACTTTGAGGTGAACTTGTATAAATCTTGTTTTTTTTTTCGCGTTTGCTTTTCATTCCTTCTGAGATTATTATTATTGTTTTTGATAGTTTGGAATTAGGGCGTTTAATTCTTAACAAGACCTAGGACTACTCAAATATTTTATGGGTATAAAAGTTCTTCAATCCAATCATAGCATTGTCTTGTCTCGGAGGAAGTATGTCCTTGATCAATTAAAACAACTTGAATGCTTGGAAGTAAGCCCATTAATATACCAATAGAACCCAAGATTGAATTGTGTGTTGAATTTTGGGATACAATTGATGTTGGATGGTTCCAATGTTTGGTTGAAAAATTAATTTAGCTCACAGTCACAAGACCATACATATCATATTACGTAAGTGTTATTAGTCAATTTATGCACCAACCCCAGCAATCTCATTGGATGACATCCGAGAGAGTAATATAATATTTAAAGAAAAATCTTGGTCTAGGATTATTATATAAATGCCAAGAACATACTTATATCGAGGGTTTTACATATGCAAATTGGCCACTTCTCTTAATGATAGAAAATCAACTTTCGGTTATTGTACAATTGTGGGAGGTAATTTATTCACTTGAAGAAGTAAAAAATAAAATGTTGTGCTAGGTCAAGTGTCAAAGCAGAATGTAGGGTCATGGCTCATGCAATATGGTTTAAATTCTTGATGATAGGGGTCGAGTTTTAGACAATCGAGCTTATGCAACTACAATCGGGTTGCCATTCACATTGCAACCAGCTCAATTTTTTATGGAAGAACCAAGCACATTGAAAATAATTTTCATTCTTTTTAGTAAAAATTGCAAGCAGGTGTCATATCCATGCAATATGTTCTTCCCAAGAATCAGATAGCGGATATTTTCATGAAAGCTATCCCTACAAGTTCTCTCTCTACTAAATCTACCAAGTTGGGAATATTTGATGTTTTTGCACAAACTTGAAGGGGAGTGTTGAAGTAGTGTAAGTGGTATATCTTATAATTAAGTGAGTGAGTGACATAAGTTATAATTATTGGAGTTTCTCATGTATGGTTTCTACCCTAAATCTATAAATAAATGTTGAGAGGGAAGGCATATACAATTTGTGCCCTCCAAGCCTCTTTAGCCTCTCTAATCTAATATCTTTTTCTCGTTTTCTCTTCTTCTCCTAAACCCTAGTTCTTCTAAGCATGAAACCATAAAATCTAACATAGAGGTCCACCCCCACCTATACCATTACCTTCTGATCACACATTAAATTTAAATACTTATCCTTATGTAGAATTTATAACTTTACTTTGCATTTTAAAAAGAAATTTGGAATTACAATAAAAATTGACTACTAGATTGAAATAATTAAAGAAAAATAAAAGAAAACCAAGACTATTCCAAGTAAAATTTGAAAGGGCAAGACTGGTTATTATATATATAACTAATTGAAAAAAATCTTTAACATCCATCCATGGCTTGCTTAAAGAAAAAAATTTAAGCTGTCTAAAGTTTTCATTATTTGTATCATTTCCCATTATTTAATCTATGTTTTAATGTATACCATATTTATGTTTTTAAATTAATTTCGTAGTTTTTGTGGAGGAATTGCATCACCTATTTCTGATTTCGATGAAGTACTAAACTATCAATAGCCCATTGGGCGAGGCCACTCCAATCCTGGTCTAATGAGTTGGGATCAAACTTCAAAGACTATATCATATCTCATGGTATTGGTAATATATTTAGTTTTTAAGAGATTAAAGACAATTGTAATCAGGACTCCTATGCTAAACAACCCTCTCATTCTTTAACTTAGAAATATCCATTAAACGAAATAAAAATACCAGTTTCATTTTACAAGATGATTAGGTCATTCGGTAACATAAAGAGTAATAAAATACATTACACATTTTGAATAAATAAAATAATAGGATAAGTTTTAGTTAATAAGATAGGTAATAAAACAATCCTTATACATTTTCATTTTAGTCTAGACACCATAAATAAAATACCAATTTTGGGTATTTAATTTATTTCTCCTATTGGGCTAGTTCAGATTGTTTCTACTAGTTAGGTAGTCCAACCAACCTTTAATCAGTCAATAAGTCATATAGTAACTAAATTCTCTTTTATTCAATGCTTTTGTAAAGATATCACTTAGCAGCGATGACGAGTGAATACACCAAGTACAATTTTTTTTATTAAATATATTATCTCTGATAAAATGACAGTCCACCTCAACATAGTACTCTCATGGAATATGAGATTGCTTGTAATAAAAATAATGACATGATTATTATAGCTCATCTGCATTGGACCTATAACTGGAAATTGAAATTCCTCCATTAACAACGTCCGCCACATAAGCTCACAGGTTGTATAAGCTATTACTCTATATGTTACCTCAAAACTATATCAATTTCTACTTCTTATTTTTCTATATTACCAAAGTACCTCTAACAAAGTGCAAAATCCATTGGTAGATCGTTGAACTAACTTTGAACCAACCTAATTTCCCCATAAAAAAACATGTAATCTCAAGATTTTTACGAGATTCGTACAACAATCCCGTCCTTGGTGTGAACAATATTATGATGAACAACTCGTGGTGAATCCATAAACTAACTAATTACACTAACTACAAGAGAAATATTGTGGTGCATCACAATTATATACAATAACTTTACGACCAGTTGCTCATATTATGTTTTATCTTTTAGCATTAGACTATTTCGACAATACAAGTCATTGTAGTATCTAATAGTTTTGCTCCCAACAAATTAGTATCTTACAAAAGATTAGCAACATATTTTCGTTGTGACAAAGTATAGAGACCGATTTGAATTATTTGAATACTAAGAAAGTACCTCAAATCAAGTACACTAGGACTTGTACTTCAATTCCAGCTCTTTCTACCTCTTTTATCCTGTATTCTTTGTTTTGGCATTTTTTCCTTTTTCATTCCCCCTCCCTTCCCTCTTATCTCTCCTATCTATTTTGGCTTATATTGATTTCTTACCTAAAGTAGCAAGAATTCCTCTTGTTGTAAATCAGGTCGAATGCCACCCTGTCTGGCAACAATCACGCGCAAGTTCTGTCACTCCACAAACGAGGAGAGGGTAAAGGAAAACTTTGATGTATTTTGTTGGTCCATCTTTGAAGACTTGATGGGAAAGTTCGCAGAAATTGAACAGGCAAGTAGTTTTCTAGTTTCATTGCTTTTACTAACGATCTGTCATCAGATTGATTTAAGTCTTTGTGCGGTTAAAACTGTCCTGTATCAAAAGCGACAAAAAACTTGCACGTGAATATAGGAGACAAGGGTGATCTGTTAATTGAATCCATAACCGGATGATGTACTTCCAGCTTGCCTACTCTCCGAATGCAACTTGGTCTTTAGGGGGTGGTGAGAATGTGAAGGACTAAAAAACCTATTGAAAAACAAGAATTGGGGTATTTTGGTAATTTACCTTTTCGTTATTTATATTTCTTGATGTAATCATATTCTATATGTCAAACTGTATCTACAAACCAAATTTCATGTAAATGGGACACGTAGAATAGGAGATATAGATAATTAATGTTTTCACTTAAAGTAGGGGTACTATTGTAAATTGACCTCTCCTACTAAAATATAAATCTATAAATAGAAGTTGGAAGAAGTCCAACCACAAATTTTCAGTATTCTTTTCTCAATTTCTTTTCTCCAAGCTCTCTCCTTCTCATTCTCTCTGTTCAACCTTTCTTCTTCTTACGTTTTACTTGGCATCAAAATTGTAGATAACATCTAGGAAGGAGTTTTTTCTCCTCTTTGAAGCAAAAACCTATATAAAGAAATAACTTTTCGTAGGTTTTTGGTTATTGGTTATTAAAAATCCAATTTTTTCTCATTTTTCTCTGCCAAACCCTACGGTTACTAGTCCTATTGTTCTAAGAACATATTTTGATGTTCTAAATTGATCTGGAGGTGTGCGCCAAAATTCCAGAACTATAACTACTGACATCATCTTCACACTTGCTGACATCAACCTTGGTGTGGGTTCTAGTGCACTTTTTCTTTTGAATTTAATCCCCTAATTGGATTTTCTAGATTGTTTGATCTGCGAACATCTTATAATTGCCCCAATTTTTTTACGTGATGGGGCTCACTTGAGCAGGTTGATTTGGAATGTTTTTGAAAGGTTTATTTGATCTATTTATTTGATCTTCTATATATCTAATATGGTTGACTCTGGTGAGGTTAACACTCCAGCAAAGGGGTCATATAATCTTGATGGTAAAGATATTATCACTATCACCTCTGATAGGTTGAATGGTGGTAACTAACTTGGTCTAGATCTATTAGAATGTACTTGAAGAGCTGGAAAAAGTTAAAGTTTATTAGAGATGACCCTCCTATTCCTCAGGATGATGATTTGGAAGTTGAAGACAATCAAGTGATGATTTAGCTTCAACAACATGAAATCTAATATCAGGAGCCAAACTATGAACTTTGAAACAACCAAGGCTATGTGGCTGTCCTTGGAAGCTCTTAATGGACAAGAGAGCAAAAATTTTAGGGTTTATGAGTTATATACATAATTTTTTGGCATGAAAAGGAGTAACAGAACTGTTATAGACTACTATAGTTCTTTTTTGAGTATATGGCAGGCAATTAATGTAACAATAGAGTCAACTCCTTATGGCAATATTTCTAGATAGATTAGGTGCTGAATTTGACAACATAAAGGCACAAAAATTGGCCTAAAATGAAATACCCTACCTCTCTACTACCTTTAATAGGGTACAAAGAGTTGAAAAGACTATTGTGTCTAGAACTGGAAAATACACTAAAGCGTGGGCAAATGCTAGTACACATATAGGTACAACACCAGGGTCTGAAATTACAATCCCACATGGTGCACCAGATAAATTACAGAAATTGATCCAACAATAACAACATTTTTCATAGCAGCAACAACAGATTTCCCAAAATATGGCACAACTATCTATTCCCTCTGCATCCTTGGCACATACGATTCCTACTGCAGGTATGTTTTCACTTTCAGTGTTTTATTCCCCATTTTGGGTTCTTGACTCCAGTGCTACAAAACACATGTCAGGTATGTCTTCACTATTTTTTTATTTAAAAGAGTCTATTCTCATTAAGTATGTTAATCTTGATGATGAGTCAGTTTCACTAGTACATGCAGTGAGAAATGTTACCCCTACACCTTTTCTCTCACCTCAATCTGCACTATTACTTCAAAATTTCCTTTAAATCTATTGTCTGTTAATCAAGTGGCTAAGTCTATGAATTGTTCTCTCACCTTTTGCCCTACTTATTGTAGGTTTCAGAATCTTGTGACGAGGAAGATGATTGGTTCCGCTCAAGAGAGAGGGGGACTATACTATCTCGATGCAAAACTGATTCAAGTAGTTCCAGATGTTCCTTCTAGTATTACTTTCCAATGCGAGTCATGTCAACTAGGCAAGCACTACCGAAGCTCCTTTCCTATTTCATCTAATAAACTAGTAGACCTTTTGAACTTGTCCACTCATATGTCTAGGGTCATTGTCATGTGACTAGTCAGTTTGGTCATAGGTATTTTATTTTCTTTATTGATGATTTCAGTAGATATACTTGGATTTTCCTCATGCGAGAAAAATCTAAAGCTTTTGATATCTTTCAACTATTTTTTTGATAAAATAAAGAATTAGTTTGCAACTTCTATCTATATATTTTGCATTAAACAATGGTCTTGAGTTCATGAATCTTAAATTTGACTCTTTCTATCAGTCAAAAGGAATCATTCATCATACTTCTTGTGTGTATACTCCACAACAAAATGGAGTTTCTAAATGCAAGAACTGTCACTTACTTGAGGTAGCTCGTACTATACTAATTGACATGAATGTACTTAAGACTTATTGGGGTGATACTGTTCTTATTGCATGCTTTTTGATAAATAGAATGTCATCTTCTGTTCTTAATGGCAAGATCCCTATTCAAATTATTTTACCTACTGGACCTTTGTTTCCAGTGACACCTCAGGTCTTTGAGTGTGTATGCTTTGTACATGTTTTTTATCAGTCAAAGCATAAGTTGTTTCCACAGTATATCAAGTGTGTCTTTCTGGGGTTTTCTCGAACACAGAATGGCTACAAATGCTATCATTCATCTATGAGAAAAATATTTGTCTCTGTTGATGTTACCTTTTTTAGGATGTTTCCTTATTTGCATAGGTTCCACCTGCACCCTCTATACCTACTCCGGTTATTCCTCTTCTAGTTGATGAATGTGTTCCACCTTCATGAGACGCTCCTACTAAAAACCATTGTAGGTATACCAGTGCCGATAATAACCTTCTCATTCGGATACAGACCCCCTCCTCACATCCAACTATGACTCTTCATTGTCTCCTGATCTTGAGGTAAGTGATTTACACCTTCCTATTGCTCTTCAAAAAGGTGTTCGTAAAGATACTTGCCATCCTTTATCTCATTGTCTCATTCGATTCCTTGTCTAATAACTAACATAAGTTTGCTTTGCCCATCTCCACTTGCACTATTCCTTCTTTAGTGCAAGAGGCCTTTGTGCAACCTCATTAGAAGAAAGACTTGGGAGTTATGTAACTTACATCCAGGTGTTGTTATAGTTGGATGTTGATGAGTTATACTATTAAATATAACTCAGATGGATCAGTTGAACGGTATAAGACTCGTCTTGTTGCTAAAGGGTATACACAAACATTTGGGGTAGATATTTTTGAGACTTTTTCTCCAGTTGCTCGTCTCTATTTCAGTTGTTCGTTTACTTATTTTTTTTGTAGTCCATCATAGCTAGTCTCTATTTCAGTTAGATCTTAAAAATGCCTTCTAATATGGTGACCTTGAGGAAGAAGTTCATATGGATCAACCTCCAGGGTATGTTGCTCAAGGGGAGACACATAAAGTATGTCGACTAAAGAAGACCCTTTATGGCTTAAAACTGAGTCCACGAGCTTAGTTTAAAAAATTTAGCCAAGTGGTTATATCCATGGGATTTCGTAGAAGCCATTGTGACCACTCATTATTTATTGTGAAACAATCATATAGAATTATTATCTTAATGATATATGTAGATGATATCATTCTATTTGGGAGTGACGAATCATGTATTGAAACAATTAAATCTTAGTTGGCGAATCACTTTCAGATTAAGAATCCAAGTCAGTTGAAATATTTTTTAGGTATCGAGGTTACAAGAAGCAAAAAAGGAACAACACCAACTCAGAGGAAATATGTTACTGATATGCTTTAAGAATATGATCTTCTGGGAGCTAAACCTGTGGATACACCTAAGGAAGTAGGACTTGATCTTCATGATGATCAAAGTCCAGAACTAAAAGATAAAACAATGTATCGAAGGCTACTCGACAAACTCATCTATTCTACGGTTACTAGACTAGATATTTCATTTGTAGTGAGTGTAGATAGCTAGTTCATGGAGCATCGACGTAAAATTCACCAAGAGGTTGAACAAAGAATTTTGAGATATCTAAAGGGAGCACCAGGAAAAGGTCTCTTTTTCAAACCTAATAATCACTTGAGGATTGAAGCTTTCTCTGATGTTGATTATGCAGGCTCTAAACTTGACAGGAAACCAACCACTGGATACTGTGTATTATTGGGAGGAAATTTAGTCAGTTGGAAAAGTAAAAAATAAAATGTTGTTGCTCGGTCCAACGCAGAAGCGGAATATGGAACAATGGCCTACACTGTCAGTGAGCTAATATAGATAAAATATGTTGTCTATGAGTTTGGCCTGGATCAGTAGGATCCTATGACTATGTAATGTGATAACTAAACAACAATCTTTATTACAAATAATCTAGTATTTCATGAAAGAACAAAACATATGAGGTAGATTGTCACTTCATTTGAGATGCAGTAATGAGGAAAGAATTAACTACTTTGTATGTTCGGTCTAGTGATCAACTTAGCGATATCCTGACTAAAACATTAAGAAAGAGTGAATTCTTGAATTTTTGCAGCAAGCTGAGATTATTCGACATATACTCTCTAGCTTGAGGGAAAGTGCTAAAAAACAAGAATATGATCATTTTACCTTATCATTATTTATATTTCTTGATATAATCATATTCTACACGTCAAACTATGTCTACAGACCAAATTTCAGGTAAAAGGGGACACATATAATAGGATATATAGAGAATTACATTTCTCAATTAAAGTAGGGGCAATATTATAAATTGTTAACGAATAGTCTTACATGGATTAGTGAGAATAAATATATTGAGTTTATTAGTTGGAAAAAAGATTTCTTAAAAATGGTTAGTCATTTTAGAATAAGCCTTGGACCCAACTTCACATGGTATCAGAGCAGGTACTTATATGTGGGCCTCTACCCAAATTATCCACATGTAAGAGCCCAGAGGGCAAGGGGGAGTGTTAAGGAATAGTCCTACATGGATTAGTGAGAATAAATATGTTGAGTTTATTAGTTAGAAAATAGGTTTCCTAAGATGACTAGTCATTTTGGGATAAGCCTTGGACTCAACTTCACAATGTTGAATTTATGGAAAAGAGAAAAACTTCATTGACTTGATGTAATCAAAATACATAAACTCCTATTTATAATAGAAGAAAATAGTAGAATCCAATTATAATTAAACTACCCTTGTCCCAATTACATCCAAACTCTAACACTTAAAATATAAATCCTAACATAATTAAGTAACTCAACATAAATAGAAGATTAATATAATTAAAACACCTTTAAACTGAAACTCTTCTGTGAAACCTCGTTCCATAATAATTTTGGTTCTATAAGACTTCTTATTATAAGAGAGTCAAAATTAACCCCACCTATTCAACTTTAAATCTATAAATAGAAATCTCTTCTCGAAGCTATCCCCTTCTGTCACTAACTTCACATGGTGGGTCATACGGTCTAAAGGAAATGTTGATTACTAACTTCTACCCGGAATCGTGCCACGTATTGCCAGAGCATTTAATGAGGATGGTAGTCAAGGACAGTTTTGTGTCCATGACACTCTTAGTCCTTGCAAGAGCGTTAAAGAACCCGGCCTAATTGGTGGATTGCACGGTGGGTTTCATTGCAGTACAATGCCACCAGCCTGAGATTGAAAATAAGATGCTTTTTTTAGTGGAATATGCTACTTTGGAAGTTGCAGATTCACGGGGGTTTCCCTCCAAAAAATAATCAATTAGACTTATCTAATAATTAGATTTGAATTAATTTTTTATTATATTTATTCATTATTCCATACGTGTTAAAAGTTCATTCAGATATTCTAATAATTAAATATAAATATAATATTATTTTAAACATAAGGGTTTACATTGGGTTCACTCACGTCTTTTACAGAGTTGTAATGTTTTAGGGGGCAAATATACGAAGCTTATGAGAAGCCCAGATGGGCACTTACCGTTTAGGTTAGCGGTTACGTTTGGTGCGTTTACCTGCTTCTCACTTTAAAAGGTCTTTTTTTTCCTTGTCAAGGTTGCAGGAAGATTAAATCTTCTGGTAACTTAGGCGGCGCCAGCTACGCCATTGACGTTCCTTGTTCCACAACTCGGTTACAACTTAAAATACAGAAACGAAAAAGCCACTCTCGCGCAAGTTCTCTTATTTTTCCCTTTGGTTGGCTGAATCGGTCGCGCTGTCGACGGGCGAGGCAGAGGCCCAGGGAGTCTTCATCTTCTCTCATGGATCCGACTAGAGCTTTTGTCAAGGACGTCAAACGCGTCATCATTAAGGTATTTCTGCGTAGCTCTCTCGACTAAGATTGTTTGCTGCTCGACTAAGATTATTTGCTGCTAAGATTGTGTGACTTTCACTTATGGAAATTTTAGTGTGCTGGAATTGTCTGAGGTTCTCTTCATTATTGTAGGAGTGATAGTAGTAGCATTGCGACATTTTTCTACGGTGTTTTCCTTATCCATTCTCAGTAATAGCAAAGTTCTGTGTGTTGTTCTTTTTAATTGCATGCTCCCGATTTATTGTTACTTATAATGTGTATCTAAATTGTCAGATTTATGTAGCTGTGTCAACAGTGTAGCTTTTGTCTGTGAATACAGAAAAAGTGTCTCGACTTTTACGTTCGACGTATTAATGTAGCCTTTCTTCTACTTGATGTTTTATCTGTTTGTAGCAAATTAATGCTAAAGATTGTTTCAAGTTGTGATCTCGCACGTCTGTAAGTGTTTTAGCCAATTGCATGTCAAAAGTGCGATTTTTTGCCCTGTTTTAATTGATTGTCCCAAGGTTCGACTTTTAGTTGATCAATTTGGCCTTGGATATGTGTATGTAAACTTTCTTGGTTCGTCCTTCGAGCTCCTGCTAATGTCATTTCTTGAACTGTAAAGGTTGGAACAGCGGTTGTAACAAGAGCAGATGGGAGACTAGCCCTCGGCAGAATTGGAGCACTCTGTGAGCAGGTATGGTGTACATTTTAACCCACTTTACTACTTTAAGCTGTTTTAAAAGGATAATCTCTACTTTGTTACAAATTTTGGCTGCATGGTCTGGTTCTTACATCCTCTTGCACTCGATGCAACTTTTGTAGGTTAAAGAATTGAATTCTCAAGGCTTTGAGGTTATCTTGGTTACATCGGGTGCTGTTGGTGCTGGCCGTCAACGGCTTCGATATCGCAGATTAGTTAATAGCAGGTTCTTTTGTTGTTTTACTTTTTCTTGCTTCTGTTTTTTAAGATTTCATATATTAACTACTTTTTTTTTTTTCCATTGGAGATAATATTTCTTGACCCCTTATTGCAATTCAATAAATATTACAATTATATGGTGTATGAAATTGTCAGCTGTGATGTCTTATGTGGTGCAGAGATAAGGTATCACAAGCTGAGGAATTTACTGTGTTTTATAAAAAGTTGCAACTGGGCTCAGTTCAACGTCACTGAGTGATATGTTTAAGTATTAACAGGATACTATTAGGAGCTCAAGGGTGTTATTGAACATCATCTTGCAGTAGAGTGAACAATTTGATTTTTGAATTGTCCGTTCGTGCTTTTAAAAATAACACGTTATTACTTTATACTCTGACATCTATGCTATAATTTGTTGAAGGAAGTGCTACTGATTATCAAATGATGGTAGAGGTTCTCTTGTTTGAATGGTTTCCATTGCTTCTTGTATTTTGTAGCTTTGCTGATCTCCAAAAACCACAGCTTGAGCTAGATGGAAAAGCCTGTGCTGCAGTTGGACAGAGTGGTCTCATGGCTTTATATGATGCATTGTTTAGTCAGGTGAGACTTGTTTCCTTTTATTTCATGATTACACACTTTACTTTTTAATCTTGACTTCTGACCTATTCTTTTTTGACACTGTTTATGGGACTCTTATGTTCGGCTATGCAGTTGGATGTGACTTCGTCTCAGCTTCTTGTGACTGATAAGGACTTTCATAATCCAGACTTCAGGAAGCAGCTGTCTGAAACTGTGCAGTCACTATTAGCTTTGAGGGTTGTCCCCGTCTTCAATGAAAACGATGCAATTAGTACCAGGAAAGCTCCATATGAGGTATTTTTCATGGCAACATCTTTCATTCTTTTGCAGTTGAGTCTATCAAGCTACTTTCGGTTGACTTATGTGGAAAATAATGTTATGTGTAGGATTCTTCTGGGATTTTCTGGGATAATGATAGTCTGGCAGCTTTATTGGCTTTGGAGTTAAAAGCTGATCTTCTTGTCTTGATGAGTGATGTGGAAGGTTTATATAGTGGTCCTCCAGGTGAACCACATTCAAGGCTTATCCGTACATACGTTAAAGAGAAACATCAAGGAGAGATTACATTTGGTGACAAATCCAGGGTGGGAAGAGGGGGTATGACTGCTAAAGTGAAAGCTGCTGTTTATGCAGCTGATGCAGGTACCCCTGTGGTTATTGCCAGGTACTCAATCTTTTTTTATTTTCATGATAATGAAGGGTACAGATTTTTCAAGGGACAAATTCATGGTTGGACTTCATGGTTAACACTTCTTTTCTCTCTTGAAGTGGTTATGCAACTGATAGTATCATAAAGGTGCTTCAAGGAGAACGAGTTGGTACTCTTTTCCATCATGATGCACGTATGTGGATTCCTCTTAAGGAAATAGGTGCACGTGAAATGGCACTTGCTGCAAGAGATTGTTCTAGACGGATTCAGGTAGCAACTTTTGACAACTCCTCTTCCTTCTCTTTGCTACTTGTGCATTTTTAGGTTTTATATGGTAGTTCCTATAAGTGACAGGGTATTGTACGTTGTAGGGTCTTTCTTCACGAGAACGTAGGAAAATTCTGTTGGACATAGCAGATGCCTTGGAATCGAATGAGAGCGTGATCAAAGCTGAAAATGAAGCCGATGTTGCTTCTGCTGAACATTGTGGATATGAAAAATCTTTAGTATCTCGATTGATGCTGAAGCCAGGGAAGGCAAGTTACTCTCTTTCTTGTTGATGTGTAAATTTATATAGTTCTTTGTGTACTCTTTAGATATATTGACTGTTGTTTCATTAAGGGTAGTTTGGGGATTTCACATTTACATTTTGGTTGCCCTAATTTTCTCTTAGCATTTGGGGGCGCATTTATTAGGGTGATTGATGATCATGAATTTGCTGAGAGAGGTTAGAGAAAAACACAAGAGTTTGAGTGTGTGCAATTTCTCTTGTAAACTTCTTCTTCATTCTAATGAATTATTGTATCGGCGGAAGAACAAGACCTAATCTTACCTTGAGGTGAACCTGTATAAATATTGTGTGTTCGTGTTTGATTATTTCTTCTTTTGCAATTATTATTGTTTTCGATAGTATTGAATTAGGGTGTCTAATTCCTAATACTTTGGTCCTAGTTTTCCATTTGGCTTTTGTTTTTCAAATTGTAGTTTACTCATTTTTTAAAAATATTTTATGATTTTATTATTTTTAATCATTTTCTCGAAATGACGGAAATTTTTATTAAGGAAACAGAAGGCCACATCCTACAACAAAGAGCACCTCAAGGCCCAGCAAACACAAGAGAACAACAAAACAGAAAAATGCAGTAAAACAACACTATCTAACTACGCAACAATGTGAGGCTGAAGGTAGCTCAGCTTAGCAAACCGTCCACTGGAGAATTTGCAGATCTGAGAATGTGGGACTACTCAATTGACATAGATACAGGAAGGTCCTCTATTTCGAGGAACTTCAGTTGAATCTCCATCCATGATGCCCCTCTTCTTTAGCCCAAGAGATAACCGTTTTGGTGTCCCTGTTAACGATAAGAGGGATAGAGAATTGCTTTTTATAAATTGACATGCTGTGAAAAAGACTAAAACCTTCTGCAAATGTCAAATCAGAGAGTCCAAGAGGCCCCTTATATGACAAGAGAGTATGGCCATTGTAATCATGAACAACCCCCCAAAATCCAGACTGTGGTAGGTTCCCAAGTGAGGTCCTATTGAAATTAAGCTTCAAAGCACAGGCATGAGGGGGGTATACAATTCTAACATTTTTTCCCGCTTCTGTTGACCACTAAAAGCAATCACTTTCTAGTTTTGACGAATATAGGCACCCGACTTGTCATTAAACTCATCAATGAGCTCGTCCATTATGGGGTTAAGTACATAGCTTTCTCAATAACCCCACCAATGGAGCAGCCAGCAGCAGAGAACATTCAGTTGTTCTTCTCAAGGCAAGGACAACCAAGGAACTGCAGCAAGTGTGATTCGCCAAATGAGGATTCCCCTTCTTGGGAGGCCAAGTGATAAGCTCCCTGTGATCAGCTCTGCAGGTGTAGTAGGCACACAGAACTGGATCTCATATCTGTGTGAGGAGGCTCAAACTTCATTAGGAAAGGAGCAGTAAAGAAGAGAATGGTCGATAGATTCATCAACCTGGTTGAAGAATCTGCAGTTAGATCACATGTCAAAATTCTGCCTTTCATCAAGTTCCAGATAAAGATTTTGACTATTGGATGGCAATCAGCTTCCACGCATTGGCAAGCAAAGTGGGTTCCTTTGCTAGAGGTTGGTAACCAGATTGGACAGTATAAGTCCCAGATCTTTCAGCAGTCCTAAGGAGCCTGTCATCCCCTCTTCCTTTCATATAAAAAACTATTTAATCCTTCCAGCAACTGATCTCCTTGCTCCGATTCACGGTCAAATAGAGGTCTTCTCAAGTTCGGGTTCCATCCACCCCCCTCCTTAGGGACAAAGACTTGATAGTGCTAGGGGGATCCCAGCAAGTCTATAGATGTCTAGAAACTCAGTAGCAACAGTTTGGTCCCTAGCCACTTATCAGAGCAGAACAAAACCCCTGCTCCTGACCTGATACTGAATCTGGAGTGCCTGAAAATGATGTTAATGCTTTTGCTGGTGCTTTTCCAGAGGCCTGAAGTGATGGATGGTCTGATTTCTGGCGAAAGAATTACCTCAACTGAGATCGGATGTTTAGAGTGCATTATTTGTCTCCATAAGCTGGTTCTTTCAGCCCCGAATCTCCCATTTGACAAGAAAAGCAAGATTAAGGTTGTGGATCTTCCTGATGTCGAGACCCCTGAGAGCAAAAATCGTTGCATTTGATGAGATGGCGGTGGAAATTTTCATTGGTTCTATTCCACAGAAAGTGCCTGCCCAATTGCTTCAATTTTGAGTTCCACGCTTGCAGGGCAGTGCAGCAGAGAGAGCAAATAGTGTAAGGCAAGTAGCATGGGATAAGTATTTACCTTTCCAAGAAGAAAGCCTCCTTTCAAGCTTCTTGATGACTGGCACCCAAAGGGAGCGATTAATTCTACCATCGAATAGAAGCATTCCCCGGTAGTGGAAGGGGAGGCTATTGATTGAGCAGCCTAGAAGATCGGCAATGCCATGAACAGATACAAGTGCCATATTTTTTTTTTTTTGAAAAAAGATGTATATATTAACAAAAGAACAAAGAATTGCAGAGGGATGAGGAGCAATTCCCTAACAACAAGAGATTGTAAGGAAGCTCCTGCTTTGGCAAGCACATCTGCCACCGAGTTAACAGATCTCAGAATGTGAGACCAAATACAAGAAAATTAAGAAGAAATTTCAAGGATTTCCCGCAAAGAATCCATAGTTTTCCTCCTATTAACTTTATGATCCTATAGAAGCTCATGTAAAGTCAGAAGTGCCTTTGGGTTGAGGAGATGCTCCATGGTTCCATCACAAAAACAGATTGTCATGTGCTAATTCTAAAATGGGGATATCTAGAGAGTAATTGCTAGGATTGGCAGATAGTCAGTCTTTGCTCTGGGCACCTCTCAAAAATCTTATTTATAGTTTCTCTCACGAGGTTGAAGAGGAGGGGAGAGATGGGATCCCCTTCGCGCAAACCTTTGGAAGCTTTAAGTAACCGTTGGCAGTCCCATTAAACAGAATTGAGAACTTTGCAGAGGACACACAACTGTTAATCCATAGGCTCCAATTTGAGTCAAAACCCATTTTCTCCATGACATTATCTATAAAGGCCCTGTTCACCTGGTCAGAGGCCTTCTCTAGATCTAGCTTGAGGATGATTTCAGGATCTGGTTTCTTGAAATAGAAGTGGATTACCTCATGAGCCAAGAGGATGGAATCTAGGAATTGGCTATGTTTGATAAAGACACTTTGATGAGCACCAATCAGCTGACCAATAACTTTTCTTTGTATGTTTGCAAGCACCCTCAGAATCAAATTGTAAGCACTTGAGAGAAAATTGATAGGTCTGATTCAGAGGCCTGGACCGTTTAGAAACTGTTGGAATTAAACAATAAAGGATCCCCAATTGCTTTACATTTGATGCCAAACCTGCGAAAGTCATCAACCATTTGATTATGTCATTCTTGAGGAGGTCCCATTTTGTTCTAGCAGATTGAGAGGGTAGATCTTTTGAGCAAGATCACATTCACCTGATAATCTCCAATTTGTTTTGATGATCAGTCTTTTAGCCTCTTGTGAGCTTAAATTTGAGCAAGAAAGTTTTCAGTGGCGGGCCATCGTTTGGAAGGCTCGTCCATTCAGTCTTGACCCATTCAGGGAAGTCTTTGTCCTACATCCAAGAAACCTCAAATCCGAATGGACTGGGGCCTCATATAACTCCACAATCTAAGAAAATTGGGTAATGGTCCAACTTTGTTTTGGGAAGAATTCTGCAGCTTGGATTAGGAAAGATTGTGAACTATTCCGGGTTCACCAATTACTTCTCCAGCTTGGAGAGGATAGAAGGATTTTGATTGTTCATCCAGGTGAACTGGCCCCTTATAGTTGGAATTTGATACAAACAATAGTTATTAATAAAGGCTTCAAACTTTCGCATACCAATAGTGATTGAGCTCGACCATGGTATTTTTTATGATAGTGATAAATTGATTTAATGTCCCCATCGAAAAGCCAAGTTGTGTCTCTTAAAGTTCACATAAATTTCAAATCCCCCCTTTACAATCTCTAGAGCCTTCAAAATGTTCTTATCCCAAATTAGTACCCCCTACAAATCCAACCACATTAATTGATTCCCAATCCCAGAATTGGTCCCAAATCATGTTATGAATGATAGTCGCACAATAATTGTTCATCTTGGACTCTTGAAAGACGATAATATGAGGCCTTGAATGCCGAATGGCATCTCAGATGATGGCCCTCCTGGCGTAAGAGTCTAACCCTTTAACATTCCAAGACTTTCATTGATTTTCAATTTCTTTTCTTTGAATAGTACCTTGGTCCTCTTGAGTACCAAGCAGCTTCATGACCTTTTTCACTTCCTCAATACTTACTTTGAATTCATCAACAAACTCTATAACCTTTCTCCAAAGGACCCATTCTACTTCTTTTTGAATTAGTTGAATCGCGTGAGTAGGAGTAACCGTAATGGCTTCCTAGTTAGTGAATGTGGGTTTGTTTTGTAGTTGAGTCCCACCAACTGTCCTTGAAACATCCCTTGCTCACGAATCTGAGAGTGGGGCTATTGCTTGCGATGGAAAGAGATTGCATCTCATCAAGAATGGAATGAAGTCATCCGAAGGTGGATGTCATCGAGTTTGGGTTGGAATAAGATTGATGGGAGGGCCTTTGGCGGGAATAGGTTGGTTGACGACCGTTCTCCCCTTTCTTCTTCTTGATGCTGCTGAATCGGAATTTCTAGAGTTTTGTTTTGATACTCTTCTCGTTAGGGCTGTTTCACACTACATCGATTATCTGTTTCGTCCTTTGGATATGTAATCCTTCTTCAAATTTCATTGTTTTTTTAACACATAATGTGCCTCTCAGTGGGCCTGCTACCATTGCGTGACATGTATTAAATTTCCCCTATGATCTACATGGTCTTTGTTGTCCCCATCGATGAGGGTTGGGTGCACCCAGAGGATCATGCTCCATCTGCTGCCACATGTGCCAAATTTCGTCTCTCAGGGGATGGTTGAGCCCAATAGCTTTTGAAATTCAAAATTCTGTGGTGTCATCTATCTCATTGTCAGTCTAGAAATTTCATTGCATCCTGCCATCTCGATATTTGTTAGAGATGAATTGTCTGTCCTATATCAAGCAATGAGTCATTGTAGCTGGGTAGACTCGGTCAGCCAGCTTAGAAGCCATGGGTATTGGGTTTCTGCAGGCCGTAGGCTGCATAAAACCGGTTTCTAGAGCTCCCATGGGTCCAGTTTTTGGTCACATGAACGTTGTAGAATGTGCCACTGAGTTCAATGTTCAACACCTTTCCATGAATGATTCATTGGCTATCAGCTTAATCTTCTCGATCTAGTTTTCTTGCTTCTATTGAATTGTCTTCCAAATTTACAAAAATTTCCACTGTGTTTGCAATTGCTGCTAGTGTCAGAGCGTCAAAGTTCCATCTAGAGGTCCTAAACACAGAACCAATCCGCCTGCAAGCCTCTGTCTGCTCTTTCCTAGGTATGAATGTCATGAACAGGTTTTGCCAAGGCTAGTGGTTTCATTATCAAGGTTTGTTGCTTTTGCTTGTATAGACTGCACAATGAAGAGGAACAATAGCAGCCCCAAAAATGCGACTATAGACTCCTCATCCAGATTCTATTGTTTTCTTTTGCTCAGATTCTATTGCTTTTCTGCCCAGATTTCTAGGCTCTTGGGATCCTAGCTATCCTTGTTCTTTTGCTAATCAACCCTCTTCCCGTATGCTGTCTCATGTTTGCACCGAGGTTGGATTTACAACTACAATGTGTTCCTGCCCATGCTGATAGTTCGATCTGTCCCGGCCAGGGAAGTCCAAACTTCATGCGCCCCCTCTGCAACCTCAATGGAGGATTACTGGTACAACTCTACAGACAGTGGTGAGGGCAGCAGGAATGTTTCCGGTTCAGCTGTGTCTCTGCACGTTTCAAAATTTTCATGACTTCTATAGATTTGTGACAAAATGTTGAGGCATTTGTTCCAGTTCAAGCCAACTCAATCTCTTACTGGGATGATGATATTGGCGATTCTTCTATCATCTCTAGTTTCATTAAGCTTATATACGTCTATCCCCACCTTTTTTGTGGCTTGAATCAGTATATCGATTGTCCTGACCAAATCTCCATTTTGACTTTTTGTGGCACTGCTTTTTCAAATTGCTTGATGCTTCTCTTTAGAGCAATAAAGGGGATGCGTCAGAAACAGTGATAGTGAATGGATTTGATGGAAATTTTTGTGACATTCATCGGTCCTATAGAAACAACAGCAATGAAGGGCTTCCTTTTCTTATTTTGGAACCTGCATGTTGGGTATTTCCATCCATTGTGAATCTTGAGTGCCTGACCTCCTAGCCTTTGCCATCCTCCTGCGATTCAGACAGATCTCACCATCACCACATCTCTCTTTTTGTTTTCAGTCTCCATGGCGTAATCCAATGATTTGATCCTCAGTGTCCCTTCGAACAATCATTTCGGTGTCTCTCAGCTGATCGTCACTTCTTGCCTCTCTCGGTTTCGCTCTTGCCTTCTTAACAGTACTCCCTTCTATATTTAGTTTTTAATCATTGCTATAGAAACTGGGACCACCCATTGAAGTGTTGGCCTGATTGGTTCTTTTTAATTTGTTTCAATTGGCTGTTGTATCTGTGTGTAGCCCTATTGATCATTTATGTAATGTAATATTACTTATTGAAAATATAAAATTTCATGTATCATTTTACAAATCTAATTCTGAATGAGTACGAATTCAAACAAAAAAAAAAAAAAAAAGGAAGAATAGCCAATGTGCTATGGTAGAATGTGTGAGTTATTAGGGGAAAATCACTATCCAATTATTAAACATGTTAAAATATGTCTATAGTTATAAATATAATGTCATACTGAGTTTAATGGGTAGCTAGACTTGGTTGCATCACAAAGCCATGCTTAAGCCATGCTTAGTATGTATTAAAATGCTGCTCCTAATATGCTTTCTTCTAGGTATCTAGGGGTTACTCTCTTTTGTTTCTGTCTTTTTGAGAAGGAAAATTTCTCATACTTCTGAATTTTATTTATTTTATGACCCTAGATCCAGGTCATCACATGTAAGTTTGTTGGAGAAAGAAAGAGAGGAAAAGAGAGGAAGAGAGAAGAAAGGGGAGGCACGTCAAGAGAGGGAAGAGGTTTTTGGAGGAAGCATGTTGAGAGAGAGAAAGAGGGGAAAACTTAGAAGGAGAATTGGTTTGCCCAAGCATACCCACATCTAATTTACCTCCTTTAAATACAGGATGTCATAGAGTTTGAATAGGAAAAGGAAACTAATCCTAAGTTAACTCAGACACCCTAAATTAACTTTTCTGTCAATCTAACTAGTAAAAATTGAAACTCCTAAACTAACTTAGATGGCAAGTCTCTCATATTTACACTTTGCCCTCTTACACCCTTTTTTACACTTGTTTCCTTGTAATTAACCACCTTTTACAACCGAGTACTAACAATTTGTTGTTGTAATTTTATTTGCAGATATCCAGTCTGTCCAAATCAATCCGCATACTTGCAGAAATGGAAGATCCCATTGGACAAGTTCTGAAGAAAACCGAGGTGAAAATAGTGAGACCGTGCTATTTTACCTCTGCATGAACTTTCAATTATTTACATCCATGAATTGAAATGTGTCCAGTGATGGAGCTCTAATTGAATATATCATGCAGCATGAAGCATGTTGTTTAAAGCTTCTGAGTACATCTAGATTCTTGACCTTGTATCCTGTTGCCCAATCTTATGGTTTTAGTTGAATTCTGACTTTCAGCTTGCTGATGGGCTCATCTTGGAGAAGACATCTTGTCCCCTTGGTGTCCTGTTGATTGTTTTTGAGTCTCGGCCAGATGCACTAGTTCAGGTAAATTGATGAAAATGAACGTTTTTTTGTGACATGCCCTTGTAAAATAATGACTGATTGTGTAGAAAGTGATAGTTGAGAAGAGAGAGAGAGAGAGAGAGAGAGAAAAAAGAGGGAATTGGAAGCACTAGAGGAGAGAAAAGAATGCGATAGATGAAGCACTTGATGGGGGACAGGAATTGATCCCCTTTTCCCTTATATATTCACTTAAGTGAAAAAGAGACTCAGTTAAATAAATGTTCCTCTATACTTAAACTCTTATAACTCTCTAAGTACATCTCAGAACTAAATAAAAATTGGACCATAGAACTCTTATATGAAGGCAAGCTTACTGCTATCCTAAGAGGAACAATATGACAAGAATAAAATGACCAAAATAACCTTCTATAATTATTTTAGCATTCCTCTTATATATTCACTTAAGTGAAAAAGAGACTAAGTTAAATTAATGTTCCTCTATACTTAAAACTCTTATAACTCCCTAAATACATCTCAGAACTAAATAAAAATTGGACCATAGAACTCTTATATGAAGGCAAGCTTACTGCTATCCTAAGAGGAACAATATGACAAGAATAAAATGACCAAAATAACCTTCTATATTTATTTTATCATTCCTCCACAAGTTGGAGCATATATATATAAAAAAACTGTAGTTTGTTACAAAAATTCCCAAATTCTTACTTACCTAAGGGTTTAATGAAAATATCGCCAAGCTGGTTTGCATATCTAATGTACGGAATGACCACAACACCACTCATTATGGCGCATCAAGAATGAAATGATAGTCTACTTCAACATGCTTCTTTTATTCTTGAAATACTGGATTAATAATGAAAATGGCTTCTTGAGTATCATCACCATTCCAACTTCTTTGGGAGGTTTAACTCTTGCAAAACTGATCCAACTCATAAGAGTTCACTGATTGTGTAAGTTCTTGCTCGGTATTCTGTTTTAAGACTCGATTGAGCCACTATATTTTGCTTCTTGCTCTTCCAGTTAATTAAATTCCCTCCAACAAAAACACAAAAACCAGTGGTAAACTTTTTGGCCAACTTAGATCCTACATAGTCAACTTCGCTGTATCCCTCAATCTGCAAATGAGCATGTGCCTCATACATTAAACTTTTACCGAATGCTCCCTTCAAATATTGAAAATATTGCAATATTTTGTGTAGCCTTAGGATGGATCTTCCTTGGGTGCTTCATGAATTGACTTACTTCCCTTACAACAAATGAGATGTCAAGCTATATAAGAGTGGCATAAATCAACATGCCTATTAGCATCGTATACTTGGCCTTATCTTTAAGTTTAACACTATCGTCTTTATGAGGATGGTGGTTGAGTTCCAAGGGTGTCTCAAAAGGCTTTACTCCCTAACAATCCGTACTCTTGTAGCATATTTGTAACATACTTCTTTGAGTCAAAACAATCCCTTCTTGCTACAGTTCCAAGAAAATACTAAGAGGGAATCCCTTTTTGCTATATGTATCAACACCCTTTGTATCGCTTTTGGAAAACACTGTGTCATCCACTTACACTATTACCACTACAACTTCAAAATACCTCTTCAACGCAGATAACGAATGATCACAATGATTTCTGGTAAAATAAATGACATAAGCACTCTGTTGAACTTGTCAACCCACACTTTGGGGCTCTTCTTGAGGCTAGAAATGGCCTTGTTCACTCTACACATGAGTGAACAATCTCCTCTTGTGCAACATACCCAAGAGGTTGTTCCATATAGACCTCTTCTTTGATAGCATCCATACAAGAAGACATTTTTTAGTGTCTAATTAAAACAAAGGCTAACTTTTAGTTACAACTTGATCAGGTCTCATTTCTGTGTGAATGTATATCTTTGAATTTGTTATTAACAATATTGAACTCTGTATTTTTCTGCTCTTCCGACCGTTTAGCAATGTTGGCTGTTGTTTAGATAGCATCTTTAGCAGTTCGGAGTGGGAATGGACTTCTCCTGAAAGGAGGGAAGGAAGCAACTCGGTCTAATAAAATTTTGCATAAGGTTTGTATATTGATGTTATTTGTGGGATTGGTGAACTTTTAATAGTATGATATTCCTGCCTAGTTTTCAATTATCATACACTTTCCCTTCTTCTCTTTTGTAGGTTATCACTGACGCCATCCCTGATTCTGTGGGCAAAAAGCTTATTGGTTTGGTGACTTCAAGAGAGGAGATTCCTGATCTGCTTAAAGTGAGTAACTTAGGCAAATATGTGAAAGTAGTTCTGAAGATTTTGAAAATGTTCTCCTTAAAATATAGTATGCTTTTTGTAGCTCGATGATGTCATTGATCTTGTGATTCCGAGGGGCAGCAATAAACTAGTTTCCCAAATTAAGGAGTCAACGAAAATTCCGGTGCTAGGTCATGCTGGTAAGAATATTAGTGGAGCCTTGTGTGTTCTATTTGTGATATGATGTTTGCTGTGGACTAGGTGGTTCATCAATTTGAAAATTGAGTTAAATTTTTTGTGTACTTTCCAGATGGAATATGTCACATTTTCATTGATAAATCAGCAAATCCAGACATGGCCAGGCGTATTGTTTTGGATGCTAAGATCGATTATCCAGCTGCTTGTAATGCTGTGGTACTTCCTGGTTTTGTTTTAGTGCGGACAATCTGTTTGATTTTTCTTTTGGGTTTGTATGATCACTGACAAAGAGTATGCTTTTAGGAAGTCATTCTCGTGCATGAGCATCTGTTGAAGACTGGTTTGATAAGTGAGCTCCTTGTGGATCTAAAAAATGAAGGTCAGTTGATTTGTTGCATAAATTACCACACTATTCCTTGAGGAAGAAAACAAGGAGGATGCCTTTGACTTGGCTGGCCTCACATTCATTTATTGGTGTATTGTAGGTCTATCAAACAACATGGATGAAATGGTTGAAAGATTTTAAGCATGCAATCTTAGCAATAGAACTAGCAATGATAGTGTAGAATTGAGGATTCATGTGGTTAATTCTACCATACATGGCACAAGGCTATAAAAGAATTCACATATTTGCTTTCATGCATGCTGAGTTAGTTGATTGATACCTTGAATGTTCATGATAAGACCATATAATTTTGAAGTTGGTGGGCTCCCAATGTGAATATCTTTCTATTCATTTAGTCTATGTGGGACTTTTTTCCAATACCTATCATGCCAGAATAATTACTCAAATACTTTTTCGTTTTCAAGTAATTGCATATTTAAATATGAATGTAGTCTAGGTGTTAAAGAGTTATTGAGGTATAGTAATTTGTTTGAGTAACTGAGAATTTGATGCAGGTGTTGCTCTGTATGGAGGGCCAAGAGCAAGTGCTGAATTTGATTTGCCAATGGCACACTCGTTTCATCATGAATACAATTCTTTGGCCTGTACAATTGAAATTGTGGACGGTGTACAGTCTGCCATTGATCATATACATAATCATGGAAGGCATGTTATGACCTCTATTTCATATATAATTCTTGATGTTTTTATTAGATGGGATGAAGATGACTTATCGGTGAAATTTTTTGAGATTCATTATCTGTTGTTGTTATCAAAAGGGGTGTCACTGACTACATTATAATTTTTCCAGTGCCCATACCGATTGCATAATTGGCGAAGACCGTGAAGTAGCTGAAGTCTTCTTACGTCAGGTTGATAGGTATGCATGTTTATTATTAAATATGAGATGGTTAAATTATTTATTTATGCTTGATGCAAATTTTTTTATTTTTTCTAAAAGTTGTTGACTCCACATTTATGAAGATATTTTGTTGTTTTGCTGTTTGCCTTTGCAGTGCTGCTGTCTTCCACAATGCTAGCACACGTTTTTGTGATGGTGCCCGTTTCGGTCTAGGTGCTGAGGCAAGTATTATTTAAGTCTTGCATTTGTTTAGGTTTTGGTGGTATTTGTTTAATTCACTTAGTTTGGTGTTTGATCATATTGTTCTTCTTCATGCAACAGGTGGGGATAAGCACGGGAAGGATACATGCTCGTGGTCCAGTTGGAGTAGAAGGGTTGTTAACCACAAGATGGTATATTCTTTCTTTTTTCCTTTTTTTTAATGTTGGAAATATACCATGCCGGCATGCCATTGGCTAACTCCCCATATGACTTTCACAATTTCTGATTGCTAGTTTCTGTTGCTATTATTAATACAGGATTCTACGGGGGAGTGGACAAGTGGTAGATGGTGATAGAGAAGTAGTTTACACACACAAGGACCTCCCTATAGCGAAGCATTGAAGACTTTAAAGTGCCTATGATCAATTCGTCTGGTTTATTTTATTTAATTTTTTTGTCATTTATTTAGTTCGATTATGCTTAGTGGGTTATATCTTACTTACTTTTTCATTTTTATTTATTTTAGTACAACTGTCTTGTTGACAACCCTTGTTTGTTATGTTAAGAAAGTAGCTTGTTCTTGTGTTTAAACCATACGGTTCAATTGTAGACCACTATTATCTTTGATCAATTCTCTCAAGTTTTGCTTTATCTATTCTTTGATACGGAGTTGTCCATCAATCACATCACAATAGAAAATGGTTAAAATATTTGCTTTGGCATCATGGTTGTTGGTGTTCCCATATGAATCAATAAATTTGTACATGGCCAAGCGTCTTGTTTCAAATTCTAAGATAGATTATCCAATTGCCTTTTAATTCCGCGAAAAATTAAGAATAGATACCCTAGGGGACGAGATGCTCATAAGGTTCTTCAAATTTCACCGTCCCATAATTCTTGTAGCCATTTACGATAAGCCGGAAGGGTGTAAATAGATTTATCAAAATTTAAAGGCTAATTCAATCTTTAACTCACTTTCAAAAATTCAACCAATAAACATGACAATCAATTCGACCAATTAGAAATGCACAAATATCTTTATTCACAATTCTATCTTGGATTGTTAATGTACTCTGAATTATGGGATATTAATGACTTAGAATGAGTTGTATAAGTGGCAATCAAATAAGAGAGGCAAACATAGTCTCCTCACAATATAAAATGCTAAACAAAAATTGGGATGTGGACTAAGGGTTTTGGCTGCTCCAATGGTCTCTCTCAAAGGAATCGAGAAGATTGGTAGAACAGGGGTGCCTGTAGGTCCCAAAAATGGGCATGTAGTTGATAGCAGAATTTGAGTAGCTTCGAATTTCACAAGTTGGCCATCATTGAAGGGGAGAATAGGTGTGCTAACTCAACTAATGTAGCCTCCTCACGCATGGTTTGACCCTGCTCTGTAATAGGGGAGGATGGTGGTGGCTAAGTAGTTGAGTTACCAAAGGTGGGTTTGATCCGGATGCACATGTGGAAGCTCTACCTCTCTCAAGCATTTGACACTCAAACTCCCCACTTGTTCCTCTACCTAATGTCGATATATTGTATTCTCTTCCACCACAAGACCAATATCTATGTAGTGTGATCCTCCTCCTCTCCAAGGAAGTCAAATTACTTTCCATGGTATCTACTCTCTGATAGAGAGAATTAACATAATCAGTTGTTAACCGTGCTTTGACTCCTTTTTTCATTTTGATGATAACAAAACTTAATATAATTAAAAATTTAAAATAAAGTATTTTAAATACTTTTCCTTCAAGAGACATATATTTCAAGGTCTAAAGCATAAAAATAATCAAGCTTCCTAAAGACCTCAAACTTCATGGAAAGTTTAATCTTGAAAAAGCACCCTTGGAAGATGAAGACAAAGTGAAAACTAGAGGTTAGGACTTACTGAGAAATGTCAAAACTTAGTCTATGTAAAAGAGAACTATCCAACTACTGAGAAATGTCAAAACTTAGTCTATGTAAAAGCGAACTGTCCAACTCCTTCGATTTGAGATACAATGCAACCTAGGAGTTTTAGGACATACTTTGCATTCAAACATGTTTTAAAATCATCGTATACACATTTCAAACATGTTAGAAGCACTTACGATGACTCCTTCCAATTCTTTCAAAGTCAAATTAGTTGAAATGACAATGGAATATTCTATCAACATCTACCAGTAATCGATCATCCAGAAGTGCACATGCCATAATTATAAAGCACGATCGATCAATCTAACTCGATTGATTGATCATCCAGAACATGGCCAAACTATACTGAAAAACATGATTGATCATCCTAATTGGACTGATTGATTAATATTGTCCAACAAAGAAATTTCATGTTGATCGATCGATTAACCTATATGAATTGATCGATCATACAAAAATTTTCCAGTCAGGGACATAAAGCATGATCGATCATGCGAAGTTCATTGATCAATCATTCTTGCAATACACTACTCGAGGGAATTTTGATTGAATGATCATACTACAACTCTCATGCACTTTAACCAAGCTTTCATGCTCATCAATCTCTCATGGTGAATTGCATTCAAATTTTCTTCCCAATCTTTTCTTGATTGAGCGTTTTTGTACAAGGAGACATTCACATTTTTTCATTCTTATGCTTGATTTTGAAAATGCCTCATTTTTAAGGCGAGAAGAACCATCTTGGTTACTTTCCCTTCCAAGGCTTGTCCTTCAGTTTTGGAGTAAGCGAGAGTTTCATCCAAGTGTCAACTCTTCAAAGCCGTTTTCTTCAGTTTCTTTCTTCTTTCTTCATGTGCTTATTCTCTTTTCCTTTCTTGAATGGACAATTTCCAAATAAAATGATCTTTGCTTCTACACTTGGAGTATTTGTTATTGTCCTTCTTCGATATTTGTCTTGTTTGTCCTTTTAATTTCACAAGTTGTTCCTTGCCCTTTTTGTAAATCTTTTAACTTTTCTAATAAATATGGCAATATCATCATCATCATCCAAATCAAACTTCTGAGAAGAGTCTTATCTATCATTAACCAAAAAAACATTTTTTTTCTTAAGTGTAATGTTTTCCATTCTCGTATTCTTTGAGGCTCATTTCATGGGTAAGAAGGTTACCCATCAAATCTTCTAAATTGACAATCTTTTCAACCCTAACCTCATTTCAGGTTGTGGATTTGGATATTCATTCTTTAGGTAGGCTTTTAAGGATTTGATCAACTTTTTTTTTTTTTTTTTTGGCCAGTATAGGTAATGTTTAGTAGGGCCAACTTACTTAAGATTCCATAAAATTAGTCATGCTTTCAATAGATTCACTATGTTTCCTATTAAAGTCCTCAGACTCTTTAAGAAGATATACCCTCATGGGATACTTCAAGTTTATCCTATACTTCC
This sequence comes from Aristolochia californica, assembly GCF_029961685.1. Classification (NCBI taxonomy): domain Eukaryota; kingdom Viridiplantae; phylum Streptophyta; class Magnoliopsida; order Piperales; family Aristolochiaceae; genus Aristolochia; species Aristolochia californica. The sequence continues at coordinate 29,197,151 of NW_027181771.1, forward strand.
TTCGTACTAGATGCAACAATGACTTTAGATTGCTCAATCATATTTAGAGAAAGAAAAAAACATTTTCCATGCCTTGTGATTGAGGAATACTTTCTTCTTTTTCTATTGGTGTACTCTTTTTGGAAAATTTTCTACCTCATTTTCTCCTTCCTTTCTCATGGGCATGCAATGTCCTTGCGGAGCGATATCCTAAAGATCAAAATCATATCCTAATAGGAAGTGTTTCATCCTATATTTTTAATGGGTATAGTTACTTCCATCAAATAATGGACTTTTTGGCAAACATGTCATGCTAGTGTGGCAAAGCCTTTGGTGGTGCTAGAACTAGCAATAGATAGATCTTTAATATTCAACTTGACGTTTTGACCAAACTTTTTGTGTACTCTATGTATACTCTCTATAATACCAATTATTATGTCCTAGAAGGATAAGGTTACAATGGGGATCAATAACGCACTAATATTTTTATAGTGGTTCATAATCCTATCTTGGATTATTATTCCACTCCCAAGAGTTAAAAATTGACTATGTAAACGCCAAACAAAATCTATAATAATAGACTACAAGGGTCCAATTATAGTGCTTGCCCAACATTTGAGACTTGTAGTCGACAACTATTAGGTACAAAAACCTAAACCCATATAAGGGATTTTTAGTACCTACTAATTGGCTTATCCAAGTTTTGATGGGTTTACAAAAACAAAAGTTAATTACTTTTCAATTCAAGCATTATAATGCCTCTTGATTATGTAAGAATATAGTCAAAATCAATCAATGATTCCATCCATTCTTTGGTCAAATCTACCAACAATTCATCAACTCAAAGAATCAATGATTTAAAATAAAAATTATAAGTAATGGTTGCAAAATTGGTTTAATAAGGAAGTAAATCAATCAAATATTTAATTTAAAAATACTAAATTAAATATGATGTAAAAATTACTTGGCCCACGCTCAACAATCAAATATGTATTCAATTTAGATTAAAAATACAATTTATACAATACTTAGCTCTATGAAGAAAACTACAAGATTTGACTTCTTTTTAAGTTTTGGGAGAGTCAAACATTTTAGAATATACGAGAGCACTTGAAAACTTTGAAATTCACTTTGTATGCGACTTTGGCTTAAATAGTTAGCTCCCCAAATGTTATAAACCCTAGTATGTGATTAGATAATGACATTTTGTCACTTAGCAAAAATATGTCTCTTACCACAAATAGCATTTTTTGCTACTGAACATGTTGGTAGGTCACTTACACATATTCGAGACGTAAAACAATTGGATCTAAACCTGATAATTTGTAAATTTGAATTATAGGGACAAGGTTACTACTTTGAAAAGGATTTGGCAACCGAGAAATCTTATAGTGAGTCCATCAACTTAAAAATTGTATGGATTTATTGCTAATGTAAGGGTATCAATCAATCGAATTAGCATGCATAAACTAGAATTTGTAACTTTCTTGATACAAGTCATCATTGTCAAACTACATGAATCCTACATTTAGCATGGCCATTGCTAGTTCTATAGCTAAGATGGTATGATTAAAATCTTTCAACCACTACATCCATGTTATTTGATAGACCTACACTTGCCCTATGTGCCAACAAAGGATAGGAAATTAGCCATGTCGATGACAATATAATCATTGTTTTCCTTCTCCAACGAAGTCTTTTGTAATACTAAATTAATTATTTAAAACTTCTTGGTGTATAAGTGTAATACATATTTTGGTTTGGAATTAGACTAGTTGTTGAAGAGTAATTGAGCTATTGTGATTTATTAGATTAAATGGAAATCTAATGTAGGTGTTGCTCCATATGGATCGAAAAGAATAAGTGTCCAATTTTATTTACAAAAGATACACTTGTTTCATCATAAATATAATTCTTTGGTTTCCACAGTTAAGATTGTAAAAGGTTTGCAATTTGCCATTGACCATATCTATGATCGTGGAAGACATCTTATTACATTTGTTTCATGTATAACTTTTAATATCTTTATTAGATGGGATATGGACGATTAATTTCTTTGGGTGGAAAGTATCTCATAGATTCATCCACATTTGTAAATAAAATTTGAAAATTCATTATCTATTTGTTGTCGTCAAAGAAAAATATTATTAATTACTTCATAATTTTTTTGTGCCCATATTGATTACATAATTGTTGAAGACCGTCAAGTAATTGAAGTCTTCCTATTTTAGGTTGAAAGGTTTGCATGTTTATTGTTATATATGGGATTATAAATTTACTTATTTATTCTACTTCAAGTTGTTAACTCCATATTTACAAGATTGTTTACCTTGTAATGTTGTTGGCTTCTTGAATGCCAACCCGCTTTTTGTTGATGATGTCTGTTTGGTCTAGGTCCAGATATAAGTACAATTTAAGTATTGTGTTTGACTATATTTTAGTAGAACTTGTCTAACTCATATAACTTGGTATTTCATCATTTTTGTTTCTTTTAATGATGTACAACAGGTGAAGAAAATCGTGAGAAAGATTCTTGCATGTCTTGAAATCCTATTAGGTAAACTTTGATATGAACTTGCCCATCGACTACACGACAATAGATAACTATTAATATATTTTCTTAATCAAGTAAAATCATATTTGGCAAAATGTGATGTCTTCATTTAAGAGGATCAAAACTGTTGTGTTAAATTTTGGCTTAACAACAATCTTCAAAGCAAAAAGTAAAAATAATTAAAAATTTGGATCTAAATCATCTACATTTTTGCCTCGGAGACGAGATGCCCTTAAGGTTCTTCAAATTTCACCATCCCATAGTTCTTCTAGGCTTTGCGTATGAATTGCAAACTCCCCCCGCAACAACCTAGCCTGCACAAGAGAACATGTTACTTGGGACAAGTAAACATATCTCACCATTGAAACACACAACTCGATTAATCGAAAAGTTTAAATCGGTTGTGTTAAAAGTTTAAAACTTAAGAATCGATTTGTAACAAAAGATAATGAAGCTAATCCTCATTTTCAAGTATGTAGACATACAATGTGAAACTAATTTGATTCAATACGAAAAATTATTTAGTACAAAACATGCAAAACAGCTATCTCCGTTGTTTGATCATTGATCATGATCGGTTTTATACCAAATGGTTTTTCGTATTAGATCAACCATCTTACCTGCGGAATCTCAGATATCTTTGTGAAGAAAAGTTGAGGGATACTCCATTTGAAAAGGTCAAAGTTTTGTTTTATCCTTGAATCGTTGGTACTCTTTGGAAGGACGCTATGACCCATCTGGAGGCCCCATCGGAGGGCAGCTTGTGCCGGCGACCTATTAAGCTTCTCAGCAATTTCCACAATCACGGGTTCTTTCAATGTCTCCCCCTTCAGCCAAGTCCCCGGAGACCCTAAGGGAGCGTAAGCCTGAAAGAACACCATCAATTCTATGCCCATCTTCATGTCTGTTCCAGCGTACAAGAAGATTAAACAGTGATGAGTACGGTGCCCATACCGTGAGATGGACGCCGGTAGATTTACAGAAATTGTGAAGGTCCGACTGCTGCCACCCGGGGTGGCATTCGACCTGGTTCACCGCCGGGGGCACCTTCGCGTAGGACAACAAGTCCTGCAACTTCTTGGTGGAGAAGTTGCTCACGCCGATCGCACGAGCTTGCCCTGAAGCGAACAATCCCTCCATCGCCGTCCAGGTGTCGGGCAGGCACAAGGGAAGCATCACTTCTTGGTCCCATCCTCGAGAACCCGGTTTCGTCCGAAGCGGCCAGTGGATCTGCGAAGCAGAGATGATTCATTCAATAGCAGTGGGTAGTGAAAGAACAGAAATGGCGTTCAATCTTGTTGCCGTGTACCAGATATAAGTCGACGTAGTCAAGTTGCAGGTCCTCCAATGTCTTGCTGAGTGCCTTCGATACGTCCTCCGGTGAGTGATCACTACTCCTGATAATAGAAATTGAAGGAATGGCCTCATCAGCTTTTCCCTGAATCATTTGAACCGAGAGAGGGGAATGAAGGAGATCTTGAATTACCATAGCTTGGAAGTGATCCACAATTCATCGCGCTTGACTACTCCGCTCGAGAGTAATTCTTTCAAAGCCGCTCCAACCTATGATTTTTTCACCAACAAGACGAGTTTAGATTTATCAACAACACGAATCCGTCCGGTTGCTGCGAATAGAAGCCGTGTCGAGAGTAAACAATTCGGAAACAAATTCATTTGGAGACAAAATTACCTCTTTTTCGTTGTCATAAACTCGAGCGCAGTCGATGTGCCTGTAACCAGCCTGTGCATCACCATAAAAAATTACATTTTTATTTTTTTTCGTTTTCTGGAACTGTCTTATTTCAGTTGATTTGACCCATTTGTAGTTCCGATGGTCGTTTCTCATTTACTAGATTGTTGAGAGGTAGAACAAAGGTTGCCACAAAAGCACAGCGAAAACGAAAGAAAGAAAGAAAGAAAGAGAAGACGAATTGTTACCTTAACAGCAGCAATGACAGCGTTCCCTACCTCGCCCGGCTGCGCTTTCCATGTCCCCAATCCAACCGACGGCATTTTCGCTCCAGTATTGAGTTCAAAATAAAAAGGACCATCTTGGGTCGATTTCTCGTCAGCCATTTTCCTAGAGACTACCACACCACAGACCTAACAAGAAGAGAGCAAGATCAGAGGAGATACAGAAATCGATAATCGTATGAGAAAGAAGGGCTTCCTCTCCAAAATTTCATTACCTAGAAAGCTTTTAATGCCAGTGGCTCTGATCGAGCAACCCACTCACCGCTTGATCACAGAATCAGAAAGGAAGGGGCAGATTTGGCCTCCCTCAGACCAGAGACAATAAACGCAAACGAGAGGAATTTCTGGAAAGGCGACTTTTTCGCCTCGACCATCTTTTGAGCTCTTCGCGCAAGAGGCCCGAGTCTTTCGGAGACGCAGTTCCCGACACCATCGTGTCTCCTTGACTCCAAACTTTCGGGAAGCGGGATTCTTCGCCTTCTAAGATGTTGGCCCGAGTTCTCGTCCTCCCTCACACTCAGTACCAACGAGATAGGGCATGTATACATGTGATCCCCCATATCACATGTGTGACATATGTGACGCCAGGAAAGATTATGATTGGACTATTGGGATGGATGATGAAGATCAGAGCTCTGCTGGATAAAATAGGTTTAACTCAGAAGATCATGAAACAGGGAAATCAGGAGCTAAACACAAATATAGTAAGGGTGATCCTTAGTGTTTTGAGCTACAGTTTATATGACCAACATTTCGATGGTAAGACTCTGAGAGGTTTATGGAAAATTTTAGGGACAAAGTACGGGCAAGAAATTGAGTCTAAACAGAAGTTTTTCATAGGAGAATATTTTACCTACATGATGGCAGATGGTAAATCGGTAATCGTTCAAACACATGAAATTCAGAATATTGTAGCTGAGATTATTGCCAAGGGTATTCCAATAGATGATAGAATACAAGCATATGTCCTCGTAGAAAAACTTCCTCTATCATGGTTAGACTTTAAGATCCAGATGAAGCGTCAAAGAGAACTTCCCTCGATAGATGAAGTTTTGGTTTCAATTCAAATTAAAGAAAAACACGGAAACAACACACAAAAAAACTTGGGTAATAGTTAAGAAGTTAGTGGAAAAGTGAATATCATAGAATGCACGAAGACTAACTTCACAAATAAGAAACCCAAGAAATACCTTGGTAAGTATAAACAAAAAATTCAGAAGGAACACAACAAAAGAGCATGTTATGTTTGTGAAAAATTAGGTCACTTTGCCAAAACAATGTAGACAGAGAAAAGGGAAAGACAAATGGCAAGGTGATAATACAACTACGCAAGCGAACATGATAATTATGACTACCTCAATTGGAACTAATGACATGTTAATTTTGACTAACTGAGAGATAAATCTGATGTTTAATTCAACCGATTGGTGAATTGACATAGGAGCAATTGTCCATATTTGATATGATATTTCCTCTTTTTCTTACTACCAGAAGGTCAAAGGGAGAACTATGACAATGAAAATTTTTAATGTTGCTCAAGTGATAGGGGAAGGAAAAGTAGAGTTGAATTTTACATCTCGGAACAGTCTTACGCTCCACAATGTGCAATACATGCCAAACATACGAAAAAATCTTGTTAGTGGTTTCCTTTTGAGTCAACGAGGCTATAAATTAGTATTTGAGTCAAATGAAGTTGTAATTTACCGATGAAGGTTAATGTTTCTAATGGATTATTCAAATTTTTTTGTCAAGAATATTTATGAGAAAAAAATAGTCTTATGTCATGTTAGTTGATTCTTTTGACTTATGACACAGTAGTCTTAGACACATAAATATAAATAATCTAAAAATAATGATAAACTTAGATTTAGTGGCCAAAATAATGTATATTCAAAAAATAGATGTGAAATATCATTTGTGAGATGAGTGGTAGTTTGACCACAGGAGAAAAAATTTATTTTATTACCTTTATAGATGATATGTCAAAATACTAGTATGTGTATTTGATCAAGAATAAATATGAAGCATTAGAAAATTTTAAGTAGAAAATCAAACCAAAAAAATAATAAAAAGATAGGTTAGATAGAGGAGGAAAATACAGTTTTGTAGAATTTTGAAAATTATGTGAAGAACATGGTATCATTCATGAGACGATTCCTTATTCTCCCCCAGTCTAATGGAGTTGTTGAAAGGAAAAATAGAACAATTTTAGGCACGATTAACTCTTTCTTCTAGTTCTGGTCTTCCCAACAGAATGTGGGGAGAAGCTTTACATTCAACACGAAAAATAGTTAATTGTATTCCATACAAGAACAATCATAAAACATCATATGAGCTATGGTAGGGAACAAGACCAAGGGGGGGTTAGTCAACAAAATGAAAATTTGAAGTTCATCTTCATCTTCTGCTTCAAATTTATTTCATTCATCTACATGAACTTTATCTTCAAACTTGGTGCTAGTGTGAACGAGTTCCTATGCACTAGAAAATAATTTCTAGTGTTAATGCCCCAACATGAGAAAAATATAAAAAACAAGAGAATTAGTACATTGTAAAAGTATACTTAATTAAAACATAATACTTAACCCCAAATTAGGTAAAACAAGTATGATTGCTACACAATTAAGTAATTTAATGTATAATTAAAATATATTAATATACTAATTAATTAAATTAGATATTATATTATTTAATGATTACAGTTTATTGTACATTAATGCAGTGATTACGTGAGCCAATTAACTATGCACATGATTAATTATAAAAAAATAAATAGAAACGAATGTAATAAGTTTAATTATTAATTTATTAATAACATATGACATACTTTAACCTATAAATAAATGATTAAATAGGAAAAATTGATCAAATCATAACTTTAACACACTATATATTTTTAAGTATTATTAATTAATAATATGTTTTCGTTAAATTTAAAACAATTTTTTTAATTAAAAAATTGGGTTTATTAAACCAAAATAATTGATCAAATGTTTGATTTAACAATAACCACTATTAAATCATTAATATAATACAGTAATTAAAAAATAAATAAATAAATAAATATTTTAGTAATAACACAAAATGAAGTTTTTACATGGTATTAATTAATAATATATTTCCAAAAAATTAAAAATAATTAATTGATCAAATGCGTACTGTAACTATATTTTATTTACCAGATTTAAATATCTAGTTTAATATAGTAATAAAATTTAATAAAAATAATAAATAAATAAATATACATGTAGAAGTTAGACTAAAGCGGCCATTATAGGTCAAGGATTGAGAAACGAAAGACACATTCAGAGGAAATACAAAATTTATTTTTATTCTATGAACAATTCAAGTAGCATTTTCAACTTCTCAAACCTCTACATGGTTCCCCTGTTCCCTTGTTACCATAAAACACATTAAATATTTTTATCTAGCCTTTGAAAATGGCTGCTGAAGCCTCAACCTGACCACTATTTGCTTTGAAGTGCAGAAGTGGGCATCTAGAGCAGTGTCTCACAATATCTAGTGCTTGAGGTGCCTCACTTTGGTAAAGAGAAGAGAAACCCCATATTTGTTGCAACAGTCAATGGCATCTCCATCTCTGATACTTCCACCAGGCTCTGCAATCACTGCAACCCTACTCTTGCATGCTTCCTCCACTGTATCATTCCAAGCTACAACAGAGAAATTAGTTAAACAATAAGAAATCCTCACAAGCAGTAAATGGGAAAAAAAGCATCACTAGCCAAAGCTGCTCCTTTAGCCTCTTCTCCTGCCTTCCTCATATCTATTCTTAGACTTTCCAACCGGTTTGGCTGTCCACTACCCATCCCTAGCATGCAATTATTCTACACAAAACCCAAATTACCAAGTATCATGAGTTATTCATCCCTTCTTAAATTGACATTTAATAAAACTCTAAAAGTATTTGGCAAATACATCAGACAATGGCATTGCTCTTCACATGCTTAACACACAGCCATACAAACTCTGCATCATGATGCACGCTTTCTCTTGGACTCTTTTTCTGAGACTACATTAATTTCAATATCTTGAGGTACGAAAACATCAGAATCCTGCACCAACCAGCCCCCACCAAGCTGTTTGAGTGAAAGTTTTCCAGTCTCATTCTTTTTTGCCTCAAGAATTTGTAGGATTTTTTATTTTCCATGGAGGACCTCAAGACCTTTCTTTGTATACCTGGGTGCAACCACTATCTCACAAAACATCTGTGTTTCACCATCTGTAGGGCCACAAAATTTGGAGAAAATCGAAGCCAAATTGAAAAAATCGATGCCAAAATGTCAAATTTGGAAGAAAATCAAAATCGAAATGGAGGAAAACAAATGAAATTGGGAGTTATTTTGGGGGACAAGAGAGTAGCGACAGGGAGAAGGGAGTGGGAGGCCGAGAGGGAGAGGGAGTGCGAGAGAGAGAGAGAGAGGGAGAGGAAAAAAATTCGGAGGAAGAAGAGACGAGAGAAGAAGGAGACAGAGAGGGAAGGTGCGGGAGAGAGTCGGAAAAAAAATCGACGAGGGTTCGAAGCGCCGTGCCTGCTTCATTTGGATGATTCACAATATATTGTGGAATTCGGATTCTCAAAATTAAACCGTGGAGATGATTTTTGGGTTCATTTGATTCATCAACATGAATCAAATGGTAGTGCTCCACTAACGATATCAGGAGATGAATTGAGTAATGTGGTTAAAATTCATCTCCTGCATCAGTTGACTAATTCAGTTTTGCTCAATTCATTCTAAACCTACCTGTCAGTTAAGAACGCCAAGCTTCCTTAGTCTCATATTCGGAAACACAACAATTTGCCTTCTTGTATTAAAACGCACAAGCAGGTTTGATGAATTACTCTTTTCTCTTGATGCTAGACTTGATGCGGATTTTTTTTTACGCGGGAGTCGCTTCATAACAAGGTTCTCCTACTTTCAACTCATCACTGTTGATCAGAAATTGGAACCTGATCCCGTGTATTACCGTTTTATCATCGCACATAACAAAGGATACCAACTCGTTGTTGTTCACGCTGATGTCGGGAATTTGATCACTGCGTGCCACTGGCTCTTCACCCAAAAAGCACGTCGTTGCTATTTCTTCATAAAATCCCTGTCTGTCTTGTAATAGATAGAGGAAAGCAATCAGAGAGACCTTGATCTCATCTAATCTCTAGAGAGAACTTACAACTGTGTTTTTTTTCCCAACAACAGAGTATTCGGAAGTCGCTGGACTTGGCAGCAAGATTTGGCTCATATTCTGCTAGAAGTCTTCCTGGAAGTTTTCTATATTTGACACCACCCATATTGATCCATATTGCCTGACTCAGCCCGGTGATTCTGTTGTCTACTGATCACTCTGTTGAACCATGCTGATTGCTCTGCTGGTTGGCATTGTCAAGATATTGATTTATCCGACTCAGGGATTCAGCAACGATGGAATGGTCTACGCTGGCAAATTGCTAAATTGACAGCATTACGTGGGTGTTGTTCGTAAAGTTTTCGATTACATCTGATTTCTTCTGCTCGGCTTCTCTCTGCTGTCAATCGCTGGAAGACGATGATACTGTTCTATTTCCTTAAATTATCACCAAGAATTTGATACGCTCGAGCTAAGACCGTGATTCTGTTCTTGTTGTTTCGGATTTAACCCGCGCGAGTTAACACGAGTCAGCTCGGACGGAGTCAACTCAAACTCACGAGTCATCCTGACTCGGTCATCTCAAGTTGGTCACTTCATTCCGTCTGAGTCTTCTACCCTACTCGATGTGACTCAACTTGACTCATTCACTGATTGTCAAAGCTGTTATCTGATATTTGCTATCTGCTACATTCTTGACTTTGGCTAGGTTATTACTTTGGATTATTACTCACTGACCGGTGTCAACTCGTACTATGATAAAAATTGTTTCTGTCAAAGAATTTATACTACTACAGAAGATAAAGCATCAGATGGATTATCCAAGCATCCAGACCACCTCCAACAAGAAATCTTCTATTGCTGCTACTTCTCTGACAGGTGTGGTTTCCAGTACTTCTCCATTCTTGATTATTGACTTTGGAGCCTCTGAGCACTTAATAGGTAATGATACTCTCCTAAATTCTATATCTCCTTGTTTACCTGCCAAGTTTGCCTCCATAGCAGATGGATCCTAAACCAACGTACAAGGGGTGGGGGTCTACTTGTGCTACACTTTTTATTTAAAAGATGTCTTATTTGTTAGTGAGTTTCCATTAAATATTTTATCAATTAGTCAACTAATGGAAAATTCAACTGTTCCGTCACTTTTTTTTCCCACTTCTAGCGTTCTTTAGGATCTGAAGACAAAATAGGTAATTGGTGGAGGCCGTGAAAAAGGGGGGTTCTATTATCTTGATTCACTAGCATTGAAAGCTACCACTAGTGCTCAACATACGACTCTTCAATGGCATAATAGGTTAGGACATTCTTCCGCTTAATCACTCAAATAGATTCTTACTACGTAACAATTTATTTCTAGTCTCAATTGAGAAAGCTTTCAGGTGAGAAAACACCAACGGAGGACTTATTCTCCTCGTGGTGAAACCAAGAGTGTTACCCCATTTTCTTTATTTCATACTAATATATGGGGGCCCTATGGACATCTCCAATATTTCCCGATCTAAGTATTTCGTTACATTTATGGATGATTTCTTCCGAGTTACATGTTGTTCCTATTATAAGAGAGATCAAAATTTTTACCTCTTTTTTAAGTCTTTTTGTGCCATGGTGTCTACCCAGTTCAACACTACCTTAAAAATTATTTGCTCCGATATTGCCAAGGAATATTTGTCCTCAGACTTTCAAACTTTTTGCTTGGACAGATGCATCACTGACCAAACCTCTTCTTTCTACACACCACAGTAAAATGGTGTGGACGAAAGAAAAAATAGACACCTTCTTGAGGTTGCACATGCTCTATTCCATCATAGGCATATACCTCATTTCTACTAGCCCTCGTGCCCTTCTCACCACATGTTATATTATTAATATAACCTTCTTCAGTTTTTGGTCAACAAACACCATCTTCGTGTCTTTTTCCTGGTAATAAGTTGTTCTATCTTCCTTTGATAGTTTGAGGTTGCTCTTGCTCTATTCCATCATAGGCATATACCTCATTTCTACTAGCCCCCATGCCCTTCTCACCGCATGTCATATTATTAACAGGTTACCTTCTTCAGTGTTTGGTCAACAAACACCATCTTCGTGTCTTTTTTCTGGTGATAAGTTGTTCTATCTTCCTTTGAGAGTTTTTGGATATACCTATTTTGTTCATAATACTTTCACACATACTACTAAATTGGATCCCAAGGCACTTAATATTTTTTTTTTTTGGGTACTCTCTTACTCATAAGGGATATGTCTATTACAATCTGTCCCTTTGGAAATTATTTGTTTCAAGTGATGTCATATTCTTTGAGGATCAGTCCTTTTGTTCATCCACTGGTGCCCCACCTGGTTTTTCTACTGTTAATGAGTTTCCTAAACCAATGGTGACAATTGATGACATCGCACCTCATGGCCGTATTGAAGCATTGGCCGACAATACACCTGTGGAGTCTACAGATTCATCTAAGGTAAGTTCTCCTTCCCCGCCCCTTATTTTTGGTCCTTTATTTGATACTCGGCCTATTGCTATTCGGAAAAAACCTAGGGCATGCATCCAACCTTCTACCTGTCACCCCATTGCTCAGTTTTTATCTACTCATTAGTTATCACCATCTTGTCGTCAGTTTCTTGCCTCCATTTCTTCTGTTGATATTCCTCAATCTTATCAGGATGCCCTTCAGAATCCAAGATGGAAAGTAGCCATGGATGAAGAAATGATAGCTCTTTAAGAGAATCAACATGGTGTCTTATTTCGTTACCGTTTGGTAAAAAGATGGTAGGTTGTAAATGTGTCTTCACTATCAAAAAAAATATGGATGACATGGTGGCCTGCCTTAAAGCTCGACTTGTGGCTAAAGGTTATACCCAGTATTATGGGATTGATTAGGAGGAAAAAAATTCCCCTGTTGCCAAGCTCAACTCGGTGCGTTTCTTATCATCTCTAGTTACTCATTCTTGATGGTTTGTCTTTTAGCTAGATGTAAAAAATGTCTTCCTCAATTTCGATATTAAGGAGAAAATTTATATGCAAGAACCACCTGGATATGTAGTTGAGGGGGAGTTGGTATGCCATCCTACAAAATCATTATATGTGGCTTGGTTTGATAAGTTTAGTCAAGCTATGATTGGTTTTGGGTTCATAAGGTGATCTATGGACCGTTCTTTATTTGTCAAGCATACTAATAAAGGAGTTGTACTATTAGTTTTATATGTGGATGATATTATTCTAACAGGTAGTGATTCTGATAGCATTAGTGAAGTAAAAAACAAGATATGCAATGAGTTCAAGATGAAAGACTTGGGACTTCTTAAGTATTTTCTTGGTATTGAGGTGTTTTAGTCCAAACATGGTATTATCTTATCACAAAGGAAATATGTCCTTGACTGGCTTGAAGAAACAGGAATGATGGGATATCGTCCTACTCTGTTATGGTCCTGGGTTAAGTACCTGTGTCTTCTGCTCCTAACAGGCTGGTTTTTTGGGTAGTATTGGCTAGGTGTTTAGCATTTGGTATCAAAGTGGGATCCCACATCGTAAGTTCGAATCTCGGAGGGGGCGACCTAGAGGCCAGATTAAAATTACTAGTAGGCCGTAGGAACTTAACCCAGGTCCGGCCAGTGTCGCTAGAGTGGGTCATCGCTAGAGTGGACCATCGTTAGAGTAGGCTATCGCTAGAGTGGGCAGTTGTGGTCATCGGCTCGCGAAGGTGGGGTGTGATGTTATGGTCCTGAGTTAAGTACCTATGTCTTCCACTCCTAACAGGCCAGTCTTTTGGGTAAAATTGGCTAGGTGTTTAACATACTCACACCTCCATGGAAATAAATACAAAACTATGTGTTGGCTCGAGAGAAGAAATTGATGTTGGCAAGTACTAGAGGCTAGTTGGCAAGCATATCTATCTCACTGTGACTAGACCAAATATTTCTTTTGCTTTCAGTATGGTCAAGAAATATATGCACTCATTGGCAAACATTGGAGAGGTTTCTCAGGTACTTGAAAAAGGCACCAGGATAAGGGCTCCTATATAAATATCATGGCCATCCTAATATTGAAAGCTTTGTCGATGCAAATTCGGTCGGATCACCAGATGAAAAAAAAATTACTTCGAGATATTGTACTTTAGTTGGAGGCAACCTTGTTACGTTGACAAGTAAAAATAAAGTGTGGATGTAAGATCCAGTGCAAAAGCAGAATACAAAGCTATGACACATGCGGTAAGTGGGCTTCTATGGATTAAATCTTTTCTAGCTAAAGTAGGATTCCACAAAGAAGGCCCTATGGAACTCTATTTTTATAATCAAACAGTAATTTGCATTCCCTCCAACCCAGAGTTTCATGAAAAAAACTAAGTATATTGAGATGGACTATCACTTTGTGAGAGAAAAGCTACAAGTAGGAATGATAAGCCTCAAACATGTATCAACTCATAGACAACTTGTTGATATGCTCACAAAGTCAGTCAACTCTAAAATTCTCTCTACTACATATACCAAACTAGGATTATTCGATTTTGGATGTAAGATCCAGTACAAAAGCATAATACAAAGCTATGGCACATACGGTAAGTGGGCTTCTATGGATTAAATCTTTTCTAACTAAAGTAGGATTCCACAAAGAAGGCCCTACGGAACTCTATTTTTATAATCAAATAGTAATTTACATTCCCTCCAACCTAGTGTTTCACGAAGAACTAAGTATATTGAAGTGAACTATCACTTTGTGAGAGAAAAGCTACAAGCAGGAATGATAAGCCTCAAACATGTATCAACTCATAGACAACTTGTTGATATGTTCACGAAGTCAGTCAACTCCAAAATTCTCTCTACCACATATACCAAACTAGGATTATACGATTTTTTTCACCACCAATTTGAGGGGGAGTGATTAAAGACATAAACAAGGTTGAGTGGTATTATCGTAATAATCTTAAATTTGTGTCTCTCATTTACTCTCTCTAGGATGAAGGGCATACTTATAATTTATGTACCTTTCTCATCTATAAATAAAAGGTCAAGGGGGAGGGTTGAGTATTCCACTAAAACTATTATTCTCTCTCTCTCTATTACATATAACCTAAAAGTAATATCAGGATGTATAACAAAATCCTTCAAAGAACAAGAGAAATTTTAGGATAAAATTTCCAAATACACAATCCCAAACTCATCACAAGAAAGCATATTTTCTTCCACGTTGGGTTTCGTATCAAGGATAAGTTTTCTCAAACCATTTGACGGTTGCAAATTAGTAAAAGATGCATTCAATTATCAAATTATCATATCATGGAGTCGGTATAGCAGGTAAGGCAAAGAGAAACATCAATGAAAGTTTGCCGGGATGACATTTCTGTGCTGCTTATTACTTCTCCACGAACTTCTTCACTGTTTGTAGCCAATTCAAGTATTCTCTGCTGTCTTTGTTGATCATGTACTCGTGCAGGAAATTTGTGGTGCTCGGTTTAATTCCCCTGATCTCCAGATACTTGTGGAGAGCTTTCTGTAGATTTTCGTCCAAATCCCTTCAAGAAAACAAACCACAAGTAAAGATAATATCTCCAACAAGTTTCAGATAAACAAATCTTCTGTTTTATAAAGCCAATACTTACGCAAAGTCTGGTCCTTCATATGCTAGTTTATCTTCAGAAGTCTCTTGTTCTTTAAGAGACAAACCATCAATTGAAATTTCATCGGGGAAGGCCGTGACACTAAACTCCATAATAGGCCCCTGACTCTTAGAAATGCTGACAACTAATGGGATGCTAGATTGGTTCGGATTATCATCATTCTGATCACCATCATCATCATCATCCTCGTCATTCTCACCAGTAACAAGGTCAGGCATGTGAACCTCCACAGTGATGGTCTCTCCCTGGTACTCTCTCTTTAGAGTTATAGTTTGGTCACCAGGATTATCTTCGATAGTGAAAGGAAAACCCCCTGGAACTTCCTCCACCTATCATGAGGAAAATCAAAACAAGCAGTTGATACATCAATGGCAGAAGCAACATCTAGAAAGTATATTACTTGATCTTTGGGAATAGAATACAAATTTTAACAGATTCTAATGTTCGTCCAGCACAATATTTCAAGGTTGTTTAAATAACAATACGTAGATTTCTAACCATTAAATCGTATCAGTTAATAGAATAATTCTTGACGCCGTTGGCAACTAAAGACTTAGACTCATTCTATTCTCTGAAACTAGGACTTTTTTTTTTCTCGATCAAGTAAATCAACAAAATCATGGAGACCACACCAGATAAAGATCGAAATCATTAAAGGAAAGGTGTAACATCTCTACCACTGAAGCATAGATAAGAAATAAGTTCGTGAAAATCAGGTAAGCGGCAAAAACCTGAGCACAAATTGAGATTTAAATATACAACCAAGTAAGTGTAAATAAGAGATTTAAAAAACAACCCAAAGAATCAGAAAAAATGAAGCGAAAACAAGGAAGAGCCTCGAGGGATCACCCGATCATGATCGTCTGATTCCTCTGCGCATTTGATCTCAGAGTCAATGACCTTCAATAGGTTAGCATCTGAATTTGTTGTTTTAGCGAGTGAAGAGAAATTACGAGAGCAAACAACAACCGTTCCTCTGCAAAGCTCCCGAGAGACACTATTCAGCAAATAAGAGATATTGGCTGGCCGGCAAGAGGTCGGGGTCCCAGTAACCCGAGTAACGAAAGGCGAAACCACAGAAACTGCTCGACAGAGAACGCGAGAGAAAGCCATTGTCGTCGGAAGACTCGAGGTTGCGAAGAGAAGCGGCTTCAGAGCTTGTGAAGTATCTCTTTTAGGGTTTAGCTGGGTTTTAGAGTGGTTCTAGAATCCAGACGACACCGTCACGCCGCTTGAAAAGAGGTGGGTCCTTGGGGAAAATTGATAGACGGTCCAGGTCGGAAGCGGAAGTGAGACGTCGGTTACGTAAATAATTATGATTATTTTAAAAAATAAAAAATGTCATACTTGGTATTAATTTTCGTTCTATAAGAAAAAAAAAAAAAAAAAATATTACAGAGCAAAGCAACGTAAGTTGATGAGATGGAAATGGACCCAGTAACAAACCAATAAATAAAATATAATTAAAATCAACTCTTATCGCATTTCAAATTATTAGATTGTTAAAACTAAATGAATTGAATTTAATTATTGAAAGGTAACAATTAGGATCAAAGCAACATCACAGTTCAACTCTTAAAACGGTCAAATAGTCATGGAATGCGGTTTACAGAACTTGTGTTAAGCATTATCAGTCCCGTTAATCCAAACCAAGGTTGTTGATGTACAGAGATTTACAAGACAAAATCCACCTGTAGTAAATTTGAAGTTTCCTTTCCATAAGAAACAATGACATTCCCACTCAAGGGAAGAAGTAAGCCTTCAGGAAGATTGCCAGAGCAAATTGCAAGACCAAGGCACTAACTATTACCAACATTTCTGCCCCTACAATGTAAGACTTCAGATTTACTGCAACAAAGCAAGCTGATGCACATCCAGCCAGCAGGATGATGATCCACCTCACAAACTCGACAGGTATAAGCAGCAGAATCTGAAAATTTCGTAATGGAAAACAATGGCAATCAAATATAAATTGATGTTATGCGTGAGTAATGAATACAATAAATTCAATTTCACTAAGATTTAAGTAGGTTTTATTGAAAACCCTAGGCCTTTCTTTTATTAGTTCTTAGCTAGTTAAGTGTAATTCAGTCCCAAATTCGTCCACCTCGCCCTTCTCCCACATTTGTCCAAACCCCAGCCTCTGGGTTCTATATCAGATACCCTTCTGGTTTGTGTCCTTATAATTAGTCTCACTTTTTTCTTTTTTTTCTTTTGTAGGGTCATGTGTGGAGGGAGGGACTGGGATCAGGGAGGGAGGGAGGATTGTCGGTTTGATTGTTGAAGTAAATGTGAAAGATGGCACAATCTCCCAGCCGATTCTCCAGCATTACGAAGAGCTCGTATCAAATCTAACCTTTCACATGTCCTTGTGAAAATGCATCCAAAAAAAGGTCTTCCGAAATTTAAAAGACAAAAAGCAGTTCAGGTCAGACTATTACCGAAGCAATCACAAAGATGAACATTGAGTACCCCCACATACACCAGAGGCGTATGAGACTTGCATTTGATCCAAGATATTGAAGCAAGAAATAGTAGGCAACAGGAACTGCACCTACATAACCATAGCTAACACCAGCTGCAACGTTTATTTTGCTCACATCAAAGGTCCACGTTGTGCTTTTGTCGGTTCTTTTGTCCATAAAATAAGTAGCACAGTTTCCAAGGGCAGTAAACATGAAAATCAATGTGGTGGAGATCCAAAGTGGGCCATACCTTGAAAGAACATCAATAACATCGGTAACAACAATCATGTTTGACAAACATGAAGCTAGGTACAACAAGCAAGTTACAAAAGGAGAAAAACTTACAGGTCAGGATTCTCATCAATCTTGGAAAAAAAGCTTGCATTGAGGGGGTATAGTGAACTCTTGATTCTATCAAGAACAACATCAGTATCCACATTGAAATATGGTTTGTATGATGAGATGCTGAAAACCCCCTTCCAACTAAACGTGCCCTGGTCTTCTCCACCTACATATGCTGAGAGGAACAAGGATAAATGGAAGGACCACTGAATCATAATGACAGCAATTTTTTCTACATTAAGCACAAAATTTATGCAAGTGTAACAAGAGTTACCAGCGGTGTCATTTACTTTCCAAAATATCTTTTTTTAGCAATGTCATTTATCATAAGAAGGTTATTATAGAATTTTATGAGAAGAAAAAAGTTCAAAACCAGTACAACAGCTCCAATCTGTCAAAACCTGTTAGAACCAACAAACATCCTCTCTAGCATTCCATTGGCAAAAATTGTCCTCCCTTTTGTTGAAGTTGAAAATTTCATTTTTTTCTCAACATAAAAACGAAGTAAATGAATGTTGTGAAGAATTCAAACAAACACCTTAACTGTGTGTCGATGGATACTAATGACCTCAACTAAGTTAAATAAGTTCAGATTCTCATTTTGAACCAACCGCATACCGAGCCCAAATCTGGGATCCAATTTAGACCCAATGGATCTAAATCAACTCCGACTAGACATGTTTGCAAATTGATATATCATGAGATGGTGCAATTTCCTTATATCATACATACTGTGTTGTCTTCTCATTTCAGGAAATGTATATATTAACACATTCAAAATAAGAAAGAAAGCATTATAACCAAGACCAGGCTTGTGCTCTATCTTATCCAAATCAGGTTAAATGAAAATCCATTTGGGACAACCACTACACGACCTATCTATTGTATAACCAATAGCAGCTAATCGCCACAGTAAATGGCCAAAGATATTCTCCAAAACTACCCACTGTATAATAATCCAGAATTGGAGATAGTTTCATTGAAGTTCCAGAAGAAAATAATCCCACTCATCAGCAGTTGCCAGAGAGGAAGCCCTATGGCAATGAAAGCATATTACATCATGGTTCAGCGCCTTAAGCCATCACATATAACCAATCAAAAAATGATACCATGCCCCTGAACCATGCATTTTTCAATACAATACAACAGATTTAGGTTCTCCTCTAAAAAAAAACATTGATATACAGAGCTTCAAATAATTTTCTCCTGAAATGCTTTTTTTTAAAAAAAAGAAGTATGGACCGAAGACCATATAATCTCAGGTGTACCCAATTTAAAATTTAGGCATCCAGTTCAAATGAAATGAGTTAAAAATTGATCTCTTCTTATTCTAACATTATTTATTATCTCAAGCATTCAAGTTAAAATTTATTTGATTTTTTTCTTTTTTATGAATTTTTAAAGATAAAAATGGAGGTAAAGAAAATGAAGTCAATAGCATTCTTGTATGTAAAGTAACTTTTAAAAAAAAAAAAAAAAAAAAAAAAGGTGAGTGCAGAAAGAATGGGGATTATATCTTATAAAATGAAAATTTACGGAATACCACCATATCTTTTAAATCAAAGTTCCAGCATCTACAGCATCCTGCACATTAACTTTCATCAGCAACCACACACATGACAGCAAATCATGCTTTATGACGTTTCCAACGATGAAAAAGGTTACGAGAAATTCTTCGAAAAAAGGAAAAAGAAAAATATACCACAATATATATCTTAAAGTTGAATTTTCTTATTGAAATATAAATTAAAAAACTGTATGCTTGAACTTCCGGAAAGAAAAAGGATTTTGTAAGTATCATACCATTTGAACTACCAGGCGAATGATATCCTCCACTGGCGGGTGGAAATATTTGCAAATTTGATTCTGGGACTGCAAGTAGTTAGGCAAACAGATGAAGATTACTGGATGACAAACAAAACCTAAAACTAGCAGACTGCAAGTTGGTCTAGCATGGAGTAAATAAAAGTGGGTCAGCTCAAATTATTCAGGACCATTCTAGACACAGGCTGTGATTCAAGGCTGAAATCAGAAAATAATTTTTATTTTTTAGAATGTAAATCAGACAATAATATCATGTCATCATTACAAGGAAACAACCCATTTTAAAAAATTATATTGAGATCCTTGTACCTTCATAGGGGGTGGTTTTCCTTTCATCAGAAATTACAGCCTGTAGATAAGTTGCAACATATTAGCATTTGAACAGAGGTCTACTTACAGAATCATAGAACTTTAGGACTTGTCATAAGAGCGAAATAAATGTTTAAAATAGAAGAAACTATCTCTAAGTTTTCCCAAATTGTCTTTTCTCTTTCTTAAAAACTAATTAAATTAATAAATACATGGATGAACTTTTACACCACAAATCACGGTAAACTATTGGATAGTTTTTGTTTGAATAAGCAAATAATTGTTGTTTGAAAATTAATGAATACATACTTTGGTACAAGTCCTGGTGAATAATTTACATGTAGATGCACTTAACTTTCCTTCATTAACATGAACCCAGAGGGTTCACAGCAAGGGTTTCTGGAAGGCCCCCTCAAATCCTAAGCCTTGAAAAATAGACAAGGCCCTACAGTTAACTCCCATTAAAAGGTTGTTTCAAGGACTGATGGCCATCATGTCCCTGCTGTCAACTTGTGAGTAAATAACCTCAAGAGATGTATTTTTTTATAATTTCTCCTCCATTCAAACGAATTTTGAGTGCATAGTTGATTGTGATTATCTATAGTCAAACAAGAAATCAAACAAGCATTTCCAACTGTATAAGGCCGTGCGGTTGGTCTTAACAGAGTTGCAACATATCATTTAAGAACAAAGTTCAGGAAGCCCTACTTCCACTTATCTGCCTTTCACAAATGATTTTACCTTAAGCACTTTCCTCTCTAATTGAATTATGAATGGCAATGTTTGGGAATTCTGACATACTACCAATGTTCTCGACATACACTAGTAAAATTTAGTCCAATTAAATGTGTAAGAATGTCTATTACTTAAAGGTCTCAGGTCTACAGAATAACAGTTGACTATTTATAAACTTTTCCTTTTTTCTTTCCTCTTGTACTTAATGGTTAAAGAGTACCAGACAGCAATGAAAAAAACACAATGCAACCAGAAATTCTGTAGGCCAATTAAGAGTGATTGCTCGACACACAAATACTGTACCTACGAACTTCCGCAATAAGTTAAATTTGGCATATACAACATTCTGATACTTGACTTTTTTTAATCTCTGCCAGCTAATTCGGTTTTGACCAGCAATAGAAACTCAAAAGGACACGAAAAATCGAATCTATGGGACCTATAGGTCGACAAGCAGAAACTAGGTCCAGAACTTTTCCAACAACAACAACAACAATAATGGTAAGAAGTAAAAGAAAAGAATGAAGAATGAAGCAAAAATGGTTAATCTGCGCAGAAGTATATCAAGAAAGGCACATGCAGAAATGAAACCTCTTCTCAAAATCGTCCATAAAACTGGAATAGGCATTTCCGTAAACAATGACTACATCTACTTAAGAAACTACTGGCATTTCCAACTTCAGAAAATTCGCCTTCAATTAGATGATCCAAATTCTCGTCATCAATTTTCATAGAGTGGACGAACAGTAGCTTAATTACTAAGCATTTACAAAACAAAACAAAAAAAAAAAAACTAAAATTTACGGATGATAATGCCTATTTCAAAAGAGGACAGTGGGGATTGAAAAATGAAATAACAAAATACGCATGTAATAGTCTATCAGAAAATATAACACATGACATACTGGAACGGAGCCGAGCAAATGACTGGTAGGAAGACTGCTGGCAGATTCATCCATGGTTGGAAAAGAGAGTGACGGATCACCTAATTACACGAGCAAGGAAAAAAAAAAACTCAGATCGCCATTTTGGCCTCGGATAGCGGCCGTTTTTGCCCTCCCACGTTGCGCCTTCCTTCGCGCCGAGGTCGAAACTCGAAGCTCTTATCAGAAAAGATGTAAAAGAGAAGCGAAATTGGAAACAGTTTACCGGTGAATAATCTTAAATAAAACGCCCGGTCGCAAAGAGGTAGGTAGACGATGAAAACTCAAGAACGGGCGCGATGAAACAGTTCATCCGTCCTTTTCTCAGCCGTCGATCGGTGGTACTCTTATTTGTAACAATATAAGATGAATTCCTATAACCTTTACAGGCATCTAAGGTTGGATTCACTATTTTTAATTATTTATTTCTTGTAATATCAACCTACATAAGAAGCGTTTATTATGTGCACACCGTAAACATGTATCTCCACTTTATTGACATAGGCTAGATGGTTAGAATTGGTATGTTGAAGGTTGAGTGAATGGGACACTCACTATTGTAAAGGCATCGATTGCCTAAGCTACTATAATTGGGGGGCTTGTGTGGCCAAATCGAGTTTATAAAAGGCCTATGAAGGGCAATTTCATGAAACCATTTGTTAAGGCTATCTTATTGTAAATTCCATTAGGTTTTTCCAATAGTGGATTGAGCTCCAAAGTGTGAAAACACTTTAAGATTGGACATAGTAGCTAGAGTTTGGGTTGAAAACCACTACAAATATTAATACAATTTATATATCTTATATTTTTATTATTGTATCAAACTATACAAGAAACATTAACGATATTGTAAACTCAAGAATATTGTTACTATTTGTGTTGAAATTTCTTTTAAGATTTTTTACCTTAAGAAGAAATCCTGTAAATATTTCATAAGTCCCAAAATTTTGTAAACTCTGTAATCCCTATAATCACTCGCAATTTTTCCATGTACAATTCTGTAAAATGGTTATTTAAGCCGACGGTGTTAATAAGAAATATGAGAGAAAATTGAAGTATTTTTCGACTTGGTATCAAAGCCGGAGAATCCTTCTCCTTCTCCTTCTTATCGCCGAAGAATAGAGCGAAAGCTCTGTCCCGTAGTCTCTCGTTGCCGAAGAACAGATCGAAAACTATGTTCCATAATCTCAGTCACTATTCGGAAGTTTCGTTGGCCACCGACGACCGTAACTGAGCCACCACTCGGCCTTCAATCAGAAAGCATTGCTGACCGATAACGAAGAGCCTCACCAGCGCCGCACCAGTGTGCTTCTCGATGAAGACAAACCTACTCCAGCAGACCTTCTGGACGTCACCGACGACGACAGCCGAGCCACCGCTCGGCCTTCCAGCAAACCGCCAGCCCAATCGGTGCCGGCAAAGAGGAAGAGACGCACTGTCTCGACAAAGAAGATGAGGTACAGGAAATTTTATTTTTTTCGCCTAAACTTAGGTCCCATGGTTGTTATTATTTTTGCCGAGCGACCCGGTCTCGGACCGCACCAAGATCAGTTCATGGAAGACCGAACCGGATCCATTCACGGACCATACCGGACCGAAAACAAAAACTCAAACCTGGTCAACCCAATGAATAGAAAACGGACCAGACCAATAATCGGATCGGATCAATATTTTTGGGTGATTTTTTATTCTGATCACTACCGATCTTCTTTCATCATGTCGAAGGAATCAACACCGATTATTCATGTGCAATCCAAAAACTCTGGTTTTACAACCAGCATCATTCTTACAAAAGTAAACTACGATGTATGGCCCCATATCATGGAGATGCAAATTGCAGGACGTGAAAAGTTCGAATATATTATGGGAAAAACACCACTCTCACAAGAAATGGATGCCTCCTATGCAAAGTGGTATGCTGAAAATCAAAAAGTCAAGGGGTGGTTGCTAACCTCTATGTCACCAGATATTATAAAACGCTATATTCAGTTGCGCACCGCATGTGAAATATGGAATGCTCTAGCAAAAACTTTCTATGATGGGTCAGATGAATCACAATTATTTTCATTGAATCAAAGAGTTTTTTCCACCAAACAGACTGGTCACCCTCTGTCAACGTATTATGGTGATCTTGTAAAAAAATTTCAAGAACTTGATCATCATGACATGATTATAATGAAAGATCCTGACGATGTTATCGCTTATAGAAAATCCGTTGAAAGATTGCGTGTTCACATTTTCTTAAACGGATTGGATGCAAAATTCGAACAAGTCCGTGGCGAAATTCTTAGAAAATACCCGATATTGGATCTTGAAAAAGCATATGCTTACGTATGTCGTGACTCTATTCGTCGAACCACTTTAAATAGTAAAGTTGATCGTGTTGAGTCATGCCTAAAATAGCTAATCGAACATCAGGATCTCAAAATAACAACTATGAGGTTGGAACAGTAAAACCAAAGCACATTTGTACGCACTATGGTTAGATTTGGCATACAAAGTCACGATGTTATGAACTTATCGGGTATCTAGAATGGTGGGATCCTATCAAATAATCATGCTTCCGTTGAAGTAGCAGAACCTTCCACCTCTCACACAACTAAGAATGCATCAGATAAGTGCTACATCTGGTAAGGTTCTTAATACTTCCGTTCCTAGTAGAAATAATGAATGGATAATTGATTTTGATGTTACTGATCATATGACCTTTGACAATCATCATGTTAAAAGTATGAAACCATCTAAACAACATATCGCATTGACAACAAATGGTACTCCCTCTCACGTTATTGGAGAAGGTTCCATCACCCTTACTAAAAATCTAAGTCTTGATTCTGTATTAGTTGTTCTAACACTCAATCATAATCTATTATCAGTTGCTCATATAACTCATACTCTGCATTGTATTGTGATTTTTTGGCCCAACCTTTGTGTTTTTAAGGACATTCGAACTCAAAAGACAATTGGTTATGGTACTAGAAGGGGGAAACTCTATTACCTTGATCTGTTGCTAGAGAGTTCTCATCAGTTAGCCCAAACATTCTCCATAAAGAATAAATCTGTAGATTTTGAAATTTGGTTATGGCATAAACGGTTGGGTCACTTATCCTTTGGTTATTTAAAGAAATTGTTTCCTAAACTTTTTGCAAAATTATATGTTTCAAATTTTATATGTTCCATTCCAAATAAGCATGAATAAGAATCCAACACCCTTTATGATTATTCACTCTGATGTATGGGGTCCAGCAAATATAAAATCATAAGTTTACCTGTTTTGTCGAATCTGCCACCTAGAGTTTTTGGGTGTATAGCCTTTGTTCACCTCTATAAGCCATTGAGAAATAAATTGGAACCTCGAGCTCTAAAGTGTGTTTTTGTTGGTTATGCTCAACATCATAAAGGTTATCGTTGTTATCATCCTCCCTCTCGTAAATTGTATGTCACTTTTGATGTGGTATTTCACGAAGATAACAAGTATAAATCTACTCCCGAGTCTTTAATACAGGGGGAGAACATGATTGAATTGAAGACCATTAATCATTATTTGGACACCTTAGATACTACAAGTGGTGAGTATTCAGATTACAGCAGTAAGCATCAAAATGATACAAATGAGCATGATTCACAGGATGGAGACAGATAAGACCAGATGGAAGTGATGAAATCAGAATCTTAGCTGACATCTTCCCCCCTTCATAGTGTACCAATGGATTAATTGCTTTCTGAGTCCGAGTCCATGTCTAAGCCTCAGGTAAGTTCCGAAACTCAACTACGAGTGCTACCTCATCGAACTACAAGAAGAAAATCTAGAGTCAATTATGAACCTCTTCTCACCTCTAAATCTCAGTATCCCATGCATAATTATGTGTCTTGTCATAGATTGTCAAAGGCAAATAAAGTATTTGTGAATCAATTATCTGCTATATCTATTCCTAATAGTGTGCATGAAGTCTTGAAAGATCCTAAGTGGAAAGAAGTTATGAATGAAGAAATGAGGTCACTCCAAAAGAATTCAATATGGGAAGTGGTTTATCTACCTATAGGAAAGAAACCAATTGGATCCAGGTGGGTATTTACCGTCAAATATAAAGCCGATGACACCATTGAAAGGTTCAAAGCAAGGCTTGTTGCCAAAGAATATACTCAAACCTACGAGATCGACTACATGGAGACATTTGCACCAATGGCCAAAATCAATATTGTTCGGATTCTGCTATCTCTGGTTGTGAATCTTGACTGACCCTTATATCAGTTTGATGTTAAAAATATATTTTTACACGGAGATTTCCAAGAAGAAGTATATATGGAATTACCTCTTGGATGTATTATGCAAACCAAAGGACGCAAACAAGTATGTAAACTGAAGACATCACTATATGGTCTGAAGCAGTCCCCGAAGGCGTGGTTTGGAAGGTTCACAAATTTTATGAAATCTATTGGATACAAGCAAAGCAACTCAGATCACACTCTCTTCCTGAGATCTAACAAAGAGGCAATCACAACTCTTATTGTATATGTTGATCACTTGGAAAAGTAAGAAACAAGAGGTGGTGGCTGGATCGTCAATTGAAGCAGAATATAGGGTAATGGCCAAGGCAATATGTGAATTATTATGGATAAAAAATCTGATACAAGAACTACCTATTGAGCAGACAAGTCCTATGAAATTATACTGAGACAGTAAGGCAGCATGTGATATTGCCCACAACCCAGTCCAACATGATAGAACTAAATATGTTGAAGTTGATAGACACTTTATTAAGGAAAAATTAGAAGCAAAAATCATTGAAGTCCCTCATGTTCGGTCTCAAGATCAGCTTGCCGATGTGTTGACCAAGGCAGTATCTTACCGAGCCTTTAACAATTGTCTCGACAAGTTGGGCATGAGTGATATCTATGCACCAACTTGAGAGGGAGTGTTGAGATTTCTTCTAAGATTTCTTACCTTAAGAAGAAATCCTGTAAATATTTCATAAATCTTGAAATTTTATAAACTCTGTAATCCCCGTAATCACTCGCAATTCTTCCATGTATAGTCTATAAAATGGCTCTTTTAAGCCGACGATGTTAATGAGAAACATGAGAGAAAATTGAAGTATTTTTTGACTATTTGTACTAAGTAAGTTTTGTGTGAGTGAAATCCTCAACCTTTATACTCAAATCATTTGAAAGGCCTTTGTGACAAGGTTTGCCAGAGTGGTTATCGGTGTACCTCTTTGCAACTTATTGTTGTTGTGACAATTGTAGCCAATGGATAGACCTTTATTGCTTGTAGCTATTCATTTAGCATTTATGGCCAAAAGCTATTATAAGGGTTGTCGACTCTTTAATGCCTAAGCTTTTAGTAGGCTAGTTGTTGTTGTAATTATTTTGAGGGATTTTGTTGTTGTAATCATTGTTGTGACAATTTGATTGTAAGTGTTGTTTAATTTTTTTAGTGCATTTAACTCGAAGGTGTGGAAATAGCTTAAAAATGGATTAACAACCTAAGTTTGAGTTATGAACCACTATAATTAGGTTTAGTTATGCTTGCATAATGATAGTGTTTGGCTTGCATTTTAAGTATGAAGGTCAATTAAGAAAGAATTTTAAACGTTATAATTTGTGTTTATAAACTTATCTACCCCATTCATAAGTTTGTATAGTATATTACGAAAGTAACAAGGACTTGATAGAAGTCGATTAATAATGGAGCTCTCAACGAGTGGCCTTAACCAATTTGAATTGTCATATTTCAAATAAATGATTGGGCCAGTTGGACTCCCATAATCTACTTAAATGGGTCGAAGACAAGTGTTTAATACATGAGAAAATGCCTTGTGTCTATCGATGGAGCAGCTATGGCATTTTCGTAATTACAGCCAGGGAGTGGTTGCGGGGGAAGAACCACTTATCTCTCACTGGAGTCGCAATTTGCTTTCTCTTCTCTCCTTATTTCTTGCTGCCAAGATTTGGGATTCGATGGCGGGTGTCATAAACACTCCGACACGTTTATCGACCGATTCGCCGACTATTTTTGCCCGAAATTCTCGTTTTGCTTTCCGCACCGAAAAGGCAACTGTGTTTTTCTTCCTTTTTCGTCTCTCTCTCTCTCTCAGTTGTTTCTCTCTGGTTCTTCAGTTAACATCGGCATACAACATCATCTAATAGTCTCTGCATCACGTCATTCCTTTTCAGCTATTCTTCTCACGATCGCCACCGCTTTCTGTGACCAAAAGAGTGTCCATAAGCGTGACGAAATCTCAGATGGCGGCGGAGAGAAAACCCATTTCGGATGAGAGGATGCTGGTAAGTTTGGTGGAATTTTCTTTTCTTTTTCTTGTCGTCCTGTCGACATATTTCGCGACTCGTGAGTTTTTAACGTTTATTGAATTTTATTGTTTTTGGATTTCTATTTGGTTTAGGTGTTTGTTCCTCCACATCCGTTGATAAAGCACTGGGTTTCTGTTCTTCGGAACGAGCAGACGCCATGCCCCATTTTCAGTAAGCGAAGCTCTAGTTCCATCTGGGAATGTGTCATTAGTTCTGAAACCTTCTGTCTAATGATTATTTGTATGAACAACGATATTTCCTACGTGCTATGGTCGATTATTCACCATGAAGAACTCGAGGGATATCCACATGATAAGTTAAGGCTTTCGAGCTTTTGAGCTGATCAACAATTCAGTATTCATTCACTGTTGGTCTAGAAAGTCAGTTAAAATTCCCAAGTGATATCTTCTGTCATACTTGTGTACCTTTTAGTCAGCGAAATCTAGACGATGTTGTTGTAACCAATGTATCTACTTGGTCATTCCTTCTTTTTCTACTTTTTCTTCCATAGAACCGCAAGGCTGTTGCTACAGAGTAATGATCATATTCATTTCAAAAGAAAAAAAGTTGAAAATATGCTATTATGTATTTTTTTCTGGATCGAATCATTGAATTGTCATTAAATATGTTATTATCATTATTTGACTTCGTTTTAGAAGACTTATCTTTCCTACGCGTGCTTGTTTTTGTTGATCATAATTATCACAATAGTCGGTGATATGCTGCAGAACTACAGTCATTATACATGTAACTAGGCTAACTCTCCTCCTAATCGTTAAGAATGCTGATTTTTCAATGTATATATGTACTGCTATTTGAGGAAATGGCTGCTCTTTTCCACTTTTTCATCTTCAAATAAGAGACAGATGTACATTTTCGAAAAATAAAAATAAAAAAAATAAATAAGAGACAGATGTAGATTTTTGCTCCGTGATTCTTAACCAATTCTATCTCTTGGTTTTAATCAAATGCTTCTGTTAAATTATTCACATTATTTCTGTAATTGGCTTATGGATTGCCACTAGTGGTGACTAATTGCTTCTGAATTTCAGAGAATGCCATGGCTGAACTTGGAAGACTACTTATGTATGAAGCTTCTAGAGATTGGTTGGTGAGTTTCTTTTTCTTTGTCTGTGGGTGCCTTCCTAGGTTATAATACTTTCTGCTAGAACTTGGGTGATATCAAAAGAAAAGCAAGTGAGATTGGGGTTCTTAAGTTTGTAGGTGGAAACAAATTACTGCAATAGCTGTCTTTCATGGTATATGTGGTGCCTGTTAATTCTTCAATTTCTTATAAGGGTGGCTTTGTCTATCGCAAACTACTTGTGGCACATTTTTAAGATAACCTGCAAAAAGTTGCTTTCTTACCAGCAATTTCATTAGAACTTTGGTGTACTGCCTTCAGTCTGAATATAGTGGGTAAAGGTGGTCATCAATCTGTAAAGGACATGTTCAATCTTATTGTTCAGTCAATGAGATTATGCTGCTGTCTTAAATTTTTTCTTTTTGATAGGTAACAAGGTAATATTCTCTGGAGGGAAAGGGAAAAGAAAAGAAGGAACTTGAAAATATTGTATGTGTCTATGCATGAAGAATGTTGAGGGGCTAATAAATTAAATAGTCATTTTTCTTACTGTTTCTAATGTGCTTCGCTGCAGCCTACCATCACTGGAGAGATTCAGTCACCAATGGGTGTTGCCACAGTTGAGTTTATTGATCCCAGGGAGCCTGTGACGGTTAGTAACCCCTTTTAGGTGTGGAGAAAGAAAATGTTTACATTATATATTTGTAGTCATAGAAGGCAAACTACTTTACGTGATGCTTTTATTGAGGCGAGCCCTTTTAACTTTGTGCTGAGCTATCCAGTACTCTTATCAGTGGGTTAAGAAAAGTCAACCTTTTCTTTGGGCAATTTGAAATTCTTATATTGGTTGTCATTCTGCTATTTTCTTTATCTTCAGGTTGTTCCCATCTTGAGAGCTGGTCTTGCTTTAGTAGAGCATGCATCTTCAATCTTGCCTGCAACAAAAACTTATCATCTTGGTAAATTTGCAGGATTCACTTTTTTTTAAGTAGATTTCCTCATTTATTGTCAAATGTAATCTGTTACTTTTCTCTTTCATATAGCTAATATGGTGTTTATCAAAAGTAAATGGTGTGACTGTGCCTTTACTATCCAATCATTATTTCTCTATATCTTTTGTTTGACATCATCCATGGCTTATTAACTTTTTTTATGATCAAAGGAATAAGCAGAGACGAAGAAACACTTCAGCCTACTATATACTTGAACAAGTAAGATTTTTTCACTTCATTTGCTATTTTGTAGTAGTAGTGATCATGGAAATTGAAAAGTAGTAGAACTGAAAGGATGACTAACATCCTTGCCAGAGTCATAATGAGTTTCAAGGGGCATTTTGTTGAGGGAAGCCAAATATTTTCCAATTTTCCTTCGGAGATGAGGAAGGGTGGATAAGGGATGCAAAGCAAAAGATATCCGAGGACCAATGTTGCTAAAAATGAGCCTAACCAGCCAGTTGAACCAGTGTCTTCATCAGTTCTAGAATTGAAAAACCTGGGGGAGGTAGAAACCGGTTAACCTGGTTGGTTTGAATTGTTTGACCGCCAAATGTTGAACCGGCTTTAAACTCCTCTTTGTTCCTGGGGCTGTGCCCCCTTTCTTCTTTTCTCTTTTCCTGACCAAAAAACAGAGAGAAAAGGAGGGAGGGTGAGGAAGGAAGGAAAGGAAGAAGGGAGGGGACTTTGTGTGATCCTTCCCTGCCTTCACAAAGAAAGGGGAAGGTGATTTCAGTTAAAAAATTCGCTCTTTAAGATTCTTGTTCTATGAAATTTTAAGAGAGAGATTTTCACATTCTTCAGCAGTGTCTGCAGTTGATGTGGAGTTTAGTTACTTCACTATTTTACACTAATTTTGCAATATCATGGCCATTTTGGGGCGTCATTTATTGTTGGAATATATATTTGATGTCTCCAGGTTGCCTGACAAGCTTCCTGAAGGATCTCGTGTCTTTGTAGTTGACCCCATGCTAGCAACAGGTACTTTTTTTAATTGCTTGAGTTAATATTTGAATTGATTGTTCCTGACATTCATATCAGTGAGAGTAAATAGGATATCTGGTGATGATGTTATTGTGTGGAAGTTGATGTTTAAGATGCTAAATATTTAATATTATAACAGCTTTATTCTAGAAAAACTTTATAAACCTTGGTTAGAATCACGTCATTTATTTATTTTTTCTTATTCTCATATCTTCCAATAATGCTTTCGTTTGCAGATACTTTAATTTGATTAGAGATTTTTATTTGATGTATCTTTAATAATGTTCTAGGTGGCACAATAGTAGCTGCAATTCAAATGGTTAAGGATCGTGGAGTTGAAAACAACCAAATAAAAGTGGTAAGCTTTTTGTTTTGTTTTATTTTTTGCTTTCTTTTTCTTTTGTAGGTTCTTGTTTAACTCACATTATGCATTAAATGGTAAAGAACTCAAGTCTGTGTTGTTTTATACAAACTTGTCTATGGGACTAGAGCCATCTCTGATTTTTTCTCTCATCCAATTTTTTCGTTGTACCTGTTTATCCCTTTGGCGCACTCTTTTACTTTATTTTCTATCTCATCCAATTGTGGAATATCTTGTGTCAGAATAGATGGATCCCTAGGTTAATTTATATGTTTACTTGGTAGCATCCAGCTATAATTAATTGGCACACATATGATTTACATCCGTTTCTATTTAAAATAAACAGTGAAAAAAATTACATCCATTTGAGTTTTTTATCAAGGTTGAAAAAAAAAAAAATGGCAATGAAGTTTTCTGTTGTTATGTTATGAGTAATCTTGGTCCCCACAGAGTTAAGGTGGCCACATTTAGGTCTCTACCTCATTTGCATTGCAAAATAAACTCCAGTCCTGCTGAAAAGGAAACAGGTTAAACTGGAAGATTGTATCTGCATTTACTGGGATTTAAGAAACTTGGTCATTCTGGATCTTAACATACTATCACTACTCAGCAAGCTTCAGATTCTGCTCATCTGGGTTGAATGTGTGGATACCTGAAATTCTCATGAAACTGTTTTGTATGTAGGTTGGTTGTACAAACCATTCATATAACTGTCAGGTAGTAAAAGATAGAAATTTACTGAAATTTTCATATTAAATCTTTTTTGAATTAATACATGGGCAGATTAACTTTCTTGATATTTTTTGTATTTTTACTAAATAAATTGGGAGGTTTATACTGATTTTTGTGTACTGAGTGTGTATAGAACTAGGGTTACATAAGATTTAATTTTAAATACTAATGTCAACTTTGCATCCCTAGCAAATTGATAGTTTTTATGACAATTTGTTTGTTGTTTTAATCTCTTTGTCGTTACACTGCAGATATCTGCTGTTACTGCCCCTCCGGCTCTCCAGAAGCTTAACGAAAAATTTCCCGGGTAAATGTTGTATTATGCACTAAGATTGATCTTTGTAGGTGTGACAGATTACTAATCCAGGCTAAATACTGGTTCTTTTGAAATATTGTATTATGCACTGAGATATTGGTCTTTGTAGGTGTGACAGATAACTAACCTAAACTAAACTGTGGTTCTTTTGGCAGGCTTCATGTATACACAGGAATTATTGATCCCACTGTAAACGAAAAAGGGTACTCAATTTTTTCTAGATATTGTATGGGTTTGTATTGCTTTAAGTGGTTTAGTTTTGTCTAACCAGCCATTATCCTATGACTTGGCCCTTTAATATGTGAAATAAAATAAAAAAAATCTTTTATATTGGCAAGTATTCCTTTAATATGTGCAAATAACATAAAAAAAAATTAGTTTAGATTATCTTGTCAAGTATTTAAGTATGAATTCAAAGGTTATTTTATAGACCTTTAGTTGATTGCAGTCATCTGTTTCCTTTTCAAACTCAAGAAGTTGTGAGAAAGTAGGGCAGCCATAACTTCTTGGATGGTTCATTGATGTTGGACTAATATGTATTTCCCCAAATTTTGGTGTTTTAAAAAGATAAAGGCTTGGTTAATGTCAATCTAGGTTGACTGTCTGGCTTGATCCCATTGAAATACATTGTCATGGACTCATCTTTAATTGACATTTATTGCATGTGATATTTTAGGTTTATAGTCCCTGGGCTCGGAGATGCAGGAGATCGGAGCTTTGGCACTTGAAGTTTGCAAAGATAACTGGAAATTGAAGTGGGACAATTTTTAAATTCTCCAGGACTGGGAATACCTAGCAAGATTTCTGGCATTCCCATGAGGTCCTGAGGGGAGATGTCTGCTGGGTTAGTTTTAAGACTAGAGAGACCTATTCCACGGCTGTTTAAATTGGACCTGCTAAGGTAGTGTTTAAATTGTTTGAGCTTCCATTGTTTCAAGTTAATCCAGTTATTTCACATGACAGTGAAAATCTGATGGCTATTTTATTTCTCCACTTTTCTTTACTTCCATTTATTGACTTTTATTATTATTATTATTATTTAGAATCCAGTCTTTTTCTTGATGAATTTTCCGTTTTGAGTTTTTTTGAATGTGGTTCCACTTCTTTTTGGCCTCCGACTCCTTTTCCCAATAGATTGTACTCCGATGGATCTAGCGAAAATTTTGTCCAGAGATGCGAGGTGATCAACCAAAGCAGGTTCATAACACCTTGTGCTCAAGTTTTACAACGGGGTGAATGTGTCTGAGAAACCAGCATTCAAAAATTTGCTGAAAACTTGTAACTTCACTTCCAGAGTTTAAAAACACAGCTAGGTCCCAAGTCCAACAAGCATTGTGGAATACTACCAGTTCACTCCAATATTGTGATCTTTGAGGCTAACCTTACCATGAAAATTTCTTTCCAAAGCTTTCAATTTTTCTTCGGGACAATCCAACATGTAGATGAAGTTCTATATCTTAAGTTCAATCTTAAAGTTAGTATCTGCTAACCTTCAAAACGTAATTCTCTCATCCCAAGATCATGAAAAGTTCCCAAACCAGTGACTGCTAAAA
This sequence comes from Aristolochia californica, assembly GCF_029961685.1. Lineage (NCBI taxonomy): Eukaryota > Viridiplantae > Streptophyta > Magnoliopsida > Piperales > Aristolochiaceae > Aristolochia > Aristolochia californica. The sequence continues at coordinate 29,231,341 of NW_027181771.1, forward strand.
GCAAATGCTTATCATCTTTTCATGCAAACAGAGACAGTTCTCACCCGAATAAGATCTATAGGCATGTCAAAGCTAAGAACACAGACCACTAGAAATCCAAAAAGAAGTTTCAGGCCCCATGAAACCTCCCATTTTCTATCAGGTTAGTATGTATTATAGCTCTCTTGAATTCCAATTGATTATGAATAAAGAGACGACTTCCTCAAAAGAAGAGAGCTAGAGAGATAAGACAACAAAATTGTGAAAGATATAGATTAATGACAAGCAACTATCCATACGTCATCCATCATATTTTACAATTAGATATGGTACTTAACCTGCACTACAAATCCCATAATCCCACAGGAGGACACTGCTACATTCATAGCTCACTATAATTACGCCAGACTGCACGAAAATCCTCCCTGAATGTGTTCAGACGAGCTTTGAGATTTGGTGTTCTAAAGCTTGCATGAAGAACTGTAGCTGTAAGAGAAGTTACATGTTATTCAGTAGATCAAGTAAATGGCGGGGATAACAAAATTGTACACTTAACTGGTAATAGTGTTTACCAAGTAGACCAATCACAAATACCCAAAAGACTGTAAGGAGCCCGCATGAAGTAAACCACAGGATACAACCAGCTGAAGAGAAACATTTAATGTCTGGTTAGTTGAATTAAACTCTTCTGCCCAGTAAGATAGCAGGATACAGACTTCAAAGAATGTTTAATACCTAATGCAAATACAGAAACAAACAGCCAACGAGGCTTCCCACATATATGAATTGCTCTTTTCACAGAGGAACGCCCACGGATAACAGGCCTGCAAATGGAGAATTAATTCATCATGCATTAAACCTAATATAACTTAAATTCCCAGCACACATGACAGTAAAACCTATTACTCTTACGTTATAGAAGGTCGCATTTTTGCAGCCAAGTGGGGAGAAAACTGTCTAACAGTCCTTGTGACCTTCTCATTGAAAGTAACTGCAAAGCTGTGAATCAAGTCCTCAGAAACAACACAGGATAAAAAAATAACCACTGGTTTGCTAGCAAGAACTTAATAGCAACATAATTGAGAATTTAGTACTAGATGATCAACAAAAAAATCCAGGTTAAAAAAGTGTAGTATAAGATTGATGAATTAAAAGATCTGGTGAAAAGTGTCAGTAACTAAGCCATTATATTACAAGTTATCAAGGGGTAACAAGGGGCTGGGGGAGGTCTTGGCCTCAAGTCTCACCAGAATTATTGGGCGTATTGTGCATGTGTTATCAATGCCAAAATAAATAAATAAATACATAACAAAAAATGTTCCCTGCTTCAATATGACTCTTGATCAAGGATAGTGGAACAAAAACAAAAGCAATGTCTAATATACAACCAATGAGGTGGTTATTTATATGATCTAATGGATGGTTCAAACTCTTTCCACTTAAGTTGCAGAAACACTAGACAGACAGCCAAGTTTCAATAGAAAAATGGTCCTGGGGGGGGGGGGTGAGGGGGGAGGAGGGTACCCTTCATTTTCATGACTAATATAGCTCTTTAGTTGTTGATTTCTCCTTCTTAATGTAATTTTGGCACCTTGCCTTAGCGATGGCTTCTGTAAAATTTTCCTTTCTTTAATCAACATGCTTATCCTCCAAAAATAACTCAACTGGATAGGTTGCCATTATTATTTTTAATTGCCAGGTTTGAAACATGCACAGACAAAAAAGAGAGACAGAAGTTGACAACAGTGGGGAAAATGGTTTGTCATAGAGGAGAAGAGAAGAAGTAAAACAATAGAACTGGAGTCAAGCGGAACTTTAGAAATGGATTTTTTTTTTTAAGCAGATGCCAAACAGGTGCCTGACAATTGTAATGGCTGATCGACTCTTGCTCACACATCAAGCTTTAAACTTGATTCATAACTGAAGAATGGAATAGAAAATAGCACCTAAAGATGCTAAACATGATACAGCCCAGAGAGAAATCGGTGGAAAAAGGTGGAGCATTTGAATAGTGTGATGACTCACAATAAGGAGGTATTCCAAAATGAGGTCTTGGAAACCTAAGAATCTATCAGTTTTAAATGAATTGCACAATCCGAATGGGCAAGCTAACAAGTATATTTTCCAAGGAGAAGTTACTAATGACAAGAAGAACAATGAAGGGATAACCATTGCACCCAACATCTGCCAACCCTGGGCTTCTCAGAATTTCAGATATTGGATGACCTAGCAAACTGGGGTCACAGGGTAGATCAGTTCTGTTACTACTATGATATGTCAGACAATCAAGAGGTGCTGTTTCACATTTCATTTAGACGACGAGGCTGTTATGAGTTCCAATCATACTCTCGCTTGCAGTTGCCACCATTGGCAAGAATTTGTCAACTTAAAATGAGAATTTTGATGCAGTCTCACAAAGCTAATTAAATTGGTTTGGTATGATCAAACGAAACAAAGTTTGATAAGTGAGAGAAAAAGGTAGAAGTCATTCAAAGAAAGTGCTACTGAGCTATTCCATCAATGGCATAAAGGAGGCCACTTTGGCAAAGGTGAAGACCTTTTGTCCCACTATGCTACTACACACAAGGGACCTTGCCAAAAGGAAAGATGGTTTTACTTGGCAAAATTCATCTAACACATGAAGAGTTAGGGCAGCCAATGGATTGGGTTAATCCGCACCCCATCTTCCCCCAATATCCAATGTGCAAATTAGAAGGGATTAGATTTTATTTTAAATTTTAAATCCCCTCCAATTCATGGATATCCAAGTCAGAATTTGAGATTATAGATCCTCCAATGTCCAGAATTCTTAACTAAGTGTTTCTTTCCAAAGACCTGAACTGGCCGATCAATTCTTAGTTTTTACTAATCAGATGATTTCCCAGTGCATCTCTTCAAGTACACGTTCTTTGTAGCTATGCTTTTTTTGCACCAATCATTGAAGAACACTAAATTCTTCTTTTCATGCTATTTTTTCTTTTATCTGTGTAAGTTTTGATGCCAAATATCATTCATTTTGTTTCAATGTATTTTAATGAAATTTTTAATGTTTCAAGCACCATGCGTATTCCGGGTATCAAATTCCTAGAAGTACAAATGGACTGGGAAAGTCTGTAGCTAGGGAGAGTGCTTTGAGCAACATCTTGCTGTCAGAAATACCTTTCCCATTTGATTTTAGTTTGATTTTTTTTGTATTTTTTGTCCTTTTTATGGTCTTTTGTTTTCCAGTAATCTCTCCATTCTTGGAGTTTCCTCATCAAAAACTCATTTCTCATTGTTCTCAAGAAAATAATTTGCGCCAATGTGCACCCAACGCGATTCACACGAAAACTAGATCGCACGTAGACTTTGAAGTCATCAGATCCGATTGGTATCATGTGCAAATGAATAAAAAATTTTAACACCCTATATGATCCAATCCACAATAGAGTCTGGATCAATTTTTTTATGCCCAATCTGCAACAAGTTGCATGTGGACTACTTGGTCTCCCGATTTGACAAACCTCATCTGCGACCCTACTTAGTGCACGTGAACTCCCACAACCAACAAGACAGTCAGTGCAGCAATACTGCACTGGGAGTAACAATACATTTTAGGGTTTATGGTTTAGGTTTCAAGGGTTAGGATAACATGTTTATTTTCATATGCTTGGAACAAATACTATAATGCAGTTATGAGGTATTTATTTGTATGATCTGATGGGCATGCTGTTATGAGCAATTAATTTATGTTATTTGACGGACAATTCAAATCTCTTTCCGTTCTAGTTTTATGAACACTATACGTATGGATAAAGGGGAGCAAGAGAGACAACCAATTTTCAGTCCCAAAAATCATTTTTAGAACTTAGGATGTCTGAAATTGTGTTCTCCAAACTAAGCATTCACCCCTTAGATTTTAGAAATTTATCCTTCTTTTGACATAAAAATTATTCCCTAACATACTGTATTAGATCAAGATTCATAATAAACCATAACAATACAAGCAAAGTTGCTAAAAAAATTCTAATGGACAATGAAGCTTACCTGTCATTGAGAAAAGCAAGACTTAGTGCTGTTAATAGAGCAGCAACAATAGCAAGTGGTTTCCTGAGAAATCCCATGCCTGCAAATCAGACAAAACAACAGATAATCAACCCCTGAGCAGTTTATGAAATTATTAGCCAAACACCGATCTTAACAAAGAAGGAGAAAAAAGAAGCAGGAGACAATTTACCTAGTATGAAAATTACCATGATGAAATAGTTCGTGCGATAGCTGCATACCAGATACCAATATAATACAAGGTGAGTTAACACAGTAAGTAAAACAAATATAAAAAAATGAATTACCTAATAAATGACAAAATTCCATGATAAAAAGATTAAAGACTAACAATATTGACAGGCTAAGAATAATAGCAAAGACCTATCTGCTAAATTCAAGGACAAACACAAAAGTGGAATCAGAAAATGATAACTGCATTTGCTTGTTAGTTTGAGTGGTGGAGAAGAAATAAATACTGGCACAATTAACTACTTTCAAATCTCATAAGCAGTTTATAACAGAAAAAATGAGAAGAGGATCCTCAGTCAAGATTGCTAAAACAACTAGAAAAACACAAATTTGACCGCATTAAATTTCAGGCAACACTATCCAATCATCAACGGGATTCTCAATCCAAAATAAGCACAGGATATAAGAAATCACACATATAGACTGATAAGTCATGCCGACACATTATTTCTGCAAGAAACATGATCCCGTCTAATAATATAAGTAATCACAAGTATAGACTCTGAAATTAATGCCGACATCTTTTCCGCAAGAAACATGATCCCGCGTAATAATAAAAGCACTTCATATTTCGTAACAACAGCGCACAACAAGTTCACAAGAAACCAAAATAAATTAGACAAAGACAATAAAATCAACACTGATACAGAAACCCTCCTGCTAAGAAATAGAAGTCCTACTTCCGGGCAGCGTTGGAATATGTAATTCGTATGAAATCAATACAAACGAAAGCGCCACTCACTATAGTCAATTTGGTATGAAGTCCTCCGTAATATGTAATTCAATATCATCGTTAGACAATTCAAGGAGACGATCAAGGAAGATCTTCTTTACAGCAAGTGTAACACAATCGCTATCAAAAACAAAAAAGGGAAAACATCTTACTAAAAGAGATTGCATTTGAGGCGGCTGTTCCACTTGGAATAGGATCTGGGAAAGGTAAACTTGGAGAAGAACTCGGTAAGAGGTCGCGGAGGTGAAGACCAATCCACCTCTCGAAGACCATCCATTAGATCTTCGGCAGTCACATTTGTCCAATCCATCTCAAAAAACCCTAATCAAGAGACTGGGGGAGACCAAAAGAAACCCTACTAGAAAGAGAAAAAAGGTGAAAAGGAATAAAAAAGCACGGAAAAGAAAATTCTGTTTCAATTTTTTTCTGCTTCCGTTGGAGTCTTTAAAGATAGCTGAGCTCTGAGAGGAGTTCTGTCTTGCCAGAGATGAATACACTTTGGTAGGAACTCCGAGGTGGAGACTGGTGGTGGCTTGCGTGTTATGCTTTATGCATTCGCTGACCTGCTGCCTTGAAACTATTAGGTGACGAACCTGTCCTCCTCGACTCTGGATTATGCAAGAAAAACTGAGAGGTAAGCGAAAATCAGGAAGGAAGCAAAATAATGGATAAAGTTTAAAAAAATAATGTCTGAGCCCGGGTTCGAACCGGGGACCTCTAGTGTGTGAGACTAGCGTGATAACCAACTACACCACCCAGACTTCAACGCTTTTCATTAGCCAATTTTATATTGATTGCTTTTATCCATGAAGCCATTTATTTAAATTTTGATGTTCCAAGAACATCTCATCAATCATTAAACACATTAAATTAATTCCCAAATTAATAAATGAATAGAAACATAAATTTTTCCATGTTTAGACTAGAGATTAAATAAAACATAATAAAAAATAACATAAATTTATTCTCTTCTAGGAAAGTCATCCAATCCAATGTTGGCCTAGAAATGCAGGTTCATGTCAGATAAAAAGATATTGATTCTAACTCTTCCTTCACTTTGTAGAAAATAACATTCAAAAACACAAAAATCTGAATAGAGAAATCTCGTTACAACGTAAAGGGTAATCTGAATAATAAATTATGGAGCCAATCACATTAAAGAAGAGAATAGAGAAAGGAGAGAAGAAATTATGAGCAACATGTGCAGTAAAAGAATAAAACAATGTAGTTCCATTATTAATGGCGTAATGGTGATACGCAAGGTTGAAGAATAAACAAAAAGAAATACAAGAGTAGGCTGGTAGGATTTTATTCATTTTCACCTCCAAGGGAACCCTAAGTTCCTCTTCAAGAACCCTCATTTTAGATAGGCTAGTTTGATATTTGGACCACCTTGATGAACATAAATGTGCATTCTTGTTGCCTTTGGCTTGGACTCTTTCAAAATGAGGAAAACTTTAATGTAATGGAAGCTTGAGAGAAGAAGAAATGCTTCTAGAAGTGTTCTAACTGAAGCTCACCTTCTCCCTTAAGGTCCAAGTAATGCCATTAAAAGTAGTAGCAACATTAGTGAACAAGATCACAGTGGCAAATGAAAAGTGTACATTAGTGAACACTATCACAGTGGCAAATGAAAAGTGTGGATAGGATCCCACCTATGAAGCATTTTGATTTTTTTAAAAGAAAACCACCAAGAGAATTCAGGCATTTTAACATGTTATCGAACTCAAGTGTGAGATGATTAATGTAACATATCTTGAAGAAACTCACCTGTCAATCCTCAAAATATATTTGTGAAAAGTTTTGTTCAAGTAAATTTAGAGGGGGTGGGGGGTGAATAAGTTTACTAAGATTTTTAAGTTTTTAAAAAACTCATGCAGACACGTCCATTATACCAGAATTTTGTAGTGGTTTACATTTACTATTTCAAATTTCTACTACACTCTTAGGGAACTTTTTCCTTGGAATTAAATGATTCACTATGAATATCCAAACAACATCTACAGCTTTGAACCTCATAGGTTCGATTATAGCACATACCCAAACACTTTTGGACTTATGATCAATAGGTCTAGGTATCAAACGTCTAGCCAATACAACCCAAAAGACCAGTCTGTTAAGTACGGAAAGCCAAGTACTTAACCCATCCATGGCAGACAGAACCACCCAAGTGGATGGAACCATCTAGCTTTGACACCCACCGTTCTTATTCCCTATCGCTTCACCCAAGATTTGAACACGGAACGTGGTGCCTAGCTCTGATACCATGTCAAACATCTAGCCAATACAAGTCAACAGACCGGTCTGTTAAGTGCGAAAAGCCAAGTACCTAACTCATCCGTGGTGGACGAAACCACCCAGGTGGACGGAACCACCTAACTCTGACACTAGGTATAAGCACCTAGACCCAAAAGGGATTTATAAAATTACAACAAATCAATCAACTTCAATTGACTTAAGATTAAAGATATTTTACTTTAAAATATGCTCAATAAATACCTTTTAACAAGCAAATATTCAATAAAAAACAATAACAATGTTACAACATAATTTCTAGGTTAAACTATAAAATTAATTAGTAGAATTATAATAGATTTGAAGCAAACTCAATTGATGCTAATGAGAATTGAAGCTTTAATTTGATAAAACAAATACTCAATGGTTATTAATCAAAACTTCAAACACTTTGAGAAAGTATTCAAGAGATGTAAAAATAAATATAGAAATACTTAGCTCAAAACTTGAGTGGAGAATTCAATCTCATATTTCAAAATCAAACCTTTTGAAACCACTTGAATATGACAAAGATTCTTACCAAAGCTAGATAAAAACTTGGGTATTTTGTGGATAAAATTCTTACCAAAGCTAGAAAAAAACTTGGGTATTTAAAGGACAAAATTCAACTTAAAAAAATAAAACTAGTTTTTGCAAAAAAAAAGAGGCATGTTTCTAGCTCTTGTAAAACAATAATGAAAAATATTTCTGAAATTATGTAAAATACTTAATAAATTCTACTAGTGTTGTTTGTCATTTTGATAGGTCACTCACATAATTTGAAGACATTTGAAAGATCTTGAATTTCCATATTTATAATTTAGGGTCAAATCTTTTGCTTTGAGGTCAAACCCTTGGTGCTCAAAGGCTCTTTTGAGGGTGGAATGTTTTGCCTTACTCAAATCTCATATCTTCTATCTCCTATAGGGGTTGACTCCTTTCTGCAGGGGCCAGATCCTTCTTGTTCAACAACTTTAGTTTGGGTTGAATCCTCTTGATGTAGTCAACTCCTTTATACTGTATTTTCTTATAGGGCTTGACTCCTTAAATAATCCAAACTTATTGAAATTCAGGTTCAATTTCTTGTTCCTTGTGGCTAACTATATATAGGGTCAACTCCTTTTTGTGATGCAATAAAAATTTGATTTGAAAATAAGTTTTTTGAGCTCGATTTATTGCATGTGGGCTTGACTCCATGTACATGTGTTTGATCTTTAATAACAAGTAAGAAGAGTGGTATCAATGTAATTTACTTTATAATTCAACACTTATTTTTACCTTGTAATAAAGGGTATTTATGTAAGTGTGTAACTCAAAGTTTTTATATAAAGAAAAAAGCAGAGGATTAGGGTTTCACTTCGAAAAACACTAGTCTCCTTCCTCAACTTCTCTCACTCAAGCACCTCAACTCTTCGATCTTCTTCCCTCTCTTTTCTTCTCACCACAACTCACTCACTCCTTTTCTCTTAATTTTCTTCTTTCTCTAACTCAATATCGTCAAAGAATATAATTATGGAATACTAAGATTAAACATGGCATCAGACCAAAAGGCCTTATGGTTCCAATTTTTTTCTGCTCGATTACGTAAAAAGTTGCATGGGACAGGTTATTGATGAGTTGTTGGCAATCACTCAAACTAGATAAGTTATTCAACTTGATTTTTTTTTTGTTTTAGAACAAAAATGCAAATATCAATTGCATTTGATACCACAATGACACACAAAAGTGTGGACAAAATCACACCTATGAAGTATTTGATTAAAAAAACATAAACAATATTCCTGAGTTTACTTTCTTATACCAAAGTAAATGGGAGATGTCAAATGGACTATCTCAAGCAGCATACCTTCCAATGCAAACATTTACAACAATGAGTACAGAATGTAAGAGATCAGCTTGTTCAATTAGGCAAAATTGGAAGCCTAATCCATTCTGATTCTTAGATCATAACAGGAATGCAATACATCAAAATGCAACTTATGATGAAGAAGATCAATCTCTCGCAATTTATCCTTCGTTTAGCTCAAAATTGTCGCGCTTTAAAAGATAATCTGTCATGGTATCCCTTACCAAAGAATAAAAAAACCCACTTCTATCTCCCTCCATGGAATGAGCTATTGTACTCCTAATTATGATGGAGAAGATCAATCACTCACAATTTATCCTTCATTTGACCTTCTCTCCTGATTTCTCAGTACTGGGAAGATATGAGTTGCCTGTAATCTTCTCTCCCAAATTCTTCTCAACCCATGTTTACTTAAGGGCCTGAGTGGGCAAGAGGAAGAGTGGCCATGTCGGCAAACTCCTTTTTCCTCTCGACCCCCATTGTTTACTAAATATATATAGATTCGAGCCACAAGAAGTGAATCTGAGAAGCGTTCATCTTCAATATCAGTTCAGTCGTACAATGATTTCCAGTTTACAGTTAAAATCATTAAACAATCCATAGTATGAGATTGCGTCCAATTAAACTGTTAAAACAGTAATTTACATAAGAGTAGAAGCAGACAGCTATCGACTGGTTTACAGCTTCTATCAAGTTTTGAGTAGGCAAATTTAGCCGACTGTCAAGCAACAGGAGGCCTGAGTACATGATCTTGAGAGGTGTCTAAAGATGCAGGCGGCATCCATTGCCACATTGCAATCGGAGGGTAGTTTGGAAAAGGGACTGCCTTGTTATTTGTGGCGAAAGCAGCAGCAGCAGCATGGAACGCAGCAGCTGGATGAGGCATGAACGGTGATGGCACACTCATTCCTTTCAGTAACTGTTCCATCTTCTCCTTTTCTGCCTTCAGTCTCACTTTTTCATCTCGCAGCTCCGTCTTCTCAGCCTGAAATTGAAAAACAATCAGATCATACACTTAAAGGTATATTTGATGCCACGCCTAGATGACATGCATAACAATATCAGAAACCTATCATTGTGCCAATATCTCAACATGGTTACCATGATTATGCTACCAAAGTTGGCGAGAATCGATGTAGCAATAGTGCCAGTATGCTCCTGAATCCAGTTTCCTGAATTGGCATTGCTTTCATTTATTTTAAGAAGTCAATATTTTCCAAAAGTTCAAAGATTACAGAGAAAACTTTGATTGAAACACATCCAAATGGATAGAGTATATGATCTGAAAAATTCACCCATTCTGCAGGACACGGAATTCACCAATTCAGAGGGAATAATCATCCATGGTCAGATCTGTTAGTACACATGGAGAGGGTGAATAGGACCCATAACTCCATGTGATTGCGTCTCATCCATCCTCTCCACATGATTGGAGGGGACTATGACTGGCTTCTAGTCCACATACTAGCAAATCTGAACTCTAATTATCCTCCCAAAAGGGACTACAACCATTATAATTCAGGACCAAATGAAGACAATATGTCATTGTGGCTCTAGGTTTGTCCTTTTCTGGCGAACAACATTTGTGTAGCTCAGAAGAAGCTAAAGTATGTTTTGCTGGGTTAAAATGGATTTTGCTGGTTGTCAGGCTATATGTAGAAGATTTATTGAACCCACCAGGTCGGAAATAAGTTCTTGAGTCAGCAGGTGTATAGGAGCATGCCCTTTTACTAAATTGGGCAAATCATTCTTAATGTAGACCAAATGTCCAACCGGCTTGCATGAAGTTTCCAGGTAAAGAGATGCTATTTCCCCATAGTAAGGTTTGACATGAGATACGTCAAAGAATAGGAACCACATAGAAAGTACCTTCAGATTCTTTATGGTATCTTGAAGTGCCTCATTTGTTTCTTTAAGCTTCTGTTCTTCAACACGAAGCTGTTTTAAAAGGCGAGCAGCATCACTTAAAATAATGACTTTGTCGGACTTTGGTGGCCTCCCAGGGTCTAAAATGGAACATAACTCTACAAACCTGATAGTAAAACAAAATCCACTATCAAATGAGAATGAAAGAAATCAACAAGCATCAAAATGAAAGCATGAACTAATGAGACTTTGAACCTATCATTAAGCCTATCTCTTCGCATTTTTTCACGGCATGCTTTCGTGCCAAGGCCTGCACATGACTCTGCGCGAGTTCTGCAAGATAAGGATTGGTTAATGGCAAATTAACATTAAAAAGGAACTAGAAGGAGATACAGAATATCAGCAGATAAACATATGCAAGGCAGAAGAGCTAGTAAGGATCTCTTGAGTAAAGATGGGTCTCAAGAGCAGTTGGTCAATTGATAAGTCAGCCAATTCAAAGCAAATCAAGACTGCAATTTAAAAAATGGCATGACGTAGTGCCTGAACCAGGGCACTGGATCATCTGAAATGTTTGATTTGAGACAATTGTTGTAGAATATATTCTAATCCTTTACTAAGACATGAAATCTGCAGAACAATGTAATTTAGAGAACAGCAACAAGAGTAAATTAGCAGCAGAACTTCCAAAATCTCCACCGTTAAGTTTACCAAAACCCAAATAAATCTCTTTTCTGTCTCTTATACACCCATACCAGTAAGTAATTCTCATATCATCTAACCCGTCTACTTATTGAGAAACATCATAAAAAGCTATTAAATACTTAAGTTAACAATTAAAATATAACACAACATAAAAGAATATTTGTACATATGCTTTTCACCATTATTTTTCTTCCCATTTATACTATGTTTATCAAGTAGCATTACCATGTAAAAATACCTAATTCAAATATTGACTAATTCATGGTTGATCCATTGTTGGGTCATTCAGATTAAATCTTTTAACCCTTAGTGATTCAAAGGCACAACCGATTTATTTCTAAGTAGCGTTAGTTTTGCAGAACTAATGTCAAGATTTTCCACTTTTAGAACAAAACCAAACAGAACCTTCTGAGTTTTGCAGCATCTCATGACTTGCAACACCATCATAGCACGCCTCGTAATGAAGGTCTGTGCAGAAAACTAGCCTAATCTCCTTTTGAATCTCCATCATGGATCATACATAAAAGGCAAGAACAATCACAATCAAGTCCAACTTATACCCTAAGCTCTCCACTAGGTAAATGTCCCAATTAATGTCCATAACCAATATCACATCCAAGTACAGGCCATTTCATTGGTCTTGACTTTGTCTATTATATTCATTATGTATCTCCTTTCTGTTACTCATATTCCTTTATGTTTCAGTCCATCAATTTCCATACGCATTCCATATGGAGTCAGTCACAGAGTCCATGTAAGCGTCTAGCCACAGGGATGAGCTGTTGTCATGGTATTTCACCCAGTTGGTGAAGATCACACTCTCTTCTTTTTCTTTAGATAGTATATATATAACCTTGGTTATTGGAAGCTCCATAGCCAGCAGTATAATCCTCAAATAGTTACAAAGCTTTGTGCTTCTAAAACATCTCTACAACCAATTTGGTGTAGATTTTAAAAGCTTTACAATAATACTTGTTGTGTAACCACAACATGTAGAAAAAAGGGAATACATACTTCTACACATCTATGGGTATGTGATGTAAACCATAAAAAGAATATGTTAGATAATGAACTACCCGTCTCTTTTACAGGTAAAGGTTACTGCTCATCATCAGGAAAGAATTTTAAGCATCAAGAAAAAAAGTTTCAAGCATCAAGTGATAGAGCTGGCTGAAGGATCAGCAAAAAGTTAAATCCTTGCCTTTTTCTGGAAGATGCCTTATCAGAGCAGTTGCTTTCTTTGCTTAAGATATCAAGCCCCTCGCCTTCACTGGATACAGAAATCATAGCATCAATTTCCAAACAAAGTTAGCCGAGTTCACAAATTTCCCCACGAATTAAAGAAACCAAATAAAGAAAAAGCTTCTATTGGCAAACATTAGCTTTGAAATAAATATTGGACTTTCAACAAAAAAAATAACAGAATCTTGTGGAATGAGATTGGAAACTTTAAGGCCAAACGAGTTTTGGTGCAGTTAAGCCTGGAGCTTACAGGTAACCAAATAGATAACATGAAAATTTGATAAATCTGTTCATGTTTGTAGACAAAAGTATCTAGAGTAGGACTATGTGGTAGAGTAACTCTGTGAAACCTCAGAGAAGGGAATCATTTGGTTTTTTTCTGAAAAGGGGCGTATCCATTAAGAGCCTGAAGGCTAAAAATAGAAGTTTTGGAACAAAAAAATTATAGTGAACCCATGCTTCATAAAAAAAAGCCCAATCATCCACAAAAAAATAATAAATATAAACTAAGAAATCCAATGGTTCATCCATCACAGAAAGAGTTTCAACTAAATGTGACGCGGAACTCATCTATGTCGGTGTAGCCCTGAACTATGTAGACACAAAATCATAAAGATACATAATTGCCAACGAATCGATATGAAAAAATAAATTTCCAAACAATCAAATAGGATTACCGTTAAATCACCAATATGGACAAGAAAACGGAGAAACTGTAAGTCACCGCAATCAAATAGCACACAAAAAGTTCCCATCAAACAAATAGAACCAGGCAAATCGTCACAGCACGCAGAGGAAAACAGTCAAACAAGAACCAGTACGACGAAAAATGAAGAGGAAAACCTGCCCAAAGTCCCGGACGAATTTCGGCTTTGGCCATAAATCGACGAGAAACAAAACAAAACAACACAAAGAGCAAAAAAAAAAAAAAAGGGAATGGGCAAGTACCTTCCAACCCCTTGATCGTTGATAATCTGAGGAGCCCAGATGAAATCAGATGCTTGCACTTCATCGAAGGAATTGTAATCAAGAATCCAGCCGCTTGGAGGAGAACCCATTTCCCCAGGATACAGAAAAAATAAAACTAAACAATCAATTTGAAGAAGAACCTTGTAAACAATCGAGACACTTACAGATATATGAACTAAAAGTCTAAAAAAGATGAAAAGAAATGCATCTGATCTTCAAAATGCGGAAGACCAAATCACGTCAAGCTGAACCAAAAGATGCAGACGTTTACACTCGGACAAAATAATATATTATATGATTGCTTTTCCCGAGTGACTTCCTCTGACTTCATCTGCTCTTTTTCCTTCGTAGACAGAATGCTCCGTGGCCAGTGGTAGAATCTCCACCCACCCACCCACTTTCATGGTAAAATGATATTACCTTCTACTGCTAAAACCTTTCAGGGGAACACTACATAATCACCCTCTGAATCAATTCCGTGGCCCTGAACAGAATAAATAGATTAGTCACCATCCCTCGGTGGCCTGAGTTATTACCATGCTCTTTTATATTAGACAACCAACCCGGAGTTACGATCAATCTCAATCGTCCACGACTCCAAATGGAGAAAGCTCGACTGAGCTGAGAGCTCGGCCCGAATTACCATCCGAGTCGACAGAGATATTACCAAGTTGGAACAGATTGCTTGCAGTGAGTATTTACCCAAGATGTTTGCAGTGAAGAAATTGTCTTACCAGTTCAAAATTGACATGAAAGGAATTAATGAAACTCTGGAATTACGTCAAAATTTAACACTGAAGTTTTCGTGACGATGAAAGAGTGGAGTGAAAGCAAAGGGCGCCCGTCAATTGCAGAAAAAGACCTGTCCATGCGGATGCCACAAGCCAAAAGAATGATGTCTTTGTCCTAGAGCAAATTTCTCTCTGCTCAGTGCTCCCCTAAAAAAGTATCACTTTTAGTGATGGAAATAGAAAACGAAACTTCAACCATAGACGTCCCAATCGGCACTCGCTGTATCTTGCTCGCCTGAGAAAGCCTTCTTGGCAATGGTGGGCGGGCATAGGATAAGGGACTGAAGCGTAGAGCATGGCTTAATAACACAAGACCATGCTTAATATCCTAGCATGCATGTGAGTTAATAGAATCTCATGTAAAAGATATACTAAGTGAAGGAAGATATACATACATGAATGGAAGAAAATCAATCAAAATCAATAAATTTACCCAAAAAAAAAAAAATCTTTCAATTGAAAATTTTATCTCACTTTATTTTTTATGATGACAAAATGGGTCACTGACACGAATTTTGTCTAAGTGAAAGAAAGAGATAGTTTGTTGAACCCCCAATAAGATCAATGCAAATGAAAGACTCAAGGATTCTATCTTGAATAAGAATGAGAAATGTAAGGTTTAATAATCGAAACGAGCTAAGTTTTACCTAAGAGATCGAGTTAAACCATGATTTTTACTTAGACAAATCCAATTCACTGAGCTCAAATTTGATCCTAGTTGTTATGGCTCAATATGAGTCTAAGCCTCCAAAAATTCACTTAAACTCTTCCTCCTCCTACAAGAAGAAACCCATCTTGAAGAAAAATAAAATATACAAAATAAAAAAAGGAGCTTCCGACGTCCATAAATTTTATTGCTCATCTATCGTGTAGGCAATTGTCAAAATAATTAACAACATTGATCATATCACCTTGAAGAGGCTAGACCACCATTAAAAGAAAAAATCCCTATCACATGGACTTATCGATTGTTGCAACATCAATTTTTAGGTTTCTCTTTCTCCTTAGGCCAATGGATTCTAAAGTTCCTATTTAGATGCATAAGGAAAGTTTGTGGAGAATGTAAAAATCTCCACAAAAAAAGTGTCTAAAATTTACTATGGACCTAGAGAGTTTGAGTGATTCAACTATATAGAGTAGTGTGGACAAGTTCATTTTCATCTTCATCTTCAAAATTGAAATGGGGAAATCAAACAAAATCGGAAAGTATTTTGGGGGAAAGGAGAATAGCCAGAGAGAGAAGGGAGTGGGAGGCTGAAAGGGAGAAGAGAGGGAGAAGAGAGAGAAGAAAGGGAAGTCGAGAGGGATCAGAGAGAGAGAGAAGCCAGAGAGAAAAACGGGAGCTAGTCCGAGAGAAGAGAGGGAGGCACAGAGATGAGAGAGGGGGTGTGAGAGAGAGAGGGTGAGTCCAAGAGAAGACCGAGAGACAGAGGCCGGAGACGAGAGTCCGAGAGAAGAGAGGGAGCAGCGACGTCGGGGGCGCAGGGTGACGAGAGAGGGAGTGAGGGAAATGAGGACGCGCGAGAGAGTGGGGTGCGAGGAGAGAGAGGGGGAAAAAAAAACAAGTCGTGCGTGTCCTTCATCTCGAAGAAGATAAAAAATGGTCTTCAACGAGATGAAGGATTTTAAAACGTGGAGATGAAGGACCGCTTCATCCCTAGCATCCAGATGAAATGTCATATGTGCTCCACTAACGACTTCAACTGATGAAGGGCATCATGCGGTTGATCTTCATCTCGGACTTCAAGTTGACTAACCCCCCATAAGTGAATCATCCAGAGTGAAGTTCTATTTTCAAGGGTGCAAAATCTGTTACTGTAACATGAAAATCTTACTGAATATTATTAAATTAAAATATTTAGATAGATTAAATTATATTTTTTGGGGGTTAGACAACTTGAATAAGGAGATAACTCCACCGCATTATTAGTAGTGTACCAGCATTTGGTTCATGTTGATGAACCAGATGAATTCGAAGGTCTAATTTTTGGAATCAAGATTCCTTAGTTTTTTTGGATTCATCCGGATGATTGTCGGGACGCGTCGTGGTTCACTCCCAATTTTTTTTCCCTTTCTTTCCCACTCTCTTCTCTCTCGGTCTCCTTCTTCCCTCTCCCTTTCTCCCTCTCGGTCTCCTTCTGTTGGGGTTTTCTAAATTTCGGAGAGACGACGACCAGAGAGAAAACAAAGAAACAGAGCGGGAGTTCAAAAATTTTCTTGATTATTCCACAGTAAACCAAGGTTAAAGGAAGTTAAATACTTCAAACAGAAAATTACAAAAAAGGTCTAAACAAGACCAGTATTTAAAATTATGTCCCAAATAAAATCGGGACCCAACAAAACTCATCCTCCCGATTCATGAGGTAGAACCCTCAACCAAACCCGCTTTGTCACGACAAGCTTCAAGCTTCAAAGGAGGTAAGGACTTTGTCAACATGTCGGAGCCATTCTCACTCGTGTGAACTTTCTCCAACATCAATTCTTTCTTTTCAAGCACATCACGTATCCAATGATGACGTAGATCAATGTGCTTTGATCTCGAATGAAATGTGGGATTCTTGCTCAAATGGATTGCACTTTGACTATCACAAAGTAACACATACCTCTCTTGCCAAATGTCCAATTCTTGAAAGAACTTCTTCATCCACAATAGTTTTTTGCATGCTTCAGTGATTGCAATGTATTTAGCTTCGGTTGTGGAGAGTGCAACATATTTCTGTAGTCTCGATTGCCATGAGACAGCACCATTCGCAAAACAAACCAAATAATTGGATATTGACTTCCTCGAGTCAACATCTCCAGCCCAATTGGCATCCGTATATGCCTCTAGAATTGGTTTGTTAGCCCCGTAACAGAGACAATAACCAGTAGTACTGCGAATGTACCGAAGAATCCATTTTACAGCATCACAATGAGCTTTTCTAGGGTTAGAGAAATAACGACTTACCACTCCAATAGCATGAGCAATATTCGGCCTTATACACACCATTGCATACATCAATGAACCCACCACGGATGCATACGACATCTTCTTCATTTTTTCTTTCTCCTTTTCATCCTTTGGACAATCATCAAGTGTCAACTTGAGATGACTACCAAGTGGAGAAGAACCCGATTTGCATTTGCTCATATTGAACAGTTCAAGCACCTTTCCCAAATACCTTTCTTGTGACAACCAAAGTTTGCACCTTTCTCGATCTCTAGTGATTCTCATACCAAGAATTTGCTTTGCGGGATCTAAACCCGTCATTGCAAACTCATTCCCAAGTTTTTCTTTCAAAGCTCCTATCTCCTTTGTATCATTATCGACAACCAACATGTCATTGACATAGAGTAAAAGAATAATGAAATTACCACTAGAGTACCTTTTCATGAAGACGCAATTGTCGGAAGTGGTCTTGCTAAAATTATTGTCACACATAAAGGATTCAAATCTTTTATACCAGTTTCGCGGTGCTTGTTTCAAACCATAAAGGCTCCTCCTCAATCTGCACACCAAGTCCTCTTTGCCTTTTTCAGCAAATCCTTCGGGTTGCTCCATATAGAGCTCCTCCTCCAAATCACCATGGAGAAAAACGGTTTTCACATCAAGCTGCTCAATCTCCATATTCAAACAAGCGGCCAAACTGAGTATAACCCGAATAGAGGACATCTTGACCACGGGCGAGAATATCTCCTCAAAATCAATCCCCTTTTTTTTATCAAATCCCTTCACAACTAACCGAGTCTTGTACCTCGGCTTTGAATCTATGCCATCTGATTTCAAACGAAACACCCACTTGTTCCTGAGTACCTTCTTACCCTTAGGCAATTCAACTAACTCAAAGGTGCGATTTTTATGCAAGGAATTCATCTCATCTTGCATAACTTCAAACCACTCACCCTTTTGCTCATAACACATAGCTTCTTCAAAGCTTTCAGGTTCACCACCGTCAGTGAGCAAAACATACTCATGTGGAGAGTATCTTGAAGTAGGTCTTTGTTCACGATTTGATCTTCTCAACTCTTGTAAAGGTAGACCTTGATTTTTTGATTGTTCACCTTGATCTTCAGTTTCGGTATTCTGGTTGCTTTCAACTTGTTGGTTCGGGTGTAAGATCAACAAAGTGACTAGAAGAGGTTTTCACATTTTCAAGATTTTCCAAATTTTCAACAGTTTCTTCTTCAAAGAAAACTACATCCCGAATCCTTAACACCTTCTTCTCAATCGGATCCCACAGTCTATAACCAAATTCACCGGTTTTGTAACCCAAGAAAATGCACTCCTTCGTCTTGCTATCAAACTTGGCTATTTCATCTCTAGGAATGTACACAAAAGCTCGACAACCAAATACCCGCAAGTTTCCATAAGACACATCTTTGCTGATCCAAACCCGCTCGGGAACATCACCATCTAGGGCATGAGAAGGCGAGAGATTAATCAAATGGACAACGGTATTCATCGCTTCACCCCAAAAAGCTTTTGAAAGCTTCGAATGAGAGAGCATATACCGTATTCTCTCACAAATTGTGCGATTCATTCTCTCGGCCACTCCATTTTGTTGCGGGGGTTTTTGGCACCGTTCTTTCAAGCTTGATTCCATTAACCTTGCAGAAGGTTTCAAATGGCCCGCGGTACTCACCACCATTGTCAGATCGAATGCATTTCAATTTCTGACCTGTTTCTCTTTCAACTGCAGCAAGGAACTATTTGAACACTTCCAAAACTTGATTCTTTGTCTTCAAGGCATAAGCCCATAGCTTTCTAGAATGATCATCCATGAAAGTGACAAAGTCAAGAGTTCCTCCAAGTGTGCTATCACCCATGGAACAAATATCAGTGTGAACCAAATCCAAAACATTCACTTCTTAGTGGTAGGACTTCTCTTGAAAGCAATTCGATGTTGCTTACCCGCCAAACAATGCGTATATGATGTCAGAGATGTACCATCACTCGGCACACAATCCTTTCTAGCAAGAATTTGAAGCCCTTTCTCACTCATGTGACCTAACCGCAAGTACCACAAATCGGTTGAGTTACCTTCTACTACGTTCACCTCGCCACATAATTTAGCCCGCGTTGTATAAAGCGAGTTTGATTTCTCACCCGGGCAACAACAAGAGAGCCTTTGGACAACTTCCACTTCCCGTCACCAAAATGACTACGGTACCCTTCATCATCAAGAGCACCAACAGAAATCAGATGAAGCCTCATATCCGACACATGCCAAACATTCTTGAGAAGTAACCTACACCCCACACTGGTCTCCACACACACCTCCAATGTCAGAGATGTAATATACCCCATCATTCCCCATTCTTACCTTGCCAAAATCACCTTGCCTGTAAGAAGTGAATCACGTCGATAAGTGACATGAAATGAAGCTACTGAGTCTATCACCCAAGCGGAGTCTTGACTTGTGAAATTGACAAAACCAACATCACAAGCAATGATCACTTCACCGTCATATGCAGCAGCAGCGATAACGGTGTTTTCCTTCTCATTCTCATCAGATCTAAGTCTAGACTGATCCCTCTTAGTCTTTGCCTTCAGCTTTTTGCACTCAAACTTCATGTGTCCCGGTTTTTGGCAATAGTAACAAACAATACCCTTGCAAGATTTCGATTCCATGTCCGTTAGAGTTTCTATGTCTACTCCTTCCTTTTTATTCTGAAAAACCACATCACTCTTCATCCTCGGTACAACTTCCCAGATATCATAAACCTCATCTAAAATGGATATTGATCTTTTATCACCAACATATTTCTCTTCCTCAAACTTGTGGGCCCCCAAAATTGCCAATTTCTTGAGCTCAACTTCCTTCCTCTGTTTGCTCTTCTTTAAGGAGGCGAACAGCATTAGCCTGCTAATAATCCCAGTACTTGACAAAGAAGGCCAACTGGGAAGAACCTTTCTCACTATAATTGGTAAGCTCCAGAAGCCTCTTGAAATCTACAATAGAAGGTTCTTCAACAATATTAACCTCCTCCAACATGTCTTGGTCTGCTCCAGGCTTTTCTACATTAAATTGCTTTGCAGCTTCTTTTCCAAGATCCTCGGGCCACATAGACGGGAGACAATCGATCTCCAACTCTTCTAATAAATCACCTCCCATCTCACAAACCATGAGAAAGTCCAATCTCACATCAGATATCAAGATCCTATCGATGTGAAAAATTCTGCTGGTCGTAATCCAATTCCTTATCAACACATGCCGGTTTCATCTGATGAGTGAACAGGTCCTCCAGAAAATATCTGGAGTTGTTTGTAGTTTCTCTGATGTCTTGCTCGTAATGGAATGTTGGGGTTTTCTGAGTGTCGGAGAGACGACGACCCGAGAGAAAAAGAGAAACAGTGCTGCAAACAGAAAATTACAGAAAAGGTCTAAACAAGACCAGTATTTACAATTCTGTTCCGAATGAAATCTGGACCCAACAACTCTTCCTTCTCCCTTTCTCCCTCTCGGCCTCTCTCTCCCCCTATATGTCATCCTTGATGATACAAAACGGAACGAAAAGACGGAGTAGATCGAGAGTAGTACTGTACACAACAACAAATCTAGTTCGCAATATTTTACAGAAACCTAGTTACAAAAAAATCAAAGCTTCAGACGAGCCAGGCGGAGAGGCTCATGAGACAGGAAGCGGAGAGGGAAGAGAGGTGGAAAACCCAGAGGGGTGGATACCAGAACGGCTTGGCGATGCCCTGATACTTGTCTCCGTAATCGAAGAGGTTGATGGTGACAACGGTGAGACCGAGTGGGACGGCGATGGCAATGCATAAGGATCCGAGGCCGCGCCGCGCCATTGAGACTGAATGACATCAGTAAAGAGGGGAAGTCATTCCTTGAGAAATTAACACTGGCAGAATGGGTCTCATGTTCTGTTTGCTGAAGGTGAAAGAACAATCTCCCATGCTGCCTCTTCCTGTTGCATTATTAGTAGTGCTCTTAAAGGGTGATAAAGCGTAAATTTCTTACTAATTTAAGTTGTGGGGTGTGATGGCTGCTTGATGTAGAAATAGAGGAAAAACAACCATTTCTGTGGCTTGACCTCTAGTAAGAAAGGGACATTTGAACCAAATGAACCATTTGAGAACTGAAGGATGGAGACCAAAGGAACAATTAATTTATTTTATTATATTTGTTTATGTTATTTTTTTATTTTTTATAATTAATCAATGCATAGTTAATTGTCTCACGTAATTATTGTATTAATGTATAATAAATTGCAATCATTAAATAATATAATATCTAATATATTTTAATTATACATTAAATTACTTATTAGTATAGTAATCATGTTTGTTTTAGCTAATTTGGTGTTTAAGTATTATATTTTATTTAAGTATATTATTACAAGTTATTCATTCTCTTGTTTTTTTTCATATTTTTCATTTTGGGGCGCTAACACTGGGAAAACAGTTTTTCATTGCACATGAACTCGTCCACACTAACACCAAACATGAAGTTAAAGTTCATGTAGATGATTCAAATAAATTTGAAGTTGAAGTTCATGTGCCCCTTTAAATATTAACAATAATTAA
Source organism: Aristolochia californica (assembly GCF_029961685.1). Classification (NCBI taxonomy): domain Eukaryota; kingdom Viridiplantae; phylum Streptophyta; class Magnoliopsida; order Piperales; family Aristolochiaceae; genus Aristolochia; species Aristolochia californica. The sequence goes on from NW_027181771.1 coordinate 29,253,546, forward strand.
ATTTTATTGAATATTTTAAGTCATTAAGTCTGTTAACTAAAAAAACGTGAAATAATTTAAATTTTTATATTTGTAAATAAAATAATATATGACTAATTTTTTAAATAATTCTTATTAATTAATTATAGACTAGGATATTTAAATAACTGAATTATTTCAATACATACATACATTTACTATTATTTGCTAATTATCATACTTAAATTAAATATAATTTTTATATTTAATAGTTTACTTAATATTTAATATTTTCATATTACTTAATATTTTATATAATAAATAATTATAGTTATTATAATCATTCAATTTTAATTATTATTTAAAATATAAAAATATAATATTATAGGATAATTTTGATCATTTATTTTAAATAGTTTTAGAAGTTTAAAATTTAATTTTGAGTGTATAATAATTTAAATGAGTGTGTTTATTTATATAAAATTGAATTTATTTTCAATTTTATTATAAACTAATAGCTTTAAATAATTAAATATTTATTTTTTTTAAATTACTATATTATTAAAATAAAGAAAATATTATTATTATAAAATCAAGAAGTAGTAAATTTTTTTTTCTATTTTTCATCCTCATCTTCATATCAGCTCTTGGATAATTAAATTGGAATTCTATATAGTTACTAATAAAGTTAGGGCTTTGAAAAAAATTCCACACCTAATTCCAAAGAATACTAACTTAAAAATTAGTGTTGACTAGAACTAAATTCCAATTCCCAACCCCTCCCCCCTCCCCCCCTTAATGAGAAATTTTATGCCCCTTTAGTACCCCTGGTTGAAAATTTATATCCCAGGCTTTTCCCGGGATATAGATTTCTATGCAATCTCCAGGATAAAAATCTATCCGTGCTTTATTAGGAAATTACATGAAAATTTTAAATCTTCTTACAAGCCTTATTAGTGCTTTTTCCAAGGTAATAAATAGGAATTATTAATCAATCTTATACATTACCATATTTATTGGATAATTATTTTAGTAAAATAAACTATCAAATACAAATTATAAAATGTTAAATCAACTATATTCTACTCCATATATTGTCTCACATTTGAGTTGTTGTATTGTTACGAAAATGGTTAGCTAATTCAATTTGTTCATTTCTCCTTCTCTTAATATTGAGAATATAGGCGGTTAATTAGTTCCTCCAAATCGTCTTTGTCTTCTTCTTGATCATGTCCAAATTCTACATCATCCCCAGTAAATTCTATTGGTTCCTCTCATTCAATCCCTTCATCACTATAAATTGATTCGTATAAAATTGGGAATAATACAACATGCAATGACAAATTTCACTTGAGTATTGTATGGGTATTGTAAACCATTGCTTTAACATACTAAAAGTCCTTTGAATTATGCTTCTTACTTATGAATGTTGATAGTTGAATAACTTCTATACAATCTGAGGGAGATAATTTTATCATACTTATTTAAACAATATCTAGTTGAATGATAAGGTGCCAAAAAATCGAACAAGTTAACATACCCGACATCTACCAAATAGTACTTCACTACAATATGAAACAACAATAATATTAATAAAACTAAAGCTAGTGTATAAAAATAAATAAATAAAATATATTACCTCTTTGGACAATAAATCCGTTAAGTGACAAACAAGCATAGTACTCTAGGCCATGTATCATTCCTCTATTGGCTATTTCCTAATGTGGACCTTTATTAACCTCCTCTCACAAGATAGTAAAGATAAGCATGTCATCGTACGGAGTCCATGTTTCACATGGTTCCTATAGTCACTTAGCACTTCCTTCATACATCTATAAGATAAAATACAATGAAAAATTTTGAGATAGACAACAAGCTCCTTTCAACTGTAGTCGATCATTGTAGAAATAATTTTAAACAAAACCCACAATGGGTTCATGATCTCATAGTGTAATATCACATATAGGGGTGATGTTGAGTAAAACAACACCAATCATTGTGTAATATCACATATAATTGTTGTAATATCACATAAAGTTGGATTGTAAGGATTCTTAAGCTATATGCGATATTGAGACACCTTTGTTCACAATACAAGGATCGAACAATCACCTGATCACACCAACAAAGATCACTTACAACGGGAGAAATGAATCTTATGTAGAACCCAACAGAAGAGTCAACTAATTTCACTAGCATTTTTTCTCAAGTTCCCTATTCCCATTAGCATTCTCCATGCATAAAGACAAATAGAGATCACAAAATATTGTTGATTGTGCATATTAGATTATTAAAAGAAAAAGAGAATTGGCTAATAAATTGAACATACGCACAGAGACACAAAGAGAAAGATAAATAGAGAGAGAGAGACAGAGAGAGAGAGAGAGAGAGAGAGAGAAACTCTCTTTACACCAGTTTTCTGAACATAATGAATAGCTGGGAATTAACGATACTCAAATGTACAATGGGAATGTCTCTAGATCTTTTTTACAATGACAGACTGCCCAAGAGCAATTTGCAGCCAAGAGACTCCCACTTTAGCTAATTGATTATATAATATGCTGACTAAAGTACATGAATCCCTTGTATATTCCAACATGAAGATATTACTAAGTTTTCATCTATATGTACCCCAATTTCCGTGGGGATCAACATGCATGGACATCCAAGAGATGAAGTGGTTGAATCACCATCTATAATGACCAAGTTGGAAAAACTAATAACCATAACTTGTCTCCATAATTATGGAGCACAAAATCTAAAATGCACAGATAGAGAGGATATAAAATTATTTGAAATTGTTCTTCAAAATTAATTTTTATTGGAGATATGAAGAACTTGTAATAATACAATTCACCAAAGCAAGCGTCATGTTGGAAGACATCTCAAAGGAGCATTAAGGTAAATACCTTCCCCACGTCAAAGAGATGGCAAAGGGTATAAATTAGTGTTCTTCTCATAAGGATGACACAAGGGTGCAGTTAGAGAAGATGATATATGTCTACTTATATAGTTTCCTTTCGAGAGTTTATAGCCCTAAGGCCAATGTAGTCATTGTACACTTCCTTCATAAACTATAAATAGAGATTCAAGGCAAGGGGTAGATCATTAAGTCTCCCCTCTTCTTTCTCAATTTTGTGCTCTCTCTCTCTCTCTCTCTCTCTCTCTCTCTCTCTCTCTCTCTCTCTCTTCATCTCCTTAGCCGTCCCACTCTCACATTTCTCTTCTCTTCCTTCTTCCTCTCCTTTTCTCCTTTTCTCCTTCTTTTCTTCTTTCCCTCCTCTCTCACCCTCTTGGTCGAGTACCTTATCATGGGATCCTAAATCTAACATGGTATCAGAGCATTAGGTATGGGATCCCAAAATTATAATGCTAGTTAATCAAGGTTTTATCAACTCTTTCGATGGAAGTTGAGGTATTGAACAAGGTTCGGTTTTGAACAAGGTTCGGTTTTGAACCTTTTTTGGCTCACAAAAATAAGTTTTTTCTTCTCTTCTTTTCCTTGAGATGATTGTTGCTATATATCTCAGAAAGTTGAAGGTTTACTAAGCATGCTTTGATAAAAAAAGATAGAGTTGTTGCATCTTAATATCAATGTGCTTATTCCATGTTATCTTCTGTAAAAGAGATCAATGTTTAAACTGATATAGCTTGTGGATTTCTGTTTCTTTATTTTTTAAATGAAACATTGTTATTCCATTGACGATTCCATTGTGTTTTATGATTGAAAAACTATATTTACATACTTTGAAGGTTGAAAGTTGATGTCATAGTTCATTTTTTTTAAACAAAACTCATGAATGTGCTTACATTGGTGCAAGAGATATTTAAAAAAACTAATTACATGATGTTCTTTCACGTTGGAATGTATTCTATCATCAACTTTGGCTCTTGATCTACTTTCCTAAAAGTTTAAAAGAACAAAAGGGAAAAAAGGTTGGAGTTGAACAATTAGTTGGTACACGACACATAGAAGGAAAGTACCTTCTTTAGAAGATTCACAAAATTGATTGAGATATCTTCTTTCCTAAAAGTTTAAAAGAACAAAAGGGAAAAAAATGTTAGAGTTGCATGATTAGTTGGTACACGACTTATAGAAGGAAAATACTTTCTTTAGAAGATTCACAAAATGGATTGAGATTTCTTGAGTTTCGGTATAATTTTACATTACTTGATCTTCTCATTGGGGTGTATCCCATGAAAGGACAAGATTAGAAAGTCTTAAAAAAAAATTAAGAAAAAAGGCAGCAAAGGCTGGTTCTTTGGGTTATTTGTTGGCACCAAATACTGGAAGGCAATGTTCCTTCTTTTAAAGATCTCTAAGATATTCAAGATCTCCTCCTTGGTATGATTACTAATTACCTTCCTTAATTATCCTCTTGCCTAAAATATTTAAGGCAAGTCAAGGATTGAAATTGATTTCCTGAAGTGGCACCTAAGACACTCAAAGAATGTTTCCTATCTTATTTTTGGAAAGTGATTGATTGAAGGAAGATCTTCCTTAATTTGATTTTTTGCTAAATATTCTTTCCTAAGTGAGAAAGCCTTCCATTCCCTACTTTTTTTTTTATCACAGCCAGAATGGACTCTCCTTATTTAGTGCATGATTAATTGTTGCAAAGATTACATCTTTGGTTTTTGGGTTAGATCTTTCTTTCCCAAATTAGTTCCAACCCGTGCTAGTTAGCTTTGGTCTCCCTCTTCTTGAGTTGGTTCATTCCTAATGGCTGAAGATCACATGGAGAGTAAGAGTGACCTTCTCAAGTTTACCATTATACCCTTGAAAGGGTTATCTAATTATTTGAGTTGGTCACAATTGGTTAAAAGATTTCTCATTACATGGGACCTCTTAGGACATCTCACCAAATCAGTTCCTCCTATTGATGGGAGGACAACTCCTCTTTGAAGTTGTTGAAGAATAATACATTGGTAATCAGCTGGCTGACAAATAGCATGGAGGAGTACGTGGCTAATAATGTGGTCCACCTTGAAACAGCCAAACAAATATGGGACACTTGTGCAAAGTTGCACTCAAGCACAGAGAACCTCCATAAATTGTATGATGTTATTCAGAATATGTTCAATACCAAACAAGGGGACAACCAACATGAGTTCTTGGCATGGTTTTGAGGGTTGATTCAGGAGTGGAAAATTGTTCAGCCCTACTCCACTGATATATCAGTTCAAGAAAAGCAGTAGGAAGCCTTAATGTCTCAGGAGCTTCTGAGCATCTAACAGGTAATAAAAGTTTATTACACTCCATGACTCCCAGTTTATCCAACAAATTTGTTACCATAGCCAACAGATCCCAAACCAAAGTTCTTGGGAAAGGATCCTCCTCTGCTACACCTTTGTTTCCTTTTATTGATGTCTTATTTGTTCCCTAGTTTCCCTTAAACTTATTGTCTAGTTGCCAGCTCACCAAACTTTTCAATTACTCCATCACTTTCTCACCTTCTTCTTGTGTTTTTCAAGATCTAACAACGAAGCAAATGATTGGTGGAGGCCATGAACAAATGGGTCTTTATTACATGGACTTGTCTTCGATGACTGCAATTTCCACTTCTCGGATAGAAGCAAAATTATGGCACAACCGGTTTTGACATCCACCAATAGCATCACTTCAACAATTATTTTCCTTTTTTTAAAACATTTTCTAGTATAAACTGTGAAGTATGTCAGTTTAGAAAATACCAAAGGACAACATATTCTCCCTGAGATGAAATTAAAGGTGTTGATCCCTTTTCCTTAATTCACTCTGATGTATGGGAACCATCAAGTTAAATATTTTGTCACATTTGTGGATGATTTTACTCAAGTCACATGGTTGTTTCTTTTTAAAGAAAGGTCTAAGATTTTTTCCATCTTTAAGTCCTGTCATACCATGGTCAAAACTCAGTTTAGTTAAAACATACAAGTTTTTCGTTCTGATAATGCCAAAGACTACATCTGCGGTGAATTTCAATCTTTTGTCAAGATCGAGGCATTATCCATCAAACATTATGTGTCCACACCCCTCAACAAAATGGTGTAGCTAAAAGGAAAAATAGACATCTCTTAGAGGTAGCCCATAGCCTACTCGATTCTATGAATGTGCCCTATTTTTACTGGCCTCACACCATTCTTACTGTCTGCTTCCTTATTAATCGGGTGTCTTCCTTGGTATTTAAACATAAATCCCCATATTCGTTGTTATTTCCTGATGAAGACCCTATCTATCTTCCCTTGAAAGTTGTTGGATGCACATGTTTTGTTCATGTCACATTCCCCCCAAAAGAGTAAGTTTAATCCTAAATCTCTTTAAGTGTATCTTCTTGGGTTACTCTTGTACCCAAAAAGGTTATGTCTTTTATAATCCTTCTCTTCGAAAGGTACTTATCTCTAGGGATGTTACTTTTCTTGAGGACACGTCTTTTTATTCTTCCAAGGATGCTCCTTCGGGTTTTTCATCTGTTCAAACAACTCTAAGACATATTATGCTACTTTATGCGAATCTCCTTCAACCCCCTGAAATCACGGCCAATACCACACCTATGGAGTTTACGGATCCCTCTGACATAAACTCATCTTCGCCTATCATATTTGGTCCACAATTTGAAATTAGGCCCATAACTCTTCTTCTTATTGTCAATTTTTTGCATCCATCTCCTTTGCATTTGTCCCACAATCATATCAGGAGGCACTGAAACATCCAGCATGGAAGGTAGCAATAGAAGAGGACATGAATGTTTTATATGAGGATCAGAAATGGACATTGGTTATGCTTCATTCTGAGAAGAAACTTGTGGGTTGTAAATGGGTTTTTACTATCAAACACAATCCGATGGTTTTGTGGCTAGTCTTAAAGCCCATATCCTCACCAAAGGCTACACTTAGAGCTATGGAGTTGATCATGAGGAAACCTTCTCCCCGTTAACCAAGTTAAATTCAGTATGAATCCTATTATCACTTGTTGCAAATTCTTCTTGGTCGATATATTAACACGATGTGAAAATTGCCTTTTTAAAATGTGATATTAAGAAGGAGATCTATATGCATAAACCACCTTGTTTTGTGTTGAGGGAGAGCTGGTATGCAAATTGAAGAAACCCTTATATGGCTTAAAACAATCTCCTCAGGTTTGGTTCGAAAAATTTAGCCAAGTAATGTTGCAGTTTGGGTTCCATAGATGCTCAGTTGATTAGTTTGTATTTGCCTAGTAGTTTATGTAGATAATATTGTCGTAACTAGCAGTAATGCAAAAGAAAATACAAAAAGTCAAAACGAATATATGCAAGGAATTTAAAATAAAAGACTTTGGACTTCTAAATATTTTTTGGGTATCGAGGTCTTCCAATCAAAACATGGGATTATTTTATCTCAGAGGAAGTATATTCTTTATCTACTAGAAGACACATGGATGATGGGATGTCGACCGGTAAATACTCCTATGGATGCTAACACTAAGTTGTGTGCAAGCTTCGGCAAAGATGTAGAAGTAGAAAAATATCAAAGGCTTGTTGGGAAACTCAACAGTAACCAAACCATATTTAGCATATGTTATAAGTGTGATTAGTCAGTACATGCATAAACCATAAGTTATTCATTGGGAAACTTTGGAAAGAATTCTCTGATATTTAAAATGAGCTCCTGGCAAGGGACTTCTATATAAATTCATCCATTAATTAGGATTGTCATTCATCACTGTCCCATTTATTTGTCACTAATCAATAAATGCATATTATTATATTTGTTACTAATTCTTTATTTATTATTAATTATTATAGTTGTCATTTCTTGATTCTTATTAATTATTTTATAAAAATAAATGTTATTTATAATTAATATTATCAATTGATATCAATATTATTTCTAAAAATGTTATTATTTTTTATTATTACTATTTTAAATTATATATTACTATAAAAGTCCCATTGATGATAAATATGTATACAAAACATACTACCATATAAATTAATTAAATTTACATTATGTTGTTAATTATTTAATAAATATATTAAGCATATGTTCATAATTGAAATTATAATAAATATAGACATTATTTTATATTAATTAATGAATTGTTACTAATTATAATAGTTGTCGATTGTTATTAATTATTTTTATAAACTTAATTTCATTAATAATTAAACATATGTTTGATATTAATATTATCACTAAATAATAATGTTGTCATACCTATTAATCATTAATATCAACTATTATTTCTAAAATTTATTATTATTATTTATCTATTTACTATTATTATTATGATTATTTTATTCTATAAATTATTATAGGAGTCATACTAATCATAAAGTTTGTAAATAAAACATACTATCACATGGATTAATTAAATTTACATCATGTTGTTAATTAATTGACAAATATATTTATGATATATTCATAATTGATGAATATAATTACTGTAGACATTATTTGCTATGAATTACTGAATTATTAATAATTACCACATGAATTACTATTATTAATAGATGCTTAATTTTGCTAAACTTATTAGTTATTATTACCAATTATTATTTAAAAAAAATTATTGATTATTATTATCCATTATTATATTATATATTATATATTATTACAGGATTCCTATTGATTATAAATTTAAAAATAAAAATATATTCCGATCCTGCCCGACTCTCATAATTAAGGCCAAGTCGGACACTAGGGGCGATTTTGCCCTATAAAACCGACCCTACTCCCTTATAATCCGGGTCGACTTGCCCGAATTGTGACTCGACCCAGCAAGTTGCAAAACTGTGGTATCGACTAATACATTCCCCTGTATCGGCCGATTCTTCTCCTACATCGATCCTCGAGGTGAAATCAATACATATCTCAGCCGATAAGCTATACGTATCGGCGATATACCCGCCCGTTCCCCAAAGGTTAGGAAGGAGACGGTCAAGTGCAGGAAAGCCTCCACGTGAGCTCGCCGTTATCCGATACGAAAGGCGGCTAACCCGTACTGTGAAGTTGAAAATCTCAGAGAAGGGTACTTGCTTTTAACGAACTCGATGCAACACTCAGCTTTTGCCCCCGGCATATGCTGTTCGCCTGTTTCCACTGACTTGACGTACTACGGACGCGGATATCTTTAGTACGAGGGCTCTTTTCTGATTTTACTCATCGAAAACTTCTCTGCTTCTTTTCTATTTGGCAGTTTCAGCTGGACATGGATGGAGGTATCTCGTTTCGTTTGTGCGTCCTTTGTCGATTCCATGAATGCCCAGGATCCAACACTTTTTACTCAATCTATTCATGCGAAAATTAACAAAAGACAATGTTGTTATGTTTGTTTTAAATGGGACTTTGAATTACTCAGTTCCTTTTTGTGATTGTGCTGGGCTACTGTAGACGATGGATCGCCGCGTCAACAACTTTCTCAGTCGGCATATGAAGAAGCTCTGGATGCACTGTCCTCTTTAATTATAAGGCGTACTCGTGCTGATGGGTCCAACAAAGGGGATCGGTTTGATTTGTTGTTTGATTACTTGAAGGTATATCCCCTGTGTCGAGTGGAATGGGGATGCCGTGCTTTTATTTCGTCTTGAATTTTGTTGTGTATTTGCAGTCCGCCTCTTAAGTGTCTTGTGGTTGTATATATGTTGACATTAAAGAGATCTTTGTTTATTATGTGGATGAATAGATATTGGACTTGGAACGACCTATTTCTGAGATGAAGGTTATCCATGTCGCTGGCACTAAAGGAAAGGTAGTTCCATTTCATTGTTTCCGGTGATTACTCTTGTTTCTGATGCTTTCAGAAATAAGGTCTTTGAAGAATCTAACGCGTTTAATGAGTCAAATGTATTCATGCAGGGATCCACTTGCACATTTGTAGAATCTATTCTGCGTCACTGTGGCTTTCGAACTGGACTTTTCACTTCTCCCCACTTAATTGATGTTCGAGAAAGATTTCGATTAGATGGGTGGGTTTTATGGTCACCAAATGTGGTTTGTTGCAACTGCTCTTTCATCTCTCTTCCCCTCCCCCTCATCTCTCGTATTATTCATGTTTCACTATTAAGAATTGATGTCCCAAAACATGTTACAAAGATTAAATTGATAATTACGTAGCACTCACTCTGCTTATCTCCCAAGTAATAAAGCGTTGTCCACATGTCATAATCTAGGATTCAGTGCTGAATCTTGTATTCAAGAAATTGTTTCAAGGAACACTCAACTAAGTCCATAGAGCACCTCTTCCTTTCCATTACGTTATTCACTTTACCATGGATGGGAGATGACAACATAACCGGTGCACCTTCAGTCCTGGGTACATGTGCATGCAGGCTTATGGCCAATATTTACGAATGCAACAATCTAAAGTTGCATCTAATTAGATGAAAACTCCCAGTATACCAAGCTCAATAAGTTATCTTTTCTGACATCTTGTGTCTTATTCACAATTATGGTGGTTGTATATCTGATTATAGGAGCATGAAAATTTCAATTTTCTTGCCTCTTGCAGAGTGGAAATTTCTGAAGAGAAGTTCCTTGCATACTTCTGGTGGTGCTGGGATAGACTGAAGGTAAGCATGCTTGCCTTAAAGGACAAACGACTACTGACTGCTATAGCCAGTAAAAAGCAGGCAACCAAATCAACATTACATACAATGAAACCCACACAGCATGAAAACTTAAGTGTTTGGGCACGCCCATGGTGTTTTTCTGATGTGCAGGATGATATGCAAAAGTTTTATGTAGATTGAGTTGGTCTGTTTCTTTACCTTTTTATCTCTTGTGGTCATTGTGTTTTTTGGCCTGCCCTAGAATGTGACCTGTACTAAATCATCAATAATATCCACGGTTTTTAGGAGAAAACAAATGAGAATGTGCCCATGCCAAACTACTTCCGATTCCTTACATTACTTGGCTTCAAGATATTTGCAGCAGAGCAGGTACATATATCCTCCTTTTGTTTCTTTAAAAAAGAGTCTATCTAATATTTGTACCCTCTTTCTTTTTATATTAAATGGAGACGGAAATATTATAACCTTATGTTACTGCCAACATTCTACCTCTGGAGCAGGTGGATGTTACCATTTTGGAGGTTGGTTTAGGAGGAAAATTTGATGCAACTAATGTGGTAAATAATTTCTTCTGGTCCTATATTGTACTTTATTTGAGGAAGAGTGAGGGGAAATATTATGGTGTTTCTTTCTGGGATTTTAATACAAGGCAAGGCTAGAATATTTCAGGTGGAGTGGCATGGTTCTGCTCTGAGCTCATTGATTGTAGGGTCTTATCAGTCTTTGGACAAATTTTACAATTGTATAGTCCTATTTGTTTAGTTTTTGGATTAAATGTAAATCAATGCATCTATTCCAAGCTGTGAGGCTACTGACAGGATAACTAGGATCATCTGATTTACTGGACCTGGTTTTGTCTATTATTGGATGCTTCAATCAGTGAGTCTTGTTTGAAAGGAGTAAATGGCTTGATAACTTTTCGTTATGTTTTAGGTGAAGAGACCAGTTGTCTGTGGAATATCTTCCTTGGGATATGACCATATGGAAATCCTAGGTGAGGAATGAATACATTGGTTCTCTTTCTTTTCTTTTGCTAAAGATAATTTTTCTCAGTCCCTTTATTGTTACAGGTAGAGGTTTTGAAGCTTTTTCACTTTTTTCTTTTTCTTTTTCTATTTTTTGTCTCATGCAAAGACCCAAAATTCTGATTGATGTATTATTATCAGCAGAATTCATGGTGCTGCATATCTTGTGGGAGCCATGTGCTTATCAATTGCTTATTGTTGTCATTCTCCTTTTCTTTTATACTTAATTGTCTTGTTTGAACAGGAAATACTCTTGGTGAAATTGCTGGAGAGAAAGCTGGAATATTAAAGGTATTCATTGGTAGAACTTCATTGAAATCTGATAATCTGCAAAACTAGGCAATGAGTCTTCTCTGTTATTGGAAAATATTTCATTCCTTGTGCAATAGTCCTTAGTTTGAAAATTAACTGTGATTTTAGTTGGTCTAGAGTGAAGGGCATCACTTGTCTCAATATTTTTGAAGCTGACCTAGAGTAATCTTTGTAACAAAGAGACACTTATATTAATCCATCCGCTGGTGGTATTGACGAAGTAGCTAGAAATTGTTCTATGGAGCATCTGCAGTCAGATCTTTCATGTCCGGTGGTTCCTAAATGCAACTTGTACGATTTAAGAATTCTTGTCTCGGGTTTGGACTTCCTTAGACGTCTTGTTGTTGTTGTTGTTGTTGATGTAGACATATATGGATATTTTGTTTATCCTCATCTCAAAATTCTCATCCATGTATTTCTTGGTATATTACTTCCATGCAGGATGGAGTGCCAGCATTTACAGTCTCCCAACCAGAAGAAGCAATGACAGTAATTGAGAACAAGGCTGCTCAGTTAGGTGTAAGTAGGACAACTAAGACAAATACATTGTACAATATGTTTTGTTCATATGCTTATGTGGTCTAATCCACATTAAACTGTTGTGGAAATCCACTTTGGAATCCTCCAACTAATCTGTATACTCAATACTTCTTTGTAGGTGCCTTTACAAGTAGCCCCCCCTTTGGACATTGGTTTACTTAATGGTCGGCAACTTGGACTTCAAGGGGACCACCAATGTCTAAATGCAGGACTTGCAATTGCCCTATGTCATACTTGGCTTCAGAAAACAGGACACATCAAAGACACAGACCTAGACCAGGTTGTATGTTCTATTCTGAGATCTTTGCTTCTCTTCACCCTATTTTGCTTGAGATTTCTTTTTAATATTAGTGGCTTGCCCCCAAAATAGAGCTATCTAGCTGATGAGTTTGTCAAAGGACTTGTAATGGCCAAATTACAAGGTCGGGCACAGGTGATCATTGACCCACATGCTGATACACAAAGTGAGGGTAGTTGTAAATTTGGAGGTCTCGTTTTCTTTTTGGATGGAGCACATAGTCCAGAAAGCATGGAAGAGTGTGCAAAATGGTTTTCCCAAGCTGTGCAAGAAGACTTCCAACAACTTTCTGCAGACAAGCAACATTATAGTATTCACAACATCAAACAAGATGAGGAACAAAATCTCCCAACTGACTTGATTAAAGAGGCATGCAGTGTGAAAAAACCCGAAAGGGTAAGACAATATGCTTCATTCTTACCCTGGTCATAGTTTAAGATATTCAAACCTACCAAACAGACTGAAGTAAGCATTTGAAACAAGCTGCAGATATTGTTGTTCAATTGCATGTCAGTGCGGGATCCTCAATTGCTTCTTCCACGGCTACTAAATGCTTGTGCTAGTCATGGTAGAACAACTTTCTTGTGTTGGTTTCGTCCATGATTCCTTAAATATTTGTGTTTGAATTAGTTAGTTGGGTATATGTGGGTTAAACCACCTATGAGTTTACTGATCTTATCTGGGTTTTCCTCATATGTAATTTCAGGAATCTATTTCCAGAAGGCCCTTTTTGTTCCCAACCAGTCTGTGTTCAACAAGGTTGGGACCCATGCATTACCTGCAAGTGATCCTCTGGTTGATTTGTCATGGCAACATACACTACAAAGAGTGTGGGATAATCTTCTTTTGGCTAGCAAAGGTATCTTAGTATCCTTTTTTTCTGATGATCACTATATATTAATCACTTTGGAGACATTATTACTCAACATTTTATGCATTACTTTTTAAGGATTTTATTGTTAGGTTGTGTGCATTCATAAGCAGGCTGTTTACTGTTAAATGCATTACTTTTTTAAGGATTTTATTGATTAGGTTCCTACATGCTACATGTATGTCCAGTGTTTCAGGTGTCTTTTATTCTTCTGAACAGCCAAAATATCCGGTTCATGGTCTCTTTAGTCCTAGTTGTCTTTACTCTATACAGTGTACTGTCCTACATGATTTAATCTGTTACGAGTGGCATCTATAAATTTTGCCTTCATATGACTTTGCTTTTAAGTGGATGTCTACATGGTTGGCTTGTTTTGTCTCTTCAAAACAGCCACAGGTTCTACAGATGCTGTTGGAAAAGATTCAGAATATTCGAGCAACACTGATGACTCCAAGACCAGCGCAGTGTTTTCTTCCCTGCCATTCGTACTAAAGTGGCTTAGAGACAGTAGTCAAGAGAACCGGTCCATTCGTTTCCAGGTAAAATGCCCGCTTTCAGATTCTTTGTTTTGAAAGAGTAAGCCTTCAAATTAAATTGAATATACATTTTAAATAAAAATGAAAATACACTTATGACATCCAGTTAAACTATGGTCTGTCAGGTTCTGGTGACTGGCTCTTTACACCTGGTGGGTGACTTGTTAAGATTATTGAAGAAGTGAAACCTTGACGGATTGTAGGGGTTGGATACTGATTATTTGCTGCCCCATAACCGGTAAGCTTGTTTCATGCTTCTGTAAGTTTGCTTAATTTTCTTTTACTCATCAAGGGGTTTACAGACTCAAAACCTCCTCTTCTATTTGTTGTCTCAAGTAAATTTGGATGTAGTTTACAGACCAGTATGGTCAGACCTTAGCCCCTCAAGAACTTTCAAACCCCTTTTGGACAACCTGTAATATGTTCAAATCTGCCAAAAACCAGATCGTATCAATTGGATCCAGGTTTTATTACCAGGCTTAATGATAACAAAGGAATTTATATTGAAAAAAAAGGGGAGAAGGAGTCATTAGCTAGTAGAGTTTTTTACAGGAGCAAGGAGGATGCACAAAATAGAAAATAAAACACAAATATTGAGTTGACTTCCCCCTCTCATCTAATTTTTGTTTTAAATAAGTTTGATTACAAAATGAAACTAAAAAAACAATATAGTATAAAATAAACCTCTCTACTAGAATAGGAAACTACCAAAGCTAACTTTTAACTAACCTAGGAAATCAGTAGAACTAGTAATCTAAGGACTCCAAAGAGGGACGAGTTCCTCCTCTCATTCAAGCACCCTATGTACAATTTAAGGGACACCTTTACCTCTCATAATCCCCATAAATTCCTCCAAGTCTTTCTTACCCAGAGACGACTCCTCCTATAAAAGACATAATTTTCTCTATTAAGTGAGATGGTGCCTAACATTCCACCTCGTTTGGAGACACTTGTGTTAGTTGAAACACAATCCCTTGGTTTGACGAACTTCCATATTTTTTAGATGAGCTTTTTAAAGGGTCTTTGGCTCTCTCCAACAACCATATTATTTCTATATTATTTGATTTGGGTCTTCTTGTTTTATCAAGAGATGACCTGATACCTTTGTTCAAGCATACAAGCTAATTCTATGGTCTCCGCTAAAGTATTAGGCTTGCAATTTGCACATCCACCACTAAATCAGCCTCGAATATGCTTACAAAACAATCTACTTATGTCATTTCCAACCAACCACACAAATAGCTAACATTTCAAACTCTTCTTGGTTGGCCTTCACCACACTAGTTTGACTTAGCTTTCTGAGGACAAAATCGAAATTTTGATAGTCCAAAGGTCTAAATCTAATGGACAAAGCTTTGACATATGAATCTCAATTTAGATAAGGCTAGGACCTCAATTTAGATAAGGCTAGGACCTCAATTACAGCTTGTACCATGGGAGGATGTCACACTCTGGATGGAGGGAGGGCTTGCAACACAATTTGGTTCATTGTGGTGTTGTGAAAGACGAAGAACTACTAGGCTTTATAAGCCTAGTCGACTAGACCATCTTCAGTTTTGTACTTAGCACAAGCATATTGAGCATGTCAGATTTGGAGGTGACCGTGAAGAGTATTAGATAGTTCTTTTGGTAGAGTGATAAGAACCTCGTCAAGGTCTTATCTTCTCAGCTTCCAAAGAAAGATCTAATGCTCTTCTAGGCAAGGGAGAAAGAGAGAGAGACTAAGTGGGAGAAAAGTAGAGAGAGGGAGATGAACTTTAGGAGAGGGAGAAGAGAGCAAGGCAAGAGATACTTAAGGAGTAGGCTACATTGATTTTTCCTTCAACCAAGACCCTTATTTATACTTTTGTCATTACATGTTTAAGGAAACTCCTCAATTAATTAGGCTTCCCAATTACATTACTCAATCAATTAAACTCACTAATTATATCAATCAAAGGGAGATAATAAAACCAAGGGAGAGAATCTAGGAAACTTCTAAATCAATTACAATCTTATCTTCTATAGATTCTTTAACAAACTAAAATAGAAATTTTAGGGTTCCATCAAAAGAAGGAAGGCAGGACTCCCATTTCTACCATTGACTTTTAACTTTATTTCCACTTGTGCCCTTGAGTATCATTTTCCTCTTTTACCCCCTATGCATGTGCATGAATCAACAAGTGTGCCACATTTTTTCTCTTGCTTCTTCTTCCTTCTTCCTTGATTTTTTGGAAATTTGAGGGTTCCTATCATTCCAACCCTCCTGAAGATCAACCTTGTCCTCAAGGTTAAAAATTCGAAAAACGAAAAAGGAAATCATCCTCATGTTTCCACATGGTTTCTTCTAGTCGGTTTTCATCCCATTGAATGAGGACCTCTGTATGGAAGTGAGAGTCATGTCGTACTCGAGGTTTCTTTAATATCGCCAATGGAAGAGTGATAGAAATGGTTTGTGCTTCTCTGAGTCATTTTTTTTAGTTGAGAGACATGGAATACCAGATGGATGGTGGATTCATTTGGTAGCTATAAATAGTATGCCATTTTTTCCAATTCATTGGAGGACTTTGAAAGGTCCAAAAAAATTTGGAGCAAGTTTTTTATTCTGTTTAACGGCCAATGATTGTTGTTGATACAGTTGGAGCTTGAGGTAGACCTAATCGCCTACGAAAAACTCAACTTCCTTGAGTTTGTGGTTGTGTTGACTCTTCATGTGTTGTTGCGTTAAGGCAAGATGGCGCTTGACTAGTTTCAAGGTCTAATCTTGATCTAGCAAGTCTTCTTCTAGAGCAGCGATATGTGTGGAGCTTTTCACATATGATGAAATGACTAGGGGAGGTTTATAATATACAACTTCAAAAGGAGACATCTTCAAGGAAGAATGATATGAATTATTGTAAGAGTATTCTGCCAAAGGAAGAATGATACGAAGTGTTATAAGAGTATTCATCCACAAGTAAGTACAACTGAACTCTTTTGCATATGTGACCCAATGTCAATTTATTGTCGTAGTTGAAACATAGACCTTTTCTTTGTTTTTTATCCATTTCTTCAAGGGAGAGCCTCTTGAATGGCCTTCGAGTTTGACCATCCCAAAAAGAAGTGTTACTCCAAGCATGAGGAATTGTGGTTTGGATGGATTGAGGGAGAGGTCCCTTAGGTCGGAAGCGTAGGAGGGACTTTTTCTTCTTGTATGTGAGTTTGGTAAATTGCTTCTAAGAGTTATAGGATGGAATACCCTTACCTCAGCTGAAATTTCTGGTTTAAGGCCTCCAATGAAGCTACCAACTTGAATATGCTCTAGCCAATGGACTCGGTTGGCAATGCGTTCAAATTCAGTTTGGTACTCTTTGACAAAGCCGATTTGCTTGAGCTTTGCAAGAAGATAATTAAAATCTTGATACTTCATTGGCCCAAACCATATGTGAAATGCTTGTACAAACTCATGCCAAGTGATAAGAGAGTTAGTACAGTTGTGCCATTGGAACCATCGTTTCTAGAAGGAACGAAACTAGAAGCACTTTTTGGTTTTCTTTGGTTTGTTGAAAAGCAAAAAATTGTCAACCATATAAGCCCACTCCAATGGGTCATCTTTGGGTTTATACTTTGGAAAATCTATTTGGGCCATGGGAGCTTGTACGGATCCACTTCTTGTATTCATGGTTTCGTATGGGAGAGAGTGGTAGTCAAAGGAAGGTGACTTAGAATGGGAGAAATGTTGGTGGGGCATAGATTGTGTAACATGAGGATGATCAAGAGGATAGGAAGTGGAATATGGTGGTTGAGGGTAAGTGGGTAGGGTTGTGGTTGGAATAGTCATGTAATGGGGAAGATGATGGAAGGTAGAAGAGTTGTGATGAGGAGGAATATTTGGAAGAGAAGGGGTAGGTAGGATTGGTGGTGGAAGGGAGGATAACTTACTAAAAATAGGTTTGTTTGAAGCTTCATGACAAGGGGAAGAAGGTCTTGCATTCCACTTTTCCAAAAAAAGCTTGAAACATGGTGGTCAATTGTTATAATTTTCCTTGCAAACTTGAGATTTCATCAATCAAGTTTTCTTGGTTATACACTTGAGCAACAACCATCTCTTGTAATTGAAATTCTATACTTCTTGCATTGACTATGTTGATGATAGAGGCCAAAGAAAGGTCTTATCTTCTCACCTTCCAAAGAAAGAATTAAGGCTCTTCTAGGTAAGGGAGAGATAGAGATAGGGAGAGAAAGAGAGAGAGAAACTAAGTAGGAGAAAAAGGGAGAGAGGGAGACGAGCTGTAGGAGAGGGAGAGGAGAGTAAGGCCAGAGAGATTTGAGGAATAGACTTGATTGATTTTTCCTTCAACGAATATCCCTATTTATACTTTTTCCATTACATGTTTAGGAAAACTCCTCAATCAATTAGGCTCCCTAATTACATCAATCAAGGGAGATTATAAAATCAAATGAGAAAATCTAGGAAACTTTTAAATCAATTACAATCTTATCTTCTAGAGATTTTTTAACAAAAGAAAGTAGAAATTCTAGGGATCCATCAAAAGAAGGAAGGTAGGACTCTCATTTCTACCCTTGACTTTTAACCTTATTTCCACTTTTATTCTTGAGTATCATTTTCCTCTTTTACCCCCATGTATGTGCATGGGTCCACATGTGTGCCACTTTTTTTTTCTTGCTTCTTCTTCCTTCTTCCTTGATTTTTTTTTTAAAAAATTTGAGGGTTCCTATCATAGATGGGGCAAGCTCCCTTCTTAGGTTGGTCAGTTTTCTTTGACTTGAACATGGGTGGACGATTGCAACTAGTTGAATAGGTTTTGTATCATGGTTTAGAGAAGTTGGTTCTCACTATAAAAAAATTTGGTTTATTACTCCAAGATTATAAATCCATTTGTTGCATTGTGATTCTATCTAATCCTTGCATACATACAATCTTCTTATTGTAGTATACAACTAATGTCATCTCTAAGATTTCAAATATGGTAATAAAGTGTACACTTGGTGATACTAGGCTGGCATGGGATAAAAGAGATTGCAATCTAGCCCAAAAAAAATGAAAAAAAGTCACCTATGAACAAGAATACTTGGGCTTCCTTCTTTGCTTCTCTAATCGTAGCTTTAATACAAATTGTTCACATTTGGAGAAGAGAAGAGGTTTCTAGTTATGACAGTAATGAAATTTATCACGAAAAAGAAGTTCTTGAGGCATGGTAGGGTGCATGGATTGTGGTAATGCAAGGTTATATTATGAGTGGAAGTCAGATAAAAGAGAAGAATGGATGTGAAAAGGGCTGAGTTGGATTGATATTGGGCTGAAGTGGATGATGGTTTTGCATAGTTGAAGTGGGGAAATTGTAGATATATGAGATGGAGAAGGATAGGTTGGCTAGGTGAGGATAGAGTGGGTAATAAAGGTGGTGGTAGAGTGGGAGGATGGACTTGTGCAAAAACTAACCTTGAAGAAGACTCTTTCCCTAGTAAATGAGTAGATGTTAGAGCCAAACTTGAAGTCTTTTCCTCTTGGCATTACTTCATCCACATAGAGACTTCATCTAGCCTTGTCATAATGTTGGAGACCTAGTCCCCAAATACTTTAAATTGAGCTAGAGGTCCGACAAAGTGCTTTAAAAATGAACATAGTCGTGTGGTTTTCATCTACAAAATAAATGATTGCAATTAAAGGATTCATGCTTCAAAGGTGTCCAAACCAACTATATGTTGTGTTTCAATTTTCAACAAAGAATACACATGTGGATCCCTGTATTCATTAGAAGACACACCCACAAACTACAAAAAAAACGATTGCACATCTCATAGAGGAAAATCTGTGAGATAGTCTAAATTATAGTTATAGAGAAATTATCAAAGAATGGATTGAGATTATGGAATTTCATTGAATTATTTGCAGGCATGACAAGGAAAGGAGGTTGTTCAAGAGGGAATTCAGGAGTCGATGGCCGGTGCATACAATCTAATCCCTTTGTTGATATTAAGATCAAAGAGATAAATCTAGGTTGCTATGCAATATTTTTATTAGGCTTCAACAACTCTTCATCTCATTTCATGCACAATTTATTGGTTTTAAGTATGCATGGCAATTGGTACTATTCATTGATCTTACATTTTTGAAAGACTATTATAAAAATACGATACTCTCGAGTATAGTACTTAATGAGAATAACTAGATTTATCTAGTTATTTATTTTTGGTAGTTCTTGGTGAAACTGAATCAAATTGGGTGTGGTTCTTATCACAATTGAAGATTATACTACAAGAACATCAACTTGTGACATTTTATCTCTAATTTGTTATGTTGGTTTGGTGCAATTTGTAACTAGCATTTTTTCAAATTATCATACGATTTTGTGTGCATCAACCTATGAATTTTTTTTATAAATTTTCTAAATTTTGCTATAAGAAATGCAAAAAGGGTGGTTGAAGGACTATTTTATGATGTTGCATGTTCAACTAGTATTGATAACTTTAACATTTACATGAAAACCATTAGAGACACTTTTTTAATACATATGATTGGATAATCAATTTTTGAACTTGATCATTGGGTTAAAGAATTTTCCTTATGGATGTCAATATATGCAATTAATGACTAATGTGGTAGAAAGTTTCAATAATAGATACTAGAAGCATGTAAATTATCGATACTTCAAATGATTGACAAGGTAAGATTGAAGTGAATACAACTATTTTATCTGTGAAGTGAAGAGTCAAAAGCTTGGACAAAATCACTTACTAAGTGGATGAATTCTATTATATAAGGAGTGGTTCAAGAAATCACTCAACAATTGACATAGATAAAACATATTGCAAGGGTATGTGAACTAACAAGAAGAAACATAATTGAATATTGTTCTAAGTATTATATGACTAATCTATGGAGGTTAGCCTATAAATCCTTTGCAAATGAGTGTATGAATGGAACACAAGTTGCAATTTTTTGTCAAACAAACGACAATAATATTGGATACTTTGAGAAATTAGACAACCAAAATGAACGCTTTAAACATTTTATATACTTCCATTATAGTAGTTTGTTGAGTACCTAACTAATACTATCCAAAAGACTGGCCTATCAGGAGCGAAAAACATAGGTACTTAACCCAGGACCATAACATCACACCCATCGTCGTGAGGCCGACGCCCACGGCGGCCTACACTAGAGACGGCCTACTTCTGTCGACATCCCTAATGTGCGGGAACACCCTCAGGTCGCCCCTTCCGCTTATAGTGATTGCCCATGGTGCTGGAACACACTCTCGTCGCCCCTTCCACTAGGTCACCCCCTCCGCCCAGGGCTACATACCTCCACACGCCGCTTGCAGCACACAGGAATCGAACTTGCGACATAGCGCTAGCTCTGATACCAAATGTTAAGCACCTAGCCAATACTACCCAAAAGATCGGCCTGTTAGGAGCGGAAGACATAGGTACTTAACCGCAGGACCCTAACATCACACCCCGCCCGACTCAAGCCGACGACCTCGACGGGTCACTAGTCGTAGCGCTCGCGCGTTGTCCACCCGGCTTGGAGACAACACCTCCAACGCCGTTGCTGCTACACTCGGGATTCGAAGTCGGGACATAGCGCCTGCTCTGATACCAGATGTTAAGCACCTAACCAATACTACCCAAAAGACCGGCCTGTCAGGAGCGGAAGACATAGATACTTAACCCAGGACCATAACATAGTCCTTATCTAAATCTACCTAAAAGAAAGAGAATTGAGTCATAAGCATCACTGGAGCCAACTTTGCATTGCAACAAGCGTGGAAATATCCAAGGCCATAATTGAGCGACATGAAATGCAATAATCTGAATTATATATATTATTATTAAGTTTTCCTATTATTGTAAAAATTATGAACATTTTGGTTCTAGTTTGTTTAGATAATATTCTCTAAATTTAATTGATAAACATAGCTTATTTTTAAAATTATCGATAAATAGGTACTACATAGAGTGTATCTCTTATTTTCTTTACTCACATTTATATGGTTCATATATTTTATATATGGAACTTAATATGTATGATCTATTATCATATTCTTACCATATTAATCTTTTAAAATTAACTTTTCACAACAATCTACAATTTTATTATATCCTACCTTGTATTAGATATTCTAATTTGTCAGCATTTAAAGACTTTGAACTTTGTCAACATTGATAGTGATATAGTAGTAGATGAAGAACTATTTTAATTTATAAAAGATAAGTATTAAGATAGTAAATTGGTCATTGTTTAAAAAATTGAAAGTCATGCCAATGAAATGGTATATGTGTGGTTATAATTTGTAAGATTAACTTGTGAAATCAAGTTGTCATTGCATGCATATGAGAAAGAATATTATATAAAAAACTTATCAAATCTAATCTAGAAGAATTGCTTAATCTGTCATACTTATCATACAATTTTTTCAGAAGCACAATATGTATGGACAAGATTGGAATTTTAAATGTTAACAAAAAATAGGCTAAAACGTACTTTTGACGGGAAAAAATTATCTTTACATATATTGCATTATGATCTTACCAATGGATCAATTGTGATTTTATGAATTGGTTACTTATAGAAGAAAGTGCTTGAGGGTATTTTTGTAGAAGATTATTTTCTTTAACAGCCATTAATTAATTTTATTAATAAAGGGGTTAGAAATTATGACTTTGTCTTTCATTAGGGTTGACTAAAAGAAAACTTTGTCAACGAGAACTATTGTTTGCCCCAACACTTGCACTTAGCTTTTCCTTTTGTTTGTTTTTTTTTTTTTTTTTTTTTTTTTTGTTGTGAATCGAACATGTTCATAGAGATGTTGGAGTTCTGAGTAAAGGTGAATTCTAACAAAGAGCTGACAATCTATGAAGAGGCCAAGATTATCTTTCTAGTTCGATTCTTGGGATGAATGAGAAATTGGCGATAGGTGTGCATCCAGAAGCTTTCAAGGATTTGTCAATTTTAGTTTACTTATTTTTAATCTGTGTATCCTTCTTGAACTACACAATGCTCTACGAAGTTAAAGTCGTTATTTTTTTCTTTTTTGGGATAATAATTTGTTATTCCCTTGTCCATTGTTTCCCTCACTTTCATTAGGCCTCCCACTAGCCCACGCAACAACTTTATTTAGCCCATGCCAGTGCCAATAGTAGCCCCCTCACCAACACCATAATTCCTAAACTCATACTAACCTTAGTTATATGTGATTGAATCACACATTCAAGAATTGGAGGCTCAATTTGACTAAAACTTCACTCGCTCTCAGTGACAATGGCTAGCTCAACACTTCAACAAGTCCACTAACCACACTACTTGTTGATAACACTTCCCAATTTATTAGCTGAAGTGGGTGGATCTATTACAGTTCAAGAAAATGAGTCTATCACTACTCAAGATCTTGACTTTGGCCCGTTCAAACTCATATCTTTGCCTACACCTATGAACCAGTTGCCAACAAACCCAATGGCAATGTCAAACCACTAATCTCTTGTCTTGATCACCCAACTTATCAATTTTTCAGGGATATTAAACTACAAGTGGGTTGCTTCATAGTTGTGCAAAGAAGGCACTCCATCTATTAGCTAGCAAACCGAATTGGGTGCTAAAAATTTCTCCTTGCACACAAAAGGTGCCTCCAATATACTTGTGCATGAGATTGAATGGCTTTTTGGCATCTTTGTTGGTTGACCACAACTCTTACTACTAATGACTTTTGGGGACCTATCACCTGAGTATTATTCAGTTCTCTTTTGAATGCAAAAATACAAGCTCTTGGTACATCGGATGACAACCATAACATCAACCATATTCGAGCCTCGAGTCTCAGGTTCCTCAAAGAAGGGTAGAATGTTAGCTGTCAATTTACAAGCGTATTTGGTAATTGTTGTAAGGGACAATTTAGTGAAACTTGTATAAGTGGGTTAAGGAGACAGAGAAAGTTCACATGTAGTTCATGTTTGCTGACGTGGTTTCTCAAGAGGGAGGGAGGCAAGGGGTGGGGGAGCTAGGGTGTTGAATTGAGATTCTAAATCAAAATTTTTGCGTTTATGCAAGGTGCAACCAAAATAAATGATTAGAAAAATCAAAGCACACACACAACCATAAGGAGACAAAGATTTTTTATTTTCAATATTTTCCTATTGTTAGTCACTCCCCCAATAACCCTTGCTTAGAAAATTTTAATAATTGATCATACAAAGAGATTTTAGGCACTCTTTATGACGCATACAATCACTAATTACACAAATTGATCTCTCCCCTAGAGATTTAATTACATAACTAGATTTTGGCACTAGTGGTTGCTCCCTTTCTAGATTATAAGTTCTAGAATGCCAATTGATCTAGCTTTAAGGTACTGGAGAACATCTAGAAATAAAATGTATAAAAATACAAAAGAGAAAATAAAATTTATTACTTCCGTTTGGAGAGATAGCCTTCTCCAAGTGAGATCTTCCAGATCTTTAAGATTGTGAGACAAATCGTTTAGAGCTTGATGGAACAATGTATGTAAAGAGAATGAAAAGAAAAGGAAGGTTTGGGTAATTTTGAGCCTTTTCTAGTCTAAAGCTAAAAAAAAATTCTAAAGGTTTGGTACGCTAATAGAAGCTCAACTTGATCCTCTACGAGTTTTGGGGCCTATTTATATGTTTTTCATCCTAACTATATTTTTTAGGTTCCCTAAGCTTGTTGATCAATCATAGCATCGATCAACAAGATTTCCTATCTTTTAGAAAACCTGATTGCTTAATCGATCCTACTCGATTGATTGAACATTTTTTGAAGCCGTGGTACTATAGAAGTCACTATGATTAATCATGGTAAGGGGTAAGATTTATCGTGCTCTATGTTCGTTTTTGGTAGACTTTTGTTCAATCGATCAAGCCAATTAGTATGATTGATCAAGCTTTATAGTTTGATATGACTGAACGTAGTATGATCAATCAATCCAGTCCAGATGATCGATCATGCTTTATAGCTCATTCTTGAAAGATATTGTATGATTAATCAAGCCAAATAGGTTGACTGATCATGCTTTATATTGTTTGTTAGACTACGCTTTGGATGATCGATCATAACTAACAGTATTAATCATGCTTGATTGAGCATTCTATTGTCTTGAGTTTTTTTCATAAACCTCGTAATATATGTGTTGGAAGGCACATGTCTAAAATACATAAATAACCCTGTTAATAGCATATATTCAACCTACTTTTTTGTTATCATCAAAATAATGGAGACCAACATGATTTTACCATTTTGTCTAATAGTTCAATTCAATACGAGAAGATAATAGATACCTTGTTGACATAGGTCTCTAAAGTAGAAGTTACCTAAAAGGAAGTTGTCATGAATGTAAACGTTGTGATCATCTATCTCATTGAAAGAATTAAAGATCATCTTGAAAATGGTTTCTCTTAGTATCATCTCTCCATGCTCCTATCTACACCCTCTTGCTTTATCATTTTTGTCTTCTGGTTCAAGTATAAAGGATCACAACACATAACACACCAATGACCAACCTTTTTTGATCCCTTTGGAATTCCTTTTTTTCAAAAAAAAAAAAAAAAACATTAGAGACTTG
Organism: Aristolochia californica; assembly: GCF_029961685.1. NCBI lineage: Eukaryota > Viridiplantae > Streptophyta > Magnoliopsida > Piperales > Aristolochiaceae > Aristolochia > Aristolochia californica. Next base: position 29,279,176 of record NW_027181771.1, read on the forward strand.
TGTGAAAGCTATAGGTTGTAAAAGATATATACAATAGTATTTTAGTTATATTTAGATACTTTACATTTAAAATCATAAATGAATGTTTAATCTCGTTTTATACATATGTTATTTGTCATTTTTCTATTACTAGCATCATGTCCCATGCATACATTTCAGTGTTTTTAGTATTAATTTAATGTATGTTTATATCTTTTTGGGCTTCTAACACACGACTTTCATATTTTCTTGAACCCAAACAATTACTTACAAGTTATGCCACTTAAAGGATAAGTCTAAAAATAAGTTATGATATGAGTTTTTCAAAAAAAAATATGGATAAATAGAAATAAAGCACCTTAAAATTTTATAGTTTCTATAGTTAAAATAGGTATCTTGTCTTGTAGTCTATATGGCAAGATATCCTAGCATGAAATAAGATAAAATATGTCTCATAAAACTTTCTTATATTTTCAAGATGCCAAAATGTCTCAAAAATTCAAGACAACCACTCCTACGAAGAGCAACTACTCGAAAGAGAAGGGAAGAGAAAAGAGAAAAAAAAAACTCATTTTTCAAAATCTCTTATAGTTAAACGTATTTTATGGTATTTTTCACAATTTTATATTCTTCTCATGAGATTTTTCAATAATATACACTTTATTTATATTTTGATTTTGATTAATATTCTAACTTAATTCAATGAACAAAGAGTAATTTGAATTGGGAGAAAAATATTTTTGTTTCAAAGGTGTAATATAGGTTACATTTTTAGTTTTCAAAATCATATTTTCTACCAAAGAAATTGCAAAAGTAAGTTTCATAGGCAAACTTGAGAAAAAATCACTTAAAAATAAAAAATAGAAGAGTGGATTATTCTAAAATTTTTCCCTTTAGGGCATGTTTAGAAAGTGCATAAAAGAAAAAGGAAGAGAAATTCATTTTCCTATGTTTGGCAATACAAATTTATGAAGAAAAAAATATGAGAGGAATTATTTTCTCTTTAAGCTAATGGGCTCTCTCAACAAAAAAAAACATGGAATTTGAAGAGAAGAGAAAATAAAATGAAATAAGAGAGAAATTTTTAATTATCAAAATTTTTAAATATTACCAATTTTTATTTTTTTTTAAAAAAAATCCGTATACATCCAAATAAGAAAAACTATATTTCTCTTCCATCTTCTTTCTCAATTTCCATGGGCATTCAAACTAGAAAATATAAAAAAAAAAAATTGTTTTTTGTTTTTGTTTTTGTTTTTTTATTTTTGCTTCATTTCTTTTCTCTCTATGTCCAACACATATGTAAACTTGAATCATCTTATACTATTAGTGATCGTGATTTAGCGTTACTAATTTTTCTAAAATTATTTTGAAATACTTAAATTATGTTGAATTACATTTGTTGGACTTGGGAGTAGAGGTAGGATCGAACAGAGCCGGTTCATGAGTAGCTCAAGCTCGGCTCAATTTGGTTCGCTTTATCTCGATCTCGAATTGAATTTGAGATAAAAATCGGGCTCATTTAAGTTAACGAGCCAAGCTCAAACAAACCATGGTTCGGTTCAAATTCTCGTGAGTCGGCTCATCACTTAACGATGCTTCGGATGAAAATCAAGATTTGATAGCGGGCAACAACGAGTTAGGGGAATCAGAAAATGGGGATTTGGGGCTTGAGAAGATCAAAAGAAAATTGGTTGTGAAGTTCATATGTTCGTGATTCGCCGACCTTTCCCAAAAAGAATCGGACTGCAATCTCCCTCTTTAGGGAAGTTTTTGTTTTTTATTTGATTTCATCTTCTTTTTCTTCAATGTTCCTCTTTGATCTTCTTCCTTTTTTATCTTCATCGCTCAATCGGTTTTTGTAACTGAGCATCGCAGATTAAAGTGACAAAACAGAGGTATTAGGTAAGCTAATCGATTTTTTACATTCTTTATCTACTGGTATTCATGTTATTTTTGTTTTCGTCGATGGAACAGTTGAACAAAGGTAACCCAATTATATTTTGCACTTTTATCTGTTGGTATTCATGTTAATTGTTATGTTTTGTGTTGGTTCTGAGTATACTGTATTCCCATTCTTTTTCTTTGACCTCCATTAAAACTGTTATGGACAAACACATTCTTTATTTGCTAGTCTTTCGTCAGAGTGGTTCTGTCCACTCTTGTAGACGGTAGCTTTTCGCACCTAACAGATCGGTCTTTTGGGTGTATTGGCTAACCGCTGTCATGGTATCAGAGTTGGGCACGCCACGTCCCACAGTCGAATCCTATGAGAGGCAGTCAAGAATGGTGGGGGTGGGTGGGTGTTAGAGTGGTTCTGTCCACTCTTGTAGGTGGAAGTTTTCCGCACCTAACAGATCGGTTTTTTCGGTTGTATTGGCTAGTTGCTGCCATGGTATCAGAGATGGGCATGCCTCGCCCCATGTTTGAATCCTGTGAGATGCGGTCAAGAATGGGCGGGGTGGGTGTTAGAGTGGTTTCGTCTACTCTTGTAGGTGATAGCTTTCCGCACCTAACAAATCGGTCTTTTGGGTCTATTGGCTAGCCACTGTCATGGTATCAGAGCAAGGTATGCCACGTCTCGCATTCGAATCCCGTGAGAGGAGGTCAAGAATGGGCGGGGTGGTGTCAGAGTGGTTCTGTCCACTCTTGTAGGCGGTAGCTTTCCCGCTGTCATCTTTAAGCCATCCTTCGGAGTTAATAGCAGTTTTAAGTAATTAAGCCATACTTCAGAGTTAATGGCAGTTTAAGTACTTTGATATATATATATATAGATAGATAGATGACAACGGCTAGCGAATACAACCCAACAGATCGATCTGTTAGGTGAGGAAAGCTACCGCCTACAAGAGTGGACGGAACCACTCTGACACCCACCCCGCCCATTCTTGACCAGCTCTCACGGGATTCGAATGCGGAACATGGCATGCCTAGCTCTGATACCATGACAGCGGTTAGTCAATACACCCAACAGACCGATCTTTTAGGTGCGGAAAAATACCGCATACAAGAGTGGAAGGAACCACTCTGACAATAGATAGATAGATAGATCTATATATTTATGTCCGAGCTATATATCCTTGACTACCTCTGGTCATTGAATCAAATAAAACTTTGATGAATAACTAATTGATTTCTTTTCTTTCAGTCATTCTTTTCCCTCCTTCGAGTTTAATTAATAACAAAACAGATTCTTCTGATGTATAAAATAAAAGTTCCAATGGTTTTTACTACTATGACCTTCCCAACCACGATTTTTAATTTCTTTCAGGCATTTGCATTTCGCTCCAAAATAAAGTTCTTTCGACCCCATTTTTGAAAATTCGATTTTTGTTCTTTCATGGACCTGATGTTGTTGCAGAAAGTAAAATTTTTTCAATGGTATCATTGTTTACTGACTGGCTTCTGAATATCCAAGAAACGTGACGGATTTTTTGTTTTGGTGGTGATGTTTTAGCCTTGGAAATATCGGGGCAGAGGTGGCAAAAAGCGAAAGTTTCTGTTTGCTTGAATTTATTGGTTGAAGCTTTGAAGTTGAATTACCACTTGCTTAAAGGTATTGACTAATTTTTTAAAAGAATCCTCATTTTAGTGATCAAGAATCAAGTTTTAGGATAGTGTGCACTTTGGAATTTAAACTAAGAAGAATAACTAGCAGTTTTTAGTCTTGTTCATTGATCAATTTTTTTGTTTGTGTCCAGTTCAATTTGGGGTTTAATCCAATTGAACCAGTTTGCATGGAACCACTCATCATAGTATGTGACACTAAACTATTGGTGGATAAGTTCTTAATAATTTGCACGGAGAAAAAAAAATAACCAATTGGTGGATAAGTTCTTTATAATTTGCATGGAGAAAAATGAACACTTGACTAATGAACCAATGCCTCACTCTCTCTATATAACTTACATGATAGAAATTAGAAATTGTTTCTGTCTCCTCTCCCATCTATGTGCCTACATTTATTTGTTAATCTTTCTTTTTTTTGGATTTATCTTTGTTGTTTGGATTTTTTTCTTTATGTTTTTAATTTATAATATTTTTTGTAGAAGTAAGAATGTCAACACCTCTTGCTCAATTGACATCAGTAGTTAACACTAGATCTAGTGTTGCCATAAATAATGACTCAACTCCACCAGAGTCAAATCCCCCTAGAACTACTAATGTAACATAAGTGAGCCTACATAAAGATACCCTAAATGAGGAAGAAGGTGACTCTATCCATTGTTCAAAAATACAAAAAATGTCTCATGTGTGGTTGGAATTCAAAGAGTCTCACTTATTGATAGTACAAAAATGCTCAATATATTCATTGTAAAACCAATTTGAGTATTATTAGTAGTTGAGTAACCACACATAAGTCAATATTTGAAACATTGTCCTAGTAGAAAAGTAGCAATGAGAAAATAAAAAACCATAAACTTTCAACCAGTGGGGTCTAATATTAATCAGAGTCCATCTGGCCTTTCTTTTATGGATTTTGGAAGCAAATTTGATCAAACTAGAATAAGAGTACTCATTGTTCAATGAATTCTTATGCATGAACATCCATTCATGATAATAGAAGATGAGGGATTTAATTTAATGAAGATGGCAAATGTGAATTATGAAAAAAAATCCCGCAAGACCATTAAGAAGGAGTGTATGGAGATGTATAAGGTAGAGAAAAAGAAATTGAAAAGTTTATAAGAGATTAACAAGATTAGTCTTACCACAGGTCTTTGGAAGTTCCAGAATCAAAAGATTGAATACATGGTTTACTGGGCATTTTATTGATAGTATTTGGAAGCTACAAAAATGAGTCTTGATTTTTGTGCATCTTCCCCCTTGTCACCGTGGTGTTGACATAGTATATGCTATTTAAAAGTGTTTGAAAGATTGAGAAATCAAAAATAAAGTATTTAGTATCTCATTTGATAATGTTGCATATAATGATGATTGTTTTGAAAAATGATTTTTAAAGAAATAAGAAATTGGTTTGTGGTGGGAAGTTATTTCATGTGCGTTGTTGTGATCATATTCTGAACTTATTAGTCTAAGATGGTCTTGTTTAGATCAAGGATATCATTGAGAATGTGCGTGAGAGTATCAAATTCATAAATCTGTCGGAGGCTAAACTGTACATTTTTTCTAAAATTGTGCAGCAACTACAATTAGGTGCAAAAAGGTTGGTTATTGATTGTCCAACTCATTGGAACTCCACTTATAACATGTTGTCTTCATCCATTAAAATTCAAATATGCATTTCTTAGATTTCAAGATAGAGAACCAACTTATAATTGTTTGCCAAGTCTTGATGAATGAAAAAAGATAGACATGGTGTATGGGATTCTAGAAGTTTTTAATGTAGTCACCAATATAATTTTTAGGAGTAACTACTTTAGTTCTAATTTGTACCTTAGTGAGGTATATAGGGTAAAATAGGTTTTGAATTTTTACTCTACAAAAGAAAATATTTTCATTAGGACAATGGTTAGTAGAATGAAAAGGAAATTTGAGAAGTACTAGGGTGAATGAAATTTGATGATGACTATTGCTTCAGTTTTGGATCCAATGGTCAAATTAAGATTGATTGAAATATGTTTTCCATAGATATATTATGAGAAGGAAGCTACAATGAATATAAACTTAGTTTGACGGACTTTATGTGAGATTTATGATGAATATGTATCCATATATAATGTAGAGATTAATAATGAAAGGATTACTTCAAGTATTAGCTTTACGAGTGTTTCCACAAGTCGTATGTCAAGTTCTTCATCAAATTCAGGTTAGTCAAAGTTAATGACTTATATGAAACAAGTGGAAGTAGTGAATTCACCAAGGTTAGAATTGGAAAATTATCTTGAAGAAGATGTGTATATTTGTGAGGAAACATCACAATATGATTTTGATGTTTTAAAATAGTGAAAAGTGAATAATTTAAAATTTCGGGTATTATCTAAGATGAAAGCAGATACCCTTGTAGAGTTCCCATATCCACTGTAACTTTAGAGTCTACCTTTAGTGTTGGTGGTGGAGTAATAGACCCATATCACTCTTCATTGGCACCAAATACAATTCAAGTTTTAATTTGTAGTGGTGATTGGGGTCGGACTCTTCACGGTGTCAAGAAAAATCAAGAGGTGAACTACTTTTGAATAATTATTTATTATGATAATTTTGAGTAAAGTTTTTTAGTTTCATTTATTAAATTTTTGTTTGATTTTTCATCTTTTTCTCATCTTAGTAATTTTAATATTTTTTACTAAATTAATTAATTAGTAGTGGAAGAGTATTTTTTATCAGACAATAATAAGTTTTATTCTTTTTTTTTTTTTATAGGTGGAGATTTTGCTGATTTAAACAGGGATTTTCTATATTGTTTTCTAGCATGAAGAGAAAAAGCTAGAGTTTATAAATTTATAATGGATGTATAATTTTTATTTGGGTGATTGTAAATTAATATTGATATTTTAATTATATTTTTACGTTTGATTATTGAATAAGGTTTATGTATAATATTTTGCATTGTTTATAGACAATTTTATATAAGGTTTATGTACAGAGGTCATGCCTAATTTTATATACCCAATTTTATATATAATTTTATATTCAAGTTATTTAATATATATTTTATATATTTTTTTTAAATTTAATTAAAATTATTGAACTCGAACTCAGTTATAATTTTAGATTTGAGTAAAAGACGGTTATTGCTTGGGAGGATATTATGGTTGATTTCAATTCACTCGAAGACGCTTACGTGTGCGGATTGGTTCTCTCGACCTTTTTCCTTTCCCTATCCTGTCTTAAGACATGCGAAGTGATTTTGAGGATGAGTGGGGGGGTCACTTTTGTCTTCAAGTTGGCCCATAAATTCCGAATGTCCCGTCACACATCTCTTCTTCCTCTCTCTCTCTCTCTCTCTCCGGCTCTGTCCAAGTCCCGACAGATACACAGCCCGGCTGTCTCCAGCCACCACTGCGCAATAAAAGGCCGCCACTTTCATCAAGCAGGGCACGATAACGGGTAATTTTGAGCTCCTTTGTAGGATTTTTCGGCGGCGCATCGTACGAAATCTGCCTCTCGAGCTGGCTTTCGCGCCATTTCTAAGGCGACGTTCCTCTTCATGGATTCTAGGGTTTCAATGGCTCAGACGACGGGCAGAGCTAGGGTTATCGGTGACTATATCGTCGGGCGTCAGATCGGATCGGGGTCTTTCTCTACCGTTTGGCACGGGCGGCACCGGGTCCATGGAACGGAGGTCGCAATAAAGGAGATCATTATGGAGAGATTGAATAAGAAGCTTCAGGATAGTCTGGTTTCGGAGATCGTCATCCTGAAGAAGATTAACCATCCGAATATTATTCGGTTGCACGAAATCATCGAGGTTGGTGGTTGCTGGAAATGCTCGCTTTGATCGTTTTTTTTTTTGGTTTTCGTTGCTGAAGATTTGGTTGTTCTGTTTTGTTCGTTGGTAATAGAAGCCTAGTTAGTCTGTTGTTTTGTGCTTACTCTTGGAGCTTTGTGCGGCTTTTTTTTTTTTTGCCTAATCAATTTTCTTCGATTTTGCCCATGACCTATTATGCAAATTTACCATTTTTAGTTCTGGGAAAATCTTCTTACGTGTCTGAGAGAATTGAACTATTTTTAGGTAGGTCGTGCAGTCTGCTATTTGTGAAGGTCTATGAAATTAATTGCCTTTGAATTGATGCTATAAGCTCAGTTTGACTTCACAAAAGGGAATGGACCTGAATATTGAATGATATATATTTTTTTTGTAATGCGTGTGTGCTGCTTTCAGATTGGCTTTCTAGTGTTAACTTATGTTGATTCCACTTCTGGTGGTTGCAGCCAGATTCTGCTTTTACTGATGCAATTGACAACTATCCTTTCAAGCTGCAACTACCTTTGAAAAAGCTTTATTAAGTATTGTAAATCTGTTCATGTTGCTAGACGCTTAATAAGTCTAGAACAAACTTTCATACTCTATAACTGTAGTTTGGATTCTTCTTCTATATCTCAAGTTAGTTGGGGTCAAGTATTTGCTTCAAATTCTTCAGTCTTTAATTGCTTTTATGAAATTATCATGGACAGTATGGTTCTGACATGTAGAGAACTTTTTTTTTTCTTTTTGAAAGGCATATATAGACGACTTTAACCAAATGATTGATAGCCAGTGGTTTTTCTGTCCTTTTATTTTACATGATTTTAGCATCCTAAAAATGGATGGAAGGGGGACTTGTCATCTCAGTATAATAAAACAAACCTTTTTTAACTCTCAATGCCTGGTGCTTAAATAGGAGAGAATCTCAAGACCTGATATACTTTTCTGGTTCTTGAAGAGTGATGTGCAATTTGCAGGTATGGTATCCATTGCCAATTGCCTATCCGCTGAGACATTTCTACTCAATATTCTCTTAAATCCTCATAAAACTTTAGCTCCCCTTCCTAACATAACCTTATGAAATTGATTTAATAATTTCAGTGTTTTATATTTGGTCTGTGAAAGAAAGAAGAGAAGGGAATTTCCAGGCCATTGTATGCGTTTTGAATTACTTCATTTCATGTTATACTTTCTCCATTAGAATCTTAGTTGGTGGTCAATATTATATTCTAATCAAATGATGATTCACTGCTTGTAATACCTGCATCTCTAGACCACTGGGAGGATACACCTTGTACTGGAGTACTGCAGAGGTGGTGATCTTTCTGTCTATATTCAACGTCATGGTTCCGTTCCAGAGGCAACTGCTAAGTACTATATGCAACAACTAGGTATGATTTACTGAATTGGCAAAACGTGAAATTTTTTTCTTTTCCTGGTGTTTTGAGTCTCTTTTAGTGAATTTTTGCATTTAATTTTAATTGTTCCTTCCACAGCTGCTGGGTTACTAATTCTCCGGGAAAACAATCTTATACACCGGGATCTAAAGCCACAGGTATTCATTCTACTTTTGCATAAGTTATTGTGTGAATATTCAAATCCTGGAGCTTGCATGGATGACACAAATCTTGGCAAACCCATAGCTGTAATCTTGAATATTATGTTGTGTTAAGCATTAGTATTTCTTATCATTTAAAAAAAAATTGTATTTTTTGCTAGACCTACCATGCTTGTTTTATTTTGTTTTCTATGACTTTCCTGCTTTATGTTTTCTTTCTTAACAAATATTCCGAGTTTAAAGCATCATGATTGCGAGAGTCCATATTGGGAGTTTTTTTCCTGTGAGTTCTATATGTTGGCTACCTTTATCATTGTGGTCTATTTGCAAGTCTACCAAGCTTTTATTTTGAGTTTAAATGAAGTTCAGATGACGAGGAAAATCTGGAGTCCATATATGTCTGGAACGACAGCAGATTTCTAATGATGTCACCTGCATGATTGGCTATGTCTGTTCAGAACTTTATATGTGCTCTTTAAGTGTTGGTCAGCTAATGCTCCTTTCTTCTTGCACTATTATTGTATCGTCATTATTATTATATCACTTTTATGTTTTGGCATGCAAAACATTGAATTTAAATTTGGTGTTTAGAAAAGGAATGTTCCAAAATTCCTGGAAATTCTGGCTCCCATTGGACCATTTGTATCCGTATGCATCAAGATCCTGATTCATGTATCTCTCGGTTCAAGATATCAGAGGATCAAGCCAAATCTTCTGACTCTTTTTCCAGTTTGATAAATGTTGGTTGATTGCATATTCTATTATAGTTAGATGATTGAGAAGATCATTTTTTATTGATCCCTTTGAATTCCATATTCGAAATTGTGATCTGATGGATTCATTAAAAAGAATCAATTTGATACATTTCTTATGTACCTATAGGTGCTATATTGGATTTGAATCAGATTTTGGATCAATATATATATTAATTGACCACCTCCATTATGTTGTTGCTTGCAAATACCACTATTTTTGGTTTTGGATCATCTTCCAAGTCATACTCATAGGATATCTGGACCGATTGTTTTCTGATGCTTTGATAAATCATCCTCTTCATAAAAAATAGGAGGTAAAACCACTAAAGATTACTTTTCTGACTCATCCTTGGAGTTGAAAACCTCATTCAGGATTTATTTTTTATCCAATCTGTAGGAGACAATAGAAAAAGCAAATCCTCGATGATACACTAGTTCTGGCTCAGTTATTGATAGAGTGAATAGATTTGTCATTTCTTGAAACGTCTCTTCTGATTTAAAATCGTGGTGTAACATGTACCCCCCTATGGGGATAGATGAAATAAGTCAAAAAATATTTTTGCTCGAAAATGAAATCTTATTAGAACTGCCCATATCCAGTTCATCCCTTGGAATCATATTACATCCCAAATAGGATGGATTGGAATAATATTTTTTAAATATGTAATTATCTTGAATATATCAACCATTTCTTCATTTTCTAATCAGTGATCACCTGGAAGGAACAAAAGAAACATCTTGTTATTTCTTCATCAATTTCTGATCTCTAGTGGATCTCTTTGTAGGATTCCGAACCCAAATAAAGTTCTGATCATCTGTCTGAGAAAAAAGAATAAACATTGAATTTAATTTTTTTTATGACATTTTACACTTATATTGACAGAGCATATGGCAGATGCATGTTTCTTTCAATTTGTTCTATTTTTATGTTCTTTGTACATGTACTAATGCATCCTGTCTTTAGTGCTTGTTTTCTCTGCCATGTGAGAATCTTATAGTTTCATAGTGCTGTCCTTCTTCTAGAAATTCAATTTCTGAGCTTTATTTTCAGTCTTGTATACTTGATTGGAGTTTTTCATGAGCATTAATTATTATAAAAGGTTCATTGTTTCACTCCTAGAGTTTATGCACAAACAAGTGTGGGATATATGTTTTAAAATTGACTCCATACATCAAATTTGAATTTGTTAAGTTACATTTCATGCTGACATCAACTGAGTATATGGCAGATGCATCTCTTTCAATATGTTCTATTATTATCTTCTTTGCAAGTGTACTAATGCGTCCTCTGTCGTTAGTGCTTGTTTTTTCTGCCATGTGAGAATCTTATATTTTCATATTGTTGTCCTTTTGTCCTTCTTCTAGGAATTCAATTTTGAACCTTTTTTTTTTTGGTTAGTGTATTTGATTGGAGTTTTTCATGGGCATTAGTTATTATAAAAGGTTCAATGTTTCACTCCTAAAGTTTATGTGCAAACAATTTTGTAGTATATAATTTGAAATTGTCTTTTGGTGGAACAGAACCTCCTCCTCCTCACAAATGATAATTACTCTGTGATGAAAATAGCTGACTTTGGCTTTGCGAGGTGAGTTATTATTTCATGCAGTCTTTTGGTTGGAATCTGTTTCGATTTATTCTTTTATACCATGAACAAAATTAATATTGTTAAAGGTGGCTAAAGATGGGAATAAACTAGGACACAGGAGGTTGCTGGGTAAGACACCGGATTATTCAGAACTCCTTATCAACAAAAGAATGAGTGACCTCATATGAGTTCTTGATGGTGATGAAGCCATCAAAATGTCTGAAGATCTACGTTGATCTTCAATGACTTCCAGGATATTTATGTCCTTACAATGAAATTTGCTGTTGGTAAAGTATTTGAATATTACATTAATTTGAATACTTAAAAAAGCATTACTCCATTGGCTAATGCAATTTTGTGGTTATCACATGAAGTGGAAATTGATGTGGACTTTCAGTGTGAATCAAGTCCCCATTGTGCACAACTTACTCAATTACAACTGTTAGCTTTATAAAATAAAGTGTAGGAAAAATGAGAAATGAGATCCCATTAAAGAGAAGGTCCTAGGAGAAGAATAAAGTGTAGGCTTAGATAAATAGTCTAGTATCAAAGTACAAAATGAGAACAAATGAGATCAACTTGACAATCAATTGATCAGGAGACTTATGCCAACCAATGAGGTTAGCTTTATCTACTCCGAGAGCTCCAACTTGTTTTTATAAGACTTCTATTAGAAAAGTGGGTACAGTATGGAAGGCTTTGATTAGGCTTTGGTGATTTCTACTACCGCCACTAAAGAAATGGCGGACTTAAGACAAGAACTCCTTCATTGCTCTGATATCAAAAAGGTTGTCACTGGGGTAAGGTTAACCTTCAGTTTGCTCTGACATATGTTAGATCAGTGAAGGGCTAGGGTTCATTTACCTGACCTTGATATTGTGGGGAAGACTTTGGTTATGATCACTTTGGCACCCCTTGTGTCTAATATCCTTACTAGAAATTATATGAAAACATCTTGTTTCAAAACATTCCTTGCATATTTTCCAACTATGTGTGCCACATCATTATGCAAACAAATTGAGGCTTGTCTAACAGGTCCCTGCAACCTCGAGGCCTAGCTGAAACCCTTTGTGGTTCACCTCTCTACATGGCTCCTGAGATAATGCAACTGCAGAAGTATGATGCTAAGGTGATATTCTATCTTGTCTTATTCTTTGCTTTCTTATCTTCTCTTTTTTTCCTGGTTTCTATTCACGGTCATCAGATGACATGCAGGCAGATCTATGGAGTGTGGGTACTATTCTATTTCAGCTAGTGACTGGGAAGACACCTTTTACTGGAAATAACCAAATCCAGGTTTGTGGTCGGTGATTAGCCTTTCAAATCATGTGAGACCATTTTTAATACTATTTGCCAATTTCTTGTTTTTTTTAATTCCAGTTGCTGCAAAACATTATGAAATCCAATGAGCTGCACTTCCCTGCGGATAAAAAGGACTTGAGTTCGGACTGCCTTGATTTATGTCAGAAGCTGTTGCGTCGTAACCCAGGTGAAATCTATCTCTAGTGCATGCTCGTTGAGGGATATTGTGATTGGTTTCTTCATGTATATTATGCTTCATAGATCATACCTGATTATTTTTATTGGATATGATGCTCTGAACTGATTTACATTATTAATTTTGGTAGTGGAAAGGCTGACATTTGAAGAATTCTTTAACCATCGATTTCTGTGTCAAACACCTGAGGATGATTCACTGACGTAAGAATTGGCCATTCATCTGTATTGTACTGCTGACATCCAGTTCTTTCTATTAAGCTGGTGGAATCCTTTTGACATACAGGATTACGAGAAATGCAACTCAAACTAGGAACATTTCTTCATTAGTCAAGACCAATTCTGGAAGGCAGACAGATGAGAGTTCTCAAGATGATTTTTTGCCTTTCCTTCTGGATGATGATTCTAATGTAACTGACAGTGGCCCATCATTTCCTCCAAAAACAACTTCAGCAGCTCCTACTTACGGATTTTCTCAGATTACAGAAGTTGAAAGAAAGAATATCAGTACTTCCAGTAACTTTGATATTGCTCCTAAAAATAGCATCACTCACAAAGTGGACAAGACTTTTTCTAAACTTGATGGCCGTAGATTTGGGGATGGATTTGTTAAGCATCCTTCAGCTGCTGTGGACAAAAGACAGATGAAGGGATCTTCCAAAGGTTCGAGTTTTTCCTGTTTAGTTACCAGTGTTGTGCTACTTAAGTCATTAGTATCTTTTGTTGACTTGTTTACATTTTTATTTGAATGGATTCCACAGTTGTAGATTCATTGGAGTTACTTGATCAGGATTACGTTCTTGTGTCGAGTCCGCCTGTAGAAGTCTCATCTTCATCAATGGTTGCAAAGCAGCCACGTTACTCACCCTCCAAATTGGAAAATTCGCCTATAACATCTGTAAACAATCACATAGGTTTAAGTGCACCAATGCCAATAACTGGTGCAATAGCACGTAATCCTTCGGGATTTGGGAGTCTTGGAAGTAACAGTTCTATACCTTCAGGAGCTTCACAAGGATCGACAGATATGGGAGATGCTTTGGAGCAGTCATCAACTCACTGCATGACTAGGATTAGATCATTACAGCAGTGTGCGCATGCCATTAGTGAGCTGGTCAATGAAAAGGTAAAATATGCTTTGAATCTTATCTTAGAGTTAAACCTAAATGCTGTAATGGATGAGAAATTGATATGCACTAATTTGATTGGTTCATGTTCTTGATTAATCTAAAGATCGAATCAGGTAAGCGGTTGGAAGCTTTCTCCATTCAACTGGTTATTCTAGCAATTTCGAAGCAGGCACTGCATATATGCCATGCACAAGCTGCTTCTGCTATTGAAGGAAGTCCAACTCAAGAGCTGATGATGAACAGAGGAAGCAGAACAATCTCCAACAGAAAGCAGGATGTTGATTGCCAAGGATCTCATACTAGCATGGATCCTCATGGGTCTGCTGCTGTTGGCAGTCAGATTGAAAGAGAATTTCTTCTCGAAGTTGGCCATGCAGAAGATCTTGCCAGAGATCTTGGTCCATCTGATGGTATGCCTCACCTATACAAATTAGAGAAACAACAGAAGCATAATGTTTTGATTTTACTGTGATGTACATACGTTAAAGAATATTTGGATTTTCTCTATTTCTAAGTAATTCTATTTCATTTCAGGAAATACAGAGATGCCAGATGCGATGGAAACAATATTTCAATCAGCACTGGCATTGGGTAGACATGGAGCAGTGAGTATTTGTACCATAGCTCTGTTGTCATCTGCTGAGTTTGCTTTTTAGAATTACTGAATAGTGAAAGAATTAGTTACATAGTATTCCATGGATACCTACAGACCCCTGGAATTAGTAATTAATATATTTTATGCCCTCAATATCTCCAAGAATACCTACATATACCCGAAATTCATGCAACATTAACGAGAGCGCACCATATGGCGCTAAAAATTTTGTCAATCAACTTTTTTTTTTAATTTTTCTTGTATGAAACTAAATGTGAAAGAAGGCCAGATGCCCATATGACTTGTGGCATATGTATCTTTCCAGAAATGTAGGCACCTTATGATAATCTGGAACTTATTAAAAACCTGTATGAAAATGGTTGCTACTATTTCAGTACATGGCTTTGAGGTTGGTCCCAAAATTTTCTGTAGATCCATATTGGTTGAGGGATACATATGGTACTTTCTGAAATAGTAACAACCATTTTCATATAGCTTTCTTCAAGTAGATTTGATTGATAAAACTAACAAGAGTGGTAGGTACTGGGTTTTGGTGATATTGTGGGGCATATAGGTGTTTATAGTATGTTTCAAAGTGTGAAAGTAATTAATTTGACAAAACATTTTTTGTACAAATCATGTGTGTTTTTCTGAAATCTTGGTTGTCCAATTATACGCAGGTTGATGAGTTGATGGGTGACATGGAAAGTGCTATAAATTTGTATTCCAAAGCTGTTCGTCTACTATCATTTCTACTGGTTGAAGCACCTTCCCTCATTCTTAATCCTCCTTTCTCACTAACAAATTCCGATAGATTTAGGCTTCGATCATATATTGACGTTCTCAACAATAGGCAATCCTACTCGATGTCTCAGAGAGTGGCGTTTCTCAGGAATGACGTTCAACCAAGCCCAAGTCCCTAATGGCCCTTGTTTGCCTTAACACTGTAAATCCATTGATTTGTACAGCAATTCTTTGTATTAAGCTGTTTACGTTCTCATTGTGTAACCGTAGAAGCTTTGCTGATAAATGAAAATGTGCATAGGCCTTCTTTTTCTGTTCTTTCTTTTTTTCTTTTTCTTTTTTGGTGGCAGGTAGTCTGATTGTAATTAACGAGGTCTTTAATGTTCTGTGAGATTTGAAATGAGCAACATGGCAGCTCGTGTGTTGAAGCAGGCCATCTTGAAATTAGGTCGCTGCAGGTAACGGATAATACGGAAACCCCCCGTCATCTGTTTTATTTGGAATGGGTTAAGGGGGGTAAAGAAAACATAAAATATAATGCATAAAATCACAAAAGAAATGTTAAAATGTATTTCGGTTACTCTAATTTTTTTTTTTTATAATTAGAGGACACCATGTTTTATCATCATCAGCCAAAAGATTTTGAGCTATGGCCAAAAAGAAGTGAGAAAAAAATACTTACAAATATGTATGATTTTTCTTATAAATTATTTCATCTTTATAATGGATTATTACATCAACCAAAGACAAAACAATCTCACTTTGATGCGAACCTGTATAAATCTTATTGTATTTTTAATGCTTATTTTTTTCTTCTTTTGTGATTATTATTATTATACTCGTTTATTTGGAATTAAGGGATTTAATTCCTAACAATGGTAACTGAGATAGGTACACGAGTTTTACAAAGTATTTGTGCTTACATTCAACAATCCTTATCAATAATTTCCGCCTAAATACAACTCAAAACACCCTTTTGTAAACAAGACATCTGAATTGAAATAAATTTACTTGTTGAAATCACAGCCAGCAGCCCGTGAAAGAGCTTGGGAAGATCCAAACCAGAAGACTAACCAAATTAAAGCAGCTGGCGCAGCTGTTGGTTTTCTTTTCGCAGAGATTGTACTTCCTTCGTTAGCTCAGCTAGCTTTTCAAGAACCCCGTTCAGAATGGTAGACATTTCAGTCTGCAATATAAAGCGGATGAGAAAAAACAAAACTAGATGCTGAAGCAATGGAAAGGGAGAAATGAAGCAGTTAATAATGCATCAACCTCTTGTATGTGAAATTGTCTGAGTAGCTCAATATGAAGATTCCTCATGTCTTCATGGACTGACTTCTGAACAGATGTTAGACTCTCTTCAAGAGTTCGTTGTACCAGCTGAAGTGTAAAAGATGTTCCCTGCTGCAAATCTGTCTGAACTACGTTCCTTTGTGGTTGTAAGGTTGAACCCTGTTAAAAAATTGAGTCTATGTTTTCAGAAAAAAACGTGTAGAAAGTATGTGAACTCATCCTGTTCAAAATCTGATGAACTGTTAGATCTTATCATATAGACGAGGGACTAAAAGTTGAACTACTGGGTTCATACATTAACTGTTTGAGTCGCCCCCGTTCCAATTGCAGTTGAAGTGT
Organism: Aristolochia californica; assembly: GCF_029961685.1. NCBI lineage: Eukaryota > Viridiplantae > Streptophyta > Magnoliopsida > Piperales > Aristolochiaceae > Aristolochia > Aristolochia californica. Next base: position 29,296,021 of record NW_027181771.1, read on the forward strand.
CGAACCTTGATAAAGCACTATTCATAAGCTCTTCCCTAGTTTCTGCCCCCGTCTTTTTCAGTTTTGGTGAAGCTTTTCCAAGGCCTACTTCACTGAATGAAGAAGCAGTACTTATTCGCTCAGTATATGTAGAAAATCTTCTGGGAAGTGACAAGTGCTGTGAACCTGGGAGATCAAGATTAGCTGATCCTGTGCTGTTTTTGCTACCTAAAGATGTGGTAGAAATAGAACTAAAAGCAGAAGATGACTCTGAAAGCCCAGACGCAATCTCATAGTTAAAGATATCTCTACTCTGGAGGTTTGTGGAATTTAGGCTTGTATTCAATAATGAGCTGATAGTAGTCTGGCTTGTGGACAGAGATGACTCTTGCAAGCCAGAAAATAGAGAACCAGATGCAAGACTAAATGATGTCTGAGAGCTCGCAGGCATGAAGCGAGATGGCTTAGACTGTGATCGGATCTGACCAAATTTATCTGGAGGATTGGCTCCCCAAGCTTCAGGTGGTGTTGGTGAAAAAGATTGGTCACTCTTCAGAGATGTAACAGGCGTGGAACTCAGGGGAGAGGAAGTAGACTGAGAATCCTCCTGCATGAGAGTACAATTAACGTCAGAAAGGGTGGACATGCATGTGGTCTAAGTAAACCCATTATATAGGTTGCTAATCATTCTGACCCACTAGACAAACTGCTCTCACCTTCCTGATTATCAATTTTATTTATCTTCACTCCCTTTAACCTCTGTTTCTTATTTGAAGGGGCAAAACCACCTTTATTTTGTTTTTATAAAGGGAGAGGTCCACATTTCTTCCTCCCTTCTTACATTGCTTCAAGAGAAAAGGGAGTTGGAGAAGTGAAGCAATTGTTAGAACAGAGGCTCGCAGAGAAAGGGGGGCAAAACCTAATCCCTACCCTCACACAGGAAAGTCCCCATCTGATGGGAGAGGCTCTGCCCTCCACCCTTTTCTTTATCCCTCTTGTTAGAACCAGAGGAAGAGAGAGAGTCGCCTCACAGAGAAATGGGGAGGGAGAGAGTCTATCCCCATGCAAGAGCAGAGGCTCCACTCCCTCTTCTGTGTTCCAGGGAGAGGCCTGCCTCCCCTTCCCTTCTCACTTTGATGCTGAGAGAGAAGAGACGGCCAGAGATAGGCACCATCTTTTTTGTTAAAAAAAGGAATTTTAACAAAATTGAAATGGTAGAATAGATGAAAGGGGCGAGTACATGAAATTTGGAAAAATGGAAATCAAGAAATGATAACAAATAGATAAATTCTGGGGAGTGAAAGTAATTTAGCAAATTTTCAGGGGAATGAGAATAATTGGCCACATATAAAAACCAAAATAAGAGGTTGATGAAGGTGAGAAACACAATATTGATACCATTGCACAGGCAATCCTTGGGCTTCACTAATAAAGATAGTGCATAATATTTTCTACTAGATTAAAGAAAAAACTAAAAACCTGAACCTGTCTGGTGATCGAATAGGATTTCCAATCAGATATAGAATGATCCGTATTCCCATCTTCACTAAAAGCGAATCTTCTAGAAGATGAAGGTAACACAGTCGACTTCTTATCCACAGCACCACTATCCTTTTTGACTTCTTCTTTATCATCCCACCAATGGCCAAGGGAGGGTGCAATCGGCTGAACTTCGACAAGCGGAGAAAAAACATCCATATCATCACTGAAGTTAAAACCAGTACGTGTAGCCTGTAACCTACCCAAAGCTGCACCGGTCCACAGATGATTCCGTTGTGGAGTTTCCTCCGTAGATAAATGTGATGTGGATGATAAGACCCCACTGTTTGTTGTTGTCAAGATCGACGTATCAGATAAAGAAACTAAGCGACCAGAACCACGAGAACCAGTACCAACTGTTGCTGATGAGAGGCTCGTTGATGTTGTTGATGGAAGTTGATCTGGCATTAGGACAGAGTCCTCTCCAGAGCCCCCCAAAAGGACAGTTTCAGGAGTGCAATTACTCTGAGTGATGATTATCGGCTTTGATCTTTGCCAGCATAAGCTGGTGACAGCCTAATTAAAAAATGGGAAATAATTAGCATAATTGAACATGATGCTTCAAATTAACCTTGCACTAGCAAGCTTATGACCAGCAAATTGTCACAAAAATCTTCCATCCCACAGGTGAAGGCTTTGAAATGATAAAACTTTTCCATAGAATTGCAAACACTAGTTACCTCTGAACTACTAAAAGCACGAAGAACAGTGGTAGGCTGTGGCTTTCCACGAACATCATAAAAGACTACCCGGCCAGTATTTGTGCCAGCAGCCAATGTCCAACCATCATCTCTAATAGCTATTGAAGAGAATGGAGCCTCGTAAGAAACAGATGATGTCGGTCTTCTAGTACCTGAATCAAATATAACTAATTTTTTATCCAGACCCACACTTGCAATAACCTGTCACAGGGAACATACTTGTTACTGAAGGTTATCTCTGTTGTTTTAAGGGATTATGAAGAAGTCAATGAAGATTCGACCTTGTCATTTGATGGAGAGAAGCAAACACCAGTTGTTGGAGCAGAATGTTGCTTTGCCCAAGAAATCTGCAGAAGTGGCACAAAAATAACTAAAGCAAATACTGCATAATGACTCAGCAGTAGTTTACTGCTTCAAGAAATCGATGCCATCGTACATCCTGCCACTCTTTTGTTTTTAATTATTACAAAGAAATTCTTTCCAAAAAAGGAAGAAGACACAATGTATTAAGTTAGAATTGATGAAGTTTCATAGGTGAATCAAAAAACTTTTTTTCCAAAAAAGGAAGAAGATGCAATGTATCAAGTTGGAATTGATAAAGTTTCATAGGTGAATTCGCAAAATGAACCATTATCCTCAGTGATTTTCAAGGAATAGTTTTCTTTCCTTAATGGCAAGTTCAAAGTCGAGGATAATTGCATATAATATTGAAGTTAATTATTATGTCAGCTTGACAGCTTAAAGACATTTTTCATACAACTTGATATAAAATCAAATGAAAGCCCAACATATAAAGGGAAAACTAATTAAACTCAATTGATTAATTTGCACGTATAGAGATAAATGTATAAAATTCGAGTAGTTTTAGCAGCAAATAATATTGTGAACAAATTTGTTTTCTTCATTCTTACTGATTGAAGATATATATGCTCACTAAGTACAGGATGAAGAAATGAACGTCTTCTCAAAACAAGAGCACATTGATTTACAGACCTTGGGATTTCTGCCAGTTGTGTCCCATAGATGTACAGAACCATCATCACCAGCTGTCACCAAAACATGCCGGCTAATTCGTGAATAGTCGAGAACTCTCAGCACCTGCTCTTACACAATTTGCAGACAAACAGGTTATCACTATATTAAATAAATTGAACTTAGAAACTTAGAAACATAACAGTAAACCTAAAATTGCACAAGAGAATAAGAGAACAAACATAACAAGTTAATGCAGAATCAGAAGCAACCAATGACCTGCTCATCTGGATCCTTGAGTTCAGCAGCCCTGACCCCAGATGCAAGGTTGTGGAGAATAAGATCTCCCTTTAGACTGATGGAAGCCAAATGCTCATCTTTGCAGTTGTACATTACGCCAGTGATGGTTTCAGTGTGCCCTCGCAACCATTTGATGCAGCGCTTCCTCTGCAAATCCCATATTCTTACAACCTGGCCACTCCCACCTGAACAAAGGTACCTAGAACCTTTGTTGCTAAAGCTAATGGCCAATATGGATTCCTGCAAGGACAATGAACCTAAACATGAGGAAGAAAGATCTTACTGAAGAGAAACACTCTCAAATTACAGGAATGCCACTTTTTTTTTCTCAATAACTCTCAATAATGACGAAATGAACTGGAAATAGATGTAGAAGGTTTTTTAACACTGTACTTCCACATTTCTTTTAAGCTTGATGTAGCCATCAATGGATGTTCGCAGAAAATAAATGATTGCAAATTACTGTGAAGATAGAATGAAGAACATCTGCTACAACAGGTTCCAGATTAAATGTACTTGCTGATAAAACTCACATCAATGTTATCTCCAGCTTCACTTTCCGAAGCGGGTAGCGTTCCCATACTCTGTCCATTTTTGCGCCAGAGTGAAATTTTTTTGTCATCCCCAGCACTGGCAACAACAAAATCTGCACAAATGGCAGAAGTAAGACCGCCAAATCCAAGTTGAAGTAAAACATAGATATGCACTTCAAAAATTCTTGTAAGCCAGCAAAAGAAATAACCACATGGTCCTATGACCACTCAATGAACTACACAGATAGAAGTCCAATTACAAAAGACCATCATTAACCCTTACTCTACTCTAGGAAATTTAAGCATACATATTTGGTGTATGAGTTGATAATTGATTGGTCCTCTTGCAATGCACATAAGAGATAAACCCTATGCTTACTAGCCAATACAGCTTTTATTTAATAATATTCCCCTTAAAAGATATAGCAAACACTTCCTGCCTTCCTTCTCCTAGAAAACAATTATGACTAACATAATGAATCTCACTTGTATGTTTAATCTTAAAATTATGAAGTCCAGAACCACTCTAACAGAAAAGCCCATCCCATCAAAACAGCTGAGCTGATATTTGTTCCTTCACTCCAATAGGAAAACGTTTCTTAGTTATTCCTTTTTTTTAAGAAGAAGAAGAAGGATGTATAAACTATTAAAAGAAGGAGAAAGAATACAAACCTAACTAAGTGGGCCTTCCTCTACAACAAGGTGTTGGAGTGAAACACCCAACTTAGCCTGCGTGTCTGGGTTTCTTAGTTATTCATTAATATCTACTACTCCTAAAACACCAAAACATGGACTTTTGTGTTCCCCACCCGATGAGATCTTTTATAGGTGCTGAAACTTCTTGCTTTTCTTTTCTTTTCTTTTCTTTTTTTTTTTTTAAAGAGCAATTTTTTATAGGTTAAAATCAAGACACAAATCAGCTGTGAAGCAAGTCTTGAATCTCATCCATAACAGTTTAAATCTCCATGGAATATGCTTGCAATTTTACACCAATTAATCACATTCTTAAATCTCCCTCAACAATAAATGAATAAACAAACACTGTTTTTAGGGCTTTACACACATAAGTAAAGATTTCAATTTGGCATCATTTGAGTCAGTTTGACCAAGAGGTCCACAATGAAATATCACCACTTTGTAAAGACACCCCCACAACCAGCCACACCTCGGCTACCCTTGACACTTCTTGATTCCATTTGGAAAGCACTTCTAGCAAAAAAATTACCACTACTAAAGAAGCACACAGCATCAAGACAAGATATTGTTGGAAAATGAAATATCAGTTGTTACGCAAACTTTATATCAAATATTGGAGTGGTCAAATCTTAAAACAGACTATCTAATATAAGTCAAGCCAGGTTGAACAGATATCAACTCATAGAAATAAATTTATAACTGAACCAAAAAGCAAAAACAACAGATTGCCTAGGATTGGATATTTCACTGTTCCCCCAGGAACTGCACTAAGACACGATTAGAAAGACTACATTCTAGCAAAAGAAACATGGTACTAGAGAAAACCTTCCAGCTGGCAGGCATGTAAACTTCACAACTTCAATCATTTATAAGTATCTTCTACATAATACTGATGAAAAGCAATAAATGCAATTGGTGCTAACAATATGGCAATGGCAAATGTGGCAGACCCTTTGGATGAATTAAAAGAAGTGAATAACAGTAGCATTATCAAATCTGAACCTTTCGGGAAATAAAAAAAACTAAAAAAGTATAAGGAAGCAAAAATCACAGATGATATCATACTTACTAGTATGATTCCATTTCACAGAGTTCACTTGAGATCCAGGTGACGGAGAATAGGTTAAGGTGCAGGGATCATTGGGCTGCTTCGAAATGTCAAATACTTTGACAGTGTCTCCTCCGCAAGCAGCCAAAAAGGTTGTTGACAGATCCATGAGATTCATCACTAACACTCAAGGTACACTACTGTGTCCACACAAAACTTTTATAACTGCAAGAGAAACAATGGCAATTGAATTCACATAATAGCAAGTCAAATATGGCAAGTACAAAAGCTTGTAATCTTCACTAATGGAGCTGTTTGGTCTTATTTGACGACACAGATCATTGTGGTGAAATAAAAAAATTAAAAAAAAAAAGAATACCATTCAAAAGAAAAAAAAACAGTAGTATTCAGAAGAAGAAAAAAAGGCACAGTATTTTGTGGAAAATATGCCAAAGAATAAGCAACAAGTTCAGAAATGGAAAACAATCAACTGTAGATGGAATTCACTACACTGATTTTTATAAATGATGACTGCTGGAAGTATACTCAACCTCAGCTTAGTTTCCAAGTATAAAGAATCCTAAGAATTAAGAATTCACCAATGAATGTATTACATGCAGACTCGATTTTCCTTCTCCTGGAAACTTTGGTAAACAATGTGTTGAATAATTAAGTTCAAGGGCAAAATTATAATTTCACCTTCAAGGGTAGAATAGGATATTGTCCCATCCCTCTCCCTAGAATAGAAGAGTTACAATGTAGTATTTAATTTTAGTCCCTAGAAACTGTACTTTGATGTTATTAGAGAAAAGGGCAATTCTGTAATTTTGCATTCCAAATCAACTTAAGTTAATATAAGAAAGGAATTAGGAGTTGTGTATGGCGGTTAACCCATGACTTTCCTGTTCTGTGGCAACTTCAAACTTCATCTTCCCTAGACTCACTCTTCTTCTCTCAGTTTTATACCTCTTTGAAGGAGTTTGGATCTCAATGCAGAGTGAACTCAACATATATTGGCTATTCAATAAGAAGACACAAGTCCGGAAGATCTTTTTACTGAATTTGCAATTGCCAGTTTCCGGCAGGGTTAAGGCAGTGATCAAGCTAAACAGAACTTTCAGCCAAATCACATCTCTGGAAAAGTGCTGTACAGCAGCAGAATTTTTCCCTCAAGGAAACCTATCAAATTTCAAAGTGAAAGATGCACATATATATATTCCTCCAAATGACTGTCAACGATGAGGACTAAGGCTTAATACTTTCAAAAGACATTCTGCCAAAAATAATAGTAATAAAAATAAACAAAGAAATAACATGGAGAATGATGGTTAAGTATTTGCTGAAACAAAGAATTTTTAAGGTCCCCTATGAATTCTAAACTAACAGCTGAAACAATTTGTTGAAATTAGCTCCCATCCCATCAGTTTGCTTGAACTCCTATCCAAAAAACAACATGGGAAAATGATGGTGAAGCCCTAATGCCATGTAAATCAAGAGTTACCCCTCCCAATATTGATTTTCATTCAGGAGTATCATGAGAGAAATTAAACAAAGAAACGCTTCCCACAAAAGATGAAAAGGAAGAAATGGTATTTAGATTTCAGCTTCCTGTCGGCACAATAAAATAAGGAGAGAGATGGAGAGCTCTTGTGCAATTTGAAATGCAAGAGAAGAGCCAACAGTTGTGTGTAAATGGTGAAAGGAAGTACCATCTCGTGAAGTGGGATGATGTGTGTAAACCTAAACACCTTGGCGTCTCGAGATCCGTGATAAAGCTACCACAAATTCTGATTTTCTCTTAAAATGGATTTGGAAATTCAATCTTTGCCCTGAATTGATTTGGAGAGCTTTAGTCAATGCAAAAGCCAACAAACAGTTTGGTTGGTGGACTGAAGGCGGGCGGCGCTATCGGTTGTCCCCTGTCTGGAAAAAATTGTCATGCTATTACCTGATTTCAAGAAGGCACTTAAATGTTATGTTGGTAATGGACATCCACAAAATTTTGGTCCAATTGGTGGATGAGTCTGAGCAGTCTCAATATTAGCCATGAGTTGATTTCAAACTTGGCCAGAAACATTGATGCCTTTATCTCAGACCTATGGTCTGAAACTGGATGCTAGAATTTAATCTCCAGAGACTCTTTCAAACTCTGAGGCCATTCTGGCATCCAATCTCCTCACCAATCTCTCCACGATAAAACCTCGAACATCTCTTGATACACTTATCTGGACCCCTTGCCCCAAAGGTTCCTTTTCCACTGCCTCGGCATATAAATTCCTCAACAACCCCAACCCCCCCCAACAACCTAATCACCCTACGGCCATTGCCTGGACCCTACTTGCCCCTCCTCATGCAAAATTCTTTATCTGGAGGGCTTGTAGGAACAAAATTCTCACCTCTGATTCCTTAATTCAGTGCAAAACCTCTATCCAAAACCCCTCTTGTTTCTTCTGCCAAAATTCTCCCAAAACTACCATTTGGCCCATACTGTCTGGACTAGCTTCCTAAATAAAATCGGTCTCTAGTATTGTTCCTCCCAAAATCTACCATCCACTATTCTCTCAGTTACTAGTGCTAGACTCCCAAAGCTTGGGAAACTACTCATTTCATGCTGCATTGGTATCATTCATTAGGCCTTATGGAAGGAAAGAAATAGCCAGAAATTCAATTTTAAATTTACCCCTATTGAAATGCTGATAGATAATATTGTTGGCCATGCTACAATCTGACTCTTGACTCGAAAGGAGTTTAGCAGCCTTAGCAGCTCTAATATTAGAGGTAACTAGCAGTTGGTAGCTAGTATGACACATCCTTCTTGTCCTCCGATAATGGCAATTTGGACTCCCTTTTCCGGTGGGCCACTACAAGCTTTTGATTGTCCCGGTCCTGCGGGTTTTGGAGGAGTAACCCATGATGAAAATGGTTGTCTCCTTTCTCCTTCGTCGGGCCACTTGGAATCTCTTACTCTACCACTGTAGAACTCTCTAAATTGCTCAATGGGCTTCAGATCTTCCGAAGCCATCTCGTGGGCCCCCTTAGAGTGTTATCAGAGCAAATACTCATATGTGGGCCTACAACTAAACTATCCACTTGTAGAACCACAAAAGAGGGCCTACACCTAAACTATCCACTTGTATAGCCACAAAGAATGGCCTATACCTAAAATTATCCACTTGTAGAGCCACAAAAGAAGGCCTACACCTAAAATTATCCACTGGTAGAGCCACAAAAGAGGGCCTACAAGTGAGGTGGAGTGTTAAAGAATAGTCCCACATGGATTAGTGAGTACAAAGATCTTGAGTTTATTAGCTGGGAAAGAGGTTTCCTAAGTTGGGTAGTCATTTTGGGATGGGTCTTGGAACCAACTTAACATATGTAATTTAATTTCTTTTATGAACTGCAATTGGAAACACATCCCTAGGTCTACCAATCATTTGGCAGACACTCAGGCTGAGTTGGGAGTTTCACTCCAACACCTTGTTGTGGAGGAAGGCCCACTTAGTTAGGTTTGTATTCTTTCTCCGTCCTTTAATAGTTTATACATCATTATTCAAAAAAAAAAGTACAACCTTCCAAATTTTTTTAATTTCAAATTTTTAGTAACTCAAATTTGCATTGACCTTCTTTATAAATGACCACATCAGGTCATCTACTTCTTCAAAATTCTCAAGCTGCATTTGGCAAGAGAGTGTGTGGATAAAAAAGTCAATTGGTCCATAGTAGTACATTTGTTCCACATTTCAGGCTAGTTATATGAGAATGAGAGTTATCATTTGTTCGACATTTCAAGCAATATTGCTACTTGGCTTCACTCTCGAAAAGCCTTCGCCCACTTCTCGGGATCTTCCATCAAAAATAATTGGAGTTGTCTTGCCCAGCTCAACACTTCTTCAAAGTCCCCCAGTTATTTGTGAGTGGACCACGCAGCCTACTAGTGTCCTTAAGTGGAATTTTGACGGATCTTCTTTTGGTTACCCTGGCTTAGCGGGTTTTGGCGGCATGATTCGTGATTCTCTTGGGAACCAGATAGTCTCCATCTCCGGCCCTCTCGGTATTGCGAACTCCACGACGGCCGAGCTTCAAAACCTTCTTAATGGGCTCCGTGTTTTTCCTGATCATTGCTCCGGGCCCATCCTAATTGAGGGAGACTCCAAGGTGGTGATTGGTTGGTGTGAGAATGCCTCTGCGCCTCCATGGCGCCATTGGGATGCCTTTTTTGAAATTTTGGATATTGTCAATCTTTTTTACTGTTTTTGGTCTCTCATTCCGAGATCAGCAAATTTTGTGACTAATGCTTTAGCCAAGCAAGGAGCCTTCTTGCAATCTCTTGTTGTTAGGAGTTAGCTCCTCCTTTTTGGTCTTTTAATAAAATCACATTTCATAAAATAAAATAAAAAAAGAATAGGTTCCAACAGGGTTGCCCGCATCCCCAATACATATCCATCTAGGTACATCACCAGAATACTCAAGGACCTTGTGACGGAGAAGTTTGTTTTTTTGAATGTTCTATGATGAAGAAGCTCAATAAAAGATTGGCATCTTGGAAGGGCTGGCTCCTCTCTAATGTGGGGCACCTCACCTTAATTAAGGCTATCGTGGCAAACCTTCCTAACTGTTTCTTCTCACTAATTGACTGCCCTGTTAGTGTCATCAACAAGAAGTAAGCCATGAAGTGAAATTTTCTATGGAAAAGGTGCATCTGAGAAGTTCAAATACCACTTAGTTAGGTGGGACAACATCTGCCTTCCTAAGAAAGAAACAAGCCTTGGCCTAAGAAGACTGCAGCCATTAAATCAAGCCTTCCACATTGAATGGCTCAGGAGGTTCAGCAACAAAAAGGGTAGTTAGTGGAGACTAATCATGCGTGAAAAATGCATTCCTGCTTGCATCCCTAGTTTGGAAACATACCATTGCCAAACATTAGTTCTTTCAAGGTGTATGGAAAGCGGTAAAATTCTGACAGGCCCATGGTTATCTGGACAGCCGCTTTCTGAGGCTTTCCCATGATTATAAAGCTTGATATGGGAGCCTCAAATCACTATTAGCCAAGCCAAGCTTGTTGAGAAGAATGGTGGATGGACTATAAGATTGAATAGACTACTAAGAGACAAGAGATGGACTCTGCAAGTTGGCTGCCTAATGAATAAGAAAACTTCTAGACTGATCAAATACTTTGGACTGCTTGTTCCAGGAAGTTCACAGTGGCATCCTGTTACAGAACTTTATATACAGAGGCACAAGTATTTTCTCCAACTCCCCAAGCATTATTTAGAAGCTCATTTTCACACTCTTTTTTTGCTGTGTGTGTGTTTTACGCTGAAAGAGAAGATGGAGACTTGTGACCAGCTAGCTATCTATGACTTGTGAGTGACTTGCGCTCCCATTGACAGATGGCTCTGCTAGCTATCTATGGCAACATGATCAACGATTCTCTAGCATCTTTGACATAATAAGCTCACTCACAGTTGAATTGGCTCATACAATCAGGACAGCCAACCCATTTCAAAAAGAAACAATCAGGACAGCCAACAGTGCAGCTGATCAGTTTGCAAGGGATGGAAAAGGCTTGCAACATCTTGCGGTAAATTGCTTCTTCTAATTTGTATTTGTACGGGGACTAGCTGCCTCTCTTCTTTTGGTAATAGAATTTCCATCCTTTCCAAAAAAAATTAAGAATTGTTGATCTAAGAACATGACTTCAAAGAGAAACAAAGTTAGAAGCAGAGTCTTGAATTTCATCGAAGATATGCCAATGCTGCCAAGGAGGATCCTCTTCCTCGCAGCACCAACAGATGACAACTTGGAACCTCCCTCCACCTCCTAGAGGCCCCAAATGATGTGCAAAAATTCAGAGACCGTACAACAAAGCATGAAGTTCAGCTACGGTAGAAACTGTATGACTCAAAGGGCCCACACAGAAGGTGAGATCAGCTCCATCATGGGATCTAAGAGCCCCCAAAACCTACTAAACCCAGATTCCCAAAAGAAAAGCCATTAGAATTAACTTTATAACACCTAGAGGAGGCCAAGACCAAGGAATCACCTCCCCATGCTTGGGGAAAGAAAGGTTTGCGCAATATGGCAACGACTTCGAGTGACACCCCCAGGCAGTTCAATGAACTCCCTTCTTGTGCTGAGCCAAGAGAAAATATGAAATGTTATCTTTTCAGTTTTCCATCAAAAGAGGTAGCCTTGCCGTTAAGGTGCACCGGATTCTTTCAATCCAAAATCCCCAAGAGATGTGGGCTAAACAGGCCTTCCAGATGATCTTACCAACTGAAAGAAAAGGGACAGCAAAACCTTAAGAAACAAAAACCTTAAAAGTGCAAGCAGTGAGACCAAATTTGCTCAAAAAGAACCAAATAGCCCATAAGAAGTTGCATCAGAACTAGGTGATCAACAATGTGGCCATAAAGCAGCAAATTTTGCACCTTGGCACTGATTAGTGAGCCTCACCTTATAGATTATCCAAAGTAAAGACCTTGCCCTGTAAGCCACTCCAAATGAAGAATAGAACCCTAGGGAGACTTGACAATGTCTAAGGAGTAGAAGCATCATACACCACAAAAGATTCAAGCCTAATAAGCTTGGCATAGCATGAGGCTATCATTAAGGACCCTGAGGATGATGATCTGATGAGATGTGCCAAATCATTTAAACTTCAGCATGGCTCCTAAATAAAGATCCTCAAGAGTAGAGGAGAGAGTGCTCTCGACAATGGCTTCTGCATCATGAAGGTTTCTCCTAAGATGGAGACTCCAGCCACCATTAAATCCAGTAGTTATTACTTAAATCCAGAAGAGAAAGAAAATAAAAAATATTGACAACATTTTTATACATTGAAATGGCTGGATGATTGCAGTGTCTTGTTTTTTGTTTAATCAAAAGAAAGAAAAATGTCACTGAGCCTATAGTACGGATATTGGAGGAATGACTTCTAGCCCAAAGATTCATTCAAGATATCTATTTTACAGATAGACTTCTCTGCAAAGGCTATGACATATCAGTGATGTATTAATCGTTTCAACTGGTAAAAGTTAAATTTTCAATTCTTCCATATGAATTAACTTTATATGCGTGTAATTATAAATTATGATAAGTATGCAGCATAAAATCCATAAACATTTTACTGAGAGGTATATGAGGGATTATTTTTTAACACTTAATAGGAGGTCATTTCAAATAGGACAATGCTCGTTTTTCTTCACTATAATCAGCCAAATGTAAACATCAAGATGGGCATCACTGGCAACTCTTGAAGAAATCAATAGTTTTTTGTTGAAACCGGTGTTTGTCCATCAAAGTAAAGCGAAACAAAATTTGATGTGTTTGTCCATCGAAGTAAAGCGAAACAAAATCTGATAGAGACATAATTACAGACGACTAAAAATGCAGCATTGCAAGCACAACGTTTTCCTTTGCAAGTCGGGAGCACTTAGCTCTTGTGGAAATGTTAACAAGTTGACGAAAAAACAAGAAGATCAAATAACATTGGCATAAAATCTCAGAAACGAGAATATTACCATGCCAACGTAGAAACAAACAAAAGCAGAAAGCAAGCTCTTCTCAATGGCATTCGCCCCATCAACCTTAAACCTTTTGCATTTTGAACACTTGCAATGAAGACATCACATCTGCCCTAATTGCTCACTCGGCCCTCTCTCACCTCAATACACATAGAAAGACTCCGGTAGATATACCTTGCAACCCGATGAAGAAGAACAGCGGAATGACACGATTTTAGGTGTTTATGGGCATAAGATATCGCAAGTTTCTGTTAGTTCACAGTTGAAGATGCGCAAGAGAGAAGGGGGAGGGAGAGACATACCTGTAAGCTAGTGAACGAACTGACGAGCATCCGGCGAGGAAGACTTCTCGGCATCGGCGAGACGAGCGAAGCTCTTCTTCCTCTTGAGAAGGATCACTACAGTGGGGAGCCTAATACTGCTCGTTCACGTTTTTTTTTTTCCCTCCACTCTGTACTGCCAAACGAACAATTGCACTTGCAACGTCACAGTCACAGATATACCTATGACGTGGCAACGTCCGTGGAAGCAATGTAAGTCGTGTAAACCAGGTAAATGCACTTTCAACCATGTAAGACCAGGTAAGCGTGCCGGAAGACCAGAAAATAAGGAAAATACAAGCAGACTGGTCGGGGCGACATGGGGCGGTGAGCGTTGAGCGGTGAGCTCAAAACTTTAAGCTTGAGTACAAAAATTGTAAATGATCTAAAGTCATGTTCAAGCTCAACATATATTTAAAATTATAGAAATATAAATAAAAAATATCAATGGGCTTAGTACCATTGAACTGCATATTATCGCCGAGGAATTCAAGACTTTGGAATAGCGCATACTAATGTACAATAGCCAAGTTAATAGAACTGATAGAAAGAGCAAATCTTTCCATCAAAAGTGTTTATTTTATTGGCAAACAATAATATTAGATGTTGAGGAACTCAAAAAGGTTGAATAATCGATCTTCTTTGAGGTTTGAATTAAAAAAGAACAGTCATCAACTAATTAAAGAGGAAACCGACAAGAGGAATTAGAGTCAAATGTATTTTTGTAAAAAAAATTATATTAACAAGTCGGCTCATGAGCTAACAAGCCAATTTTTGCTCGTTATACTTAACAAAACTTATTTTAAGTTTGAACTCAAGCTAAGCTCAAGTAAAAACTAAACTGAACTAAGATTTTTTAAAGCCGAACTCAAACAATTTGCTAACTTGTTTGGCTTAGTGTCACCCTTACTTGAGAGGCTTATTTGGGTGCCACAAAAGGGAGAGGGAAGAAAGAATAAGGAAAAAAAAAAAAAAAAGTGAGTGAGAAAGAAGAAGCAAAGAAAAATGTTGGGGCACAACAAGTGGGAAGGCAAAAAAAGGGGAAAAAAGGAGCAAAAAGAAGAGGAAAAAGAAAAAAGAAAATGAACATGAAGAAAGGAAAAAAGAAAAAAGAAGAGAAGAAAAAAAAAAAAAGGAAAGGAAAAAAGCAAAAGAGTAAGAAAGAAAATCAGTAGGAGAAAAAAAAGAAAAAGAAAACATTAAAAAAATCATTAACCATTTTAGAAAGAGGAAAAAATATAATTATAATGAAAAGTTAAGGAAAATGATAAAAATAATTAACTTATAAAAATATTTTAATTTTAGGAATAAAAAATTTATTTATTTTATTTAAATAATAATAGTTAATGATTTTATTATTTCCATTTTTTAGATAGAAAAATTTAGGATATAAAATAATCTAATTTTTCACATTAAATAGTTTATTCTTTTAAAATGGCTATAATTTTAATAAAATTTTCTATGATTTGATTTTTAATATAAATAATTATTTATATATATTTATATTTATGTATTTTTAAATAATAAATTATCATTTTATGATTTACTTCAATAATAGTATTTAGCTATATTATATAATTTAAAATACTTTCAAGTAAAATAACATTTAGGATAGAAAATTTGAGGATATAAAATAATGTAATTTATTTCACATTAATTGGTTTATTCTTTTAAAATGATTAGAGTTTTAATAAATTTATATATTATTTAATTTTAATATACCTAATTATTTATAAATAATAAATTATCATTTATGATGTACTTAAATAATATTATTTAATTATACTATATAATTAAAATTATTTTTGACTAAAATAACATTAATTTAACTTGCTTATTCGTCCCTTAAAAGGAAAAAAAGGGGTGGGAAAAAGAAGGGGAGAAAAAAAAGAAATAAAAAAGAAGGGAAGAAAGGAGGAAAAGGAAAATAAAAATAGCAGGAGGAGGAGAAAAAATGAAAAAAATATAAAGAAATCAAAATTAAAAAAGGAGGTAAAATTATAATAAAAATAAAAATAGGAGGATAATTAAAAATGAGGAAAATAAAATAAAAATGTATAAAGAATATTTAAAATAAAATTTATTTATTTATTTATTATTAATTATATTTATTGTGTACTAATTAATTTACATTGTGGGAGAAGTAATAAATACATAATTATAAAGAGTTAAATTTTGTTGATTGTTTAAAAATATTAATTATTATATTATTTTAAAATAGTGATAAAAAATTATATAAGTTTAAAAAATAGTGATTTGATTTTTATTTTTCCCTCGCTCTTGGTTTGATACTCCTATAGAACCAAATGTTAAATTATGTGCCAATTTGGGGATAATATAAATGTTAACAAAATTTAAATGGTTGGATGAAAAACTTATTTATCTCATAGTTACAAGACCGAAGACATCTCTTACTTGGTCAATGTTATTAGTTGGTTTATACAACAACCACGACAACCTCGTTAGAAAGAATCCATCGATATCTAAAGAAAAATCCAAGTCAAGGTTTATTATATAAATGTCATGGGCACACAAATATCGAAGGATTTGCATATGTAGACTAAGTTGGCTTGTCTAATGACAGAAAATCCACTTCAAGTTATTGTACCACTACTAGAGGTAACTTGGCCACTCGGAGAAGTAAAAAATACAGGATGGTAATTAAATCCAACGTCGAAGCAGAATATAGGGCCATAACACATGTAGTAAATGGATTGTTGTGGTTTAGGTTCCTAATGTCAAAAGTTAGTTTTCCAATAACCAAACTCATGCAATTTCGTTGTGACAATCAAACAACTATTCATGCTGTAGCCAATCCGGTTTTTTATGAAAGAATAAAACACATTGAAATCGATTGTTATTTTATTCTGGAAAAACTAAAATTTTATGTCATACATATGTTTCCTCTAGAAATCAACTAGCAAATATTTTCACAAAAGCCATTGCATCGTTTGAACAAAACTCAACTAGCCGATATTTTTACAAAAGCCATTGCATCGCTTGAACAAAACTTTGGTATGTTTTAGATTTTTGCCTCACATTTTTGGTAAACAAGGGGTTGAGTGACATACCTTGTTACTACTATTATCTATAAATAAAAAGATGGGGCACTCGTAAGTAGTCCGGTCGTAAACGGTAGCCAACGGTGGTCAGCAGCCGGCGAGAGACTTAAGGACACCATCATCACCACTTTACGTGCGTCTCACTTGTTTCTCCTGTACGAACCGCTGCACGGCTCCTTCTCCTGCTGGGAGGCGTTTCCTTCACCGGTCATGGAGGCGCATCATGCATCTCTGGGTCGACGGACGGTACCGATAATTTCGATTTCTGACTCTCGGTGTATCTTTGTATAGATTTTGGGGTTTCTTTTCTTAATTCTTCTTCCTTATTATTTAGTCTTGTTTGACAGATTACTCACACCTATCTATGTTATATCATTCCTAGTTGGAAGAAATTCGTCAGAAGAGAGCTGCTGAGAAATTAAGCAATGTTTCCTCAGGATCGGATCTGTACGCGTCGAATCCCTATGGTCTGTCCTCGTCAACCTTTGTACTAAGTGGAGGAATTAATTTACAATTTCTTTCTATGTAACAAAGTGCTTATTCCTTTATTGAATTCGAACTTTCCGAATCGTTGTAGGGATGCCAAAATCAGTTAGTTCAAATCGAGTATCCGAGGTACTTTCGTTGTATTTTAGTTAATTTGCATCTTCAGTTAGTTCTGTTTCCAACTTTTCTTTATGTGGTTCTACATGATTGTTTTTTTGGTGCCTTCATGCCGCTTAATATGCATTTTGAACTACTGGAAGAGTTGCACTAGTTTGAGTTTGACACTATGTCTCATTATAATTATGTGAACCGAGTCGCATGTGGGTTGCTTCTGGTGACTTTTTCGCCTCACGTGGATAGCTACTGGTTCAATTTCAATGAAGATGTTCTTAGCTAGAAATTGAATGGTTTGTTGTAGAATATTCTCCAGACCAAAAGGGAATGGCAGGTACAACAGTCAATGATCCATGGTGAAAAATGTATAAAATGTAACAGAATTGTCTTCAAAAACCTAGGTCTTAGTTAGCTCTATGTTAATTTGGGAATGACTAAAGCATTGTGGAATGGCTCCTCACGAAAAGGAGAAAGTAGAATTTTTTATGAGGTGCAGTCTTGCCCTGATTGATGCGTACCAGCTTAACTGAATGTCACTGCCCCCACCCCCCCATACAGAGGATCAAGGAAAAAGAAAAGTTCTGCTACGGCAAATTGATTGCTGTGCTTTAACTATGGTGGTTTCTGCTATGTCATGGTCCCACATGCCTTGGTTAGGTAATTATTAGCAGATTGTTCAGCTAGAGAAGTGGCGACCGACACATCCTCTTTGTGCAGGCCCCTCTTTCTAGTCATATCTCAGTATCTGCTCCAGCCGAGTTGTTGGTTTTCTTTTCCTTTTGTTTGTTCTAAAGTAATTGTTCTTTTTTTTGTTTTTGTTAATAAGGCAGCAAGAAAGGTCAATCTACATTTAGAGAGAGGAGGTACAAGGGTCCCAATCAAGTTGGGGAGAACAAGGAGATAAGAAATAAGTACAATAGATGTAGTAGAAAAAACATCTATGGATAAAAATGAAAAAGGTGATCATGAACCCAAAGCCTAATATGGGCAAGATGGACAGAATACCAATAACAATTAATAAGATGTTGCCCAGAGACTTTGTTCCATGCCAAAGAATCAGCCATCGGATTGGCTTCATGAGGAATATGACAGGTAATGTCAATCTGAGGGGTGATATGAATGATGTCATATAAAAATCTGTGCAGTCGCCAAGGTGGGTGGGGGTAGAGAGTCTAGGGTTCTGTTGATCACAATTGGGGGAATCTTCTTAGATAATGATTGGACTGGTGAATGATTCATAGCAAAAGAAGTAACTATTGTTGAATAGAATATAATGGTTGAAACATGTTAGAAACACTTTTTCAAAAAGAAAAAAACTATCGGTTAAAGGCTATTATAAATGCTAAAGAAAGTTATTTGTTATCATTGACATTCAAGCCAAAGATCAAATGATTAGATAAATTAGGTGATTGCGATGACCAACCTATTGGCCTACTAATTTATGAGAGTCGCACACTGAGGTCCTAGTACACAAATAGTTTGGTGGTTCATTTTTATATCACTGACAACTTTCCATAAAAGTCATCCATTTTCTGGTGTCTATGTTTATAGTTTGTGGGTTGTATCTAAAGAAAAACAAAAAACATATTTTCCTAGTTTGTGAACGTAAATTGGGTCATTTCCATCCCCAAATGACTAATCAATGTAAGGAGGCATCTTCCTTGTTTATGATTTTAGGGTCTTGTGAATTTGCTCTGTGGCTCTTTGGTTGAGTGATTGGTATTGTACTTTCAATTTTTTTGCAATTATCACTCTCTTTGATGGCTAGACCCAATGGAATGGACAGAGGCCTGAACGTATAGCACAAAGATGGGCAAAAAACGAAAAAAAAAGATTTATTCTGGGACTACTTCACACACATTGGTTAAATTGATATCTCCTGATTTTGGCATCTGTTTCCCCTTTAAATTGGTTGAGATGAACTATTACCCTCTTCCTTGTTGCTTCCCAAATGATCAATTCTTAAAAAAGATTGTCTTTCATGTCTTCCATAGGCTTTCTAGTGTAAGGTCTTGGCTTCAAGTCTCACCAGGGCAAGGTGATGAACATAAAAAAAAAAAAAACTCATAGAGATGTGCCCTTTTGCAAAGATTGAGACTCTTTTATCACCTCTTTCTCCATGCTGCTTGTTGTTGTAGGACTTCCTGTGATTGTAATTTATTGGGTAAAGATCCTTGGTGGCTTAACTAAATCAGTTTAAAAATCCAAGATGATCTCAAGTCAGCTTGAAGTCTCATGTCAGACACCAAGATTCACAGATGACATTGCAATCTCTCTTGCAAAAGAGGGAGCTTATCGTCTGTGTTTTGTTGTGGAGTTCTTATCTTCTATAAAATGGCAAATTTTTTTTTTTTTTGGCTTTTAAGTCTTGTATGTTTTGCTCATTTTAGTAATACCTTTCAACTATTCAAAAGAAAAACCCTCATAGTGGTGAGCTGTGGCTGTTTGAATAAAATTAAATGGTAGGAGGAAAATACATCCATCAAACTTTCTACATCTATAATGAAGCTTGAATGGCATATGCGTCTTCTTTCTCTTTGGCAGTATATCTCCAGGATTCCATAGTGTTGAAGAGAAGATATGATAGGCTCTTATATGACTCTCACAGGAAGAAGTCTCATTGACCCAGAATTAATATGGTGGAATCTTACAGGAGTCTCACAAAAGAATCTCAGTTTAAAGGTGTTTTAGTTATGTTAGTCTTCTATTTATGTTCAGTTGTTTAATTATACCAGGACTTACTTTAAGTGTTAGACTTTGGGTGTAATTGGGACAAGGGTAGTTTAATTGTAATTGGATTCTACTATTTTTCTCTGTTATATATAGGGGATTACAATAAGTCAATGAAGTTTTCCTCTTTTTCAGAAATTCAACCCAAAGATATAACTTTAGGCAATGGAGAGAAGGAAGAAGGAAGAAGAAATAAGAGAGAAGAGAGGAGTATGATCCATGTCCAAGAGAGTAAAGAGAGAACATAATATGTGAGGGAAAAGAGGAGGAAGAAATTATTGGACTTAGTCCAAACCTTCCCCCAGAAGTTATATTTATAGGTATCAAAAGTATCAATATTACAATTATACCCTTCACCCTAATAAGAGTGAATAAGAGACAGAAACGTAAACTAATTACATCAGTATTACCCTAATTACATCATATCTTCCAACACTCCCCCTCAAGCTAGGAAGTAATGGCAGTGGTCCTAGCTTGAACTAAATAATATAGATATAGTAATAAACTCCTCCATCATGGTGTCCCAACACCGGGCTCCGACTCTCGAAGGGTAGAAATGAGTCATAAAACATAAGTCGAAACCAACCTCAAAGGATTTCGAACAAATATAGTGATAATAATCACTAAAGTGGGTAATACTTGTCATTCACAAGACAACGATAAAAGACCCAAGGGTACCAATAAAAAATAGAGTAGGTGATGCTTGTAATTCACTAGACGGTGATGAAAGACCCACGCGTACCAATAAAAAATCTCAATGGACTTAAAACACCCATATAAATAAAAAAGACCAACCATAGCAACACACCAAAAAGGGTTGGCCAAAGGAGGTAAATGAGAGTCAAATAAAGGATGGTAGGATGAAGGTTACCAAATAATAATAACAGGATAATGAAAATCAAAGGAAGATAAGATGATGGGGCCAGGAAGTAGAGCACAAGATTCATGGGAAGGTCATACTTCTGCCAGATCTCGGAGACCGAGATGAGTCGTCGTCATCGAGAGGAGAGGCACCCCAACATGCCTCTTTCCCCCCCGGCAACTATGTTCGCTACTGAGCTCCTGCTTCCGATTCTTGCTGGTCCGAAGAAAGGGACGGAAACGAAAGCAGATCCCAAGATGACGAAGAATGCCTTTCCCTTCGGCACTGTTGAGAAGAACTCTAATCTCAACCATGTCGTGACGGAGGAAGAGGGATGCTGGTCGACGGCGAAAGGAAAGAAGTCAGAGAAGAAGGGGAAACAAAGAGAATTGTGGAAATTCGGCGACTCAGAAATTACCTTGGAGATTAAGTCAGGGAGTTTCGGAATGGTTCTTCGATTAACCTCCAGAAATGGCAATCGACGATCCTTCATTTCGATACCTCTGGCCGCGGTCACTAATTTCGCTCGCTGCTTAGAGGAAGGTGACTCGGCGAGAGAGCCACGACTCTGGGAGATCAGAGTGGGGGATATATCTTTCTCCCTCTCGGTGTTCCCGCTAAAAGGGAATAAGGGAGCTAAAAATTGTCCAGACTCGAGGGCGTTTAATAATGGCCCGGATTTATCTCTCAGAAACTTTCGGAAGCACGCCCTATTGGAAACCACTGAGAGAGGAAATCCTGAAAATGGGAGGGATGTATGCTGGTCAACCTCTGAAAATTGGGGGAAGCCCCTCCATCATCCGCCCTGCTCCACCCGAGAAAGACACATCGCATTACCCCCACTACCAAGTACTCCCCAAAAAATAGTCTCCAGATGCGCTTCGAATCCCTCCCAGAAAGGCACAACCAACAGCTAAAGTCCTTCCCTCCACCTACCGCCAAATTTTCTCTCGGTAGGAAAAAAGGAGATGGAATCAGCTTTCATAGTCGAAACCAAGTCCGAAGCCTGGATGGTGGACTCTCTTGCAGCATGGCTCTGGGAGAAACTAGGGTCGGATTACTTACCCAAAACCTCTTGGTTAGGCTTGCGCAGATGGTTGGTCTCCCTCAACTCGAGGGAGAAAGGTGGCAACTCCTTATGCAAAGTCTTCAAACCAATTGGGAGATATATTTACCAAGCCTTTGGGGAGACGTGAACATGTATCCTTTAGCGACAAGCTGGGATTGTTTGATATCTACTCTCCAGCTTGAGGGGGAGTGTTAAAATACAAGTTCAAGGGTATTTTGGTCATTTTCTATATTTTCCATATTACACTTTTCTCTTATAGTATGGCTATTAGATAAAGAATATCTTATTGTATCTCTAGTTAAATTTTCATTCAATTTAGACATGTATTTTAGGAGATATGTAATTTTGAGTATTGAGGGGCATTTTTGTCTTTTTGTAAATTTTCACTTAAACCCTGATTATAAAGAAGCAGGAAGGGCCTTTCTGGCTCGGATTCAAAGGCAGCAAAGCTGCTCCTCTTCCATAAATCTTTTTCTTCTTCTATTTTCACCCCAAATCACCTATTTTTCATAAGAAACCAGAGAAGCCAATGGAATCATAGCAGCAACATGAACAAAAAACCGAAGTATGTTGCATCAATAATAGAAACCGAGTGAACACTACCATGGCTGGATAGTGAAGAATTATCAGACAATATTGATTCTATGTATGGCATTAGCAAAAAATCTCGCCTTCCAGAGATTAATATGTCAACTTAAAAACTTTCATAGATGACTGCTCTATTAAGATCATCAAACCGAATTCTTGACACCTTATACTCAACCGAGCAATCAAACTGAATTCGTGACACCTTATACTCAACCGAGCAATCAAACTGAATTCTTGACACCTTATACTCAACTGAGCAATTGCATGATGGAATCCTGAAAATTACTGCTTTGATACCATGTTGATTTTCAGGATTCCATAGATAATAACTTTAGGCAATGGAGAGAAGGAAGAAGGAAGAAGAAAGAAGAGAGAAGATAGGAGTATGATACACATCCAAAAGAGAAAAGAGAGAAGATAATATATGAGTGAAAAGAGGAGAAAGAAATTAGGGTCTTGGACTTAGTCCAAACCCTCCCTCATAAATTATATTTATAGGTATCAAAAGTATCAATATTACAAGTATATCCTTCACCCTAATAAGAGTTAATAAGAGACAGAAAATGAAACTAATTACATTATTGCCACCCTAATTACACATATCTTCCAACATCTCTTAATAGGTTTCATCTTTAATGGTTTCCATTAAGAACTCCTTGTCTTTGGCATTTTGTCGCACAAGTCTTGTAAAGTCTATAGTTTCAGAATGCTCCTCTCTTACATTGGCATGAGCCTTCTTGGTGGTGGCAAGTAGGATTCCCCAATTAATCTTTTCCTAGTCTCGAGGTGAAAGATACGATGCCTCAAAAACGGCACTTTTAAAAAAAAGGTGAAATAGTCCAACAGATTTCATATCTCTAACTTTATCGAGCTCCTTGTTTTTCTGCAAACTCCATTGATTGAGTTTCATCCTTCTATAACTTGGTGACTTTGTGTGGAAATCCTGGGGGAATAGCTAATCTACAGCAATTGGAGCTCCCCTTCTGGCTCTCCTCCAACCTTAACAAAATATATTGTCATCTTTATCTCTTTAAGATCTTGATGCTCTGTTTCAATATGACCCACATGGTTGTCTGATGGTCGAACTGGTGTAGGGTTATACTGCCTCTTTTGTTTTTCTGTTTGTTTATATGTTTTGAATTATGTCGGTATTATTGTCATTTTACCTTTTGCCTCTTAGAGGAGGAAAATATTAGAACTTATGTGGCAGTTTTTTTTTTAATTTTCAGATTTTTGTGACTTTGATTAGGGTGGATGAGTTTAATGTGAGGGGTAATACTGTCATTGTACTATAATTTCACAAAAGTGAGTAATTTAAAGGTTAAAGGTCGATTTTCTGACCTCTAACGGGTGCTGCTTCTTTCACAATTTTTTTCCCACTTTATCTCTACTTTTCTCCTACTCTTCTCTCTTCATCTTATTACCTCTCAACTTCTACATACTATCAAAGCAATAAAGTTCTGTTGTGGAGTCGTTTCAGTCACTTCAAATCCTGCAAAATTTCAAGACTTGTAAGTTTACCTGCATCATATTGGTCCTAGTGCTTATGTCTGCATAAAGTTTGCATATGTTGATTGATCAGAGTTGAATTAAAAAAAAAAGAGTTGAATTTATGGGCTTAAGTGGGTAATTGTATGGTAGTATTTTTGAATTCAGGTTCTTGATTCCTAACTTTGAGTTGTATCAAGCCACTTCATCTGAGCAAGCAAGATTTAGGTGTCGTTGTGTTATTTGGTTTTGTGGGGTTGTTTTTAGATTATTTCTTGTGTTGATTGACTACCTTTGTGGGATAC
Organism: Aristolochia californica; assembly: GCF_029961685.1. NCBI lineage: Eukaryota > Viridiplantae > Streptophyta > Magnoliopsida > Piperales > Aristolochiaceae > Aristolochia > Aristolochia californica. The sequence goes on from NW_027181771.1 coordinate 29,320,339, forward strand.
TATGTTTGATTCTAATAAAATTATTACCTTGGTTTAGACTTTTGGAGGTTCTGAAGGCAAGGATACTATTCAAATTACTTCTAAGAAGCTGAATGGACAGAATTACATGAGCTGGTCTAGGTTTGTCTAGATGTATCTTAAAGCTAGAAGGCTAAATATCTTAGGAATGACCCTCCTTCTCCCTTGACTAAAGACTAGGAGGCAGACGATAGCCAAGTTATGATCTAGTTTGTTAACAACATGGAGCATAAGTTGAGTAATCAAATTATCAATTGTGAGATATCCATGGTGATTTTAACTTTCTTAGAGTCACATAATTGATCAGGGGAGTAATTTTTTGCGGGTATATGAGCTGTATGCAAAGTTTTCAGCCTATAAAGAGGACATAAGACAGTTACTGAGTACTTCAGAGAATTGCAAGGAGTTTTACAGGAGATTAGTGTCTACCCCCCATTTACTATTGATGACGAGGAATTTTGCAAGAAAGAAGGACATATCTAGGTGGCTAAGTTCCTTGATGGTTTGGATCCTGAATACGATGCAATCTGAGCCCAATTATTGGTGGATGACAATATACCTACATTGAAGAAAGCTTTTAGCTTAGTTGTGCAAGCAGAAATTGTTGTTGTGCAATAAGGGGCCAAAAGCTACTGCCCTTAACATTTATTCTACCCGAAGTTGGTTTGAGACAGATTGTGGACATGGAGTGGGTGGTCAAGATGTCTCTAGATGTGTTAGAGGTCGTGGTGATAGTAGGAGTGATAGGTGTGCCCATTGTGGGTGGAACAGTCACTTCTCTGACAAGTGTTCAGACAAGTTTGGATCAACATGCAGCAACTCAAGCATCCAAAAAAGTGGTGAGCTACAAATAGTAGTGAGTTGGGCATTGTTCCATGGACCCCAGATGAACTTTAGCAATTGGCACAAAGGTTGGGACAATTGACATCATCTACCACATATGTGCACTGGATTGATGCCACAACCACAACCACATCCACCATGGCTAGTTCAGGTAAATTTGCTCTCTATGTGACTCCCAGAAGGGTGATTCATTTTTGTGCACGCCCGTGTTAGGTATGTCCTCATTTTTTAGTTTCCTTATTGTGTCATCTTCTTTTAACTATATTACCCTTGCTGATGGTTTCTCTTTGCCTGTTAGTCGTGCAGGCATGGTTCAACCTACTTCATCTTTGTCTTTAGAGACTGTGTTATTTGTACTTAAATTTCTTGTCAACTTGTTATTGTTAAATCATTGAATTGTTCAATGATATTTTTTTTTTTTCACTCATTGTGTATTTTAGGACCTTCGAACGAGGAGGACAATTGGTTTAGGGCATGCGCAAGAGGCTATACCACTTGGAGGGTGTACTAGTGTAGTCATCCCCACCTCTATAGGCAGACACTTGCAAATAGGACACCCCCCTCCCCAGCCAAACTACTCCAATTGGTTGTTTCTTTACTTTTCGTGTTGTCGTTTAGTGTGAATCTTGTTAGCTTGGAAAACACCATCGAGCATTCTTTCCATCTATTTAGAGTTGTTAAGTTGGGTCCAAGGCCCATCCCCAAATGACAACACAGGAAACCTCTTTCCCAACTAATAAACTCAAGATCTTTGTACTCACTAATCCATGTAGGACTATTCCTTAACTAGAGTTATTCAAGTTCTAGTTTGTTTGAAGTAGTCTATTCTTATGTATCGGGTCCTTGTCGGGTACCTAGTGTTTCTGGTTATCAGTACTTTATTTCGTTTATTGATGATTTCAATAGGTCTATGTGGGGGTATCTTCTGCTAGAGGAATTATAAGTCTGATTTATATTTGAATTTTTACAATGAAATAAAAATTAGTTTGGTGCTTCACTTTGTGTGTTTAGATTTGATAATGAGTTTGAGTTTATGAACCATAATTTTGCTTGTTTTTTGTTGTTAATATGGAACTATTTTTTTTTAAATTACATATGGTACTATTTATTAGTCTTCCTGTGTCTAAAGCCCGTAGTGAACTGAGGTTGTAAAAAGGAAGAATCACCGTTTGTTAGAGGTTACAAGGACCATGCTATGTCAAATGATGGTCTAAAATCTTATTGGGCCGAAGCTATCCATACTGCATTTTTCTTATTAATAGGATGCCTTCATTAGTGCTGGGGGTTAATCCCATAGCATGTTCTAAAGCCCCACAATGATGTGTTTCTCCTTCATGTATTTGGTGTTGTATGCCATATTCATGTGTTTGGTCTGTCCTATGATAAGTTGTCCTTGAGGTCTATCAAGTGTGTTCCTAGGATATTCTCATCATAAAAAAATGAAACAAGTGTTATGATCCTCTAACAAGGAAAACTTATGTCTCAGTAGATGTCACCTTCTTTGAGGATGTTCCCTTGTTTTCGAGTCTGATGAGTCTTTTATCTCTTCATCGATTGACCTGGATGTTCATTACCTCTTTTGTTAGAGGATGTTCCTAGCCCAACTTCCACTACTAATTTTACTGAAGCGGCTGCAAGTATATCCGCAATAGGAGACCTCCAAAGACACCTTCAAAAGGGCCCTTTCCTCCATCCTTGTCAGTTCCCATCTCATTTGAGGCTCTAGAGGTAAGTGATTTGGATATTCCAATTGCTCTTTGAAAGGGTGTATGCACGTTCTTAACATCCCGTCTAAGTTTGTTTCCTTTTGACTCTATTTCTGGTTCTTTCAAGACATTTGCCTTGTCATTGTCCTTGAAGAAGAGAATCGATCTGGATCTCTCTTCCACCTTAATACCGGTACAGCACAGCCTGGGATAGACCAAACTAGACTTCTGTGTAAAGATCTTACGGGTGGAATCCGGGTGGTTGAATGCTGTCCTCTCTAGAGTGGAAGTATGCCATGGATGTGGTGATGGACACATTGCTTGATAGAGTACCTGGACATTGTGTGATCCACCAGTAGATGCTGCTATTATGGGTCATCAATGAGTCTATAATGTAAAGTACAAGGCCAATGAGTCTATAAAAAGGTATACAACCAAGCTAGCGGCCAGGTTAGCTCTGTTCATTTCTGATTTTTGTATAGGTTAATAAGGGCTAAACCTTGTTTCAGTTAGAAACAAAGAATGCCTTCTTGTATAGGTTAGTAAGGGATAACCTTCTTGTATAGATTTCTCCACCAAGAGGTCCATGGTGATGCATTGTCATAACCAAGCTGCCATATTCATGGCTAGTAATCCTGTATTCCATGAAAGAACAAGTATGTTGAGGTAGACTGCTCTTTTGTTTGTGATGTTGTAATCAGTGTTTTGGTGGTCACTCCGTATGCTGTAGGAAAGCTTGAGTTTGAAATTTTTGTAACAAGCAAGAGCTTATTGATATTTATACTCCAGTTTAAAGGGAGAGTTGAGTTATGTGTAGAGGGTACTATGGTCACTGTGCCTTCTGCATATTGTCCCTCTTAGAGCAGGAAATTATTCTGACTTTTGAGGTGGTTAGTTGGTTCATTTTCAGTTTTTGATGACGTGTAAGTATGGAATTTAAGTTGAGTTTAACGTGGAGGGTTAATACTGTCATTTTTCTGTAATTTCACATAAGTGAGTAGTTGAAGAGTTAGAGATGGTGTTTCTGACTTCTAACGAGTGCTACATCTCAGGCAGCATTCTTCCCACATTTCTCTGTCCTTCTCTCCTTCTCTCCTTCTCTCCTTCTCTTCTCTCTTCATCTGGTTACCCTCAACTTCTATATATATATATATATATTTTAAATAATGATTGGAAAGATTGTATTAAGAAGAAGTGTTGGTAGATAGCTGCCTTAAAGGAGACAAAAATACAATGACAAAGTCAAAGTACAATGATTTTACCGCCTCATTGTGCCATGGGATTCTAGACTAATTGAACGCTAGAAGTCATGATGCCTTGAGGTTGAAGATTTTGTGTAGGTTTCCGCTTTATTGTCTAAATCAATTATTTGGATTCTTAATTGTTTGTGACATAGGAAATGCCTTAATTTCAAAATATGCCAATTGTTAAAATTAACTGAATTTCGTGCCCCCTTTCTCAAAAAAAGAAAAAACTGAATTTCAACTATGCAGCATCAGAAATGGAATGTTTTTTTTTTTTTTTTGGAAATGGTGGAAACTCTTATTGGTAAGAATGCTTTAGCAAATACAAGGGAGTGATGATTAGGCTACAATGGGGAAGGAATCTCCCACCAGCAAGGAAGGCCTGGTAACCCCTTCCCTAATAAATCCGAGTTGTTGTTAGAAGAAATAAATTTATGCTGCCATGATACAGCTAATTAATTACATAAGTATTTGATTTCATCAATTACGTAACTAAAGCGCCTTTTTTTTGTGGGAAGAGGGGGCGCTGATGATCATAGCTGAATCTCCTTCCACTATGACTAGGGCTGAGAAGTTTTCGTTGCGAAGGTTTAATTCTTGGAGTAGGAGGGGACCTCCCTCCATCCAACTAATTTACCAAAGTTGAATCTTCTTCTACTATGACTAGGGCTGTGAATTTTTGCTTGTGAAGGTTCAATTCTTGGAGTAGAGCCCTTACTTATGCTTCAGCACAATCTGCAGTGCCAATATGGCCTCGGAATGACAGAAGAATGGAACCACTCTGATTCACTCCCTGGAAAAGAGAGGGGGGGAGGGGGGGGGGGGGGGTCGTTTCCGGTTGATGAGTGGGGGCTGAATATGAGGGATAGAATATGGATACAAAGTTCCTATGCTTTCTAATGCTTGAGACAGGTTATGGGGGAAGGCCCTTATAAACTTTTTTGCCCAGATTAGAATTGTCTGAAATAGTCTCTCAAGATTGCTTCCTATGAAATGGAATATATTCTTAGTACTGTCTCTCTTGAATATTTACTTTTTCCTTGTATTAAGATAATGGCTTTGAAGTTTCTAACTTATATTCTTTCCAGAAAGATTTGCCAGGCTTGTTATCTCATGTTAACGAACTTGAGAAAAAGAATGCAGAATTGCAAGATGAGAACAAGAAGCTTACATTAAAGGTGTTACTGGTTTACTGTTGAAACTGGATTTATTAGCATATGCATTCTAGATGAAAGTTGTGGGCAATTGATAGTTTGTTCTGAAAATATTAACTACTTTTTCTCTTCAGATTGAGGAAAAAGAAGCTGAGACTGATTCATTGAGGAAACGGGTAAATGATCTGGTAAATGTGTGGGCTGTGACTACCTTGACTTCCTTTCTACTCAATTTTTTCAGTTTTTATTTGTTAATCTTTCTTGTTCAGATAATTATTGCTATCATTATTTCTTTTTACATGGTATGTTTAGGAACAAAACAGTTTACCCTCTTTAAGGAAATCTCTCCAAGATGTTCAGATGGAGAAAGATGCAGCAGTTGTAGCACGGGTGCATATCGATTTTTACCTTTTTTACCCTTGCATTTTCTTTACTGGTGAAAGCTGCTGATCACTAGATTCATATTATTTTCCTTTATAAATTCACCAACTTTTATCTTTTAGTATAGGAGGATCTTTCAGCACAACTTCGATCAGTGAAAAAACGTTTAAAAGAGGCAGAGGACGAACAATATAGAGTACAGCCTGAGTACTTTGACTTTGAATTTCTGACAATGTCTTCAGGAAAAGACAATTCTTTTATGATGGCCAATCTTACTGAATTAGGCTGAAGAAGATGCAGCAGCCTTGAGAGCAGAAATAAACTCACTGCAGGAACAATTGATGGGCAATCCACTTGTTAGGCCTCATGAGCAGATTGAAATCATGGAAAAGGAAATTGCTGATTTAAAATCCATGCTACAGGTATGCCTTTAGTTTCTTTTTATGCTTTGTAAAAATGTTCTCAGGCATTTTTGGGCCATATTAATATGTTTTCATGGTATAATGGGCCCAATACCATAGCGGGAGTCACTATTGAGACAGCAGGAGCAACAAAGATTAGCAGAGGAGCAAATTCGAAATTCCACTCTTGTGGCTGATAAGAAAGATCTGGAAGACAGATTGATTTTGTCTACAAAAGCTTCAGGTACTATAAAATCTTGCTTCATTGTGGCATTGCAATGAAAACATTGTAAAGGATTCCAGTGGAGTCAATCTTTTCTGGAAGCCTTCATTTGGACTTTATCAGCAAATATTGAATAGCTCAGTACATTTGGTTCTTCAGATTGCTATGTGTGGGGTGTCTGCCTGCCACAAGTGCAATAGCTTAACAGGACATATTTCATCAGGAATATTCTCGTGAACTTGTTGTTGATTGTTTTTCAGTTTTGGATTTCTGCATTTCTGTTATTGCATCAGTTTTTGTTTTTTGCTTTTTCCTTTTGGTGTACATGTACACTTCTGTGTGCTTTTATTCTTTGAAAGTCTTGTCCTCTAGTTAGATTGTTGTTACCACTTCCATAAATCTCTTTCAAGAGTTTGTTTCTTATCAATCATGTTGTCCTCAAGTTACATTGTTGTCTTCATTCCTTTAAATCTATTCTTAATGTTTGTTTCTTACTAATCCTATCTAGAATATATCTTAAGCTGTTTCCTTTGATTAAGTGTCGGGTACAACAATTTACATTTTGATTTTTTCGTTACAGAAGAAGCTGCAGAGGAAGCCACTCTCAAGGCGTTTTCATTGGTAAATAAATTTCTTTATCTAAGTATTTGTTTTATGCTTATGTTGTCTTTTTTTTTTTGTCACTTTTCAATGGGCAGTAGCTAGAGAATGGCTTCAATTTTATCTGTCTAGGCATCAAAACAATTATGTCTAAATACAAAACAACGATTGATGTAAATGCAGAACAGGTTATGTGATTTGTTGCATGACTTTACCATGAGTCCGAGACATGAATCTGTCATGCTTTGATGCCCTGTCAAAGATTTCTTCTGTTCTCGGTTTTAGCAGTATGTAGCCTCACATTCTATCAGCCTCTAGTCATGGAATAATGAAATGAGAAAGGAGTGCAAGTTAAAAGTTCATCGCCTATACTTTTAGTTGGATTTTTTAGCTTACTTCTATGACATGTATAGCTCAGAAAGCCATGCAGGAGGATTAATAACCATGCAATAAAATGCAATGTCTCTTTCTCTCTCTCGCTCTCTCTCTCTCTCACACACACACACACACTCACACATACACACACCCTTGTGCAAATGTGTACCAGATAATCTTATCTATTCATTCTGTGGATTTGTCTGATACCCGTCCTTTCTTACTTGACACTTCTGTTCTTATTTGTAGCAAGAAAAAGAGAAACTTGAGAAGCAATTGCATGACATGGCTGTTATGGTTGAGAGACTAGAGAGTAGCCGTCAAAAGCTTCTGTTGGAGGTGCAAAACATTTACATGTATTATTTAATTGTTGCCATTTCAGGTTAGGATTTCAAATTTCTAGTGGTTGTTTGATTACCAAGTTACTCTGTAAACCAGATTGATTCACAGTCTTCAGAGATAGAGAGATTATTTGAAGAAAATTCAAATCTTTCTGCCTCTTACCAAGACGCGATGGGAGTAGTAGTTCAGTGGGAAAACCAGGTACGTGTTTGTACATCATTGATAATTATCTGCCTGTGATAGGGATTTAATTGATGCTGAAGAATTGATGTAGCTTAAGGGTGTTATATGAATCCATTAGGCCATTAAGTTAAGGTGCTTGAGTTCTTAAATAGTAGTGTTATAGCTCGAGCTTTTTATTAGCTGTGGTTGGCATTTGGATTAACTGATTCTTGTCTGTATGTTTTGGAACGCACTTGGCTTCAAAGCTCTAGAAAAGTTGCAGAACAGTTTTTTGGGATTCTTTTCGCCGTACTCTAGAAAGTTTGTTGCATATGAACTCACATAACTACTAAAGTCCAAAGACTCTCCATCTTGTTGCAATGGTGGGTGTAACAGCATTACATTATGCATAGTATCTGAGACGTACCGGATTTTAGGGGAGATGTTACAGGCATCATGTGACGCATTTTGGAAGTTTTGAGGCCATTCCATAATGCTTACGATCTTATATGTATGAGGTTCTGGGAAACCCAATTCGTACTGGCTCCCCATAATACCCACCTGTCTTGTCGAGCCCTATTACATGGCTTAAATGACGTCATCTTTGGTTATATATCAACTTTTGTAAGTAACATAGCATTAGGTCCTCATCTCTGGTTAAGAGTGCTTCCATGTGGCAGTATCCCATACTAATATACCGGTGGGGAGGTTTCTACTTTGATGTCCTTGTGTCAAGTCTGAATGGTGCTTGTGGTGTAGTGTGTTTTTGTGCAGTTAACATTTGAAGAAAAAAAATTCAACTTGGTACCTAATGCTAGTTTGTGCAACTAAACCTCACATTCTCCTAAAAATGTGCAGAACAGATACGTTCTAGAACTGTTTGCTTCTCCATATATGAGAACTTTTGGCTTTATTAATTTTATCAGTTCCATTGGGTATTTCACTCCAACACCTTGTTGTGGATAAAGACCCGCCTAGCTAGGTTTGTTTGTACTTTTCTTCATTTTTTAATAGTTTATACATCCTATTTCAATTTTTTTTTATCGGTTCCATTTTCTAGTTCCAATTTGAGTCACTTACCTGACATGTACAGGTGAAAGACTGCCTGAAGCAGAACAAAGAACTCCGAGTTATGCTAGATAGACTACGAATGGAGCATGTGAACTTATCACAATCAAGTACTATGAAGATTGAAACAAGCAAAGAAGTAGAAAAGCTTAGTGGGGAGTCATCTGAAACTTTATCACTCAAGGTTAGTGGCCTAACATATTGTAGGTTGCTTGGCATCTGAACTTCTGTGTTAATTCGGTGAAAGAGAAACCGTCCATTAAAATAAGAGAAATTCTTGTAAAGTGTCTTGCTTGTTGGAGGTATCTTTATGTACAAAATATTGATTTTTTTCATAATCTGTTTAGAGGACCTGATATATGAACTTTCTATTAATGGGCACTGTGTGCAGAAAACATGGATCACAAGCAATCACATGAGTAAACCAACAGGCAATAGTCAAGAGAATTTTTTTATGCTGCAAAACAATAACAGAACAGGGAATTTTTTTAATTTACCACAATGTGCAAACAGTTGGAATTTTGATTTTGTAACAATGTTTGCAGGAGATTCTACTGTGGCTAAACGTTGTGTTACTTGACTGTACATATGCCGAGATATACCATACTGCTTGATTTATTTTGTTTTTATACACTTTTCTAACAGAAACATTTATCATTTGAATCAAAGATCATGCACATGTTGCCCTTTCAGAGAAATTTTTTTCAAGTTCTCGCAAACTTTATACTTGTGATTCAGTTTGAAGGGTACAAGTATAAAAGAAAGATGCTGGGCTGCATTATTGTCTAAATCAAACAATTTAAACCAAAGATTCTGGCTTTCGTCTTTCTACCTGATTATTCATGTTTAAACACCCTGCATTCAAGGGAATGGCCAAACTTTGATAGTCTTTGAGAAATGTGCCATGAATGCTTTCGGAGTAACCGCCATCAAAATGTTTGGGTTGATCTTGAGGAAGGGTTATGGTTTGAGGTGTTGTTTTTCCATATATTTTTGGGGGTTTGATATTTACTCTTCTTCTGGCAGCTTGCAAAAGAGCAAAGCAGATCGGAGGCACTCTCAGCAGAAGTTTTGCAGCTGTCAGCGCAACTTAAACATTATGTCCAAGCATACAATAATCTCATCCGCCAGTAATTTTGAAACCTGAATCTTCTCCATTTTTCTTTTTCTGTGCTTCTTCAGAAGCTTTATTTTATTTTCTATCTTGCAGTTATAAACCTGTACTGCGCAACATTGAGAACAATCTTATCAAAATGAAACAAGACAGCTTTGTGAATGTCTTGTGAAGCAAGCGCCCAGTTGAGCTTTCATATTCACCAAGCTCATATCAATCAGGTTTGCGGATCACCAACCCAGTAAATTTACTTCTGTAGGTCTTCGGAGCGTCACCTTAGTGAAGTGGGATCCTTATCTCTCCATAATTCCTCATCGTTGCATTCTTTAAATTGTGATTGTATGCATGACATCAGGCTTCAAGATACCATGTCTCGAGCAGGTTCTTTCTGTGTATTTCTGGAATGATTTTACTTCATTTAACATGTTTGGAAAGCTTATTATTTCCTCATGAAGTACTTGGTATCTGTTCTATTTAACTAACTGCTTATACCCTAAGAAGCTTAACCAAAATACCAAAAGATAAATCATTTCTGTTACACTCAATCGAACTTTTAAAAATATTTTAGGTCTTCGCTTAAAATCATGATAGCCAGAGATTATTGGTGACAAAACGAAAAAAAATACTCTTTTGTTTTCACTTCAGTTAATGATCTGAAGGTGGCTAAATCAATAATTCTGAACTCTCTGGAATGAAGTCGAATCCTCTGCAAGAATCTCTGCAAAAAATTAGGTGCAAGGTGTTACCAAAAAACAAAATAAAAAACGTTTCTGTTGTAATTATTTGGTTTTGGATTGATGTAATCAAGAGGAAGAAAATTCTTAACAGCATGGAGTATGATGAATGATTGATACAATTGATCTTTCAAAGAACCAATTGTTGTAGGAGCTATTCAAGAAATGCAAAGATAGGCTTTGGTCTTTGGACAATATATATTTAGTGCAAACATGAAAAATGCATAATGAAGGTAGAGCATGAATAGCACATTGAAGTGTTATGTAAACCTCTAACTTTACCTTTTGAGAGAAGATATATGGAGCTAGAAATTGATTTTGAAGCAATGCAAACTTATTCGAGATTGTGGACTAATGTAAGAATGCTAAAGCAAGCAATTGATATATACTAGTCTACTGTGTTTAAAGTTTTTCAGAATGAGTATGAAAATATTATACATTGTGATGTTATACATATAAGGAGGATGAATTTCTAATTTACATGGTTGCCAAAAAAAAAAAAAAACTTAAAAATAATATGTGGTTAATTTGGTTTCATTAAATGTTACTATTACTTCTAGTTTCAAAAATTTGATTTTGTTATCATCCAATTTTCTTATGCGCAAAGATCTCTCATGTTAATATATTCTTAAATGGTGGAAGAAAATATTAAATCTGGGCTACTTACCGTTGACAATAGTTGTTGGGTTGAACATGAAGAAGATCCTTGAGAAAATTTTAAAAAATATATAGTTTTTATGTCAAAATTTTAGTAAGAATTGTACAAGATCTAAATGAAGATAATTTTGATGTGAATAAACATTGAATTTATTAATTAAGTGCATTAAGATTGATTTGCAACTCATAAAGTCTCCAAAAGAATTTTTTGGCTATATATTCTTTCTACTTGCACGTAACTGATGGAAGCAAGTAGCATAGGCCTGAAAACATATTGTCATTTCAACAACACCATTTGCCTAAGCAAGAAAGCAAGTCCCAAAATGAAGGAAAAGAAAAGAAAAAGAAAAAGGAGAAAAGGGAAGTCATCCAATGGATCAAAGTCGACTCGTTGAATAGGTTAGAAAATAAAAAAAATGCAGGAAGAAATCACGAATCTTAATCAAATCCATCAAAGGTTGCATATAGAAGTTAAGAGGGGAGGATAAAAAATGGTCAATCGTCCCATTACAAGCCATCCAAATGCTCAGAGATTTTTTTTTTGTTGTTAGAAGTTGTACACTAGAACAATTGAAACAAAGAAAAAAGTGCACTAAAGAAACCAATTGGATGAGTAAAGTGCACTAAGACAAAGAAAAAAGTGAACTAAAGAAAACAATTGGATGAGTAAAGTGCACTAAGACATAAAGAAGAAAGTGAACTAAAGAAAGTCGGCCGAATGATACTAGATTTGGCAAGTTGAGACAAAAAAGTCTCAGTTTGAAGTTATTTGTGTACATGATCAGATGACCAGTTCAAATGAAGCCCAACGAGAAAGGAGAGAGTTTGAAGAAGATTGACCAACCAAGTTAGAGTTGACTGGACGTTTCATTAAAAAAAAAACTCGTAGAATGAGATTGAAGGCTTTGATTCGGCCAAGATAGGTCTAAAAAATATGTGACCTTTCCATGTGATAAGAATTCATTACAAAATTTTTAAGTATTTTCTCAATGGCTTTACTTGAGATTTACATGGACAAATGTCCCTTTTAGAGCTGAATGATTCAATTTTTCAATGTTGAGAACTCAGAGTTGATTTCGACCTAAAATTTATCTCTGGACTCCTAGAAGAATTACGATGATTCCTAATAACTCTCATACATCAAAATTGGAGGATTGGTTTGCAGTTTGAAAAGTCACACATACAAAAGAGTTAAGTACTTCTTGTGCTTTTACTTTTAGTTCTTATATGTTTAGCTTGAGTCTCAATTAGATTTTTCGTGTCTTTATTTGAAATTAGGTTTTTTGTTCTACCACGTGAAAGTAAAGTGGTTGTTGCATTGATTTGAAGTTGTTCGGGGCATTCAAAAGGGGTTATTGCATATAATTGATTGATCCAGGAGAAGTTTTTAAAATCCAAGTTTCCTTGCACTCGTGCTTTGAAATCTTTTGGTTGAACTTGGTCTAGCAAATCTGAATACTATATTCCAGATATCTAATTGGTGTGCTTGAATTATGAATTGTGTTTCCCTCATTTGTAAAACCAATCTATGTTATTGAGCTTTGTTTTTAAAATATGCTCATTCAAAGACTTGTTGAGTTGCTATTACATTGATTGTGAATTGTGCTGGTGGTTGATGGTGATAATTGACGATGAAGATGACGATTCTCATCACTTATCATAACCTTTCATTCTCTGCTTTTTTGAACGTGGCTCCCACCATCGTAGTTTATAATAGAAATATCTGAGTGGAAAATGAGTCTTTTATTATTCCTCGCGATTTCAAATTAATTTTCCATCAAAAGTTGTTTAGGCCGAGTAATCTAACAAAAATATTATTTGGAAGCAGGTATGGGAAGAAGTAAAGCTCTGGCGAACGAGTAGTTCATCTGGAGCATCTGACGGTAAGGTGTTGTTATCCACGTCAAGAGTGACTCTTCTTGCTAACATGCCGGTGCCGGAGAACTTACGAGACCCCGGAGCGTCTCTGAAGAAATATGCCAAGCTATGACTCTGAGCACATTTCCACCCATTTGATAAAAAAAATAAAAGATGAATACTAATAATACTTGAATCTGTTCTGACTTTTTGGTTGTAAATTTTGTCTGAATCATTGCACCACCTTAACTCAAGACTCAACAGAGGCGAGCATCTCAGACAAGAATGATAAATTGATATCAAATAATAAACTGAACCCATTTGCCCAAAGGTGACACACCCAGATATATAATAAATTGATGAATTTGGCTTCACCAAGTGAAGCAACATGATATCAAATAGCATGGAGATTCTTAAATTGGAGAAACAACTACTATTGCAAATTGTCAACCAACATCACCTATATAAGGAGCAATAGCAGTCTCATCTCTTACTATAAAATACAGATAACCTCTATATAAAATAGTGGAAATGGCAGGCTAAGGCACAGAATGTTATTCTTGATCAGCTCTGTGCTGGTCTAAACCTGAAATTGGACAGCTTGAAGATGCCATTTCAGATTCTCAGAATTGCCACACACATCTGGCAGCCTTAAGTCTCCAGTTGCCAATTGTATTTTATCTTAAAGATGAAATAATATTGCAGAGCTCAAAAAATTGGAGAAAAAACATCTCCTATAAATTAATTTCACAACTACCACACACTGCTTCCTTTGGCTGCCAAACATCACTTCCTGTTAAAGAACAGTCCCACATGGATTAGTGAGAATAAATATGTTAAGTTTATTAGTTGGAAAAGAGGTTCCCTAAAATGGCTAGTCATTTTAAGATGGGTCTTGGATCCAACTTCACATAGTATCAAAGGGGGAATAACCCGTTCCTCGATGACTACCGGAGAAAAACTCCTAGGTTTGATGACGACACAAGGAGAAAATTCCCGTTCTTTCTCCCTGTGTCGTGTTTCCTGCTGCAAACCCGATTTCAGAAGCTCCCCTTAATCTTATGTTCATATGAAGTTCTACTCAGTCGACTCGATAAAAAAAGGATCGGAAGTTGTCGGATACGTTGCCGGTTTTGGATTTCTATTATGTTGTTAACAAGCAATATAATGAAAGTGTTCTTGTGAGGACGCGTCGGAGGCGTTTGCCGTTTCGGAGATCAAGGCTGATGCAGTTTCTAACTCTTGAGTATCTTTAGCCCTGGCAATAATCTGTAACTGATGAAGGCGAGATTGAAACAATGGGCACTTGTTCTGTCTACCAATCATCGTGCTGAAAAAAAAAACCCAATTCCAGCATCCATGATGAGGGCCCACAGATTTGCACATGATGTTACACTACTAATAAGTAGTCCATCCTCATTCTCTTTCTCAATGTGTTGTTGAAGTCCAAGCGACTCGGTATGGGGAGGTTGTTGCGGGAGCTTATGGGGCATCAGAGGCGAAATGCGGATGACTGTTAGGAAGACAGCAACGCCGGAGAAAGAAAGGAAGAAGAAGAGATGGTTGGAACTTCTGAAGCATGTGCCTCATATCAAGTTTCTGCAAAGGCATCCGAAACCCACAGGTGTTGGAGGGAAGGCTTCTCTTCAGCCTAAGCAAACACCTGTCTCGGAAAGAGAGATCGAAGCAATCGAGGGAAGAGAGCTCGGCAACAATCCGGAGTACCTGTGAAGTTTGACAAGGGTGAGGACATTGAAGGTGAGGTAGACGAGGTGCTCGTGGAGCTTGGAGAGGATGACGAAACCATGGTTGAGTGTGATTTTGTTGAAGAGTGCTCGCCAGGAGTCAAGCGTGACGCGGTCCTAGAGGGCCTGGATCTCGTGAAGCTGCGAAAGGCCAGAGGATAGTTCGGAGAATCTTCCGGTTGGAGATCCACGACCGAGGTAGCGCCGATCTCGGCTTGTCAGACGTAGAGGCAAACCGTATCGATTGTCCAACTATCGTGTCAACATCTTTGCATGTGCACGGAATGCAACACAGCCATTGACACAGGGGACACGCATCAATGACCGCATCGCATTCTGTGAACACACAGAGATATAGACAGGACAACAGGACAACCGACACGGATCGCCTCTACTTTTGACAGGCCGAGACCGACGCAGCCTCGGTCATGGATCTCCAACCAGAAGCTTCTCCGAACCATCCTCTTTCCTCTGGCCTTTCGCAGCCTCACGAGATCCAGACCCTCTCAGATCTCGCCTCGCTTGGCTCCCGGCGCGCTCGTCGACCAAATCACTCTCAAACGCGGCTTCAACATCCTCTCCGAGCTCCACGAGCACCTCGTCTACCTCACCTTAAATGTCCTCACCCTCGTCAAACTTCACCGGTACTCCGAGATCGTCGCCGAGCTCTCTTCCCTTGATTGCTTTGATCTCTCTTTCTGAGACTGGTGTTCGCTTAGGTTGAAGAGAAGCCTTCCCTCCAACAACTGTGGGTTTTAGATGCCTTTGCGGAAACTTGATATGAGGCACACGCTTCAAAAGATGAGTTCCAACCATCTCTTCTTCTTCCTTCCTTTCTCCGTCATCACTGCCTTCCCTAACTAGCATCCGCATTTCGCCTTCGATGCCCCATAGGCTCCCGCTGCTGGAACTAGGTTTTTTTTTTTTTTTTTTGTCAGCACGATGATTAGCAAACAGAACAAGTGACCAACTATGCCCATTGCTTCAATCTCGCCTTCATCAACTGCAGATTATCTAAATCGAAAGTTGGTAACGTATCCGACACCTTCCGATCCTTTTTTTACCGGGTCGATAGAGTAGAGCTTCATCTGAACATAAGATTAAGATAAGGGGAGCATCCAAAATCGGGACAGCAGTAAGAAGCACGACGCAGGGAGAAAATTCTTAGGAGAAAGAACGGGAATTTTCTCCCTACATCATTGCCAAACGCAGGAGTTTTTCTCTAGCAATCGACGACGAACGGATTATTCCCACTCTGATACCATGTAAAAAAAATTAAGGAACTCACGCCAATACTTCCCACCTTCCCCTATGCTAGGGGATTTTTTTTTTTTTAAAAGCTCTTCATCTCTATACACCAGTTCAATTAAGTCATGAACATTATAGTAAACCTTCGATTTTGATAGTTATTCAATCAAATGGCCAAATTCTAAAAACTACTACAACATTTGCTTATCCTTGCCGACTGCTGATTAATATGAATGCTCTGGTCCCCACCACTGAGGGGAAAAGATAAAAAAGATGAAAATCAAAATGGTCAACAAGATTATTGCATCCAGATCAAGGCCTGCCTTTTCTGTTGGCTATCTTTTGGTCACTAATTGTTCTATGAACCTTTACATAAAAAATAATAATAATAATAACAGTAATGTACAGTTTATGACAAGGCTGCTAGTTTTAGACCTATTGGTACAAATATGCATCTTAAACAGATAATACACCAAGAATGCACCATTACAAAAACCGGGTACCAGCCATCAGTGTGCCTTAGCAAAGAGAATAGACAGAAAACACTCACATTAGTACATGTTAATTTACAGTAGGAATGAAACAAACTCACTCTGCCATGTATTGCTATAGCTTTGGGCATGAACCGGCAAGGAAGCCAAGGATGCCTTAAGTGAGCTCTATGATTAGTTAGAAGCTTCCATAAGATTTCATTCATCAAGCACAACAGATTACAATAAATGCAAAACTTTTGTAGCATTTGTAGTTGACAAATTATTGTACACCAAAGAGATTAGAAAGCAAATGAAGACCTTTTCTGTATAAACTGAACACTGAAGAGATCAGAAAGAACATGAAGACCTTTTGTGTGTGAACTTTTCATGCTCTACCACCATAAAAATTAATCAACTACAAAATCTGCAATTCATCCACTCAAATCTTCCCAGGTTGGGAGAAAGCACGTTTGTCTCTAGCCAAGCCAAACTTGAAAGGTAGTCGGCCCAAAATCAAGCATTTTATTAGAAACAACATATCCACTTAGTTGAATTTTGCTAGACACTACGTTCCACATTGAGGATATCTTTTACGTCTAAAAGTCCAACCACTTTTTGTAATAAACACAATTTGTGGGAGAAATAATACCATCTGGCGTACATTCATAAATGACTGGACAAACCCCACAAGGAATTGATGACAAAGCCCCAACCACCTCCTTCTTTTCTAAAGCCTGATAACATTTCCTTCCCAAAGGAATTGAAGAAAAATCTCCCATACCATTACTTGTCAACTGTTCGATCCATCCATCCAAAAGTAATACATGAATAATCTCAGTAATTTGATTAATAGTACATTCAACCTTAAACACACCAGACTTACGGATAGAATCTGATACCATCTCAGTGGTGGCAATCTTAAGTCTCTTAATATGGTTCAAACACTGAGTTTTGACAATATCTATAAAATCTGTATCAAGGTGTCCATCTGTATACCAGGGCCCACCTGTAATTTCAGTCGAAGGTTCAAATTCCACAGCCATATAGTATTTCCGTGTCTTGCCCTGAATGCTCGTGACAAGTTTTATTAGATTCTTAGCTTCAAGGGATGCTATGGACTTTTTAACCATGTTTTCTTGCATTCTAGATTCACGTTTCAAGTCAGCTAGCCAGATTCCTTGGTTTCCCTTGCTATGTATTAGATTGTAAAGTTTCTGATCAATGTCTGAGAGCACCGGAGAAGACTTTGTGTTTGGCCGACTGCGTTTGGCTGGTACATTTGTAGGTGTTCGACTCATAGCTACTACTACACACAGATGGAGATCACAAAGAATAAATTAGACAAATTAGCAAAAGAAAACACATCTCATCGAAAACTATACTAATCCAAGTTTTACAAGATTGGAACTTCCATTTACGCATACTGGAATTACATTAACCATTTTGGACATGAAAATTAGAAATAGTAGCTACAGTCTAAAAAAGAAGACAAAAACAAGGTATCCAAGCTGATATAACCCCAAACTTATCCCATAATTTCATACATCACATCTCCAACTCTCCCAAAAAATAATAACAATAACAGTACAACAACGACAAGATTAATAAAATTGGAAGTAAGGGACAGAGACTTACCCTTGCAAATTTAAGCAAAAAGGGAAAAGAATTGTTATGAATCGCCGATGCTCAGACAGAAGATAAACTCAGTTACGAAGGGCGACAATAAATCGGAGAGAGAATGGGAGAGACTCAACAAACAAGAAGCACAGTGCAAGGGCTGTTTTCGTTCTTGAGACAGGAAACAACAAGGGCTAAAAACCTTCGATTCTTTTTTTTCTTTTTTTGAGAGGGGCGTGGCGCGATTCGAACTCGCGGCTTGATTCTTTCTCCAACTCTCCCAAAAAATAATAACAATAACAGTACAACAACGACAAGATTAATAAAATTGGAAGTAAGGGGCAGAGACTTATCTTTGCAAATTTAAGCAAAAAGGGAAAAGAATTGTTATGAATCGCCGATGGTCAGACAGAAGATAAACTCAGTTACGAAGGGCGACAATAAATCGGAGAGAGAATGGGAGAGACTCCTCAATCAAGAAGCACAGTGCAAGGGCTGTTTTCGTTCTTGAGATGGGAAACAAAAAGGGCTAATAACCCTCGATTCGTTTTTTTTTTTTTTTTTTTGAGAGGGGCGTGGCGCGATTCGAACTCGCGACTCGATTCTTTCTCCAACTCTCCCAAAAAATAATAACAATAACAGTACAACAACGACAAGATTAAGAAAATTGGAAGGGATAGAGACTTACCTTTGCAAATCTAAGCAAAATGGGAAAAGAATTGTTATGAATCACCGATGCTCAGACAGAAGATAAACTTAGTTACGAAGGGCGACAATAAATCGGAGAGAGAATGGGAGAGAGTCCTCAATCAAGAAGCACAGTGCAAGGGCAGTTTTCGTTCTTGAGACGGGAAACAAAAAGGGCTAAAAACCCTCGATTCTTGCAGAGAAGATAGCTTCCCTAATTCGACCCCTTTTACCAATCTACTGGAAGCCAATCAGCTCCCTGTATTTTACCGCCAAATTTTTACAGCCAAAACACCGCCCGTCAAACTATTTCCGGTTCAACATGTTTAAACCGGCCGGTCCACTTTCAAATTTACGTTTTAAAAAAAAAACTGATTTTTTTTTCTAGTAATGGTAACAAAGGTTACGGTATAAAAATTATAAATAAAAAAATAAAAAAAATAAAAAAATAAAAAAATAAAAAAATAAAAAATTAATTTAGTCTTATGGTATTTGATGAAGGACCATGTTCGAAACCCAACTCAACCCTTCACAAATCTGTGTCATGGGTCGACTTGGCAAGTCCAAAAACCCTCTCAATTATATTACATGATTTTTTTTACTAAATTTTCTTTAATTCAATTATTCTAAATTCTATTTTTAAAAATATTAATTTAAAATTTCTTAACGGGCACCTCAATTTGAGTTAGTAATCAAGGTTTATATAACTTCTGTAACACCCCGATGTAACGCTTGTTATATTTCCAAAATACATTATACTGTGCACGTTACACTTTATGTGATATCCATAACATTTTTGCCAAAGTCCATTATGTATCAGACAACCAATATGTAACAGTGTTCCAACCAAGCTCAATAACTAAATCCACCTTCGAGAACTAAACTATTTTTGGAAATAATAATTGATCAAATTCTCATTTTCTTTTCTTTTCTATGGGGTTCCAATCATTAAAAATCCTCAAGACTTTTTACAACCATCATCTTAGAGACAGACTAGTTAATGATTGGGTTTCTCTCTCCTCCATTTGACCTTCTTTTTGTCTTCCGATCCTTTGTTGCCCTGTTCTGTTTTCCAGATATCCTTTTTTTACTGGGTCGATAGAGTAGAGCTTCATCTGAACATAAGATTAAGATAAGGGGAGCTTCTGAAATCGGGACTGAAGCAAGAAGCACGATGCAGGGAGAAAATTCTCGGGAGAAAGAACAGGAATTTTCTCCCTGCATCATTGCCAAACACAGGAGTTTTTCTCCAGCAATCGATGACGAACGGATTATTCCCGCTTTGATACCAAGTAAAAAAAATTAAGGAACTCACGCCAAAACTTCCCACCTTGCCCTATGCTTGGGGATTTTTTCTTTTTAAAACTCTTCATCTCTATACACCAATTCAATTAAGTCATGGACATTATAGTAAACCTTCGATTTTGATAGTTATTCAATCAAATGGCCAAATTCTGAAAACTGCCACAACATTTGCTTATCCTTGCCAACTGTTGATAAATATGAATGCTCTGGTCCTCACCACCGAGGGGAATAGATAAAAAAGATGAAAATCAAAATGGTCAACTAGATTACTGCATCCAGATCAAGGCCTGCCTTTTCTGCTGGCTATCTTTTGGTCGCTAATTGTTCTATGAACCTTTACATAAAAAAAAGCAGAATAATAACAATAATGTACAACTTATGACAAGGCTGCTAGTTTTAGACCTATTGGTACAAATATGCATCTTAAACGGATAAAAAATGAAGAAGGCACCATTACAGAAACCGGGAACCAGCCATCGGTGTGCCTTAGCAAAGAGAATAGAAAGAAAACACTCACATCAGTACTTGTTAATTTACAGTAGGAATGAAACAAGCTCACTCTGCCATGTATTGCAATAGCTTTGGGCATGAACCGGCATGGAAGCCAAGGATGCCTTAAGTGAGCTCTATGATTAGTTAGAAGTTTCCATAGGATTTCATTCATCAAGCACTGCAGATTACAACCAATGCAAAACTTTTGTAGCATTTGTAGCTCACAAATTATTGTACACCAAAGAGATTAGAAAGCAGATGAAGACCTTTTCTGTGTAAACTGAACACTGAAGAGATTAGAAAGAACATGAAGACCTTTTGTGTGGGAACTTCTCATGCTCTACCCGCATAAAAATTAATCAAAAACAAAATCTGCAAACCTTCCACTCAAATCTTCCCAAGTTGGGAGAAAGCCTGTTTGTCTCTAGCCATGCCAAACTTCAAAGGTAGCAGGCCCAAAATCAAGCATTTATTAGAAACAACATATCCATTGGCCCATTTGCCCAAAGAATGATAAATTGATAAATTGATATCAAATAATTAACTGAACCCATTTACCCAAAGGTGACACACCCAGATATATAATAAATTGATGGATTTGGCTTCACCAAGTGGAGAAACATGATATCAAATAGCATGGAGTTTCTCAAATTGGAGAAACAACTACTACTGCAAATTGTCAACCAACATCACCTACATACAGAGCAACACTACTATTCCTCAATAGTAGTCTCATCTCCTACCATAAAACACAGATAACCTCTATATAAAGGAGTGGAAAGGGCAGGCCAAGGCAGAGACTGTTATTCTTGATCAACTTTGTACTGTTAGCCTAAGCGAACACCTGTCTTGGAAAGAGACATCGAAGCAATCAAGAGAAGTGAGCTCGGCGACCACTTCATAGTACCTGTGAAGTTTGACAAGGGCGAGGACATTGAAGGTGAGGTAGACGAGGTGCTCAAGGAGTTTGGAGAGGATGTCGAAGTCATGGTTGAGTGTGATTTTATTGATTCGCGCTTGCCAGGAGCCAAGTGCGACTAGGTCCTAGAGGGTTTGGATCTCGTGAGGTTGCGAAAGGCCAGAGGAAAGAGGATAGTGCGGGGAAGCTTCCGGTTGAAGATCCATGACCATGGCTACGCTGATCTCGGCCTATCAGACGTAAAGGCAGTTCGTGTCGGTTGTCCTGCTATCGTGTCGACATCTCTACATGTGCACGGAATGCAACATGGCCATTGACACAGGGACAAACACCAATGACCGCATCGCATTCCGTGCACACACAGAGATGACGACACGACAACAGAACAACCGACACAAACCGCCTCTACGTCTGACAGGTCAAGACCAACACAACCTTGATCATGGATCTCCAACCAGAAGCTTCTCTAAACCATCCTCTTTCCTCTGACCTTTCGCAGCCTCACGAGATCCAAACCCTCTAGGACCTCGCCACACTTGGTTCTTGGCCCACTAGTCGACAAAATCACTCTCAACCGCGGCTTCAACATCCTCTCCAAGCTCCACGAGCACCTCGTCTACCTCACCTTCAATGTCCTCACCCTAGTCAAACTTCCGAGAGCTGCATCGTCGCCGAACGTATGACTTTTTCTCTAGCAATCGACGATGAACGGGTTATTCTTGCTCTAATACCATGTAGAAAAAAAATAAGGAATGCCAACACTTCTCACCTTCCCCTATGCTTGGGGATTTTTTTTCTTTTAAAAAACTCTTCATCTCTATACACCAGTTGAACTAAGTCATGGACATTATAGTAAACCTTCGATTTTGATAGTTATTCAATCAAATGGCCAAATTCTAAAAACTGCCACAACATTTGCTTATCCTTGCCAACTGCTGATAAATATGAATGCTCTGGTCCCCACCACTGAGGGCAAAAGATAAAAAAGATGAAAATCAAAATGGTCAACAAGATTACTGCATCCAGATCAAGGCCTGCACTTTCTATTGGCTATCTTTTGGTCACTAATTGTTCTATGAACCTGTACATAAAAAAATAGAATAATAACAGTAATGTACAACTTATGACAAGGCTGCTAGATTTAGACCTATTGGTACAAATATGCATCTTAAACGGATAAAAAATCAAGAATGCACTATTATAGAAACCGGGTACCAGCCATCGGTGTGCCTTAGCAAAGAGAATAGAAAGAAAACACTCACATAAGTACTTGTTAATTTACAGTAGGAATGAAACAAGCTCACTCTGCCATGTATTGCAATAGCTTTGGGCATGAACCGGCATGGAAGCCAAGGAGGCCTTAAGTGAGCTCTATGATTAGTTAGAAGCTTCCATAGGATTTCATTCATCAAGCATCGTAGATTACAACCAATGCAAAACTTTTGTAGCATTTGTAGCTCACAAATTATTATACACTCAAGAGATTAGAAAGCAGATGAAGACCTTTTCTGTGTAAACTGAACACGGAAGAGATCAAAAAGAACATGAAGACCTTTTGTGTGTGAATTTCTCATGCTCTACCCCCTTAAAAATTAATCAAAAACAAAATTTGCAAACCATCCACTCAAATTTTCCCAAGTTAGGAGAAAGCCTGTTTGTCTCTAGCCAAGCCAAACTTCAAAGGTAGCAGGCCCAAAATCAAGCATTTATTAGAAACAACATATCCATTTTCCCATTTTCCCAAAGAATGATAAATTGATAAATTGATATCAAATAATAAACTGAACCCATTTGCCCAAAGGTGACACATCCAGATATATAATAAATTGATGGATTTGGCTTCACCAAGTGGAGAAACATGATATCAAATAGCGTGGAGTTTCTCAAATTGGAGAAACAACTACTACTGCAAATTGTCAACCAACATCACCTACATATAGAGCAACACTAATATTCCTCAATAGCAGTCTCATCTCCTACTATAAAACACAAATAACCTCTATATAAATGAGTGGAAATGGTAGGCCAAGGCAGAGACTGTTATTCTTGATCAACTTTGTACTGTTAGCCTAAGCGAACACTTGTCTCAGAAAGAGACATCGAAGCAATCAAGGGAAGAGAGCTCGACAACCACCTCAGAGTACCTGTGAAGTTTGACAAGGGCAAGGACATTGAAGGTGAGGTAGACGAGGTGCTCGTGGAGCTTGGAGAGGTTGTCGAAGTCATGGTTGAGTGTGATTTTATTGACGAGCGCTCGCCAGGAGCCAAGCACGACTAGGTCCTAGAGGGTTTGGATCTCATGAGGTTGCGAAAGGCCAGAGGAAAGAGGATAGTGTGGGGAAGCTTCTGGTTGGAGATCCATGACGGCTACACTAATCTCGGCCTATCAGACGTAAAGACAGTCCATGTCAGTTGTCTTGCTATCGTGTCGACATTTCTATGTGTGCACGGAATGCAAAACGGCCATTGACACAGGGGACAAGCACCAATGACCGCATCGCATTCCGTGCACACACAGAGATATCAGCACGACAACAGGACAACTGACACAAACCACCTCTAAATATGATAGGTTGAGACCAGCACAACCTCGATCATGGATCTCCAGCCAGAAGCTTCTCCGAACCATCGTCTTTCCTCTGACCTTTCGCAGCCTCATGAGATCCAGACCCTCTAGGACCTCGCCACGCTTGGTTCCTGGCACACTTGTTGACAAAATCACTCTCAACTGCAACTTCAACATCCTCTCCAAGCTCCACGAGCACCTCGTCTACCTCACCTTCAATGTTCTCGCCCTCGTCAAACTTCCCAGAGCTGGTTCGTCACCGAACGTATGACTTTTTATCCAGCAATCGACGATGAACGGGTTATTCTTACTCTGATACCATGTACAGAAAAAAAAAGGAATGCCAACACTTCCCACCTTCCCCTATGCTTGGGGATTTTTTTGTTTTAAAAAACACTTCATCTCTATACACCAGTTCAACTAAGTCATGGACATTATAGTAAACCTTTGATTTTGATAGTTATTCAATCAAATGGCCAAATTCTGAAAACTTCCACAACATTTGCTTATCCTTGCCAACTGCTGATAAATATGAATGCTTTGGTCCCCACCACTGAGGGGAAAAGATAAAAAATATGAAAATCAAAATGGTCAACAGGATTACTGCATCCAAATCAAGGCCTGCCTTTTCTGCTGGCTATCTTTTGGTCACTAATTGTTCTATGAACCTTTACATAAAAAAAATATAATAATAACAGTAATGTACAACTTATGACAAGGCTGCTAGTTTAGACCTATTGGTACAAATATGCATCTTAAACGGATAAAAAACGAAGAATGCACCATTATAGAAGCCGGGTACCAGCCATCGGTGTGCCTTAGCAAAGACAATAGAAAGAAAACACTCACATCAGTACTTGATAATTTACAGTAGGAATGAAACAAGCTCACTCTGCCATGTAATGCAATAGCTTTGGGCATGAATCGGCAAGGAAGCCAAGGATGCCTTAAGTGAGCTCTATGATTAGTTAGAAGCTTCCATATGATTTCATTCATCTATCACAACAAATTATAACCAATGCAAAACTTTTGTAGCATTTGTAGCTGACAATTTACTGTACACCGAAGAACTTAGAAAGCAGATGAAGACCTTTTCTATGTAAATTGAACACTGAAGAGATCAGAAAGAACATGAAGACCTTTGTGTGTGAATTTTTCATGCTCTACCCCCATAAAAATTAATCAACAACAAAATCTGCAATCCATCCACTCAAATATTCCCAGGTTGCGAGAAAGCCTGTTTGTCTCTAGCCAAGCCAAACTTCTAAGGTAGTAGGCCCAAAATCAAGCATTTTATTAGAAACAACATATCCATTTGCCCATTTGCCCAAAGAATGATAAATTGATAAATTGACATCAAATAATAAACTAAACCCATTTGCCCAAAGGCGACACACCCAAATATATAATAAATTGATGGATTTGGCTTCACCAAGTGGAGAAACATGATATCAAATAGCGTGGAGTTTCTCAAATTGGAGAAACAACTACTACTGCAAATTATCAACCAACATCACCTACATGAAGAGCAACACCACTATTCCTCAATAGCAGTCTCATCTCCAACTATAAAATACTAATAACCTCTATATAAAGGAGTGGAAATGGCAGGCCAAGGCAAAGACAGTTATTCATGACCAACTCTGTACTGTTTGCCAAAGCGAACCCCAGTCTCGGAAAGAGAGATCGAAGCAATCAAGGGAAGAGAGCTCAGTGACCACCTCAGAGTACCTGTGAAGTTTTACAAGGGCGAAGACATTGAAGGTGAGGTAGACAAGGTGCTCGTGGAGCTTGGAGAGGAAGTCGAAGTCATGGTTGAGTGTGATTTTCTTGACGATCGCTCGCCAAGAGCCAAGCATGACTAGGTCCTAGAGGGATTGGATCTCGTGAGGCTACGAAAGGCCAAAGGAAAGATAATAGTTCAGGGAAGCTTCCGGTTAGAGATCCATGACTGTGGCTGTAGCGATCACGGCCTGTCAGACGTAGAGGCAGTCCGTGTTGGTTGTCCTGCTATCATCTCGACATCTCTACGTGTGCACGGAATGCAACACGGCCATTGACAAGCATCAATGACCGCATTGCATTCTGTGCACACACAGAGAAGTTGACACGACAAAAGGACAATCGACACAAACCGCCTCTATGACTGACAGGTTGAGATCGGCACAACCTCGATCATGGATCTTTAACCGGAAGCTTTTCCGAACCATCCTCTTTCCTCTGGCCTTTCGCAGCCTCACGAGATCCAGACCCTGTAGGACCTCGCCACGCTCGGTTCCTGGCACACTCATTGACAAAATCACTCTCAACCATGGCTTCAACATCCTCTCCAAGCTCCACGAGCACCTTGTCTACCTCACCTAAAATTTCCTCATCCTTGTCAAACTTCCCAAAGCTGCATTGTCGCCAAACGCAGGAGTTTTTCTCCAGCAATCGACGATGATCGAGTTATTCTTGCACTGATACCATCTAAAAAAAATTAAGGAACGCCAACACTTCCCACCTTCCCCTTTGCTTGGGGATTTTATTTTTTAAAAAAAACTCTTCATCTCTTTACACCTATTCAACTAAGTCATGGACATTATAGTAAACCTTCGATTTTGAAAGTTATTCAATCAAATGGCCAAATTCTAAAAACTTCCACAACATTTGCTTATCCTTGCCAACTACTGATAAATATGAATGCTTTGGTCTCCACCACTGAGGGGAAAACATAAAAAAGATGATAATCAAAATGGTCAACAGGATTATTGCATCCAGATCAAGGCCTGCCTTTTCTGCTGGCTATCTTTTGGTCACTAATTGTTTTATGAACCTTTACATAAAAAAAAATAGAATAATAACAACAATGTACAACTTATGACAAGGCTGCTAGTTTTAGACCTATTGGTACAAATATGGATCTTAAACATATAATACACCAAGAATGCACCATTATAGAAACCGGGTACCAGCCTTTGGTGTGCCTTAGCAAAGAGAATAGACAGAAAACCTCACATCAATACATGTTAATTTACAATAGGAATGAAACAAGCTCACTCTACCATGTATTGCAATAGCTTCGGGCATGAACCAGCAAGGAAGCCAAGGATGCCTTAAGTGAGCTCTATGTTCAATTAGAAGCTTCCATAGGATTTCATTCGTCAATCACAGTGGATTACAACAAATGCAAAACTTTTGTAGCATTTGTACCTGACAAATTACTGTACACCAAAGAGATTAGAAAGCAGATGAAGACCTTTTCTGTGTAAACTGAACACTTAAGAGATCAAAAAGAACATGAAGACCTTTTGTGTGTGAACTACTCATGCTCTACCCCCATAAAAATTAATCAACTACAAAATCTGCAATTCATCCACTCAAATCTTCCCAGGTTGTTAGAAAGCCTGTTTGTCTCTAGCCAAGCCAAACTTCCAAGGTAGCAGGCCCAAAATCAAGTATTTTATTAGAAACAACATATCCATTTGCCCATTTGCCCAAAGAATGATAAATTGATATCAAATAATAAACTGAACCCATTTGCCTAAAGGTGACACACCCATATATATAATAAATTGATGGATTTGGCTTCACCAAGTGGAGAAACATGATATCAAATAGCGTGGAAATTCTCAAATTGGAGAAACAACTACTACTGCAAATTGTCAACCAACATCACCTACATAAAGAGCAACACTACTATTCCTCAATAGCAGTCTCATCTCCTACTATAAAATACAGATAACCTCTATATAAAGGAGTAAAAATGGCAGGCCAAGGCAGAGACTGTTATTCATGATCAACTCTGTACTATTAGCCTAAGCGAACACTAGTCTCAGAAAGAGAGATCGAAACAATCAAGGGAAGAGAGCTCGACGACCACCTCGGAGTACCTGTGATGTTTTACAAGAGCGAGGACATTGAAGGTGAGGTAGATGAGGTGCTAGTGGAGCTTGGAGAGGATGTTGAAGTCGTGGTTGAGTGTGATTTTGTTGATGAGCGCCCGCCAGGAGCCAAGCGCGAGTAGGTCCTAGAGGGTTTGGATCTTGTGAGGCTACAAAAGGCTAGAGGAAAGAGGATAGTTCAGGGAAGCTTCAGGTTGGAGATCCATGACCGTGTCTGCGTCGATCTCGGCCCTTCAGACGTAGAGGTGGTTCATGTCGGTAGTCCTTCTATTGTTTCGATATCTCTTCGTGTGCATGGAATGCAACACGGCCATTGACATAGGGGACAAGCATCAATGACCGCATCGCATTCCGTGCACACAGAGATGTCGGCATGACAATAGGACAACCAACACAAACCGCCTCTACGCCTGATAGGTTGAGATCAGCATAACCTCAATCATGGATCTCCAACTGCAAGCTTTTCCGAACCATCCTCTTTCCTCAGGCCTTTAGCAGCCTCACGAGATCCAGACCCTCTAGGACCTCTCCACGCTTGGTTCTTGTCGCACTCGTCGACAAAATCACTCTCAACTGCAGCTTGAACTTCCTCTCCAAGCTCCACGAGCACCTCGTCTACCTCACCTTCAATGTCCTTGCCCTCGTCAAACTTCCCGGAGCTATATCGTTGCCGAACGCCGGAGTTTTTCTCCAACAATCGACAATGAATGGGTTATTCTTGCTCTGATACCATGTAAAAAAAATTAAGGAACTCCAACACTTCCCACCTTCCCCTATGCTTGGGGATTTTTTTTAAAAAAAAAAAAACTCTTCATCTATATACACTAGTTCAACTAAGTCATGGACATTATAGTAAACCTTCAATTTTGATAGTTATTCAATCAAATGGCCAAATTTCTAAAACTGCCACAACATTTGCTTATCCTTGCCAACTGCTGATAAATATGAATGCTCTGGTCCCCACCACTGAGGGGAAAAGATAAAAAAAAATGAAAATCAAAATGGTCAACAGGATTACTGTATCCAGATCAAGGCCTGCCTTTTCTGTTGGCTATCTTTTGGTCACTAATTGTTCTATGAACCTTTACTTAAAAAAAATTAAAATAATAACTGAAATGTAAAACTTATGAGAAGGTTGTTAGTTTTAGAGCTATTGCTACAAATATGCATCTTAAATAGATAATACACCAAGAATGCACCATTATAGAAATCGGGTACTAGCCATTGGTGTGCCTTAGCAAAGAGAATAGATGGAAAACTATTATGTTTCTGGGTTAAGTGCCTATGCCTTCTTCTCCTAATAGGTCGGTCTTTAGGGTAGTATTGGCTAGGTGCTTAACATTTGGTATCATAGACAGCTCCCTCGTTGCGTGTTCGAATCCTGGAGGGGGCGACTACGAAGGGGGCAACCTATGCAGAGGGAGCGACCTTGACGGAGTAGGCCATCGCATGTGCGAAGGGGGCGACCTTGGCGGAGTAGGCCGTCGCTAGAGTGGGCCATCGCAAGTGGACCGCTGTGGACGTTGGCCCGCGAAGGAGGGGTGTGATGTTATGGTCCTGGGTTAAGTACCTATGCCTTCCACTCCTAATAGGCCGGTCTTTTGGGTAGTATTGGCTAGGTGCTTAGCAATTTGGTATCAGAGCGGGCTCCCATGTCGCGAGTTCGAATCCCCGAGGGGAGTTCCACGGTACGGGTGTCACGAGCCCCGGATGTGGTGGGCATAAGGGATTATGGGATCTTGATCCGTCCCCCATCGTTAAGTGTTAAGCTGCCATGGACATCGACTCGCGAAGGTGGGGTGTGATGTTATGGTCCTGAGGTTAAGTACCTATGCCTTCTGCTCCTAACATGACAGTCTTTTGGGCAGTATTGACTAGGTGCTTAACAAAAACACTCACATCAGTACATGTTAATTTATAATAGGAATGAAACAAGCTCACTCTGCCATGTATTGCAAAAGCATTGGGCATGAACCGGCAAGGAAGCCAAGGATGCCTTAAGTGAGCTCTCTGATCAGTTAGAAGCTTCCATAGGATTTTATTCGTCAAGCAAAACAGATTATAACCAATGAAAAACTTTTGTAGCATTTGTAGCTGACAATTTACTGTACACCGAAGAGATTAGAAAGCAAATGAAGACCTTTTCTGTGTAAACTGAACACTAAAGAGATCAGAAAGAACATGAAGACCTTTTGTGTGTGAACTACTCATGCTCTATCCCCATAAAAATTAATCAACAACAAAATCTGCAATCCATCCACTCAAATCTTCCCAGGTTGGGAGAAAGCCTATTTGTCTCTAGCCAAGCCAAACTTCAAAGGTAGCAGGCCCGAAATCAAGCATTTTATTACAAACAACATATCCATTTGCCCAAAGAATGATAAACTGATAAATTGATATCAACTAATAAACTGAACCCATTTGCCCAAAGGTGACACACCCAGATATATAATAAATTGCTGGATTTGGCTTCACCAAGTGGAGAAACATGATATTAAATAGCGTGGAGTTTCTCAAATTGGAGAAACAACTACTACTACAAATTGTCAACCAACATCATCTACATAAAGAGCAACACTACTATTCCTCAATAGCAGTCTCATCTCCTACTATAAAATATAGATAACCTCTATATAAAGGAGTGGAAATGGCAGGCCAAGGAAGAGACAATTATTCTTGATCAGCTCTGTACTGTTAGCCTAAGCCAACACCAGTCTCGGAAAGAGAGATCGAAGCAATCAAGAGAAGAGAGCTCTATGACCACCTCGGAGTACCTATGAAGTTTGACAAGGGCGAGGACATTGAAGGTGAGGTAGACGAGGTGCTCGTGGAGCTTGGAGACGATGTTGAAGTCATGGTTGAGTGTGATTTTGTTGACGAGCGCTCGCCAGGAGCCAAGCGCGACAAGGTCCTAGGGGTTTTGGATCTTGTGAGGCTATGAAAGGCTAGAGGAAAGAGGATAGTTCAGGGAAGCTTC
This sequence comes from Aristolochia californica, assembly GCF_029961685.1. Taxonomy (NCBI): domain Eukaryota; kingdom Viridiplantae; phylum Streptophyta; class Magnoliopsida; order Piperales; family Aristolochiaceae; genus Aristolochia; species Aristolochia californica. Next base: position 29,351,131 of record NW_027181771.1, read on the forward strand.
CGATTGGAGATCCATGACCGTGGTTGCGTTGAACTCGACCTGTCAGACATAGAGGCGGTCCGTGTCGATTGTCCTACTATCGTGTCAACATCTCTGCGTGTGCACGAAATGCAACACGACCATTGACATAGGGGACAAACATCAATGATTGCATTGCATTCCGTGCACACACAGAGATGTTGACACGACAACAGGACACCTGACATAAACCGCCTCTACGTCTGACAGGTCGAGATCGGAACAGCCTCGATCATGGATCTCCAACCAGAAGCTTCTCCAAATCATCCTCTTTCCTCTGGCCATTCACAGCCTCACGAGATCCATACCCTCTAGGATCTCACTACGCTTGGTTCCTGGTGCACTCGTTGACAAAATCACTCTCAATTGCGGCTTTAACATCCTCTCCTAGCTCCACGAGCACCTAGTCTACCTTACCTTCAATGTCCTCGACCTCGTCAAACTTCCCAGAGCTGCATCGTCGTCGAACATAGGAGTTTTTCTCCTGCAATCGACGATGAACGTGTTATTCTTGCTGTCATACCATGTAACAAAAATTAAGGAACTCACGCCAACACTTCCCACTTTCCCCTATGCTTGGGGATTTTTTTTTTTTAAAAGCTCTTCATCTCTATACACCAGTTCAATTAAGTCATGGACTTCGATTTTGATAGTTATTCAATCAAATGGCCAAATTCGAAAAACTACTACAACATTTGCTTATCCTTGCCGACTGCTGATAAATATGAATGCTCTGGTCCCCACCACTAAGGGGAAAAGATAAAAAAGATGAAAATCAAAATGGTCAACCAGATTACTGCATCCAGATCAAGGCCTGCCTTTTCTACTGGCTATCTTTTGGTCACTAATTGTTCTATGAACCTTCACATAAAAAAATAATAGAATAATAACAGCAATGTATAGCTTATGACAAGGCTGCTAGCTTTAGACCTATTGGTACAAATATGCATCTTAAACAGATAATACACCAAGAATGCACCATTATAGAAATTGGATACCAACCACCGATGTGCCTTAGCAAAGAGAATACACACAAAACCTCACATCAGTACATGTTAATTTACAGTAGGAATGAAACAAGCTCACTCTGCCATGTATTGCAATAGCTTTGGGCATGAACCGACATGGAAGCAAGGATGCCTTAAGTGAGCCCTATGATCAGTTAGAAGCTTCCATAGGATTTCATTCATCAAGCTCAGTAGATTACAACCAATGCAAAACTTTTGTAGCATTTGTAGCTGACAAATTACTGTACACCGAAGATATTAGAAAGTAAATGAAGACATTTTCTGTGTAAACTGAACACTGAAGTTATCAGAAAGAACATGAAGACCTTTTCTGTGTGAACTTCTCATGCTATACCCCCATATAAATTAATCAACAACAAAATCTGCAATCCATCCACTCAAATCTTCCCAGATTGGGAGAAAGCCTGTTTGTCTCTAGCCAAGCCAAACTTCAAAGGTAGTAGGCCCAAAATCAAGCATTTTATTAGAAACAACATATCCATTTGCCCATTTGCCCAAATAATGATAAATTGATAAATTGATATCAAATAATAAACTAAACCCATTTGCCCAAAGGTGACACACCCAGATATATAATAAATTGATGGATTTGGCTTGACCAAGTGGAGAAACATAATATCAAATAGCATGGATTTTTTCAAATTGCAGAAACAACTACTACTGCAAATTGTCAACCAACATCACCTACATAAAGAGCAACACTTCTATTCCTCAATAGCAGTCTCATCTCCTACTATAAAAGATAGATAACCTCTATATAAAGAAGTGGAAATGGCAGACCAAGGTAGAAACTGTTATTCTTGATCAACTCTGTACTGTTAGCCTCAGCGAACACCAGTCTCGGAAAGAGAGATCGAAGCAATCTAGGGAAGAAAGCTCGGCGACCACCTCGGAGTACCTGTGAAGTTTAACAAGGGCGAGGACATTAAAGGTGAGGTAGACGAGGTGCTCATGGAGCTTGGAGAGGATGTCGAAGTCGTGGTTGAGTGTGATTTTGTTGATGAGCACTCGCCAAGAGCCAAGTGCGACTAGGTCCTAGAGGGTTTTGATCTCGTGAGACTGTGAAAGGCCAGAGGAAAGAGGATAGTTCGGGGAAGCTTCTGGTTGGAGATCCATGATCGTGGCTGCGTCAATCTCGGCCTGTCAGATGTAGAGGCGATCTGTGTCAGTTGTCCTACTATTGTGTCAACATCTCTACGTGTGCACAGAATGCAACACAGCTATAGACACAGGGGACAAGCATCAATGACTGCATCGCATTCCATGCACACACAAAGATGTCGGCACGACAACAGGACAACTGACACAAACCGTCTCTACGTCTGACAGGTAGAGATCGGCACAACTTCGATCATGGATCTCCAACCGAAAGCTTATCCGAACCATCCTCTTTCCTCTGGCCTTTCACAACCTCACGAGATCCAGACCCCCTAGGACCTTGCCACGCTTGGTTCCTGGCGCACTCATTGACAAAATCACTCTCAACCGCTGCTTCAACATCCTCTTCAAGCTCCATGACCACCTTGTCTATCTCTCCTTCAATGTTCTCGCCCTTGTCAAACTTCCCAGAGCTGCATCGTCACCGAACACAAGAGTTTTTCTCCAGCAATCGACGATGTACAAGTTATTCTTGCTCTGATACCATGTAAAAAAAATTAAGGAATGCCAACACTTTCCATCTTCCCCTATGCTTTGGGTTTTTTTTTGTTTAAAAAACTCTTCATCTCTTTACACCAGTTGAACTAAGTCATGGACATTATAGTAAACCTTTGATTTTGATAGTTATTCAATCAAATGGCCAAATTCTGAAAACTGCCACAACATTTGCTTATCCTTGCCAACTACTGATAAATATGAAGGCTCTGGTCCCCACCACTGAGGGGAAAAGATAAAAAAGATGATGAGACTTATAATAACAATATGTACTAACATTCCCCACCACGGAATGTTTCCTCCGTTGCTTGCTACAAACCTTCCACAATACTCTTACAAAAGATAGATGCAGAGCAAGCAATGGAGGAAATATGTAATTATACAAAAAGTCGATAGGTTGTCATCTACAGTAATAATAGCATTGATTTTGAGAAAGGCAATTTAATATTTGTACCTAAAAAGTCCATTAAAGAATATCAAATTCGATAGCTTTTAGTGAGTATTTTATTAGAAGTTGGGATCGGTGTTAAATTAATAACTCTTTTAAACTATTCTAAAGTGTCATGCACCTTCATCGATAGATTAAGTACAAAAAATTATCAGTTAGACCCCCAATCAACAGGATTATGCATAAGAATCCAAATAGAAACTTGCATAAATTGAAACATATATATTGTGGATACCTAATGTAGTGCAAAATAATGCCAACAAAAACACAACCACCATCTTTGAATGACATAGTGCCATTGACCTTCTTTATATGCATGTTTTTGAGCTATATTACCATTTTTAAATAAATGATTCAGTTTTTTTAGCTTAACAAAAATAAATAAAAGAAGAAGATAAAGACATATCTTTAATTGCCAACTTTGTAGGTTTAGGTACATAACATACAAACTTTGTAATTGAAAGTAATAGACAAACACTACAATCAAACATTATGGACAAACAATAAAATGAGATTTTTACTAAAAGAAAAATAATATATGGATGTAATATTAAACCAATTAGATAAGCCTAATGTCATGCCAAGCTATCCATTGTTTGAAAATATTATCCTTAAGGTCATATTGTTCCATAGTAAGCATGAAAAGATATGAGAGGACAATCCTACAACATTGATGGTAACAAAATAGTCTAACATCCTAAAAAGTTATCGATGCTAGGAAGCCTCTTAAGTTGTATGTAGCTTGAATATATTCTCCAATGCAATAGCTTGCTCAATGGCACTTTAATTTAATAAAATTTAATCAAAACCAAGCAATGAATAGTTAAGAAGAAATAAAATAGATAAATTTTCAAATATACATATAAACAATATAAGCAACACTAAAAAAATTCACATCAATAAGCATCTAATTCTACCGTATAAGCAATAGTATTGCCAAAATATTTCACTCACAGCAGATTGACTCTCCACATGATACATTTGATGCAACATCTCTTAAGAGATATGAAAAAAATGGAGAAAGAAGTAAAAATATTCATGTTAGCAGTGGTTCATATGGTTCTTGATTAAGTGAAAAAGAGTTGAGACATCCACTAATTGATGGGAAAAGGAGGTAAAGAATTAGAATAAGAATTTGAGTAATGATCTCTTACTAAGAGTAAAAGACAATATAAATAATATGAGATGGTTCTTGATTCAGTGAAAAAGAGTTGAGATATCCACTAATTGATGGGAAAAGAAGGTAATGAATTAGAATAAGAATTCAAGTAATGATATCTAACTAAGAGTAAAAGATAGTCCAAAAAATATGAGACTCTAAAAATGAAGAGAAGGTTCAAATCATTGACTTATTGATCAGCCTACAATTGACTTTAAACCACTTGAAACAATGATAAAGGACTTCTTAGACCACTTCAAATAATGACGGAAGACTACATGCTCAAGGAGGAGCTACATGTTGGAATAATGAGATTTTTTTTTTTTCTCATTGAGAAGGTTTGTAAGTGGAAAGAGCGAGGAAGGATAAGTAGGCATGTAAAGTAAACAACATAGAACAAAAAACATTATAACCGATTACAATAAACAGAGTAATTTTACTAATTTTAATTATTCTCACTACGGTATTGTTTTTTATAATATGCCATCCAGTGGACATTTGATAGAGCTTCAAAAATGCAAATAGACACTCTCTTGGTGCAAGATTTCTTTCCTGGTGTACCAATGGACTTAATAAAATCAACCGAACTTGACAAAATTATAATAGAAGAGATTAAAATTAAGTTACTCATATCCCAGTTACATCCAAAGTCTAACTCCTAAAGATAAATCCTACAATAATTAAACAATTGAACATAAATAAAAAACTAACATAATTAAAACATCTATAAACTGAACCTCTTCTGTGTGACCTCATTCCAATGAGACTCCTCTTAAACTCCACCATATTAATTATGACTCTTTGAAACTTCTTGTTGTGAGAGTTTTTGAATTTATGGAAAAAAAAAATACTTCATCGAGTTATTTGTAATTAGAGTACATGAACCTCTATTTATAATAGAGAAAGGTAGTAGAGTCCAATTACAATAAAACTACATTTGTCCCATTTATAATCAAACTCTAACACTTAAAGATAAGTCCTAGCATAATTAAATAACTCAATATAGATAACAAACAAACATAACTCAAACTAAAACTCTTCTTGGACTTGACCATTAGATAAAGATATTTTTTTGAGTCCTTCTTGATCTTCCAACTGATGCGATAAGGATGCATGAACCTCTATTTAAAATAGAGGAAGGTAGTAGAGTCCAATTACAATAAAAATACCCTTGTCCCAATTACACCCAAACTCTAACACTTAAAGATAAATCCTAACATAATTAAATAACTTAATATAGATAAAAGACAAATATGACTAAAACACCTTTAAACTGGAACTCTTCTTTGGGTCCATATCTTAAGGACTTGGGCCCATCTTCCAACATTCTTAGGTATGTGAACTGTAGAATTTAGGATCTCATGAAAAGAACTTTAGATAAACAAGAAAGAAGAAGAAGAAGAAGAGAGAAGGAGAAGAGAAGAAGAAGAACATGGAAGAAGAGAGTTTGGATTAAGGGAGAAGAGGGTTGCGTCAAAAAGACAAATGAGGGCTGGATAAATTTGTGGAAAGAGAGGAGAGTGCTTCAATGCCCTACCTCTTAGCCAATGCCTTTATTTATAGTTTTACAATACTCTTAGGGCTACAACTTGATAAAAGAAAAGACATAAAAGGAACACATATTTACACTTCTATGCCATCTTTATGGAAAGTACCATATTTTACACATATGCCACTCCTTTGACATGTGGGCTTCTTGTCTTGAGCTCGTGGGCTTGAGCCCATCTTCCAACACTCCCCCTCAAGCTGGAGGAGAAAAGACATCATAAATACCCAGCTTGCCACATATAAACGATAGGATTTTAGATGTAACGGGTTTAGTGAGAATATCAGCTACTTGCTCTTGAGATGACACATGTTTGAGAGAGATTATTCCTGCTTGAAACTTCTCCCGTATAAAACGACAATCCACCTCAATATGTTTAGTTCTTTCATGAAAAACTGGATTTGAAGTGATATGAATAGCTGCTTGATTATCACAATGCAGATTCATGGACCCCTTTTTAGAAAAACCTAGTTCGGTAAGAAGGGCCCTAATCCATAAAAGTTCACTAACGGTATGGGCCATAGCTCTGTATTCTACTTCAGCGCTAGATTATGCAACCACATTTTGCTTCTTACTTTTCCATGTAACCAAGTTTCCCCCAACCAAAGTACAATATCCTGATGTAGATTTTCTATCATCAGGAGATCCAGCCCAATCTGCATCTGAGAAAGCTTCTATATTGAAGTGCCCATGTTTTTTATACAGCAATCCTCTTCCTGGAGCTCCTTTTAGATAACGTAATATTCTCTCTAAAGTCTGCCAGTGGGTAATTTGTGGTTTGTGCATGAATTGACTCACCACACTTACAACATATGATATGTCTGGCCTAGTTACTGTGAGATAAATCAGTTTTCCCACTAGTTTTTGATATTTGCCAATATCAATATCTTCTTCATTTGTGGCACATAATTTTACATTTGTATCCATAGGTGTGTCAACTGGTTTACAACCCTTCATTCCTGTTTCTTCAAGGAGATCCAAGACATATTTCCTTTGAGACATTATTATCCCATGTTTGGATTGAAGAACTTCTATACCCAAAAAATATTTAAGCATACCAAGGTCTTTAGTCTTGAATTCCTGACATACCATTTGTTTCACCTCTTGTATGCTCAAAGCATCATCACCGGTTAAGATAATATCATCCACGTATACGGCCAATAATATTTTCCCTATGACCGTATCTTTATAATATACGGAAAGATCAACTGAGCACCGATGAAAACCAAACCGTAAGAGTGTTTGAGTAAATTTATCAAACCAAGCCCAAGGGGACTGCTTAAGCCCATATAAAGACTTTTTTAATCGGTATACTGACTCCCCCCTCAACCACATAACCAGGTGGTTGAACCATATAAATTTCCTCACTGATATCACCATTTAAAAAAGCATTTTTAACATCCAACTGATAGACGGGCCATGAGGAGTTAGCAGCAATAGATAAGATGATGCGTACCGAATTCAATTTTGCAACAAGAGAGAAGGTCTCCTCATAATCTATCCCATAGCACTGTGTATAGCCCTTAGCAACCATTCGAGCTTTAAGACGAGCAACCGATCCATTCGGATTATGTTTCACCGAAAAAATTCATCGACAACCAACCGATCTTTTACCTTTCGGGAGTGATGTTAAGTACCAGGTTTGGTTTTCATATAAGGCGTGCATTTCTTCATCCATAGCCGCCTTCCATCGTGGATGTCTCAGGGCCACCTGATATGACTGTGGAACGAAAGTAGAAGAAAGGGACACAAGAAACTGAAAACACTCAGAAGACAAGCGATGGTGAGACATAAACTTTGAGATAAGATGCGGAGTAGTACAGAAGCGACATTCTTTTCTTAAAGCAATAGGCCGAGCATCAAATTCAGGCCCATACATAGGAGGAGAAGGACTTACCTCAAGTGGATCTAACAACTCCACAGGTGAAGGTACGACCGGTGCATCAGGGGATGGATCCACTTCAAGATTGAACGGCACAAGCGGACAAGGAGTAGTAGAAGGACAAGTCCATCCTGGAGGAGCATCATGGGAGGAGTAGAAGGGAGTGTCCTCAAAGAAAGTCACATCCCTAGAGATAAACATCCTCCGAAGGGTAGGATTATAACAGACATAACCTTTCTGGATGCGAGAGTATCCCAAAAAAATGCACTTCATAGATCGAGGATCAAGTTTATTTTTATGTGGAGATGTAACATGAACAAAACACGTACATCCAAACACTTTCAAAGGAAGAGAAAAAAGATCTTCACCATTAAATAACACAGAGTAAGGAGTTTTATGATGAAGGACTGATGAAGATAACCTATTAATGAGAAAGCATGCTGTAAGTATAGCATGAGGCCAATAGAAATAGGGTACCTTCATGGAGTAGAGGAGGCCCCGAGCAACTTCAAGAAGATGGCGATTCTTCCTTTCAGCAACACCATTTTGTTGAGGAGTATAGGCACATGATGTTTGATGAATAAGCCCATTACTCACACAAAATGATTTGAAGTCATGAGACATGTATTCCTTAGCATTATCAGATCTAAGGGTTTGAATTTTCTTCCCAAATTGTGTCAAGACCATAGCATGAAAAATTTTAAACAAAGGAAGAATTTCAGAACGCTCTTTAAATAGAAATAACCAAGTCACTCGAGTAAAATCATCAACAAAAATGACAAAATATTTAACTTGGGAAATAATTGAGACACATAAAGGGCCCCATACATCAGAATGTATTAGCTCAAACAGAGCAGTACTTGTAGTTGTAAGACAAGGAGAATATGTACTCCTGACATGTTTTCTTAATTGACAAACCTCACAACTGATATTAGAAAGTCCTTTTAAAGATGGAACCAAAGAACGAAGTGAAGGGGTAGATGGATGACCAAGTCGGTTGTGCCAAAGTTGGGCCTCAGATGTAGTGGACGATAATGCAGCTAATGGTGGATGAGTGAAGTAGTACAAACCCCCCTTTTCATGGCCGCCACCAATCACCCGCTTCGTAGTGAGATCCTAAAAGACACAAGAAGACGATGAGAAGGTGATAGAGCAATTTAATTGTTTGGTCAATTGGCTAACCGAGAGCAAATTTGAAGGAAATTGAGGAACAAACAAAACATCTTGAAGGGGAATAGATGAAGTAAGAGAGGAGGAACCTTTGCCAAGGACCTTGGTTTGGGTACCATCAGCAATAGTAACAAATTTATGAGGATAACAAGGAGATAAGGACTGCAACAAGTGTTTGTTACCTGATAGATGTTCGGAGGCCCCGGAGTCGATGATCCAAGAGGAAGAGAAAGAAGAGGAAGAAAGCATACTTGAGGCAATAGTTGTGGCAGCAGTAGATGATGAGGGAATAGATGATTCCATGAAGGACTTCATTTTCTGAAATGCGGCATAGTCCTCAGCGGTAAGAGTCACATTTCTGGATGATGATTCGGCCTTATCTTCATTTTTCTCAACGTTAACTGAGACTGGGTTAGTTGTGGCCCAATAAGGCTTGCCATGAAGTTTCCAGCATGATGCCACAAGGTGGTTCTGACAGACACAATAAGTGCAAAGTTGAAGCTCAGTACGAAAGGAATTCTGACCCATTCTACCACCTCTATTTTCAACCCCTCTCATAGTTCGACCCCCTCTCATATTTCTGCCCCGTCCTCAGGATGAGGAAGATGTTCCCCGATTGCTAGAGAACATCACCGATGGAGCATCAATAGGAGAAGGAGGGGATGGATCCAGTATCCTAAGTAATGTAGCATTAATATCATCAAAGGATGGAAGAGCAGAAGAACTTAGAAGTTGAGTTTTGGCCACCTCAAGGTATGGTTTAATATTCGATAAGCAAATGGCTGCTGCCAAACCTTCTCTTTGTCGTTCTTGAACGGCAATATCAGTGGAATATGGCTGAGCTAGTTTCCATTCTTGAAGAAGACCGCGAAACCGTGCCAAAAATTCATGAATATTATCTCTATGTTTCGTATGCAACATGTTTTGTAAGACATCATATATGTTTTGTAATGAAGCAGTGCTTGAGTAAAGCTTGGCACAAGTGTCCCATATGTTCTTGGCGGTTTCCAAGTGGACCACATTGTTGGCCACCTGCTCTTCCATGTTATTAATGAGCCAACTTATCACCATGTTATCATCCTTAACCCACTTGTGGTAGGACGCATCTTCATCATCAATCGGAGGAGGAAAGTTAACAACATGGTTCAAGAGGTCACGAGTAATAAGAACCCTTCGAACTGATTGTGACCAGCTCATGTAATTGGAGAGACCTCTAAGTGGAATTGTAGTAATACGGAGTATATCACTCTTATTACTATTGTATCCAATCTCCATGATGAGGCAAGTAAAATATGGAGGTCAAGGGAAAAGGCCTTCTTCAAAGAACAATTACTCTAAGTAATTTGAAGAACCCGTAGACCAAATCAATCACCAACAAAAGAGAACAAGAACCAATTTCTTTTACAAGGGCAAACACCAAATTGTCAACAAATTTGTGCCTTTAGAAAGTGATAATAACATCCAGCCATCACTCAACTTCTCTTGTATTCATAAGAACAAAGAGAAGAAAGTAGATGCAACCGATTAGGCCTTAATCCAAACTCCAACACAAACGAGCAATAGACAAAAATTTAGAGAAGATTTAACTACAAACCAAGACACTTGGAAGAGATTTATCTTCAGCTCTTGGGAGACTTCAAAGTAAGAAAAAAATTCAATTGTTGAAGTTAAAAAAAAACGGAACTACAAAGGGTAAATGGTTGTTGGCATTTTATCAAACATGTAATGGGCATCCAACAACACAACACAAACCCATGAGCAACCTAAAGTAGGAGAAGATACAGTAACATGTGCTGGAATTCTACCTTAAATGAGATAGATCCAAATTAGATAAAGGTAATTGAATTTCACCCATCAATCTTAATAAGATGCAAACAGCAAATGATCTTGATCACTCTTGTAATTGATTTACAAGGAGTCAAGATTATAACATCAATTTAGTCATAGAAATAAATCTTTACAACATATAAAGATTTATCTTGACTTGATGTGACTCAAAATTCAAGAAGTAAATAAAAACAGTAAAAAGTATTATGTAAATAAGAAAAGGAAACAAAAAAAAACGTAAATAAGAAGATGATGAACTTATCTCTTTATGACTGAACTCCTTTTACAACTTCTTGAACAGATTTCATAATAACTCCATGAAGAGATCCTAAACTCCTTGCTCTGATACCATGTAGAATTTAGGATCTCATGAAAGGAACTTTAGATCAACAAGAAAGAAGAAGAGAGAAGGAGAAGAGAAGAAGAAGAACGTGGAAGAAGAGAGTTTGGATTAAGGGAGAAGAGGGTTGCGTCAAAAAGAAAAATGAGGGCTGGACGAATTTGTGGAAAGAGAGGAGAGTGCTTCAATGCCCTACCTCTTAGCCAATGCCTTTATTTATAGTTTTACAATACCCTTAGGGCCACAACTTGATAAAACAAAAGACATAAAAGGAATACATATTTACACTTCTATGCCATCTTTATGGAAAATACCATATTTTACACATATGCCACTCCTTTGACGTGTGGACTTTTTGTCTTGAGCTCGTGGGCTTGAGCCCATCTTCCAACATGAACCTTCTTTGGCCGTGTGGGCTTGAACCCATCTTATGTGGATCCATATCTTATGGGTTTGGGCCCATCTTCCAACACTCCCCCTCAAGCTGGGGGTGAGAGAACATCATGAACTCCCAGCTTGCTGCAAATGATGTATAAAATGACAGTCCTTCATATCTTCCAACACTCCCCCTCACGGTAATGCTCTCGTTCATGACGCATAGCTTGCATAAGATAAGTGAGAGTAAAATCACTTCAAACCATATGACATTGCTCCATAATTCAGTCAAATAACTCATGCTAGATGTTCAACACACTCTTATCTTCTGTAGGTAGTGCCACTCCTATTAATGTAGGTAGTGGCTCTATACGTTGTTCGAAAGTGTAATAAAAAAAACTCCTCCATCACTGTGTCCCTCCGCAAGACAACGACTCTCAAGTGGTAGGAGTAATAACCAATTCAATAGAGTTAGTAATAAACTCTTCCATCATGGTGAAATAACATAGATGTCCTTACGGGTAGTTGATGTAGTAATAAGCTTATCCGTCATGATTATGTAACATATACTGAGACCACCTTTTCTTCAATAATAATGTCTCATCCAAAAAGACACAATAGTTGCATCTGAAATGGGTTTGGGCCCATATAACACCACCATTTTCCAACACATATAACATGAATTATAATAATAAACCTTGTAAAATGACCCATGAAATACTTCGATGCAAGTATTTATACCAAATAATATACTGACCAAGGAATAAGTTGCCAATACTTCAAAATAATAATCCAGCCATTGAAAAAATACCGAGTAGCGTCAAGTCAAATAGTAGACCAATATTTCCGTGTTGTGGAACAAATATGTATAAAACTTGGGCACGTATATTGAGGCAAAAAGTGAGTGGGGCATGTTTGAGTTGACTCACTGAGTTGAACCGAACTGGGTTAACTCGGTCCGAGTTGTTCCAACTTGCTGGGTTAACCCGGCGAACCAGAACCGGGTCGCTCGACAAAACCAATGAGCAGATTAAACGTTTCCTAAAGGGGGGTTAGTCCACAAAGAACTTGAATTAAAGTGAAGAATTGAATTGAACTTAAATGAATTGATTTCAACTTCAACTCATCTTTGGGTGTTAGTGTAGACGAGTTCAAGTGCACTAGAAAACAGATTCCAGTGTTAGTGCCCCCAAATGAAAAGTATGATATAAAGAAGAGAATGAGTAACTTTTTATAATATACTTAAATAGAATATACACCTAAACAGATAATTAACCAAAATAAACATGGTTACTACACTTATAAGTGATTTAACGTGTAGTATTAGAATATATTAATATCCTAATTAATGAAAAACTATATTATATTAATTAATGATTATAATTTATTATAAATTAAGACAATAATTACATATGACTAGAATAAATTATTTAAAATAAATAAAAAATTTAAAAATAACATAAGTGAATATAATAAATAAATAAATTATTTTTAACATAATATATATTTTACATATTATTAATTAATAATATATTAACAAAAAATGAAAAAATAATAGTTTAATTAATTGGATAATTAAACCAATTATGATGATGGTTTAATTTTTCCTAACTTAGGAAAAATTAAACATCATCTTCCTTAGCACGCGTCGTCTTCCTCAGCGACGGGACAACTGGCAACGGCGATGGAGGTGACGCTCTGATGATACGCAGAGAGGGAGAAAAGAGGGAGGCCGAGAGGCTCTTTGACAGAGGCTCGACCTCCCGTGCTTTGCGACGGAGGTCGAGAGGGAGAGGAGAGGGAGGCCGAGAGGTGGGAGGAAGGATGACAGGGGGGGGGAGGGAAGAGAGGCTCGGCCTCCCGTGCTCTGCGATGGAGGTCGAGAGGTAGAGGAGAGGGAGGCCGAGAGGGAGGAGAAAAAAAACTTTGCTAAAGGATTGCAGGGGGAGAGGGGAAGGAGCAACGCGCGTCATGCACTTCAACCGGTTGATTTGCAAAATAGGTATGAATCAGCTATCCCCAATTTTACCTGAGCGAATGAAATGGTGTAATTTCACTTCAATGTAATTCATTCTATACTAACGCCATTATTTAATGAACTAAATAATACGGGGGAATTCATTTCACTTTATTGTGGACTAACCCCCCTAACTAGGGAAAACTTTAATTTTTCAAAAGTGTCGTCGTCCTCCTCTCGGCACCGATCAAAGCGGCAGTTCAAACTTGGTTTTCTAGGATTCTGGACTCTCTATCTTGGCGGATTATACTCCAGAAACATTTCTCCATATTTACCGCTTGCTTCCGAACAACACGGGACAACAAAAATTCAAGATAAACTTAGATTCAATGAGCCAAATCAGCTCGAACTATAATTTCGTGATACCAGACATATCGACAACTGTGTCTATCCAAAAAAATTATCTAGCGAGATGTATAGTAACAGAAGGATCCTTCAACAGTCATCGTCTTCCTCACGGTGCTGAACAGAGAGGGAGACCAGAGACAGCAACCCAGCCAATTTCCGACGATAAAGAATCCTTCAAAATAACTCGGAAGAACAACAGATAGCTTGGCTATAATTCGGCGAGATTAGTGGTCGTTGTCGTCGTTGGCGCCAAATCTTCTTCTTCTTCTTCTTCGACAACAACGCCAAACAACAGTCTTCTTCTTCGGCAATGGCAACAATACGAGAGGTCCCAGGAAAATTTAATCACGCAGTCTTCTTCTCCTTCTTCTTAGGCGACGACGCCGAACAACTTGGCAAATGAACTTCTTCTTCTCCCCCTCGCTGAAAGACTCTAAGACTTGGTATGCTCGTTCAAAACAACAGCCTCACAGAGTTGTCTTATCCGAGCCGTTCTAAAAGGAGAGGCAATCGGCGGAACAACCAGCTCTTTGTCTTCCTCGTCGACAACGCCGAACAGAGCGGCTCCTATCGGTCTCCACCACTTCTGCAGTCTCGAGGTAGAACTAGAAACCACGACAACGTTCGGCAAAAACAGAGTCGGCAACGAGTCATAGAACTTGATCCGAATTAAGCAGCAAAAAATTTCTCACTAATAGAAAACATCGTAGAGGTGAAAAACATAAAATAACTAACGGATGTAGGGACTGAAAAAATAAACACAAACAAACTGCTAGAGGTATTAGATTAGGGAAAGGATCTCATTATTTCTGTACTCACATAACCTACTCTGATACCATATTGAATTTACGGAAAAAAGAAATTCTTCATTGACTTATTTGTAATTAGAGTACATGAACCTCTATTTATAATAGAGGAAGATAGCAGAGTCCAATTACAATAAAATTATCTTTGTCCCAATTACACCCAAACTCTAACATTTAAAGATAAGTCCTAACATAATTAAATAATCCAAAATAAATAAAAGATTAACATGACTAAAACACCTTTAAACTGAAACTCTTCTGTAGGTTCATATCTTATGGGTTTAGGCCCATCTTCCAACATTCTTAGGTATGTGGGTCTTCTTTGGTTATGTGGGTTTTAGCCCTATCTTCTGTGGATCCATATCTTATAGGTTTGGGCCTATCTTCCAATACTCTTAAATATGTGGGTCTTCCTTGGTCATATGGGCTTGGACCCATCTTTCAACAAGAGTCATATAAGACTCTTCCATACATGTTCTTCGATAAGAAGGAAGTTTAGGGTTTAGCTAAAGGAAAGAAAGACAAGGGATGAGAAAAAAGAGGAGTCATAGTAGAAGATGTTAAACTATTGGAAAAATCATGTTGGTCTCCATTGTTGTGATGATAATAAAATGGGTAGCTTGAAAGTGTGTGATTAACAATATTATTAGGGTATGTTAGACACATGTCTTCTAACACAAATATTATGAGGTTTATGGCAAAAGTTCTAAGTCAAAAGAATGAGCAATCAAATTGATAATCAAGACTCAAAGCAAAAACTTATTAAAGATTATTGTTATGAAGAAGAACTTACACAAAGAAGAAGATAGAAGATTTGAAAACTAAAGTCCAAACATCATTTGAAAAATTTCAAGAACTCTAGCTATATAAGTAGTTACCTAAAAAAGAATTGATTATTAAGCACAAGTATGTTATGGAGCATTAGGACATTCATATTTTTAAAGTCATACACCAAATCATCGTATATATGTTATATAAAGGTTTTGGAATATATCATAAAATTCCATCAAACATAAACTTCAGTTCAAACTCAAATCTAATGCCCTTGTATCGTAGCAATCTTTGAGCATTTGGACAGGCAATGTTTTCTAAAATTGTGCTTAGAACTTAATTTTTGAATACTGGCAATATGAGTACTCAATCATCCTTTTAGCAATATGATCAATCATTCAGATGACAACTAGACAAGATTTACAAAGCATTATCGATCATCCTTTATAAGCATGATTGGACATCCCATAGGCATGATCCAACATCCCAAAGACATGATGGATCGATGCAGGGGATGGATCATACAAAAAATTGCCAGACCATTTGTATGATCAATCAATGGATGAAGTGATCAATCAACATGTTTCAAAAACATTTGAAATGTGGTTGATTGATGCTTTGATCGATCATTAGGACTAGGGAGCTCAAAAAAGATAATCGTTATGCTCAAGTTTTTTTTTATTGAACAATCCTTTTTGGAACTTTTTGAAAAAAATTAAAAAATGACCAAACCATTCGAACTCCTAAACTCATAGAAGACCATTCAATGAGTTTATATTAGCCCAAACCTTTGAACAAATATTTTTGTGTTTTAAGTTCTGATTTTACCTTTTTGAAGAGAAAACTTCAAATTTGCCTAAACCTTCCAATTTCTTTTCTTATTCTTAACATTGATAGTTCCATCATGCTCCTCATGTTTAGGGATTTGGATGCTTGGATCTAACTTGGAGAAAGACTATCTCTAAGAAAGAAAGGTATAACTTTTATTTTTTATCTTTTATGTTTTGTAAGAGGTTTTTTAGTACCTTAAAAGCTAGAAGATTTGACATTCTAGAACTTTAAATCTAAAAAGGTAATCATGAATCTATAAGGGAAGTGCCCATTAGAGTAAACGTGTAAAGTATGTAAAGTATGTACCGGAACCGGACCCCTTCGGGTACGGGCTTCAAATCCTCTAAACCCAGATATTCGTTCTTCCCGGCGTTTTCTCCGTCTCTCTTGGTTCGAGTTACACAGCTCCTCCGCCATTTTATCTGCCCGCAGAGAAGTTTAATCGCTGGTATATGTAAAACATAACCTTTTAGTTAGAGATTAACTGATTTTAAGTAATGTCGATTTACTCTTCAATTTACATTATCCCGTTGGAAAAGATAAAACCATATTTGATCTCAATGTTGGAAACTACGAGCTATTTGTTTTACCAACTTCGGTTTTTGCTTGCTGTTTCCCCTCGATTTGGCGAAGGTTGGAACTGTTCTCTTTTTTTTTCCTATTTGGACTGCTCGAGACATTATTTTATTCTATTGCTATGTGGAGTGGAGTAATGCAAGAACTGCTTCAGAGGGGTTTGGCTTTTCAGTTATTTGCAGCTGAGTTTACAGTTTTGGGGACGTCAACGGTCTTTCTTTCAGTTGTATTTGAGAACTTATGTGAAAGTTATTTAGGTTATTGGTGTTTGGGTTTTAGCTAACTGGACGTTTGTGTTTTTATCTTTCCTTTCCTGAAAAATTTTAATTTCTGGTCCCGATTGAATAATTGGCAGAAAGAGAACAGAAGTGATGGTCAGTGTTTAGCTGCATCTCGCCTTGGTGGATTAGGCTCTATTCACTATTTAGCGCCTGAGAATCATACTTTGGTTATTAAAGTGTCTGACACATATTATAATCCAAACCTCTATATCGCAGTTCCTTACATACTTCACTTTTGTGTAAGCCTGTGTGAAATTCAATAGAGGGGTTTGGAATCATCGGGTGCTCTGTGAAGATTTAGGAGATGTTAAGGTCTACAGGATCAATTGAGAAGATAGAAGAGTAAAGAGAGAAGAAGTATTTAGGTAATTCCTTTGATGGATTTCTCCACTATATCTTGTTACTCAATAAATATAAAAAATCCGGAGCAAACATTCTCTTTTACATCTCAGGTCATAAGTGACAGTAGTTGAGAAATTTGGGATAAAAATGTGAATTACTAATTTTTGGTGCTATTTTGGTACATTATAATGAACTAACTGAATTTTCACTTTTATTCTTGGAGCTATTTTAGTACATTATAATGAATTGATAAAAACAATCATTTGTGTAGTGGAAGTTTTCTTTTCAATTATTGGAGTGGCAGAAGAATATCATCTTTATAAAGTGAGGAGATTTGGAGTTTTATAATCTACCGAAATTTTTTTATTTACAATATACTATTTTTTCGTTAATTATTCTATTCATCTACTATTTGTTTGGCTAGAGGTTAAAGTTTTAAATTTTTTATTTATTTTTGTTGTCCAACTTGTGGTTTAGTATAATTTTATCATTTTTAGAAATTAATTTGCCCAAGTAGTATTTAAGTATATTTTAATATATTTAAATGTTTATAAATCAGTGTTCCCTTATAATGGGTTATACTTTTTATCTTTTCAAATAAGTCAAAGCTAAAGCTCTGGACCTGTAATTTGTTTATTATGTCAGAAAAAGACTTTCTTAATTCGGAGTTCCTGTCATGACATGATGCTCAATGCACTATATGCAATTTATATAGGTTTTGGTTGTGAAAGTTGCAACTATCTTGATTAAGGAAGAGAAGGTAGAAACTGTGCACAAACTTTGAGAGGTAAAAATGATAGTAACTTCTTTTCCTTTTTTAAATTTTATATTCGTTTTTTAAATCCAATCTTGATTTTGACAATAACCTGCAGGAACGGGTAGCGTCTAAGCTCATCCATTGAACTAGGTTGTGGAATCATGGAAATCCTATGTTGACGATCAAGGAGTTCGTCTATGTTGATCCAAAACTCTGCCAATTAAAATTTCACATGCTGCTTTCTTGTGGAAGAGAGTGAGATGCCTGCCAATCACACCAACAGTAAACTGGATCTACAAATTGGCGTCAGTGAGTAAATTGCAGGCTTAGGAAGGTCCAAAGTTTTCAACCGAAAAAAGAGTAAGAACATTACCTTGTTTCTCTTATTATGTAGATCACTCTCAGGTTCTCTTATTCTGTGGATCACTGTCAGTTTCTCTTATTCTGTCGATCACTCTCAGTTTCTGTAATTTTTTGGATCATCTAGAGCTTGTAGAACAAACAGAGACGATAGCTATTTGGTGATATGCGTCAATTGGGAAACCTTGCTCATCTTGCTTCTTTTCTTCCATACCCAAATCACAACCACCACTTCCATTGTCGTCATCTCGTAAGGGTGCGCCTCAAATGGGTGAAAAATCGCTCTCTGGACCATATTATCGACATAGAGACAGATCTCAAAGCAGCTTGCCTCCTTAAAGATGTCATCAAGCGCAGCTCCCATGGTTACCTCTCTGCTCGTATCCTGTCCCCTCAACAAAAACTCCTGGGACTTACTGTCCCTGTTCTTCGATTTCTCCGACGCTATCCAACACTTTTCCAAGAATTTTCTGATCCCAAGTACTCTAATCTCCCCTGCTTCCGTCTCACTGATACTGCTCGTTTCCTTGACAGTCAAGAACAAGCCATTCACCAAACCAATGAATCTGACATTGTTGAACGCCTCTCTCGTTTTCTCATGATGTCCAATTCCAAACAAATACCCCTCCAGTGTATAACTCCTCTAAAGTGGGATTTGGGTCTTCCGGATGATTATGTGAAAACAATAGTTCCAAAGTTTCCAAACCATTTCCAAGTGATTAAACGACAAGATAGATTGCCATGTTTGGGCCTAGTTGGTTGGCGTGAAGAGTTTGCAGTTTCTACTTTGCAAAGAAATGCTGAGATATCAAATCTTTCTCATTCATATAGAGATTTTAAAAGAGGTACCTCCTTAGCCTTTCCAATGAATTTCCCACGGGGTTATGGGTCCCAGAAGAAGGTCAGAGCATGGATGGACGAATTTCAGAAACTTCCATACATTTCACCTTATGAAAATTCATCGCAGATTGACCCAGATAGTGATTTGATGGAGAAACACGTGGTGGGAGTGTTGCATGAACTCTTGAGCTTAACTATTCATAAGAAGACTAAGAGGAACTATTTGAGATGTTTGAGGGAGGAGTTTAATTTGCCTCATAAGTTCACTAGAGTCTTTACAAGGTATCCGGGTATCTTTTACCTGTCTTTGAAGTGCAAGACTACTACAGTGTCACTTAAAGAAGGATATCAAAGGGGAAAGTTGGTGGATCCCCATCCACTTGCAAGGATTAGAGAGAAGTATTATTATGTGATGAGGACAGGGATTATGTACAGGGGAAAAGGAGATATACTGTTGCCTGAGGTAAAGGATTTGGCTAGCGATCAGGTCGAACGAGACACTGAGGACGAGGTTGAAACGGAAGATGAATGTGAACTGGAGAGTGGGTCAGAATTTGACACAGGTTCTGAAGCAGACTGAAAAAAGATAAATTTCATCAACAACTACAACAGCAGTTTCATTTCACAAAACAACAACAACAACAACAGCAGTGACATAATGTCCCAACCATGTTGAGGCTGTTCATTTGCAATATGCTATTCAAGAACTCTATTCGAAGAAGTAAGTTCTTTAAGTGAGGTAAAATTAATAATTGAAGTTCCTTAGTCCTCTGTTCCAAATTGGTCTTCTGTCAAAGTCATTGAGGGCATTTTCCTTTTTATTTATAATTTAGTTACTTTTTCATATTCTCTTTAGATGAAGGTATATATTTTTATGAGTGTATGAGTATTGACTTAAGAAGAAAGTGAAAAGCTTATTTTAACATACATATAGAAATTTGAGGAAACTTCTTTTTCCCTTTCTTATCATCATGCCCATGTGCTGATATTTGCATGAGCAAGTATGTGGTTTTGTTAATTTCTTGGTGCTCAGTGCTTTTTCTCATAAGAATATTGTGATTAGTACGTTTAGTTATGTAGTTGGCATAAGTTGGTGTTGTAGTCTCTTCCATTTCCAGCATACTAGGGAGGGTCATGTTGAAGCTACTTGGTGCTGTCACATGTGCTTTTTTATTCATCCCATATGCATCAGGCTTGATAGTGGATTTTGGACCTGCAAACTGAAGTTTAAACTGTTGTCTTTCCAATGTTAGGAGCCATCTTTTGCTTTCTCTCACCTCTTTAGTGATAAAACACCTTCAACTAGTTGAATTTGCATGGTGTGACATGCTACCCTTTGTTTTGTGCTGGTTCAGCACTCTTATTATTTGAAAAGTTATGGTTGTACGACTAGGTCTTTTATCACACCTAAGAATAGGTAGATCTAAGGATAGAGTGCCTGGAATATGAAGATATTGGTTCTTATTCAGGGGACTGAAGGGAGCATTTGAGAACCTCTAGAGAATAATTGGCTGCGTTACTTAGGTCAGAATGGACCAAGCAGCCACTGTGTTCCATTAACTCACCTATCCATCTGTAACTTATAATCTGAGTTTACAAAATTTCGTGCCTTGATCATCAGATATTATAGATGGCCGACCTCATATTTCCCCACTCCCCCCTCTCAAAGCACCAATATGTTGGAACTAACTTTTTGTTTGTATTAAGATAACATTTGGGTAAACTCTTGAGAGCTAATTTATTAAGCTCTAAATTTGTGTGCCGAAGTCCATTATGGGTATCTGCAGGTCATTTATTTTTATGCTAAATCGACTGAGATTTTCTTGTACGAGAAAGGATTGTTTTTTTTTACGAGTTATTTTGTTTCTTGGTTTGTCAACTAATTACTTTGAGGTTCATTAGACTGTGATCTTTCAATGATTTTTTTTTTTTATTGGGAAAATGTCGTGACGAGAGGAGCAAGAGAGAAGAGAGAGGTGAGAGAGAAGGGAAAGACAGAATCGATGGGAGAGACGATGGGACACGAGGACCAGTGAACCAGCGAGCTGACGAGCAATCGTGATGACTTGCGTGCTTGGGGTTTTCTCGTTCTCTGCACCTTTTGTGTGTTTTTATTATCCCACTTATGATCTGTTTGCGTCTTGGACTTCTTAATACAGACAAATGAGAAGAATTTTCTTAAACTTTGTTCTTTTTGTTTTTGTTTTCTTGTAAGAGTTTTTATTTTTTAATTTTAGCATTCCCTTTGCAAAAACTGGGTAATTAAGAGGTGCCTTTTCTCTTGTTTAAATTATGTTTATTGGTAGTGACCTGCTGTGAGAGAAGCTACTCCTCTCCTTCTAATTGGCTGCCTCATAATCTGTACCTTTGGCAGTTTTCCAAATTAGTTTGATATTGACCCTCAGTGAATGGCTGAAGTAGTCCTTGTATTTGTATATTTTATTGTTCATTTGAGCATCTCATTGTAGTGAGGTGTTGGTTGAATCAAATCGGACCCCTGACTTTGTGACATCAAAACATGATTGTAGCAACATGGCCAATTGCTGCAATTAGTGGCTTTTCTGTTTTTTCAAGTAAATTGTGTTGGTATGGCTATTACTCCATGTGGATCTTGTGTGGCCCGTGGAGCGTTAAGTAGGGTCCAAGACCCCAGATGTATAAGATAGGGTAATGATAGTCATGTTGACTTGATGTCCCATCTCAGTTTACATCACTGTTCCTTTTTTTGTTGACTTGATGTCCCATCTCAGTTTACATCACTGTTCCTTTTTTTTTTTTTTTTTCTGTTTTCTGAGTGTCTGTTCTCTTTAAAGAACTATTTAGTAAAACAAATTCAGATTATGATATTACAAGTTTTGAGTGTTCAATCAGCTTCACGTTGCCTTATTAGCAAGAGCCAGATTTTAGAGCTCAAGTCGTATTCTTTACAGCCATTTGACAGGTCTCTTTCTTTTAGACAGAAAAGTTTGGAGACAAGCTGAGGTTTTGGTCTGGGTCTGCAACTCAGATCATCTATGGAGCTGGATGGAAGCCTTCCAGTTTCTGGGATGGAAGCAATCTTCTAATGCCTTATATTCTAGATGATGTATCTTGATTCTTGTGGATGCTCCACCCATTTGGTATTTGTCTTTAGTAAGATGTAATTCAATGTTTATACTTCATTTTTACTTTGAATTTTGTGGTTTGAATTAAAATTTTCATTTATTTTCTATATTTATGGTGAATTTGAATGTTTTAGTATGGGTTAAATTTATGAATGATAATCTGGATTGAAAATGGTGAATGTGTTATGGGGAAAGCATAGATGTGGATATGGACGTGTAAGATTGGGACTCGAAGGATACAAAAGTGGGAATTTTGTATCTTTATATTTATGTCTAAGCTATTCTCTAGATGCAGCTGTTGGGTGATTTAGGGCCTTCCAGCATTTTTATTGTAGCTGTAATGAGCTCAGGCCTTGCTTAAACTGAGTGTACTTTTTTTTATCGTTTCAGCCTTTAATAGTATTTTATAAGTTATTCTAAATAATACTTTCTTTAGGGGATTTGAAATATTTTAGGATTTTCTTATGTGCTAAAAGGGACAAAAATGTTCTGAGCATCACAGCATCTTTCTTTCATGCATTATGTTTTTTTACGGTTGCACCTGAATTGAAGAGCTGCTTTGAAAGAATATCACGACTGGCAGGGATTAGGATGGATGCAGTATGTCATTGACCTGGATCCCCTCTATGGAAGGTCTCAAATCAGTAAGCAAGGAAAGAATTGATTGGCTACAACAACTATAACTTTGTTTCCTTTGTTTAAAATTATTATTTCTTTTATTTAAAACCTACTTGAGAAAACTTTATGATGAGCAAAGTATTTCCTGTAGGCACAGATGAGATTATACGTCTTGATTGCTTGATTTGCAAATGCAAGTGATACTTGTTTAGCTTAGTTTGAAGCACAATAGAACCTCTTCATAGGCAGATATTAGAATCAAAATATATAGCTTCCACACAAAACCTGTACCAAAATCACTTCGTCTTGGGCATTTAATGGCACTGGAACTAGCAAATTATTATGGGAGCCCTTGGGAGATTTGAAATTTGTGTCATCAATTATATCTCAAAGTTTGAAATGAGTTTGGTATATATAACATGATTCCCAATGTTACAAAAATTAGCCATATGAATGGATAAGGTTATTTTTTATATTTTGAAAAAATAGGTGAAACAAGGTCTAAACATTATGAGAAAATAATTAGTAAATTCTATTTTTGTTGTTGAACATGTGGGTAAGTCTCTTATAAAATGTGAAGACCTACAACATTCGGATTTGGCCCAACAATATGATTTTGTGATCAAGTCCTCCCCTGGGTTCAACTCATTTGGCTTCCGCACCCTATAGGATCAACTCCTTATTCTATCCCAAAACTTTCCATTAGGTCCTTTTTTTTGTCTTTTTTCACCTAGATGGGGATAAATCCTTCTGTGGGACTCCCCTTGCTTTTTCACCATACAAGGCGACTCGACCCCACTTTTTATTCCAAAAGTTTCTATATCTAGGATTCAACTTCTTTTTCGTTTATGCTTGTCTTAAGGGTTTGACTTCTATGCTTGGGGTCAACTCCATTCTTCTTTTTAGTGTTCTTCTAATCTTGGGATTCAAATCCTATTGTTTGATGGGTTCAACTCCTACGGAGGGTTTGTCACCACATTTAATTCTAAAACTTACTGTAAGTGGGATTCAACTCCTTTTTTTCTTCTTCATGCTCACGGGATTGAATCTACATAGGGATTTGATCTTTTCTATAAAAATGTCTTGAGTTCCTTTCTTTTCTACAAAAATTCACTTGTAAATTGATGTTAAATGGCTGAATTTGTTGCCATCAAAATTTAGGTGCAAGTACCTTGAACCTCAATTTAAACACGATGGACGTTTTTTATGATGACAAACATAGTTCAATTGATAAATGCAAAGGCAATGGAAACTAGGTTTGAAATTTCCTATGTTTTCAAACTAACTTCCCTTGAGTTTATACTCTTATCTTTCAATGTACTTTAGCTCCTTTCATTTGCTCTTTTATGCTTCAAGTATTTTAGCTCCCCTCACTTTTAAAATTTCAATGAGCTTTCTCCCACCTCAATGAGAAAACTCTCTCAAAAACCATTTTATTTGTGGTCTTAAGATTATTCGACTCCCTGCAATCCTCTGCCCTTTTTTGGCATCATCAAAATTCAAAAGTAATAGTATCTTGGGCCAAAGTAAGAATTGATAAAAGAAACTGATGTATTCATTAACACAAATGATGTTTCAAAATACAATGGAGCCACACATTCTCTTAGTTTGTTCCTTGATAATGATAATATTTTGAAATTGACTTATGATGGACCTGAGATTTCTAGCTTATATTGGCCAAATCCTGATCATAATATTTTCTAGAACCACAATGATAAGGATAAGCATAATCCCTTCAATTATAGAATAAGATTCCATTGGATTTATCCCATGTTGTATTTATCTTACAA
This sequence comes from Aristolochia californica, assembly GCF_029961685.1. NCBI lineage: Eukaryota > Viridiplantae > Streptophyta > Magnoliopsida > Piperales > Aristolochiaceae > Aristolochia > Aristolochia californica. The sequence continues at coordinate 29,376,018 of NW_027181771.1, forward strand.
TGTAAAACTTATCTTCTCTATTATAAATTGTATAAATACAACACTTACTCAATTGTAAAGGTATGGTTCAGTTCATCTTCTAAATGTGGTTCATGTCATCCTCTATTATCTCTAGTAATTTAGGTTCATATTCTATATTTTTTTCTCTTCTTCAGTTCCAATACCCATTGTTTTCTTGGTGTTCTCACCTCCATATTAAGATTTTCATATTTAAAATTATATATTGAACAAAAGATACTTTATCTAAAGAAATATATTTAAGTCTATTTTCTTACCTATTCAACCAATTCTCAATCTTAGTTTTCTAGAGGGAAATATCGATCTTGGTAGAGTCAACGGTCATGCTGGCCAAAGAAGAAAGAGTACTCAGTTCGACCAAATTACAAATTTATGAAATATATCAGCTTATTTATCTCAAAATAAGTATATTATATGAATAAAATTTATACTTGGATGAAACATATTGAATTCTTGTTTCAGAAGGAGAAAATTTCATGTCAATCCCTTCTATATTTAAGGAGATATTTACATTGCAGTTAACAAGGGTCAAGATACAGAATGAATAGAATCAAGATGCCATAAAAGAATTCAAGAGGGAATAATTTTATGTCAATTAGATATAAAATTAAATATATTTGAGTCTAATTTCTTTATCAACAAACCGTTTGTAATTCTGAGCTATATTTTTGGAGATATTGATATTAGAAGTATCAAAGGTTAGTTTAGCTGAAAATCTCTCTTTTTTCCCTATTTTCTCTCCTATCATCTCTCCATGCATTGACATCGTTTGAGTTTCCTTTTCTTCTAACATCCAAGTTTTTTAGTAAAATTTGTCTTCTCATCAGAGAGTTTTGGTCCAACTTAATCACTCAATGATGTGCTCAGTCAAGATATACAATATCTTGCATCAAAGTTGTTTCCAAGTTTTGTGTTTTTGTTACCTGGTTGTATATCTTCCGCATAGTTAACTCTAAAAAATTGTGATTTCCCCCAAAAGAAGGTCATACTTTGTCAAGTTTATTAAGTTCTACCATTATAATCTCCCCTAGTTTTCCAAAAAAATAAAATACAAATAAAGGTCACTTTGGAAGTATGAGTGTTGCATAGTTTTTCTCAAGTATTTCTTCTGTTTATCATTTTGTGTTTAGAGCAATGCCTAGACCTATAACCTAAAAAGCATAGGAGTATGCCCTACATCCAGCCTGAGTCAACTTTTTTATTCTTCACCCAAGAGGTGATTTGTGTTTGAGCTACCCTTAAAAAGTGAGTAGTCACTTTTTTAAACCCTAAAGTTGGGCTAGTTTTCAGCCTTTAAAATTGAGCGGAGTGTGTTTCAAACTATGACCGTTTTAACTGGTATATGGAGATTTTTCGTACAGGTAGGAATGATTTTCTTCTCCCAGATTGTGTTTTGTCCAAGTTGGGCCTCTATGTCTTTTTTATCCCCAACTTGAGGGGGCTAAGTACAAGAAGTACAAGAAAGAGGTATTTTGTTCTACATATTGTGGTGTTTTTTGTGACAGAAGGGGAGCACGAAAGAAGAAGTTTTTGCATCTATGGAGAATTTTTTGTAGTAAAGAAAATTAAAGACCAAAAATCCTTTTCATCGCAAACTGAAGTTATAAACCCTAGCTTGATGGGGAGTGTTGAAGAGAATATATGAAAGGTTTTTACATGAAAGGTAATGGACTTTTCCTAACCTCCCCCTTAAGTTATATTTATAGATATCAAATGTACTAATATTACAAGAATACCCTATTCCCTAGTAAGAGTGAATAAGATACATAAATCATAAACTAGTTACATCAGTGCCATCTTTATGAGATGACTCTATGTTTACCATCATGTCACCACTGTGTGGGCTTAGCCCATCTTTCACACACTTGGGTGTGTGGGCCTTCTTGGTCGTGTGGGTTTGGGCCCATCCTCTAACACCCCCTCAAACTAGGGGTGAGAGAACATCATAAACACCCAGCTTGCTACAAATGGTGTACCGTATAAAATGGCAGTCCACCATATCTTCCAACACTCCCCCTCAAGCTGGTGGTTTTTTTGTTCTTTTCCAAGAGACTTAGCTGGCATAATATAAGAGAGAGTAAAATCACCCCAGCCATAAGACAACGCTCCATACTCCAGTCAAATGGTCATAGTAAAAAATATTTTCCGCTCAATTTCACAGGCGAAAAAGTAGCCCTATTGTGGGGCACAAAGTCTACCGACTTTCTTAGGGTAGCTAAAAAAAACCTCTTGGATGAATGATAGACTTGACTCATGTTGGATGTTAGGCACACTCTTATCCTTTGTAGGTAGTGGGTCTATAGGCATTGCTCAAAAGTATAGTAATAAACTCCTGCTTCACGGTGTCCCTCCGCCGGGCAGTAACTCTCAAATGGTAGGAGTAAAAATGCCAAATAAGGGGAGTAAAGAGTAATCACTGGAAGATAATATTTTTGGGCCACCATGTGCTTTGTTCTTCATCAGAATAACCAATGTTGACAACAATCAGCAACCGAGAAGTCTTCCTTCAATAATAATGTCTCAATCAAAGAGACAATATAGCAATAGCTAAAATGGGCCTTGGCCCAAATAACACGTACCAAATAGGCAATTATATAACAACAGATAACCAATAAGTAGTAAAAGTCCCTAAGAGAAATAAAGACACATAAGATAATATGCAAGAAGTCCATCCATGAATTAGGAAGGTATGCACCAAATAATAAGTTGAGGATAATCTAAGGTAATAATCCAGGGTAATAACCACGTCAAAGTCAAGCCGGTAGTAAATATCAGATAGTAGCTTTGACAGTGAGTGAGTGAGTCAAGCCGAGTAATAGACTGCCAATAATAAGTTGAACCAAGTGTTGTTTGATAATCAATAAATCAAACAATCTCCTATGTGCTCATCCTTCATACTTCTTCTATTCTGCCCTTCAAACTGGGAGAAAATGTCAATGATCCCAACTTGAAGTCAACAAATATTTTACAAGCTCAAGTGTTAATCCACCTCTTGTATGATAAAGTAAAAGAAGGCTAGTATCAACAACTTCACTAGCTCAAATATTATAATTCAAGTAACTCAAGCTAAGCCAAATATTTCAATCTTTTTTTGCCGTAATTTTTTAGGCAAGGATACCAAATCAAATTATTTGTAATCTTTCAAAAAAACCCAAACAATCTCATTAAATTCGTGGCTGGAAGAAATATTCTAAATAAGGTAGTTTCCTCTTTCATTTGGTGCCAACTTGGTGATCAAAGAAGACACCTTTCCTTACCTTTTTTTTCTTGAAATCTTTAGGCAAGGCAATCTTTGACAAATAAATCAAAGAAAGTTTTTGAAAATAAGATTATCTTCTAAAGATTTTTTCTAGATATTTTTAGTTAACAAATAGAAACTTTCCAAGGGTATTTCATGAGATACTTTTCTGATATTGTTGATCAATAACAACAATTCAAAATTTTACGCAAAAACTTTGGCTTAAATCCAGATCTTCGCATGCAACATAATACTATCATGATCTTTGATTCTTCCAATGCAAATATCTCCTTAAATATTCACATCGACATAAAATTTTCTCGTTCTGAAAATAGAATTAAATACCTTTCAACTAGGTATAACTTCTCTTCATAAAATATACTTCATTTGAGATAAATAATCTGATACATTTCGGACTCTATAATCTGGCTGAATTGAGTATTTTTTCTTCTTTGGCCAGCATGATCATTGACTATTCCGAGATTGATATCTTCATCTAAAAAATTGAGAATGAGAATTAGTTAAATAGGTAAGAAAATAAACTTACATAATTTTCTTTTGATATATATTTTTCCATATAAAGTTTCATTCTTGATGGCATAAAATGGCTACAAAATTGAAGTTTTTTGCTATTGCATCAAACTTTTCTGTTGCTTGACCTTTGCTGATTCAGATGTCGATTTCCCTTTCTAGAAAAATTTGATTTTAAAGATTGTTTTTGAGTTGGAAACTAGACTCCAAAATGTTTCCAACGATATATAATTTGATGCATGAAATACGTTAAGAGAGTTAAAAATTCAATGAAAAACATAAATTGGGAAAGAAGACTAAAGGAAAAAGGATAAATTCGTCTTGTTTCCTTTTCTTTTTCTTTCTTTTTTCTTCTTATTATTCTTCCTCCCCTTCTTCTCCATCTTCTTTTCCTTTTCCATCTCAAATCTTTCCCTATTCTGAGACCATGTTGAAACTTAGGATTTCATGATGTATAATCATAGTAGAAGATGATTAAAGGGTGAGAAGAAGAAGAGTTGTGGAGAGAAGGTTGTAGGAAGAGAAGAGGAAGAGTGACGAATTTGGAGAAAAGAGGAGGAAGAATAGGGTAACAGACATTTCCACCCCCCCCCCCCCCCCCCCCCTTCCCCCTGAAGTTGCATTTATAGATAGCAAAAGTACTAATATTACAAGAATACCCTTCTCCCTAGTAAGAGTGAATAAGGTACATAAATCGTAAACTAATTATATTAGTGTCATCTTTATGAGATCTCTTTATTTACCATCATGCCACCACTATGTGGGCCTATGGACCTTCACCTTGGTATGTGGGTTTGAGCCCATCTTCCGCACACTTAGACGTGTGGGCTTCAGCCCATCTTCCAACACTCCCCCTCAAGCTAGGGATGAGAGAACATTATAAACGCCCAACTTGTTATCCACCATATCTTCCAACATCTCTATTATAAATAGGGGTTGTACTCATATTACAATAAGTTAATGAAGTTTTTCCTTCTCTAGAAACTCAACATGGTATCAGAGTAGATCGATCCCTCTGCATTTATCGTTCTCCCAAAAAACATTTTTTCGTTTCCATTGCTTCTTCACCAGTAATTCACTCTTTAACACACCCTCCCAAGCTGAACCACCTGGACAATTCACTCTCAATTCTGTCCACCTCGCTCATTGCCATAATTGAGAAAAAGAAAAAAAAAACTTCTCTCCCCACTCTCTGGCTCGCCCTCTTCCACTGTCACATAGGGCCCGCCCTCATCTCCAGAATTGAGCATCTTGCCCGCAACCACTGCTCTCAACCCCTATCGGGTCTCACCGGTGCCTCTCCGCCTCACCCTCTCCCATCGTCATCCCTGGTCTTACTCCTCTCCCGTCGCCTGACATTGCATGCTTGTGTCGTGACAATGACTGCTGTCGTTGTGTCTCAATGACACCGACAGCGCCTCTTGTCCGCACTGAAGCTACACTCTATTGTTCCACGAAACAGGATCAACCAGAACCTCCGCCTCGTCCTCCCTTCGCTCAGTTCTCTTGTCGCCATTCCCCACCAAAATCCCTTCCACGCAGATGATTGAAGCTTCCACTTCTTTGATCGCCTTCCGCATCTTTCTCTCCCTCTACTCCGTCTCCGTTTCTCTCAATCCCTCTTTGTTTTTTTGTTGCCTCCACCGTCGCCATCACGACTGCCCCTACCGCTGTCTTCAGCTCTGCCAAAAACCACCCTCGCAGACGCTGCACAAGACCTCCCTTAGCCGCTATCAATGTTGCTACTCTTCCCAGCCACTACCGATGCCTCTACTATTCGATATCTCTTCATCGGACAATGCGATTCCATCCACCCCAGCCACCAACAATGCCGCTACTCTTCTACATCTCTTCATCGAACGAAGAAATTTCGTCCACTCCAACTGCTACCAGTGACACTGTTCTTCTTAATCTCTTCACCGGACGATGCTAATCCGTCTGCCCTAGTTGCTACCAGTGTCGCTGCTCTTCCACATCTCTTCATCGGAAGATGCGATTCCGTTCACCCCAGCCACTACCGGTGTCGCTGCTCTTCTACCTCTCTTCACTAGACGATGCGATTATGTCCGCCCCAGCTACTACCAGTGTCGTGGCTCTTCCTCATCTCTTCGCTAGACGATGCGTTTACTTTGATTTCATCCGCCCCAACCTCTACTAGTGCCGCTATTCTTCTTCATCTTTTCACCAGCTAATGCGATTTCATTCGCCCCAACCACTACCAGTGTCGCTACTCTTCTACATCTCTTCACTGGACGACGCGATTCCGTTCGCCCCAGCCACTACCAATGCTGCTAGTCTTCTACATTTCGTCACTGGATGATGCGATTTCGTCTGCCCCAGTCGCTACTCTTCCACATCTCTTCATCGGACGATGCATTCTCTTCGATTCCATCCGCTCCAGCTGCTACTAATGCCACTACTCCTCTTCATCTCTTCATCGGACGATGCAGTTACATCCATCCCAATTGCTACCAATACTGTTGCCCTTCTACATCTCTTTGTCGGAAGATACGCTTTCGTCCCCCCCCCCCCCCCCCCCTACTGCCAATGTCGTTGCTCTTATACATCTCTTCACCAGATGATGCGATTATGTTCGCCCCAGCCGCTACTAGCGTCATTGTTTTTCCTCATCTCTTCACCAGACGATGTGTTCTTTTTGATTTCATCTGCCCCAACCTCTACTACTGTCGTTGTTCTTCTTCATCTTTTCACTAGACGATGTGATTCCGTTCGCCCCAACTGCTACTCTTCTACATCACTTTACCAGATGATGTGATTATGTTCGGCCCAGCCGCTACTAGTGTCGTTACTCTTCTACATCTCTTCACCAGACAAGCGATTTCGTCCACCCCAGCTGCTACCAGTGCCACTACTCTTCCACATCTCTTCACCGGACGATGTATTCTCTTCGATTCCATCCGCCCCAACCGCTACTCTTCCACATCTCTTCACTGAACAATGCGTTCTCTTTGATTACGTCTGCGCTAGCCGCTACTAGTGCCGCTAGGGGTGGCATCAAACTGAACCGGTTCGCGAGTGGCTCATTTTCGGTTCAGTTTGATTCGATTTATCTGGATCTCAAACCGAGTTTGAGTTAACGAGCCGAGCTCGACCAAACCATAGTTTGGTTCGAAGCTCGCAAGCCAGCTCATTAACATAACGAGGGCTTGGGAGTCGGGATCGGGAGCCAAGATAGTAGCGAGTGGGAGTCGTCTTCGATTTATTCCTCCCCTCGTTTTCTGTCGCCGATCCTTATCACCGTCGAGCCCCTCCCGTCCACTGTTATGGCCGCCACTGTCGTCGTCAACAACTGCTCGTCGGTCACCTTCGTCGTCGTTCGGTCTGATTTCTTCCTCCCCTCGTCTACCTTCACCACTGCTTCGGCCTTCGTTGCAGCCTTCAGCCTTGACGACAACTCCTCGTCGACGCCGCTAGACCCCTCTGCCCCCCGTGTCATCTCGGCAGAAAACCAGAGACCTAAGTTAGGGGAGAAATAATTTTTTCCCCCTACGCGTGCAAGACATCATGTGATTTCGCACATGTGAGAATACAAGTGATTGAAAAAAAATAACTATTTCTTGAATTCCGATGGTCTCTTCCTCATGCCTCTTGAAGAAACCCAAATTGTTTGAGGTACTCTCTTAATGCTAACTCCACTCAAGTTTTTCAGATGAACAGATTGGTAGCATTTCAGAACTGCTGCTGTATGAATCCATGCTTCGAAGAAAAAACGAAAATGGGCATACGATTAAGTCATCCAAAACCATTTTTCTTAAACTTTTTCTTTGTCTCCATGATCTAGATGTCAGTCCTTGAATCAGAACGATCTGATTAAGTATAAATAGAAAAAACTAGCGTTGTTTTTCAAAGGAATATTTTGTGTTTGATTATGCAGCTTTATGAATAATTTTATACATAGTTATAGATAATTTTATGCACGGTTAATATACAGAGGTTATGTCCAATTTAAGTAGAGGTTATGCCCAGTTTTTTGTTAAATGTATGCATAATTTTATATACAATTTATTTGACTTGTATTTTATGTAAAGTTTTAAATGTAGGTTAGAGCTCGAACTCAGTTAAAATTATTGGGCTCAAGTTCAATTACAATTTTAGGCTCGATGCTAGGCTCGGCTCGAGCTCGAGTTTGAAATATTTAAATCAAACTCGGCTCGAACATAGGTAAGTTTGGGCTCGGCTCGATGCCACCCCTAAGTGTCACTGCTCTTCCCATCCTTTTTTCTTCCCTCCTTACATGGTTAGTGCCAAGTTCACAATTTCAATTGCTACAAAACAAGATTGGTCTCTCTAACAAGTAGCCTATTTTGAGAGGGCATAATAAGGGATAAGCATAATCCCTTAGTTATCGAATAAAATCCCATTGGATTTATCTCATGTTGTATTTATCTTATCATATAAAATTTTTGTTCTTTATTCTAATTATATAAATACCATTGGATATGGGGTTCTTGATGACATGGGTCACTTTCTTTGAGTGATGAATTGAAGTTCAGTGCTTCTGATTGGGGTCTTCGGGTAAAGAGGAGACTGACTCTGGGCCACGATGGTAATCTTAGGCTTTATAGCTTGCATAAGTTGAATGGCTCGTGGTTGATTACATGGGCAGCTCTTCTACAGCCCTGTAATGTCCACGGGTTCTGTGGGAGAAACGGGATTTGTGTTCATAGCCAAATGCTCCGATGGTCCTGCCTTGTTGGTTTTGAGATGAGTGACTCCAGTGACTGGAGCAAAGGTTGCAACCGCAAGTCCAATGTAAGCAGGTATCTGCATGAAGTAGAATCCAGAGAGCTACCCCATACAGATTTCTATGGCTTCGATCTCGACTTCAAGCCAAAATTTTCGTTTGAAACTTGCAGAAACATCTGCTTAGTGCAACGCTTCTGCGATGCTTTTGGGTACACTCTCGATGGCTCAGGATGGCTCGGGATTCTGTTACATAAAAAGTGTTCTGTTCAACGAGTACAACTACCAAGCTTCCACGGTAGCATCTATCTAAAGTTACCCAGAAACGCTGAAAGCTCAGAGACAACTCTGTTTCATTTAAGGAAACCAAGCTGAAAGCCCGGAGAAGTCGTGGTAGGTTCATTCGAAATGTACTAGAGCAGCACAGAGAGAAAGTACGTTTACGTTTTTTTGGTTCCTTTCAGCCATAGGTGCCATAGAGATCATCTTCATTGAATGAGGTTCGATGCATCTTGTCGGGGAGCATGGGCTGCCACAATCGCTGGAAGATGATTATCAAGCAATATCTAATCGTTTCAGGAGTTTCATTTACGTCGAGCTGAAGAAAACAACGAAGAAGTTCGAGGAGGAGCCAGGAAGGGGTGGCTCTGGAATCGTCTATAATGGAGTTTAGGCAGATAAAAGAATTGCCGCAGTCAAGAAATTGGTTGATGCAACCCAAGGAGAAGGAAGAGTTTTGGATGGAAGTGAGCACTATAGGGAAAATATATCACATGAATTTAATCTTCCAAGGGCCTTGCTTATCTTCGCCATGAGTGTCTTGAATGGGTTATTCATTGCGATGTGAAACCTGAAAACATCCTCCTGGATGCTGAAATGGGTTCCATGAGCTTATGTTCCGAAAATCACTCCTCCAGACATGAAATGGGTTGAAGATGAATTTGGGGATCAGTCAAAATTATTAATATCCACATGAATATTAGCAAGTAGCACCATCTATTTCAAATATAAAGTTTAATGATCTCATTGATTATGAGTTACATTGTTTGACAAGAATTTACATTAATGAATAAAAGCAAAAATTTGTGTATAAATCAGGCTGCCATTTCCAGAGCTCTAAAATAAAAGCTTCTACATATGATAAAGTTACAAGTGTACATTTCTATACTTGATTTTTGCATGGGAAGCATCTTTATCAGCGAAAGAAACTCAAGTTCTACCAGTACTCACCACATGAACATAAACCATCTTTGAAATGATGAAAACGATTCACATCTCTAACAAGGATCTCTCTTCGCATGTACTTAGAAATGAACTTTGAGAAAGAGTGGCAATCTTTACATAATCTAAGGTTCTGGGTAATTCGAATGGGCTCTCCATTGTTTGTATTAATTAGTCCAAAAGCAAGTGCCAACTTTTCACTATGGCTCAGCAAAATTTGTTCCTTCTCATCTCTATTGAGGTCATACAGAACAACTTTGATGTCTGGAACATAACCTCTTTCCTTCATTTCATTTGATAACTCCACAAGCAGAGCATGAAGCTGTTCAATATGTGGATTAAACTCATCATCAGAAATGAAGGAATAAACCTTCCCTTTCAGTTCAATAAAACTGCAGCCTGGAATTTTGTATAGTCCACGAGCTTCCAAAAGGTTTTTTACTCTAGTGACATCTTCCCACATCTGAGCGCTCGCATAAATATCTGCTAGAAGTACATAATTGCCAGCATTAGTGGGCTCAAGCACAAAAAGGCGTTTGCTTGCTCTTTCTGCAAGATCCACATTGCCATGTATCCTACATGCACCAAGAAGTGAGCCCCATACTGTAGGGCCAGGCTCAATTCTCATCATCTCAACCATCTTTGCTGCTTCATCCAACTGACCAGCACGACCTAGCAGATCAACCATACAAGCATAATGTTCTGCAGAAGGAAAAGTTTTGTATATGTGGACCATATCATGGAACAATCTTTTCCCTTCTTCTACCAGCCCCACATGGCTACAAGCACATAGAACACTAACAAATGTTATGCGATTAGGAGAAACCCCTTTCTCCACCATTTCAGAGAAAACATCGATTGCTGTCTTACCATATCCATGAATTCCATAACCTGAAATCATTGAATTCCAAGAAACAGTATCCCTCTTACTCATCTGGCCAAACAAACGCTTTCCAAGCTCCAAACTTCCACATTTTGAATACATTGAAACTAGTGCATTTGGTACTGATAATGTTGAAGTAAGCCCCCTTCTGAGAACATAAGCATGAATTACTTTCCCTTGTCCAAGAGCTGCAAGCATACCACAAGCTTGAAGGACACTAACCATGGTAACTGCATTAGGAACAATGTCATTGGCTGATGTTATCATCTCGTGAAATAACTCTAGCGCTTCAAAAGGATAATGGTTCTTTGCATAACAAGCAATCATCGCACTCCACGAAACCACATTTCGCTCAGACATTCCATCAAAAACGCGACGAGCATAAGAAACAGCACCAAATTCCGCATACATATCGGCCAGAGTGGTGGCAATATGAATATGTGAAGCAAGCTCGTCTCTCAAAATGTGCCCATGAATTTCTTTACCAACTTGCAGAAGTGAAGTTACTGATGAGCGAGAAACACAACAGGCTTTAAGGACAAAGGTATAAGTGAAGCGGTCAGCACAAACCTTACTTTGCTTCATCTGTTGGTATAAGAGGAGGCCCTCATGTCCTTTGCCGGCTAATGCCAAAGCTCGAAGGATTGCGTTCCACACATAGATAGTTTTGTCACGCGTTTCTTCGAACACGCGAAGGGCGTCGTCGACGGAGTTGAAATGCGAGTACATATTGATAAGTTTGGTCGCAAGATAAGAGTCTTGATCGAGACCATTCATGGCAAGATGTTGGTGAACAACCTTAGCCAGGGCAAACGACTGGATTTGTGTACAAGCTAGGAGTATGTACTCGTAAGTCCGCTGTGTGGGGTTCGGTTCTTGGGAGAGGAGCTGAAGGGCTTTCTTGAGGTCTTTCCGTTTAGAGAGGGTCTGAATCAGATGGTTTTGATTATAAGGCTTGAAAGAGCACGTCAGAAGAATGTGGGTTTTAGCTGCGGAGGGAAGGGGAGGGCCGTTGGAAGAGATTGAAGACGAGATGTTTGAGAAAAGGCTTGCATGGGGTTTTTGAGACAAATGAGGATGAAGCAAAGTGGGTGAGCGGATGGTCCACATTGTCAGCAATGTTCGAAGTATGTTAGAAGTACCTTAAAAGCCCAATGTCGCAGAAGGATATTTTGGTGATTCCGTTTGAACCACATTGCGGCCATGTAAGCGAACGGATTTTTCTCAACCCGAAAATCAGAGAGGGGAGATATCTCCCGGTTCGAGTTGGAACGGGCCAGATCGAGAGCAAGACTTTGGAATGAGTCAGGGTGGGTGACACGTCTAGTATAAAAGACGGGCCAAATTTTGTTTACTATTTATTAAATAGAATAAAAATAAAAATAAAAATAATAGTCCTATAGGATTTATGTATTTAAAACACCTTGACCATATTTGATTTTAAAAAGGAAAAATGACCATTTATTTATAAAAAAATGTATGAATTTTACCCCCGTTTTATTTATATGCTCTCTATGTCCAAGATAAAATTGTCACTGTATTGTTCTTGTTAGAAGATATAATATGATGGATTGTCATTTTACACGAAAAGATTTATACACTATTTACAATTTTTTCACCCCTAACTCCAAATGGTGTATACGATCTTCCCATATAAAATGACTCTCTAACATATTCATATTTTCTAATAGTTCTTGTGGGTAGAGAAAGCCAAATTGTTACAGAAAGCATAAGATCAGCTCTATATTTTCATGGTGTTGGTCGATAAAAACATCGACCATGATGCATCTAAACCGAGACCTATGCCTCTACAAGATCCAGAGAAAGCAGCTTCGGAAATGTAAGATATACACCTGAGGTTCATTTTATGCAACAACAACAGATTAACCTGGAATCGTCCAGTCACAACATTGTATTTGTACAATACCAGAGCACAGTACTGATGCTCAGGAACCACTCTTAACTGAAGAACCTGTTGAAAATCTCATACAGCTTTACTTCCCAAGCAGCTGGCTGTTTGAAAGCTTGATTAAACAGGCCGCAGTTTTCTATAGACGCCACATAACCAAATAAAAGCATTCCACAATTTTAAAATGGTGAACTCTAGTCGTTTAAGCAGCTGCACCAGGATCATCAATTATACCCAAAAAGTCGTCCTTAATAGTACCAATGCAGAACTACATTGAAGGGGTAAAATGTTAGACATTTATAGAATAAAAGGTAGCAAATCCAAAAGCTGAGGATAACATGATAGATAGACTTTCTAAGCTACAGAAAACATGTAAAGCAAGAAGAATGCCAGATGCACAAACATATAAGCATCTTAAGCATCACATGAAAAATATAAGCATTTTGAGCATAACACGAAAAATATACTTTGAAAGCTATATGAAACAAGTATAGAAGACAACCAATATGCAAAACCCAGTTTCGAAGTTTAAGAACTTGCGAAGAAAATTGCCAAATTAAGAGCTTGTTCATTTTTAAATTGTTTGCAAGAAGAACGAAGGAACTTGTAAGCAGGTAATACATTTCAATGTTCGTAATAACCACAAGTAGCTAACTACAGTTGCGACCTTCAAAAGGAAAAGAATAATAAATGGAATCATTTTAAAGGGAATTCAAGTAGTCTCTGCCAAGAAAAACAGATAGAAAAGCAGTAAGAACTTACAATTTCTGTAGCATCAACACGAGTCCCAATTATTTTCAGCCGCACCTCACTGTCTTTTTGGATTTTTACCTGGAAATGATTATAAGATCAGCTCATGTATAAGAGTTCGCATATGCAGTTACTCCCACTGTGGAATCTTGTCATAAAAGATATTAATCCTTTATAAATAGTATGCACAGAAGCCATGTGCTTTCACTTTTTTTTTCCACCATTAAACTGAACCAGAAGCAGATCAAACAAAATCCTGATATCCGACAAGAAAAACAATAAAGATTCTGCATCTAAAATATGTCTGTAATATCACAGACTTTTCAATTTGGTAAGAAAATTAGAAAGCATCAAATTGATTTTTTTTTCTAAGAATGAAATGATTAATGTAAGCATCAAATGGATTTCAATCAAATGGTATTATAGTCCCCTGTCATTCTATCGTGGCCTTGCCCAGTAATGCAATCAGTGACCCACGGCAAAGAGCAACATAGAACACCTTTGTAATGTACAAACGCATAGACATAAACACTTGGAAGAAGTTAGAAACTAAAACTTACTGCCCCATCTGCAGTAGTGTAACTAGGCGTGTCCCCAGAATTGAACTCCATATCATCTGGTATGAGCTACAGAACAGAAGAAGAGGTAAAGATCATAATTATACGAATAGTCCAGTTGATATTGCCTATAGTTTACATGTAAAAAAAAAAAGAAAAAATCACACAAACTGACGGGTCATTCAAAATATTATACGGACCGCCTTACGCAAATAACATCTTAAACAATGGTCAAATCATTGGCCAATTGAAGATATAAACTGCTAAAAAATTACACTCACATGATTCGAAACAAATATCTGCACCGGCCCTGCCTCCGCGAAAAAACCCATCTGCCGAAAATTCGCTATTGTAAGTACTGCTCGACCATTCTACGCAAATAAACGAGATCCAAGGCAAAAATCGGTTACTGCTCAAAAGTACTACACCTTGTTAACCATGGTGACAACTGCTTCCAGAATCTCCCCCTTGAACGGCCTGAAAACGACACACTGATACTTCACTGGGAAGGTGACAAATCCCGTTCCGTCCCGAATGAGGCCTTTGCCGATGTTGTCGACCCCTGTAATCGCGACTACGAATCCATGTCGCCCGCTACAGACACAGAAAAGAAGACAAAAAGTGAAATTCCATAAGCCCTAGAGTCCTTCGATTTGAGAAACTAGGGTTTTTGGGAAATTAAAGTCTTGAATAAGCAAACCTGCAGGTGCCCTCGACATCCTTCATGAGCTTGGAGACGAGCTTCTCGCGAAGTCGGGGGCCGAAGTGGCGAGGGTGGAGCTGCATGTTCCTTTCCAGAACTATGTGGAAGAACATCTTTCGACTCCCCACTTCAACCCTCTCCTGTTTGAAGGCTGCCGGGAAGGTTTTTTATTGGAAGAGAACCAACCAGAAATCGCCCCCGTGTGTCCGGGGAGTCCGGATTCGCTGTGGAGCGGTAAAAGATCCTAATTTGCTCAGACCTTTATATGGACGACGACCAGAAGTTGGAAGGCACATGCAAATTTCGATCAATTTATGACGGGACGCAGCTGGACCTGAACCACCTTAGTGGGGAGGGGTGGCATCCAGCCGAGCCGAGCCCGAACCCGCTTATTAAAAAAAAAAAAAAATTTAAATGTTTTGAGCCGAGCTTCAAGCCAAATCTCACCTCGAGCCTAAAATTGTTATCGAACTCGAGCCCAATGAGTTCGAGCCGAGCTTCGAGCCGAGCTCGAGCCTCAACATATATTTAAAATTTTTCAAAAAATATATATCGAATAAAATGTATATGAAATTATGCATATATTTTACATAAAATTGGGTGTGACCTCTACATAAAATTGGGCATAACTTATATATAATATGTGTATAAGATTGGGCATAACCTCTACTTAAAATTGAGTATAATCTATATATATAATACTTGTATAAAATTCGGCATGACCTTTACTTAAAATTGGGCATAATCAATATACATAATATTGCATAAACACTTCATAAACACTCTATAAAATTCTTTATACATTCCATAAACACTCCATGAAATTGTTTATACACTCCATAAAATAGTCTAAGCACTTCATACATTGCATAACATTATAAATCAACTTCATACAATAATCAAACACAACAAAATTAAATGAAATATCATTACCAATTTACAATCACCCAAATAAAAACTATAAATCCTTTAAATAAAATCATATTACTATTAAAAACTTACTAGAAAATTACAAGAAATATTTTAAATTTTTCTTAGGAAAGTTAAATAGACCTCTTATTGCCTTTTCTAAGGAAATAAATAAAAATTAATAATTAATCTAATATATTATTATACTTATCGATAAATTTTTAATCACATAAAATGTCAAACACAAAATTGCTATGAAAATTGCCTCATGCTCAGTATTATATCATCAACTGTCAAATACTTATTCAAAATTTTTCTATATGGTTTTCTAACCCATCTTGGTAAGAAAATCTTACTTAGAAAATTATATGATTTTTTAAAAAGAATTTATAATTAAAAAAATATTTTGAAAAAACATGAGGCATTAATGGTCCCTATATTTCTACTAAAAATGTCTTTCCAACATTTATTGAAAAAACCACTAATAGTCTCTAGAAACGTATTTCTATTAAAATATCTTTTCAATTTCTTTAAGAGCCATGAGGAAGGGACAAAGAGTTTTTTTTCCTTGTTTATGATCTCTCACGTAGTGGTGGCTTTGAATAAATTATATATAAAAATTATGCATAAACTTTTAAAAAATATAATGATAGGGGAGGTTCAAGATTGAATTTCAGTAATGGATTAAAATGCACCAATATTAATATTTTTTACTCCAATTGTTGTCTAGCTTGTTTTGTAATTTTTGAATTAGTGCCCCTAGATGAAAATTTATATTATAGGAAAAACTAAAAATATTCCCAAAAAAACCTTTAAATAAAATCTTATTACTATTAGTGACTTATTAGAAAATTACAAGAAATATTTTAAAATTTTCTTAGGAAAGTTAAATGGACCTTTTATTGTCTCATCTAGGGAAATAAATAAAAATTAATAATCAATCTAATATATTATTATACTTATCGATAAATTTTTAATTAAATAAAATATCAAACACAAAATTGCAATGAAAATTGCTTCATGCTAAAAGTATTACAGCATCAACTGTTAAATATTTATTCAAAATTTTTTTATACAGTTTTCTACCCCATCTTGGTACGAAAATCTTACTTAGAAAATTATATGATTTTTAATAAAAAAATTCAATTAGAAAAATGTTTAAAAAAAATGAGACACTAATAGTTTATAGAAACTTATTTCTATAAAATTTAATTTTAATTTTTTCCAGAGGAAAAAGTTTTTTTTTTTTTTGTACTTTATGATTTCACACGTGCAAGATCATCTTCTCACGAAGGAGGGGGGAGATTATTTCTCCCCTAATTTCTCTTGTTTTGGTTTTCTGCCGAGACGACGCGGAGGGAACGGGGTTATGGCGCCAGGGAGGACCTATCGTCGGGGATGATGGCTGAGTCAGAGGCGACGGCGACAGAAGCAGCAGTGACGGAAGTGGCGGCGACGAAAATAGAGGCGACGAAGATGAGAGGAAGAAATCGAACGGACGACCACAGAGGCGGACGACGAGTAGCTGCGACGGCGGTAGAGACAGTCGGTGAACAGCTGCAACAACAGCCGATGGGAGGGGTCGGCGGTGACGAGGGGAGTAAAGATTCCCCCCCCCCCCCCCCCCCCCTCGCTCTTGATCTCGCTCGCAATCCCGATACCGATTCGACTCACTTCGAGCCGGCTCGCGAGCCGACAAACCGAACTTGGCTTCGGTCGAGCTCGGCTTGTTAAGGTAAACGAGCCGATTTCAGTGCTCGAGCTCGATAGATAACGAATCGAACCGAGCCGAACTCGAGCCACTTGCGAGCCGGCTCGATTCGAAGCCACCCCTATGGACGACCACATACGAGGTCACTATTGTGCTTATACAACACATAGGACGAGGGACCACTTTGATTGGGTATTTGGGCCTTGATCCCATGAACTTGAACACTTCTTGGTTTCAATTCTTTTGATCTTAGGAATTTGCCAGACTTTTGAGTGAGATATGCAATTCTTATGGAGTGGAAGCAATTATACAAAACTTATTTGATGTGTTGAAGAACATGTATAGAAGAGTCTTACACGACTCTCACAACAAGAAGTCTCTTAGAGTCATAATTAATATAGTGGGAGTATCATCGGAGGACGTCTCATAGAAGAGTCTTAGTTAAAAGGTGTTTTAGTTATGTTAGTCTTCTATTTATATTCAGTTATTCAACTATTTATGAATTTATCTTTTAGTGTTTAACTTTAAGTGTGGATAGAATTGTGACACATAGTGTATGCTTGGTATAACTTTTCCATGTGTGTCAAACAAATTGTATCGAATTTCTAGGTATCAACAAAAATATGAATACACATGGATGGCCATAGTGGAAGCCCAAAATCCTAATATGAACCAAATGTGTCAAGATACATATTGGGTTGTTTATTGGGTCACTAAAGGGTATGGGCTAAAAGGGTCCAAAGAAAAAAAAAAAACTAAAAAAATTAATTGATTTCATTTGCTTCATATATTTATAAATATTATTGGAAAAACCATAAAAATAAGAAAATATTGGAGATACAATTGTTTTACTCTTGTTTGGATTTAGAAAAAACCTTGTTTAAGCTATGCTTGGAAAAAGGAATAGAAAAAAGTGAAATTTTGATTTGTGGTTATAAACAACACTCCGTCAACGGCTACAAAGGCCAAATTACAACATTAGGTTATACGAATTTTTACACAATAGTTAATTGGCTACATAAGCCAAATTACACAGCTTGAGGCAACAAATTGGAATATAAACAGAACGGAGCAAGCTATTCCATATATCATTCTATTTATATATGGTATATGAGTTAACTTAAAATTTATTAACCATAAAATGTATAAAAAATATATTATCATATATATATATATATATAAGAGTCGGATAACTGTGCCATTTTAATGCATAATAAAATCATTTATAGAATATTAGAAAATTTTGTATAAAGAGGCACTCGAATCATATTTTATCTCAAATATATATTTACTTAAATAAAAAGTAAATGGGTCATTGGGTAAAATTATCTAAATATTTAATTGGGAAAAAATTTTTGGTCAATTTTTCATTCTATTTAATAAACAATAAACAAAAAATTGAGTTAATGGGTAAACTTCCGTCAGCTTCCTCCAAAGATGACCCTAACACAGTAAAAAAGGCATTCGATTATTTAAAAGCACAATATCATCCTTAATATCTAATATTTTGGTATTTAGTACAAATTAACATACTATAATAGGAGTTTATTATAATTGTTCAATATAATTTGAAATGTCTTAAAATTGGAATATTGAATTAATTATCATTATAATATTATTTTTATTATAATATCTATTTAGACAAAGTTGGACTCAAAAGCACAAATATAGAAGAAACACTATATTTAATTATATTATTTTATTCTCATAGTAACCTATAATCAAAATATTTAATAATATTATTTTATTCTTGTTGGAAGACAGGGTCAAACCCACACGACCAAGGAAGACCCATAGATACAAGAGAAATAGAAGACGGGTTTAAGGTTCACAAATCAAGGAGAAGGCCCATAGGCCCACATACAAGATGGTAAGATAGTAAATAAAGGGTCATCTCATAGAGATGGTAGGATTGTAAATAGAGATGGTTAAAACCCTAAACCCTAAGTTTAGGGGTATTATTATAATATTATAATTTTATAAATCTATATATAGAACTTCAGGGAGAGGGTTAAGATAATCAATTTCATAACCTTTTTTCCTCCAATTTTTTTCCAATGGGTTTCTTTCCCTTTTTATCCGTAAGCTAAATTCATAGAGTCCTGAAAATCAACAATTCTTATAGTAATTCTTATAGTAGTCTATAACATTGATGGACCGTGTGTCTGTGTGAAGGCACATGCAAATTTCGATCAACTTATGAAGGGACAAAAAAGCGCAGTTGGACCTGAACCACCTTGTGTAGGGGTGGTGCTCTTTTTAAACTTTCTTTACCGTAACTTTTCTTTGTTTTAAAAGTAGCAAGAATATTGCGACTTGCGAGGACCAGCGGAAGACCAATACACGTTTTAGTGGCGCACGTTAGCAAAACCCTACATTGTGGCACGTGCACCATCGAGACGCTTTTAACGGTTCGCCACATGCGGCAACTATTCTGCTGACAAAGTGAGATTCGACGAAGTGGAACGGACGGCTTCCTTTACAATTCCTTCGCCTCTTACATACAGCCTGAGAAACTCTTCTTCTCGCGCAAGGGCTCTTCATTTCTTGCCCATTTATCAGTCCGTTATCGACGTACCGGAACTCGCAACTCTTTTCTATTCAACTTCTGTTCCTGCTATGTGAGAAGCTGATTTTTCCTTGTTCGATTGACCGATGACGTAAATAGATTACGTGGGCCGAACATCATTTATCTTCTCCGTGGATAGTGTTTTTCTCAGGATATATTGTTGGATTTCATCTGATATATTCTTTATCTGAGGTTTCTTGTTTGCTGTTCATTGCGACATTGCTACTGGTGGCAATTGTGGGAACTATAAAAAAAGGTTGTTTACAATCCGAGGTACCTTTTAGCTTCACTGTTAGTAAAGCTTGCATTTTTGGAATTACCTGATTTGCATTTCCACTCTTACTATCGCGGTGTTACCTGTTAATTAGTCGACTTGTACTCCGCCTGTTTTTTCTGACGTGATCGAATAATAGGGAAAGATATGCCGTTTTGCTCTTCAAGCTTCAAGTTGCAGAGCTCTTTTAATACTACGAAGAACTGTTTTATGGGCATGGATGTCACTAGGCATTGGAATCCTAACGACATGATTTGTCTTCGGGGTTTCGGAGGTCCGAGAGGAATTTTGTTTAAGAATGAGAGGTTGTCAGTTTCTTTTAGAATCAATAGATGTAACGTTAGGGAAAGTAAACGGCTATTTTATATTAGCCAAAAGCTGGAAGCTGAGTCTACTGATCCAGCCAGTCCGGTTTTACAAGAGGGAGTGGATGTTTCGCGAGTGACGGACACTCCTGTCTCTGAGATAGGAACTCATTCAAAATTTGACAAAGAAGTAGGTTTTGAACCCAAGCTGGACCATGGAACTGGTAATGGGGATTCATTCAATGGCAGGGGTGGCAATGGGAAATTCCCACCTGGAGGAGGGGGAGGTGGTGATGATCATGGAGAAGAAGATAAAGAAGAAGAAGAGTTTGGACCCTTGTTGAAATATGATGAGGTGATTAAAGAGACCAAGGCTCGAGGAGTGAATCTTCCTCTTGACATGTTAGATGCTGCAAAAAAGATTGGTATTCGCAAAGTTCTTCTTTCCAGATATTTGGATTTGCAGGTAGGACAGAAAGCTCTTTTTTTTCAAAAAAAATTTATATGAAAAGTGTAGGTTTGGAAACTTCACCAAAAACAAAGTGTTATTACTTTCTAATCTTTTTGGCTCTTTGACAATGATTTATTTTAATTGTAGGCATCTTCTTGGCCACTAGGTGTTGCAATTAGGTCTTGTTCATTGCTTCGCAATAGAATGCTTGCTGACCCAGCTTTCCTTTTTAAAATCGGAACAGAGGTTTGTTCAGCTTGTTTTCTTTTAAATGTTTTCAGTTGCTGTCACTTCATAGTTTAATCATTGTTGTTATTATTACTACTACTACTAGTACCATTATTTCAAAAAATAAAAATTGCTACTACTACTTTAACTAGAAATACGATCCCTCTTGGTATTTTCTCATCAGATAGTTATAGACTCTTGCTGTGCAACATTTGCGGAAGTTCAAAAGAGAGGAAAGGATTTCTGGGCAGAGTTTGAGTTATATCTTGCGGATCTCTTGGTAGGCGTTGTAGTTAATGTTGCTTTAGTTGGTTTATTGGCACCTTATGCACGATTTGGTCAACCAATTGCACCAAAAGGGTTCTTTGGACACATACAACATACTTGTGGAGCTCTGCCTAGCAGGTCATTTTTCTCATCTCTCGTGCTTATGTTCTTTTTTTATCCTAACGAAAAATTCAATGTTATATTTATGTTTCCTAGTGCGCTTCACTTGTTCCTTGAATATTTTGGAATGGGCATGCCCTGCAGACCTTAATATGGCAAATTCTCATTGCCAATAATGTTTTTGGATTTGCCACACTTCCTGGGACTGTAGCAATCACGTTATTAGACTTCTAATATTTTTTATTTTTGGGAATGTTGGTCCCTTTCTCTTCTTTTTTGAAATTTATTTTTGTGGAAAATGTGGGTCTTGTCCTAATTATTTTACCACTTCGTTGATAGTTGTTTCCCTTAATGAATAATGTATGTTTTTTTTTTTACTTTCTCACACATGTGCACCATTGAGCCAAATGCCAATCCACAGCATAGGCAATAATGTAGCCTGAAAGTAGTTGTTGTAGGTTTTGGCTGATATTTGCATTATCTATTGCTTATTTACACTGTGGAAGGACCCTGATTAACCTCCAAAATCTCATTTTTTTAAATTTTTAGTGTTTTTGAAGCTGAAAGGCCAGGATGCAGATTTTCCGTCCAACAACGGATTGGCACATATTTCTATAAGGTATTGCTTGTAGAGAGAAACTACAGAAACAGTGAAACCTGCATACCTTGACTAGTTCTGAAATTCAAAGTAGAGATCTATAATTGAGAGCATTGTCTTACATTTCTTGTAAGAAGAAAAAAAAAGCATTTGTTTACTGTTTGATTTTGCATGATGGCTAATTTATACTCTGGATACAGGGACTTCTGTACACTGCAGTTGGGTTCTGTTGTGGAATCATAGGACAAGGGATTGCAAACTTAATCATGACAGCTAAAAGGTATTGGTTTGGATTTGTATATGGATAAAAGGGATAAGGACCTAAGTCCACTAAGCTATGTGCAACCAATTCTTCATGTAACCATCCAATTTGAATTGAATGACTTGCCTTATTTTACATTTATTTCTTATTTCATGTATTCATGATTGAGTTTCTAAAAAAAGTACTCATGATTGATATTTATTTATTTTTCTTATTTTATTTAATGTTAGTGATAAAATGGAGATATTTGCATCATTGTAGGTAATTTTTTTCAGGTGTAAAAAACAAAGCATTATTGTAAATATAGTGAAATGAATGATATTCTTGTATGTAGTGTGATTTTTTGAAGGAAGAAAACTTTGGTGCAACCATGGACAGCTTCCTTTCCTCTTTATATTTTACCTGACTTAATTGAACCAGTTATTGTGTTGGTCAAAAGTCCCACCATCATGTGATTGCATGTGACTCTACAATTCATGCTAGTTGTCTGAGACTTAGAGTAGTCCCACATTGGTTTAGGTTTGAATATTTCTTATGCTTATTAGTTGGAAAGAGGACTGATAATTTCAGCTAATTATATTAGGAGTAAATGATCCAAATTTTTGACATGGTATCAAAGCAAAACCAAACTGCTGCATTTATGTTTAGTGGCCTTTATGTTTCCTACATGAGCAATATGTTTGTATTCTCCTAGTCTTGGACCAGTTTGTTTGTTTAAGTTTGGACTTGAGGGGAGTGTTGGTGGGTAAGAAGTCCCACTATTATGTGGTTGTATATATGCTCCTCGTCTCAGGCTTGTTTTAAATTGAGAGTTGTTGGTGGATAGACTAGTCTAACATTTTATTTGGAAAAATCGTGTGTTTATTAGTTGGAAAGAAGACTTGTGAGGAACTTAGGGGGAAAAATGTTTATACTTCTAATTAAGGACTTTGGGGTATTTTAATGTAATCAAAAGGGCAAGTTAGTAATTATGAGAGAAAGTAGGGGTTGACTTGGATGTAGGGATGTCCTAGTCTATGGAAGAGTCATAGGTGTAGTCGAAGTAATATTGAATAAAAGTAGGAATTAAAATTCGAGTAAAAGTAGCATCTTCAAAGAATCCTTCTGAATGTTAGATTTTTAATCTATGAATTGAAGGGTCACAAGAGGAGCGATGTGCTTAGATTCCCTGAACTTGTTTTGTCTCTCTTTGTTTTTGTGAGACTTTCTCTTACTTGATACTTGGTCTCAAGTTTGGATTAGTTCCTAACAGATAGGTATTAGAGTCAAATTTTTCTTAGTTTTTGAACCATAAATCCACAATTGTTAACAAAACATGTTAGAAACTTAGTAGTAAAATAATCTTTATAATTATAATTAGGAATATGCTTAGACGAGACGTTCTGTTTTTTTCTCTTTTTCTCTTTCATGTAAAATTTTCTTTTACATTTGTCTCACAGGTTAGGATAGGTTTTTAACAAGACCCTTAGCTTCGACTAGTTGTTTGGGAGGAACATTCATAACTTTAAATTGAACTTGACAGGTTTAGGAATTTCAAAGAAAAAAAAACTGAGGAATAGTTTTTGTTGCTTTGAGGTGAAGTTGTTTGGAAGATATAGGTGAGTTTACTTTGATAAATATGTAAGATTTAGAGGAAATAAGAAGATAAGAGAGTAGAATGAAGAGAGAAAGAAAGAAGCTGCGTTGATCAGCCTCGAAACTCGAGCTTGATCTCTCTTTGATATGCCACTTAAGTGATATTGAGTAAAAGGACAAAAATGCCCTTAAGTACAAGAAGACCCGTACCTCTCTCAATGTACTTTAGAATCCCACAATTTGAAATTCAAATATATGTAAGTAACCTAACTTTCTGGAACTATATGAAATCTAGAAGAGAAGGTCAAATGACCAAAATACCCTTGTATCTATATTTTAATACTCTCTCTCAAGCTGGAGATTAAATGTCAAAAAATCCCAGCTTGTTATAAAATCCCAAGTTTCATGCCTTCCAAGGGATTTAGTGAACACATCACCAAGTTGCTCTAAGGATTTCACATATGGAGTGACCGGTTTCTCTTGCATGACAATATCTCTAATAAAATGACAATTTACCTCTATGTGTTTCGTCTTTTCATGGAATACTAGGTGACGTGCTGTGAATATAACAACCCGATTGTCACACTTCATAACTATAGGCTTTGGAACTTGAAATCCAAATTCAACAAGAATGGACTTGATCCACACAAGCTCTTTGATTGCGTGAGCCATTGCCCTGTATTCTTCCTTGGCATTAGATCTAGCAACTACAATTTGTTTCTTGCTTTTCCAACTCACCATGTTACTACCTCCAACAAAATAGTAGTAACCAATATTAGACCTCCTATCCATTTTGGACCCAACATAATCTGCATCAAAGTATCCCAGTACGTCAATCTTCTCATTTGAGTATATAATAGACCTATTCTAGGAGCACCTTTCAAATATTTTAAGATTCGCTATACCTCTTCTGAATGTACCAGTCTCAAGTTTTTGATAATCTGACTCACCACTCCCATTGCATAAGATGTATTAGGCCTAGTGACTGTAGCGTAAATCAACTTTTCTACTAGGCACCTATACTAGGTCTTATCCTTGAGCATGGGACTATGAGAGTCACAAAGATCAGCATTCACTTCCATGGGAGTCACCACTGGCTTAACACTTAATAAACCATACTCATGCAACATGTTGATAATATACATCGTCTGAGAAAGAACAACTCCCTTCTTACTTCGAGTTTACTTCAATGCCAAGGAAATATTTTAGTTGTCCCAAATCCTTTGTTTGAAACCGTGTGACCAAATATGTTTTCACCTTCTCAATTCCTTCCAAGTCACTTCTAGATAAGATAATGTCAATATGCACAACCAAGATGACAATACCTATCTTCCTCTTCAGTACAAACACAAAATGGTCACAATGACTTCTTTAAAACCCAAATCTCATTACTACAGTGCTAAAATTTTCAAACCACGCTCTAGGACTTTTTTCAACCGACATACTTTTCAATACCTAGAAAATATTTCAGCTGACCTAGATCCTTAGTTTGAAAGTGATTTGCCAAATGGGATTTAACTGTTTCAATACCTGATCTGTTACTCCCAGATAGGTTGCTATCATCTACATATACCAATAAGATAATAATTCCAGATGGTCATTTCAAAATAAATAATGAGTGATTATAATGGTTTCTACGAAATCCTATAGATATAACCACTTGACTAAAATTTCAAACCAAGCTCGCGGATTCTGTTTTAAGCCATAAAGAGCCTTCTTTAGTCGACATACCTTATGTGTCTCCCCCTGAGCAACATACCCTAGAGGTTGCTCCATATAGACTTTTTCCTCAAGGTCATCATATAAGAAGACATTTTTAATATCTAGTTGGAAAAGAGCAACTTTAATGGATCGCGACATAAATAAGTATACGAACAAAGGACAAGCAAGCAACTAGAGAAAAAGTCTCAAAAACATCCACCCCAAATGTCTGTGTACCCTTTGGCAACAAGATGAGTCTTATACTGTTCAACTGATCCATCCGAGTTATATTTAATAGTATAGACCCATCGACACCCAACCACAACAACACCTGGAGGTAAGTCACGTAACTTCCAAGTCCCTCTATCAGTTAATGCTTCTATCTCAACATCCATGACATTCTTCTAATGAGGTTGCAACAAGGCCTCCTGCACTGAAGAAAGAATAGTGCAATTGGAGATGAACAAAGCAAACTTACGATAGTTCAGACAAGGAATCAAAGGAGACAAAATGAGATAAGGATGGTGGGTACCTTTACGAACACCTTTTTGAAGAGGAATAGGAAGGTGCAGATCACGTACCTTGGGATCATAAGAAGATGAAGAGTCATGGTCGGATGTGAGGAGGGGGTCTGGATCAGAATGAGATGGTTGTTATTGGCGTTGGAATACCTGCAGTAGTTTTTCAGTAGGAGCATCTCGTGATGCTGGAGCACATTCATCAATTGGAAGAGGAATAATCGGACTAGGTACAGAGGGTTCAGGTGGAATCGATTTAGATTTAGAAGATTCAAAAAACAAAACATCCTCAAAGAAGGTAACATCAGCAAATATAAATGTTTTTCTCATAGATGGATTATAACATTTGTACCCTTTCTGTGTTCGAGAATACCCCAAATATACATATTTGACAGACCGTGGAGACAACTTATCCTTTACTAATCAAATACATGTGCAAAGCATACACATCCATAGACCCGAGGTGACATTGGAAACAAAGGTGCAATAGGTATAACAATATAAATAGGAATCTTGCCATCAAGAGTAGAAGACGACATTCTATTTATCAGAAAGCATGCAGTAAGAACAGCATCACCCCAAAAAGTTTTAAGTACATTCATGTGAATTAGCATTGTGTGAGCTATCTCAAGTAAATGACGATTCTTATGCTCAACAACTCCATTTTGTTGTGGAGTGAACACACAAGTAGTATGATGAATGATTCCTTGTGGTTGATAGAAAGAGCCAAATGTATGATTCATAAACTCAATGCCATTGTCCGTACGCAAGATATAGATAGAAGTTGCAAACTGATTCTTTATTTCATTATAGAATAGTTGAAATACACCAAAAATGTTAGATTTTTCACGCATGAGATAAATCCAAGTACATCTACTAAAATCATCAATAAAAGAAATAAAATACCTATGACCAAACTAAACTAGTCACAGGACAAGGACCCCATACATTTGAGTGGTCAAGCTCAAAAAGTTTACTTGTCTTTTGAGATGTAATAGGAAAGGAGCTTCAATGATGCTTACTCAATTGATATAACTCGCATTGAAAAATAATACTAGAAGAAAGATCTGGAACTACTCGAATCAGTTTTGCTGGAGATGGATGACCAAGTCTGAGATGCCATTGAAGTGGTGAATTAGCTGTGTGTAGTGCATGTAAAGTATTGTCTGGGTTGTGGCTGTCCAAATAGTATAGTCTCCCTCTCTCAGAGTAGAATCAATCATCTTCCTCGCCATGAGATCCTGAAAGACACAATGAGGAGGTAAAAAGTTAGAGAACAATTCATAGACCCACTTGACTGATAGATAACAGATTTAAAGGAAATTTTGGAACTAACAGTGCAAATTGAGGGGAAAGAAAAAATGTAGGGGTAACATTTCCCACTGCCTGTGCTGGTGAAACTGACCCATCAGCAAGATTAACATGCTTAACAAGAACAGACTTCTTTAAGTCAGAAAATAGTGAGGACATATCTGACATGTGTTTTGTGGCACCAAAATCAATAACCCAAGATGGGGAATGAGACACTGAGAGTGCAGACATACATGTAAGAGGAGTTGTATGTGCCAAGGATGCAAAGGGAATAGATAGTTGTGTCATACATTGGGAAATCTTTTGTTGTTGCTGTGAGATTTGTTGTTGTTGTTGAATCAATTTCTGTAATTCATCTGGAGCACCACGGGGGATTGTAATTTCAGACCCTGGAGTTGCACCTTTATGAGTAATAACATTTGTCCACGCAAGCTTCCCAAATTTTACCCAACATCTGTCTGAGTAATGATTGGTGTGTTCACAGTGAACACACTTGCACTTAGATTTACCATCTCCTTGGCCTCGTCCTCTGTCGGAATTATCTCTACCTCTGCCTCTACCTGTCCCTGTGCGTCCCTTGGACATAACAGTAGAATCGAATGCTGTAACTGATCTATTAAGGGCAGTAGCTTCACCCACTTTGGTATCTTTTCCAACTCTAGGCACAACAGTCTTTTAGCTCTTTGTACCCTATTAAAGGTAGTAGAGAGGTTAGTATTTCATCCGAGGCCAAAATTTGTGTCTTTATGTTGTCAAATTCAGCATCCAATCCATCTAGAAATTTCACCACAAGAAGTTAACTCTGCTATTTTTCAAAGTTCCCTTTCATCCGTAGTAAAGGATGAAAGACATTAATTTTGTGCCAGATACTCAGAAAAGAACTATAGTAGTCTGTCACAGTTTTATTACCCCTTTTTGAGCCAAAAAATTCTGTATATAATTCATAAACCCTGAAAAGTTGCTCTCTAGTCCATAAAGAGCTTCCAAGGACAGCCACATAGGCTAGGCAGTTTCAAAGTTCATAACTTGGCTCTTGATATTAGATTTCATGCCGTTGACGAGCAAGTCATGACCTGACTGTCTTCAGCCTCCCAATCATCATCCTGAGAAACAGGAGGGTCATCTCTAATAAATTTCAGTTATTTCTTGCCCTTTAAGTACATTCTAATAGATCTCGACCAAGTAAGGTAATTATCACCATTCAACTTATTAGAGGTGATAATAATAATATCTTTACCATCAGGATTATATGACTTCTTTGCTGAAGTGTAAACCTCACTAGAGTCAGCTATATCAGATATATTGGAATACCAAACATATCAAATAAACCTTCCAAAAAGTTTCAAATCAACCAGCTCAAGTGGGTTCCACAACATAAAATCACAAATAGGGCAGATATAAGATGTGTGCAGATCAAGCAAATCCAAAAAATCCAACAAGGGGGTCAAATTCGGAAGATAAAGTGCACTGAACCTGCACTAGGGCTGATATCAACAAGTGCACAGATGATGTTAGCACTCACATAAAAAAAACCTCTTTTGGTAGTTTAGAACATCAGAATCTATTATTAGAACAGTAGAACCAATAACCCTTGGGTTACGGTAGAAAGATAAGGAGAAAAAGTTGGATTTTTACTAACCAATAGCCAAAAAATTGGAAAATGATCCTTCCTTTATGTTGACGTCTGTTTCAAAGAGGAGAAAAACTTACAAAAAACCTTCCCAGATGCGATCCATTGCTTGGATACCATTAAAAAAGTAAGAAGAAAGAAGGTTGAAGAGAGAGAATTAGAGGAAAGAAATTGGAGAAGGGTAAATTGAGAAAGAAACTGAGATGGGCATGTCCCCTATATTTTATTTATAGATTAGGGTTGAGTATAATTTACAACATTGCCCCTAATTTAAGTGAAAACCCTAATTCTTTATATCTCCTATTCTACGGGTCCCCTTTACATGAAATTTGGTCCATAGACATAGTTTGACATGTAGAACAAGATTAACTAAAAAAATATAAATAATAACAAGGTAAAATGACCAAAATGCCCCTGTTCTTTTTTTTAACAAGCTTGTTAACCAGAAAAACTTGGCAGTAGTGGTGTTGTGTATATGCTCATAAGTTGCATATTAGAAATTTGATTTGAAGAGAAATGACTGGGTGCTCTTAGTTTTTAACTAGATTGATTCTTCTGATTGCAATTATTCTTATTGCTGTTGTTATTATTATGGTCATTATTACTATTATTATCATTGTTGTTGTTGTTTTCGTTGTAATTGTTTTCAGTGTTGTTGTTTTCATTGTTATTGTTTTCGTTGTTGTTGTTTTTATTCATGTTGTTAGTATTATGGTCATTATTACTATTATTATCATTGTTGTTGTTTTTGTTGTTATTATTATGGTCATTATTACTATTATTATCATTGTTGTTATTGTTACTGCCACTATTATTAGTTTTGTCATTTTTGTTGTTATTATTTTGAGTCTTTCATGGTGGGCCCAGCAATTATCATCTTAGTACTGTTTGTATTGATTTTGTAAAGTAATGCATTTTTAATTACAAGACACTAAAAGAACTTTCAGATACAATTCACTTAAGCATAAAGACCATTTTATCTGATATTCTCTGCTTGGGGTTTGTAGTTGGTTCTCTTAACTGATATACATGTATTTTCTGAATTTTGTGATGACTTTGGGTTTCCTTTATTTCTCAGGAGCATCAAGAAATCAAAAGAAGATATACCTGTACCACCTCTTGTGAAAAGTGCAGCTCTTTGGGGTATAATTACACTTCTTTTTTTCCTTTTTACTCATATCTATGCTATTGGACTGCTGTTTTTCAAAGCTGACACTTTGCAATAATTTAGAGGATATACTTGTACCACCTCTTGTGAAAAGTGCGGCTAATTTGGGTATAATTATAAAACCCAAAGTTATATAAAATCACATGTCGTCCATCCTAAGGCAAGGGTGCAAATTGTAATTGGGGAGTATTTATTTTTAGAAAGTCTAAGGGGCACCACCTTAAGGGTAAAAATGATAATTTAATTTTGTTTTCTAGAAAATTTAGGGGCGCCACTTGTAGTACTCTTGTAATTTATTTGGAATTCAAAAGAGTCCTAGATAAAGTAGATAGGCTAAGAAGTCAAGATATGATGAAAGGCTTATTAAGAGTCCTCAATAGAGTTGTAGATAGAAATAGAGTTCTGAGGCCTAGTCTTAGAGCGAGCCCTAGTGGGAATTTGTCCTATCTTTTGATTCATAGTAGGACTATATCTTATCTCTTCATTGTAAAAGCTAAACTATTGTTAAGGAATAGTCCCACATATAGTAGTGAGTACAAAGATTTTGAGTTTATTAGTTGGGAAAGAGGTTTCCTAAGTTGGCTAGTCATTTTGGGATGAGCCTTAGACCCAATTTAACATGGTATCAGAAAAGGTACTCATATGTGGGTTTACACCTAAACTATCCACTTGTAGAGCCACAAAAGAGGGCCTACACCTAATCTATCTACTTGTAGAGCCACAAAAAAGGACTTACACCTAAACTATCCACTTGTAGAGCCACAAAAGAAGTCTTACACCTAAACTATCGATTGTAGAACCACAAAAAGAGGGCTTACACTTAAACTATCCACTTGTAGATCCACAAAAGAGGGCCTACACCTAAAACTATCCACTTATAGAGCCACAAAAGAGGGCCTACACCTAAATTGTCCACTTGTAGAGCCACAAAAAGAGGGCCTACACGTGAGGGGGAGTGTTAAGGAATAGTCCCACATATATTAGTGAGCACAAAAATCTTGAGTTTATTAGTTGGGAAAGAGGTTTCCTAAGTTGGCTAGTCATTTTGGGATGGGCCTTAGACCCAATTTAACAACTATAAATAGAGAGCTTGGCAAAGGGTAAAGAAAAAGCCTAAAGCCAAAGCATTTATTTTATTTTGATTTCTTATATTTCCCCTCTCTCTCTAATTTGTGCTCTAACACCTCTCCTCTTTTTTCCTACTACCTCTCTATCTCCCTTTCTCCCTCTACTTTGCTTCTCTTTTTTCCTTTCTCTCTCATTCAAACCCTTTTAACTTCTATCTTTCAACTCTTCTTTGCACTTTTTAAGTAAAGATAAGATCTTTCCCAAGGGGGTTCTATCAAAGTGGCATCAGAGAGTCCTTCTCTAGGACCTTCTCCATCCAAGGATTATTTAATTGCTTTGATTAGACTTGCAGATCCGGCAATCTATCAGATTAATTAATTTAGAAGAAACATATTTATACGACAAAGTTATTTTTGAATAAAAGATATTCAAGTGTAGTTCTGAATGCAAGAAGTTTCAAGTCAATCTGATCCCTCTGTAAGAGATATTCTCATCGGAATCGTCAAGGGTCCTGATGCTGAACAAAGCAAATCAAGCATCTAAAAACGATTCAAGGCAAAGGCTTCACATATCACATTATATACCAAATTAAAGCTCTTTCAGTGTACATTTTGGAGCAACAAGTTGTTTGATATTCTAAGCTATATTTTATGAGATATCTGCATTGGAAGCCATAAAGTTTAGTTTGCCAAAACTTTCTTCATTCTTCCTTGAACCTATTTGGTTTAACTCTCCTCCTCCCTCCACCCATTACCCAAAAAACCCTGAAGTTATCTATTCAACATTCACCACATGTTTCACCTCTTTCTAGAGTCCCATTAAGTCTAGTACATCTACAAAAGTCCATATCCCTATATCTTAAGAGAAACCAACTCCTCAATCCTTATTTTCTCTCCACCTCCTATTTTCTCACTCAACCTCCCTAGCTTCTCTCTGAAGATATTCTTAGTCAAACCCACGATCCTAGATCTTTCTAAATCACATCTAAACCATGGTGAGCACTAGGATAATGGAGAAAGAGAAAGAAATAACACATACAACTCTTATTACCAAAGACTTTACTCGAATCACTATAAGCTTGAAGAATTTGGAAACCAGATTTCCACTTTAACTCAATGAGTGGATAAATGCTCTTTTAGGATAAGAGTCATGCATAAAAGCAAAAGTCACAAGGCCTCTTTCCCCCTCACTTAAGCTTCTTGCCAAAGAAGCCTCATATAAGTTGGTACTTGCTTTTGTTTGTCTCTCCACCTCCACTACCACCACCACCCTTGTTGCCTACTCCATCCATGCCCACCTTCCCACCAATCCAAGCTTCCTACCAAGCTTTTTTCTTAGCCTCCTTAGCCTCTCACCCAACTCTCTCATATTCTACATCAATCTTAACGCTCCCTCTCATCTCCAAACAATTTCTCTCCAACCTCACCACTACCATCAAATAATCCACCAAACCATGCACCACCATGTTACCACCCACCTTCATGGCAAATCCTACCCTAAACCATGACACATGTTACAACCCTATTTTCCAACTCAACCCCAACTCAACTAGCTTTCCAAACCTTAACTCTAACCCACCCCAGCTAGTGAACTCTCACTCATACTAACAACCAAACCTTAACTTTTATGCTCCACCTTTGTATCTCCCACTCTCGCACTCGACACAACCTCCTAGCATTGACCAAGACCAAAAAGTTGTTGCTCTAGAAGAAGATTGGCTGGACTAAGATCTGGCCCTCAAGCTCAACAAGCACTAGTTCAGCTTAACACATTAGCCTTCTCAAAGTAAGCATAACAAGAAGTACACAACTTGGGAGCTTGAAGACATTCTTACAATGGTTTCCCAACATTTCAACCTTGAGGATAAGGTTGATCTTTTAGGAGGGGTGGAATGATAAAACCAAAATTTATGTAAAAGCACATGTAGACCATCCTAGGGGAGGGGTACAAATTGTAATTTGGTGAGTATTTATTTTTACAAAGTCTTAGGGGCGCCACCTTAAGAGTAAAAGTGGCAATTTGATTTTGTTTTCTAGAAAATCTAGGGGGCACTTGTATAATTTATTTGATAATTCAAAAGAGTCCTAGATAAAGTAGATAGGCTAAGAAGCTAAGATATGATGAAAGACTTGTCAAGAGGTCTAGATAGAGTTTGGGTCCTAGTCTTAGGAAGAGTCCTAGTGGGAATTTGTCTTATCTTTTGAGTCATAATTGAAGTTTTTC
Organism: Aristolochia californica; assembly: GCF_029961685.1. Classification (NCBI taxonomy): domain Eukaryota; kingdom Viridiplantae; phylum Streptophyta; class Magnoliopsida; order Piperales; family Aristolochiaceae; genus Aristolochia; species Aristolochia californica. The sequence goes on from NW_027181771.1 coordinate 29,409,420, forward strand.
TTTTCTTTTGGATGTAAAAGCAAAACTATGGATAGAGAGCTTGGCTAAGGGTTAAAAAAAGGCTAAAGTTGAAGCATTTATTTTATTTTGATTTCTTATTTTCCCCCTCTTTCTGTCCAATTCGTGCACTAGCACCTCTCCTATCTTTACTCTCTTCTTCTCTGTTTTCTTACTAGTTCTCTTGCTGTCCCTTTCTTCCTCTTCTTCCCTTTTTATTCAAGCCTTCTTAACCTCTATCTTTCAACTATTCTTTGAACTTTTTAAGAAAAGATAGGACATTTCACAAGGGAAAATTACACCTTTTTTTTCTTTCTTTTTTCACTCATATCTATGCTATTGGACTGCTGTGTCTCTAAGTTGATGCTCGGGATTTATTTATATGATGAAAAACAATTTTTTAAGTTCATTTTCCTTCATTTCAGTTTTTTTTAATCACATATATCATTTCTGTGACATTGAAAAATCTAGTAGAAAAGTTACTTTTGGAACTTCAGTCCTGTTATGAAAGGATGCCCCACTCTGACGGGATGTAAACAATACCTTTCATTGTTTTCAACTTTGATCGAGCTATTATACAGTAATCTTCAACTTAACGTGAGCTCTCATCATATCAGATGGGAGTACTTTAGAGCTTTCATCTGTCTTTCACTATTGGCATCCATATATGTTTTGTTTCTTGTTGATCTCAGAATCCATTAGTGTCTGTGAATTTGACGACTGATGCCGAGGAATTTCAGGTGTCTTCCTTGGAGTTTCTTCAAATACCCGGTACCAAATCATCAATGGATTGGAACGTCTAGTTGAAGCATCGCCTGTTGCAAAGCGGGTCCCTCCTGTTGCAATGGCTTTCACTGTAGGGGTGCGTTTTGCCAACAATATTTACGGGGGCATGCAATTTGTAGATTGGGCCAGATGGAGCGGTGTGCAGTGAGGTGGTTTCTTCACTGTTATTTTATGCTGTGACAGTTAAAATAAGGATTAATGGTGGGTTAAAAGGGTGGGCTCTGAGTCGCCTGCCGCCTTGCTTCGTGTAAGAAACGGAAAAAACTATCCATAGGATCTGGGTGAAAGAGACACATTGGGACAGGTTGCTCGGTAGGGATGGTGAATATTAGGGCAAAGGGAAGGTCTCCTTTTCCCTTCATTTGTAATTATTCTAAATTAGACAATCATAGATTGTTCTCTTTTTCTTGAATTTCGAAGGTGATTGATTTTACTGTAACAGTTTAAAATCTATCCCGCGGTTTTTTTTTATAAAATAATAATATTTTTCGGTTTTGGTAATTGATAGAAACTTCAAACAGCCACCTCTGAGTGTCGGTAAGGTCTGTCTTCCCCTATTTTATTTACTATTTTTTATAAACTGAGGTGGGACTCGATTTTTCTACTCATTATTCATGTGAACGGCGGGGGTTTTTTGTTTTCTCCTTGAATAGGCGGAAGGCACTACCTTGCCTCTCTCTGTTTTTTACAAGCAAAGAAAAGGGATGAGTGGCTGAATCTCGTATTTCTTGAATAACATCTTATAATCGAAACCAAATGGACTAACAAAGGCAATACAATTATATAATAAAACGATTAGTTTCACAACAACCTTTATCTTTTGTTAAAATTATACATGTCTCGGACTGGTAGTAAATCCGTTGTAGTCTAGTTGGTCAGGATACTCGGCTCTCACCCGAGAGACCCGGGTTCAAGTCCCGGCAACGGAATTGTTTTTAATTTTTTTCCTCTTCTTGGTTCTTGATTACTGTCTGTGTTAGAAACTATTCAATCATGGCGCCATGAATGTTTCGAACACGACCTTCCACAGCTAAAATTGTGAGCTTCCTATTTCTCAACCTGTGGAGGCAAGATTTGGAAACAGAAACCACTTCCATTCTAACCATGCCCACTTAAAACAAGTCTGAGGAACTTGCATCTACGTAACGGGCTTATATTATACTTATAATCTGATTTCACTCAGATTTGGTGAGAAGTGAAAGAGGTGGGTGTAACATAGCCATAGCCAGTTTAATCAACATTAAAAACAATTGCAATGACATATGAAATAGGACATATTTCTAATTGACTACTTAATAATTAAAATTTCAAAAGATGAAGTTTGAAAGTAGGGTGAAAGGATAAATGACAAAAGAAAAATCTATTCCAATCTATATATAGAAGAATTGGATGAGGGAATCGTTCGATGCCTTTGCCTTTAAAAGAATCTTTTCATGCACGGAGAGAGACGTGACGGTAGCCTAAGAATTTAGAAGAATTGGACGCGAGAATCACTGATAAAGTATATACATGATTACCCTTGTTCCAATCATACAAATTGGGAACAAAGACAAATTTTCCCTAATTCAAAAATCACAGTAGCCTCTAGAACACACCCCTTTTTTCCTGCTGGGAACTCTCATTAAATACTTTACGATATACTTCTGACAGAATAATTCAGTTGTTCCCACGGATTTGAAGACGATGACAGCTAGTTCAGCCGCCTAAAAGACATTTCAGGAAAAAAGCTCCTACACGGGCACTGCTCGCTGCAAAAGATCGGATGAGGGTGCATAATTTCAATCGCAATCAAGCTAAAAAAAAAAAAGATAAATAAAAAAAATGAGAGCAGAACTGGGCGAAGAAATTCCATAGAATCATAAAAACCAGTGAGAAGTAGACTGTTAGTATCCAACCCTGATTGGCAGAAAACATTTCAAGAAGACATGATCTACTCATCATGGGAAAGGCTATTTAACTTGTGGTGAAACCATTCCAATTTGTCATCCCATTACAGATAGCCTGAGCTAACTCGATTCTACATCATCTGCCAAGTTTTCTCACTGTTATATAGAGTGGATGTTTGAAGGGGTGTTAGCTAGCAGAAGGCGCATCAAGTAAGAATTTCTCTACTTTGAGACGGAAGTCCCCCATTCTAATATTATGCCGCAGTTACAGACAACAGGAAGGTCTAGCTCTCCACACTCAAACATTCATGAACAATGGTAGTACAATTAAAAAATACCAATAAACATGTAGGGGCCAAAAGAACCTTATAAGATGGAAATTCTAGGGGCACACCACCAGCTTTATCAGTTATAGCAAATAAGATGTAGAAGATGCCATGAACAAGTCATGAATAGGAACTACCACAAACAGTAGATGGCTACAGTATTAGGGGAAGTACATGGCTTAACAGAGTCTGTCCATACCAAACCGACAATGCTCAATTCAGAATCAGAGAGCTTGAAAGCATACCAACTACATTTCACAAAAAAATGGTGATGGCTTATGAGACATCTTACATAAACAAACAAATTAATCAACACCAAGAAAACCCACAAGTTCCACATAAGATGCCAGAAATGCATCAGGCACCGTGTACTTAGAAATGCCATATCTAAGAATGATCACTAAATCTAATTGCCATAAGCTAACAGTGATCACTAAATCTAAACAAAACCTTTTCTTTGGAACGATGACTCTAAATGCAATTGCTACTAAGAATAATTGTCAAAGCATATCACTGAATGAATAATGAAGCAGCAACCAAAAATTATTGTACATAATAATGAAAGGATGGTGGAACTAACCATACAACCACACGGCAATAACCAGGCTTTGACTTCATATTTTTGTTGACATAAGGTACTTCGGTTTCTTTTCTGCTGGCTTAAGGATTTGGAAAGAGCACATCAAGTTTTCATCAACACTCATCACTGCACCCGCATTATCAAATTCACCACAATAATTGGGGGCTGAGAATATTGTAACCAATTGCCTGTCAGCAAAGAACTCGTAACCATCCTCCACAACCTGCATTAACAATAAATTTCTAATCAAAACTTACTCACCAATAAGATCTAGGGCAGGAGTGGAAGGATACTCTTTAATTGATTACTTAGTCCGGTTAGCTACATACTATGTCGGATACTGTCACCCCATTAATCCAGCTTTCTTATTTCAATATATATACAATAAGAAACAGTGCTAAAAGAAAAACAAACAGCCAAGTCAATGTCCCGACAGTGCTAAGAAATTGGAAAGTTAACAATAACCTGATGGGCACGGCAGACAAGATCAAGATCATGTTTGGTCAAGAATTCTGCAACCTTATCAGCACCAAACGTGTATGATACTCCTCGATCATTCATTCCCCAACCCTGAACATCTCTACCAGGATCTGACCAAAGTAAGTCACAAAGCAGGCCCGTCTCAGGGACATCAGTTGGGCGAGTAATGTTTTTAATTTGATCCAACTTGGTAAGATCAGGAGATAGACCACCATGCATGCATAATATTTTGTCATCTATCAGAGCTGCCACAGGGAGGCAGTTAAAACAATCAGTGAAGACTTTCCAAAGTCTCACATTGAACCGGCGTTTACATTCATCATAAAAACCATATATTCTATTTATAGAAGCACATTCGTGATTCCCTCTCAGAAGAAAAAAGTTCTCTGGGTATTTGATTTTATATGCAAGGAGAAGGCATATTGTTTCCAAGCTCTGCATTCCTCTATCAACGTAATCCCCTAGAAATAGGTAGTTGGCTTGGGGAGGCAGACCACCATACTCAAAAAGTCTCAAAAGATCACCATATTGCCCATGTATGTCACCTAAAGATCATATAAGAGAGAAAGGAAAGTTAGAAAATGTTATCTGAAGGTTACAAGATATGAAGAAGAAAGTTCACATGTTCCTTCAAACATGTATATGTCCAGGAGAACAAAGACTGAGTAGTATATTTCAATTTGCAAAATATCTGTCATTTAAAAATCCAAATTAATTTTTTTTATTGAATAGTAATTACACACACACACATGCTACAATCCATTCCATAGTGATGCTTAACCCAACACCTCAAACTTAAACTCCCCCTTCCCACAAGTGGCTGTTCAGCCAAAGTAAAAAAATCATAAGAGAAGAAAAAGGAAAGAGAAAACTAACTAGAGGCCCCCTGTAAACAGCCTCAACGTGCTTATTTATATAAGATATTCCAAAATAGAAAAATAGACCTGCTTGAAGACCAGGCCCTCTTTCTCAAAAAAGACCAGGCCCTAGACCCATGAACCCAAGGAACTGCAAAATGATAGTCCATAAATACGAAATGGCCATTTGAAAAACAGTTCTAATTAGTGAGACTAAGGTAAGGTTTAAACCATGGAATAGATCTCATGGCTTAAAAACAATGAAGAAACTTAAGGATGATTGAAAACACAGGTCCGCCATATTCAAAACTTAGGAGCGGGCTGTTTTGACTTCCTCCTTCGTCATTTTGCCTTTCGTGTTTCTTGCAGCTCTTATGTTTCATTAATAAAGTCACAATTAAAACAAAAACTCTAAACAGTTCACTAACTATCAACATTTGTCAGGTGCTTAAGAAATGCTTCATAAGGTATTAGTTCTCAGTTATAGTGGACCAAAAATGGCCCAATTTGATAATCCCATCAATTTGTAGGAGTGGCACACATGATTGCACATGTTCTTTATTCAATTCTTTTGCACAGTTTGTTTGCATGTATCATTTCATAGATGAAATTCCTTATTCATATGCCATCATGTACATACAGTGGACAGTCTTTACCACTCTCATGAACAGGAGTATAACAAAAGTCTCTGAAAGTACTGGAGAATTTGCTAATTAAGAATGCAGAAGCGAGTTAAGAAACCATAATAATGTCAAATTTAGCAAAAGAAAAGACGTAAAACACATTAAAGGAGAGTATGTCTGCCACATTAGGGAACACACAATGGAGCTTTAAGAGTGCATGCCTTATTTTGACAATTCTATATAACATTTTACAGTTTTCACAAAATTATCTTTTGAGAATATTTTTACAATATTGAAAACTTAATTTGGAACCATTCCATCTACTGATTTGAAAGTATTTTCTCAGAACAAGGTGCATTCCTTATGATTTGCTTAAAATTGCTTCCAGTTAAAAAGGCAAAGATGCAGACAACCTTGCTCTAACAAATTTGATTCAACACCATCACATCCTTTTCTTTTTACTTGTAAAGTATCACATTCCATGTTGTAAAAAACCGACATTTCGGATTTTAAGGTTCATATAATCGATTGTCTTCCTTTCAGTGTTCAGACGAATAAGAGTTATTACAGTCTAAAAAAAAAAAAAAAAAAAACATAAAAGCAAATGCTCCCCCAACTAGTGGTGATGTTCAAAGAAACTGAACAAACTGCCAACAAAAAGACTACAAGCTAACTTGTGCAGCACCGGAGGGGGCCTTACAAGTGTTCTTAGTCCTTTTTTTTTTAATTCTTTTTCTTTTGAACAAAAGAAATTCAGATCTACGATAAGAGTGATTTCCTTCTGTAGAACCACGTTCTGGCCCGCTCCGGTTTAAGATGATCTAGCAACAGCTTACACGATATTAGTAGTCTATTTTCACAACACTTGAAGCATGAAGTGCAAGCAGACTGATTTGCCATTACCCATCCACACAACTTAAGATCCTGATACGACCACGAACAATTTAAAATCACTACCTCTGATAAAAACATGAGGAGAAACAAGAAGAAAACTAACCATGCTGATTATTACAGTAAAGCAACAACTCAGCAAACCTAAATGAAACATAAAACGTTTAATTTTCAGGCAAAGGCATAAAATTTCTCCTAGCTCCGATTTCTTGTTTCTAAAAGTCGTAGAGCGTTATGACAAAAACATTCGCCCCAAAAGACAGCAGACTCAAGAAAACAATCGGGCTTCACCCAAACCAAAAAAATTCAGGCCACAATGAGTAGCAAATAGCAGTTTATCCATATTTAACAGAAACATACCGCAGATCTTGATCGGTGCTTCTAGTTCCAACAGGTTGGGCTGTTGAAGAAAGATCTCCCTAGAAACAACGCAAAGCTGTCGAATCTCGGACTCAGAGAGCTGGACTTGCTTCCCCGGCCTGGCCGATCGAACATCCAAAAGTCGATTTATGATATCATCCAAAACGGCAGGGTCCATTCCCTGCCCTTGCAAGGCCATCGATCCCGATCTCGTTCCCGACTCCGAGTTCACCTTAATTCACCAACGCAATAACGAACCAAACCCTAACAGAAGAGAAAAGAAGAAAAAAACGAAAACAAAAAAAAACCTCCTTTTTTTTCCCCTTTTACTTCTCACTATTTCTCTCTCTTCATCCGTTTCAATCCTGCTCGCCTGCTTTTCCCTCTTGCTTCAGCAATCGCTTTTTTTTCTTTCTTCCGTTTGAGAATTCGTGCGTAAAACGGAGGAAAGACGGGACTGCGACTCCGATGCAGGCGGAGATGCCAATCTAGTTTTTTAAGTTAATCTCATTTCTTCAGTTCGAGACTAGACTGCTAAGACACGATAATTTCTAAATTGCCACTACAAAGACTCATGAAGAGGGTAAAACTGCAATTTTGGAGAGAAGAGAGGTCAAACTGTAGGAATATAGCTACTCCTGCTCATTCCATACGGTTAACAAAGTGAATAAAAAATTGCAGGGTTCCTCTCTCGAACTTTAGTCGAAGACGCTCTACGTTTCTTGCACTCCATTGTCGATGTTTTTGTAGCTTTTATTTCGTGGCGACGGGATGACTTCAAGGTCGCTGCTCTGGACTGACTCGCCTCGACGGCTTGCCAATTTTTTTGACTGCTACAGCTTTTCTTCTGTTTTTTTTCCCATCTCATTTCTTTCACCATTACTCTTGTTGAGACGTCAGTTCTAAAAGACTGGATTGCTTGCTCCAGGGAGAATTTTCGGATTTTTTAAAGACGCGATTTAGAAAAAAAAATTAAGCTGCGGATGGGAACATTTTAATGGCGACTGCTTTCTGATTTCCTTCTTTTTACCATCTTCAATCTTCCAAAGAGAAGAAATGGTATTCTGATGAAAGTATCTAATTAGTTTTTCTGCCATTTCATTCGTGGACATGCATGGACCACTTCCATTCAGCATTTAGCTACAAAACAAACTAGATTGTTTTTTCATGTCACCTCAAGCGTTATGATCCTTTCATTTTTATGCATCTTCCCATCTCCCATTTCTACTCACTCGTTCCATGATTGATCACTCTGTACTCGCACTGAAACAACGTTATTCTGCTACTGTAACAAGAAGACACTGGGTTTCTTGAATCTTAATAGACGTCCCAGAAAGATTTGCTAAAATTTGCAGAGGCCTGACAGATATGTTGGAACTTGGAAGGGAAGGCGGTAGTACGTGAAGCAGATATGCCGGAGACAATGCAGGCCTACCGAGCTCTCCATCTCCATCAAGTCTCAGACTGCAAATCCATCACTTGACACATTAAACAGGTAAAGTGGTTGTTGAGAGTTTGTTTGATTTTCACAACCAAAGAGAGAGAAACAAGCAGAAAAGGAACAAATAAGTAAATACCATGTTGCTTAACGAATTAAAATCGATCTGCTTGAAGATCATGAATCTGGTTTGTTCCATGGCTTCAAGCTGACAGAGATGCTGCGATCATCCATGAAAATCTGCTCTAAGATCAAGGTTTCAATTCATTTGGAGGTCTCTAAGATCAAAGAGCCTCTCAGAACCAGCAGAAACATAAATACTCCATTCAAGCCATTAAAAATTTTCAGATGCTCAGGCCATTTTGAAATCTGCTCTGGATTTATAAGAATGTTAGAAAAATATTTTGCAGAATCAAGTGAACACGTAAATTAAAGCAAGAAAGAACATGGAAAGCATCTTATATGTAGATGAGACTAAATCATTGCTTTTAGTCAACCTATGAACGGGTAATTGGATGATCATGTATCTTTATCTTATTCTAAGCATGCCGACTTAACAAAAAGAATACAAAATCATTAGAGTGAAGGGCTTTCGAAACTTCCCACAGGTTATAGTTGAAGAAAGACAAAAGTGAATGAATAAAAATGGAGACTGCTTGCCTTTAAATACTCTAATCTAAAATCTTCAGTGATCTTCATTGCTGGAAAGGAAGAGGTAACCTGCTTCCTGAGGGTTGAGAATTTTGGTAATCCAAACCTCAGGATGCAGATTACCCATCCCTGACCAGAACTTGTGATAGCACCATGGAAGAATTCCTCCACCAAGCCTGGGTCTTAAACCAGGCAAACAGTAGAGATATTTATGGTGACTTTAAAGGAGGAAGGTCGATTCTTGAGAGGTTGCTGTGGTCACCAAAGATTACTTTGGAATGAAATCTCCACATTCTCCTTCTCTTAATGCTACTAGTTTAGATTGACACAATACTCAATATCGATTTTACCGAAATTCGAACTGCCAATATTTACAAAACAAAGCCTACTTTCCATTATGATTGGAGGGTACTATTCAAATATATTGTACAAGAACCTTAGGAGTGCATTCCCAATGAAGTAACCTCTGTAAGCTCCATCTTTCATTTTCACCCTAGAATATTTCCTTTGCTTTTTCTATTCTGATTCTTGCTTCTATCACAATGTGGAGGAGGTGAATGAGAACAAATGTGTGGTTCCATGATGTCTAGATCATCTTTTTCTTGCCTTCTATTCTGTTCCTTGGATAAATTAGAGAGCACCCTAGTTTACTACTGCATGATATTGCCCACAAATAAAGAGTACATGGATGATAAGTGAGTGTTGGGTTTTTCTTCTTTTTGGTCATGCTATGTGATTTTATGTGCATATGCTATGGAACATTAATAGCAATCCTCCCTTTCTTCTTCTTCTAGAATTTTAACTTTTGGATGTAACAAATGTCTGAACAAGTTATTTGAGTGCATTGATCAAAAGTGTAAATCATAGTGTCTAAGTCAAATTAAGTGTATCTTGATCGGAATGAAGCAAAACTAAAGTTGTTGACCATAAGTTCCAAAGTGCTAGGACAAGGGCTAAAATTGAATGTATGTGGCTCTAAGTTGTAGATGTCGTTTGGCTTTTATAATAGATCTTTTAATTTCGAGGCAAGAGTTCCATAGGAGTGGAGTAATAATCTGAAATAGTAATTGTGAAACACTATAAAAAGTTGGATATAATATATGTGTTTGTGTAAAGTTTTAAAGCTTAGAAAACTGTATTGAAACTACACCACCCCGCCCCAAAAGACTTAATCCCGGAAGACTCATAGTACCAGAACTATTGGATGAATTACTAAAATTGAGAAGGATGATGGAATTTCGTAAAATACAAGCATTCTACACGTCTCAACCCTACGCAGTGAGTGATTTAGCAATGCAACACTTTTATTCTCAAATGTGGATAGATCACTCTAATCACTCTAGAAAATCAACAATTGATTCAGATTTTCCTCTTCAATCTATATCTATTACAACCAAAAGAATAAATCCCTTACTAGGAAAGGAGAATAGGGACTAGTTTTTACATCTAGACAACTTTTCAAACAATTCATTAGGTCTAACAATGTCTCAAATCAATGAGGAACTTTAGGGGAGTAAGAAACTGAATGACCCAAATGTCATGACAATCCGAGATCTAATGTTCTCATTGATAGTAGGCTACTACATTGGAAGTAAGCCTTTGCAGATAACATCACCATCTACTACGGGGGTGAGGGGGTTAGTCCACATTGAACTTGAATTGAAGTGAAAAATTGAATTGAAGTAAAATAAATTGATTCAACTTCAACTCATCTTTGGGTGTTAGTATAGACGAGTTCAAGTGGCTGGAAAACAAATTTCAGTGTTAGTGCCCCCAAATGAAAAGTATGATAAAAAGAAGAGAATTAGTAACCTTTTATAATATACTAAATAGAACATATACCTAAACATACAATTAACCAAAATAAACGTGATCACTACACTTGTAAGTGATTTAACGTGTAGTCCACAATATATTAATATCCTAATTAATGAAAAATTATATTATATTACTTAATGATTATGGTTTATTATAAATTAAAACAATAATTACGTGTGACTAAAATAAATTATATAAAATTAAAAAATAAAATAAAAATAACATAAGAGAATATAATAAATAAACCTAATGGTTTAATTAATTATAGCAATTGTATAATTAAACCAATTAATGGTTAAATTTTATTATAAATTAATATACTAATTATGTGTGACTAGAATAGATTATTTAAAATAAATAATTTTTTTTAAAAATAACATAAATGAATATAATAAATAAATAAATTATTTTGTAATGACATATATTTTTTTAACATTAAAACTCACTATTTTAATACAAAATAAAAAATACATAATAAATAAATAAATATATTAATTTATCAATAACATAATATATTTATTTATGTATTATTAATTAATAATATATTAACACAAAATGTAAATCCAGTGGTTTAAAGTTTATTATAATTAAACTAATTCATGATTAAAGTTTATTATAAATTAATATACTAATTACGTGTTATTAGAATAAAATTTTAAAAAGTGAAAAAAATAAAAAATAATAAGTCGTCGTCGTCGAAGAGCCCTGCTGCAAAAGAGACCTTTGATTTTGGGTTTCCCAGGCGGCTCCGAGACCTTCGAAACCACCGCGAAATTCTATTACGGGTGAAGATAGACCTCATGGCAACAAATGTCCCTCTATTGCTCTACGCTGACGAGGTTCCTGTCCCAATCCAATATCCGAAGCATCATAGACTCGGTAAGAACCCTAAAATCCTGCGAATCGCTGATGCCGATGCTAGAAACCCTAGGTATTGCACAACGAGAGAGACGGGATGAATGAAGTTGGGGCGAACGGAGAAAGTAGAGAGCGAAAACAAGAGAAAGTAGAGAGAGCGAAGACGAGAGGAAGAAATGGGGCGAAAAAAATCGTCGAGAAGGCCGAGGGAGAGGGAGAGGAGAATAGCGAATGAGGTTAATTTTTTCTTTTCGGGTGGGGGGAAGAAGCAACGCTCGTCGCGCGAGGAAAGCGGATGATTCTTTTTGGATGACCTTCGAAACCACCGCCAACAATATAGTTTGTTTCTTTTTACTCATCGGAGGATAAATGAAATCTAGAATACACATGATAACTTATACTACTCTTCTTGTATCGGGATCCTTAGCCCTATTTGAATGAGAATAAGTTCACTACTAACATGATTTTTTTCACTTAATAGTGTCTTTGACACAAGGGTGGGTACATTACAAACCCTATATGTAGAAAGTTAAATGTTTTAAATTAAAACTCAGGTTAATATTTAATTTAAATATACAAATGGCAATTGTTATAAGATACTTAAATTAAAATCAATATCATATATTAATTAACATTAATTTTGTAAAATTATTATTACTTGTAAATTGTAAATCAATTATTCCTATTAGAAGTTCGAATTGCAGTGTTTTCTTACTTTTTTTTTTTTTTTTTATCAATATCAAACGATGACCCACCTACCTCAACTGTTGCGCAGCTCGCAGCTCCCATGGCCGGCCTTCTGTCTCTTAATTACCATCGCAGGTAGAAGAAGCTAATCCAATCTGGAAAAAAAAAAAAAAAATTGGTTCACAGAGATGACAGAGGAGAGCCACTGCCAATATTCAAGCTTCCGCAATTCTCTGTGGTTACAACAGTTACGAAGTTCTTCGGTTGTTCATCTTTTTACAAAATAGGAGCTTTGCAAATGGTTGTTTGGAACCCTGAAAGCCTGAAGCAAAGTTTTCATTCATGTTGGTAGTTGCAGTCGGAAATTCAGCCGTGTGGGCACTGTAAGCTCACTGAGAAGATTTTCTAGAGCTTTCCTTGTCCAGAGATCGCTCTGCATATTCCCGAAAGGCGGGTGTATTAAGTTGGTCGCCGAGGTGGAGAGAGCTCCGATTACAGGTTTGAGTTTGGCTGGACTCGATGATACCACGACAGCTATGTATCTGAATGTCGTGGCCGTGACGCTTAGATGATGGAGCCTTAAATTTCAGACTTCAGGGCCAAAAGAGAGCATTTTTTATGGCAATCCTGCATGTGCTGCTGCCTGCCTGCCTGCCTGCCTGGACGGAATAAGACTGGTAAAATTATTTAGCAGCGTTTATAATTTAACCCTTCTTTTTAACAACTGTCCCAGATTCTTCTCTTACACTTGTACGGTCCAGATGGTTTCTTCTTACGTCAGAAGAACCTCCGGCGACCTTTCTGAGTTTCAACTTTCGGTGGCTTTCCTTCTTCCTGCTCGGGAATAGTGGGCCCATTTCGGGCCGGCCCAATTTAATATAAATTAGAGAGAGAGAGAAGGGTTTAAACTTTAGACGGGGCTCCCGCGTTTGGAATTTACGAACACCTATCTATCTGTCTCTCTCTCTCCTGCCACTGCTTTGAAGGTAGGAATCTCTCTCTTTCTTTTCCCTCTCCCCTCACATATTCTCTGCTTCTTTTCCGTAGCTTTTTATGATGCTCGCCGCAGCCCCCTGTTTCAATGCCTTCTTCGGTTCCACTCTTTTCGTCTCTCTTTTTCCTTTAGCCCTTCTTTTCGTTCCATCGAAAGCAGATTTTTCTTACGGAATCGGTACGCTTCGTCGTCGTCCATGGCTTCCTCTGACGTGAACCATCTCTCCCATCAATGCGTTTACGGTAATCCTTTATTTCTTCGTTCCTTTTTTTTGTTTCTTCTCACGAGCTTGCGGCGCCAAGGCGTATGTGTCTCTCTTGAATTTTCATTTCTTTTTAAAATTAAAGAAAAATCCACTCTTGTGTTTTTCTTTTTTCTGCGAATTTAATTTCAACGTTCGAGAATTTAGTTTCTTCGTTTTATTGAATATTAGGGGTGTTAGATTTTTTTTTTTTTTTATATATAAATTTGATTGCTTCTCACTTGTGTTGGTTGTGTTCATTTTCTTTCTTTGTTTTTACTTTTTTTCGGTGTCTGAATTGTTTGAACACATGACTGATTGCTGCTTGCTGGTTGGTATGCTTCTTGTCTCTGTTTTTCTACCTTCTGAGAGTTCGATATACTTAAAGATGTATGTTGTTTTATCTATCGCAGTCCATTGGTCACTTCGAGTTACTTAAGGACTACATATAAGGTATCTGAGTGCAGGATTTTAGTTTTTTCTCCTTTCAAACTAGGATATCTTGTTTTGTTTCCCCCAAATTTTTTGTTTTCTTTACTTTGATGCTTGAATTGGATGATGTTTTTGTTCTTAACGGTTCCTACAATAGCAACAGATATATAATTCGTTTATCCTTTTCAACGCCCGGATTTATTAGTACTGTCGAAGGCTTCTGATTACTTTGTTGAATTCAACTGAACATGTTTTTGTCGTGAAAATCGTTTTAAGGTGTCTTGTTCAGCGCCATCTTTACCTTCTCAAACAAATTGAAAACAAAGGACTCAATAAGCTCCTTCGATTCCAATGGCGCCTAAGTCTTTCTTAGTGAATTGTGTTGATTGCCTTTTCTTGCTTGTACATTCAGGACACTTCCTTCCATCATATGCAGATAAAAAATCTAAATTTATGAAGTGGCTTAGTAAGATCTTCAAGGGGGGATCAAGTCGGGGTGCATCGAATGGACGATATCCACAGGTAATTGGGGGAGAAAACATGGCTTGGCATGCACCAAGTCGACCCCTGGTGAGCATTTCATACCTTTTCATGGTGTCATTAATTCCATTCGTTGGTTTTTCTTGTTTATGTTTTTAATCTCGGCAGCCTGTATCTTGAAAGCAAAACCGAAATTGTGTTTACTGATGAAAAAGCATTGCAGAGAGATAAGCGTTACAGCACAATAGGAAGATATTCACGCATTGTACAGTGACTGACACTTTCCATATATGCAGTTCTTTTAACTCGTTGTGATTATGAAATAGTAATTTCTGGTCAAGTTCAACAAAATGAGATGAATTTATCTACGAACACTGCTTAGATACAATATCAAGAGATCTGCCAATCATCCATAAACATAATTGCTTCAGGGCTTACTGGAGTCTAGTAATTAGAATTTCTCCCTTGATGTTAGGATTTAATTTTTTTAAATTTTGTTGGCTCTGAATTTGAGATATATAATCCATTCATCCAAAATACTGATAGTAATCTATTTTATATCTAATGAAGTATTCACTGTTGCCGGTATTTTTTATCTAATTATGTCTGTTTCCATTGTTTCATGATCTTTACACTATCAATCGTTTTAAAAAAAATGATCTTTACACTATCAGGACGATCGGTCTAAAGCAGGAAATAATGATATCGATCATGCTATTGCACTCTCCCTGGCTGAAGATGTAAGGAAACCACATGGTAAGACGATGTATTGGCTATTTGAAAATTTCGCTTGTTGAAGCACATTGCATGATTATATCTTGCCTGTATGGTGACATCTTGGAATGTATAGACATTTTCTTTTAATGGTTAATATGGGCTATTTGGAATTGCATCAGGATCCAAGAGACACCAGGACAGTGATGAAGAGCTTGCAAGAGCTCTACACGACAGCTTGCACAATCCTGTTCCCCGTCCCTATCTTCCTGGACAATTTTTTCCCAGAGGATTTAGGTTTGTTTCTGAGTATTACCTTTTCTTAACATCGTCACTCACATCAACTCAACCATTTGCTCTGATGACTCACATTTAAATGTGTAATGCAGAGTATGTGGAGGTTGCAATCGTGAAATAGGTTATGGCCACTATTTAAGTTGCATGGGAGCCTTTTGGCACCCTCATTGTTTCCGATGCCACTCTTGTGGTTTCCCGATATCTGAATCTGAGGTATAATAGCTGAATATGTTATAGGCTCTAGTGTTTATCTAAAACAAATCTTAATCATTCTACACCATCCCTTCTTTGTCATGCATGTAGAATGAGAGTTCTTGCTTTCATTGATAGCCTCTAACTTGTACCTACCCTGGTTGAAGTTTTCATTGTCAGGAGCTGATATCTACCACAAGTCCTGCTACAAAGAATTGCACCATCCTAAATGTGATGTCTGCCATCAATTTGTAAGAGCACATGCCCTCGTTACTTCAGTTGAGTTCTATCATGTTATCATCAAACTCGAGTCATGCTATTTGCAGAAGTTTCTTTAGTTCAAATGATGTTAGAAGCAGAAGAGTCTAGGAGGCACTGCAGGGACGCACTCTATAGCCTATAAAGGACTGCTCAAAGAATTGAAGATCCTCCCCAAAAGCCAAACCTGTCCTGACTTATAGTCTACTAAGACCAAACACATACTTTTTCCTTATCCCCATCCTCTAGAACAATATCATAGCAGTACCTCCCAGTCACGCTCATCCCTATGGAGTAAATATCTTAAAGATATTTTACATCTCAAAATCTTGTGTTAATTTAATACTGTGTCATGCACGACTACTGTCTTCTGCCATTTCAATATCCAAAATTATACAAGAAAGTAATTAGTTCAGGACATAAGCTTCTATTCCATTTCATTCCCCAAGCATGAATACTCACTGAGAAGCTTACTGACAACACTGGAGCGACAGTGACAGTGTAGTCTTCCACTAATATGTTGTCCTTGAACTGATTACCCTGGCAACATTCTCCAATTCTTCACAAAGGACAGGTAGATGTGTCAATCTGTAATTCTTTGTTTTTTTGTTAATATATACATCTTTTTTTAAAAAAAAGACAGGTAGATGTGTCAATACTGCTTTTGATATCTAGTAGGACTATTTTTTTGGCCTGCATTTGTTAAATAACTTTATGTCAAGCTTCCCCAAAGTGTCAGAATGTTTCCATTTTAACTTTGATGATTGAATAAGGAATAGGAATGGCTTAATTACAATTTTATCTACTTCATCCTTCCCAGATCCCAACAAACAGAGCTGGACTTATTGAGTACAGAGCTCATCCTTTTTGGGGACAGAAGTACTGTCCTGCACATGAGCGTGACTATACACCCCGTTGCTGTAGCTGTGAACGGATGGAGGTGCACAGTTCCTTCAGTTGTTTTGTCTCAAGTTCTTGTTTTTTTTTTTTTTTTTTTGGCTCTTATACGTAATGCATTTTTAAATCCGTTTTCTCTTTTTTTATTTGTTTAATGTTAAAAGTCAAGGAAAACAAGATATATTTCATTAGGAGATGGAAGAAGTCTATGCCTGGAATGTTTGGATTCTGCCATCATGGACACTGGTGACTGCCAACCCCTTTACCATTCCATTAGAGACTATTATGAAGGGATGAACATGAAAATTGATCAACAAATTCCCATGCTTCTGGTTGAAAGACAAGCCCTTAATGAAGCATTGGAGGGAGAGAAAGATGTAAGAGGCTTATATGCAGTCTTTTTGCTAAATATAACCAGTGCTAGCTGAAGCATTCTGAATTAAAACTGGGCTTTTATTCTCTTTTTTCAGGGCCACCATCACATGCCAGAGACAAGAGGCTTGTGTCTTTCAGAAGAACAGACAGTTAGCAGTGTATGGCATTTTTTCTGTGTTTTTTAGTCCAACTTTATCCATTTAAAATAAGCTGCTATTGGGCCTAATGGCATTTAAGTAGTTTGTTGTTGCCTTTGCTTTCTCTTTGCATATTTAGATACAAAGAAGACCAAGAATCGGGGGAAACCGAATCCTAGATATGAGAACTCATCCACAGAAATTGACTCGAAAATGTGAAGTTACAGCTATTCTCATTTTGTATGGCCTACCAAGGTAAGAATTTCAAAAAACATTGAGATTGTCTCTTTTTCGTTTTTTGAAGATCTTATTTGAGATTGCAAGTTTGTGTTTCAGATACCAATTGATAGAAAAGGGATCCTTAGCGATCTTCATATCATATAGTTTAAGAACAATTGATGTCTAGAGAACGTCTCAAAACTTTCACAGTTTTAAGTTTCCAATCAGTTTAAGAAAGTTAACAATTACATGTGAGTGGAAATTACTTTTTAGCTTTTGTTTCTAAATGACCATCATAAAACCAAATTTACTGGCTGCCTACCAGAAGAAAAGAAATTATAAATTGTAGTACATAATAATTGTCAGAAACATAAATAATTTGTCAATTATAGAAGATAATATTTGAATTCCGGACTAATTGAGGCAATGGCCAAAAAGGAATATCTTTTTGAAACACTATGTTCAATATCTTTTTGTATTGCATGCAGGTTGTTGACTGGTTCCATCCTTGCTCATGAGTTGATGCATGGCTATTTACGCCTCAAAGGTAGGTGCCTGATTGATGTCTTTGATATCAGAACTGCAGACTGATCTTGGCATGTTCATTTCCTAGTCAAGCTTTCTAGTTTATCTTTCAAAGGTCTAGTGTGGAGACTTTCTTTGTTTACCAAGTACTTGCAAGCACTAACCAGATCATATCTTCGTGCCTTTCAAGCAAATCTACTGTGACATGTTGCTATGTCTGTTACCTCTTCAGGTTACCGTAACCTTAGCCCCGAAGTGGAGGAAGGTATTTGTCAGGTATTATCTCATATGTGGCTCGAGTCTGAGGTTATGCCTGGATCAAGAAGCACTCCTTCCACTTCAACAGCTGCTTCATCATCATCATCCTCTCCTTATCCATCATCGTCATATAAGAAAGCAGGAGGCAAATCTGACATGGAAAAGAAGCTAGGGGAGTTCTTCATGCATCAAATTGCCCATGACTCTTCACCTGCATATGGAGGAGGCTTTAGAGCTGCCCAGACAGCTGTTAATAAGTATGGGCTGCGTCGGACCCTGGACCATATCAGCCTGACAGGGAGCTTTCCTGAGTAATTGCTGAAATTGGAGCAATATTATGGTTTGAAGATTATCTTTGCTGCCTGACTGGTTGGAATTGACTATAGAGCCAAGCTGATAATGGAAGCTCGGAGATCAACTCCCCCTTAATTTTTTTGGGTTCTTTTGACAGGCAGTTGTACCAATTATGAATCATTTAAATGTAATAACTTACGTTAAACTGAATAAGTAAATTTCACCTGCCCATGAGTTTGTGGACTATGTAGTGAAAGGGTAGTCATTCATGATCTGGTAAGAAGAGCAAACTTGACAATACAAAATGCAGTATCCTTCAGTACCAACAAACTGATCTTACAAGCCTTTACAGTTTACATGAAGCCTAGCTATGTATGTAGCCATACACTTTTTTTTTTTTTTTTTGCTGCTGATCAAACATATCAAACAGGAACTAAATAATTTCCTGACATCTCTATTTTGAATCCTCATACCACTATAAGCTCCTAGATGGTGACTTTGGGTGCTGCCTGTCCCATGTTTGTAGATCTACCCCGTGATGGCTTTCTGTGGTGCTTCCTCCATGATAATCTGGCTGCAACATAGAGTTGTCACTGCTGGCATTGCCACTACTAGAGGGAACTTGCTGAAGTTGTCTTTGATGGTGAGACTGATTATGTTCCATGGCAGAAAATGTGAGTTTACCATCCAGTCTCTTCACATTAAATAGAGGTTGCAGCCGTGCGACAGTAATAGGTGATGATAGTAAGGCCAACACTGTGACCACAGAAATCCAAGAACTCCATGGAATCATCTAAATAAGGAGCAAAGAAAATAAATTTTGACGGGTTGTTTTGGATGCAGAGGAGGTTGAGAGTGGTTAATCTATTTATAACAAAAAAAAATTGGTGGGGAACCATGAATGGTGGAGGAACACTCAATCATGTACCAGGCATTTTCAGTGATATCTGCTCAGGGAAAGTGCTCTCGGCCTCTCACTAATCAAAATCACTTTTAGCAAGTGCGGTTAATGGCCAACATTGTTCTAGCATCTTAATGCATAATCAGATAAGCATCACCCAAACATTATTATATGTTGATTCCAGCAAAAGGAATAATCTTGCTACCCTACAATATTTAATGTACAACAATTAAATTAAAGAGTGGCAGTCTTACATTCAGTTGGCATTTTTATATCAATATCAGAGACAGAATTCTGGTAAGATTTCTTTCAACAGAAGCATCAATAACAAACATTACCGACAAGCATAGGTACCTTGCCACTATATTTACATAGTGGGTCCTGAGTAGGAGAAGAATTTGATCCTTGTCGAAGGTGATATCATCTTCGTTTTCATCTGCACTTAACTCTTCTGTAGGTATTGCACCCAGGTGGGTGCAATGTGACGTCGATATGAACATCTCTGTAAACAGTATACCCACTTAAAATCTCAAGCTTCTCCCTCTTCTGATTCAGAGCATGCCCTTACTGATAAAATCAGTTCAAGAGTTCCATTAGAAGCCACGCGAAGGAAAGTTTGATCCTTCTAGCCAAGATTGTTAGTTTTTTGGTTTTGCACCAGTGATCCGCAGGATTCTTGTGCCTTAAAACTAAGGAATCAGATATGAAGAACTCACAACCACAATCGTTGAATGTTGCAGCATCATTTTCCTACAGAAGGGAACCCAGAATCTAAATGGGTGATCAGGCTTCGAGCTGGCAGCTGCAAAGGTGAGAGAATCTCATTGACCCACAGTTCATGTACTAATTTCTAAGGATATTTGCCCAGTGCGAGTCAGTAAGAGCAGCTCTTGAGTCATTACTACATTTAACCGTTACCAGAAAAACGAAAAAAGTAAGGTTAATAAATCCGCCCTGTAACCATCTCCCCTGGTCTTACGAGGGAGTGAGGCTGAGTCCCGCCCTTCCCCTTTCCATCTGCTTGTAGGGCCGATTCCTTGCAGCTAAACGGACGGGAGACGGGCACCTCTTTCGTCTGCCCACCAGGGGGAGCTCCCTCTATCAATGATCAAGACTATAGTGGCCAAAGCACATAGCTTTATTCAATACAAATAGTTAAAATCAGAGTTTTGGTCAAAATCAAGATCAATTACTAAGATCAAAGCTGCATGCCGATTGCATACGTCACAATTAAGATCAAATCAAAGGAGAAAGATCATCTAAATGCTACTTAAGCACCATCTAAATACCACGTAAGCAAAAGAGTTTGGCACATGGATGATATGTGATACTGCATATTTTAAATGGGTAAGGTGAGGTGTCACACCCTTAGGTGTTTAGGAGAACTTTGGGAGAAAGCTTTCTAGTTGTGCTCCCGCCACCTTAAATCTCTAAGTCTAAAGCTTTTTCAAAATTGTAACAACAAATAATCATCTTTGTCGCTATTTAATTACTATTCTTGGAGCTTCTACACACAATGTTGGATCAAATCTTCTTGTCAAGCATTGCGTGGAGTTAGCTAAAAAATTGCAACCAAAGGAATTACTATACATCAATCCGATCAAGCAAAGCTCAAATCAAGTTTGTAAGTAGAAATCAAATTAGTGGAATCTTTAGCTATCATGCCCTCACATCACCTAAAATTTTGTCAGTTTCCTTATTGTTGTACTTATGATTGTACGGTTTTGCCAACCGAATCCCTTTGTACGTCAACATTTTTGCATACTTGGTGAGACAATCTCTTCCTCTCATCTCCTTTTCCATTTTCTCATTCTCAACTCAATGATACCTATAAGTTATGACAAAGTAAAAGGGAGTTACTGCCACTTCACTCAAGTATGAGGCTCTATGATCCAATTGTCGCCTACCCACATGTCTTCAAGTTAGTTACTACACATTTAAGTGTTTCTTTATCTTAAAAAGGGGCACTTGTTGGTGCTTCTCTCATAGTTCATATCGGTCCAATCACTTGTGATGATGAAGAATCACTCAACATGCAACCTTCTTTTAGGAGAAAATACAACAACCAAAGCATTATCTTCTTTCCAGAAGGACAATTGGGTGACAAAGTTACTCAAGCATAGTGATAGCGTCACTAACACATAACCCTCTCACTAGCCCACTAAAAGTGTAGGAGAACCTTCTCATGCAGCAAGCAAGCACTAGGCATCTATGAGTACTCCAACTAGTCCGCTTCTTAACCATCATGAGATGTTTGGAGGATTCCAACAAGCTAAAGGCATATCCATTACCATGGAAACTCTTAATAAAATTTCCACTAATGTTGTTCGAAGTTGTCCTCATGTTGACGGTAGACAATTATCTCGAACCTATGTAAGGCCCTAAATCGACACATCTAAGCACTCATGATGCCGCTCAGGTACCACCCACTAAAATTTTAGTAGTTCAACAATGATGGAAATCCCAAATAGCATATCACCTACTTCATCGAGACTTGCAATAATGCCTACACTGATGGAGGCCTTCTCGTGAAGCAGTTTGGGCGTTCCTTGAAAAGAAATGCTTTTATGGAATTATATTGCGATAACTAGGCAACTATTCATATCACTTCAAATCCAATCTTCCACAAGAGGACAAAACATATTGAGGTAGACTGATACTTTATACAGGAGAAATTTTAGGCTAGTATCTTGTCTCTCAGACATGTTTCATTACAAGAGCAAATAGTAGATATTCTTACGAAACTAGTCACACTCAAGATTTTAACCACTATATGCGGCAAGGTAGGTATCTTCGATGTTTTCTCTCCCCTAGCTTGAGGGGGAGTGTTGGAAGACATCCCGAAGTGGCACAAATATAAATTCCTCTCCCACGCAAAGAGATGGCAAAGGAGGTAATTAAGTGACTTTTTCATAAGGATGACACATAGGTGTAATTAAGGAAGATGATGTATGTCCACTTACATTTTTTTACAAAGCTTGTATACCTAAGGGTATTGTACTTATTATGAACTTCCTTCTACAATTATAAATAGATGCTCAAGGCACGGGATAAATCATTAAGTCTCCCCTATTTTCTCAAATTCATCCCTAACCTTTCTCTCTTCTCCCAAGTTCTTTTTCTCCATATCTCTCTTTTTCTCTTTGCTTCTTTCTTCCTCTCCTTTCTTCTCTTCTTCTTCTTCTTCCTCTCCTATCACACCACCTTGGTCGAGGACCTTATCATGTGAACCTAAATCCAACAGGAGCGATACATAGAATAGCTTAATCCTCTTCATTTATACACCATTAATAGCCCTATTAAGGAACAAACATTTGAATGAATTTGTTCTTATAAATTTATAAAGGGTGTTTTTTTTTGGAAGATATGATGTATTGGGGAGTCATTGATGTAATTAGTTTATGTTTGTTGATTTTTAGGACTCCATGGATTTAGCTTCTGGAGAAAAAGAGAGAGACACCCATTTGGAAGAAAACATGAGGAAAAAAAGGGTTATGGCCTTATGTCCATAACCGTGCTCCTGAAACTCAATTTATAGATTAATAAAAATATAATAGTATAATTATGCCCCTAGAACTTAAACTAATTACATCAATACCATCTTTATGAGATGGCTATTTATTTATCATAATGCCACCATTGTGTGGGCCTTCCCCTTGGTCTGTGGGCCTTGAGACCATCTTTCTCCTCTCTTGGATGTGTGAGCCTTCCTTGGTCTTATGGGCTTGGGCCCATTTTTCACACATTTGGACTTGCAGGCCTTTTTTGGTTACGTGGGCTTAGACCCATCTTCCAATAATATTTTTTTGTCTCTCTTCTTCACTCTTCCTAGGGTGAAGGGCATGATCTTAAGATTATATTTTATCAGTTATAAATAGAACTTAAAGGGGAGGGTATTGAATAGGTCCAAAACCCCATTCTTCCTCCTCTTTTCTCCCTAACGCGTGTTCTTCTTCTTTCTCCATGATGTAATCTATAGAGTCCTGAAATTCAACATGGTATCAGAGCATTGATTTTTAAAATTCATAGCTAAGGTGTTTTAGAATTCCAATCTTACTATTTGCTCAGATTATTATTGTTGCCCATTTTGAGTTGGTCCTCGTTGGTTTATTTGCTATCTTTGATGGTTGCTTCGTCGTTGACATTGGTATTTCTTACAAATACTTATCATCGTATTTTTGTTGGAAGTTTGCTCTGCTCGGCCAGATGGTATTCTCTGGTATGTCATCACGTTTCTGTTAATCTCTCTCAGTCTCACTCGGCTGGTTGGTCTGGCTGATAATTGGTTACTTGCTGTCAATCTCCTTTGATCACTCATCACTGCTCTTAGGACTCTTTGTTCTTGGGTTGAAATCCTATTGAAACTCATGGTATTTGTGGCTGTTCTCCTCAATAATGAAGACATCTACGATATCCTTGTTTCTCTTCATTTACGACCTCTATGAGGTTTGATGAGGCTCTGAATGTTGATGTCACCAAGTTCTAGACCAATCAGGTTCCATACCTGAGAATCCACTTTATGTTAGTCTTCCTGTGCCCCCGTTATCTCTACTGAGAAGGCGTACCATGAGCAGCTCTCTGTTGCCGAGTCTAGATGTTGAAGTCACAAAAAAATGAGTTCGGCTCTCTTAACTAAAAAGAAACCAGTACTAAATTGTCTGGATGATTATCTCCCAATCAACCGTTTTTAACCAAAAAAACGACCGTTACAAGAATCTTATCAATCGGCATAAACCCTAGATAACATTATTTTGAGTATCACCATCCAATGTAACAGCCCCATAACAAATCCGGTACAAGAGGGTACAAGAGAGCATCGAACATCATCTCCATTCAACATGTAAGAGCCAAGCACAGTAATTCAAGTGTTCGTAATGGAAAAGAGGGAAGTGACAAGATGAAACAAACTTGGGCACGCTCTTGACCACATGAAAATTACAACTAGAAAACCTGTGTAAAAGACTAAAAATTTGTGATTGATGAATAGTGAGTGTAACACTGCTAATAAGCCCTTGCAGGGACTTCTCAGGTTCAACAATGTTTTCTATCTATACACTAGAATCTTTTGTCACCACAGCAGTAACCACAAAACTACCACTGTGGAGTTTTGGTACATAGCCTTTGGGAACACAAAAACCCATCTTTCCTACCTCTATAAAGAACTTAAAAAAGAGAGGCACCACTACCTCAGGTCACAACCCATCTTTCCTACCTCAGTAACTCGTAGAGCAGCACAAACACTGCAGTCACCCAGTAGATGATAACAACATCTTGATGGACTCGTATGTCATAAATACGATTCCAACACTTGGAACAACTTTATAGTACTCGGGCAAGATACCTCTGTACAATCCCTTGAAACCTTCTGTACGGATTATGTGCTGGAATGTTCCCAAGAGACCTGTTTTGTAGACACGAGCCTGACCACCAGCCCCTTCCAACTGCATTCTCCGCCTCACAAGGTCCAGAGGAAAGGTTGCTGCAATGTTCAGAGCAAAAAGAAATCAACCTGTGATTTTTTTTTCAATAAAGAACATTGAAATATGTGACTTTAAATCTACCAAAATTTTCAACTTGAAAATGAAACTACTCAATGACTTGACAATAAACATTATCTCTGTCTCTATGATATTCGACAGCATAATACACTAGGATGAGATGAGTCTGAAGTCAGAATTCAGGAAACTCCAAGCAGCTTAAAACAATGCTACAAATTATAATTCTTTTTTAGCTTTTTTAGCTTTAACAAGTAAAATTGACAATAACAATACCAATCATAATCAATCAGCTTCATTACTTACCTGTGGATGATGCAATGCCTGACAAACTCCCACAGGCTAAGCTAACCAAGACACAGGAATCATGAGGCCTGGTGTCAACACAAGCATAATCAAGTATCAGCATAAAAAAATTAACTGCTTTAAAAAATGTAGAAGCTTTTTTTTCTTTTCTAGTGTATGACCTTTAACTAAGACATTCTTTGTAGAAGACTCCATACCTTCGTGATTGCCATGACGATCTCAGTGTCTCATAAACGGAAAAGCTGATTGCTATACTAGGCCCAACACCCTATACATGAAAACAATCATGTTAAAGATCTGGCAGGTGACTGCTACAAATACTCCAATGCATAAAAAACAAGAAGGAAAACATACCAATAATGTAGCTCCTAGGCCCTTATACAAGCCCTTGATACCTTCGTCTCTACATATAGTGTACAGAGTATGAGAAATGCCTCGGTAGTAGACAACATTTGTCTGCAAATCCAGATTAAGCATAAGTAAGAATACCAGTTACCGTATGAAGACTAATCCACAAAAAATTAACATTGCATAAACTAAAAATCATTGGTTACTTTAAGGTAGACAGGCAACTGGAAATCAAACCTCATTAATCTATTCGCAACTAAAATTTACAGAGAACCTGGAAAACATTGTTTAAGGAGAATATCTGCAAATTGTTGAGAGGCACAACGAACAACCATTAATCTGTGGTTTTAATCAAGCAGACAGAACTCGACATGGACAAGTTATAAAAATTGCAGATCAACATAGAGAAGTCAGAACAAAACTAAATCATCTGCAACACATCACAGAGGACACCGAACTACAGCATTGTTTGAAATACTTAAATTTGATGAGTAATGTAAGAGGGATCAAGCTAAAGTCAAGACAGTTTGAGGAAACGGCTAATCCAACATGGCAGCATTGCACTTACAGACAATCACGTTGGTATGCCAGAAATGGCAGATTCAGCGTATGCATTTGCTTTCCTCAGAGTATCCTCAAATTTATCAGACAAAACATATCTACTGTCTTTTGACTCCTAGGGAAAGAAAAGGAATGATAGAAAATTAAAAATCAATCAAAATGACTATAGGGAGCACAATAGAAGTTATTCTGTACTCAATCTTAACCCAGGGCAGTGCATTTGGAGCACTACCTCCAATTCCGAGCTCAATAATTAGAAGAAACTGGGAAGTGTAAGCCTAATATCATCAATACCCACTTTCCACCTTGGTATTTAGTTATACTTGAAAACGGTGTTTCTGTTTAGAAAAGAAAGCAAAGAAGGCCTTGCAATCCAAGACATCATAGCTAGCTAGAATTGAAATATCTGCGAGATACAGGTAACAAATTGCATCGGTTATGGACACTGTCCAAATGTCCCAGGACTATTAATTGCATCGGTTATGGACACCGTCCAAATGTCCCAGGACAATTAATTCCATTTTACAAGTGAACGATGAGTATAAAGAAGATAGTTAAGGTAAATTGATGAGAATTACATTTGCAAAAAAAAAAAAAATTTTGGTAATCAGCCTGACAGCACATGTTGATTTGCAATACTAACTTCAGATTCACTATAATTGCATGTGATCCTCAAGTCTATTTAACCTGACCCAGCATAGACACTTACCAGAGTTTGATTTTAACCTTTGTTTTTGAAAGTTCAACTTCCATTTACAATATGATGCCTTAGTCATGGCATTTTACACATGCTTTCAGCTATTACAAATGGGTAAATTGTCATCTCCATACTTTATCTTTTATTTTTTGCTGAGTTGTCATCTCCATTCATAGATTAGCAAAAAACAAATGAAGGTGCCCAAGGATAGACAACTCAAACTCATACATTTAAAACAAATAGGGTACATGAGGAATGCAAGTTAATAGACTCAGATGGTAGAAGAATTTCCAAGAGATGAGAAGAAGTTATTTTGAGAATCAGATACAGAAAAGGCAGATGGAACACAGTAGAAAACAGGGGGCAGAGAATTTGCAAGAAATTTCATTGACAACATGAGAGCTACAAACTCACGGCAAGATTGTCCAAACCCACGTATTTTGTCTTTAAAATTTCTGGAGAAGGTGATTGGCTTATTTTCAATAGCACAACTTAATTGTCGACAAAGTCAATCCACTCACAGTATAGAATTTTTGTGCTCATAAAATACTTTCTATGACCATAAAAGAAGTATAATCAATCAGAAACCATTCCCAGGTTCCTCTCCACTTTCTTTTCAATTCTGAGAAGGAATGCAATTCCACTTCCATCATCCAGTTCTAGCACCATGCACATGTATCCAATGAACCCAATTTAAAAAAATATAACACATATATATATATATATATATATATATATATATAGAGAGAGAGAGAGAGAGAGAGAGAGAGAGAGAGAATCTTCCATTAAGATCCCCTTGCTGTTTATAGAAGAAAGACGACAGAAATCATCACATAACTCATGCCTATGCAAAAAAATAAAATGTTGACAAGTTCTAAAATCACCTGTGCTGCCAGCCGTGTCCTCACAAGATCCAGTGGATATGTCAATGTTGCTGCAGTTATACCTGACAGTCCACCACCTAATAATCTCACACAAAGGTCTGCACTTACATTTTCTCTGTGACCCTCTAGTCCAAGTAATGACTGAAAAAACTGCAGAAGATAATAATTATAGTATTAATATATTACATATAAAAGAAAAAACACTACTGAGGAGATAAAATTAAGAAACAACAAAATTTTAAAAATAAATGCTTTATCCATTTGTTCACACTTGGTTGTTCAACAAAAAAGTAAACAAACATATTTGACTTTTTTCTAACTGACATTCTTGTAGCGCTCATAAGCATAGAAGCTGATAGAAGAATAAGGAAGACGATGTGCGATTGTGACCAAATTCCCCCTCCAAAATGCTCGAAATCCTTCTTCATGGACAATACGTGAAGCCTCTCGGATTATACTTGCATTCTGCAATTTTGCAACATCTGAATGCATGCCTTGGACCTTTAGAAGAAAAACAATGGAATGAGATATCAGATTAATTTGACTTGAGATCACCTTATAATGAAAACATGCACTTCTTCTTTTGATTTTTTTTTTAAAAGCAATGCGCTTGAGACAAGGACTTCAAGTTGCATACAAAGTGACCTAATCAAAATCTGAAGTACCTAAACTAAAAAGTCATTCAAGCAGACAGCTAATCCAAAAAAAAAAAAAAGGTTCAATCAGAATGAATCCATAATAATTTATGACCCAATATCTCCATAGAACATAAATATATGCTCAGGCATGTCGTTAATTAGAACGGCTACAAAAAATAGTGGAGAGAATGGCTGCAAAAATAGTCCAGCAACAACACAGTCACTTGCAGGAATACCACAGATATCACCTACTCGTAAGAAGAATTTTGCAAAGAAATTTTGTCTTTTTAATGAAGATATGGTAAAAGAATGACTTGATAAGTTACAGCAGGGGCCTCACTATGTCTGGCCATATAATTATCCAGACATTCACCCGTTTATTAAAATTAATTTGATTTTAATAAGGAAAAGACCTGCAATACCTTAAAAGGATTTACACAATATCGAGCTAATTAGATGAGAGAAAACAACTGGAACGTGTTTACTCGTTTATGGGACAAAGTTAAACCTTTTGACACAGTGAGGGACCAATCCCTAACTCCGTAAAACCTCAGGACATCAACGGTGCTTAAATGTGAAATATTCTCATTTCATGACCCGAATCAATGAAATATAAACCTCCAACAACAGAAAAATTTAACCTTCGACCAATTTGAAATTTCCCAATGTAGCTCTATCAAGAGCAGAAATACAAAAATTAATATTCCCAAATACCTGGAAGAGGATTGTGAGGCGAGCGAGCGGCGCAGTGCAGGTCTTACTGACAGCACCAGCGATGCCACCCGCAAGAAGCTGAGAAACCGTGCCAATCTTGGATTGTTGCTGCCATGACTGCTGTTGCTGCGAATGATACTTACGGATACCTCCTCCACCGTGGCCCGAACTTAGAGGCCTCTGCCCACCGCCCTCGACGACAACTCCGACTCGAGCATCCGTCTGCATTTCTCCCTATGTCTAATACCCTGAAATCCCTAAGAAAACCCAACCTCGCTTCGCATCGGTCTATTTACGCTGACCGAAACCCAGAAGAGAGCAACGGCCCCGCTTGTTGGAATGGCGACAGAAGCTTCAAACCCAGAAAAACCCTAAAGGGAGAAAGATAGATACAGAGGTTCTTTAACCTTTTAGCGACATGCACGGGGAGGGGGAAATTTTAGATATTTCAGAAGGTTTTGGAGAGAAAGTAGGAAACAGGGGATGCCTCTATTTCCAAGCTTTCTTCTGTTTTGGGGTTTTCGCTGGTTGGTTCAGTAATCCAAACAGTCTTAAATGGTAGGTATATGAACCCTAAACAGTCTTAAAGAGTTTAAAGAGTAAAAGACTACAAGGCTCCGAGTCGGTCTTCGGAGACGAGATTCGAACCGACACGGCGAGAGAGAGAGACAGACAGAGAATATCCCTTTTAAAAGAATATCCTTGCCTAACAAGTACGCCGCGCGAGCCTGGCCCTGGGCAACTCGTAGTCTCCTAATACGGACGGCGGAGATCATCCTGGAAATGGGCGGTCAAGGTGAAGGAACTCAACGTAATTTAGTGTAGGGTTTGATGACATGTCTAACGGACGAAAATAACCTTGTCTTGGACGTATTGAACAGGCTTGATGACGAGGGTAAAAGAGAGAGAGAGAGTGTCGTGCATCACGAGCTGCACATTCGTCAGTTTTCACGATAAAATCTCTGTAGTTCATGAGAATGCGTCACCCGATCCATCGATTGTGGTATTGCAACTCGCTGAGTCGACCAGGTGAAATGTAATTTGCGTGAATCACATCTCCGAGTTATGAAGCATCTCACTTTCTCATTAATATGAGATGCCTCGGACGATATGTTTTGCTATTTTGTATATATAGCTGGTTTATCATTTTGCCTCCTCAAAATTTGATACATTTCGTTTCATACACGATATTTCGGGTTTAGGGTTTAGGGTTTCACCATGTTGCATAACCTCACCAATCTAGATTTATTCATATCTTTCGGGTGTGTTCAATGGAAAAAACAGTTGAAAATAGAGAATGAGTTTATTAATAAAATATTATAATAGATTTAAATTTATTAAAATAAATTTATTTAACTTTTCAATTAACAAAATAAGATAAATAATTTAAAATTTTAAAATAAAATATTAATTTAATTAAGTAAAAATAATAATATACCTAAACGAACATGGTTACTCTTATCATGTTTAGATACTTTATCAAATTCTTATTTTTATAATATTTAAATTATTACTGTCTTGAATATAATAAATAAATAAATAGGATATTTTATTAATAAAATAAGATAGATTTTAGTTTAGTCTAAATTAATAAAATAATTACAAAATTAAAATAAAATTATTAATTAAATTAATATTAAAAATAAAAATAAAATACCTAAACAAAGATGTTTACTTTTATAATATC
Organism: Aristolochia californica; assembly: GCF_029961685.1. Lineage (NCBI taxonomy): Eukaryota > Viridiplantae > Streptophyta > Magnoliopsida > Piperales > Aristolochiaceae > Aristolochia > Aristolochia californica. The sequence goes on from NW_027181771.1 coordinate 29,440,202, forward strand.
TATATGCTTGATCAAATTCTTACTTTTATAGTATCTTAATTATCATTCTTAAATTATTAATATAATATAATATAATATAATATAATAAATAGGGTATTTTATTAATAAAATAAAATAGATTTTAGTTTGTCTAAATTAATAAAATAATTACAAAGTAAAATAAAATTATTAATTTAATTAATTAAAAAAATAAACAAAGATGTTTACTTTTATAATGTTCAGATACTTTATCAAATTCTTAATTCTACAATATCTAAATTATCACTCTTAAATTAGTAATTAAATATAGTATTAAAAGTCTATAATATATATAAATACATAAAATAGAGTATTTTATTATATAAAAATATTTTGATAGGTTTAACTTTTATAAGATGGTTATTACTTTTAGTCACTATAAATATTACTAAAATTATTAATATACTTTTCTATACATATTATAGTCTTAATTTATTAAAGTGATTAAGTTCATATATATAATATGATATGTCTTATTAAATTATACTAGAACATATTATAATAGTTAATTATTTAATAGTATTTTTAAATTTGAATTATTTAACTATTAGTTAGTTATTAATTTTTAACCACTCAAATAATTTATTAAATATTTAAGAATTAATCAATAAACATATTTTAGTAATTTATTACCATTATTATGTTTATTTTTATTACCATAAATTCAACATAATTATACCAATCATTAATAATTAATTTTTAACCAATATTTACCATGACTTGATTAATGAATTATTTAGGTGTTTACTATCAACTATTAATTAGTTATTAATTACTTTATAAACTATTTCAGTTAATTACTAGAGATTAAATATTGATTAACCTTTGTGGTTAATTACTAGTCTACTATTAACAATGACAACGTCAGATTTCCTCAAAATTTTCACCATCAATTCCACTTGGTCGGCCATGAAAATAACACCAATAAATCACACAAGGAAACATTTGAATGTGAGGAAAATGGGAAAATCATAAGGTATGTGAAGAGGGAGGTCTTTTTCCTTGAGTCTCGTGATGTTGAGGGCTATGTCGATGGAGATCCAATAGCGGCAATGCCAGAAAACTGTTTGAGCGCTAAGGAACAAGAGAAAAATTGAGAGAAATGAGGGAGAATGAGTGGAAACAACAAAGCCATGACTATTAAGAAAAAGCGCCAAAATCAAGCATAGAAATAACAAGGGATGGTCAGAAAAGGTGGAAGAAGACAAAATCGAGGGAGGAAGAGGAGGGATGGGTACTAGGAAGCGCCACAATGACCTCCCAGGCATCTTCAAAATGAATGTTAAGAGAGAGAAAGTGTCGAGAAGGAAGCAAAGAAGAGCGTTGAGAGAAAGGGTTAATCGAGAGGGAAGCAGAGAGGAGCTTTGAGAGAGAGCAAGTGAAAGTGAAATATGAGGGTAAATGCTCGGATTTCACTTTCACTCATTTTATAGGTAAATCACTTTTACTCTCACTCGTTGGATGAACTCTAATGATTTTGGGTAAGTGAAAATGAATTCAAATTCATTTTCACTTTCCTCAGCATGCACTGACATGCCCTTTGTTTCACTATTAAAAAAGTATTTTGTACATTCCTACCCATTTTATTTTTTTAATTTGTTTTATCCTCTTATTTTTTCATTAATATTCTCAAATATTTTTTATATTTCTACAATCAAGTCTTAAAAAAATAAGATAATGTTTTGGTATTTTTTATCTTGAAAATCATTAAATTTTTTTAAAAGTTTTTCACCTATCAACACTACAAAAACAAAGACAATTAGTCACAATTTTTTAATTAGCAATACAACTCCCTTGGAAAAAGTACATGTAAAGACAAAATATTATTTTGTTGTTACAAACAAAGAGGTATCTAGTGATTATGATTTCACCTTTAAAAGTTGGACACAAAACATTTAACAATGAAAATAGTATTTCATCATCATATATAGTGATTAAAGTAATTAATGAAGAATTTATGATTTCATTGTTAAAAGTTGGGCTATGAAGTATATATAGACATGACTTTTGTGTTCGAATGAACAATTTGATCTTATGTTTGAACCAAAGTAATTATAAGATTATGATGGTCAAATCTTGTGGCTTCAAATTTTAAAGATTTAATCTTCTAAACAATCTTCTTCAGTCATTATCTCTTGGTGTTCTATATTTTTTTATTTCCTTGAACTCTCCTACTATTATCATGTATCCACATGTTCCTAATGATTTTGACCAAGTTTTCCAATCCAGCAATTGCCTTAAATTTTGTGTTTTTGAGTCGATTGAAAAACATAGAAAAAAATACACGCAAAAAAATTCTAGTAATTATGCCAGTTTTAGGAGGTGCAAAAATATTCAACTGAATTTTCTTACCATATAATATAATAAAGAAAATAAAAAATAATCTTTTATTGCTTCAGCAGGAAAGGATAGAAAAAAAAACACAAAAGCAAGAATATTGCTTACAAGGGATTTTTAATAAAAATATCTAAATTTTTAATTAAAAAATCATTTTTTGATATTTTTGTTATCTTATAATGGTGCAAATGGTCCTTCAAATAACATATGATAAACAATATTAACATTTGTATATATACTAAACAAAGCATTCCATTTTCAAGAGGCTTCTCAAAGACTCAGGTAAGTCCCCCCTTCGAACCAAATTCCAATAAACATAAGCTATAAGTTATAAACTCAAACCAAAGCAATAACCAAACTCAAATCCCAAAATCAATTTAAACAAAGACTTTGTGCATGTCTAATAATTATGATTTTGTTAAGTGACTCTAGATACTTATAGTATATAAATTGTGAGACTCTCTCGTGAGTGCCATCGCTCTACAAATTGAAATAAAAAATTGAGAATAGTGTGTGAATTTACAATGTGAGTGCATGTTTGGTAAGCTCACTAGCATGTTGTTTATTATTTTCTACTATTCTTGATATTTCATCTTTTTTCTTGTGCAAAGTGTCAAGCAAGAGCCAACCAGTCATGTGCAGCTTTGTTTGGACCATTGTCATTCTACCATGAAGGCTAAACCTATTAGTTCTATCCAGGAGGATAACCGAACTGCTAGATGTGATGAAACATATTCTTTAACTTGTGGAATGGAGAAGTCGTTTTCCACATGCATCAGTAAGGCACCCACGAGCTTGTCAAGGAATGAGGATGAAACTAATTTGGAGATATCTGTTGCACCTCCTATTGCCATGAATTTTGAGCTATACCCCTTCCCCCCAACTATTAGCTTCTCTTTGCTCTCTTAAGCTGATATTCTACTATGCTGGTAGATAAGGTGGCAATCAAAAGCAAGATGTCACCATCTTTAGTATCTTCTATCTTGAACTGCCTTATGCTGGTAAGACACATTTTTGTAGCATAGTAAGCAAAGTTATGCAACATACATTTGTTTTCAATTAACACATTAAGAATAATAATGCTTTGAACAACAAATAGCCAATTCTCATGCATTTCTCTTAATTACTAGTTTCTATGTCTCTATCAGGCCCCTTCTAAAATCTGACTTTGAAATGATATGGGAGTGATGCTCTCGAAGTGGCCATACTTGTTATCATCCTTCACTCAAATATGCCTTGTAGTATTGAACCAATTCATTTAGATGTGGTCATTGGTCCAAATTCTCACCAAGCTATAAAAAGCATAAATCAATAAGATAGATAAAATTCATTTTTCCCACTAAACTAGTCTTGCAAGTCATTTGAGTCAAAATCCTTGCAAATAAATGCTCTTTGGAGGTTGAATAGTAGAAATACAAGAAATGATATGTAAAAAAAAAAATATATGGTTGAAAGCTCAAACCAATATCACCAAATGGTTGACCAATAAAATTAAAAGATTTTAATACACAATAAGAGTAATATGACTCTACTGGGATTTGAACCCAGATCTCCAGTTGTCTGGTGCTATAGAGTCTTCTTAATAAAATGGAAACATTTCAACTAGTATTCAACTCAACGTAGCTAGATGTATATACACCTAATACCTCAAGGCGCTTGCAAAGAAAATAGTCATCTCGAGGCCCTACAGTAGCATTAGACACTTGTGAAAAATATAAGTACAACAAATTATAGCATTGATTTGAAAATTCATCAATCCTATTTATTATCCTTACAAAAACATACACCTAGCAAGAATATCAACATAAGCATAAAAATCATAAAATTTTTTAAAAGTATTCAAAAGTATATGATGGAAAAGCTTGCTTTCTCCAAGCTTACAGAATATGCTAAACACAAACAATTAAGTGGCCCATTTCTCAAGGGCTTTCATTGGCCTCAAACTTGCACATATAATGAAAAGCTAGTTTAGGTTGGGCGAGTATGAAGAATTTAGAGAAATGATGTTATAAGACAGATGTTGGAATTTAAATCTCCACTCAAACAAATAGAAGGATCAATCCTGCATCGATAGCCCCTCAACACTGCATTTATCTTCAATTTATAGAAACAACTAATAAATACATTTCTTTAAAAAAGAAAATAAGTTTCAATATTCTAGAGTTTTGGCTTGTTCATGCTTCAACAGTTCTTTAGCTTGTTGAGCTCTTAGGAGAAGAGCATCAAGACCAATCTTTAGGCTCATCTTGAGATTCACCTTTTTTTCCTCTCCTTGCTTTAACTTGGATTCGGTAGCAGTAAGAGCAGTCTTTAAACACTTGATGTCAGATTTTGCTCGAGTTAGCTAAATGTTGGAAGACACCTCGAATGACATCATGGTAATATGCATGCCCATTTCAAGGAGGTGGCATAAAAGGGTAAATAAGTGCTCTTCCCATAAGGATGGTACAAAGGTATAATTATGTAAGATGATATATGTCTACTTATGTATTTTCCTTTTGAAAGCTTGTAGCCCTAAGGGCATTGTAGACATTGTAACACCCTGTTATAAACTATAAATAGAGACTCAAGGTAAGGTGTGGAGCATCAAGCATTCCCCTCTTCTCTCAAATCCATCCTTAGCATTTCTCTATTCTCCCAAGCTCTATCGAGCTTCATCTCTCTTTAGCGTTCTCTCTTCTTCCCTTTTTTCTTCCTTCTTCCTCTCTTTTCTTCTCCTCTTTTTCTTCATCTCCTCTCTCTCTCTCACCCTCTTCTCGAGGACCTTATTATGGGATACTAAATCCAACCTGGTATCAAAGCATTGGGTTTAACATCTCGACATTAAAGAGATTATTAAGAGGTTTTAATCAAGCTTCATGTATTTGTGCTAGTAAAGCAAAGACTTGGCAAGAAGGTAAATGCTTTTTTCTCCTTCATGAGATGTTTTTGATAATGTTTTGATCTTATCAAGAGGTTTAATGATTATTACTCCTTTGGATAAAATATTTGTGGTTCATCTCATGCATGAAAATGTCTTGTGCTCGGTTTATTTTTCATTCAAAAGAATACTTGGTTTGAGCTTATGTTGAGTTATCATAAGTTCAATTTTCTCCCTTAGAGAAACATATGTTGGATGAAGTTTTTCTTGTCCTCTTGATGTAAGTGAGGATTACCATGATCAAAGTATGATTAAATTCATTCAAGACCAGTTTATATTGTTGTTTGCATGTTTTCCTCTTTAAAGAACTCAGTGAAGGTTGATTTTTATTTTTTTACCGAGAGAAGTTGTTTTTGAAATAGGTGTTGGCATCTTCTTGCATTGGTGGTGTTATCCTTTGGACTATCTTACCTAAAAAAAATCAAGGAGAAAAGGTAAGATTTGGCTGTGATATCATAAATCTGGCACACTTGCATAGAAGGAAAGTTTCCTTCCTCCATAAAACTGGCGCCCTTGAAGATTGTGATCATATCTTGCTATGATTGATCCATTTTAAGGCTTCCTCTATTGATTTATTCTCTGGAATTTCGTCCTAAATCGGTTAGGAAAACAAAAGGCAAGTCAAAGATCGTGATATTATCTAGCTAGTTAGCACAAGTGCCATAGAAGGAAAGTTTCTTTCCTTAAGAAGATCTTCTAACTTATCAGGCATTTTTTGAGATTTCTCTTATTTATTACAATTCCTTCTTAATTAAGAAAGATTGTGAATCAATTTTACAAGATTTTAATGAGTATGAGGAGTTAAAAAATCAGATATTATGTGCTTGGTTTTGTTTGAAATCAGTGCTTGGCTCAATTTTTTGACTTGGTTCTTCTTCTCTTCTCGGTTGGGTCAATTGGTTAGGGTCAAATAGATAAACCAAGTGTTTTGAATCTTTCCTAGTGATGGGTGGAGATTATGAGAATATGAGAGTGTTTTTTTAAAGATTACCACAATACCCTTGAGAGGGTTATTAAATTACTTGAGTTGGTCTCAATCGGTTAAGAGATTCCTTATCACTAGAGATCTCTTAGGACATTTATCTAAACCATCTCCACCCATAGATGAAAACAATAGTTCCTTTGTCAAATGGCTTAAGAATGACACACTTATCATTAGTTGGTTCATTAACAGCATGGAGGAACATGTGGCTAACAATATTGTCCACCTTGAGACCGCAAGGTAGATATGGGACACTCACTTCAAGTTGAATTCAAGCACCGAAAGTTTAAAAAAATTATATGATGTATTTTAGAATAAGTTTACTACCGAACAAGGAGAGAACCTGCATGAGTTCTTGGCTAGATTTAGAGGGTTAATTTAGGAATGGAAACTTGCTCAGTCCCTATCTACTGATATATCTGTTCATAAAAAACAAAGGGAGGCCTTAGTACACGCTATCTTACTGTCCAATATTAAGCCATATCTTGAAGTGGCCAAAATTCAACTACTTAGCGCCTTTGCATTTCCACCATTTGATGACATCAATGTAACTCTACTTCGAATACTAGATTTTTCCTCCATCCCTCTTACTGAGGTATCATCTGCTATGTACTCAAGAAATAGGGGTACATCTTCTACAAGTCGAGGGCACAATAGAAATTATAGAGGCCGATCAAGAGGAGGAAGGAATGGTTATGGTCCTTCAAGATCAGACAACTGGTAATGTAGTCATTGTGGTGGACTGAACTCTTTGGTGGAGACCTACTAGAAGCTTCATGGCAAACCAAACTGGGTCACTGCCAACCAAGTCTCGATTTAGAATGAGAAGCATACTGCCCAACCCGAGTCACAACAAGGAAAGCAAACTCTAACTGATGATGATTATGACCTCTTCCAGAGGATGAAAAATCTGATGGTATCTCCTCCTTCTTCTCCAACATCTACCACTACTGCTTCGGGTATGCTTTGTACCACTTCTCTTCATCTTGGATTATCAACTTAGATGCCTTTGAGAATCTTATAGGTAATAGGAATTTGTTACATTCTATATCTCCATGTCTACCAAGTAAGTTTGCTACCATTGTTGACGTTACCAAGTAAGTTTGCTACCATTGTTGACGGATCCCAAACCAAAGTTCTTGGGAAGAGATCTTCCCTTGTTACACCATCTCTTCCGCTTACCGATGTCTTATTTGTCCATTTCCTTTAAACTTGTTATTTGTTAGCCAGTTAACCAAGCGTTTTAATTACTCCACGTTCTCACCTTCTTTTTGTGTCTTCTAGGATCTCACAACGAAGTAAGTGATTGGTGGCAACCATGAACAGGGGGGCTTCTATTGCTTGAACCTGCCTCCAGTCATTATGATTGCCACTTCTCTGACAAAGGTAGGGTTATGGCACAATTGGCTTGGTCATCCATCCACAACATCACTTCAACTCTTACTTCCATCCTTAAAAAAATTACCAACTTTCAACTGTGAAGTCTGTCAATTGAGCAAACACCAGAGGACATCATATTCTCCTCAAGCTAAAATTAAAGGTGTTGCTCCCTTTTTATTAATACATTCAAATATATGGGGATCCTTAAGTGTCTCAAACATTTCTCAAGTTAAATATTTTGTCACCTTGTTTTTATGACTACTCGAGTCACGTGTTTTTTCTTTTTTAAAAACGATGTGAAATTTTTTCCATTTTTAAATCTTTTCATACTATGGTGTCTACTCAGTTTGGAAAAAGAAATACATGTGTTTCGATCAGATAATGCCAAAGAATACCTTTCTAGTGATTTTCAAACCTTTTTTTCTTCATGATAATGGTATTCTTCATCAAACGTCTTATGTTTACACCCCTCAACAAAATGGTGTTGTTGAAAGTAAAAATCAACATCTCCTTGAAGTAGCCTACTTTTATTGATCTACTACCTTATTAATAGGCTACTTTCATCAGTCTTAGCCATACATCCCCATACTCATTATTATTTCCGAAGGAAGACTCCTTCTCCCTTTGAAAATTTTTGGTTTCACATCTTTTGTCCATATCACTTCTTCTTAAAAGTGTAAACTTGAGCCAAAATCACTTAAGTGTATTTTTTTGGGTCACTCCTGTACCCCAAAGGGCTATGTTTGTTATAATCCCTTTCTTCAGAGGATAATTGTCTTGAGGGATGCCACCATTTTTTAGGATACACCCTTTTATTCCTCAAATGATGCACCCCCAAATCCTTTATTTGTGCTACCATCTCTAAAGCCAGTTGTGCTGTTTGATGCAGGTCTACTTCAGTCCCCTGAAGACTCGGCCAACACCACACCTGTGGAGTTTATGGATCCATCCGAGGTAAGTCCATCTTCTCCTGTTGTATTTGGCCCACAATTTGACACTCGACCCATAGCTCTAAGAAAGGAGCCTAGAACTTACACTAGGCCCAATACTTCTCATCCTATTTCAAACTTTGTTTCTTATCATCAATTGTCTTCTTTATGTTGTCAATTTCTTGCATCTATTTCTTCTGTCTCTGTTCATCAATCCTATCTGGAGGCTTTGAGACATCCAAGATGGAAGGCTGCCATGGAAGAAAAAATGTATGCCTTATATGAGAATTAGACTTGGGCCATTGTTCTTCTTCCTCCCGGAAAAAGACATGCGGGTTGTAAATGGGTTTTTACTATCAAACATAATCCTGATGGTTTTGTTGCACACCTCAAAGCCCGACTCGTTGCAAGGGATACACTCAGTGTTATGGAGTGGACTAGAGGAGAATTTTTCCCTAGTGGATAAATTAAACTCAGTATACATCTTATTATCTCTACCTGCTAATTCCTCTTGGCTGGTGTTTCAATTAGATGTCAAAAATGCTTTTTTGAATGGGGACGTTGTATGCATCAACCACTTGGTTTTGTGGTTGAGGGGGAATCTATATGCAAACTGAGAAAATCTTTATATGGGCTTAAACAATCTCCTTTGGCTTGGTTTGATAAATTTAGCCAAGCACTGTTACGATTTGGATTCAACCGATGCTTAGCAGATCATTCTCTCTTCATCAAGAATACCTTAAAAGGGAAAGTAATACTAGCAGTTTATATGGATGATATCGTTTTAACCGGTAGTGATGCAGACAACATAAAAGAAGTCAACGAAAAGATATGCCAAGAATTTAAAACAAAAGATCTTGGACTTCTAAAATACTTTCTAGGAATTGAGGTATTCTAATCTAATCATAGAATTGTATTATTTCAGAGAAAGTATGTTTTGGATTTACTAGAAGACACAAGGATGATGGGGAGTTGACCTGCAAATACTCCTATGGATATTAATGTAAAACTATGGGCAAGCTCTGGAGAAGATGTTGATATAAGTAAATATTATAGGCTTGTGGAAAAACTTATCTACCTCACGATGACCATACCAAACATATCATATGCAATAAGTATGACAAGTTAGTATATCCACAAACCATAACTTACCCATTGGTAAGCCTTGGAGAGGATATTAAGATATTTAAAAGGAGCTTAAGGGAAAGGGTTTTTCTACAAGAATCATAGTCACTACAATATAAAAGGTTTCTCATATGCAGAATGGCTGGAACACCTGAAGACAAGAAGTCGACTTCAAGGAATTGTACCTTAGTTGGTGGTAACCTAGTTACATGGAGAAGTAAAAAGCAGAATGTGGTGGCAAGGTCCAGTGCAGAGGCAAAATACAGAGCTATGACCCACACAATCAGTGAGCTCCTATGGATCATATCCATTCTTAATGAATTCGGGTTCTATAAAAGAGCTTCTATGGAATTATATTGTGTCAACCAGACGACCATTCATATCATCACAAATCCTATCTTCAATGAGAGACAAAACATATTGAGGTAGATTACCATTTAATACAGGAGAAATTTCAGGCTGGTATTTTATCTCTTAGTTATGTTTCATCAAAAGTACAAGTGGTTGACATTCTTACAAAACCAATCACATTCAAGATCTTAACCACTATATGCAACAAACTGGGTACCTACGATGTTTTCTCCCCATCAGCTTGAGGGGGAGTGTTGGAAGACACCTCAAATGGTATCATGATAATATGCATGCCCATGTCAAGGAGGTGGCATAAAAAAGGTAAATAAGTGTTATTCTCATAAGGATGGCACAAGGTGTAATTATGTAAGATGATGCATGTCTACTTGTGTCTTTTCTTTTTGAAAGTTTATAGCCCTAAGGGTATTGCAGACATTATAACACCCTATCATTAAATATATATAGAGACTCAAAGTAAGGGGTAGAGCATCAAGCCTTCCCCTTTTCTCTCAAATTTCTCCCTAGCGTTTCTCTCTTCTCCCAAGCTCTCTAGGGCTCTATCTCTCTTTAGCCTTCTTTCTTCTTCCCCCTTCTCCTCTTCCTTCTCATTTCTTCTCCTCTTCTTCTTCCACTCCTCTCTCTCTCACCCTCTTCTTGAGGACCTTATTATGAGATCCTAAATCCATCACTAAAGCTCCATCTAATTTTGTTATGTTCTTGTTCCTTTCATTGCAACAACCATATAAACTAAAACCATTTCTAAGGTGGAGAAGTAGAGCATAAAAGAGGGTTTCTTCTAGAGGATCTACTAGCATCATTGCCTCAATGATTTCTCATCTAGTACATGAAACCTTCTTCCAGTATCTAACCCAAAAATAACCATATGAAGGGAGTACTAGAGTCATCGACACTCTCAACGCCATTGCCAACACCCAACTCCTTCAGTCTTCTATAAATAGTGATCTAATGATGTTAATTAATGCACACTTTTGTGCATTGTCATATCCACATACATTTTTCACATACACAATTAAACATTCAATTAACTACTTCAACAAATACTTTGGGATAAATGAAGTTAGATACTCACAAACATACACAACAGTATGAAAATTACATAATTGTCTGATAATGGCAGTTACCCACAAGCTTGCAATTATCTAAATAGAACTACATAATTTAGTGACTCAAACTTCATAAAGAGGCAACAAAGAGACACTTTTCGAAAGAATTTCTTGCAGGAAAATGCCACAAGAAATTGCTTCAAATTTCGCCTAGTTGAAAGATCTTGAAGATAACTTAAGAATTGATCGACTTCAGCACAAACAGATACAACTACATTGACAAATAGCTAATCAGTCATCAGCAGGCGAGTCACCTTAGATTGATACCTGTTGGAGAAGATCAGTAACATCATTAGAAGAAAATAAAGCATTGCAGAGTTAAAAATTGAACTTGCATAGAGACATATCGCATTCGATCTCCCGAACAGTAGAAGTAACATCAGGCCAACGCCAACCTACAGAATGAGATTAGGAATCAGATAGAATAAATAATGCGTCTAGTTCATGGCTTCTTACACGATTTGACTAGAAGAGGGCTCATAGCAGCAAGAGGAAAATCAGAGAAGTTTCCAGTAAGAATCCTCTATTTTCATTGGAAATGTTTCAATAGACCTCGGCAAAGCACCCAAAAAGCTCAGCTCGAGGAAAATATAAAAGAAACCCAACAAACAGAAAAGCAAAGAACATAAAAAAAAAAAAATTGAGTTTAAAAACGCAAAAACAAAAAAAAAAATGCAGAAGCAACTACTTGTATAATGAAGAATGCAACCAAAATCAGAGTTACCAAGAAGCGCATCTTCCCTACATTCCTGATCAAAAGTTTGATTAGTATGAGATTGGTGAGGGGAGCTCATGCTACTACTCCCACCTTGATTAGCGTTCATTGCCAAGACAGTGGGTCTGGCTTGGGAAGGGATTCTTCTCGGTTGGGCGGGAGAAAGTAGCAGGGTGAATGAAGGAGGAAGAGGGGGCGGAAACTCTATAGAGGTTCTTCTCGAAAGAGGAAGAGGAAGAGGGCATACAGGAAGTCGGTTGGCTGTCTCGATCCGGTGAGAGAAAAGGAAGAGGAAGGAAGCGGACGAAAAGTCTATCGAGCGGGAGAAAAACGGATGAGGAAAAACACGAACAAGAGGGCTTCGTATTAGATCAAGCCTATATTGCCAGAGTGCACATAAATTTTTAAGAGAATTATGTTCAGATGATAATTCCATCGACAAATTCTTTAGAGATTGCATCAGCCTCAATAATGAGAAAAAAAAAATCGACCAAATTTATGTTTTCCTTCACGAATTTCTACTCGACAACTGTTCATCCTAAAAACAGATTTAGAAAATCAAACACTGTTCCAATTTCTGACCTGCATCGATATATGCTGAAACACAAACATTTTGAATGCCCCCACCACAATAATTTGCTTCCGCATGCCAGCTTTTAAATTCTTGGTTCTTGTTGAGCTGTAGACTGAAGGAGCGAAACCCACCCCAGTCATGTCTTTTGCTTGAACTAAATCGAACTTTATAAACATCCAAAACTAATTAACGCCAACTTTGAGTCACACCCACAAGAATCCCCATAACTTGGCCTTTCTAAAGTCGTTTAAGAACTCAAAATCTTTTTTTAAGTATGTCTACAGAAACGTAGTCTCCCCTATTTGCCAATTTCCATTGCCAAAGGCATTATTGATCAACTAGCATCCAATTATTCCCCAGAGAAAATGACAAAAACTCGTAAACAGTAAACACCAGAAAGGCTAGGCACCCGCCTAAGGCTCAGGATGATCCAGGCAGTAGCAGTTTCAGGGACCTAAAACCCAGAGTCCCACCACACGAAAAGCTAGAAACTGTGAAAACCAGTACAACGATAGTCCAAAAACAGTGGGGGCCTGAATTGGAGCTTCCACTCCAAAAAGTCTACAGGGCAATTGGCAGAAAGAGCTCGTTTCTCTGTCACAGACTCCAAAACAGTACAACACAGCAGCTTCCCTTTTTATTTGACATAAGAGAATCTTCCCACTTCACCTTTACATTAGCGTCCGCGTTATTACACTCAACATCACGAGTTTCGAATTTTGAACTGAACGCAGCAGAAATGAATAATGGAGACACCCTCTTTTCTGTACCATGCATTTGCACCGAGTGAATATAATACAGCGCTTTACTCCCTCCCTCTCCGATTCCTTTACCACATTCAAGACGAACCCTTTGGCCAAAGCTTTTCCTCCTCTTTTTCCCTGCGACACACCAACGCAGCTCAACATGATAAGATTCCGACATAAAGATGGACAATCATTACCAATATCTTTACGAGGACCAAAAAGCACTTCTCAACTCCACTCATGCAAATACTACAACATTATTGGGGTAATGCTGCAACCCACTAATGGTTTTCACGGCCAACATTATCTAACTCTATTATGCGGATGAAAATCTTTCGACCCAGAATGGTTTGAGATGCTGTTACAACTTATAAATGAAGCTGATTACCAACTACTGTCAATTACCATCTAGCAACTGGTGTTTCACTGTAGAAGAGTATGTCTGAATCTAATATATATAAAGCCTTGCATCGCATACCTTTCAGACAATGAAAAGAAATTCTTCCATCAATTCTGCTCGTCCAAAACCTTGATAACCAGCAGCACTGGGTGGTAGTTCTTAGCACCCTCTCTAAATAAGTATGGTGAGAAAGAAAGTGGACGACATTAATTATCAATATCAACCCACAAAATCGTGTAGGAAATGCCCTCCAAGATCCCTTCTTAATTGCCTGCTTTGGTTATCAAAACCACCAAAACCATAGCCATTATTGCTCTCTTCAAGGCCAAAATGAGGGACAGCCAAAGGCAGAGGTTCTGACAAGCAGGCCACATTGTTTTGATGGAGCCCTAAAGTGAGGGAAACACCAGCATTTCCACCTGCCATGCTCACACCTACTCCAACTGGATGTAGTTGGTTGGCCATGCTGTCATAAGTGAAGTTCATCGTCTGACCACTACCATTTGGAATCTCAGCAAGCTCATTCCCACAACGTTTTGCTGATATATCTTGGTTTCTTTGGATAGAGCTATTCTGAAAAGGTTCACTGGAAGTAGGAATTGTATCTATGTGAGGACTGCCTTGTTTGTTCACATAAGGTCCCTTCCCTTCAGAAACCTTTTGACCCTGGCTCATTTCTAGAGAATGGATTTCTTCAACCATGGGTTTCCAGAGCCTCACTCTCGCATTGATGAACCAGTTTGAGACCTGCACATACATCAATTATTAAGTAATGGCTTTATAATATAAAAACATCATGCGGTAAGGGATGCACAGTTCACCATATTCATTTTAACAACACAAGAACAGGCATCAGTCTTAGTCTCAACCATGTTCACTAGGGGCTATATAAAGGTAACTTTAGCAACCAACAAGACTACAAAAAGATGACTTCAATCATCTTTGATTCAAAAAGAGCACACAAAATATTCTAGTGCAACTAAACAATATCAGTCAACAAAGCAACTGCCTAGGTTATCCGATTCACCAGAAAGACAAGAACTTTAATTACCTGGTTCCTTGAGAGACCAGTCTGCTTGGCTAACATCTGCTTGTCTGTGTCAGTTGGATACCTAAAGCAAATAATAAAAAGTCGATAATGAAAGATTGAGAAACTTAGATGGTTAAAAAAAGCCAGAGATCTTAGAGACATTATGGTTATGAAAAGAGATCAATGAAATGAAAATCAACTTAGAAGAACTCTTCACCAAATTTGCCGAGTCTACAAAATATACAACATCAACTGCAGACCAACTGCAAACACATTAGACAACTCTGAAGGCACAAAACAGGTTCATTGTGCCAAAATGGCAAGCTTTCTCTTGTACATTGCATTGCCCTTGTAACTGGGTGAGAAGAACAAAAAAAAAAAAAAAAAGCTAGATCAACTTACGGATGCAAAAAGTGTTCAAACAACCATGCTCGGAGAACAGCTACAGCTCGTTCAGGAAGCCCTCTTTGAGGACGCCAAATATGTTGTTGCTCAAGAATGCCTGAGCTATGAGCTGCTCGTTGATGATGAAAGCTGTGATCGATAATCCTGAACTTAGGAACATCGTCCTTACCAAAGCTTTCTTCACCAATAGATTTGCTGAACTGATCATTTATTGCATCTTTTAAGCACCGGAAGTGCTTAGATAAAGTTTTCAGAGCCAGTGATGTGTATGGGGCTGCCGTACTGAGGCCATGTACAGATTCAAATGATGCAACAACAGCTTGTGTTTGTTGGTAGTATTGCTTGTATCTCCTGTAAACCTACAACAAGTAAAGGGGACAAAACTAGAATGAGAGAGAGAGAAAGTGTCCATGACAGAATTGTTAGGCACATAAGGAACATTATGAATCAGGGAAAACCCGATAAAAATAAAATAAAAAGGTTAGGCCAAGTTAAGATTTGCTGCCCTACATCAGACAACAAATGTGTTTCCAACTAATCAACTAGAGCAGTGAATATATAGGACCCATTCGCTTGGGGGTATACTCATCCCAATAAAAAATCATGTGAGAACACACACAAAAAAGAAAAAAACACCTTTAAAAGTGAACTGAATGAGCAGAAATGTTACCAGATAGAACGTTTCCAAAAGCCCTACAGCCAGCAAGTAGTGGTTTTATTTCCAATTAGGCTACTTTTATCTGCTACAGCTAATAGCCTACATAGCTCTTATTTATGGCTTACTTCACATCCAGAGATTTCAAATAAATACCTATTCAACCATCTGATGTCATGAAAGTTACTAATATACCCCTGACAATAAATTCCATTTTCAACTCTATGTTTGGAATACAAAAAGACATAAATACCCTCATGCCTGTGATATTATTACACTTTTACTCTATGGGCCTATGAGTTATTCAATGTGTAGCCATACAAGTAACATAGGAACAACTTAACATTCATTCTATAAATTGATCAAGCCCACCAAAGGCACGGTTTGGTCGTTATGGGGTATTGATGTCTTTTAACATGCTAAAGCTATTAGAGTTAACTAAAAACACTAAATAATATGGCATGAAAATAATAGTGTAACATCGTAGGGTATAAACACAAACCAGAATACACAAGTATATATGTCATGTTTCAGGGGTATGTAGGCAACGAACCCTTAACCAATTAAGTAGCGTGTCACAATTCTAGCAACCTGGTTTCTAGTAGGCGTACAAGTAGACTACATAGAACTACTTTATGTATCCTATAGAACCTACAAAATAGATTAGGTACCAAAGCAAGCCAAAACTCTAAGGAAAACCCTTGTAAAAAATATTGCATCAATTAATTGCGTGTTTACATACAAAATTCTATAGAACCTACAACAATAGATTGGGTACCCAAAGCAAGCAAAAACACTTTGGAAAACCCTCATAAAATATATTAGAACAATTAATCAAACATTGAGAACCATACTGGCGTCATTGCAAATTTCCGATGTACATAGAAAAACTTGCCGACATCAAGACAAACATAACAACAAGAATGGAATCAACTAAAAGAATGTTCTCCTCCTATTCCGCCATCCGCAAACTTTTAGACCATAATAATATTATGATTTTTGACAAAGAAAGCTACCATGCATAGCACCAAAAATTACAGCGGCCCTTTTTCCGGCCATGCAGCCTCGTATTGTATACATGGCTCACCGACAAGTTAATGACATTCAACATAATTTTATCCTTTTTAATAAACTATTGTTAGCTAGTCAGAGAAAATTCAAAAATGACACAAACATGAAGAGATGGTGAAAAATCAATCCAAAACTAAGGTAGACTGCTTGGCTTCAGGAAAAGCACCTTTTTAGGTCATGATTTTAATTAGCCCATAAAAAGCTCAACTGCTAATCCAATTAATGAAATAGGAAGTCACAGTTACATAAGATTGTCAATATATAAGAACACAACCAATACTATGAAAAAGTTACCCATTTTGAAAAAATGAGAAGGCTGGCTTGTAAACAATTCCAAAATGGCCAAGACAAGTAATGGTCAATCAAAC
This sequence comes from Aristolochia californica, assembly GCF_029961685.1. Classification (NCBI taxonomy): domain Eukaryota; kingdom Viridiplantae; phylum Streptophyta; class Magnoliopsida; order Piperales; family Aristolochiaceae; genus Aristolochia; species Aristolochia californica. The sequence goes on from NW_027181771.1 coordinate 29,457,332, forward strand.
CAAAAGCATTATATCTGAAAAGCTTATGTTTAGTAGCCTTAAGTACCCAGACATTACAAGTGTAAATCAAATGACGACCCCCCTCTTAAGTATCTAGATAGCCATCCATAGTGAAGATTCACGAATGACACCTCCAAATCAGTAAGTAGAGAACCTCGAATAGAAATGGCTAATTAATATTGACAAGATGAGTCAACATCTACTTGTTCGATGACAGCCTTGGATGCCTCCTTGAACGCAAGGGAAGCTGACACTTTTACTGGCCAGTGATACATGACCTTCAGTCTCGATTAACCCTCATTAATCAAGGTGATTTGAGAATAGTTACTTAAGCAGTAAAAGCAGGTTACTGTTCCAGCCCAATTCAGAGTAAACGGATATGAGAACCAGGGAAATGCTCTTCTACTAACACAAAAGAGAGATAAATGTGTTAGCGTGGAAGAGACCAAAACTTTAATTGAAATTTGAAAACTGCCGACAAAACATCATGCAGAAAAAGAATCATCTTCGTTCACTGAACTATTTTAACGAGAATAGCATAAAAGGGTGCTTTTATTACTATTCAATGGTAAAGAACGTTCAGTAACAAAAACAACGATCAACAGGATGCCGACAGTAGGCTCGAGATAGATACCGATACCTCATCCAACATCGATATAAGCCTTGTCTTCTTCCTCTGATACTCCCCAGAGTCAGCACTGGTGCCGACCCCAACTGGGTCGTCGACTATTTCGCTATCACTCATCCACTCCATCTCTACATCCATGGCGGAGATCTTCTCAAGGTAAACTCCCTGACCGACATTGCAATACTCCTCGAGCAGCTGCAGGGCCGGCTTCAAGAACCTTGACCCTTTCAAGACCTCAGCATAACCCGTAAAAGGGCCGAGCGGACCGGCGCTCCGGGAGACATCTCCACCGATAACTACATAGTTTCCCATGCTTTTGTCGGCTAACATGGAAGCATCGCCATTGAATGTGTGAGAGGAGAGAGAGAGCGATAAACCTTGTGTTGTTAGCGTTGAGCTTTGACCAACAGGGAAAGCCTGTGGCGGCTTGAATAAGGCTCTAGCATCGTGCAAAGATTGATTGAAATCTCTGAAACCCGAGGGTTCGGGGGTAGCATAAAGAAACGGGCTGCTCATACTACTTCCGGGGTTTATAGAAAGAGACGGCGGAAGATCGAACAAAAGATGAGAAGAAGAAGAAGTGGAAGATGAAGAAGAGGAGCAGGAAGAAGACGAATTAGAAAAGAAGGGATCGTTCCTTTCAACGGTTTGTCCGAAACCCATCAAGTTGAGGCTTTCCTCCTTGATAGCAGGATGAAGAGAGAGCGGACCCTGTAGATGAATGAAACTATCCCCCGTCGCGCACCCTACCATGGGATCATAAACCGAGTGTAACCCCGCACATCCCTCCAAGCTCCGCAGCTTATCCCGTCTACTCTGCTGCGGAACATGAAAAGCTCCAAGCTCGAACCCCTCGGACATCTCAGCGGCAAAAAGGAAGAAAACTAAACTCGATCAAAAGGAGGCTAACCGAGGAAGGTGCAAACAAAACAGTGAAGCAACGGCAACACGGACAGGAAAGACTCCAGATTTAATGATGACGGATGAGAGTTCTCTTCGAATCCCTACTCTTCCAGTCCCGAATCCCTACTCTTCCAGTTCTGGTAATCAAACTCTACGAGAGAGAGAAAGAGAGAGAGAAAGAGAGAGAGAAGAGGGTTAAAACTAGTGAAAGGAAAGGTATGATCGTGACCGACAGATGGCAGGCGAGAGCAGGAGCAGAGGACGTGAAGGTGAGGTCCGAGTGACCGACACGGCCGGTGAGGAGCTGAAAAGAGAAACAGCAAGACGCCAGTCCAGGGGTCAGTAAGAACGTCTGACAGTGGATTTTGGAGAAGATGGAGTGTAAAAACTTAAACAGAGAGGAAGAAAGAGAAAGAAGATAGCTTTTCTTAGGTTCAGATTTTAGGGAAGCTTACTGTAGCATAGCCTGGACGCAGGTGCTGCTGACGCACGTGGAGAGCCCCCACCCAACACCCAACACCCCACAGCCAACTTTTAAGGCTTTAACGTACTCCTCGATTCTCACATCATTTTTTCACATTACCCAAAACTACCTCGTATTTATTTATTTTACTCAACCGCCTATCTTAATTTACCAAATGACCCCTCTCCTGATTACTAGAGGGGCAGTTTCGTTATTTTATCGGCTGCGGTAGTCGTCCACCACGCGTCGGGCATCTGACAGGGGAGGCCGTACGGTTTTGAAAATGGAGGAGGGGCAAGAGAACGGTCAAAATGACGTCGGCGAGTACGGACACTGGAGGAGGGGGCTGGCGTCTGGCGACCGCCAGATCTTTTGCTTGCGGAGACCTGACCGCCCGTGACTGCCGTCGATTACCTAAACGGAGGGTTTAAGGAAACTTTCTGGTTAAACACCCGTGTTCGCTTTCTTTTTACACCTTCCCACTGTTCATTTCCTGCGCTTTCTTTACCGGAAAGATGTAACAGAGGAAAGAGAGAAGGGAGGGGGGGAAAGATCTGCTCTCCCCTTTCCTGCTCTTTTGCATCGAGGCTTAAGAGGAAAAAGAGGATTAAAGAAGTGGGTTCTCTGGCATTTCACGGGGAAAGAGGCAGAAGCGAGCACTGTTCGGCCCGTCACCCGAAGCGGTTAAAAAGTTCCGGCCGGAAACACCCGGGAAAACATATTTTCTTTGTTTCCCCAAAAAGAAAAGGAAATCTTCTCCGGAGTTGTGAATTTTTCTCGAGCCGAGCAACGGTTGCCTCCGTTGAATTCCCGGACATGACGAACACTGAACTCTTCTCCCCACGTCATTCAGAATAGGTATAAATGTACGTATCCATAGGCGTCCCTGTATTCTACACGGAAAGAAGGAAGGCTTCGAAGGGAGCGTGCGCGCTTGTCCTTTTCTTCAGCTTTTAGAGTTGAAGAGAATTTGAAGAAATCGGAAAACCAAGAAGCAGCTGGGTACTTCCGTCGCTTGGTCTGTAATTATTAGGGGCCGAACTGTTGTTGTGAAATAAATGGAGGAGGGAGTGACGACTGGTGAGGAGGGGTTTCCTCGACAAAATGTCTGGACAAAATCTCTGCGATTTAATAAGGGATAAATGTCCCTTAATTTCACTGCCACTTGCAGTAAATGCTTTCCAAGAAGGACATATATGTCTCTATCAAATCTGGCATTTTTGTTAATCCGATTAAGAACCCGTGAATAAGTCAAAGAATTATAAGTCCCTGTTAGTGCCTGGTTGGAAACTTATATGCCTCGAAAAATTAGAAATATTTTTCTTAGGAAACCTTATGATAAAATCCTATTAGAGCAGTTACTTCCCTTGGTTAGAAATTTATATTCCAGAAAAAGTTAATAATATTTTTTTAGGATATATATTTTCAAAAAACCTACTAATAAAATCTTATTAGGGAATTATATAATTTTTTAAATAAAATTTCCAAGGAAAATTAAATAGACTTTTAGTGCCTTTTCATGGAAAGTAAATAAAAACTAATAATTAATCTCATACATTACCATATTTATTCGTCAAATTTTTGGTAAAATAAAATGTCAAATACAAAATTTAATTATTTTTATCTAAAAACAAATTGGTCTTGTTAAACTCAAACCGAATTATTGAAAAATAGAATTAAAAAAAAAAGAATAGAAAAAATTGAAGAAACATATAAAAAAAAAGAAAAACAAGTGTCTAAAAAATCGGTATGACTTAGTAGGCATAACCCAAAAAAAATTGTTTCATACTCTTCTAAAATAAGAAAATAAAAATTATCGTACTCATATCAAACTAATAATTCAAAGCATCATTTCTGCCCATGTAATCCAATCATACTCATATCAAACATTTATCGGAAGTCAATAGCAGAATAGCGTCGTTGTAAATGTAGGGTTGGGTTAGGATAGAATTTTTTTTTTTTTTTTTTTGTTAATATTGGTTTAGTTAAGGGTTCACTAAGTCATTATGGGTGTTTCTCCTTGTGGTAGTTCATTACTGTTAATTAGTGGTGAGGAATGTCATTTCTTCCTCTTTGCTTTTCATGAGTTGAGTCATCCCTTTCCAAGATATGTCTCAGTCTCGTATTCCTGACCTAATCAATCTGCTTAGGAATGTAATGGCCATAATGGAAGAGATTCAAAATTTACCCCATTTACCTAAACAAAATTTTGATTTTTCTTTCGTAGGGCTTTAATTTCAATGAAATCTAATAAGATAAAATTACTAACCCTTCGTTCCTTCATGCCAAACATGCAAAATTCTAAAAGGATTTGTGAACAACTTCTTTAACACTAGCCTGACTCTCAAACAAAAATAGCAACTTAGACTTCCATTAAAATCTATTAACAAACTCTTTCATTTATCCTATGAAAGCCTCACTGATAGATAACAAAAGAAATATTGAACACCCCCTAACCAAAGCCAAACTTACATTCATATTGGGGATAGCGATAGCATAAGAAAAAAAACCAAATTCCTTACTCACATTCTCACATTTTTTTGTATTCCTCGTGTATCAATAGTTCAAAAGAGAGTGAAAGAAAGCCGCAATGGGCTTTATTGTTTGTCTCAACAATAAGTAATTAAATTAGAAAATAAGATACATGACTTTGCCTGAACACAAACTAGCATGTTTTCCTAACAATGACCTACTTTTCTTATACCGTTTATGTCAAAACCTAACTCTGTGACACCATTAATAAAGACTATAGAAAGAGAGCCAATGGCACATTGTGTATCCAAAAAAGCAGCATTTCTTCAAATATTGTTAAATACTGCGAAGGAATCTCGATGGATGTAGTCATTATCCACCAAGCTAACCAAGAAATAACTTCTTTGCACCTGTTGAAAAGGGTGCTCATTAATGAACTAGCGACAATAAAAATAAAGAATTGTTAATTTTCAAGACTCAATGGATTTAGCTTACGGAGAAAAATAAAGAGGAACTCATTGGGAGAAAATAAGAGGAAGAAGAGGTTATGGACTTATGTCCTAACCCTACCCCTGAAGCTCAATTTATAGATTGATAAAACTATAATATTATAATAATACCCCTTGAACTAATTACATTAATGTCATCTCTATGAAAAGACTTTTTATTTACCATCTTGCCATCACTCAGTGGGCCTATAACCCTTTTCCTTGGTCTATGGGCCTTGAGCCCATCTTCCACATCTCTGGGATTTGTGAGCCTTCTCCTTGGTCTTATGGGTTTGAGCCCATCTTCTACCTCTCCTGGTCGTGTGGGTTTGGGCCCATCTTCCTGACAGCGGCTAGCTAATACACCCAAAAGACCGATCTGTTAGGTGTGGAAAACTAGAACCTACAAGAGTGGACGGAACCACTCTAACACCCACCCCGCCCATTCTTGACCACCTCTCACGGGATTCGAAAGTGGGACGTGGCGTGCCCAGCTCTGATACCATGACAACGGCTAGCCAATACACCCAAAAGACTGATCTGTTAGGTGCGGAAAGCTACCGCCTACAAGAGTGGACGGAACCACTATGACACTTCCAACACTCACCCTTAAGCTAGGGGTGAGAGAACATCATGGACGCCCAGCTTGCTGCAAATGGTGTATAAGATCTTCCTGTATAAAATGACAGTCCACCATATCTTCCAATACTCCTCAAATTGGTGGTCTCTTCCAAGAGACCCATCTGATATAATTTAAATGAGAGTAAAATCACTCCTAGCCATAAGACATTGCTCCATACTGTAGTCAAATAACTCATGCTAGATATTGGGCACACTCCTATCCTCTATAGGTAATGGGTCTATAGACATTGCTCAGAAGTGTTGTAATAAATTCCTTTGGTGTCCCTCCACAGGGCACCGACTCTCAAATAGTAGGAGTAAAGATGCCAATTAAGCGAGAGAGAGAGAGAGAGAGAAGGGGGGGGGGAGGGGATGTAATGGGTAATTACCCAGATGATACCATGTTGATTTTCAGGACTCCATGAATTTAACTCATGGAGAAAAGGGGAGAGAAACCCACTAGGAGAAAACCAGAGGAAGAAGGATTATGGACTTGATGATCCTAACCCTCCCCCTGAAGCTCTATTTATAGATTAGTGAAACTACTGCATTACAATAATACCCCTAAATTAGGGTTTGGGGTTTAGGGTTTTAACCCTAGAACTTTAATTTGATTACATCAATGTCATCTCTATGAGATGACTCTTTATTTACCATCTTACCATTATTGTATGTGGGCCTGTGGGCCTTCTCTTTGATCTGTAGGCCTTGAGCCCATCTTCTATCTTTTGGATACATGGGTCTTCCTTGGTCTTATGGGCTTGGGCCCTATATTCCAACAAGGAAGACGATATTCGTTTTGTATCAGAACTTTAATTTAATTGCAACGAAACATCGTTCCAATATTTTTGTCTGTAGCTGGACACTTCCAGCCCAATTAAGTTATTCAATATCCCATGACCTGACACAAGTCACACCAAAAATATTTGCGGCAAAAATAGAAAGAGTATGTAGCACAAATAATAATGATGGTTGTAACTAGTAGGGAGAAGGACATGAACAAATAGAACATGATCAAAAGGGAGCAAGAACTAATAATAGGAATCAACAGAGCATGAGAGCAGTCAATAGTGAGTGTTGCTACCGATAATTCTAGGCTTCTTTCCTTCTCTTTTGCATAGTTAAGTGGTTTGATGGCCAAAAAATAGGTCACCAAGATGGTTGTGACCGTGAGAGCCAAGGAAACAGGTTCAAGCACGAACATGAGATTATGTGCAAGCTCCATTACGTTTTAGTCACTTATCTTGGAGTGTGAGAAGACCAAGCTATAAAGGCGATAAGAACAAAAACCTTTTGAAATAGGGAAAGATGGGTACCTTGATCTATCCGCCATAGATCGATTGAAAGATGTTCGCAATTGGGGAGAAAAGACAAAAGATCCTTGAGCGATTCTGTGAGAAATGTAGGGATCAAATAAAATTGTCTTGGACTCAAACGAAGGAGGCTTTTCTCTCTCTTCCTTCACTAGAAAAACAACACCGTGTAATGTTGGGCAGCGAGAGAAAACGGGCAACAAAATAAAAAAAGATGTTTCAATAACTAAGAAAGAAATGAAGCATCAATATGAGAAAAGAAAATTAATGGGTTTCTTGAATCTTGAAAACCATAGTTGTGAGTCCTGAAAATCAATGTTCTGATACCATGTTGATTTTCAGGATTCCATGGATTTAGCTCATGGAGAAAAAGAAAGATGGACTCATTGGGAGAAAATAGGAGGAAGAAGAGGTTATTGACTTATGTCCTAACCCTCCTCAAACTCAATTTATAAATTGACAAAACTACAATATTATAATAATACCCTTGGAACTTAAACTAATTACATCAATGTCATCTCTATAAGATGACTCTTTATTTACCATCCTACAATCACTAAGTGAGCATGTGGGCCTTCTCCTTGATCTATGGACCTTGAGCCCATCTTCCGCATCTCTTGGATGTATAGGCCTTCTCCTTGGTTCTCTCCATGTCTTCGCTATCATCTATTTAAATCGAAGAGCCTTCCTGGTATAAAAATTAACTGTGCGATTAAAGCAGAAGGGTTGATGAAGATCACAGAAGAGGGGGGGAACTGGTGGAGAGGATATAGAGGAGAGAGATAGAGTATCACCTATACACCAACGGCGGGAAGAGAGATTTGAGAGGAGGAGAAAGCGTCAGGAGAAGAGCGCGTCTAGGATAGGAAGACAATATCACTTAAAACCATATTGATGCAACCCTTCCTCGAGTTTGCTCTAACTCGAAACTCGAATAGAGCGGGTGAAACCAAGTTGACGTTGACCCAACCAGTCGCAAGTTATTTGAAATCAACTTAAATAATGTAAATAGATTTTTTAAATTTTGTGATTACTTTTTTATTATTTTAATTTACATTATGTGTGTTTATTCTTTTGAATAATTTAATACATACTAGTAGTTTTATGATCAAAGTTTAAACACAAATGAACAATCACACTACACTTACAATAAATTGCTTCTAAACCAATTACAATGTTGTTTACAAATGAAGCTTATCCCCGTCGTCAATGACTACTACAACAAATTTACAATATACACTCTATATAGATTTACACCTATAAACTAGTCCCACAAACTAGACTTACAAAGGTTTTTTTTAATTACTCATAAAGCTACACAAGCTAGACTCACTGGGACCAATCTCGACTATAAAAGGAATTTTTAGCATCGTTTGCTTACAATTAGGCTTCACCCTTAAACAATAAAACAATCAACTAAGAAACATAGTTTAGATCCACACAAGATTTTACAATAGCTAATCCTCAAACTCGGGTTTTTCTCGATCTAATTGACATGAAGGATCACCTTGCTTGCCTATACAAGGTTTGACCTTAGCTTGCAAGGATCACTTGATTAAAATTCAGCCATCTACAATAGCCTCTCAGATTGGTAGATTTTACATTACAAGCACAATCAAATTGGTACAACCAATCTTATGTACCTAATCTATGTAAATAACAGGTTAAATAAGTCCTTGAGTGACCAAATTCTACAATCAAATTTGATTAATCTTTCACATAGGGGGAACACTTAAAAGTAACTAAATATATTAAATGAATTCAAAGTATGGCACGAGTAGTAATTTGAATTGTAATGAATGGTTTCAACATTTAATGACACTAGTTCAGTACATTTGATCATGTTCAATTAAAAGATTTCATAACGAAAGTACAATGATACTTAGATTTAAAATTTCAACCCCAAGTGATGTATAACAAGTCAGATGCCCCAACAACTTGGTATAATGAATAATATGATAGCAAAGTAAGTGAACCGTTATTCTAACACTAAAAGTGCCAAGTAAAAGAGAATTTTAAAACAAAGGCACTAATGTACTTACCTCATTGGGGATTACCTTTTCAAAAGCCTAAATCAATCTTCGAATTTGTTTTCAAAGTGTATATGCGCTTTGGAGTGAGCATAGGAGCCTTAGAAGTCGAGAGAGCTATCATTTGGGGTGAAAACTAACTAAAATAATTTAAAGACCAAAAAATAGAGTTGTGAGCTTAAAAAGGGTCTTTTTATCATTTTACACAAAAAAAATCATCAAAAATACTTAAAATTCTCTTTGTGAGTTACTAATCACATAGATTGGTTACTTATAGATTTTTTGTCAAATTGAAACCTTAAATCTCATTTCATATCTTTTCTAGAATGTGTCTTCAATAAGCATCTCTTCCTTATCTTTGGTTCGAAGTCATAGATGTTCAAATAGATTATTACAATACTTTTTTCTCTTTCTAGGGTGTAGCTCATTTATTTAGACAGCTCATTGAAGTTTTCCTTTCACTAAGTGGTTGGTCGAAGTCCACCTGGTTGAGCAAGCTTCCCCTCTATGGTTGTTCTTATTTTTGTCTTATTTCCTTTGTTGGGCTAGTGATTTGATCACTTGGCCAAATAGACTTCAACTAGAGTTTTCTTTCTCTTGTTAGTTGGTGTTAGTCCAATTGGTCGGTGCATTGGATCGGTTGATTCTAGAGAGATTTCTCTCTTGTTTGGTCAAACATTGTTGTTAGGATGTTCAAACATTTTGTTTTCTTGTTTGAGCTTGTTGTTCCCTTTTTGTATGGGCCATTCGGTTGTACTTTGGCTTGTCAAATATATATGTTACTAAAAAATTTATCTGGAGTTTTTGTGTTGCAAAACATTCTTTAATCCACATTATTACTAAATTTTTTTTATATTATCATCAAAACTATCTTAATGGGGATCTTGAGACCAACAATGACACCATGGTTAAGACTCAAAATTGGACTTGACTCATGTCCCTAAAAATTCCAACTTGGATTACCCGAGCTAGATTGTAGCTCATGGTGGGTTAAGGGCTACTCGCCCATTGTAGAAGGGTCGTTAGACCCCTTGACCCAACCGCTTAGACTCAAAACCTATTTGATCTAATAAGTCATAACACCATGCTTACAAAAAGATACTTTCATATTTTTATTAAAAAATATTAAAAAAATTAATTCCGACATATTCATATAAAATATTGCAAAAAATCATATGTGGATAAAAATTTGAACTCGAGATAGTAACTATATAAACGTCTATTGGATTATATGATAACCAGGGAGTTCAAGCCAAAAACATTTTTGGAAAATCGCAAATAATAAAAATTAAGTGCATTAGAATGAATATATAACAATAAGGAATGAAAATTTAAAAAAATCAACTTACACAAGTAACAAAAAAAAATCAAAGAAAAAGTAACTTGAAATGTATTCTGGAACGTTTCACCATTCTCCTTCATAATTTTTTTTATCATAGAAATTATAAAAAATAAAACACTTAATTTCTACCGTATCTATTTAAAAAGTTTTAAAAATCCATATTAGATTTAAAACATTTGAGTTTTAAAAATCCATATTAGATTCAATGACTACCAACTATATAATTGTATATTTGGATTACATAAGAACTTGGGAGTCATGTCTTATAAAGCCAAAGTAATTAAAAATAAAAAATAAATTAAGTGCATTAGAATGTATGTATCACTCTAAAGAACGAAAAATTCAAACACTTGACTTGCAAAAGTGACAGTCAAAAAATAAAAAGAAATAATTTGGAATATATGTGACATTAATGTAAGAGAACATAAGAACATATGAGCGGTGTTTTTCATTATAGTAATGCAATAAGTAACCTTAAACAAATTACAATGATCAAATATCAAAAGAAAGAGGTGTTACAGTGTGGATCAAACATAGAATCGAACAGTCAGTTGTTGTCACATATGTTGTGGTTGGGTATAAGGTCAACATAAGTGTTACTCGTTTGTAGACGCATCTTCCAAGAATATATATACATTAATATAGATTACCTTCAAATTGTGACTCGGAAGTTAATGAAAATTAAATACTTAAATTATTTAAAAATATTTAATTTAAATATTTAAAATATTTATGACCACTATTTTAATTCATAATTCATCTTAACTACTAATGTTTTATTTATGTGATTTAATTATTATTTTAATTATAATCCTTTAAATGTGAAATTAGTCATTTAAGAGTAAAATCCTATCCTATGTAAACATTTTAATTATTTAAAAATTTAACTTATTTTTAATTATTTAATTTCATAAGTTAAAATCTTAGGCAATATATTAGTTATTACTTCGTATGTGCTTTCAATATGCTACATTAATATTTTATTATGAGACATTAACTGGGGTCTTTTTATTAAAACTTATATAGATTAGATCATGCTCACATCCAAGTCAACCCCTATCCATAAGTTCCAAACTCTAATATTATTTTTGGACCATTTCCTTTATTTGTCTTTAAACTTTCAAGCACTCCAAAATATCTCTTGCACGCCCACACAGGTCTTCGATCTCCTCAATCTCATCGTTTTTCACTGCATGGTCCTCTCCTCACACACTTATTATCTGCAAAAAAATTAAAAAATCGCAAAGATAAATCCAGGAGATGAGGGAACAAGAAAGTTATGCATCTCGTTTGAGGTTGTTGATATGTGTCTGTCCTAGGCACTCCATCTCCATGACTACTAGTAAGGTCAATGAGCTCCTTGGCACTCCTTAGGATAGACTTCGTTACATCAACGAGAGTTGGCCCACTGATCTTGAGGACAAACATCCTCAAGGGATCATGGATGTGATCGATCTTGTTGTCAGGTAGACCGTTGAAAGCTCATATGAGATCAAGATCAAGAATCTCAATAGGGAGAATGGATTGTTTATGGAAATTGTGACCCACATCCCTAATTTGAGGAAGGGCATCTTTTCTCGGCTTAACACGTGCGACATATTTTTCCTTTGGGCCTTGACGTAGTAGATCACTCTCGACTTCACATATTTCATGTTCCTAGGGATGGCTAACATAGCGATAAATACTCAGGCAAATGACCTCCATTTTGGTCAAATCATCAATATGATCTTGGAGAACCACCACATCACCCTAGAGCACGAGTAGATCTTTGTACTCATCAAGAAGATGCCCAGTGGTGAATTGAAGGTAAACAAGTTTGTGCACACAAAAATATGAGGAAATTAGGTGTCATAGCATTCAAAAGACAAGATGGTGTGACACTACTTGGGAGATGAGGCTAGCTCCAATAGAGAAGATGGTGATCCATTTCAATTTGTCAAGAGGAAGAGGATTGTCAACTCCTCTAGCTTAGATCATCTCACTAGAATTGAAGACACATCTAGAATATGAAGGAAAATTTCTTCCAAATTCAATCTGTACAACAGGAGCTTCAAAACCTCCTTCATTCAATGGCTGACTTCCTATCTCTATCCCACCAGCTTCCACCACTGTCAGTTGAGCACTAGTCCTTCCTTACGAGCATATAATTTTTGTCTTGGATTGACCTACATTTTGTACTAGTTTATATATCTTCTTCGGTCAATTTCATTGCTCATACATGTACACAACTTGTACACACTTCATTTATGAATGAAACGACCTTGAGGCACTCTTTTGTGTGCATTTCTCAATTTCTCACATTGCAAATCTTTTTGACCTATGACAAAAAAAGGGAAGAAAGAACAAACTAAAATTCTACACATATATTTAGGGGGAGAACTTAAAATCAACTTATGGATTTTGTACTTTAGTTTTGTGGAGTTAGGTTTTGTCATCAATAGAAAGGGAGAGATTATTGACCTAGGTTGACCTCCATCTATATTTTGATGATAATGAAACTTAACCATGGTTGTACTAATATTTGAAATCAGGCACTACCTCCATCTATTTTTTGATGATAATGAAACTTAACAGTGGTTGTACTAATATTTGAAATCAAGCACTACCTCCATCTATCTTTCGATGATAATGAAACTTAACCATGGTTGAACTAATATTTGAAATCGGGCATTACATGTGCAATTCCTTCAAGAGATACAAAGATCAAGGTCTACACAAAGAACTGACAGAACTCAATGCAAGACCTCAAGCTCAACCATGTGTCAAGTCATCTTGAAGAAGCTCCCACAAGCAACGAAATGAAGATTTGAAGACTAGAGTTTAGGCCATATAGAAATGTATCAAGAACTCTAGTCACGTAAACAGAACAACACCAAACTCTGATTTTGAGTTACACAAAATGTTTTGGAGCTTAGGGGCATATTTTTCACATTCATGTTTAACTGATGCATTATAGAGCTTTAAATTAATAAAACTCCTCAACTACACCATCATCATGCTTAAATTTTAATTTTTATAATTTGGTATAAACCATGATCAACATAGGTTTGATCAATCATACAAAATGCAAACTAGCGGAAACATATAAAGAATGATCGATCAATGTCATTGATTGATCGATGATCCAAAATCATACCATATTGAATTAAAAAATATGATTGATCATATCATGTAAAATGATCGATCATCTAGAACTATGCATAACTAGCCCCATAAAGCTTGATCAATCAAACTAATTGGATTGATTGATTAATTGGTCATTTTTTACAAGTCAAGACTTTGACTAATCAATGGCTTGATCGATCAAAAAACCTGTAAAACTAAAAAATATAGTCGTTATACATGGTTGATCGATCATACCTTCCAGTGATCAATCAACACTTTTTGTAGTTTTTTTAAAACGGGCAAAAAATGGCTAGTTTGATGGGGAAACTTAGAAATACCCCTCCAACCGTCTTGTGAACAATAATAAGAGCATTTATTGGCAATTTAACGCATTCAACCTGCTTTTACTTGAAATTTCTTCACAAACCATTTTTGAGAGAAAATAACTACAAACTTGTAAAAACTTTAAATCTCTCTCAAACTCTCAAATTCTCTATGCTTTATAGCAATTCAAGCTCCAAAAACTTCTCCTCTTGTGCGTCAAAGGTTGGAGACTTGGACATCTCAAGGAGAAAATAGTTTCTCCAAATTTCAAGGGTGTAAGTTTTTTTTTTCCTGTTTTTCATCATATGACTTATCTAGAGCCAGTTAATCTAGATAGGAGAGGTTGTTAGAGCTAGAATTTAGCTGACCAAACTCAAGGAGAGATTTGTATTCATGATTTTGAGTATACACATGGCTTCAAAGAGAGTCCCAATCTCTTTTACGTAAATTTTAGTTAATAGAGTTATTAATAGAATTTTCCCAAGCATAGGTGTTTGTGCGATGACTACCAACAGGGGAATAGTAAAATTTTTGTCTCCTTTATAGTGTGTGTTTGGTAAGTAATTTACTTGTACTTAATTTATTTTTCAAGCACTAAATTTTTTATTACAAATTCTCAATTCTCTTCCTTTTGACAAATCACCTTGGAAAATTCTCAATTTTCCTGTTGAGTGTTCTACTCCACCATCTTCAACCACTTAGAAGCAACCATGTCATTGTTCATCACCATTACATGGAGATCCTGCTCATTGTCTACCAGAATCACTCATCTTTCGAATATGAATGAAGTTCCTAGAGCTCTTTCTGTAGTTGCAAGACTCAAGAGAAACCACTAACTGCTCCAAATTTCTCTGCTAATGTAGATGATTCAGTGCTGAAATAGAACAGTGGCTTTTGCTTCGAGGGTTGATGAAGATTCTGATTGTTGATATCTCCATGAGATTTGCGTCGCCAGGATTCAGAAATTTGTCGCATGGGAGACAGAGAGACTCTCGTTAATCGCATGATTAACCAGTCAACTATCAACCAGGGCTTTCCAGGCTGGGAAACGCATCAAGTAATTTAGGCGAACCTGACGTAGTAAAGGAGATTCTGGTCGAGCGTGGGAATTCACTAGAGTTATGAGATCATAGATCTCTGCTTTCATATCCTGGTTGGGATCCGATAAATCCTCAGGAACCGTGCATGTGTTGCCAACAAACTTTTTGAGGAAGAAGTATCCTCCTAAGTATATCCACTACAAGAAGCTAATTGGATGTAAAAATTATTATGTCTTATTTTAGAAGGAATATTTTGCTAAGTCATGGGCTGAAGTATGTACTATTAAGCAACAAATTGAAGTTGTTCATGCATAATGTTTTACGCTATTTTGCATTCAAACCATGAGTTCAATAGTTGTTTATATCAAACGATACATTTAATAATATGAGATGGCATGCCGAGATGTGTGAGGATGAAACAAGTACGTTGAGATATTCAATAGATTCAAAACTTCGGCCTGAATTTGAGAAAGAGTATTCATGGTTTGTATCAAACTCATGTTATGTATATTTAGGCTTTGCAAGTGATGGATTTAACCCATTTGGGCATATGAGCACATCTTATAGCATATGGTCTATAGTGTTGATGTAGTATAATTTACCCTTATTGAAATTGTTAAAGAACAAATATGGAAGAGTCTTACATGACTCTCACAATAAGAAGTCTTACAGAGCCACAATTATTATGGAAGGAGGTATCACAGAATAATTTCAGTTTAAAAGGTGTTTTAGTTATGTTAGTCTTCTATTTATGTTGAGTTATTTAAGTATGCTAGAACTTATCTTTAAGTGTTAGAGTATGGGTGTAATTGGGACAAAAGTAGTTTAATTGTAATTGGACTCTACTACTTTCATCTATTATAAATAGGGTTTCATGTACTCTGATTACATTAACTCGATGAAGTATTTCTCTTTTCCATAAATTCAACAAAAATATATGAAAAATTTGTATGATATGATGATTTTATTAATTTCAGGGTCAAAATCTCCAACAATGATATTGATTTTTTATTTACGCCCGTTGGTAGATTAGTTGAAGGTGTTGTGGGAAGAGGGTGTGTAGACTTTTGATGCATATACAAGAGAGATTTTTACAATGCATGTTGCACTTATTTGTACCATAAATGATTTTTTAGCTTACGAGTCACTTTCTACTTTGGAATACCAAAGGAAAATAGGTGTGCCAAATGTGCATTTGACTCAAACACATTCCATTAGAAATCCAAACCTGCTTCACTATATTCAGCTTTGATATTCTAGCTGACACTCAAATATATGTTGGCCAATGGTTCCACATTTATAAAATGAATCATTATGCATAGGTGATGTTGTGAGCTTTGTCTCATTTGTCCTATGAGAACTTTTAGATTTTTTTCCCTTTATACTCTCATGAATCTCAACTCCAAATCCCTGGTTTATCTAGAGGATTGACTTTTCCTAAATTTAATTTCTTTAAAGTTTGGAAAGTTGAAGGCTTTTCTGTCAACTACATATTTGTGAGATTTTAGTATTTTGTTTTCTTCTTAACATTCTAAAATCCTAGAGCAAAGGTTATCATGTTGATTTTTCCGCTTATATGTTTGAAGAATGAAGTTCAAGTCTCTCACATTCTAAGATGAGCTTATCATTTTCTTCTCAAAACTCTTCTAACTTAGAGGAACAATCAACTTTCATGAATTCAATTTTCTTTTCAAAATTTGAAAGTTGCCTCCTTAATTTCTTGTTTTCTTTCCCTTTTCTTCCAAGTGAGGACACGGGTTCATCTAGTTGTCTCATAAGTTCTTTGTTGTTCGATTCTTCATACCTATCACTTTTTGAAGTCTCATTTCTATATGAGATGATGTTTCCAAACTAAGCATGAAAGCATACAATCTTCAATGCCTATAAGTCATTATGTGTAGTGCACAATTAGAACAATTCCTAGAACAATTGGATTCTAGTTTATCCCCCAAATCCTTAGCTAATTTACAAGATAAAAAAAAAACTAGCAATTTATCACTTATGAACTAAGAATGAGTTCCATAACCTTAGTATTGCCATAAAATTTTACAATATCTAAGTCATCCCAATCACATACTTGTTTTAGAATAATCATTTCTTTTACATTTTGGGATGAGATGAAGGGTCTATTGATAATTTTTTTCCATAATTCAAATCCAATGGATTGTAAGAAAATTTCATCCGAATTTTCGACTATTGGTATTGTGAAATATCAAGCATGGGTACGAATAGAGATCATGACTCTCTTGGAACATAATGTCTTCTTGAGATACCATGAAATCAATTGATTAAAATCAAATATAATTTTAAATTTTAAATGATTAAGGCCTCCTTTAACACCAATTGTTGGATCATGAGGCTCCTCAATAGGGGTAGGTGGGTTCCTTTGTCACCACTGAAGAACCCTTGGTCGGGAAAATTCTATTGATATGCTCTATTAGTTGAAAATTACAAAGAGATTTCTTGCTCTCTTTAAGCCAAGTGTAATTCCTAATTATACAATTTGATTGAGATTCTAAACAAACTAGCTTTTGGCTCTAGTTGACACTTCATTTCTAAATTCTAGGTTCTAAAATGCCAATACCGTCTAGCTTTAAGGTACTAGAGAACCACTATCAAAGAAAGTTAAGACGTAAAAAATTAAAATCAAACTTATACCTTGTGAAGAGACAACCCTTCTCCTAGTGAGATCGAACCCCCAAATCTTTAAGCACGTCTAATTAGACAAATGGCTATTTTTGAATAAGAAAAGGGTGTTTTGATACTAATTTATTCACCTAATTATCCATGAATAATTAGGTGAATCGATAAGAAAATATATGAGAATATAATTTATTAAAAAATTATGAAATATTGATAGGATAAAATAAAAATATTATAAAATATTAATTATTAATACATGATTAATTGACCTATAATTAAACATATGAAAATAACAAAGTAATCTCTCTCTTTATTTGGGTAATCACTCACAAAATAACTTTTACCTAAATCCATTTCACTTAATTACAATATGTGGCAAATGGGTAAATATTGTCACCTCTAAACCTATAATTTCTTACTTTTTAATTCCTTTTTTAAGTAGACATGCCATTTAATAAATGGGTCTGCCCCCTTACCTGTTTTCATCATTTAAGACAAGAGAGTTGCTCCAATATAGTTTAAAGGGCTTTTCTCAAAGTTCCTTCCCGATTCCTATTCCTGGGCCTCCAATCACTTCTTTTGTGCTTGACAGTTGGTTTCCTCGAAGATTCCCTAATCGATGGATAATCATTCACTTCATCAATGGGTCCCATCATTTGAGTAGGTCCCACCTGCTATTCTCCGATCCAAAAACCAACAACAACAACAAAAAAAAAACATGTGGCTCTCCTTGTCATTCATCTTGATATTTCCTGTCATTTATCTCCGCTTCCACGTAATCATATTACATAATTACTTTTTATTATTTACACAAGTACCTTGACCCACTTCCCTACACTTGGCACGCCCTGATTTACCGCGAAAACCATGTAGTATCCCGCCGGCGCTACGCTGCCGCTCGGCGGAGCTGTACATGTTATTCTATACATCCCGTCGTTAACCGGCGTGGCCGGCGACACGGTCAGTTTCACCAGTCTCTGCCCCTGCGAGAACGAGTGCGTCGCAAATGGGGCGCTACCGAAATTCACCTCCACTATCCCCACCACGGGCAGCGGAACCGTCACCTCCACCTCGAACTCTTCCCCGTATCTAACTATCTCGGGAACATTCACCAAGACCGGCCGTAAATTCGCCCGGTCAGGCGATAGGTACTCTGGTGAGAATGCCTCCAGCCGGAGCTCCGTTGGGAATTTGGCATTTAATTTGTAGAAGTAATGCGGGTTGCTCCCGGCGATAAGAACCCGACCGTCCGGCAGCAGGTTTGCGGTCGAGTGGTACATCCGTGGGACCTGTCCCGGGTTCAGAGTCATGAACCTTAAACCGATGGGTTCGTTTGGTCGGTACAGTAGCGGAAAAAGAACCGGGTTCGAGGCCATCTCAAAGCCTTGCGAACCCGCCTGAGCGCCGTTAATTATCAACAAGTCGCCGGTAGGGAGCATCACCATGTCACCCATGATTCGGCTAAACGGCATGTCTTCCATCGCCCAGACCGGGTCCGCATCGGTCGCTACCATCCGGCCACAGCTAATGTGCGCGGGGATGTCGGTTGCGCGTGTAATGAACACTCCATACTGAGCTCCCCCACAGACGATGATCTCCGCCCTGGAGAAATCCGTTGAATCGAGAGCCAGCATCGCCGACGATCCGCCGGAAGGATAGTTGCGAGGCCCACCTTCCAAGATCGGATAATTACGCACGATGAGATTCATCTCGTAGTCGTAGAGGATCGACTTCGTGTTGGCGAAGATGAAGAGATGACCGTTGGGGAGGAGATGAACGTAGGGGTAAAGATTGTCCATTTGGGTGTCCTCTGCGTCGGAGAGGAAAGGGAGGTCCACGGGACGACGATGTCGCCGCGGGTAATACTCGATGCTATGCGCCGCCCGACCGCCGACGATGACGACAGAACCGTCCGGCAAAATCTGGTTCGTCGAGTACCATCGGGGACTCAACAGCCGCGGGGAGTCGAGCTCTTCCCAGTCGCAGCGGTCCTGGATGCCACATGGAGCGAATTTTCGAATCTTCTGTCCACCGTCGAGGTCGCCACCGGTCTGTAGCAGCGTCCCGTCGGGAAGGAAATGACCTGAGGAGCACCATGTGTCGGTGAGGATCGTCAAAGGCCGGAGTTGATTAGCAACCGGGTCGAACAGAGCGGAGTGAGCCCAACATCGGGGATTGAGTGTTTTGTCAGTGGAGGGATCGGACTTGCAGTGTGGGAGCCGTAGCCGGGACGGACCGCTGTTGGTTCTGTCGAGGAGAAGGACGGTGCCGAGGTGGGTGACGGCCGTGTGCATTGACGAGATTCCGGCATCTTCTAGGAGAAGCTCCCACTTGCCCGGGAGATCCCCAAGCGTCGGCGAGACGAGATGAGACAAACACAACACAGCGGCGAGAAGAATTCGCAAGGCAACCATCGAAGCAAAAGTGGAAGGAGTGAAGAGTAAGGCAACGGGACTGACGTGTTAAAAGTGCATCTTTTAGGATAAAAGGAAAGCCGAATGCGTCTGAGCTTAAGAGTGAGAGTCGTGGGTGTCAGGAGCCAGAGACACGCGGGCGCCGCCCAAGTACGAGACGGGTTTAGATAATTGTCACTTGTCACCTTCTGCCACGTGTATAACTCGTCAGAAAAACAAAGGGGCCTTCGCCGTGACGTCGTCAACGGCACAGAAAGTGTTAGACGAAATTCTAAGAATTCGGCGTGGAAAACTATTTTGAGTGAATGGAGACGAATCATTCTTTTCGAGGTGGCCCCACCCATGTGCCATCATGTCTTTAGCGACAATTTGGTTGGCCGTTGGATGAAAGATGGAGGGTGGACGCTCTCATCTTTGAATTTCGTGGTTACAGGCGCATGTGGTGGGGTTCTGTTGTCTTTTAGGCGTTTTAGAGAGTGATTTGTGACTTGATTCCGTTTAAATAATGCGTCTTGCCGGTTGCCCTTTTTCGCTAGAAAAGATGGAATGTGACAGCTTTTTTCTTTTAATCCACCTTGTAAATCCGGTTCAGGGCAGTTGGCTGGTTGGCACACTTCTACCGAGAAAATTAGAACGGGCAGGCTTTGTTTGCAACTGTAGATTGGTATGGCACGACGAAGAAGATAAACGAGACTGGGCCTTAAATTTTGCAACTCATGCTGCATGGGACCAAAGTTTTCAATCAATTCCAATAGAAACAATAGATTACTTTATTTATAAAAAAATAATAAATATCATAAAATAAAATTAGATATATAATATTTTATAATATTTAAATTAATTATATTTTTTTAAAAATGAATTAAATAGCATGAATTTGAATTTTCTAGACAATAAATTAAATTCAGAATTAATTAGTATGATTAAGCAATAATAATAGTAGTAAATTTTTAATGAATCTAGTCACAAATCATGAAATAATAAAAATAAAAATAAAAATAAGAAAAGAAGAAGAAGGAAGAGTGAAGGAGGATGGAGGATGGAGGAACATTCTGCAAACCCACGAAAGCAACCAACTTTCCAAGATGACTAACGTTTTACAGTCACTTTCTCGAAAGAAAGTGAATTCTCTCATCACTTTCCTTGGGCACTAACGTGAATGTTTATTGGCATTTTTTTCTCGGCAGAATTTGAACTTAACATTTTCGAAATAACAAAAAATTTATCTATGTATCTATATACTATAATAGGGGGTCAAGAGGAAATCAAAATTTATTGATTTGGCAACTCTTTATTTTGTCTCCTCAACTCTAAGCAAACAGTGATAGAAAGAAAAATGGAAGATAAAAATAGGAGAGGAAGCAAAAATCAAGACTTTTTATTTTTATTACTAATTTACTGTTTAAAATTTTATTTAAATCAAATAAAAAAATAAATAAAAATTATTTTTTATTTTTTTATTGTTTATGGATTCACTTTTGTGTTTAATTTTACTTTATTTTTATTTTTATTCTTTAATTTATAAATTTATAATTAATTTCATTATTGGATTAGTTTTTGTTATTAAATTTTGATCATGTATACATAAAATCTAATGGAATATGTTTAGATGGTTATTGAAATATCATATCCTTTCCTTCAAAGAAAGAAAAACTGATTGTAAAGGATTGCAAAACAAGAAAACATAAAGCAAAGACAAAAATATTAAAAAAATGAAAGAAAACACGAGAATAAGGGAAGTTATTGGGTCTAACACCATGTACCTCATACAAAAAAGATAAATGTCTTAGTGAAAATGGCACAAGATTGGGTTGTTAACAACAATACGAAGATAACGATAATGAATTGGTTGGATTGTCACAATGGATCGAAGATACTTTAAGGATATATATTATTATTAAGATATATAAGTGATTCAATTACAACTGGCTCGCGGTGTAATATAATTATTGTCGTTTTAAATTATGAATGTCTTGTATTGTGACACTTTAACACATTTATAGTTTATGTGTTGAACGAAAACCATATTTATAATTGCCATGACTATTTTTGGTTAAATAACAAACTATTTAATATTTATTCGTGTGATACGATTTTGTTATGTTGATAAATATAATAAATTATTAATTATTTATACCTTATTTATTTTTTAAAATAATAATGATATTATTATGATTTTTTTATTTTAAAAAAGAATCATTATAAATGATATATTGACTGTACTTAATGTTGACCCAACGTTGAATCCCTTCTTGATTTTGATGATAGCAAAACTTAATTGAGCTAACAATTGCAATTCTAATATTTCAAATGCATTTCCTTCAAGAGATACCAAATTCAAAGGTCTAAGCATAGAATCGACACAGACTTCTCAAATACCTTAAGCTCCATGAAATGCTAAAGCTCTCTTGAAGAAGCACCCTCAAAAGAAGAAGAAAATTGAAGACTAATGTTTAGGAATCATTAATAAATGTCAAAACTTGTTGGAAGATATGAATAAGTTGGAGTGTCATTGAAGTAATTAGCTTATGATTTTTTTCTCTTATTCATTCTTACTAGGGTGGAAGGTATTCTTGTAATATTGGTACTTTTGATATCTATAAATAAAGCGTAAGGGGGAGGGTTAGGACACAAGTCCATAACCCTATTCTTCTTCCTCTTTTCTCCCCAATATGTGCTCTTCTCTCTTCTTCTCCTCTCTTCTCCTTCTTCTTTTTCCTCTTCTTTTATTGAAGGATGTAATCTTTGGAGTTCAGAAAATCAGCATGGTATCAGAGCAGTAATTAATTTTCAGGATTCTATCTTACTTTTTTGCTCAGTTTAGTAGAAGACTACATGGGTTGGTTGTTTTTGAGATGTGAAGGAGTTGTTGAATTCAGATTCAGAGAGATAAGTTATTTCTCTTGCTTTCTTCCCTATGTCTTCCATAATAGAAGCTCTAAATACATCATGGTAATGTACAACTATAGATGTTAGAAGTTTTTATTGATATTTAGCCTATACATATGTTGTTCAAGGCTGGTTTTACTGATGTCTTACACTATTTAAATTCAAAACTCAGTAACTAATCTCTACTAGGCCAGTATTGATCATATATCTTTACTGCTATTGGTATTGGTATCTCTTTGGTATTGATAAGGCTGCTTGAATTTCTCTTTGGCATCTGCTTCTTCATTCCTTTTTTTTTTTTTGTATCATGTTTTGATTCCTTGATAGCAGATTATGATTTTGCTGCTTACCATGCTAGGACGTGAATAGCAACCTATATATTTTTATGTGATATTGCCTCTTTGAACTGGTATGATTGTGTTTACAAAAGGGAAAGTTATTAGAAAGATAGAGAGAAGAAGTTTAACACGTCTTAATTGAAGGAGCTTCCTAATATAGATTGTAGACTCTTAGATGTGAATCTTACATTCAGCTTGCAGTACAAATCACCTCTTGGGTGAAGAATAAAAGACTTGACTCAAGTTAGATGTTGGACACACTTCTATACTTTTTAGGTACTGGGTCTAGGCATTACTTTTAAATTATGAAAAAATAAGAAAACAAATTGAAGAAATACTATAGGATAACAATTTTAACTGGAACGAGGCAACTAACAACACTCATACTTCCAAATGAATCTAGAATACGACTTTTTTTTTGAAAAAATAGGGGGTACTATAACAGTAGAACTTAAATTTTTTTTTACCAAATATAACCTTTTTTTTAGGGTGACCTCAATTTTTGGAGTTGACGATGCGAAAACAAAAATACAAAACTTGAAAACAACATCGAAGCAAGAAATTTTTGCTTATCTTGAATGAGTACATCATGAAGTGATTAAGTTTGATAAAAAAATATCTGATTAGAAGAGAAAATTGGCTTAAAAACTAGGATTCAAGTAGAAAAGGAAACTCAATTCACGTCAATGCATGGAGAGATAATAGGAAAAAGGAGAGATTTTCAACAAAACTGACTTTTAGTACTTTTGATGTCAATATTTCTCATAATATATATATTAGAATCACAAAAAATTTGTTGATTAAAAAACTACACTCAAATAGCTTTAATTTGATACCTAATTTGACATAAAAAATTTCATTCTTGAATATTTTATGACATGTTTATTTTCTTCATTCTATAGCTTGACAATTTCTGACGCCAATGAGAATATCTTCCTTCATATAGATCAGATTGACATGAAATTTTCACATTATAAAACTTGAATTTGATAATTTTTTTAAATTATAATATTTATTCATAAATTATACTTTTTTTTGAGAAATAATCTGATAGATTTTGGACTTCTTCCTTGTCCAACATGACCATTGAGTCTTCTAATATTGCTATCTCCCTCTAGGAAACTCAGATTTAGAATTGGTATGATAGGAAAAAAAATAAACTTACAAATGTTTATTTTGACATATAATTCTCCAGGTAAAGTCCCATTCTTTATGGTATAAAACTCCCAAAAAATGAAGCTTTCTGGTGCTACTCGAACCTCTCTAATAGTCTAAGCTTCATTTCTTCAAATATATATTTCTCTTTATAGAAAACTCTGTTTGACAAAAAAACAATTTGTGTTGGAAAGTAGACTTGATGATCTTTCCATCAATATGTATCTTTAAATATGAAAAGTTTAGTATGGAGATGCTAACACCAAGAAAATAACAAGTATTGGGATAAGAAAGAAAGAAAAAAGATATAATATGAACCTAAACTACTACAAATAGTAAATCAGAGAAGAATTACATGATCTATGTGAGTTGACCGAGTCAACTCATAAAACCCGCTCTTATACCATGTTGAATTTATGTAAAAGAGAAATACTTCATTAACTTGTTGTAATTTGAGTACAATGAGCCTCTATTTATAATAGAGGAAACTAGTATAATCCAATTGTAATTAAATTACCCTTATCCCATATATACCCACACTAAATGATAAGTCCTAGAAAAATTAAATAATTACACAAAAATAGAAGATTAACATATCTAAAACTCCCTCAAATAAAATCTTATGTGAGACTTCTTCTAGTGAGACTCCTTATAGACTCCATCATATTAATTATGGCTCTTGTGAGACTTCTTGTTGTGAGAGTCACATAAGACTCTTTCATACTTGTTCTTCAATAACATGACATTAGAATAGGAATTCTAGTGTTCTTCAAGCAAATATGCTCTTGTTAGGAATTAGACATCATAATTCAATACTATCAAGAGCAATAATAATCATAAAAGAATAAATAATAAAGCATGCATAAGCAATATTTATATAGGTTTGCGTTAAGGTGAGACTATGTTCTATCTTTCTGTCGCTGCAATCATTCACTATGATGAAGAAGAAGTTTACAAGAGAAAATCGCACACATCATTTTCTTCGTACTTTTTTCTAACCTCTCTAACACTCCTCGTGATGGTAAATGAAACCCAAATAAAGGCGCCCCCAAATGCTAGGAGAAAACTAGGGTAACCGAAATACAAATATGAAATCCCCAAACTAACCTTAATGAAACAACAGTCAATCCCCAAACTAGATTGATTCGCGTGCTGACTCTACATATGGTGTTAATTAGACTCCACCACTTAACAATCTCCTACTTGGAAACTAATCCATCATCAACAACTCCTATACGACGCAACAACTTTTTAATCCTCAGAGAGAAGTCCAACTAAAGTTGCTCACAACTTCAATTTCTCAATCGTAACAATTTTCGAATCTTCTCAAGCGCAAAGACTCCATCCTCTAGAGCCTATCTAATGAAGTGATAACGCACCTGTGCGTGCTTTATTCTGGTATGATAAACATGGTCCTTTGCTAAATGAATAACACTCTGACTGTCACACTACAACACATTCTTCCCATGCTTCAGACCTAATTATTCCAAAAAAGACTGCAACCATACCATCTCTTTGCTAGCCTCGGTCACAGAGACATATTCTGCCTCAGTAGTAGAAAGAGCAACTAACTTCTATAACTTAGAGACCCAACTAACTGTTGTACCACCCAATGTGTATACATATCTAGTGGTACTCTCCCTCCCATCAATGTCTCCAGCCATGGGCCTGTTAGTACGCCTCTGGCTCAAATGAAAGTGAATTAGATTACATTGTCACTTGACCTAGATGCGTTAGTGCATGCACCGGCTACCAATTCAAGTGGATGAACGGGTTCATCCATTTGAACCCACCCATGAGTAAAGTGGGTGAATCAGGATTCCCATCGAAATCTTGTTCCATCCGCTTGAACTCTCACCTCGACTCGCGACAGTGGATCTCTCTCTCCTCTTGGCGATCTTCCTCTCGCTTTCGGTTCATTATCAAGCATTTTGCTTAATTATTTTATTTTTTTATAATTAATTAAAGTAATGATTTTAAAAATTGGGAAAATATATTATTAAATTTATACTATGTAAAAATCTATCATATGTTATTAATAAAGAATATTTATTTATTTATTATATTCATTATTTTTATTACTATATTAAATTAGTGATTTAAGAGTGGTAATTAAAATATTGTTAAAGTCAGCATTTGTTCAATAATTTTTTTAAATTATTCTATTTTTAAAATTAATTAAACTAATGATTTTAAATTTTGTGGAAATATATTACGAATTTATACTACTAAAAATCTATCTAATGTTACTAAAAAAATAATTTATTTATTTATTTATTATATTGATTATTTTTACCGCTATATTAAATTATTGATTTCAGAGTGGTAATTGAAATATTGTTAAATTAAACAATTGATAAAGTATTTTTTTTAATTATTCTATTTTTATCATTAATTAAACTAATATTTTTAATTTTATGGAAATATATTAGAAATTTATACTATGCAAAAATCTATCATATGTTATTAATAAAATATTATATTATATTAGATTTATTATATTCATTATTTTTATTACTATATTAAATTAGTGATTTGAGAGTGGTATCTAAAATATCGTTAAACTAAGCAATTGATGAAGTATTTTAGTTTAATTACTCTATTTTTTTATCATTAATTAAACTAATGATTTTTAATTTTGTGAAAAATTATTATTAATTTATACTACTAAAAATATATCTTATGTTATTAATAATATATTATATTTATTTATTTATTATATTAATTATTTTTATTACTATATGAAAATTAGTGATTTATGAGTGGTAACTACAATATTGTTAAATTAAACAATTGATCAAGTATTTATTTTAATTATTCTATTTTTATCATTAATTAAACATGATTTTTAATTTTTATTGAAATATATTATTAATATATACTACTAAAAATTTATCTTATGTTATTAATAAAATACTATATTTATTTATTTATTATATTAATTATTTTTATTTCTAAATTAAATTAGTGATTTAAGAGTTGTAATTGAAATATTGTTAAAGTAAGCAATTGATTAAGAATTTTTGTTTAATTATACAATTTTTATCATTAATCAAACTAATGATTTTTAATTTTGTGGAAACATATTATTAATTTATACTTTGTAAAAATATATCTTATGTTATTAGTAAAATATTATATTTACTTATTTATTATATTCGTATTGTTATTTTTTTACTTTTATTTATCTATTTTTATAATTAATTAGTGCACCAGTTAATTGTCACACATAATTATTGTATTAATTTAGACTAAACTGCAATCTATCTTAATTTATTAATAAAATTTCTTATTTAATTAATTAGTATAGTAATATATTTTAATACTACATTAAATTAGTTATTAGGGTAGTAACCATGTTTGTTTAGGTTAATTATTTGTTTAAGTATATAATCTATTTAGGTATATTATAAAAAGTAACTCGTTCTCTTGTTTACACTATATTTTTTTATTTTAGGCACTAATATAAGAAAGTGTTTTCCAGTGCACATTACATTTACCACACTAGCACCAACAAGTGATTCACTTTCACTTACACTAGGTAAGTGCACTAACCAAAATCTCCCTCCCCATTTCAGCATGTACATAACCCTGTAATCCCAAGTTTGATTTTTTAAAACATAAGACTGAGTCTACAATGCCTCTCAAATACCTGAGAATCTACTTCACTACTTCCCAATGTTGCTTACCTACCAGGATTACTCATATATCTACTCACAACTCTCACTGCATGAGCTATGTCAGCTCTAGTACACACTATGACATTCATGAGATTGCTAATAGCAGAAGCATATGGCACATTGGCCATGTAGGCTCACACCTGCTCTATAGAAGGTAACTGCTCTTTAGATAGCCTAAAGTGACTAACCAACGGAGTACTCACTGGTTTTGCATAATTCATGTTGAACCTAATTAGCACCTTCTTCACATATTCTTTTTGTGACAATTTCAAGATATCAAAATCCCTAGTAATCTTCATCCCAAGGATTTGTTTTGTAACACTCAAATCCTTCATTGCAAACTTCTTGGACAACTCCCTTTTCAACTTATCTGTCGTGTTTGCAAGCACCTGTAATCAACATGTCATCAATATATAGTAGTAGAATGATGTAGGAGTCATCGAAGTTCTTCACATAACAACAGTGATCTACCTGGCATGTCACGAAACCATTGCTACTCATAAATGTGTCAAACTTCTTATACCACTGTTTTCGAGCCTGTTTAAGAACATACAAGCTCTTTTGAAATTTGCAAGTAGTCAATTTCACTAGTGGAGAGAAAATCTCAATGTAGTCTATGCCTTCTTTTTGTTGAAAGCCCTTTACAACAAGTCTTGCCTTGTACCCTTGCTGCTATCATGTTCGTCTTTTATTCGATAAACCCATTTATTCTACAAAACCTTCTTCCCTTTTGGTAACTCGATCTCATCCCTCATGGCCATCTCCCACTTGGTTATTCATCAACTTGCACGACTTCCTCATAACTCTTTGGTTCACTTTTATCATTCAACATAATATAATTCAACGCAGGGGAGTATCTCTATGCTGGTCTGCTAGTTCAGGTAGATCTCTTGAGTTCAGTCACAAGAATGTTCTGATTTACTTAATGGGGTATGTTTTCTTGGTCTTTCTGAGAAATATTCTCTGTCTCAATAACCGGAAGATCTTCCAATTGAATCACTTTAGACTTCTTAGCTTCATTACTTGTGCTCTCATAATCTATTCTCAACCTGTCTTTATAAAGGGCACCATCATTGAAGATCACATCCTTGCTCTTGATAACCTTATGACTTTTGTCATCCCAGAAATGATAACCTAACTTGGTACCACCATAGCCAATAAAGAAACATATCCTGGATTTAGCATCAAGTTTATTTCTATTGAATTTAGGACCTCATGATTGAAACCTCGAGCAAGATGAGAGAGGGAGAAGAAAAAGAGCAAAGAGAGAGAGAGAGAGAGAGAACTCAGGTAGAGAGGAGAGGAGAGAAGAGAAAAAAAGATAAAAAGAGTTTAGGCTAGAGAGAGATTCTTCATGAGTTGAGAAGTAGAAAACTTTTTTGACTTGATGTAATCGGAGTACATGAACCCCTATTTACAATAGAGGAAAGTAGTAGAGTACAATTACAATTAAACTACCCTCATCCCAATTACACTCAAACTCTAACACTTAAAGGTATACAATATCCTGAAGTAGATTTTCTGTCATTCGGGGATCCGGCCCTGTCTGCATCTGAGAACCCTTCTATATTGAAGGGACCATGGTTCTTATAAAGAAGCCCTCTTCCTGGAGCTCCTTTCAAATATTACAATATTCTTTCTAGTGCTTGCATGTGAGTAAGTTGTAGTTTGTGCATATATTGACTCACCACACTTACTGCTTATGATATATTCAACATTGTTACACAGAGATAAATGAGTTTCCCCACACGTCTTTGATATTTTCTGATATCCGCATCTTCTCCAATGCTTACAGATAATTTTGTATTGGAATCCATAGGGGTTTCTGTCCCATGATTCCTCTCTCCTCCAGTAGATCAAGAACATACTTCATTTGAGATAGTATAATCCCATGTTTGGACTGTAGTACTTCAATACCTAGAAAGTATTTAAGTAGTCCAAGATTTTTTGTCTTGAATTTTTCACATATCTTTTCCTTGGTTTCCTGAATGCCCTCAGGATCACTACCGGTTAAGACAATGTCATCAACATATACGGCCAAAATCACCTTGCCTTTAGGTGTGTCTTTAAGAAATACAAAGTGATCTACGAAACATCTGTGAAATCCGGCCCGTATGAGTGCTTGGCTAAATTTATCAAACCATGCACAAGGAGATTGTTTCAGACCATAAAGGGATTTCTTCAATCGACATACTGACTTCACCTCAACCACAAATCCAGGTGGTTGTTGCATATAAATTTATTCATTTATATCCCCATTGCGAAAAATATTTTTCACATCAAGCTGATAAACCTGCCAAGAAGAATTAACAACAAGAGATAATAAAATACGTATCGAGTTCATTTTCGCCACCGGAGAGAATGTTTCCTCATAATCAATCCCATAACACTGTGTATAGCCTTTAGCAAAGAGGCGGGCCTTAAGCCGAGCAACTGACCCATCCGGATTGTGTTTAACTATAAAGAACCACTTACAACCAACAAGTTTTTTATCTGATAGAAGAGGAACTAGAACCCATGTCTAATTCTCATAGAGTGCCTGTATTTCTTCGTCCATTGCTACCTTCCACCTTGGATGTT
Source organism: Aristolochia californica (assembly GCF_029961685.1). NCBI lineage: Eukaryota > Viridiplantae > Streptophyta > Magnoliopsida > Piperales > Aristolochiaceae > Aristolochia > Aristolochia californica. The sequence continues at coordinate 29,487,760 of NW_027181771.1, forward strand.
TTAGAACCTCCTGATAGGACTGTGGGACTAAGACGGAGGAGATAGATGCAAGAATTGATAACATGAAGAGGATAAATGATGGTGAGACACAAAATTGGATATGGGGTGAGAAGTAGAGGGCCTAGTACAAGTTTTGGGTTATTTTATTAAGGCAATAGGCCTAGTATCATATTGTGGTCCAAAAAGAATAGGAGAAGATGGATTTACCTCGATGGGATCTGCAAACTCTGCAGGTGTGGTGTTAGCCAGTGCTTTAGGGGATTGAATTGTTTCCATGGCATGTGGCACAACCGGTCAAGGAGAGGCTGGTACAAAAGAAAGACCCAAAGAAGCATTGCTAGAGTAGTATGAAGAGTCTTCATAAAATGTTACATCCTTGCACACAAGTAACCTTTGGAGAGTTTGTAGGAAATATAACCCTTCTGCGTGCGAGAGTATCCTAAGAAGTTACACTTGGCAAATTTTGGATCAAGTTTACTATGTTGTGAAGAGGTAATATGAACAAAACATGTACAACCGAAGACTTTCAAGGGAAGTGAAAAAGGATCACCATGTGGAAACAATAAGGAATATGGGGATTTATGACCGAGAATGGAAGAGGGTAGCCTATTTATAAGAAAACATGCAATAAGGATGACATGTGACCAATTAAAGTATGAGACTTTCATTGTATACAATAAGCTGCGAGCTACCTCAAGAAGATGACGGTTCTTCCATTCTACTACACCATTTTGTTGGGGGGTGTAGGCACAAGATGTTTGATGGATAATGCCATTCTCTAGACAAAAATAGTCAAGATCTCTGGAAGTATATTCTTTAGTATTATCAGACCTATGTACTTTGATTTTCTGACCAAATTGAGTGACAACCATAGAACGAAAGGATTTAAAAATGGATGGTATTTCAGATCGCTCTTTAAATAGAAATAGTCATGTGGTACGAGTAAAATTATCAATAAATGTAATAAAGTACTTGAATTGAAAAATTTTTGAGACGCTCAAGGGTCCTCATACATCTGTGTGGATCAACGAAAAATGGGCAACACTTTTAAGTTCTGGATGGGGTGAGTATGTGGTCCTCTGGTGTTTGCTTAGTTGACATACTTCACAATTTAACTTTGACATATCCTTAAAGGTAGGAAAATGAAGATGAAGAGATTGTGTGGATGGATGTCCCAACCGATTGTGCCATAGACTTGTCTCAGTTTCCTTGGTTGAGACGACATTTATTTGAGGCACATCTAGGTAGTAGAGCCCCTCTTGTTCATGGCGTCCACCAATCACCTGCTTCGTTGTAAGATCGTGAAACACATAGGAAGTGAGTGATAAGGTAATTGAGTAATTAAAAAGTTGTGTTAGCTGACTAACAAATAAAAGATTCAAGGGAAAGGTAGAAACAAAAAAAATATCTGTGAGCGGAAGTGATGGTGTAACAGAGGTGGATCCTTTTCATAGAACTTTAGTTTGGGAGCCGTTAGTTATGGTAACCAATTTATTTGAGAGACAAGAAGAAACTGAGTGGAGTAGATTTTTATTACTTGTGAGATACTCGAAGGCCCCTGAGTCAATTATTCAGGATGAAAAGAGGAAGTGCATGAGAGAATACCTGAAGCGGTGGTGGTAGCGGCACTTGAGGAGGAACTTGGAGGAGAGACCATCAATGTTTTCATTTTCTGGAATAAAGTCATTCTCATCATCAGTAAGGGTTTTATTTTCTGTTGGTGGGGTAGACTGGTTCTCCTTTGTATCATTTACTGAGGCTTGATTAACCTTAACCCAATCTGGTATGCCATCGATTTTAAAACACTGATCTATAGTGTGACCATATTTTTCACAATGGGTGCATTCCCTGCCGCCTGTTTTGACAAAATCATTCCTTCCACCTCTTCCTCGTCCTCCTTTGTAATTTCTTCCATGACTTTGGTCGCGGTTGGTTGATGTTCCCCTATGCCTAGAGTATATAGTGAATGATACTTCAGTAGGAGAAGGAGAAGAAGAGTCTGGAATGCAGAGTAATGTGGCACAGACATCATGAAAGGTGGGAATAGTAGAGGCGCTAAGGAGTTGACTTTTAGCAACTTCGAGATATGGCTTAATATTTTCCAGGAAAATGGTAGTGGGTTTCGTTCTTGTTGGAAGATGGGCTCAAACCCACAAGTGAAAGGAGTGACAAAGTGGTTATTTATGGTATGTTCCATAAGGATGACATGAAGATGTAAATACATTATCTTAGTATATTTTTTAATCTATTGAGTCGTAACCCTAGGGGCTTTGTAACACTATAAATAAGAGTATTGGCTAATAGGTAAGGCATTCAAGCCTTCTCCTCTCTTTGAGAAAACATCTAGCCACCCTCTCTTCTCCCTTGACGCATTCTCTCCTTCCCTTAATCCAAACTCTCGTCTCTAACGTCCTTCTCCTTTCTCCCTCTTCTCTCTCTTCTCTCCTTCTTCTTCCACGTTAACCTAGAGTCATTCTCATGGGGTCCTAACTTCTACATGGTATCAGAGTTTGGAGGTTTGGATCCCTATTCAAGTAGTTATGTCATCCATTCAAGAAGTTGTGTATAGAAGGAGTTTTGCCATGAAGAGATAGGTAAAATCTATTTTTTTTCATATTCTTTCTTTACGGTTTCAATTTTTTCCCTCTGCTTGAATTCTTGATTCACGTCAAGGCAAGATAATCTTCATAAACATTGTGAAGATTTATCTTGTATGACTAAAAGGATATTGTAGTGTTGATCATCTTGTAGCAAAATTACATGATTGATCAAAGGTTATTTTTCTGGTTTGTTATTTGGATTCAGTTACCTTTAAGTAACGGGAATCAAACATTGTTGATATGGGATTCCAACATATGTTGCTGTCAATTCTATAATCTAACGTTACTCATGGGAGTGTGTTATGTTGTTGGATGACCATTATAAGTTTGATGAAATTTCAACAGTCACTTATCCCTATTATTTTTTAGTTTGAACTTCAACAATTGATTTTTTTTGTGTTCAATTTATTTTGCCAAGAAATTGCTCTCGATTTGTCAAGAAAGGCCTTGTCTAAAGTTGCTCTCGGTTTTGTGGTTGAGTTTGGATTAAGCATAAGAGTTGCATCTATTCTCTTCTCTCTATTTTTTTTGATAAATATAAGAGAAGTTGAGTAGTGGCTGGTTCTTGTTATCACTTGATAAAAACACCAATTTTTCCATGATTTGGTGCTTATTCTCGTGAAAATATTCTCTACTTATTTTTGGTGGCTAATTTGGTCTACGGGTGCTTCAAATTACGTTGTGTTATTATTATTTGAGCCCCTTTGATAATTGACCTCACCAGTTGGTTTGCGTCAACATGGAGAGTGGACATATGAGTAATAAGAGGGACATACTCCTAATTACTACAATTGCACTAAGAAGTCTTTCCAATTACCTTAGCTGGTCACAATCGGTACGGAGGGTTACCTTCTTAGTCATGTTATCAAAATCCTGCTACCAATTGATGAAGAAGATGAAGTCTACCGTAAATGGGTAAAAAACGATAACATGGTTATCAGTTGGCTTATTAATAGCATGGAAGATCATGTCGCTACCAATGTGATCAACTTGGAAACTTCCAAGGATATTTGGGACACATGTGCTAAGCTCTATTCTAGCGCATCATTGCAAAGAGTATATGATGTTTTCCAAAGTAGGCTGGCTACCAAACAAGTAGATAATATTCATGAGTTTCTGGCCCAGTTTTGTGGTCTTCTCCAAGAATGGAAAATTGCTCAACTATACTCTACCGACCTTAATGTTCAAGAAAAACAGTACGAGGCCCTGGCAGTGGCTATTTGCCTTAACAATATTAAGCCGTATCTAGAGGTGGCTAAGACTCAACTTTTTAGTTCCTTTGCCTGCCCTCTTTTGATGACATCAGTACTATGTTGTTACGGATTCCTGATCCATCTCCTCCTTCCCCGATTGATGCTCCATCTGCTATGTTCACTGGTAATCGGGGTACATCATCCCCATTTCGAGGACGTGACAAAAATACAAGCGGTGGCCGCAATAGAGGTGATCGAACGAGTCTGACTCATTCCCTCACCAAGCCTCAATTGTGCACTTACTGTGGTGGTCAGAACCACCTTGTGGATTCAGGCTGGAAACTCCATGGCAAGCCTAATTGGGCAACAACCAATCCACTCTCAGTTAATGTTGATAAAAAGAAGGATATGATTGATTCTCATTCTGAAAATGTGACTATTTCTACGGAAGACTCAACTGCAATTAAGAAGCTAAAATCCATATTGGATCAATCCTCTACTCCACCAGGCCCTACTGCTGCCACTACCATTGCCTAACGTATGCTTTCTTCCGCTTCAACCCCTTCCTCTTGGATCATTGACTCCAGGGCTTCCGAACACTTGTCATGTAACAAACACATGCTTTATTCATTGTCTTTCCTCATAAATTTGTCACTATTGCTAATGGTTCCCAAACCAAGGTGCTTGGCAAGGGTTCCTCCTCTCTTACTATGTCTATTCTTCTCCAAGATGTGTTATTTGGTCCTCAATTTCTGTTAAATTTGCTCTTTGTTAGTCAATTAACCAAATAATTGAATTGTTCTTTCACCTTCTCACCATCTTTGTGTATATTTCAGGATCTAACTACGAAACAAGTGATTGGTGGTGGCTAGGGGTGGCTTCGAACAGAGCCGGCTCGCGAGCGGCTCGGTTCCCGCTTGGTTCGACTCGTTATATTTCGAGCTCGAGCCAAACTCGAACTCAAAAATGGGCTCGTTTAGGTTAATGAGCCGAGCTCGAGCAGAGCCAGGTTCGGCTCGTCGACTCGCGAGCCAACTCGTTAATTTAACGAGCGGTGGGATCGGGCAAATTTTCGGGAGTCTCGCACGCTCTCTCTCCCAAAAATTGTTTTTTCGGTCTCTCTCCTGCCCTCGCTCTCTTCTCTCTCAAAATTTTTTTTCGGTCTCTCTCTCGCCCTCGCTCTCTTCGTCTCATGCTTTCTCTCCCATAAATTGTTTTTTCGGTCTCTCTCCCGCCCTTGCTCTCTTCTCTCCCGAAATTTTTTTTGGGTCTCTCTCTAGCCCTCGCTCTCTTCGTCTCCTCCTTCCCTTCTCTCTTCTTCTTCCGAAATTCCCTCTCTCAGCCTCCATCTCCCTTCTTCCTCTCGCCGCCGATGCCCCTTCCGTCGTTGCCGCACCTAATCCTTCCCCCCGCTCATCGCCTTCTTTGCCTCTCATCGTCGTCGCCGTCGACTCCCATAGCGTTGCCCTCACCTCGTCGTATCCCAACTAGAGCAGCTACTTCGGACCCTCTCCCATCGTCGTCACCCCCCTACCACCGCCTGTTGCCGCCGTCAAATCAACCGGCCACCGCTCTCGTCGGAACGGGAACCCCCGGATACCTAAAGTTCGGAGACCTAAGCTGGGGGGGGGGGGGGATTATTTTCCCCCCTCGACGCTCCGTCCCACATAGCGTGCGAACTCGCACTTGCAGTTTACACATGCGAGTTTCGCACGTGTGGTTTATATAAAAAAAAAAAAACTTGCAAATCCTATTCTCATCCTGTTTTTCTTCTGGACGATGTAATAATACGTAAAAATATAGTGTGTTAAAGTTAACATTTGATCAAATTTTCCTATTTATTTTTTTATTTTTTATAATTAATCATGTACACAGTTAATTGGGTCATGCAATTATTGTATTAATGTATAATAAACTGTAATTATTAAATAATATAATATTTAATTGAATTAATTAATATATTAATTATACATTAAATAACTTATTTGTGTTGTAATCATGTTTTTTTTACCTAATTTTGGGTTTAAATATTATGTTTTAATTAAGTATACTATTATAAGTTACTCATTTTCTTGTTTTTTATATTTTTCTTATTTTGGGGCACTAACACTGAAACTGTTTTCCAATGTATATGAACTTGTCCACATTAACACCAAGTTTGAAATTGAATTTCATGTAGATAAATTAAATGAATTTGAAGCAGGAGATGAAGATGAACTTCAAATTTTAAGTTTGTTGACTAACCCCCTTTTAATTCTCATATCCACAGTGGCTTCAGAGTCATTATTTAGTGCTAGTGATAGAGTAATAGACTCGTATAGTTCTTCCTTGGTACCAAATACATTTCAAACTTTGATTTGTGGCACTGGTTGGGTTCGGACTCTTCACGGTATAAAGAAAAATCAAAAGGTGAATTTCTTTGATTAGTTATTTATTACGAAATTTTTTAGTTTTATTTATTAAAATTTTGTTTTATGATTACAGCCTGAGAAGAAGAGTGTAGAGATAATGCTACCAGCTACATGATTTTTCATGTTTTTGTCATCATGGTAATTTTAATATTTTTAACGACATTAAGTAACTACTAGTGGAAGAGTATTTTTTTATCTGACAATAACTAATTTTATTTTTTTGTTTTTGTTATAGGTGGAGATTTTGCTCAAGCAATGACGTATATTATTTTCTAGCATAAAGAGAAATAACTACAGTTTGTAAATTTATAATGGATTTATAGTTTTTATTTGGGTGATTGTAAATTGATAGTGATGTTTCATTTAATTTTGTTGTGTTTGATTATTGTATGGAATTTATTTATAATATTATGCAGTGTATGGAGTGTTTAGACTATTTTATGGAATGTATAAACAATTTTATGGAGTATTTATGCAGGTATTATGTATGTTGATTATGCCCAATTTTAAATAGAGGTCATGTCGAATTTTATACAGGTATTATATATATAGATTATGCTTAATTTTAAGTAGAGGTTATGCCTAATCTTATACATGTATTATATATATAGGTTATGCCCAATTTTATGTAAAATGTATGCATAATTTTATATATATTTTATTTGGTAGATATTTTTTGAAAAGTTTTAAATGTATGTTGAGGCTCGAGTTCGGCTCGAAAATCGACTCGAACTCGGTGGGCTCGAACTCGATAACAATTTTAGGCTCGAGATGAGGCTCGGCTCGAAGCTCGGCTCGAAATATTTAAATCAAGCTCGGCTCGAACATAGGCAGGTTCGGGCTCGGCTCGGCTCGATGCCACCCCTAGTGGTGGCCATGAAAAAAGGGGTTTATACTATTTTAATCTTCCACCAATAGCTGCTATTTCATCCACTACATCCGAGGCTCAACTGTGGCACAACCGGCTTGGTCGTCCATCTTCCTCGTCACTTCGTTCTTTAGTTCCATCTCTTAAATCTTTGTCTATCTTTAATTGTGAGGTATGTCAATTAGGACTACATATTCACCTCGTCTTACAACTACTAGTACTGATTCGTTTGCATTAATACATTTTGATGTATGGGGCCCTTTAAAAGTCTCTAACATTTCTCAGGTTCAATATTTTGTTACTTTTGTGGACGATTTTACACGAGTAACTTGGTTGTTTTTGTTCAAAGAACGATCATAAATTCTTTCTATTTTTAAAAACTTTCATGCAATGGTTCTAACGCAATTTGAAAAGAAATTCAAATCCTTAGATTCGATAATGCTAAGGAATATTTGTCTAATGAGTTTAAATCATTTTGTGAGGGTAATGGACTTCTTCATCAAACATCATGTGCCTATACCCCTCAACAAAATGGTGTTGTTGAAAGAAAGAATCGACACCTCCTTGAAGTTGCTCAGTCCCTCCTCTACTCCATGAAGGTACCCTACTTTTATTGGCCTCATGCTATTCTTACAACATTCTTTCTCATCAATTGGTTACCGTCATCAGTACTTAGAAATCAAACTTCGTATTTTTTTATTTCACGGTGAAGATCCATTTTCTCTTCCTCTTAAAGGATTTGGTTGCACATGTTTTGTTCATGATACTTTACCACATAAAAGTAAACTTGATCCTCAGTCTCTGAGATATATTTTTTGGAACACAAAAAGGATATATTTTTTATAATCCTACGCTTTGGAGGTTGATGGTATCTCTGGATGTGACTTTCTTTGAAGACACTTTTTTCTAATCCTCACATGAGGCTCCTCCAGGGTTTACATTTCATCCTACCACTCCATGCCCACTTGTGCCATTTAATGAAGATATTACTCAACTCCCTGAAGCACCAACCTTCCCCTCACTTGTGGAGTTGTCCGATCCACCTGAGGTAAGTCTTTCTCCTCCTCCTATGTTTGGCCCTGAATTTGATACTCGGCCCATCGCGTTATAAAAGGAAACCCGTTCTTGTACTACATCTCATCCAATTGTCAATTTTATGTCTTCTCATCGCTTATCTTTTGAGTGTGTTCAGTTTCTCGCTTCTCTTTCATTTGTTTCTATAGCACAATCCTCTCAGGAGGCCTTGAAACATTCAGGATGGAAAACAGTTATGGATGAAGAAATACATGCATTATAAGAAAATCAAACATGGACATTAGCATCACTCCCAAAATGGAAAAGACCGGTTGGTTGCAAATGGTTTTTTTTCGGTGAAACAAAATCCAGATGGGTCGGTTGCTCACCTTAAAGCACACCTGGTTGCAAAAGGTTATACTCTATGCTATGAGATGGATTATGAAGAGACTTTCTCTCCGGTTGCAAAACTGAACTTTGTACGTATCATCCTCTCTATTGCTGCTAACTCATCCTGGCCAGTAAATCAACTCGATGTAAAAAATGCATTTTTAAATGGTGATATATGCGAAGAAATTTATATGGTCCAACCACCAGGATATGTGGTTGAGGGGGAGTCCGTATGCTGGTTAAAGAAATCTTTATATGGGCTTAAACAGTCCCCTCGGGCCTGGTTTGATAAATTCAATCAAGCATTTCTACAATTTGGCTTTCATAGGTGCTTCGGTGATCACTCAGTATATGTTAAAGATACTATCAAAGGGAAGATATTATTGGCCGTGTATGTTGATGATATTATCTTGACTGGGAATGATGCTCATAATATACAAGAAGTGAAGAATATGATATGTAAAAAGTTCAAGACTAAAGATTTGAGTAAGCTCAAATATTTTATGGGTTTAGAAGTCCTTCAGTCAAATCATGGAATAGTATTGTCTCAAAGAAAATACGTCTTGGATCTTCTTGAAGAAGCAGAAATGAAAGCCTGTAGACCAGTTGATACACCTATGGATGCGAATGAAAAATTGTGTGCCACAACTGGAGAAGATGTTGACACTAGAAAATATTAAGGACTTGTGGGAAAATTGATCTATCTCATGGTAACCAAGCCAAATATATCATATGTCGTGAGTGTGGTAAGTCAATTCATGCACAAACCACAAATTACTCACTGGCAAGCGTTGGAGAGAATACTACGATAATTAAAAGGTGCTCTAGGAAGAGGATTAATATATAAACAATATGGTCACTTCAATATAGAAGGCTTCTCTGATGCAGATTGGGCTGAATCACCCGATGATAGAAAATCTATGTTTGGGTATTGTACCCTTGTTGGGGGGAACTTGGTCACATGGAAAACCAAAAAGTAAGATCTAGTGCTGAAACAGAATACCGAGCTATAACCCACACTGTAAGTGAAATTTTATGGATAAAGACTCTTCTTATCGAATTGAGATTTTATAAAGGAGGCTCTATGGGCCTACATTGTGATAATCAAGCAGTTGTTCACATTATGTCAAATCCAGTCTTCCATGAAAGAACTAAACATATTGAATTGGGTTGTCATTTTATACGGGAAAAGTTTCAAGCAGGAATGATTTCTCTTAAGTATGTTTCATCTCAAAAGCAATTAGTTGATATCCTCACCAAACTGGTTATATCCAAAATTCTATCTTATCTCAAACCCACAACCTCAAGGCTAGAAGCCCACACGTCAAAGGAGTGGCAAAGTGGTTATTTATGGTATGTTCCATAAGAATGGCATGAATATGTAAATACATTGTCTTAGTATGTCTTTTAATCTATTGATTTGTAACCCTAAGGGCTTTGTAACACTATAAATAAGAGCATTGGCTAAGAGGTAAGGCATTCAATCCTTCTCCTCTCTTTGAGAAAACATCCAGCCACCCTCTCTTCTCCCTTGACGCATTCTCTCCTTCCCTTAAGCCAAACTCTCATCTCTACGTCCTTCTCCTTTCTCCATCTTCTCTCTCTTCTCTCCTTCTTCCACGTTAACCTAGAGTCATTCTCATGGGGTCTTAACTTCTACAGTTCTGCTTGTCTGGATAGAAACATCAGTGGAGATAGGCTGAGCTAGCTTCCATCATTGAAGAAGGCCTCTAAAACGAGACAAACATTCATGACTATTTTCTCCTTGTTTAGTGTTGAACATTCTTTGGGGAATATCATATGGCCTGTGTAAGTTGTTAGAGTTAGAGTACAACTTAGCACATGTCTACCAAATTTGTTTGGAGGTGTTGAGATGAATAACATTATTGGAGATAGTTCTTCCAAGCTGTTGATGAACCAACTAATTACCAAAGTGTCACTTTTAACCACTTAGCTTAAGCAATATCTTCTTCATCAATGGGTGGCCCATGTTTGGTGAGGTGACCAAGTAGATCCCTTGTTATAAGGAACCGTCGAACCGATGTGGAACAACTCAAGAAATTTGATATCCCTCGCAAGGGTATGGTAGTAATCTTGAGAATATCATTCTTGTTACCCATGTATTCTTCAACCATAAGAGAAAATTCAAGGGTAATAACGTACTCAAATTTGAAGTAGCCTAAGTAAAATGCTTGGATTTTCAAGACTAGCTAAGGCTACCTCGGGTAGATGGAAGGAGATCCAGAGCTTATCAAGTCTTTAGGAAAGGAGGGAACCCTCTTAGGCCAGTCAACTTGTTGGCCAATTTTTTTTATAATTAAATATTTAGTCTTCCTTGTATAGAATAGCAAAAATCTATAAATAAGCATGAGATCAAGTAAGTAAGGTAACAATTCAGAAATAGATCTTTCCATGATTATTCCAAAAATATATTTGACTCTAGCATGGGATAAACCAGTATATATTCAGTTCCAAGATCAACCAGCCACCTTGTGGCTTTCAAAAAATTCTCCTATAAAACACAAAACTGAGTAGTGTTCTTGAAATAACTTGGTTAATGGAGAAGCTTAGCATAGAAGCTAAATAATTAGATTTATGAAATCCAATGGATAAAAAATCACTCATAATAGGCTCAAGAATAATTTTCTTCATCAGGAAAGTCTTGTTCCCACAAAATTATAACTTTTTTTTTGCAGAAATCTCAACATAAACCTATTTTTAGCCAAGAACTTACAAACCAACAAAACTGCCTTGGTAAACTTCTTCTAATCCGAGATGCATAAATATCAATAATTTCATATTTCATAAGATGAAGACTATTATAAAATTATCTCTGAACCGTCTTCTAAAGATCCAAAAACAAAGAACATGAAATTATAATAAAAAGAATAGAAAACTTATCTCACAAGCTTCAATTTTGCTTCACAAAGAGACTTCTACGAGTAGCTTTGATTATAACTTAATAGAGAATTCTTTTGACGTGGGGATCCTAAATTTGATGCTCTAATACTATGTTGAATTTAGGACCCCATGATTGAAACCTCGAACAAGATGAGAGAGGGAGAAGAAAACGAGCAAAGAGAAGAGAGAGAGAGAGAGAGAGAACTCAGGTAGAGAGGAGAGAAGAGAAAAAAAAAAGAAAAAAAGTTTAGGCTAGAGAAAGATTCTTCACAAGTTGAGAAGTGGAGAGTTTTTTTGACTTGATGTAATCAGAGTACATGAACCCCTATATATAATAGAGAAAAGTAGTAGAGTCCACCTACAATTAAACTACCCTTGTCCAAATTACACCCAAATTCTAACACTTAAAGATAAGTCCTAACATAATTAAATAACTTAACATAAATAGAAGACTAACATAACTAAAATTCTTCTGTGAGACCTGCTTCACCCTGCCACCTCACGTGATCATGGTGGGTCCCACCTTGTAACTAATAGCATAATCAATGTGATAAGAAACACAACCAAACACTTTCAAGAAAGAAAGATTTACCTCTTTGCCGCTCCAAATATTTTCTGGTATTTTATAATCCAATGGTATTGAAGGACCTCTATTGATTAAATATGTAGCATTGCTAATAGCCTCAGACCAGAACATCTTTGGCAATCCTGCATGTAATCTCATACTCCTAGCACACTCGTTTAAAGTTTTGTTCATCCTCTCAGCCACACCATTTTGTTGAGGTTTTCTAGGAATGGTCTTCTTCATCTTGATTATATTATCAGCACAGTACCACTTGAAATCATCGTCTATGTAATTTTCCCCATTATTTGGCTACATGTACTTCACCTTCAATTCTATCTCATTCTCAACCATTGCTCTCTATCTCTTGAAAGTATAAAAAATATTAGATTTATTTTTAAGGAAAGAAACCCATACTTTTCTGCTTGCATCATCAATAAATGTCACTAGTAATTAGAACCACCAAGGGAGGTAATAGTTGAAGGTCCACACACATTTGTATGAACTAACTCCAATTTTGTTGTCTTTCTCTCATTTCCAACCTTAGAAAAACTAACCCTTTTCTGCTTGCCAAAAATATAGCCTTCACACAAACTATTGTTTAAAGATTTAAACCTTGGTAGCTTCCCTTTGGACTGAAGCACTTTCATTCCCTTCTCACTCATGTGAGCGAGCCTATAATACCACAAATTAGAATCAACAACCGCAACCTAGTCTCTGCAATTGAAAGTGATGTAAAATTTTCCAGTTTTAACTCCTCGTGCAACAACATGGCTCCCTTAGTGACTTTCCAGGCAACATCATTAAAAATCACATTATGTCATTCATCATCAAGCTGCCCTACTAAGATCAGATTATGCATAAGTTTTGGCACATGTCTCACCTTGTCAATTTTCCACACTGACCCATTTGACATCCTCAAACTGACATCACCAATATTGACAATATCCAAAAATTCTTAGTAAGATACACCTTCCCGTAATCTCCACCAAAATAATTCTCCAAGATCTCACGATGCGCATTGGTGTGAAAAGAAGCTCCTGAATCTAACAACTAAGAGTCAATAAAGCTATCAATCGACAAGAGTAAAATATCTTGTACTTCTTCAGTCACCGCATTTGCAGCATAATTTGTCTTTTCATTCTTCTTCGGTGCTCTGCAGTTCTTTTTATATAACCAGACTTGCCACAATTCCAGCATTCTGCATTCCTTGCGAATTTGGACTTGCTTCTTCCATTCCTTGACTTCTATCTAATGTTGCCCTTATTGGAATTCTTCTCGAAGTTCCTACCCCTAGTAGTGATATTTAGGGAAGAATTAGATGTCGTCGATTCTCCAAAGTCCTTTCTACGAACTTCCTCAACAAGAATAGTATCTCGAACATCATTAAAGTGCAACTTCCCGTTGCTTGCAAAATTGCTGACCGCAACCCTCATAGGCTCCCTACTATTTGGCAGAGATGCCAAAAGAATTAGGGTACAAACCTCATTGTCAAATTTAATCTGAATGGAGGTCAATTGATTGACAATCGTGCTAAACTCATTCAAATGCATTACCACTGATGTATTTTCTGTCATCTTTAAATTGAAGAGTTTTTTTTATGAGATGTACCTTATTATTTACGGAAGGCTTCTCATACATATTAGACAGAATCTTCATCATTCCCACTGTGGTTTTTTTCGGACGCCACGTTATGAGCCACGTTCTTCGATAGTGTCAACCAAATCACTCCTAACACTTGTTTATCAAGGAGATTCCACTCTTCATCTTCCATGCCTTTTGGTTTCATATCTAGAAGTAGTGAGTGCAACTTTTTATTGCACAAATCATCTTCCATCTACATCATCCAAAAAGCAAAATCCATGCCATCAAACTTGTTGATTCCAAGTTTCGATCCTTCTCGGATAACCATTACTCTCAATCACGAGCCAAGCTCTAATACCACTTGTTAGGAATTAGACACCCTAGTTCAATACTATCGAGAACAATAGTAATCATAAAAGAAGAAATAATCAAGTAAAAATACACAATATTTATACGGGTTTGCCTCAAGGTGAGACTATGTCCTGTCATTCCGCTGCTACAATCATTCACTATGATGATGAAGAAGTTTACAAGAAAAAATCACACACGCCATTCTCTTTGTGCTTTGCAACAAGGCCTCTTGTACTGCCTTGTTTTGATTAGTTTTGCATGCCATAAATTCACTTTGATAAATTTAAAAATTCTTCTAAAATTCTGGATTAAATCTCCCAAGTTATTTGCTCTCTAGTTTCATGAAACCCTAAGCTGGGGTTTGAAATGTTTTAGAATATTTTCATATTTATGGTATGTTTGGAACTACCTTCAAAATCAGTAATTTTTCTAAGATATTCAACTTAATTATCCATGTTGTAAGGCTGTTTGAAGTACTGGTTTAATAGTATAAAGTTTTTTTAAGTCAAGTCATACTTGTGCCCATATATTGAGACTTGTACACCTATGGCTTTGTGTTAGTTCATGAATTCAATCTACAGGTTGTGTACATGTTTAGTTGATTGAGAAAGACTGATCGCCTTTAGGATTAGTCCAAAATGTGTTTGTGTGTCTTCTTTACAGGTAAGCCATTGTGGTTTTGTTTTCAATCGCTGAAATTTCAAGTAATTCATCTTCTTCCTTGAGTTAAGTTGATTTCAACAAACATGATCATTTGAGAATTACTACCATTTCTCTCAAGGATTTGAACAACTATATGTCTTTGTCTCAATTTATTGAATGGTTTTTTTTATAACAAGGGACTTTTTTGAACACTTCGACCAGCCACCTACACATGTTAATGATGCTTCCTACCATAAGTAGTAGAAGAAAGATACATTGATTATACTTTAGTTGATTAATAGCATGGAAGAATAGGTTTCCAACAATTTTATTCATTTGAATATAGTCAACAATATCTAGGATACATATTTTCAATTATATTATGCACCTAACAGTCTGCAAAAAGTTTTTTTGACATATTTTAGGAGATGTGTAGGACAAAGCATGAAGGAAATCTTCATGAATATTTTTCCAGGATTCGAGATCTACTTAAAAAATGGATAGTTGCTCAGCCATACTCAATTGACATTGAAACTCAAGAAAAATAGAGGGAAGATTTTGTATATGCTATATGCCTTGCTAATTACAATCGTACTTCGATGCAAAAAATCAAGTACTTAGCTCCTTAACCAGACCCACATTCAATGATGTGTGTTAAACAATGCTTAGAATACCAGTTGACTAATGCTCAAAATACCAGTTAAATTTCTAACTATTTCCAATAATAATTATGGAGGAAAGTTGAAGGAAAAAACCCACTCTATATAAAGACATCTTTGCAATAATTAATACCAAACCCTACTTTAGGGTTTCAAGATATAGGAGGTGAGACTTACAATGTTTTTCAAAAAAACTTTAGCCGGCACTTCAAGAGAGTTTTCAAAATTTTAAAAGAGAACTTTTGATATAAAAAAACCAACTTTTGAATGAGCATAAGTTAGGTTATTGAAAACAACAATTTCAGCCATCAAAAACCTGATTTTTATGTATGATAAGAAGTTTTCACACTATGAATTGGACATCTAACAATTCAAACATAAAACTTAGATTTTTTTTAACTTAAAAAACACTACGAGGCTGGGAACTAATGTACTTATTTGATCTAGAGATATTGCTGAATTTTATAAAATTTTAATTTTCTTCCTTTTGATGGATGCCTTGTGTTGAATAATAATTTTACATGGATTAGTGAGTACAAAGATCTTGAATTTATTAGTTTGGAAAAATGTTTGCTAACTTGGTTATACATTTTGGGATGGGCCTTGGACTTAACTTCATATGGTATTAGAGCATGTACTCATATGTGGAGCTCCACCCAAAATTTCCACAAAAAAGGGCATACACATGAGAGGGAGTGTTAAAAATAGTCTCACATAGATTAGTGAGTACAAAGATCTTGAGTTTAATAGTTGAAAAAGAGGCTTCCTAACTTGGCTAGTTATTTTGAGATAGGCCTTGAACCCAACTTCACACCTTGGACATCCACCTTAATATATCCTTCTTCTTTGTTTTCTAGATCAACTTAAGTAATACCTTAGAACCCCTACTCTAATACCATGTTAGATTCTACTATTTCAAACTTGAAAGAGTTTAGGTATGGAGAGAATAAAAAGAAAATGGAAAGAAGATAAAAAGAAGAATGAAAGAAAAAGAAGAGAAGAGGAGAGGAGAGGCTTCTGTGAGAGAGGGAGTGAACTCACGTGGAGAGAAGAAGAAAACTAGGGCGCCAAGAGAAAGGCTCGAATTGTATGTGAGATCCCTCTCTACTCCTTTTATTTATAATGAAAAGTCTGGTACAAAAGGCTCCAAATTACCCTTGCATATAATAGAGAATAAAAGACTAAACGAAATTTTGAAATTACAGATTATGCCATTACATAAACTTAATTAATCTTCTTTAACAATTTCTTTGAGTCATATTTGATTGTTCTAACAAGCAAATTTGAAGTGGTTTTTAGATTGATTTGAAATTATTAGGGGCATTTGAAGGAGCTATTACCTAATATTAATGTTTTGGGACATTTTTCAAAATTCAAGCATTATTGCACTCATATTTTAAAAACTCATGATTGATCTTGGTCTAGCAAATTTGAACTCAAAGATGCAGATACATGAATAGTGTGCATGCAATGGAAAATCAAATTTAAGTCAATTTGCTTTATGATTTCCCCCTGTTCCAAAAACCAAGCCAAACGAATTTTAGCTACTATTTACATTGTATAGGTAGTTAGGATAGGTATAACTATCTTACTATGATTGAATTGTCAAATCTACCTGTTGAAGAGACATTTGTGTGTACTGTAACCCTAACAAGGCATATGTCGTTGTTTAGTTGTTATGCTCTTGAAAGAGGGAGGTTGAGAAGCCTTGAAGCTATTGATGTCGAGTCCTAAGTCCTTGTGTAGCTAGGCAGTACTGAAAATTGCATTCTTGGGTTTAGGCCTGGTCCACCAGTGAATTGTTGTTATAAATCCACATATAGGTTTAAGTACAGTTTTCTAGTTAGCTGTTGAAAATATAAGTGATAGTGTGCCATTGTAAGTTGGCTACCGCTGTCAAATGAGTGGTATAAGTTCTTATGTGGACGACATTGTAATTGGTCTTGAATGCAATTCGTTATAAATGTTGTAGGGTAATCCAAACTTAGTGGAGTCTCAAGGTGCTAAAACATCCTAGACGGTGACTGACAATCCACAAAAGGATTGTGAACCATCTAAAAATCTTGTTTACTTTGGGGTTGATTACTTTTATGTACTTTGACCACTTTATACATAAACTTAAATTATAAACTTTGCATTACACCTTTAGATTACTTGAAAGTGTAAACACATAGTGGGTTGGTCACACTAACGCCCACTTCACACTTTGGTCAAATGCACTGGTGAGTTATTTGTGATGTCAATGCTAATTTCCGATCACCTTAAAGCCAATGGATGATGATTGCACACGATCAAGTGCCAGAATGATTAATTGACTGGAGCATTCGAGCATGATCGACTTCTGTGGCATAGCCGATAAGGATGATCTTTAATAGTGTTAGGCACTAGGTAAGTTTCTTCTCACCGAGTGCGGAAATGGGCAGGTAAGCAGTAAGCACTATGACTCTTTGGCAAATGGTGGGTCTGTCAAACCTTTCAAATTTTCTTTCAAAAAGACTCTTTCAACATCTTATCTTGAAGAGATAGGCTTGTAAATGTTTCTGAAGCAGCAAAGGAACGATGGCCCATGAAGCAGAAAGAGAAAAAGTGGACTGGTAATAACAATGCCTTTACTTTCTGTGATTCCTGCAGCTGCAGTTGATCTCACCTTCTTGGACCAAGTGCACTTCAATGCAGTGAAGGAATCGACCCCCTCTGGTCCAGTTCAATCTAGAAAAGTAAGAAGAACCAGAATTTCGAGAGTCAGGAACATCCACTGTGCATTAAAACCTTCCATGATTTTGATAGATGATCCTTGAGATTTTACATCAACTATGTTCCTTCTAAGATGCCTTGCACGAAACCTATTCTTTCAGCCCTCTTAGACTTTTAGAACTGTTTTGATGTTCATGCATGATACTGATGGGTTACCATGCATCTTTACTTTTAGAAGTCAGGTTTTTATTTTTTTTTTTCGTTTTTTTTTCTCTCATAGAAAACCACATTATCTCCGTTATAACAAACACAAAAGTTCATTAAAAGAAACCGTGGATTACTGATCTATCAGCTGATGAAGTCCAGTGGTTGCTCTTGTATTGAACATACCAGCATGAGTTACAGTCTCTTTCACTCAAAACATATTCCATCATGTGAAAAGCGAAGAAAATTTAAAATGCTCCAAGTTTCTACCACTAACTCTGATCCAAAGAAGAACAACACCTTTTTTTTTTTTCTCGAAGAATCTCTGGGAAAAGAGCATCTCGATCACCCATTAGCATCTCTTTGAAAGGACAGAAAAGGTGATAACCCAAGCACCGACCACACATCACAGTGACCCTTATTCACTTAATGCCTCATACATACAGGGATATAAGTAATACAGTGAATGATCGTCATTCACAGTACCAGCACTTCCATCAAAGCATATTTTATGATCGTTATCTTCAATTTGAACCAGTTGTTTAGAAAGAAAAAAAAAAAGACGAAAAGGGGTTCAAAATGGGATAGTGGTCAATAATGATGAACAAACGTGTTATTACTATATTTGAAAAAGGCTGAATGATTAGGCACTTAGGCCAGTTTGTCGACTTGTTATTTTTCAGTAGATTGTTTTGATGAAGAGTTGCTCGACCACCATGGATTGTCCTGAGTTGGGGGTCCATTCTCACAACTACAGAAAAAACCTAAAACCTAAACCTAAACTGTTGGATTAAGAGATTTTCCAACTAAATACAGTGGAAAGAAAAATTAATGTTCCATCATTTGGGTTCTCTCTAGTTGGAACCAGGTGTCCCCAAAGTGCTTCTTGTGGCAGTAGCCGCATGTGTAGGACATTATTAGATCAGGTTGAGATAAACCTCTTAATGTGATCCAAGGTTGAATTCAGTTCATCCACTTAAATAAGCTTGTAAGAGATCTTTTTGGGCTTGGTGAATCTTGTAATTAAATAATCTTAATGCTACCATGTGGAGAAAATGAGACAAGAGCATACTTAGAACCTAAAAGGTAGGTATTCTTATATTTGGGAAACTATTTAGAAGCTTTTAATGGAAGAAAGATCAAATAATAAGTGTATACTTCAATTTTTACTTGCATTAGTTCTATTAACTATTTGTATAGGGTAATTTTCAAATAAGATCATTACTTTTTCCTCTTTAAATAGAGTTTCAATTTTTTTGTACTTCCAACTATGACCTAATATCTAGTTTCAATCTCCACCTTGAAAAATAGAAGTGACCAAAGAAATTTGTGAAGCACCTTGAAAAATATTAATTTATTCTCAAACTTTTGTTTTAATCACCATTTCTCTTTAAATAAAAAAATTATTTTAATTTTTTTTTTTTTTTTTTTTAGTAATGGAGCCCACTAGTTGAGATCCAAATCTCCTATTACAATCTTATGGACCCACAAGGCCAGGGGTAGGGCCTTCCTCTCCATGGTGCCAAACTAGAGGCTAATCAATGGTAAGGAAGTGAAACCTACCTTCCCCAGCTAGGTGATTGGGAGAGGCATTGGGTCACCTATTGGTCTCAAGATCCTCATTAACATAATGTAGCGATAACAAATACCTAAGTTACTAATGATGTGTATTAAGTATGTTGTATAGTTAAAAAACTCTCAAAAGAATTTTTTTGACAACATATCCATTTGACCATCCATGGTCCATCTCAACGGTGCATTCAAAAGTCTAAGCAAACAGTTCATACTAGAAAGTACACCATCTAATCAAAGCAGCAACACTATTTGACTAAACAAGAGAATGGAAGATTTATTTTTGCAAATAGCCACCCAAGGAAATCCAAGAAGAGTAAAACGAGCAAAAGGAGATGACCGCATAGGAAGAAGTCAGCAACTTCAACAAGAGAACTGAAAGTTCGAAGTGTTAAAGGTCGAATGAGTCAAGCCCAGGCATAGACTTCAAACATATTAGTGAAATGGATGAAGCATTGAAGTGAAAAGATAAAAGGTGTCAAGCATATAATGAGAAGGGAACCAAAGGAGTCACTCCTATGAAAAGATTCAAACTATTATCATGACAAAGAGAGTAAAAGAGTTTTATACAATGAAATAGAAAATTTAGAAAGAAGAAAAACACCGAGACAGTTAAAACCTCTGTAGGGTGCAGAAGCAAGAGGAGATGAACCCTGGGGAGGATTCAACTAAAGAATCAAGCAATTGAAATAAAAAAAAAAAAGAGTCAACCCCAAGAACAAGATTCGACCTCATGAGTCGAAGTTTTTAATGTCATACCAAGATTTGAAAGTTATAGGTCTCCAAAATTTGTAAGTTACCTACTATTACAAGTAGCCATGCATTTATTGTCATACCAAGATTTGGATGTTATAGGTCTTCAACATCAGCTAGATAGTATATTGACATTCCTTTTTAAACACATTTTCCAGTCACATACACTAATACACACATATAAAAAAGTAAAACACTCCAGAAAATTAAATCACCTAGGAAATGACCTTTTACTTTCTTTTTCCCAGGTTATCCATCTTCTTGCACTTGACTCTGTTTAGGCTTTCCTAAAGTTATGATTAAGAGAAAATAAACAAAAAGCTAAAATGGTTAAATATTATTCTTTCACTTTTCTGAAACTCGATCGATCGTCAAATGAACATTCAACCTTGGTTTACACTGTACCGACAGGCCTGATGTGATTCCCATCTTCACCCAAAAACGAACGTCTCAGCTTTTAGTGGTCAAGTGAATAATTTCTCCATTGCAATTATGAACCTCACCAACTATTCCTTCATCTCTTGCATGTTAAGAGTATCTACAAAGCGTATATAAAGGAGCAGAGCCCAGCCTCACAAATCACACCAGGCTCGTTTAATTCCTACACGTCCTACTTCGAAGAAGATATTCATTTCAAAGAAAAGACCCACTTAGTCCAGAGACCGAGCTCCTCTTGTTTCTTCAGTTATGGAGATTGAATTTGATGAGCAAAACCGAGGCACACCAAAAGCTGACAGGAACACGTTGGTTTACGATTCTTCAGTTGATTATAAAGGAAGAATTCCACGTAGGGACTCTACCGGAGTGTGGAAAGCTACCCTCTTTATCATAGGTAAGGAAGATCTCTCTCAGTTGTCTTCTTCCCGCTTACTGCCCCGAAGCCATTGTTAGAATAACTTGCTTTTCCTTGGCTTTTCCTCCTGTATCTCCTGTGAACTTGAATTGTAGAAAGCTTCTGTATATCCCAGAAGTTACAATCTTGTGATGAAGATTGGATGGTTATAATGTGCTGTCGTAGACATTTGAGAGTAGTCTGTTGCATTTCTTTGCTCTTACAGTAGAAGAAATTAGTTATAAGATTTATTGCGAACAGTTTCCATTATGATATGCTCTGATAAAGTCTCTATACCAGAAGCTGTTTAGTATCTGTTGTATTAAGAGAAACATATAACCAGCTAGTTACAATATTATACGATCATTTTTACTTCTTCTGATGAAAAATTGTCTCTCTCCAAAAATAAAACTAAAGAAAGCAGAGCTCAAGGAGAACAAGATTCACCCAGTTAGCTGAAGCTAATTTCTCAGAAAGGCCTAGAACGCCAGAAATTGATGCTTCATCTACCTTATTCTTCTTCTCTTTCTAGATTTAACTGTACTGCGCCTCTCACAACCATATGTTTACGTTTGTGTCTTTGCATTTTGTATAGCGATCGAATTCGCTGAAAGATTATGCTACTACGGCATCGCCACCAATCTCATCAGCTATCTGACCAAAGTCCTCGACCAAGACCTGGAGACTGCGGTCAAGAACGTCAACTACTGGCTGGGAGTGACAACCATGATGCCATTGCTGGGCGGATTTGTGGCCGATGCTTATTTGGGAAGATTCAGAACAGTTCTCGTTTCCTCTATCATCTATCTTTTGGTACATAAATCTTATTCTTCTCTCCGTCAATTCCAGGGAAAGATTCGAGGGTGGGTTCTTATTCTTCAGTGAGATAACGTGGCTAGTTTTACACCTACATGCCTGCAAAATTTTGCAATAAAAGGAACGATAATCAAAAGTTCCTCTTCAGATGTGGATGGAGACACCTCCACTTCATCCAATGTGATCGACCGCGTAAATTACCTTTTCAGGGTGCTGACGCCCACCCAGAAATGGACGTAGCACTAACGCACCTTTCATCATAGTCTAATCTCCTTACACTAACCATACCTGTTCTTTCTTGTGTCTTGGAAACAGGGATTAGGCCTCTTAACACTATCTCAGTTCGTTCCAAGCCTAAAATCTTGTGAAGAAGATCAGTGTCCGAGACCCAGAAAGGTTCATGAAATAATGTTCTTCGTCGCGATGTACATGATCTCTGTGGGAACCGGAGGACACAAGCCTTCACTGGAGAGCTTTGGAGCTGATCAATTCGATGCTGCCCATCCCGAAGAGAGGAAGAAGAGGATGTCATACTTTAATTGGTGGAGTTTCGGGCTTTGCAGTGGTCTCGTGCTTGGGGTCACGGCAGTTGCGTATGTCCAAGACTTCGTGAGTTGGGGAGCCGGAGATGTTATTATCATAGCAGTAATGGCCGTCAGCACCGTGGTCTTTCTGATTGGGAGGCCATTTTACAGATACAGAGTTCCCAAAGGGAGTCCATTGACGCCCATGGCACAAGTTCTGGTTGCAGCCTTTGTCAAGAGAAAACTTCCTTATCCCTCCAACCCTGCCAAACTCTACGAAGTGCACTCTGCAGGAAGAGGCGGCCAGAGCCTTCTAGGCCACACCAGTAAACTCAGGTAAGTTGGCAAGAGACTAGTCGAATTCTCTCTGAGAGAAAAGTCCGAACCTTAGGTTACCAGTGTGATCCCACTGAACCACTTATTCGTGACTTAGAAGGCAAATGCTTGAACCATGCAGTCCAGTAGACTGACTCATCCCAGCCAGTTATCTTGCCTGACATGAAAGGAACTGGTCCCCGTTTGAGTGGAACACTCACACAGTCACACTTACCCTGGTGATTCTAGGTACTTTATTTATAGATTTGCTCGACAGCATAATCTTGCAAGTGGTCTAGAATCCAAATGGCTAGTGATATAAAATTTACTTGGTCCATGGAGGAAGCATAACGATAGTCCCATCTATTAACTGTTAGAAAATCAATGGGGAGTATTCACAAGTGGAAACAGGTCCCAGGTCCTATTCGCTTTACCTAACCGAAAAGATGACACTTTCTTTGGGTTTCTTCTAATTGCTACCCAACTCTTTTTTTCATTCGAACATTAAATCCTGTAGCTAAGATGTCCTTTGCTGCCTGCTATTTAAATACAGGTTTCTTGACAAAGCAGCCATCGTAGAAAATGGCAAAGATATCCAGACCCAACCGAGCAAGAAGGAGAGCCCATGGAGACTGGCCACTGTAACCAAAGTGGAGGAGATGAAGCTTGTAGTCAACATGGTCCCTATATGGCTGGCCTGTTTGGTGTTCGGCATTTGTGTTGATCAAACAGCGACCTTCTTCATCAAACAAGCGAGCGTCATGGACAGAAAACTGACCAGCCACTTTACGCTTCCTCCCGCTACAATCTACGCCCTCGCTGCTATTGGCATGATAATAACCGTAACAATCTACGATAAGCTCTTATTCCCCTACCTAAGAAAAGTCACCGGCACCGAGAGAGGCATTAGTATCCTCCAACGGATTGGGATAGGCATGGCCGTTGTCATCGTGGGTTTAATCTGTGCAGCTTTAGTGGAAAAGAAGAGGTTGAATTCCGTGGAAACAGAAAAAGTAGAAGGATCCACCATGGGTGTATTTTGGTTGGCACCACAGTTCTTGATCTTTGGCGTTGGAGATGGATTTGCTTTGGTAGGTCTTCAGGAATACTTCTATGATCAGGTTCCCGAAACCATGAGGAGCCTTGGGATAGCATTCTACCTTAGTGTCATCGGAGCCTCCAACTTCCTTAGCAGTCTCTTGATCACTTTGGTAGACCATGTCACTGAGAAAAGTGGTGGATCTAGCTGGTTCGCCAAGGATTTAAACAGTAGCAGATTGGACAACTTCTACTGGCTCCTAGCTGCCATGGGTGGCATCAATCTCTGTGTTTACATGTTCTTAGCTAGTAGGTACTCGTACAAAAATGAGGAGAAGAGGGTGGCCGATGCTGATTCATATGAGTCTGATGATGTAGGAGCAATTCCATGAGTTTCCAGACAAGTAATTAATCAGCTCCATCTTCCGCAGTATTTTTACTTTGTTTTGAAGACAATGTGTCACGAAGCAGCACCCCCACTCCTTCCCTTTATCTATCATGTATTCCTTTTAGTTACTTATAACCGTAATGAATTTGAATTCTTATTGACACATGCTCGCCCATTTGGTAAGTTTGCAAAATCCAGACCACTTGCATTGCGGTAGCATTCTACCTTATGGCTAACGAGGGGTGGGTTTACCCAAATCAATTCCCAATCCAAATCATTAAAAACCCTATGGCATCCATCAAGGACCCAATGAGCAACTTATTGGGTTCTTAAATGGATTTCCAATAAACGTAGTAGGTTCTTAATGGAAACACATCATACATTAAGTGAGTAAATAAGTGAGTAATGTTATAGGTATGCCCAAAATTTCATGTTTATGGGACTTGGAGATTGTTAGCTTTTTCTTCGAAAAACTTTTATATTCATTTGATTCCTTTCTTTCAGTTTACATGGGTATTTATACAATTTAATTTACAAGATCAACTTCGGAGGATCTCCTCCTATCATCTCGAACGATAAATCAGAGGAGGATTTCCTCCTCTGATTTCTCGGAGGATAACTCAGAGGATTTCCTCCTCTGATTCCTCGGAATACGACTCATGCCAACAGTCCCCCTCAAGTTGGTGCATATATATCTTTGATGTTCAACTTGTTAAGTGAGTTGTAGAAGTTTTTGTTGCATACTGCTTTTGTAAGTATGTCTGCCAATTGCTCTTCATATTTAACAAATGGAAATCGAATTATCTTGGACTCAAGGTTTTGCTTGATGAAGTGCTTATCTACTTCCACATGTTTAGTCAGATCATGTTGAACCGGATTATGCAAAATATCAATAGCTGCCTTGATATCGCAGAATAAGTCCATCTCACAGTTTGAGCCAAAGCCAATTTTGGTTAATAATCTCTGAAGCCAGAGAAGCTCACGCAAACCCTTAGCCATCCCATGAAACTCAACTTCAGCACTTGATAGTGCTACTACCTTTTGTTTCTTACTTCTTCATGTAACAAGGTTCCCTCCAACAAACATAAAATAGCTTGAGGTAGATCTTCTATCTAAAATATTCCCCGCCCAATCAGCATTTGTATAACCTTCAACTCTTAAGTGATGGTTTCTTGAGAACATGAGTCCTTTACCAAGGGAGGACTTTAGGTATCAAAGAATTTGATTCACAACATTCATATGATCTTCACTCGGATAATGCATGAATTAGCTTACTATAGTTACTTCATAGGCGATATCAGGTCGTGTATGGGACAAATAAATAAGTTTCCTAACCAACCTCTGGTATCTTTCTTTGTTCGTTGGAACTTGATCATGGTATTCTCCAAGCTTGTGATTTGGGATTATTAGGGTATCCACTGACTTATAATCCAGTAGTCTAACTTCTAATAATAAATCTAGGATATATTTTCATTGGGAAAGGAATATGCCTTGCTTGGACCTAGCAATTTCGATTCCAAAAAAATATTTAAGTCCTCCCAGATTTTTTTATCTCAAATTCTGTTGTTAATTGCTCTTGAAGACTTGCTATTTCTTTTGGAACATCTCCTATAATAATCATATTGTCCACATACACTATCAAAGTTGTTACTTTACCCCGTCGATGCTTTAAGAATAGTGTATGATCTGAGTTACTTTGTTTGAAACTATATTTCCGTATTGCCAAGTTCAACCTCCCAAATCACACTCTAAGAGATTGCTTCAAGCTATAGAGTTCGCTAGAGTTTGTACACCATCCTGGTTTCAGAATTTGCCATATATCCTGGGGGAACATCCATGTAGATTTCTTCTTCAAGATATACATGGAGAAAAACATTTTTAATGTCAAACTGGTGCAGTGGCCAATCAAGATTTTCTATAAGAGATAACAAAACTCTAACAGTATTCAGTTTGGCCACCGGTGAGAATGACTCTTGATAATCTATACCATATATCTGTGTATATCCTTTTGAAACTAGCCTTGCCTTGTACCGTTCAACTGCTCCATTAGATTTGTAATTGATGGAGAATACCCATTTACACCTCACTATTCTTTTACCTTCAAGTAAAGGAACAAGACTCCATGTCTCATTTTTCATTAATGCCTTTATTTCTTCTTTCATGGCTTGAGCCCACCTAGGGTCTATAAGAGCTTCATCAATACTTGGGAACATGGTGTGAGAGAGTTCACTTACAAAGTTCTTGAGGGGTTCAGGTAATTCTTTTGTAGATACATAATTGGCAATCGGATATCTTGATCTGTGTTCCTTCACTTCAGGAGAATATTTGTTAAGTGGTTTACCCCGATTAAGCCTGACAGGTAATTCATAGCCACTAACAAAAATATCTGCATCATTAGAATTTTGATTTGTGGTAGGAGTACTTACCTCACTGATTTTGTCAGGAGATGGGTCATTGGATACTATGGAGAGGAGGGGTACTGCTACTTCAATTTCTAGAGATGTAGGCTCTAGATTAGGTTCTACTACTTCAACTTTCGAAGATGTCGCTGTATTAGTGTCCTTGAACCACTCAAATATCAACCAATTCTGCTCTTCTTCTCGTGTCTCCCCCTGAAGAAAAGAATTGGATGTGGCAAGAGAGTAGAAAGGATTAGATTCTTGGAACGTGACATCCATAGTCACATGTGCGCCGAGTAGTTGGATCGTAGTATCGATACCCTTTTTTATGTATCACATATCCCAAAAAAAGACACCAAATAACATAAAGATCAAGTTTCGTGCATTATTTTTTTTTGGAGATTAACAAACACAACGCAACCAAAAGTTCAAGGTGGAAACATCAGCATCATAGGCAATGAAACATAGGTTGATAGGGGCCATGCAGTTAAGAAGATAGACTATCGTAGCAACAACATTAGACCAATGGAGGTTAGGCACATGAGTTCCAAGTAAAAGTGCTCGAGTTGTTTCAAGGATATGTCAATTTTTCCACTCCGTAATACTATTTTACTGAGGAGTTTGGGGGCATGAGGTTTCATGAATCAGTCCATGATGTTGGAAATAATCACGGAACTGTTGATTCACATATTCTCCACCACTATCAGATCGAAGAATTTGAATCCTAGCAGAGAACTGGGTTTGAATCATTTTATGAAAAGATTAGAAAAACCTCATCCTTATGTTTCAAAAAATAAATCCAAGTCACTCGAGTGCAATCATTAACAAATATTACAAATCAGTGAAAACCAAACAGAGGGGAAGGACCCCACACATCAGAGTGAATCAAAGAAAAAGGGATTTCCCTTTTATTCAAACTCAAAGGATAATGGACTCGATGACTTTTAGCTAGAATGCAAGTTTCACAATTAAAATCCAAAATTGACAAATCTGAAAATAAATCAGGAAACACATGTTTCAAATAACCAAATGAATGATGACCTAATCAACAATGCCACAACCAAATTTTTTCCACTTTGAGATCACTCGGGTGGCGCATGTGATATGCTAGGCCCATACTGAAATCTTCCATGTAATAGAGCCCTCCTCTCTTAGTACCATGCCCAATGATCTCCTTGGTGAGAACATCCCGAATAAGATAAAATATAGGACACATAATCATAACACAATTCAGTTCTTTGGTAACTTGACTTACGGATAATAACTTATGAGAAAGAGTAGGCACAAGTAATGTATTTGATAATGGTAGGGATGGTGACAACATCAATGTTCCCACACTTGTTACCAAATAAATATCTCCATTAGCATTAACAATGCTAGTTCGTCGAGGAGGAGAGGTCTGATAAAAATCATTCCTATCAAATGTCGTATGGTCCGTTGCTCCAGAATCAATTATCCACGCGCTGCAATTAGCCTCTCCAGTAGATCTGAGGAAAGCGTTACTGGTTCCATATCCATTTGAGGAGGATCGTTGTTCAAATATGCCAGCTTATCTTTGCCTAAAATACACTGCCCAACAACCTGGGACAGGTCGAGTACGGTCCAAGTCAAGTCTAATCCGATTGAGTCGAGTCCGATCCAGTCTGGGCAGCTAGGTTGATTTGTCTTTGAGTCTGGTTCGTCCAGTCTGATATGGGTTGCTCCTTCCAAATAAATCTGCCTAAGTTAGGAAACAGATTTAAATTCAAGGTCATCATCATCCCTGACGACGGCCTCTGAATAGCACCGAACGAGAGAGCTTCTGTGCAAGGGATCCCTTGAACTGCATAGGACGGGAAGACTTCCGTCGTCACTTGAAAAAATTTTCGCACTTCGGAGGTTTGACCAGGGTCTGTGGTCGTTGTGACCGACAATCTGTTTTCTGGTGCCTTTGGAGTGGATGGGTCCGGAATGTCTTTGCGCACATCAAAGGTTCGGCCAGAGTCGGTGGTCGTCGTGATCGTCGATCTATTTTCTGCCGCTTTTGGAGAGGATGACTCACCACAAGTGGAGTTTTCGATTCGGGAGATGGGTCCGCAGTTGAGGTGAAGATTCCTCCCTCCATCACGGGACTGGAGCCCACCTGCGTCGAAAGAGCTCACCTGCTCTGATACCATGCTAGATTTTTCTCCGATAAACTCTTATATTCATTCGATTCCTTACTTTTAGTTTACATGGGTATTTATACAGTTTAATTTACAAGATCAACGTCAGAGGATTTCCTCCTATAATCTCAAACGATAAATCAGAGGAGGATTTCTTCCTCTTATTTCTCGGAGGATAACTCGGAGGATTTCCTCTTTTGATTCCTTGGAATAAGACTTATGCCAAAAAAGATGTTATTATTGTTGTAGTAATGGCGGTAAGCAGGGTAATCTGTCTGAGTGGAACGCCAAAGGCACCAAGTCTAGTTGCAGCTTTTGTTGAGAAAAAATTTCCCTGTCCTTCCAACCCTACCCAACTCTACAAAATGCAGCGAAGAAAAGAAGCACCAAAAAAGCCTTTTTAACGGCGACAACCGGTCAAGTAGCAAGAGGCAAGTTGAATACACAAAGAAAGAAAAGTTCAAACTCACGACAACAATATGTTGGTAAATAATATAATTTATAGCACTAAATAACACTTTATTAACCCTAAGAATTTTTGTGTAGATACGTACCTTTTATCGAATCGCTTCACCAATCACATTAAACAATAAATAAATTAAATAATATCTCAAATAGACCTAAGGAATTTATTCACGATCTTTGACAGAAATTCACCTCCTACAGTGCATCGAATGTTGGTTATCCCTCCTCAAGATACAGTGGACTTTTTTGTCATCTTAGACACGCACAGTACAATGATGAGCTCACGAACTTTGCAGGACTCTTTCTAACTGCTCAAACCAGTTCGAATAAAGGATTTTTTTCTACTTTTCACTCAAGAACATGAAGAACACTTTCCTTCTTTTTCAAAAGCTTTTAGGGTTTAGATTTTCTTATTTGCCTTTTTCTCATGTTATGCTACTCTATTTATAGAGCTTCCTACCTCTTCAAAAAAAAAAATCCACCCTTTGATCTCCAAATTAATCTAGTTGTCCAAAATTGAAACCACTTGATCTGATGGTTCAGATCAGCAACCCTAAATCTGATCATTGGATCTTTAACCACTCAATCTAACGGTTTAGATCTGTAACTGCACAATGTGAGCAATCAGATTTGAAACAACTCAATTCAACAGTTCATATCTGTAACTGCAAGATATGTAACTACTTGATACAAGGATTCAAATTTGTACCCACACAATCAAACGGTTCAAATATGTAACTATCCATTCAACGGTCCCAATCTATAACTGTTTTAATCCAACAACTCTAATCCACATCCATCCCTACGATTGCATTTTCCAATCATATCATTAAAGATCAATCTTCCCTAGCCCCACCCCACATGGCTAGTGTGTCCATGCATGATCCCCTGTGAGACCATGCACAAGTGTGTGCATGGGTGCTTCCCACGCACGAGCACATGTGTCTCACACAATGTCAAATGGAAGGAGGGTTGAGGTTTATAAGCTTCAAAAGTTCTCATTGCACTTAGCAATGTGGGACGAAAAGAAAGTAAAAACAAGGCATGCATGCCGGATCCTCTCTTATGCATGTGAGTCGTTCCAATTTTAAAAAATAATCTAAAATTCCCACCATTTTAAAAAATTTAAAAATTAACACATTAATTGATATGACAAAAGAATTAAAAAATATGGTACGAGCAATCATTGCCTTACTTTTATGACAGTTGTCTTTCATACTTGAAACTATTGACCTAGGTTGACTCTTTTCTTGCTTTTGATGATAACAAAACTTAATAGAGTTGATAATTTGCAAAGTAAGTATTTCTGATACTTTACCTTCAGGAGATATGCATTTCAAAGTTTAAAGTTTCAAAACGAATCAAGCCTACTAAAGACCTCAAGCTTCGTGGAAAGTCAACTCATAAAGAAGCAGTTGAAAAAGAAGACAAAGTGAAGAGTAGAGTTTAGGATTCATTGATATAAGTCAAAACTCAATATATGTAAAAGAGAGTTGTCCAAACTCTGATTTGAGGTACAATGTAAAACATAGAACTTTAGGACATACATTGCATTCATACATGTTTCAAATTATCATCTACATTTTTCAAACATGTTAAAGAACTTAAGATCATTCATTTTCATGCTTTTAAAGTTAATTCAAATGTACTAGCACCAAAATGATTGATCAACCTCTACCAATGATCAATCATCAAGAAGTACATAGGCCAAGTTTATAAAACATGATCGATCAACCTAAGTCGATTGATTGATCACCCAGAGCATTACCATTTTAAGCCACAAAGCATGATCGATCATCCCACTTGGTTTGAATGATCAATAATGTCCAGGCAAACAAATTTTACATTGAATGATTGATCATACCACATGAATAATCAATCAAACAAAATATTTCCAGTCAAGGACATGAAGCATGGTCAATCATAGAAAGTTCATTGATCGATCATACATACATTGCACTACCAGAGGGAACTTTGTTTGATCAATCATACCTTGGTAGCGATCGATCAACTTAAAATGTCAGTCCCAATGGGAACATGTTTATTGATCATACCATTGATCAAGAAGACACATTCAGATAGAAAAATAATCGTTACACACAACAGATCAATCAATCACTTTATAGTAATCGATCAATCCAAAAATTGACTTTTGCAAACGAGCCAAAAATACCTAGTTTGGCTTGGGGAAGTTATAAATACCTCACCAAATATCACATAGGGAAGTTAATGATCATTTATTGACTAATCTTTAGGCCTTTATTTTCAAAGTCTTGCAAATACTTCTCCAAATGCTTTTGAGTGAAAGAGAGTTAGTCCCTTGCAAAATTTTCCTGATTTTTCCTCCACTCTTCCTTACATTTGTATTAGACAAGCTTCCATACTCACATTGTAATGCAATGTTTAGATACTTAGATCTCTCAAGGAGAAAGTACTCTCCAAATGAAAGGGTGTAAGTGGTTTTTACCTTTCTTTTGATTTTTCTTTTGTCAAGGGTTAATCTTAAACTTATTATAATCTAGATAGAAAGGGCCTAGCTAGAGCTAGAATCTACCCAATCTGTTGGAGAGATTGTATTTTTAAATGCGTGTACTTAAACTACATGTGCCTTAAAGAGAGTCACAATCTATTTGATGTGAATTCCAGCTACAAGAGCTTATATAGTAAAATTTCCCAAACATGTGTTCTTGGGCAGTGAATACCAATAGGGGAACATCGATAACAAAAAATCTCTTGTCTCCTTATGGTGTGCGATTAAATTTTACTTTGAAATTGCTTAATTGAGTGTTTTACATTCCATGCCTTAGTCAAATCTTTAACTTGTAAGTCTCAATTCACTCCCCTCTTGAGAAGTCACCTCGGCCAACAGAACCTTCATCTATTTGATATTTCACCATGCACATCAATCCTAAGTGAATGAATCTTGAAGTTGAATTTTATGTATATGTTTTGAGAATATTGAACAACTAAGTATGAATCGTGGGTAGCACATTATGGCCATGCACAAGTATTTTGTCTTATGTGTCCTTTTAGAGAAGAAGTCATTCACTATTAGACTACTCCACTGTCACATTCACATTGGTGATATCTCTAACGGTATACTGCTACTCTACACACTAGTATAATAGTCTCGATATCATTACGGTTTTGCACAACCTCATTTTCAATGTAGTTGAGCACCTACTTCAAAATATACCAATAGGGGAACATCGACAACAAAAACAATATTGTGTCTCCCTTTGGAGTGCGATTAAATTTTATTTTGAAATTGCTTACTTGCATATTCTACATTCCACGCCTTAGTTAAATTTTTAACATGTAAATCTCAATTCACCCCCTCTTGAGAAGCCACCTGGGCCAACAATTGTTATCACAATAAGCCAAGCATTTAACTTTAGTGAAAATCCCCTTGATTTTGAATAAGTTAAATGACATCTCAAGATAAATTGTTCTTTCTCGAAGGACTATCTATCAACCATCCTCTGTTCAATGGAACAATCAATGGCTATTGGAAGGTAAGAATGAAATTCTCCCTCCAATCCATTGATTGGGACTTATGGCATGTGACTAAGAATGGTCCATTCAAGCCTCAAAAAATTGGAAAAGGTATTCTAGTCACAAAGCAATTCATAGAGCTGATTAGGGAAGATAAGGAGCAGCTCAAAACAAACTCCCATTAACCTTTTGTTATGTGCCTTAGGACCCAAAGAGTTCAATAGGGTTTTTACATGCAAGACGACAAAATAAATATGGAAAAAACTAGAGGTCACGATGAGGGAACCATTAGAGTCAAGGACTCTAGAATTAGCTTGTTGATAGCTCAATACGACGTATTTAAAATGAAAATGGGCTAATCAATAGTTGAGATGAGCTCTAGATTCATTCATATTATTAATGAGTTGAATATCTTAGGACAAGAGATTTACATGTATAGGCAAAATGATAATCTTCTCAAGGTACTTCCAAAGTCATGAGACAGGAGGAAGACCACCATTCGTGAGAATACGAATTTTAGAATAATGAGCACGAAAGAGCTACTTGGAATATTTCTCACATATGAGATTGACCCTTCAGAAGTTGAGGAAGAACAACCTAAAAGAAAGACCATTGCTCTTATGCCCCAAGTGAGTGTTGAAAGCATCTCTAATGAAAAAAGCTTTTATGAGGCCAGTTTCATCACTAGACATTTACAAAGGATTTATAGGAGAAAGAAAAACTTTAAGCAATGCCAAAACAGAACTCAAAATGACAAATCTTTTAGAAAATTTTATGTTTTTTTTAGTGTGGAAAACCAAAGCATAAAAGGAACAAACATCCAAACCTTGAAGGAAGAGCCCCATCCACAAACAAATATCCCAATAACAAGAAGAATGAGGGTATTGATCTCAGCTTGGGGTGCTATGGATGAAGAGTCTAGCCACTCGAAAGAAGAAGTAGGAGTCGTTGGACTCATGCCAATTGAAGAAGATGATGAGTCTACATCTTCTGAAGAGGTAAGTGACTCGGACTATGAAACTGAGCTTGAATTACTGTTAGAATGATCTAATGCAATGCTCAATTATAGGAGATTGAAAAACTCAAGGAAGAGTTTAGTGCCTTGAAGGAAGCAAATGAGAGTCATATGGCCAATGCTTCAAGGCAAAGTGGATTGATAGACAAACTATCATGTGATAGACTTGTATTTGAAAAGAAGAGTTTAAACTTATAACAACAAACCAAAATTCTATCTCAGAAATCCACACCCAAGAGGAAAGTTGGGAAGAACAAAAAGAAACAAATCAAGAAGTTATATTTCATTCTTCACATCCGATGTCACTATTACAATGAGATGGGTCACTACGCCCACATTTGCCAAGTTAAGAATGCAAATGTCATCAAATAAAGATGGGTACCTAAAACAACCAAAAAGGTTGCAGTAACCAACAAAAACATGGGCGAACAAATTTGGAAGCTCAAACACCCAGTGCATCAAATGTTATCCCAAAGGAACCCAACTTAAAATGGATCTCTAAGGGTTATATTTTTCGTGATGTAGGTTTGTCTTCGAGCCAAGGCACCAAAAAATGTTTGGATTTTGGATAGTGGTTGCTTGAGGCACATGACCAATGATAAGAAGTTCATCGAACTCAAACCTAAAGATGGTGGTCATGTAAAATTTGGAGACAATAGCAAAGGTACCATAAAAGGAATTGGTAAAATCGGTACCTCAACCTTTTTCGTATCCAATGTATACTATGTTGAAGGGTTGATATTTGGTTTACTTAGCATTAGTCAATTTTGTGAAAAAAGGTAATAAAGTATCATTTGAAAAAGACAAATGCTTATTAAAGAATGAAAAATGATAAACTACTTCTAGAGGGACATAGAAATAGGAACATCTATGTTGCTAACATAGTTGATTTGCCCTCAACTAGTACTATCTGTTTGGGTGAAAAAATCGATGAATCTTGGTTATGGCATAAGAGACTAGGGCATATAGGAATAGATTCCTTGAACAAATTTGTGAAGAAAAACCTAGTGAGAGGACTACCAGATAGAAAATTTGTAAGAGAGAGACCTTGTGATGATTCCCAACTTAGAGAGCAACATAAAATTACCTCATTGAATAAGGAAGATATGCACCGAATAATAAGCTGGAACCGAGTAATAAGTTGCCTTTAATCCTAGATAATAATCAAGTTGGAGCCAAGGGACCGAGTTGGTGTCAGACCAATATAGCTGAGTTGGGAGGAATCCATAGAGTACTCAGAACCCAGACTAGTATAATAGAGGCAAAGAACAAGTCAGTTGAGTCAGGCTGACTCAAGTCTGAGTTTACTGGGTCCGAGTTGGCCCAAGTTAACCCGAGCGGAACATAATAGAATTGACCAACATAGCTGAGTTGGGAGGAATCCATAGAGTACTCAGAACCCAGACTAGTATAATAGAGGCAAAGAACAAGTCAGTTGAGTCAGGCTGACTCAAGTCTGAGTTTACTGGGTCCGAGTTGGCCCAAGTTAACCCGAGCGGAACATAATAGAATTGCTGGTTCTCTGAGTTAACTCGCAACATTAAATAAAATAGTCACCAATATGGTCGCTCGGATTGCTCGACAGATTAAACGAGTGGAAATAGTGTCTTCGTCTTCCGGTGAGATGATACCACGGTGGTCAGTGCGACTTCCTCGCCGACGATACTAGTGAGAAGTCGTCATCTTCGGCAATTGCAACGCAGTTGGCGCTCGGGAAATTACCAGCGAACAGAAACAGTATGCGAACCTGGCAAATTAATCAGATTAAACGGTCTCCTCCCTCTCTCGGCTTCCCTTCTGTTTCGGCTGTGGAGAAAATGGTAACCAAAGTGGAAAAACCAGAGATCGCCCAGTCTCCAGAATTATGATAAATCGGCAATAGATATCATACCGGATAGCAACAACAACTCATATTTTTCCCAAACAGTATAATTAGCAATTTGTATAATCACCAACTCGTATCTCTATTCCGAAGCAATTCAAGCAACGCGTATAATCAACAAGACAGGCTCTGTTCGGTACTTGATTCGAGTTGCCTTAAAAGCGGGAAAAATCAAATCAAGATCTTCCCGAACAATTTTACTGGTAAGATGACTGATTCAAGTTTACTGGTTCACTTCAAATTACATGCTCTATTTGGAAAGATCATGGACCTTGATTTTCTGTCCACTGTATTCTCGGCAAACGTCTGGAACTGGTAAGATCACACCAAGATCGAGATCAAAGATCAAACCAGATAGTAAGGTACCAGTAATCCCGACAAAACCTTCTGAACTTGTTTCCAACTTCGAATGGAAACCGGTTGGAGTCTGCCACCAGCTGGATGATAAGATACCAAAATTAATGAAGATAATATTTCCAAAAATAAGGTAGATGATTGGATTGCTAGTTGTTGATTTCAGAATAACTCCGTCGAATTTCTTTCGTCAGCGTGCTGGATGCCAGCAGTGCCAACGAAGGTAGATTTCCATAACTAAAATATTTGATCGGATTGCTGGCTGATTGCTGACAGTTGAGTCAAGTTTCCAAAAAATTGTTGTATGGCAGTGGTGACAACGAAGATGGATGGCAACGAATACGGAAAATAGAAACAATATGTCCAAGATGAGCTGATCTTTCAGTAGATATGTCTTACTGAGTATTATAATCCAGCCAAGGAAGATAGAGGACACGCCAGAGTTAGGTCTTGATTTGATACCACAGAGTTTAATAGAACCTTCTGTTGTTAACGTTTGAAGACTCGGGATGCAGCAGCAGTATACCAGAGAACCGAAGATAACAAAGTTCTAGTAGACGATGATATCAGAGAACCAACTATCATATTGCAGAGGAAGATGAGCCAGAAGGTAGCAGAACAGCAGATTCAAAAGAAGGTCATACCATGGAGCAACGCAATATGATTAAACGATGATCAGAGGTAGCATGACAGCAGATTAAAATGAGAAAAAATAGCAGCAGTAGATTAATGGAGTAAGAAGGAAGGTAAATTCCAGATGATAAACAGAGGGTAAGGCATTCCACGGCAAAACAACATGAAGTAGTTTATCTGAACGAACAACAACAATGACACGATGATAGTCAAGATACCAAAGAAAAATGAGTTCAGAGTAGAAAAACAAATAAATAGAATCCTAAAAACTCATAGCTACGAGTCACTGCTTTGATGCTATGTTCATTTTCCAGTACTCCATGGATTACCTCATGGAAAAGAGTAAAAAAACAACACAAAATGAGGTTATGGACTTTTGTCCAAACTTCTCTATTTATAAATAAATAAAAGTATAATATTAAAATTATGCCCTTCACCCTAGTAAGAAAGAAGAAGAGACAAGATTCATAAACTAATTACATTGACTCCCTAATTACATCGTATCTTCTAAAAGAAAGCAACACAAAATTTCTTTCAAATTCAAGAATGTAATTTCAACCTTCCGTCCTCTTCAAATAATCCACATGGATTTAGTTGGATTTACTCGAACCTTAAGCCTAAATAAGAAGTATATCATTTTAGTGGTGGAAGATGATTATTCAAGGTTCACATGGGTAGGTTTCCTAGCCCATAAGGATGATGTTTTTTTTTTTGGCCTTGCCAAACTATGTGAAAAAATTCAAAAAGAGCAAGGCTATAGTATTGTCAAAATTAGGTGTGACAATGAAGGAGAATTTAAAAATTCACTCTTTGAGAAATATCGTGCAAAACATGGTATAGACCATACATTCTCAACATCTCGAACTCCACAACAAAATGGTCTTGTTGAAATAAGAAATAGACCCTTAATTGAAATGGCTAGAACTATGCTTCATGCATACAACATGCCACATAGGTTTTGGGCCGAATCTATAAACACCACATACTTTATCATAAATTGAGTTAGCATAAGGTTGCTTCTTAACAAAACCCCATATGAGTTGTATATGGGCACCCTTCCCAACATTACTTATTTTAGAACCTTTGGATGTAAAGTGTACATATTTAAAGAAGCCAAGGAAAAAAGTGGGAAGGTTGACTCTAGGGCAAATATAAGAATTTTTTTAGGTAATTCCACTCATAGCAAAGCATATAGATTTTATAACAAGGCAACTATGATAGTCGAGGAGTCGGTAAATGTTGAGTGTGACGAATCTGATTCGCCAAATCCAACTCCAACTCCAAGTTTTTATGACGAAGAAAGAAACCCCTTCGATTCATCCCCGGGATATCAACCTCAAGACCAAAATCTTGAAGAGAACCCAAATGACCCGAATAACCAAGAAGAACCACCTATGGAGCCATAGAAGTATGGGTTCAAGACTGATCATCCCTTAGAATAAATCGTTCCTGACCCTCAAAGCAAAATGGCAACTAGAATAGCAACTCATGAAACTATGGCAAATAGTGTCTTTGTTTCTCAAATTGAGCCCACAATCTTTACCGAAGCCAAAAAATAAGACTTTTGGATCATGCCAATGCAAGAAGAATTGAATCAATTTGAAATATACAAAGTTTACTCAGACCCCAAAATAAACAACTCATAGGAACAAAATGGTTTTATAGGAACAAAGCTCATGAAGAAAATCAAGTAGTGAGAAACAAAGATAGGTTAGTCGCCAAATGTTGATTTACAGGACTCTGTAGATTAGCTGATGGAGAAAAAGAGAGACAACATATTTGCGGAGAAAACAGGAGGAAGAAAGAGGTTATGGCTTTGTGTCCAAACCCTCCCCTGAAGCTCAATTTATAGATGAATAAACTATAATATTAAAATTATGCCCATTAAACTTAAACTAATTACATCAATGTCATCTTGATGAGATGACTCTTTATTTACCATCATGCCACCATTGTGTGGGCCTTCCTTGATCTATGGACTTGAACTCATTGTCTACCTCTCTTGGATGTGTGTTTCTTTCTTTGTTGTGTAGGCTTGAGCCCATCTTCTAACACACTTGGATGTGTGAGCTTTCCTTGGTCGAGTGGGTTTGGGCCCATCTTCCAATACTCCTGCTCAAGCTGGGGGTGAGAGAACATCATAAACGCCCAACTTGTTATAAATGGTGTATAGGATATTCCCATATAAAATGGAAGCCCATCATGTCTTCCATCACTCCCCCTCAAGCTCGGGGAAGATAATAACAAAGGAGGAAGAGGGGATTTTGGGTTGGGGGGCCGAGCAGGACGGCGAAAACGGAATCGGGAATGTTATTCTTCCTCGAGTGCATGAACGGGAACAAAGATAGGTTGTGGCCACGGGCAGGAGATAGGTTCGATTGAGTCTTCAGCTACGGGAAGAGGGATTGTCGATTAAGAGCTCTGATACCATAATGGACAAGAAAAAGAATGAATAATTTTTCGTTGTTTACATTCATCAATTCAGGTATTTATAAGTTATAAAGAGATAAGATTTTACATGATAAGTATTATCACTAAGATGAGTTTACAATACTTCAAAGTTACAATTTGAGATGATCTCAAATTCTACTCTAACATAAATTATAGCAAAGATCTCCCGAGTCATACTGGCCTCTGCAACCAAAGAAGAGGAGATGAAGCTTGTACTTGACATAGTCCCTATAAGGCAGTCCTGGTAGGCATGTTGTGTGTTTAGCTTATTTATTGATCAAACTATGATCTTCACTAAACAAGCAAGTTCCGAAGACCATGAGGAGCCTTGGTATAGCATTCTACCTTAGTGTCCTAGGAGCCTCCACCTTCCTTAGCGATCTCTTGATCACTAGGGTAGACCATATGTCACTGGGAAAAGTTGATCTAGTTGGTTCGGTAAGGATTTAAACAATAGCATATTGGACAACTTCCACTGGCTCTTAGCTATCATGGGTGGGTTCAATCACTGTTGCAAAAATGTGGAGAAGATGAGTGGTCAGTGCTGATTGATCTTAGTGTGATGGTGTCAGAGCAATTCCAAGTGATTGCAAACAAGTAATTAATTAGCTCCAATGGCTACTCTGATGTATTTGTAACAGTAAAGAAAAAAGGAAATTTAGTAAATAACCAATTTGAAAATATTAATAAAAAATACCTAAGTTTTAAACTTAATCTCAAAATACCTAACTTTGGCTAGAAATTTTTACCAAGAAAATTATATAATTTTCCAGGTAAGATTTTTCAACCAAGATGGCCTAAAAACCATATGAAATATTTTTGGATAAGTATTTGACAATTGATGATGTAATACTTTCAACATAAAGTAATTTTTCATCGTAATTTTTATTTAAAATTTTATTTTACTGAAAATTTAATGGATAAATATAATAATGTATGAGATTGATTATTAATTTCTATTTATTTTCCAAAAAAAAAAACATTGTAAGGTCTATTTAATTTTCTTTAAAAATTTTAAAAAAATTTCATATAATTTCCTTGAAAGGCACTAATACGATTTTATATGAAGGATTTTTAGAAATGTGTATAGTAAGAAATACATTTTTAACTTTTGGTCGCCATGGGATAAGTATTTGACATTTGATGATATAACTACAGATTTGGTGACGTGTGATAATATAACTACAGATTTGTTAGTAAGGTGCTAACATGAAAGTCTGCCTAAAAAAACGATCACGGTGATCACGAGGTCGGTGCTTGAATTGGCTCCAGCTTGTCCTTCGTTTTGGAGTACTCCATCTTATCTCTGTCAATCATCGACGAAGTTTGGCGCTGACGGCTATCGTGCCGTTTATACTGGATCTAGTTTACTTCTCAGCACATGGCAAGCTACCTTCTAACTTTTAATCATGGCAGATCGAGGCAACTTTCACTAAATTAAACCAGGAATCCTGGTTTTTGTTTGAAGCTACTTCAATCTGGTGGACAGATACGACTCACAGCCCACACCAACGTTACCCTCTTTGTTTTTTCTGTTCGATGTTGAGAGTTTGCGATTAAATAGGATAACAGCATCATCCGTGATTCTCCGATGAATATTAATCTTTGTGTTCTCTCTCTCGCTGGTTGCATGTCTGAATTCTTTATCTCCACTTCTTTCTCTTTCCCCATATGTAAACAAAATATTGTTTAGTTTTTGAAAAGAGAAAAGATGTTTCAACCTGGCCAGCATTGTTAGTCTCCAAACTACACCCAATGAAGGATCTCGCCTGGATATTTCCGATGATCTCTTACTCAAAGTCTAAATCACAGAAATCATTCTGGCAGAATTTGTTTCCTCTTTCATGTGAGCTGAGCATTGCCCCTCTGGTATCTACACGGAAAGATTCTGTCTTGGTATCTACTATATTAATCCCATTCTGGACACCCAATTTATCACTGTAAGCAATGGAGGTAGAACTTGAGCGGAAACTGGGAGGTTCGACGAGAGTTGCCAATGAGCAATGGGTGTATGACTCTTCAGTTGATCATAAAGGAAGGGTCCCTCTGAGATCTTCGACTGGAGTATGGAAAGCTTCGTTCTTCACTCTAGGTAACGACAGCCTCCTTGGCCAAATTGATTCAGCTGGTTTTAACAGAGAGAAGAAAGAAACTCCACCGTTAAATACAGTTTGTTCATCATTCACGAGAGTAGCTATTGTTCTCTTCAACCAGATCGTTTTCCTATCTCTGATCTTTGCCTTGTGCAAATGGGTTTTAGTCGTCTCCATCGCATCGTCTAATGCGTCTCTGTTATCTTTTTTCTCTGTATAGCACTTGAATTCAGTGAGAGGCTGAGTTACTTTGGAATCATTACCAACCTCATCAACTACCTAACCCAAGTCCTCAATCAAGACGTCAAGACAGCAGCGAAGAATGTTAACTACTGGTTCGGAGTGGCGTTGACGGTTCCGTTGATTGGAGGATTTCTTGCCGATGCTTACTGGGGGCGATTCAAAACGGTGGTCATCGCTTCTGTTATGTATCTTCTGGTGAGTTGTTATCTACTTCCAGATCCATGTCTAGCATCTTCTTTAATCTTAGTTCTATGAGAAAACTCAACTGTTAATTTTCGGAAGTTTAAAAGAAATAATGAGAATTTACGCATTTGTGAAACAGGGATTTTGTCTCTTAACGATGTCCCAGTTTGTCCCTAGTCTGAAGCCATGCGAGACAGATGCTTGTGATAAACCAAGGCCGGCCCACGAAATCGTCTTCTTCGTTTCCATGTACATCATATCTGTCGCCACTGGTGCGCATAAAACTTCATTAGAGAGCTTTGGAGCCGATCAGTTCGACGAAAACCACATAGAAGAGAGGAAGAAGAAGATGTCATTCTTCAATTGGTGGAATTCTGCTATTTCCTTTGGCTTCCTACTTGCGGTTACTTTCCTCGTCTACATCCAAGACTATGTGAGCTGGGGAGTTTCCGATATTATTATCTTATCAATCATGACTGTAAGTTTGGGGATATTTCTTTGCGGGATCCCACATTACAGATACAGTGTGCCCAGGGGGAGCCCATTGACGCCATTGGCACAAGTTCTGGTAGCGGCTTTCGCCAAGAGGAATCTTCCTTATCCAGCAAGCCCTGACCAACTCTATGAATTGTCGGAATCAGAACGAGGAAACTTGAGGATTCTTTGCCACACAAACAACTTAAGGTACGAACACGAAAAACAATGAAAGGGGATTTTTTTCGTCTCTAATGGTTACATGAAGTCGATACACAGAAGGGCAAATTATTCGTTCAATCCCGTTAAAAATCTTTAGCCATTAAATCTTCTGTTGCAGGTTTCTCGACAAAGCAGCTATCATCGAGGGGCAAGATGTGCAAGCAATTGAAAAGAAGAATACGTGGAGACTTGCAACAGTAACCCAAGTGGAGGAGATCAAACTTGTTCTCAACGTAATTCCGATATGGTTGGGAGCATTGTTATTTGGCGTTGTCAATGCCCAAGGGACATCCTTCTTCATCAAACAAGGGAGCTCCATGAATCGAAAGCTGACCCACAACTTCACCATGCCTACTGCATCTATGTACTCGTTTTCAGCCGTCGCCATTATGGTAACAATTGCAGTTTACGAAAAGGTCGTAATACCGAGATTAAGAAGAATCAAGAACAACGAACGAGGATTGACTATCCTCCAAAGAGTGGGCATCGGCCTCGGAGTTTCCATACTAGTGATGATCTCCGCAGCAGTGGTGGAACGAAAAAGACTGAATTCCATTGACACAAAACAGCCGAGTGGAGGTCCTTCCATAAGTGTTTTCTGGTTGACTCCACAATTCATCTTCCTCGGCATAGGTGATGCTTTTGCGTTAGTGGGATTGCAGGAGTTCTTCTACGATCAGGTACCTGACAGCATGAGGAGCCTGGGGATGGCACTGTACCTTAGCGTGATAGGAGTCGCTAGTTTCCTTACAAATCTCTTGATTACCATAATAGATCGTGTTACCGAGAAGTTTAGTAGCAATAGCTGGTTTTCAAGGGATTTGAACAAAAGCAGGCTGGATCACTTCTATTGGTTTCTGGCTGTTCTGAGTGGGATGAATCTATGTGCATATGTGGTCTTGGCTAAGAGGTATTCTTACAAAAGTGTCCAAAATATAGAAGAAATAGAAGAAGAAGGAATAATTTCCGGATGATATTCATTGAACAGCTATGCAATTTTTATAAGATTACAGCAGGTATCGAACACGTAAACTACAACAGAGTTTACAATGCTTCAGAGTTACAATTTGAGAAATAGAAGTGGCCGATGATCAATGGGTGTATGACTTAGATCTTCGTCTGGAGTATGGAAAGCTTCCTTCTTCATTCTAGGTAAAGGCTAGCCTCCGTAATGAAATTGATTCAGCTGGTTTAATTGTTATCGTCTTTCTATAGAATGAGAATCACGGAGACTAAAACAGTCTGTGTAATTATTCATGGGAGAAGCCATGATTTCTCTTTAAACCAGAACAGTTTCCTTAAGTTTATCTTTATCTTCAGCAAATGGGTTTTCGTCGTCTTCATCTCATCATTTAATGCGTCTCTGTTGTTTTTTTATTTCCTCTGTCAGTGAGAGGCTGAGTTACATTGGAATCATTACCAACCTCATCATCCACCTAACCCAAGTCCTCAATCAAGACATTCAGATAGCAGCGAAGATTGTTAACTACTGGTTCGGAGTGGCGTTGATGGTTCCGTTGACTGGAGGTAATTTTTATGGTAATTTTTCATTTAATATTTTATTTTATAGAAAATTTATCCGAGAAGTATGATAATGTATGAGATTAATTATTAATTTCCATTGGAATCATTACCATTGAAGCTAAAAGACCATTGAAACTTCTAAACGAAGATCTTACAAATCCAATTACTTGGATCATAGGTCCCTCAAATATACTCTTTCATAGCCATTGCTAGTCCTCTAGAGAAACCGCTATGGAAGGGGTCAAAAGTTTAGTCGGCTGACCCCCCATATGCCTATACCAGGCATGCATGCCAATTTAATTTACTCTATATATTGATTTCAAACTTATCCTTGAACAAAAAATCTATCATAATTTTTTTTGTTAGTATAGTTGCAAGTAAAAAAGAAATCTAATTGG
Organism: Aristolochia californica; assembly: GCF_029961685.1. Lineage (NCBI taxonomy): Eukaryota > Viridiplantae > Streptophyta > Magnoliopsida > Piperales > Aristolochiaceae > Aristolochia > Aristolochia californica. Next base: position 29,532,046 of record NW_027181771.1, read on the forward strand.
TTGAACTATGCGATGTACCTCAATATATGGGTATCCAACTGATAACTTGATCATCTGTATAGGCCTTGAACTTCTCTACCCTCACATCCATGTGGTTGTAAAAGATATGGCCTAACCAATGAGTAAAGAGGGAACTGTAAAACCCCAATGGTCTCTTTCGTGAATCCCTAAACTCTTCAGGGATCTTCCTACCTAACTCTCTCATGACATCGTCCACTCTAGAGCCATTTGATAGGCCATGTCCTCACCTAATCGAGTAAATAAATAAACTACAAAAAGTTATACGCAAAGTAAATAAATAAACTACAAAAAGTTATACGCAAAGTAAATAAATAAACTAAAAAAAAATTGTGATACATAGAAAATAAATTTTGAGTTGTCTTAAATATTTGGGTTTTTAGGGTTTAAGGTCTAGGGTAGAAGTTAAAATTTCACTTACTAAAAATGTCCCCCAACAAATATTTTGTTGAGATTTTTTGTTGGCTTGCTTCTACTAAGAGAGACTTTGCTAGCGAATTTCATACTTTCTAGGAGAGACTTCTACCAGCAATTGATCAAATCCACCGGGTTGGTCTTCTCGTAGTGAATATCAAATTCACTGGGCTATGGCTTTGCCAGTGATCTTCAACATTCACTAGGAGGCTCTTCTGCCTTTAAAATTTAGAATTTGTTGGTAGAAGTCAAAATTATTTAAATAATTATTTTTTTAAGAAATGTATAATTTGAATCATTGGCAACAAATTCATTAAAATTTAAAATAATTAATACAAAAGAAACCCTGTATAGAAAAATATGTATAATAAAATCTCAAAAAATCTATGAATTATACAAAAACTTTTAGAAAATATAAAAATTTACAAATTGTATAAAATAATAAAACTATACACCATCAAGGGAAGGATCTCAAGGTGGCTAGCTCTGAGTCTGAATTTACTAAAAGAACGACATATCTAAATTCTTCATCTTATGCTCTTGCTCCTCAACACGACAGTTAGACTCCTCATCATGATATTGTATATTTCTTAACTGGTCCCAAGTCTGGAATAATGCTTCTTTATGTAGTTGTCTAAGCTGAAGATGGTTGACCGTTCCTGGGTAGAGGCAATTGAGACAAATCCAGCCCCTTAACGTAGCCAGAACTAGCTCCACAAACTCATCACATAATGGCACTCTCATCAACTATCTCACTAGCCTCCTCTGTCTCTTATACCAGCCGTTACAACTACTTCTGTGAAAAATAACATAAGTTAAAATCATTTTTGCTTAAAATAAAATTTTATATTTATAAGAACGTTATACTTACACATTATTCTTCAAATATGTGAGTCCAGTTGTAATTAGACCAATGAGTAATCCGAAATTGTTCAATATCAGAGCAATTTGTACCCTACATATTTAGAAGGTTATGTGCATGTAAATATATTACATTACTAGTACATTTGAAATAAAATTTACTCCAAGTTAAATACATATAATCTCCTCTCTAATATGTGTAAAAGACTTCGACCCATTAGTATGTTGAATATTTTGTTTCCTAACATTTTTCGGTATTTATTCGGGAAGCTCTCTGATAATAAAAATTTGACATGAGTAAAATTAAAAATAATTGATATTTTAAAACACAATACCTAAAAATTTAATTACATGGAACTTCTCCTCCTCAAACATGTTCATGCACAACAACTCCTAGTCCTCGAGGGAAATCCCACTATAAGGAGTAGACAGTACCGCGGGGGTAACCTCCACACTCTTTATAACAGGCGTGCATAATAGTCTAGGGTTGTAGAAATGTAGCACCCAATATAGCATGCACGACATCTCGTACTATAACATTACTATTCAAGTCAGCATCAAACTTCTCATATAACGCAAGACATTATCAAACTTAATATTTTAAGCTAAAATAAATAAAAGGAAAAATTAATCAAGTAATTTGTAACATTTATCTTAGTATAATGATAAACACAAGTTGTATGGATTTTTCGTGTAGGTTTTAAACTTTCCACCTTCACTTCCATATAAGTCCTCAGTCGATGGCATACCCAATGCGTGACAAGTAGACTTTGGAGTCCCAATGCCCTTTGTTGCCAATCTCGAAACTCCACTGGGATACTCAAGCCAAGGTCTCCTATAAGCTCATCAATTCTAAAGCCCTTGCTTACACCTCGTGATCGCCTCGTCTATGAGGATGCAGATGAAGTCGATGTGGATGTATCTATATATACTAAACATAAATTGGTTGGGCCATGTACCGAGGAGAAAGTACCATCTCCCAATGAATTTTCCAATTTTGGTGGGAGATATCTAATTTCCTAGTTTTCCAAATTCCCTATTTCCCAATTTTTCTCTCCTCCTCTACAAGGAAAAAGGAGAAGACAGAAAACAAGGGAAAAAAGAAAAATAGGAGGAAAAGAAAAAGGGAAGAAACGGAAAAAATAAAAGGAAAAAAAGGAAAAGAGTGAAAATGAATCGAAATGAGTAACTCCAAATGTTTTTGCTCGTCTTCATTACTTGACACCAACAAGTAAAGGTGTTTCTTTGTTCATTTGGGTACATGTCTATACAAGTAAACAATCAAGTTCATAAACTAAAGGTTTAAAAGATAGATAAGGATAGTGAGGTTATCAATATTAAATATTTTCCCAATCTAAGTCATTTTAGTGTAAGCTCTTCTTTTCTTTTTCTTTTTGGAACTTGCATGGCAAAATGTTGAAAACAAAGAAAGTTAGAAGACATATTCAGGTAAAATTGTCGGGCTTAGGTGTGTTCATATCAACATAGGGGCGCGCAACAACACCTAAATCTGCAAGAGAAAAGTACGAGGAAGCATTTATAGCTCCATTCACAACTTGACGCACTGGATTGGCTCTCCTCCGAAAATCAATTTTATATGCAGAAGTCGCTCTCTGCAACTCCGTTTTTAGGTAGGAGAACTGCCACCCTCGTGTCTGTTAAGGTTTATTTTATTCATTATCGCGCCACGCCCCATTTCTGCCCACCTTCCCTAGAGCTTCCCATTGTGCATCTCTATTGTTAACAACTTATCCTAACAACTCTTTGTGTGGCGTACAAAGGTGAGACGCGCTCAAGTTTGTTGAAAATTGTGGTTGTCATGAACCTGATTCGCTGCAGCGAACACATTTGTCTCTTGCATACAAGAGGAGAAGGAATACTATATAAGTTGACGCCACCGAGATCTTTCTTCCTCATCAGCCTCTTCACTTGGATGAATCTGACTTTCAGATTCTACTTTTTGTAGAAAAATATCTGGAGACCCAATATCTTGCTTTACAGATATGGATAATGCACTTGAGATTGAAGAGACAAAGGGAGGTGTAACCAAGGCTGATGGGGAGAAATGGGTTTATGATTCTTCAGTTGATCATAAAGGAAGAATCCCTCTTAGATCTTCTACTGGAGAATGGAAAGCATCTCTCTTCATTATTGGTAAATTGTTCAATCTCCATTATTTGTTGCCGTTTGACTCTTCCAGCACTGATGTCGAATTTCAATCTGTTTTTTTTTTTTTTTTTACTTCCAATCTTTAATTTCTGTTCGTGCTTTATGGGTTGCAGTAATGGAGTTCAGTGAGAGGTTGAGTTTCTTTGGGATCGCCACAAATCTTATTATTTACCTCACGCAAGTAATGGATCAGGACCTAGGAACTGCGGCAAAGAACGTAAATTACTGGACAGGAGTAACAACAATAATGCCATTGATCGGAGGATTTCTAGCAGATGCTTACTTGGGCAGATTCAAAGCAGTTGTCTTCTCATCCATCGTCTACCTCATGGTAAAATTTATCGTCCTCCATATTTCCATCAATCTTCTGATCAGATGAATAAGAGTCTAACTAAATACTCAAGATAAACCAACTGTGTCGCGCGCGAACAGGAAAATAAACAATGAAGAAAGTCGTCCCCTTATGATTTATGAACAAATTGAGTAATGGATTACTGCATTTCTTTGGAAAACAGGGGTTGAGTTTGATGACAGCATCGCGATTCGCCCCAAGCTTGAAGCCTTGCGAGTCTATGTGTGACAAATCAACAAACGTTCACCAGGTGGTCTTCTTCATGGCTTTATACTTGGTATCTGTAGGAACTGGAGGGCACAAGCCTTCGTTACAAAGCTTTGGAGCAGACCAGTTCGACGAGAACCACCCAGAAGAGAGAATGAAGAAGATGTCGTTCTTCAATTGGTGGAGTTTTGGAGTTAGCGGTGCTCTTCTGCTCGGGGTAACTCTCATCGTGTATGTGGAAGATTTCGTGAGCTGGGGAGTCGCATATATCATTCTCACATCTTCTATGGCAGTATGCCTAGTGATATTTTTCTTAGGAATGCCATTTTATCGATATCAACTCCCCCAAGGGAGCCCGTTAGCTCCACTGGCTCAAGTTATGGTTGCAGCAATCGCTAAGAGAAACCTGCCTCTCCCTCCCAGTCCTGCCCTTCTGTACAATGAAACCAATTCGCAGCAGGGAAACTCAAGGCGACTTTGCCACACCAGTAGCTTGAGGTAAAGCACCTCACCTTCGACCTTCTTCTTCACATAAGCATTGGATCCCAGATCCTAAAACCTTCTGATTGTAGGTTTCTAGACAAAGCAGCTATCATCGAACACCCAGAAGACGTAGAGAGCCAAGCAACCGAGAAGCAGAACAGACCATGGAGACTAGCAACAGTAACTAAAGTGGAGGAAACAAAGCTTGTCCTCAACATGATCCCCATATGGTTGGTCTCCTTGATGTTTGGTATCAATAACGCACAAGGCACAACCTTATTTATCAAACAAGGGAGCATCATGAATAGAAAACTAACGCAGAGCTTCACCATTCCGGCCGCCTCCATATACTCTATCACCGCCGTAGTCATGATCATTGCCGTAATTCTCTACGATAAGTGTGTAATACCTTTCTTCAGGAGACTCAAGGGTAACGAAAGGGGCATCAGTATCCTACAGAGGATAGGCATCGGCATGGGATTCTCTACTCTGGTAATGATCTCAGCGGCTTTAGTAGAGCGAAAAAGGTTGGATTCGGTCGCAGATGGCTCCACCATGAGCGTATTTTGGCTGGCTCCTCAGTTTGCTCTTCTGGGTGTAGCGGATGCTTTTACTTTGGTGGGTTTGCAAGAGTATTTCTACGATCAAGCGCCCGACTCCATGCGAAGCCTGGGAATTGCCTTCTACCTCAGCGTGTTGGGAGCCTCCAGCTTCCTTAGCAGCCTTCTTTTGACAGTCGTCGACGCGGTTACTTCTACGTCTGGCAATGGAGGGTGGATCAGTAGGAACTTGAACGTCAGCCGGCTGGATAACTTCTACTGGCTGCTTGTTGTCATGAGTGGTGTGAATTTATGCCTGTATGTGCTCGTCGCCAGAAGAAATTCACAGACGAACGTGGAGAGGAGAGATGAAAATGGTGATTAGTGCAAAGCAGGTGGGTTCCGTTTCTCTGAGAACAAAATGAAAAGCAAACGAAGAAGACGTAGTTTTCTTATAGGAGGTGCTTTTCTTTTCCTTTTCATCGTTCAGTATCTCGGTAAGTTAATAATTGGGAAGTTTTTTCTGTACATGAATGAATGATTAGTAATATGGCTAAGACTCTCTTGTTCCTGCAATTTAATTCAAAAAATAGGATTTTTGCGTCGCTTCAAATAGCTGTTCTCTTTCTAGATGGCTACTGTTTTGCCAAAGTAAATTCTCCTTCACTTTAATGGGTTGGGATTAGCTGAAACAAATGATGGCCCTTAGATTGGTCGCTTCCAATCACGTAAACGGAACCCTTTTTAAGTGGAGAGATGCACTAAATAGATCCTGACTCCCTCTAATTAAATAGGACCCACTCCTATAAATGTGAGTGAATTACCATGGGATGAGCTAAATTATATAAAAATGTGTCATTTCCCCATGTGAGTGAATCCTTATAGAATCTTTAACTCTAAAGATTCCTTCATGTGTGACCTCAAGTTTTTCCCAAATTTCTTTAATGGTTGGGACCCTATTGAACTCATTTAGTCCTAAACCACATAACAAGAGGTTTATAGCTTTGGAGCTTGCCACTTGTCTTCCCTATTCGGCTCACTAAATTTTTTTTGCAACCTGAATGTTATTTTCAAGTTTTTTTAGGCTCAAATGGGTCATTCTTGGTTACATGTCAAATGTCCCAGTCCATGGATTAAAATAAGAACTCTATTCTTACCTTCCAATATCCATAATTTGTTTCATTGAACAAAAGTGGACAGTTGGTAGATTGTTCTTCGAGAATGAGCAATTTATCTTGAGATGTCATTTATCTTTTTTTCAAAATCCCTTCAATTAAGTTCTTGGACTGCTCTGATACCAATTGTTGGCCCGGTGGAGGGTGAATTGAGATATTTAAATTTAAAACAACTTGTATGTGTGATTAAAGAATCATGCATAAAAGCAATTCAAACAACATGCACACACCACATGGATAAATAATTTTTTATAATTGATATTCCCTTAGTGGTAGGCACCTCCCAAGAACCCTTGCTTGGAAAAATTCTACTATTAAGCTCTAATATCTGGAAAATTATAAAAGAGAGTTCGATTCTCTTTAGCCACATGTAGCTTAAATCACAATTTTACACAATTTTACACAATGCTAATCTCTCCAACAGATTGTTGTTAGGTTCTATTTCTAGCTAGGTATTTCTATCTAGATTAACAGATTCTAGATGAACCTTTCAAAAATACACAAAAAGAAAGGAAAACAAAATTACTCCCTTGGAAAGATGCTTCTCCTTGAGAGATTTGAGTTGCCTCCTCCTTTGAAGCACACTATCAAATGATTAAGGAGCTTGTACTATGATAAATATAAAGATGATTAAAAGTGAATAAAGTTTTTCGAAGTGTGTGACTCTCTCTCTCTCTTTCTCTCTAAAACACTTTTTATGAAAATTTGCAAGATAAAGGATTGTGGCTTGAAGATATGCCAATAAATATCGATTCACTCTTCTCACGGTTTGGTGGGGGTATTTATAGCTTCCCCAACTCAAACTAGCTGTTATTTACCCATTTGCAAAAATCAATACTTTGACTGATCGATCACTATTAAGTGATTGATCGAATCAATCAATCATAACGACTACTTTCCTGTCAAATAATGACTTATTGATTGATGGACTGATAGATCAATATGTTATTGTTGGTCCAGAAAAGTCAAGTTGATTGATCATGATCAATGGATGATCAATCAATTAAGATTCCCACTGGCTATGAAATTCCAGTTTGTTTTATTAGTACATTTTCCTATGATCAATCATGTTTTATATTTCTTACTGGCCAGGTTCTAACTGATAGATCAATCAGGAGGGATGATCGATCATTCCATGAAAAGTTTGCTTGCTTGGACAGTAATGATCTATCAATCCAAGTGGGATGATCGATCATGTATTATAGCATGAAATGGCCATGTCTTGGATGATTGATCAATCAATTATGGTTGATCGATCATGTTTTATATTTCTAGCTTGCACAGTTTTGGATGATCAATCATTCCAATGCCAATTTAACAATGTAGATATTTAAAAGCATGAAAATTTCTCTCTAAGTACTCTAACATGTTTCTAAATGATGCTTATAATGATCCTAGACATTTTTATATGCAAATTATAAACTAAAGCTTCCATTTCACAAATATACTTAAGGAATAGGAAGTTTGGGATGCTCTCTTAGAAAAATTGATCGAGTTTAGATATTTTGTCTATAATGCTTGAACTCGAGTCTTGTCGTTGTCTTCTTCCTTGTGGGTGTTTTTCAAGATATGTTCTTCAATTGTGTTTGAGGTCTTGAATTTGGCTTTGATGCTTCAGAACTTGAGATGCTCTTGAAGGTAAGTATATGAAATACTTGGATTTTTAAGTTATTACTTCAAGTTTTGTTATCATCAAAAGCAATGTGGGAGTCAACTTACGGTCAACATATACGCTATAAGCAATTCAAGTACACTAAAAGTGGCTTGATTGGGGTGCCCTAGAAGTAGTCAAGCCAAGAGTAGCGAAAATGGAAGATCTTACTGTCCGTTGTAGATTGCACCTCTATAGTGTTTGAGTGGAGATCTCTTATGTCCCCTTACCCATACTAAAATAGGGCTTCTACTAATAGGGCTCTAAAGTTCAATTGAAGATAAAGGGGAACAAAAGCCTTATTTATCCAAATACTAATATTTAACTGTGAAATTCAATTTTTGCCTCTAAATATTATTTTCTCATATTGTGGGGGAGTTGATTACCTAGGGAGTAGTTGTCCCCATCTGAGTGGGAAGTAATAAAAAAATATAAAGTATTTATCAATGAAATAATTATTGCCCCTAGATATGGACTATTAGTAGCATCCAAAGATATTTTGCCACAAAATATTTATATTTATACAAATAAAAATATTCAATGACAAAATTCAACTTTGGCCACCATTTGGCAGTTTTAAAACTTGAGACTCTATTGAACTCGTTAAGACACAACACACACAAGAGAAAGTTTAAGACCTTTAAGTTTGTTCTAAGTTGGTCTTTATCTTTTGTAGTTAAATCATCCTAAAGTCCTTTAAGTTGGTTTTACAAGTTGAAACTCTAGTGTACTCGTTGGGCCCCAAGGCACATAAGAGGAAGTTTATGACCTTTGAATTTGTTCTAAGTTGGTCTTTATCTTTCCTAGTCAAATCCCAAAACTCCTTGGAGATGAGATGACCATCATTCATATTCAATGGTTCAAATGATCCATTTTTGGGAACATAAAAAATATCCCAATCCAAAGAATGAAGGAAGAATTTCATTCTTATCTTCCAAGATCCATAATTTATCCCATTGAACATTGGGGGATGGTTGCAGATTGCCCTTCAGGAAGAAGTTATTTATCTTGAGTTGCCATTAAAATCAAGTAAGGAAATCAAATAAGATTTTGATTTCAAGGTTTTGGCCTATTTTGATACCAATTATTAGCCTAGGTGGCTTGTAAAAAGGGGGGTAAATTGAGATTTAAAGTTAAAAACTTTGGTGCATATATGCAAAAATTAAATTAAATCAATTAATAAAAGCACACACCACAATATAAGACAAGAATTTTTGTTCTCAATGTTCCTTTATTGGTAGTCACCGTCCACGAACCGTTGTTTAGGAAAAATTCACTAATAAACTCTATGGGATAAAATTTTACACAAAAGACATCCACACTCACTTTTAAACTAGGCATAATGAGTAATTACATGAAATTAATCTCTACTTGAGATTTTACAACTAGATTTAATGCTCTAGTAAGCCTACCCTTTCTAGATTAAAGGTTCTAGAATACCTTTGGGAGGATAAAAGGAAAATACAAGAAGAAGAAAGGAAACTTGCACTCTTTTTGAATGAAGTGATATCCTCCTTGTGATTTTCAAGTTTCCAATCTCTCAAAATGGGTTTGTGAATGATTTTCAAGTGCATAAGGTTACTGAATGCAATAAATTGACCACAAATGCTCAAAATATTGTTCCTAACGAATTTAGAGGGATATTTATAGTTTTCCCTTTCAAAACTAGTCGTTCATTGACCATTACAAAAAAATGTAAAAGATGTTGATCAATTACTAAAAAGGTATGACCAATCAACCAAGTGTAATGACTAAATTTTTTAGGTTCCCTAAGGTTGTTGATCAATCAAAGCATCAATTAATTTTCAACCTTTTAGAAAACTCATTGATTGGTTACCCAATTCAATTGATTGATCATACTTTATAGTTCTGACAATCCAGGGTTATGTATAATTGATCCTTTCACAGGGTATAATCAATATGCTTTATAGGCTCAACTTGTAGCATTCTATATGATCGATCATGCCATACCAGATGACTGAACATGCATTATAAACTCTACCACAAAGTATTTTGTATGATCGATCATGCCCAAGTAGGGTTATAGGTCATGCCTTATGCCATAGTGTAATATTGTATTTTAAGCATGATGAATAACAAGAGTAAGGGTTTAGCAAGTTCAAAATAATTATATGCATCATTTAAATATGGTTTTGGAAACATTTATGCCCTAAAGCTCCAATGCTCTTGTGTACCTTATATTTGGAGTTTGGTGGTTATCCTCATACATTACTAGAATTCTTGATATATTTCTAAGACACTAAGACTCTAGTCATCAAGTCTTCAATCTTTGCTCATGGGTGTTTCTTCAAAATGACATGACACGTCATATAGCTAGAGATCATGTAATTGAATTTACCAATTCTTTTGTATAGATCTCGTATATCTTGAAGCAATTGCATCTAGAATACTTGATTTGTAATTATTAGGACAAATGCAATTAAGTTTTGTTATCATAAAAATGAAAGAGGGGTCAATCTTGGTCAACAAATTCCCCCATGAACTCACCACCTCTTTCACTTCTCCTTACGATTTTGTACTACTTTTAATTCTCAAACATACTAGACCATTTGAAAAATTCTACAAATGTCTCACTTTTATAAGCAAAAAATACAGTCTAAGTGTATCTAAAGAAATCGTCAACTATGACAAACAAAATAGTTTCCACCAAAGCTTGCTACTCCAATGTCCCATAAAAATCCATGTGGAGTTGTAGAGGCTTGGGGGTGCAATTTTTTTCTTGGGCTTCAATGAACCTTTTAAATGTACATGCATCACAAAAAACGTATTTTCAAAATTAAGCTTTGGAAGACTTGGAGAATATTTTCCATTGAAATTTTTTTTTTCAAAAATTTATTTCTAACATGTCCTTGTCTTTTTTTCCATAAAGATCTATCCCCATTATGAACCACGAGACATGCAACTCTTGTTTAACTAAACTATTCATTTTGAGCATATGTGACTTTTTCTTTTTGCATTAAAAATCATATTTGAGTTAAAAAAAATATTTTACAATCATTTGGCACATGGATTTGTTTACGATGTTCTCCTAATGGTAGTCACCACCCAAGAAATCTTATTAAAAATCCACTATTCTGGTCCTACTATAAAAATACAAAGAGATTCCGCTTGTGTAAGTTTGGATTAATTAAGTTGCAAGAATTCCAATATTCCAATATTCCAATATTAGCCACTATGAGTATTTTTGGCATTTGGAAAAAATAAGTGAAAACTAGGTCCAAAAATTATGAAAAGCAATTAATAAATCTTATTTTTTCTAGATGAACATATTGGTAGGTCATTTATTAGAGTTAGAGATGTAAAGCTTTTAAATTTGGGTCTAGCATTCAGAAATTTTGAGTTTTTGCAGCATGGGGTTGACTGTTGTGGTTGGGTTCAACTCTTTTTCTTCAAATGGCTTAATTCTATAGGCAAATCCTCCCCAAGGTTTAACTCTTCTTATTTCTACACCCTAAAAGGGTTGACTCCTTTTTTTTTCCAAAAAATTATGTTATGTGGTGTCAAATATTTTTTTTATTTTCATTCGAATGGGCGTTGACTCCTTTTTCTATTTCAAAATTTCTATAATTAGGGTTGGACTCCTTTTTCCTTTTTAGCTTGCTTGATGGGGTTGACTCTTTTTCTTCTTTTGAAACATCTCATTTCTTTGTACTTGACTCCTTTACTCCTTTTGCTCCATTTTCACTTTGGGGATTCATTTTTTCATTGATGTGTTTGACTTATGTGCATGTACTTGAATCCTTGGACCTTTGGCTCTTCAATTCTTCAAGTCTCTAGTGGAAGTGGTTGACTTCTTCCTAGTCATCTTTTTTTATCATTTTTACTTTTTAACCCTCTTATTTGGCTGGCCTTTTTTGACGTTTGGGTGAATGGTATTTAGTAGAGCCTTTTCTCTCTCTTGTGTGGTTAGATAGTGTTGCTAGAATATCCCGACGGTGTGTTTTCTAGCATGAGTTGGTTTTTGACCTTTTTTTGTACGAGTCGTTTGCCTAGACCATGGCTTGTCTAACGAAGATGCTGCCCGAAATATCTTTTGAGGGTTTTTGAGATACAAGGCATGTTTAATACATATCATTAGTAACTTGAGTATTTGTTATCATCGAAATTACCTTATTGAAGATCTTGAGGTCTCCCTCTTCCTCTCCCTATTTCACCCCCCTTTCCCCCTTCCCCCTCTCCTTTCTAACCCTCTTCTTCTTGGCCCTTCTGTTGTCTCTTTCTCTCTCTCTCACTCACTCATACCCCTCATTCTAGTGCTCCCTTCTCTCCTCCATCATTGTCCCTTTGGCAATCCCTCTCCCCTTTACCCAAAAAAATATATACATTTTCATTGTGAGAAAAACAACGAATTTGTACCTTCAAAATAGGGGTGGCATCGAGCTGAGCTGAGCCCGAACCTGCTTATGTTCGAGCTGAGCTTGATTTAAATATTTCGAGTCGAGCTTCGAGCCGAGCCTCGTCTCGAGCCTAAAATTGTTATCGAGCTCGAGCCTCAACATACATTTAAAACTTTTCAAAAAATATATTTCGAATAAAATGTATATAAAATTATGCATACATTTTACATAAAATTGGGCATAACTTATATATATAATACGTGTATAAGATTGGGCATAACCTTTACTTAAAATTGAGCATAATGTATATATATAATACTTGTATAAAATTTGGCATGACTTCTACTTAAAATTGGGCATAATCAATATACATAATACCTGCATAAACACTCCATAAAATTGTCTATACATTCCATAAACACTTCATGAAATTGTTTATACACTCCATAAAATAGTGTAAACACTCCATACGCTGCATAACATTATAAATAAACTCCATACAATAATCAAACACAACAAAATTAAATAAAATATCACTATCAATTTACAATCACCCAAATGAAAGCTATAAATCCTTTAAATAAAATCCTATTACTATTACAGACTTACTAGAAAATTACAAGAAATATTTTAAATTTTTCTTAGGAAAGTTAAATGGACCTCTTATTGCATTTTCTAAGGAAATAAATAAAAATTAATAATTAATCTAATATATTATTATACTTATCGATAAATTTTTAATCACATAAAATGTCAAACACAAAATTGCTATGAAAATTGCCTCATGCTCAAAGTATTATATCATCAATTGTCAAATACTTATTCAAATTTTTTCTATATGGTTTTCTAACCCATCTTGGCAAGAAAATCTTACTTAAAAAATTATATGATTTTTTAAAAAGAATTTATAATTAAAAAAAATATTTTGAAAAAACATGAGGCACTAATAGTCCTAATATTTCTATTAAAAATGTCTTTTCAACATTTATTGAAAAAACCACTAATAGTCTCTAGAAACGTATTTCTACTAAAATATCTTTTCAATTTATTTAAGAGCCATGAGGAAGGGACAAAGAGTTTTTTTTTCCTTGTTTATGATCTCACACGTAGGGGTAGCTTTGAATAAATTATATATAAAATTATGCATACATTTTTAAAAAATATAATGATAGGGGAGGTTCAGGATTGAATTTCAATAATGGATTAAAATGCACCAATATTAATATTTGTTACTCCAATTGTTATCTAGCTTGTTTTGTAATTTTTGAATATGGTCATAATTTATTATGGCCTCCTTAGTGCCCCTAGATAAAAATTTATATTCTAGAAAAAACTAAAAATATTTTTCCTATGATACATATTCTCAAAAAAAACTTTAAATAAAATCTTATTACTATTAGTGACTTATTAGAAATTACAGGAAATATTTTAAAATTTTGTTAGGAAAGTTAAATGGACCTTTTATTGTCTCTTCTAGGGAAATAAATAAAAATTAATAATCAATCTAATATATTATTATACTTATCGATAAAATTTTAATTAAATAAAATATCAAACACAAAATTACAATGAAAATTGCTTCATGCTAAAAGTATTACAGCATCAACTGTTAAATACTTATTCAAAAATTTCTATACAGTTTTCTACTCCATCTTGGTACGAAAAATCTTACTAAGAAAATTATATGATTTTTAATAAAAAATTTCAATTAGAAAAATATTTAAAAAAACATGAGACACTAATAGTTTATAGAAAATTATTTCTATAAAATTTATGTTTAATTTTTTCCAGAGGAATTCTTTTTTATTTTTATTTTATGATCTTGCACGTGCGAGATCATCTTCGCGTGAGGGAGGGGGGAGATTATTTCTCCCCTGTTTTGGTTTTTCGATGAGACGTTGCGGAGGGAAGGGGATTACGGCGTCGGGAAGGTCCTATCGTCGAGGATGACGGCTACGACGGAGGCGGCGGCGACGGAAGCGGCGGTGACGGAAGCGTCGGCGATGGAAACTGAGGCGACGACGAGGAGAGGAAGAAATCGAACGAACGACCACAGAGGCGGCCGACGAGTAGCTGCAACGGTGGTAGAGACGGCCAGCGAATAGCTGCGACGGTGGTAGAGGCGGCGACAACAACCGATGGGAGGGGTCGGCGGTGACGAGGGGGGAGGAAAAAATTTTCCCCCCTCACTCTCGATCCAGCTCCCGCTCCCCAGCTCGCTCGCAATCCCGATACCGATCCGACTCACTTCGAGCCGGCTTGCGAGCCGACGAACCGAATCTGGCTTCGGTCGAGCTCGGCTCGTTAAGGTAAACGAGCCGATTTCGGTGCTCGAGCTCGATAGATGACGAATCAAACCGAGCCCAGATTCGGTTCGTCGGCTCGTTAAGGTAAACGAGCCGATTTCGGTGCTCGAGCTCGATAGATGACGAATCAAACCGAGCCGGCTCGGTTCGAAGCCACCCCTACTTCAAAATGTAGGGGATGTTAGACGCACATCGGGGGGCATGGAGTTTCTCTAGTTTGTATTTTGTGTTAAGCACTCAGAGAGGAAGGAAAAGATTTTGGTTTGATATTTCGAGCCCTATATTCAAAAACATTATTATCAATAGAATTGCAATTTCATCAGGAAAACATAGTTTCACTCAACACATGTTGCTAACTAAATCTGAATTTCGTTTGTAAAATAATTCCTAAAATATTTTTGTTGACGACTTTAGGTATTCATTTGCAAAAACTAATGGAACACAATGTTTTTAATGACAAATCAAAACTTGTTGTTAGTAAAAAGGTTTTATCATATAACAATTCAATAGGAAAAGAAAATTTTCTTCAAAAAGAAGATTCTTGATGGAATCCAAATTTCCTTATGATTTTTTTATATAATTACAAGTTGTCTGTGAAAACTCTAAACCCTAAATAAAATAGTTTATCAAGTGTTTAATTTTTGGGTCAAGTATAGTTCCCTCACAAAATGATTAACTATTTAGGATGCCTATTTCTTAGTTTTATAATCCATTACTTTTTCTTATCTTTTTTTAATGTGGGGTTTTCCCCCACTCAACACTCCTCTTTATGTACATGCTTACAGATAACGGGCCTGAGTCGTTGGCACAAAGCCTCCAATGAAACACAAAGCCTCCAATGAGGTACAAAGCCTCCAATGGGGCACAAACCCTCTAATGGAGCACACAAACTCTTAGCTTACCAAGCCCATTGTTAGAGGTGGTTCCGGTCCACCTCTTTTGATTAGGTTGGCTTTCCATACTTAAACGACTAGTTGTTTAGGTTATATTGGCCAACCTCTTGACATCGGGAGTCTTGGAGCACGCCACGTCTCACGGTCGAATCCTGTGAGAGGCCGTAGAGAATGGGCGGGGTGGGTGTCAGAGTGGTTCCATCCACTATTGTGAGCGATGGTTTTTCGCACTTAACGACTACTCGTTTAAGAGTGGAAAACCAACCTACTCAAGAGAGGTGGACCGGAACCACCTCTGACACCCACCTCGCCCCTTATCTCTCCCCGCGGGATTCGAAGGCCGGATGTGCCGGACCTGGATCTAATACCATGTCAAGAGGCTGGCCAATAAAACTTAAAAGACTAGTTGGTTAAGTGCGGAAAGTCACTGCTCACAATAGTGGACGGAACCACTCTAACACCCATAACACACATATTTCCTGGGAAGCACAAACTAGATATTGGCCCCCACACACAACCTATTCTTATACCATATTGGATTTTTGGGTTGAGTCCGGTTCCATCCTAAAATGACTAGTCACTTGGGAGGCATATTACTCTACCTTATAACCCATTAACTTTGATTCTCATTTTTCAATATGAAACTTTTTCCCACTCAACATTAATAACATTTTTTTTCATGGGTAAATGACATAATTTCATTATTAAAATCTTTTTACAGGGGAGAGTAGTTTTTTCTCGCAAAAAATATTTTTCAGACAACTTTTATTGATGAAAGTAGAATATTTTTGGTACAAAATATATTTTCGTTGCCTTTTTCCAATGCCTTTGTTTCTCGTAAGTAGAGACACCTTTTAAGGATGGAATGAATTTGTTGTTATAAATGTAGTTAAGCGTATTTTGAAGGATGAAATGAATTTGTTGTTATAAATGTAGTTAAAAGTGTATTTTGTTATAGTGTATCTGGATTCCTAACCTAGTTTGAATTTGAATATCCCAATATTTATGCAAACTTTTATTGTCGCTTAAATATACCTAAGGATATTTTTTATTGATATAGTTCATGCTAGGTAAGTATACACTTCATATGTAACGTTTTTCCTTTGACGTGTAAGGGCCTTAGGGCCTTATCATTTCCATCAACTTTCTTAGCTTTTATAATTGCTCTGTTTGTCTTCCTCTACCGTGGGCAACCTCCATCTCTCCCTTCCTACCCCACTTGATGGAGGTTCCTCCACCTCTTCGGCATCTCTTCTTCCCCCTTCAATTGGCAGAGAAAGGCATGGACGTGTTCAACCATATATCTCCCATATAAATTATCACACACACACACACACATCTATATATATATAGGACTAATCCAATATGAAAAACCATTTGGTGCGAAATATGTGAACGCTATCTCAACCGTTTGATTATGATCAACAACTATCTCAATCATCCGAGTTTCGCACCAAAAGACTTTCCATATTAGATCAGCCGTGTATATATATAACTCATTTACTTATAAAACTTTAGGTAAATGTGAAAATATCTTCTATCACTAAGCCTTCCTAACATGCCTTGAAAAAATGGTGAGCAGATTGAACTGACAGATCATCCTTGACATTTTTGTCCCACCGTGGAGTCTCATGTTCAGGAGAATTGTGTCGATCATCGGCTCACCCACGTTCACAAAGTATATATCATTTTCTTCTGGGAAATGCCTGACGGCACAGATGACTAGGGGTGGCATCGAGTCGAGCTTGATTTAAATATTTCAAGCCGAGCTTCGAGCCGAGCCTCGTCTCGAGCCTAAAATTGTTATCGAGCTCAAGCTGAGCTTCGAGCCGAGCTCGAGCCTCAACATACATTTAAAACTTTTCAAAAAATATATATCGAATAAAATGTATATAAAATTATGCATACATTTTACATAAAATTGGGCATGACCTTTACATAAAATTGGGCATAACCTCTACTTAAAATTGAGCATAATATATATATATAATACTTGTATAAAATTCGGCATGACCTCTACTTAAAATTGGGCATAATCAATATACATGATACCTGTATAAACACTCCATAAACACTCCACAAAATTGTCTATACATTCCATAAACACTTCATGAAATTGTTTATACACTCCATAAAATAATCTAAACACTCCATACACTGCATAACATTATAAATAAACTCCATACAATAATCAAACACAACAAAATTAAATAAAATATCACTATCAATTTACAATCACCCAAATAAAAACTATAAATCCTTTAAATAAAATCCTATTACTATTACAGACTTACTAGAAAATTACAAGAAATATTTTAAATTTTTTTTAGGAAAGTTAAATGGACCTCTTATTGCATTTTCTAAGGAAATAAATAAAAATTAATAATTAATCTAATATATTATTATACTTATCGATAAATTTTTAATTACATAAAATGTCAAACACAAAATTGCTATGAAAATTGCCTCATGCTCAAAGTATTATATCATCAACTGTCAAATACTTATTCAAAATTTTTCTATATGGTTTTCTAACCCATCTTGGCAAGAAAATCTTACTTGAAAAATTATATGATTTTTTAAAAAGAATTTATAATTAGAAAAATATTTTGAAAAAATATGAGGCACTAATGGTCCCTATATTTCTATTAAAAATGTCTTTTCAACATTTATTGAAAAAACCACTAATAGTCTCTAGAAACGTATTTCTACTAAAATATCTTTTCAATTTATTTAAGAGCCATGAGGAAGGGACAAAAAGTTTTTTTTTCTTGTTTATGATCTCGCACGTAGGGGTGGCTTTGAATAAATTATATATAAAATTATGCATACATTTTTAAAAAATATAATGATAGGGGCGGTTCAAGATTGAATTTCAATAATGGATTAAAATGCACAAATATTAATATTTTTTACTCCAATTGTTGTCTAGCTTGTTTTGTAAGTTTTGAATCTGGCCATAATTTATTATGGCGTCCTTAGTGCCCCTAGATAAAAATTTATATTATAGGAAAAACTAAAAATATTTTTCCTATGATACATATTCCCAAAAAAATCTTTAAATAAAATCTTATTACTATTAGTGACTTATTAGAAAATTACAAGAAATATTTTAAAATTTTGTTAGGAAAGTTAAATGGACCTTTTATTGTCTCTTATAGGGAAATAAATAAAAATTAATAATCAATCTAATATATTATTATACTTATCGATAAATTTTTAATTAAATAAAATATCAAACACAAAATTGCAATGAAAATTGCTTCATGCTAAAAGTATTATAGCATCAACTGTTAAATACTTATTCAAAAATTTTCTATACAGTTTTTTACCCCATCTTGGTACGAAAAATCTTACTTAGAAAATTATATGATTTTTAATAAAAAATTTCAATTAGAAAAACAAACATGAGACACTAATAGTTTATAGAAAATTATTTCTATAAAATATATTTTTAACTTTTTCCAAAGGAAAAAGTTTTTTTTTTTTTTTTATGATCTCCCACGTGCGAGATCATCTTCTCACGAGGGAAGGGGGAGATTATTTCTCCCCTGTTCTGGTTTTCCGTCGAGACGACGCGGAGGGAAGGGGGTTACGGCGCCGGGGAGGACCTATCGTCGGGGATGACGGCCACGACGGAGTCGGTGGCGACGGAAGCGGCGGCGACGGAAACAGAGGCGACGACGAGGAGAGGAAAAAATCGAACGGACGGCCACAGAGGCGGCCGACGAGCAGCTGCGACGGTGGTATAGACGCCGGCGAACAACAACGACGGCGGTAGAGGCGGCGACAACAACCGATGGGAGGGATCGGCGGTGATGAGGGGGGAGGAAAATTTTTTCCCCCCATCGCTTTCGCTCCCGCTCCCTCTCCCGCTCCCGCTCCCCCGCTCGCTCGCGACCCGTTACCGAGTCATACCGATCCGACTCATTTCGAGCCGGCTCGCGAGCCGACAAACCGAACCTAACTTCGGTCGAGCTCGGCTCGTTAAGGTAAATGAGCCGATTTCGGTGTTCGAGCTCGGCTCGAACTCGATAAATGATGAATCGAACCGAGCCGATACCGAGCCTAACCGAGCCGGCTCGTGAACCGGCTCGGTTCGAAGCCACCCTTACAGACGACCGGTTGAAGAGGGCCGGCCTTACTCTTACTTCGTACCCCTCCCCTTCTACTCCAGCCTTCCAAGGGAGCTCTTTGATGACATGGCAGCCAGATCAGCTGCTAGGTAATCTGCCATATCACAGGTAAACTGATAGGTAATTTCCCATATCACAGGTAAAAGTCTTTCACGTGTGACGTAGCATGTGTAGTGAGCGGAATCGAAGTTTTAAACGGTTCCCGTTGAGAAGGATGCTAAAAGTTTAAAAGTTTAAACTGTTTTTCTGTTTTTTACTTTTACTAGGGTGAAGCAAAGCATTTACAGCGCACCTGCCCAAACGGGACAGCCAGGCTTCCGCTACAGTTTCCAGCGGAATCTTCCCACTTTCCATACTTGCCGTCTTCGTCATTGCATTCCAATCACAGCTTCACAATGAGGTATACAAAAGATTCGTATCCTTCATCGTTTACCGACGCGATTCCGCTCAAAGTTCTGCAAGATCCTCTTTCTCCAGGTAATTCTGATCCTCCCACGTCCCTAATAATTTTTAAATCTAGAACATGCTTTTGGTTTCACATAGGAATTACCTGTTTTTTTTTTTTTTTTTTTTGTCTGATTTATCTTTTGTCTCGTAAATGTTCTCTGATTTGTAAATTTTGCGGTGTAATTTGTGTTCCGAGTTGCATTTTGTTCACCACTTTAAGAGCGAATGCAAGTTACTTGGTATGCGGAGAAGAGTCCTGGGTTGGTCTGGAGAACGAGATTTCGATTATTGTGGACGTTTAGGGCTTTTATTTCGTTTGCGCCTTCTGGGGAGGAGGTATCATTTATGGAGAAAGGGCCATCAAGGACGAGCGGCATGTGGTTTAGTTTTCCCATTTGTTTCTTATTTGGTTTGATTCATCAACCATTTGGCAAGCAATCCTGTTTTCAGAAACTTGACAGCCGATAGTAACAAATAGCATTCACAGAGTAAACCGCTCAAGGTGTGTTTGCTAGAGGTATCCAACTGGAGATTTGAGGATGTTATTGCAGGATATCTGATTGATAATCTTAGAAGAGTCTTATGTGCGTTACATAACATGTATTCATTTTGAAAGAAAATAAAAATAGGACAATAATGAAGTGATAAGAGGAAAGAAAGAGACAAGAGAGACGGGAAGAGAGCAATGAGTAAGGCTCTTGTTAGGTCTGTACCTGACCCCTCTTTCTTCTTATTAAGTGGTTTGAAGTATAATAAGAGAATTACCCTTCCTGAACATAACTCCTTATGATTTCCTAACCACACTTCCAAACCAGATAAAAATTAAACCATAGACTCATCTCCACATTCTGAACATGACAGTACTCACATTGAATTACACAAACAATATAACATAACTAAAATATCCTTACACTACATTTAACACTCCACCTTAAGCTGTGAGAGTACATAAACAATATAAAAAATGACTAAAATATCCTTATACTACATTTAACACTCCCCCTCAAACTGGAGCATACACATTTAAAAGCCCATGCTTATTACCAAATGTCCAAAACTCACATCTACCCAAGGTTTTAGTAAAGATATTACGAACTTGATCACTAGACCGGACATAGGAGGTAACAACTTATTTGCTCATTACTGCATCTTGAATGAAAATAGTTGTATCACAATACATAGTCATAGGTTGTGCAGTACATAATTTAACTCTAAAGAATAGACCTGACCCATATTAACTCGGTTACAGTATTAGTCATAACTGTATACTCAGCTTTTGCATTAGAATGAGCCACAACATATTGGTTTTTGCTCTTCCACCTTACAAAATGTCCTCATACAAACACAAAATAACCAGTCATGGACTTTCTAACTAACCTTCGATATATTGTTTTGTCTTTAAATTCATCACTGCTCTCATCATGAAGATAATTGCCAAGTTCCATCAATGTCTCTATGGGTTTTGCACCTAATAAGTCATACTCTTGTAGCATATCAGTAATGTACTTCTTCAGTGTTAAGACAATTCCGGCGTTGCTTCTTGCAACTTTTATCAAATGAAGTATTTTAAAGAACTCAGATCTTTGGTATAGAAATGTTTAGCAAGTTGCTCGTTTATCAATCCATGGCAAGATGCTACCATCAACATAAGAATACTAGATGATTGCTTCATAAAAAAAAAAAAAGTGATTACAATGGCTCCTAGAGAACCCAAAAGACATTACTACCTATCTGAACTTCTCAAACCGCACCCTTAGATTTTATTTGAGTCCATTAATTACCTTCTTTAATTTGTACACCTTTCCAATCTCCTCCTAAACAACATACCTAAGAGGTTGCTCCATATAAATATTTTCTTTTAAATCTCCATATAAGAAGACATTTTTAAAGTCCAACTAATACAAGGTAATCCCTGGTTAACTGCAATAGATACAAGTATGCGGACAAAAGTCAATCTGGCAACCGGTGAGAAGGTCTCAAAAACATTGATATCATAGGTTTGAGTATACCCCTTTGCCATCAATCTAGCTTTATATTTGTCAATAGATCCATCCACTCTATACTTCACAGTATACACTCAGCGACATACCACAATTGCAGCATCCAAAGGTGTATAACATAAACTCCATATACTTCTATCATATAGTGCCTTCATCTCAACATCCATAACATGCTTCCAGTGAGGAGACAAGATAACATTCTTTACTGAAGAGGGAATGGTATAGGAAGACAAAAACATAGCAAATTGTTTGTATAGAGTGGACAAAGAACCAAAGGACACATGATGTGACAACGGATGTCTAATGGATATATGTACACCCTTTCAAAGAGCAATGGAAATATCTAAATCAATTACCTCAAGAGTTATGAATGGTGTTCGAACAGTTTTCTGTCGTTGATATACCTGTAATGGCTTGATGTAGTAATAGATGGTGGCTGGCCAAGAACATCTTCCACAGGAGTAGAAAAAACTATACCAGTGTCTACAAGAGATGGAGTTGACTCCTTGTTGTAGATAGAGAAAAAAGGAACATCTTCAAAGAATGTCACATTAGCATAGACAAATGTATTTCTAGTGGATGGACAAAAACATTTGTATCCTTGCTATGTACAAGAATAAACCAAAAGGACACACTTGATTGCATAAGGAGACAATTTATTAGCAAAAGAACCAAACACATGAGCGAAACAAACACGTCTGAAAGTACGAGGATAGAGGGGAAACAAAGTAGTAGATGGATTTAGTATTTGGAGGGGAATTTTGCCTTCAAGTACTAAAGAAGACATCCTGTTTATAAGAAAACAAGTTGTAAGCACACCATCACCCTAATACAACTAGGGAGCACACATATGAGTTAGCATTGTGCATGCAACTTCTAGAAGATGGCAATTTTTCACTCAGACACTCCATTTTGTTGTGGTTATTTCATGATTTTGAGAAAATATATCAAACTTTTGTTTCACAAGTTTCAAGCCATTTTCGGTACGAAAAGTACGAAGAGATTCATCAAATTAGGTTTTTATTTCATAATAAAATTTTTGAAATACATTAAACACTTCAAATCTGTCCCATAGGAAAGGCATCCAAGTTGTATAACTAAAGTCATTAATAACAGAAACAAAATATTTATATCCAAAAATATTAGAAACAGGATAGGGTTGCCATACATCGGAATGAACTATCTTGAGCAAACTACTACTTTTTGTTTGACGCAAAGGGAATGTAGTCTTATGGTACTTTCCTAGTTGGCACGACTCACACTGAAACAATAAACTTGATGGCAATTCATCAAATAGCTGAACCAACTTTGTTGGAGAAGGACGTCCCTAACCATAAATGCCACTAGAAGGATGAAACTGCAACATGTAGAACAAATGGAATTTGTTTTATTTGTTTTGGTGAGCTTTCCAGGTGATATAGTCCTCCCCTCTCACACGCGAAACCAATGATCCGCCTCGTGGTGAGATCCTAAAACTCACAATGAGTAGGATAAAAAGTCACTGAGCAATTCATAGACTTTGTGAATTCACTAACTAACAACTAATTAGAAGGAAACTTAGGAACAAATAATGTGGATTTAAAGTGACAAGAATAGGATATGTTGAACATTGCTTTCTCCATAATTAGATGTGATAGGCCCATCAGTAAGGGTAGCATGTTTAAAAATAAATGACTCACTCAAATCAGTGAAGAAGGATGACATACCTAACATATGGGACGAAGCACTTGAGTCGATAACCAAGGAAGACATAGGACACATGTATAAGGCGGACGTACATGAGCTGACAAGAGTAACTGTAGGAAGTTTAAGCTGAACTATAAACGTCAAGGAGGAGAATGCTGAAGTCAACTGAGCAATGCGTTGGGCATGCTATTACAACTCATCAGGGGTACCAGTATACCCTTTGCTTGACTAGAAGAGGGCTCAGTGTAGTCCTGAATAGAAGAGCTAGCCCATGCAGGCTTATCAAACTTGTTCCAACACTTATCTAAAAAATGATTTATGCATCTACAATGAACACATTTTCTTTCACTTTTACCATCACTTCGACCTCTCAGTCTCCTTGAGCCATCATGGCCTCTGCCTCTTCTCTTCCAGCTTGGCCTCATACAAGTTCTAATCATCCTTGAGTGCTAAGTGCATATGCATCTACATCTTTAACTTCTTTATTATCCTTGGATATAGTACTGTCTCTACACGCATAACTCTGTTAAAGGCTTTAGAGAGTGATGGTATGTCATCCAAGGCAAGTAACTAAGCCCGATCTGCATCAAATTCTGGCCCCAAGCCATCTAAAAATTTAGCAACATGTATCTGCCCGTTGTTTCAGAAGTTTTTTTTTTCATTTGTGGTGAAAGGGTGAAAGATACTCTTTTTAAAAAAAAAATAAAAAAAATTAGAAAGATTCCAATCTTGCAAGATGCTTTACAACTCATTATATTAATCAATAACTTTTGTTTTGCCCGTCTTAAGATTGAACAATTTAGCGTATAACTCGTTCACCATAGACAAATTGCTTTCTTGTGCATATAAAATTTCTGAAGACTTCCACATTTCCTTGACTGTCTCATAGCTCATGATCTGACTCTTCAATCTGGAGTCCATATTATTGAGTAACTAGGTCATGACTTGGTTATCCTCAGCTTCCCAATCATCTA
Organism: Aristolochia californica; assembly: GCF_029961685.1. NCBI lineage: Eukaryota > Viridiplantae > Streptophyta > Magnoliopsida > Piperales > Aristolochiaceae > Aristolochia > Aristolochia californica. Next base: position 29,556,715 of record NW_027181771.1, read on the forward strand.
TGATAGGAATTGGTGTATCATCTCTATAGAATTTTGATAGCCGTTTGGCCTTAAGATAGGCATGTACTGACTTAGACCAACTCAGATAATTCTAACCTTTCAACTTTTCTTTTGTGATCAGAATAGTATGTTTCCCTTTGGAACATCTTAATTTTCTTTTATGAGTGATTATCTCACAAGAATTAGCCATAAATAATAGAAAGCAGCCAGCACAATAAAAAAACTTAAAGTCACCACAGGATACCTGTGAAGGCTATGTGGGCCTTACTCAACTAATAAGGTTTTGATTAGAAACTCAAATTTCAACCAGTAATATGCATAACGCCTTCAACAAAGAGTAATTGCAGCCTTAAACCACCAAAAATTGCATGAAATTGGTTGATGTCAGCCTCCCTGAAGATGATGCAGGCACGAAGCACAGGGTTAGTACCCTGTGCACACTATAGATGGGATAATCCCAAGTCAAAACCCTCTTGGGGCACTAATTAGGTGTAGAACTGCCCAATTGGCAGTACAGACCATCAACCCTAAGGTCATGACACAAAAAGAAACAAGAAAAATCAAACCTTGACTCTCAGTTAGTAGCAAATCCTGAAATCCCCTTTTCTTAAGAGTTGTTGCATTCAGAAAAGGAGGAAGCAGTGCTTCACAGCTTGAAATCAGAACCCTACTGCTCTAATGCCATGAAAGAAAATAAAAATAGGAGAATAATGAAGAGAGGAGGAGGAAAGAAAGAGAGAAGAGAGACTGAAAGAGAGCGTTGAGTAGGCTCTAGTTAGGTATGTATATGACCTCTCTTTCTTCTTATTAAGTGGTTTGACGTATAATTACAGAATTACCCCTTTGAACATAACTCCTTTTAACTTCCTAACAACACCTCCAAAGAACATAAAAACTAAACCATAAACTCATCTCAACATTCTGAACATGATAGTACTCTAACCAAAGTGCACAAATAATCTTATATCCTTATACTACATTTAACACATCTTCTTGGCTTGATTGAATTCCTCTTTCTCTTTGTTCACCATTTATCCTCTTACTATTTTTTCTTGCATCTGTTCTCAACTTTTTCATTATCACCTACGAACAGATGGAAAGCCAGAACATTCTATGTCCAACCTCAGAAGGCCAGTTGGAGATTGAACTCTCAGGAGCATCACAAGTCATCAATGCTTCCAAGTTGGACAAATCATGCTTGTTTTGTGCGGAGGAACCGGCCTGTTGGTTTTCTAAACAGGTCAATAGTTCCTTCGCGTCTAAAGAGCACTCTACTTCATCAAGAAAATTGTGGGGACTCATCTCTTTGTCTTTATTTTTCATGTTTGTGGAGATTGTTGGGGGAGTGGAGGCCAATAGTTTAGCAGTTCTCACTGATGCAGCTCACATACTCATTGACATTGCCACTTATGCAGTCTCTCTTTTCTCCATATGGGCTTCGAGTTGGCCGCCCACTCGTCGTCTGTCTTTTGGGTATTTCAGGTCTGAAGTTTTAGGGGGGCTGGTATCCATGGTGACCATTTGGTTACTTTGTGTATTCCTAATTTATGAAGCAACGGAAAGATTCCTGCACAATGAGGGAAGAATTGATGGGAGATTGATGTTCTGTACTGCAACTTTTGGGTTTGTTATCAATTCGATTATGGCAGTTTGGCTGGGCCATGGCCATGACCATGTACATGAACATGAACATGAACATGAACATGAAGAACTTCACAGTGTTTGTCATGTGAAGGAAAATGTGGAGCTAGTGAATGAAGAGAAGGCAAACCTTATTTCAAGCTCTCTAGTTGGGCAGCAATGTGAGGTTAAACAAGCAGCCCAGGAGAATATGAACATTGAGGGGGCGTATTTGCACATTATAGGGGACCTAATTCAGTCAGCTGGTCTGATGATTGGAGGGGCCATCATATGGGCTAAGCCTGAATGGCTAATTGTTGATCTGATTTGTACTTTGGTCTTTTCATTTCTTGTTCTGTGGACTACCAAAAGAATGCTTAGGAATGTCCTATGGATACTAATGGAAGGCACGCCAGATCGAATTGATGCAGACATGCTGGAAACTGGCCTAAGAAATGTGGATGGTGTTCGTGGGATTCATGACTTGCATGTGTCCTCCCTATCTATGGGTAAAGTACTGTTGACTTGTCATGCCATTGCTGAACCAGACTACAGTTCAAAGGAAATTCTTCTCAAGATGAAGAGCTATTGTGAACATAAGCACAAAATCAGTCATGTGACTATTCAAATTGAGCAGGATTCATAAGAAACTCTTAGTTTTCAGAAGCAACCGTTTGGTGCTGGAACCTGTGCCTTCCAGACCATGTCACTTCGAGCATCTACTTTTGTATCAAAATGGCAAGGTAACTGAAATCTCCAACTGCACTGGACCAAGTGATATTTTGCATAACACTTATCTTGCAACAGGGAACTCGAATCAAAATCCTTCAAGATTAAGTGTATAGTGGACTAGTTTTGTAAGGTGAAAGTGCCTTAAAAACAAACAAACAGGCAAGCAGAGCCTAATCATCGAGATTGCAAAGCTGTATCTGGATGGATTCTCTTTTTCTATTATTTCGTTATTGTTATTAGTTGCCGTTGTTCCGGCTTTCGAGCTATATTTGCAGAGTCAACAGTAAGAGACGTTTGAGTGGTGTTGATTGCTCTATAGTTAAGATGAGGACCTGATTAACCGCAAATTGGTGACTTGGATAAGTAAAAAATAAAATGTAATTGTAAGATCCAATGTCGAAGCTGAATATATAAAGCTATGACATATGCAGTGAACTCTTATGTGTTAAATCCCTCTTAGCAGAGTTGAGTTTTAACAACGGAGGATTGATGGAACTCCACTGTGATAGTCAAACATCAATCCACATTACCTCCAAATAGAGTATAATATCGGTAAGTGGACTTTTTGTCATCTGGAGATCCAACATAATTTGTATCGGCGAAGCCTTCAATTTTGAGGTGTCTATGGTGTACTTGTATGGAAGTCCTTGTCTTTGAGACTTTTTCAAATATCTGAAAATTCTTTCTAATACTTGCCAATAAGACAGCGAAGAGAAAACAAACAAACGACACCCTCCTTGGGCAAGGGGGATGGCCAAATGTGCTATGGAAAATAAGGAGAAACAACCAAAGTAGATAAAAACAAAATAAGAAGATAGAAGAATCAACACTAGTTGAGTAGTCCATTTAGCCTTAGTGAGTAGGTCATTAATAGACTTTCACCTGATACCTAGATTTAATGTTTGGGCTTCTCCCAATTGGGGATTGGGAGTTGTGAAATTTCATGAACATAAAAGAAGGGTAAGAGTGCTAAAAAAGAAATTTCGTGTTGAAATGTGGGAAGAGAATCGATTATGGTTTACTCCTTTCTTCTATTTATAACATGAAATATTAAGAAAAGACACTAATACCCTACTCCCCTTACATCCTTGGAATTAAAATTCTACAAGAAAATACTTTCCTTAAGCCCTAAATAAATAAAATTTGCATTTTTAATAGGAGTCTCCAAAAATTAAAGAAATTAAAACTCTAAGGTTAGAATATTTTTTAAAGCCCAATTTTTGTTATTTTAAAATGACAAAGATGTCCCAACACACACAAAATACTCACATGATTCTTGGCAAAAGATTCTTTCTAGGGCCAATTATAACATTTCTCCTATTTGGATAAAATTATTATGATACCCTTCTTATAGTGAAATAACTGAAATTTCCAAAAAGATCAATTTTCCTTGCAAAACACATGGTCTAATACACTCCATTCACTATATGGATTGTGTGTGGTCTTTTTTATTTCACTCTTTGTGAAAAAAAATTCTATTGGTTTGCACCTTGTCATCTGTGAGCTTTTAAAGATATTAAGAGCATGTACTCTCTAGTATTTTTCATAAATTTTGTCAATCTTAGCAATCATCTCATGTTGAAGCAAACTTCACTTATAAGCTCTATCATCTGAAATTTTACACAAAAGAGATTTCATCTCTCTTTTAAGCTATGTGTAATATTCAAGTACACGATACAAATCTCTCTTAGACTTTAGAGCTAGATTACGATTCTAGCAAGCTTCCCTTTCGAGATTCCCATATCTAGAACAACCTTGATAAGAAAAGAAGAAACTACAAGAAGAAAAAAAAAATTTACACCCTTTCAATATGGGGAGACAACTTTCTCCTAGAGATTTCCAACTTCCAATGTTTGATGCACAAGAGAAGAGTTGTTGGATCTTGAAATACTAGGATGCTCAATGATTTTGAGAGAGCAAAGAGATTTTTTCAAGAGTATAACATTACTTCTCTCAAAAGTAGATTTGTGAAAGAATTTCAAGTAAAACAGTGATTGAATACAATAAATTACCAATAAATGCTCACATTACTTTTCTCCAGGAGTTTGGAGCGGTATTTATAAATTTTCCTGACAAACTAATAATTTTTTCTAGTCTTCAAAAAGTATTGATTGATCACTATAAAGGTATGATAGTCAACCATGTGTAACAACTATACTTTTGAGTTCCCCAGGCTTGATCGATCAAGCCATCAATCAATCAAAATTTTGAATTCTCAAAAATAGCATTTTAATCGATTAATCCAAGTAGGTTGATTGGTCATGCTTTATGGGGATGACTATGCTATTCCAGGGATGATCGATCATAGTGTAGGGTATCATTGATCATGATTGATCATATTGGCAGCTCTTGGGATGATTGATCATAGTTTAGGGTATGATTGACCAAGCTTTATGTGCTCTACCAAACTGTATTTCGTATGATCCATCATGCCACTAGTTTGATTGATCATGCTATATGCCATAATGAAATAAAATTAAGTTTTTAAGCATGATGATAACTTGGTTAAGGGGTTTTGAAAATCTAAAAATACTTTTAGTGCATCGATTAAACATGGTTTTGAAAAATCAAATGCCTTAAAGATCTATCGAAGAGCAAATATGGAAGAATCTTACATGACTCTCACAATAAGAAGTCGTACAGAACCAGAATTATTATGGAAGGAGGTCTCACTGAAGAGTTTCAGTTAAAATGTGTTTTAGTTATGTTAGTCTTCTATTTATGTTCAATTGTTTAATTATACTAGGACTTATCTTTAAGTGTTAGAATTTGGGTGTAATTGGGACAAGGGTAGTTTAATTGTAATTGGACTCTACTACTTTATTTTATTATAAATAAGAGTTCATGTACTCAGTTTACAACAAGTTAGAGAAGTTTTTCTCTTTTCCAGAAATTCAACAAGCTCCAATGCTCTTGTGTACCTTAAAATTGGAGTTTGGTGGTTGTCCTCATACATGGCTAGAGTTCTTGAGATATTTCTTGACAAGTTAGACTCTAGTCTTTAAATCTTCAATCTTTGCTTGTAGGTACCTCTTTAAGATAACTTTGACATGTCGTAATGCTCAAGGGTCTGTCAGTTCTTTGTATGGACCTTATTAGTACATTTGAAATTACATATGAAATGCTCTATTTGCAAATATTAGTACAAATGCGATTAAGATTTGTTATCATCAAAATATAGAAGAAGGTCAACCTAGTTCAAGAATCTCAAGAAATCTAGCTATGTAAATAGACAATCAACCAAACTTATATTCTTAAGCATAACTATGTTATGGAGCTTAAGGGCATGAAATATTTCAAAACGGTATTTAGATTGAATTTATAATCTCTTAGAATAACATATATTATGCTTAAATGTCAAAATAGTATATTAGTTACGGCATGATCGATCAACTTGCATGGGCTTGATTGTGCATCCAAAATGCAGTCTGGCAAAACTTATAAAGCATAATCCACCATTAGCTCAAGCATGATTGATCATATAGAATATTGCCTGGAAGATGTTATAAAGCATGATCAATCATCCCGTATTGCATGATTAATCTTACAAAATTTTGCATAGCTAGTTCTATAAAGCATGATTGATCGATAAAAGAAGGGTTGATTGATCACTAATTTTTTTAAAGGTTGAAAACTCATTGATTGATGCTTGATTGATCAACAAGCTTAGGGAACACAAAAAGTATAGTCATTATACATGGTTGATTGATCATAACTATTTTCTTGACCGATCAACACTTCTTCACCTTTTTAAACGATTACAAAATGGCTAATTTGGCTGGAAAATTGATAAATAGGCCCCCAAACTTGTAGAGGATTAAAAGTTGAACTTACATTGGCATACCCAACCTTTGGAAGAATTTCTTTGGGTTTAAAACTATGATCTTTTGAAGAGAAAAAACTCCAAATATGCCTAAACCATCCATTTTCTCTTTACATTCTTTGTATTAAAAGTTCCGTCAAACTCTTATAAATTTCAGTCCACGTGCTTAAAGATTTGGAGACTTGGATCTCACTAAGAGAAGGGCTATCTCTTTAAAAGAAAGTTGGTAGTTTCATTCTACTACATATTTTTTAACTTTCTTTGATAGAAGTTCTCTAGTACCTTAAAGCTAGAAGAATTTGCATTCTAGAGCCTGAAATCTAGAGAGTGCCAACAAGAGTTGGAATCTATTTTGTACCAATTCTCTTGAGGAGATATCAAACTATGTAATTTGGGGATTACAGTTAGCTTTAAGTGAGCTTAAAATCTCTTTGTAATTTTCAGCTAATAGAGCATATTAGTGGAATTTTCTCGAGCAAGGGTTATTGGATAGTGGTTATCATTAGGGAAACATTAAGAAAAAAATATTTATCCTTATGGTGTGTGATTTTTAATTATTTGTTATATTTTATTATTACATACTAAGCACTTAAAATTTTAATTTAGAATATCAATTCACCTCTCTCTTGAGAAGTCATCTAGGCCAATAGATGATACTAATGTGGAAGAGGCCAAAGTTTTACAATTGAGTTAGACTCTACTCAAGGAGTTCAACTCGATGATGATGAAGATGAACTTTTAGTTAGACATGATCATAGTTTCACTTTGTGCACTACCTAGTCAAATTTCAAAGGTAATTTAAGACGGTCTAGATGATATTGGTTTAACATCTGATACTTATGAAGAAGAGGTGGAAAAAGGTGACAAAGAAGGAAGCATAAACTATGATGATGAAGATATAACAATTGAAAGTGCACTAGACCTCACCTTTTTTTTAAATGACTTTGGGTTTTCATTTGTATAGTTTCCATATAAATGAATTGCATCATGATACTTTTTAAGTTTGTAAATCAAACATTTTTTATAAGTATATTTGGTGCTTTTATATGAACAAAATTACTTTAAATATACACGGGTACTTCAAGAAGGTCAAGATGATATTGTTTTAACATTCGATACTTCTGAAGAAGAGGTAAAAAAAGGTGACAAAGAAGAAGGAAACATAACCTATGATGATGAAGATATAGAAATTGAAAGTGCACTTGACCTCGCCTTTTTTTTATGACTTTGGGTTTTCATTTGTATAGGTCCCATATAAATGAACTGCAATATGATACTTTTTGAAGTTTGTAGATCATATATTTTTTTCTAAGTATATTTGGTGCTTTTATATGAACAAAATCACTTTAAATATTCACATCCTCAAATAAAGGAGGAGAGGCAACATGGCATATGTATAGATCACCAATACTAACTCATCCCAAAAGAAAGTGGTAACTAACGTTGATATATTTGCTTTGAGAGTGAAGAATTGGATTTGTTGAAAGATAATACGATTATCACATTAAATTTAAAATATTAAAAATAAGAGATAAAATTTTAAATACCTTGAAGTTACAAGTATTGGTCTAATTATTTCTATTTTCCAAATAGATTGTCCATTATGTCACCATGACATTCAGATGGTGAGGAGAGTGAGGAGGCAAACTATGATGATAGTACTTTGATTGCGGGTATAAAATATTACTTATATATATTTCATGTTATTTATGTAAACAACTTAAAAAAATGTTTCTCATGTGTTTGCAAATGTTTCAATTTTAGACATGTCTTCAATGACACATGATCGAGGCCTTTCAAAATGCCTGGGGTTCGATCCCATGTTTCAGGCCTGTAGAGGCCTTTTACTTGTCATATTATTCCTCATGGGAAGAAGAAGGTGGTCCGGCCAAATGAAAATATTAATTCTTTATCTTAATGTTTGATGCAATGAAGGACAAGTTTGCAATCAAAATTTTGGAAGATGAGGATGTTAGCAGAGTTGTTCCTTCCATATTGGGTGGATAGAGTCTTGGGATGAATGCTATCAACTCAGCATTATTTTTGTTAAGACTCATAAGGAGAGGGTACATAAGATTCTTTATTTTTTATTAATTCATATATTACTTATAATATAATCTTGTACATCTAAAAAATATAAAGGAACTTGAAGATGTTAAGTTTATTTAAGAGTACTAACCATCGAGAGGGAGATGGATGAAAGACATACAAGATATTTAGGAATAATTTGAAGTTTTATTTTTATTTCATTTTTCATGAAAATGTTCTAAGCGACGTTTTATTTTCATACGATGGCATGCACAGGTGTATGTTCGAGGTTGAGGAGGTCGACACTCCCATTGATACACCATGCCTAATTTTTTTTTTTTTTTTTTTTTTTTATCGTCACACTCCGACTATTTCTCTGCCACTCTTTTATTGGAATCCCCCACTTTAATCCGCTTTCTCTGCTCGGAAGAGATACAATCAAATGGGGAAAAAAGAGGTTTAGATGAAACAAATAGCAGTCTACAAAAGAGCAATCAATAAAGAGCGGACAAGATGAGAGTCCCACTAAAATAGATAGTCCTAATTCTATTTCGTACCAAAAAGCCATATAAAAATCTTAAAAAGAGGAAGAGAAAGATAATCATTGGTGTTTGATATAAGACAGGGTCAGGATCGGAGAGTCCTAATTCCGTCCGAAAGTTGAACTAAATTTTTTTAACAAAAGTAATTCACGTGTTTTAGTCTCACTTCAGAGTTCAATTCCTGTTTAAGCACTAAAAATGAAAAATCATTTAGCTTTCAGTTCAGAAGCGTTTGATATATAGTTCTTCGTAATAAATTAAAAAAAAATACCACGAATTTTATTACAAGTTGGGAACATCTCAGAACAAAAAACAAAAGCAAAAGCCCCCCCCCAAAAAAAAAGAAAAAAAAAAAGAACGAAACAAAACAAAAAAGAGAGATAAGACTACAAAGATGCACCGAATCCCAAATAGAGACACTACTATTGCCAAATGCCGGTCAGAACGATGAAAATCCAAGGTAGAAGACAAGACCCCAACCTACAATTGACGTGTCATCTTCTTCACTCCCAAAATTTTCCCTGACCATAAATCTGAGCCACTGCCTCTCTCAATCACACAACTTGACGACCTAGTAGAAAAATATTCTACAAATCTTACAGATGCGTGAGTTGCACAAAATTTGCTTGCTGTTTCTCATTACAAGCTACTGGAAAGGCCGAGTCATCAAGTAGAACAGCAGGTCCTCTTCGTCAAATTTCCTGACGCATCACCAACATTTATTGTGGTCCCTATGCCAGGCCCTGGCGTGTTAGCAGCCTCCTGTGCTGCCAAAGCTTTCTTACTTATGATATGATATATTTCAGTCAGAATTGTTTGAAAGGCCTTCTCAATGTTCAGAGCTTCCAAAGCAGAGGTTTCAAGAAATGAAAGTCCTTGCTTCTCAGCCAGCGTTTGCGCATCTTCCTCAGGGACAGCTCTCAAATGGTTGAGATCTGATTTGTTCCCAGCCATCATGATGACAATGTTGGAATCTGCATGGTCACGCAACTCACTGAGCCACCTCTGCACGTTATCAAATGTTTGCCTTTTTGTTATGTCATAGACAAGAAGTGCCCCAACTGCACCCCTGTAGTAAGCACTCGTTATGGCTCGGTACCTCTCTTGACCAGCAGTATCCCATATCTGTGCCTTGACATTCTTTCCATCAACCTGTTTTAAAAACACGTGACCATCAGACACTTAAATAGGTGAGAGACAAATACTAGAAAAAATTCCTGAGACGCTACCTACACATGCACACAACATTGTTTCCACGAGTTCCATCACCTGTCAGACCTCATACTTGACATCAGAACCTACCGTTGATCTGTAAACAGATCAAGTACAGTACATGCAAACAAATTTGGGAATTCAAACATTTTGAAGAAATGTAGGGTAGTTACAGCAAGAATTGCCTCCCACTCCTTAAAGGGCAATATCAGAAGGGGGGAATCTGAGAGATCCATTGACCACAAATTGACAAATCATGGAGTTGCTCACAAAACTAGCAGACCACATGCATAGCAATCAAATGAATTAGAAAGCATTCTCAAAGAATACAGCAAACTGAATGATGTTATTTTAGCTGTAATTTTTAAGCATCCCCTTAAACGACCAGAAAGTTGAATATTTTCTTGAACATCCTCAGCAAAAATAACTTCCAAAAGTTGATAATGTCCAAACTCGAGCAATTTTATGCAACAACTTCCATTTTATTTCCGAAAGAAAGGGCTGCTGGGACATGGCATACGTAATCTTCAGTCTGAGAGTATTTCCTTCAAACAAGCAGCAGCAGATGCATGCAAGTATTCATTCATGGTCTCACCATTTCCTTCAGCAAGCAGATAACATCTTTTCTCGGTGAGCATTTATTCAACATATAAGCTGACATAGCACACATGAGCAGAGACAAGGTTAACTCATTCATTTCATATCAAAACACTCAAGGAATGAATTAAGCAAGTCCATATACCGACATTTTTATTATTCTTCCATCAACATTATAATATTGAATATCCTCAAAGTAGACAGATGTTACGGAGAGGAATGACTAATGCCTTTTACAAGTACAAGTATCATTAATTATTAAAAGTACTATAGCCGTTTAGATGTGTCATCAATTCATTCCAGTAGAGTTGCTAGAATAATATTTCCTGGTTGAAAGAAATAGTTAATTTGCACGTTCCAAATGTTCTATGTAATATTTAGTGTGACACATCACAGTAATAATTAACTTAAGCTTAACTTTGATCTACATTAGATAAGATAAAGAGTAATTATGCTTAAACTTGAAACGTCTCGTCAAACCACATCTTTAACTGTGTTTCTCAACTTGTTTCACCCAAAATTGATTTTCACCAGTAGTTGGAACTGAATGTGACATGTAAGAAATGTCACTATTTCTGGAGAAGAAGGCTTAAAGCTTAACAAATAAATTCTATTCACGTTCTCAAGAGAAGCTTACAGCCTCACAATTTTTTTATGATTGAAAACTCTAGTACTTTTTTAGAATGCTTTAAGACCATCAGAAATCACAAAGCAATCCATATTACCTACAGAAATATTCGGTACTAGCGGTATTGATGATCTTGGAAAAAGAACAAATACATGCAACTAATATATTAGTATCATCAAACATAACCTTGATGACACAAAACACATTATGTAATCAATTTCTTAAAAAGACCTAGACCTAGAGACAAGAAAATCAAGCATGTCACTTGATAACTATTACTAACAGTATAAAGGAAAAAAGTAAGTCAAATAATTCACCACACAATGACAATGATAATAATATTCTTTCAGGGAGAATAATAATATTATTAACACATGTTTTGGCCTCAAAATTAATTGATAAACTGGTTATCTAAGTTATCATTTATTTTAAAAATACAGTCCAATACATATGGATAAATGATCTTCTCCTGGGCTACCTAATTCATACAATCTATACTCATCACATAATTTTACAGTACGAAGAAGAAGATCAATGCAATAAGGCCAAAAGTAAAATTTATAGGTAATCCTCCAGAAGAGAAGTCTTAGGTAAATACTAAATTAAAGAGTAGAACTTTAAAAGAACTCTCATAAACTTGAAATGGATAAAAAGAAAAAAATCAGGCAGATCGAGAAGCACCTGTTGTGTCCTTGTCGCAAATTCAACACCAATCGTTGACTTGGACTCCAAACAGAACTCGTTACGCGTGAACCTCGAGAGTATGTTGGACTTGCCAACACCGGAATCTCCAATCAAGACGATTTTAAAGAGATAATCATACTCTTGATCCACCCTATGAGCCATTTCTTGCTAATTTCGTACTTTTTCCCCTCCTATTCACTGATCTGGCAGATCCACCGCGGAATCAGACAACAGAAAGGCAATTCACACAAATAAAGAACAACATCATCCCGGAGTTCAACCAAAACTCAATCTGAAAGCCGATCTAACGACAGAAACCCAACAGAACCAAGAAGAACAACTTACCTTAACAAAAGAGGAATCAACGAAGACAAAGACGAAGACGAAAATAACGGAGAATTTCTGTGAGCAAATTCAGACAAAGTCTAATCAACGAGAATTAGATTCCGATCATTTGGAGACTAACATTGAGTTTACGGAAAAGAAATCGCTGTAGGCGTCGCGTTCTCCATAACCACTGAGAAGAAACAGAAAACCGACGAAAAGGGTTTTGAAACGGCCTCGGCAGATTTAAAAAGATGACCCCGTAATACGTGCGGTTAAATAAATACAGAATTTTTATTGTTTGCCAAATATAATTTCCACGTTTTATTCCTTCATTATTTAACTTCTTTATGATTCATTGGCTGATGGACCTACACGAAGCCAGGCGAGTACGATTCCTCCGTAATCCTCACAGAGATGCCCCCACTTCTCCCAGATGGTCAAAAGTCTTCGTCGATTCGCTGACGACCAATCGAACGCGAGCGTGTACAAGCTCAAACCATACACGCACTCTGGCGCAGAGTAGAAGAAGACCCGGATGAGACAATGGGACGAAGACGTGGACAGCTTTTCAATTTTGTTTTTTCTAACCTGAAGAAAAAAGCCATATTAGATGATTCGAACTGCGAAGATCCTCCTGAGACGCAGATGAGAATCTTTAAGAAGATTCATCTGAGCCTTAGATGAGCTTCTTATAGGTTTAGGAGATGAAAAATCTTTCTCTGTACCACCTCCACTGCGGAATGCAGTGTGCGTTGGCGAGTTGGTGGTGTTACTTGTGACTGGCTCATGGCGAGTTGGTGTGACGTGTGAGTGGGACCCACTTATTGGCCACTCTGTTGCTCTTTTTCTTTTTTAAATAAAATAATCCTATTTTACCTACCGCCGAGTTGGCCTATCTCCTATTTTCTTACTTAAATATTTATATCATAAACAATTTTAAAAAATTCTGTTACGTCATTTCTTTCCTTTCGTTTACAATTTATACCTTTTCATTGTTTACAACAAATCATACCTTTTCTTGCCTTTTTACCTTCGACAGTGCTGTTTGACATCTCCTGACGTTTCGCCTACTGTTTTGTGCGAGTCCATTAATGGGTATCGATTCGTCGAAGGGGTCAGCGCGATAATAGAATCCTTAGCATGCAGCTGCATTCAACTCTTGAAGAGTTTCTCAAGGTTGTCTCCCGCGATCTGTAAAAGATTGTGAATCATGAAGAAAGAAGAAACTGTGAAGCTGATTAGCGCGGAGGGGTTTGAATTTATTATCGACAAGAAAGCTGCAATGGTTTCGCAGACAATTCGAAACATGTTAACTTCTCCGGGTACTTTCTTTCCACCCGTCAAAAGTTTTTTTTTCTGATTTTCCCCCAAAATTACGTTTTTGATTAGTGCCTAGGGGAAGTTGGTTTAGGGTTTCGGAACCTTTTCTGGATGACGAGCTCCTTTTTTGGGTCGATCAGGGAGTTTTGCGGAGGCGCAGCACGGAGAGGTGAGGTTTCCGGAGATAAGCACGACGATTCTTGAGAAGATCTGCCAGTATTTCTACTGGTCTCTTCAATTTGCAAGGTTAGTGAACTCGATGGATGATCATTTCTTTTTCCTGTCTTTAGTTGTGATAGTGATCTCGTCTCTTTTCCTGCTTTTATCTAGACTTACCGAATTAGTTCCTTATCGTAAATGAAGGAAAGGCTTTATTAGGGAAGAAAAGCCCTTCAGACAACCTTGGCAGTAGGTGGTATTTACACAATATCTAATTGTGACCGCAGGTAGTACAGCTAGAATCTCACAGAAACCAATCAGACCATATTGAGAAAGAAACGGATTAAGTTATTACTGTCCGTTTGTGAGTTATGCTTATCAGTTACCAGTTATTCGAGAACATGGAATTCAAAGAGTCAGTATTTACGTTTAAACAATTTTAAAATGTCTCTTAGCTTGTAGATCTTAATAGATCACCTAGGCAGCGGGCTTTCCATCACCAAAAATGTAGGGGAGTTATCCACTTATTTCCTATCAAAGGTTTTCCTGGTTGAGTATTGTGCTTACAATTGAACTTCTCATAGAGTTGTCAGCTTGAGTTTGATTGAACAGCACATAAGAATTCTTGAACTAATGTTTGTATGCATCTAAAGGGATTAGTACAGAGTGATAAAGGAGAATGTAATGTGTGGATAGGCAGGCTCAGCAACATTTTTCAAATCATTAGAAAAGAAGAAATTACTTTGGTGCTACATCTTCAGCTGATGTCAGACTTTCCTCTAGTTTATTCTTTTTGGGCCCTCTTTTTTCTTTGCAATGGTGAAGAAAAAAGGGGAGGAGGTGCTTGGAGGCCTTCCCTTCGTCCTTTTGTCTGTGCATAGGGGAGGGGCCCCTGTTGATGCCAGGGGAGGATGGGGGCATATTGCACATTTCCTTCTCCTCTTCTCTGTGCTGACATTGAAGGAAAAAGAAGGGGGGGGTAGCTCCTTTCCCTCTTCTGTCAACTTGTCGGAGAGGGGCCCTTGCAACCACGCGGAGTCTCTGCTGGGCTGCAGGAAGGGCAGGAACCCCTCTCCAGGTAGACAGAAGTAACAGGGGCAGAGGAAAGGGAGCCCTCTTCCCTTGTTGAACCAGCTAAAATGATACCAACCACCTCTCCATGTTGATGGCTGGCCTGGTTTTGATAACATTGATCAAGATACTGTTGTTCTATTTAAGAAACAGAATAAGTGGAATTCTGAATGTTCTTTACATTCGTCAAAATGAAATTCTGAATGTTCTTTACATTCTTCAAAGTGAAATTCTGTTCCTTAGCGTGAAAGAGGTGAAGACCAACTAGACTGTTACCAGATCACAACAGAGCTAAATATATGATAAGAGGAAATATATGTATAACATGCTGGTTTGTTAGTCAATGTACACCTCAAGCTGCCTGTGAAACGCAGCTTTTGGTTTCTTTACTTTGGGACTGTAATTGAAGTTTTGCATTGTTGCATGATGAAAAGAAAGACTGTGCAAGCAAAGCAGATGAATCATGTACTTATATATGTGAATGAGACTTAATCCAAGTATGAATTTAGAGTATTAAATGAAAAAAAGTAAAAGATTATAAAGTTTAGGGATGGCAGCAGGGCAGGTTTTGGAAAAACAGACCCTGCTCTGCAAACCCACCCCTTCATTCTGTTCTTGGCCCTTCCCATGACAGGGTTGGAATTTCAATCCCTCCTTGCCCCATATCACCCTGCCCTGTCTCCGACCAAGTTTACCACCCTTCAAGCCTATAAGAGAATAGAAAACTAGAAACTTTACATTTTAACTGGAATCATAGGATTTGGTCATCTAAACTAAGCTTGAAGAAGAAGGGATTAGAGAGGAAGAATTGCAAAATTTCTATGAACTAAGAAGAGGGAGAGGTCTAAAGTTAGGGTATTAAACCGAGCAACCTCTTATTCCCTTAAAAAATATTACTTTCCCCTCACCTACGTATTCCTCTAAAATTTCATAGATTTTTTATACTTAATGGGCTTATAAACTAAGAACAGGAAAACAGACAATAAACCTGGTAACTGAAGTCGAATGTTGAAAATATCTTTTCTGTCAGAAATCAGTTCTTGACCTTACCAACTTAATATGAAAGCTAAAACATATCAACATTCTTTGATTGAGGCTGCGTTTTCAGCACTACAGTGAGATTTTTGTTGCTGTTTCTTTTGATAATTCATCTTCTCAAGTTCTTCTGTAATTTATTTTAATTGATCATGTTGAACTTCCTTTTGTTTGAAGTTGTAGGCCCCATATCTAGCCCTTTAATTAAACTGGGGTTACATTAGTTCTCCTGTGTAAGGGGAGAGGTGGGAATCAGCAGTCGGACTCCTTGCTGAAAGAAGATGAGAAGGGGATGGTCTCTTCTTTTACACCGATGAGGGGGCTCTACTCTACTTCTCCTTGTTACCTCCTCCTCATCCTGAGGGAGCCATATCCACCAGTTCCCTTTTCAACCTGCCCTCCTGCCTTTCCTAATATAGTTCATAGCAGCTACATTTGAGCTTGACGACTTCTTATGCGTCTCTCTCTGCTTTAGTGGTCATTTAGTTAATCAGCTACATGTATCTTGAGGAGGCAGAAATTTTCTGCTGAGAGCATTCAATTTTAGGGGTTGAGTGAACATCCCACTGAAGTGCCTTCAGTGAAGTCATTTCTGGATTGCATGCATAGACCTGTGGGGTACATGTTAGTTTATTGGGCAAATAAGTATTCCTGTACATCATGGACCAAAGGTAGGGGTTCATTGAAATGTCAAATACTATTCTGAAGCTTCTTTCCGTAGAGTTCATACTTGTAGTCAGGTCTGCTTTTCGAAAGTTTTAAAGTTTTCTTATATGGCTGCCGCTTATTGCAGTGGGAAAGAGACTGAGTTCCATATTGAACCTGAGTTGACATTGGAATTGCTGATGGCAGCTAATTATCTCCATACTTGATGGGCCTTCTTGCCTCTTTGACTCCTTGTCAGTGGCAATGCCAAATGGTGAGTCTATATTGGTTTCATTTATCCAGAGATATCAAGTCAAGGAGTTATTTGAGAGGCTGACATCAAGACATTTAGCTTGCTTGTAGCTTGTAGCATATGTATAACATCCAACATAGCTGTGGAATGCTGTAGTTTCTTTTCTTCTGATTGAATGCTACTGCTTGTGTGTTTTAAAAAAAAGGTAATATAGCTTGTAAAATGTGGACAGAAAACTAAAGCAGCCTAGGTTGAGAGCAGATTGGATGTAGAGAGTTGTAATCTAGTTGTCATCATCCTTGTAAGAGCTGCCTATTCATGTTGTTTGCTTCCGTTTGTCCCTTTCTAGTATAGGAAAAGAATTTGATGTAAATTATACCAGACAAAAAAGGATAGTTTTCGAATATGATCTGTTAGATGGTGTATTCTGGATTCGGATGCAATGAAACTTTAAGGGACCTAAGAAAAGATAGTTACCCTTACTTGGACTGACTTGGTTGCTCATGTGAATGGACTAGTGAGTTGTGATGGTAAGTAATTTTTCTTCAAAAGTTCCATCCTTTTCCATTCCATTCCAGAGAGCTTTTAGGGCTTACAAAGGCTGTTGGGTTGTTTAAAATTCATTCCTTTACCTCTTTATGCAACTTGGAGAGAGAATCATATGATCGGAAAGGCATTGAGATTGGGGACTGTTACAGATCCAAGGAAGTCTGAGATCCTTGGAAGGTGGCAATATCAACCCCTTTCTCCTTCGTCTTAAGTAGTTGCATCATCCCTTATGTGGAGACCAAGAAACGCATCCCATGTGGTAAGTCGAAGCTCACTTAGCTATCAAAGGTAATTCAAACCAACTTTGATCGTTCGATGGCTTCAAAATCACAGACCAAACTGATAATGAATCTCATGATGTATTCTTTTCTATTACAAGCATGTTAATGGAATCTGAAGCGACAAGAAAAGCAAAAATGTTAATTGAATTGCAGAAGAAGAACCTTGAACAGTTGGCGTCAGTAATAGTAGGTACTGACGCTTGCTGCAAATCGTCCCCCATCTCCTTCAATTTCCTATGTCTTATTATCTTATTCAACTGGAACAGAGCTGGAAACACTACAGAACAGAACACAAAGCTTACAGTCAGGTGAGGATAGAAAGCAATTGCAGCTAATTTCCCTTATCTTTCGTTAGAGACCAATGAAATCCTGAATTATAAAAGATATCCTTGCAGTCCAAATGAAAACTTCTTTGAAAACTCCAATAGCTTATAGATCCATTCTCAACGAAGAAAAATGTTCTATTCCAAAAGTACCCACCTCACTCCATTTCCGTCCAATATTTGAAGTAGCTGCAAAGTGAGGTCTCTGCTATTCTTGATATTTACTAATGCGCCAGAAATAATTATGAAGCTACAAAAAGTCACAAAGACTACCCATTAACCAAGCATGAGCACACTCCAATCTTAGAAGAAAAAAATTGAAAATTCAGGTCAGCCAGTCACTCTGTAACCAGGGAAAGTAAACATGACCCGATAAATTAATCTGGAAACAAAAACGAAAACATGTTACTTACTCCGCAGAGATGAGATGATTACTACAAGTTGTTTATCGATGAGAAAGAGCAATTGGAGGATAAACGAGAGCATCCTTGTGAACCATCAACCTGGCTACTGTAGCAATGAAAACTACAACGAGGGTAGTCTTTCAAGTTTGCTACTCTAGGTGAGTTTTTCTTCCATTGAATGTTTTGCATTGCATGTTTGATCTCAAGTTTCTTGTACACACTCAGGATCAGCGAAGCTTACTGCTGTAATTTCATCCTTCCATTGGTTTCAGGGGACTCCTGAGAGGGACCTGACATGATAACCAGAGCCAAACAGTTGCCTTTGGTGTGAACTTCGACTTCCCAACTTCCTGCCTCCTTTCTTTCACTCTTCTCCTTCCTAGTTACAATCTTCTTCTTCCTTCCTTGTTCTTTCTTCTCTCTCTTTTCTATGTGCTAAGCCCTAGAATTTTACACGATATAAAAATGCATGGGTTGTAGGGCCTAGATATCACCGTTCAATTCAAATTTTGGAGCATGGGAAGACATTGTATAGTTGTTACAATCAAATTTTCAGAAATCAAATTAGCAGCTACCTCCCTGGAGATAAGTTTTGAATTCTATGCTTGACAAGTTTTTTTTTTTTTTTTTTGTCTAGTGCCAAAGGTTTTTTTCTTCCCCCATGCATGTTCTTGTCAATATTCATTTACATGTAGCGACCATGCATGAATTTTTGTTTTTCCTAGATTCTATGCCATTCATTGCATAATTAGGTTCATTGGATTGCCATACAATATTTGATCACTCCTATTGAATTCCAGGCCTTGGCTTTTAAGGCTTTTGATTTTTTTTTATATCTTTTTGGTATTAATGCCCTATTTTAGGGTTTGAAAGTATTTTCCAGAATTTGATTTACTTGGGAATTCAATCAATTGTGTCTAATAAGTTGTTGATTATTTGGAATTTTTGGGTTCCTTCTCTTCTTCCTTTAGAGAGAACTCTCAACTTCATAGTTTCTTGCATCTTCCAACAACTACAATAAATGTGGAAAGAGGCTTCTTTTTTTCTCTCTATATTTTTGGCTAAATATTTGGAAAGTTTCAGCCAATTCCTTAACTCGATTTCATAAGAGGGTCTATCTTTGCTTGGTGTCAGTATAAGTCAATGTTTCTTTTTGGTTTGCATTGATTGTTTACTAATGGAAATTTCTGATCTCAACATGACTATAAGTTTTTTTTTTTCCCATGAGTTTGAGAAACTTGATTTCTAAAGATTATTGGCATTCTATTAAAAGGTGTTTCCAATTATTCTTGTCGGTCTTAGTCAATCAAGAGGTTTCTTATTCCTTGAGACTTAGTTG
This sequence comes from Aristolochia californica, assembly GCF_029961685.1. Lineage (NCBI taxonomy): Eukaryota > Viridiplantae > Streptophyta > Magnoliopsida > Piperales > Aristolochiaceae > Aristolochia > Aristolochia californica. The sequence continues at coordinate 29,576,287 of NW_027181771.1, forward strand.
ATCATCTAATAAAGTCTCATTTTCCCATCTATGAGGAAGATGCTAATTACAAAAAGTAGTTCAAAGAAGACACATTAGTAATCAACTGGAGGATTGACAACATGGGGGACCTGTAGACAACAATATCGTTGTCCACTTGGAAACTACCAAAGTTATATGGAACACCTACGTTGAACTTTACTTTGGTTCTGGTAGTCTAGGAAAACTTTATGATGTTTTCTAGGCAATGTAAAACACAAAGCATGCAGTCAACCTCAATGGATACTTTGCTTGGTTTCGAGGTTTCTTGTAAAAAAATGAAAGATAGAGAGAGGAATTGGTTGGAGCTATTTGCTTGGCCTATTTACACTCATACCTTGATGTAGCAAATACACAAATCTTGAATTCAAGTACATATTTTTTTTTTTCAATATTTAGATCCTAACCAAGCAGTCTGACTTTAAGGGTACTTTTTGGGATATTCAAAAAATGAAAAAAAGTTATGTGTGTTATTCACCCCTTCTTAAGAAACCTTCATCTCGGCTTATGTGACCTTTTTGAAGATCTGTCATATTTTTTTGCCAGATCTCCACCTGGCTTCACTCCTACAGGAATGCCTCGACAGGTTGTTCCATCTAACCACCAAATTTCACATAATGAAGAGCCATCTCTACCATTAGAGCCTCCACTATCAGCATTGTTTCATCAATCGCTTGTGGAATCTTCTAATGCCTTTGAGGTAAATTCTCCTCCTTCCTCTTGTGTTGTGTTTGACCCTCCAAATGATATCAGGCCTATTGCTCTTCGTAAGGAACCATAAACCACAACTATCAGACCACCATCTATCTCACACCGTATCAGTAACTATGTATCCATCCATCGTTTATCCACATCGTGTGTTTCATTCTTGTCTGTTGTATCATCTACCACTTTTCTATACAAATATGATGAGGCACTACATGATCCAAAATGGAAGGTTGCCATGGATGACAGCTCTCCCACCTACAAAAAAGGCTATATGATGTAAGTAGGTGTTTACACTCGAGTATAACCCGAATGGTAGCATAACAATGTACAAGGCCCAGTTGGTAGTCAAAGGTTATACTCAGTTTTATGGCATTGAATATGAGGAAACATTTTCTTCAGTGGCCAAGATAAACTTAGTATAAGTCATCATTTCTTCAACGACTAATTTTAGATGGCCACTTTTTTAGTTCGATGTTAAAAATGCATTTCTCAATGGAGATCTATCTGAAGAGGTGTATATGTGTCAACCACCTAGTTATGTGGTTGAGGGAGAAAAAGTATGTTGACTAAAAAAAAATCTATTTATGGATTGAAACAATCTCTTTGCATGTGGTTTGATAAATTTACCCCTATGGTTATTCAGTTCAAGTTTAAGAGAGGTGAGAGTTGTCATTGTGTTTACAAAAAGGTCCATGAAAGATATGATTTTGATTCCTATATATGTTGATGATATTATTATCACTAGGAGTAACACCAAAAGAATCCAACAGACAAAAAGGGAATTAAATTAAGAGTTTCAAACCAAGGACTTGTAATTACTCAAATATTTCCTTGGTATCGAAGATTTTCACTCAAACCATGGTATAATCCTATCTTAGAGGAAATATGTACTGGATCTATTGGAGAAACTAGAATGCTAGGGTGTAAGCCAATTGATACACCAATGGAACCTAACGTGAAAATAAGTGCCGAATTAGGTGATGTTGGACAGTTCCAACATTTAGTTAGTGTAGAATTTAGGATCCCATGAGAATAACTCTAGATCAACGAGGAAGAAGAATAAGAAGAGAGAAAAGGAGAAGAGAAGAAGTAGGACGTAGAGGGAGAGAGTTTGGATTAAGGGAAGAAGAGATGGCATCAACCAAGAATGAGGGAGGCTAGAGATTTCTAGAAAAAGAGAAGAAGGCTTCAATGTTCTATCTCTTAGTCAATGTTTTTATTTGTAGTCTTACAATGCCTGGGGGCTACAACCTGATAAAACAAAAAACATAAAAAGAACAAGTATTTACATATTTATGCCATCTTTATGGAAAGTGTCATATTTTACCTATATGTCACTCCTTTGATGTGTGGGTTTCTTGTCTTGAGCTTGTGAGCTTGAGTCCATCTTCCAACAGTTGGGAAACTGATTTATCTCACAGTCACAGCACCGGGTAGATCATTTTATATTAGTGTTATCAACCTGTATATGCATCAACCATGGCAATCCCAGTATCTGCATCAACCATGGCAATCCCATTGGATGGCATTAGAAAGAATATTGAGGTACTTAAAGAAAAATCTAGGATGAGGATTATTGTATAAGTGTCATGGACATATTAATATTGAGGGTTTTATAGATACAAATTTATCTAGCTCTCATAGGCTAGGAGAATCCCTAAAAGCTCTTCTAGGCTCATGGTCCTAAATTTAGCATTCTCACGAATAACTATCTTCCTCATGTACCATGATTTTGGAAATATTCTAAGAAGCTTATTGTTTTACCTATATAGGAAGATTTTTTCTCCTAGAATGTTCAATTCATTGATTATGTGAGTGAAACTAAAATTCATCTCAACTATTGGTTTACCCGATTTGATTTTGAATTCATTGTATTGGCATATTAATAAAGTAATCTACAGTCCTTGACTTTAGTGGTCCCTCCATGTGTGACCTCATGTTTATCCCAATTTTCTTTTGTAATTTTGCATGTGGAGACCTAGTTGAACTCATTTTGTCCTAAGGTACATAACAACAAGTTAATGGCCTTGGAGTTTGTTCTGAGTTGCTCCTTATCTTCCCCAATCAATTCATTGAACTCCTTTGTGACAACGAAGATATTCTCTAATTCTTGTGTTTCAAAGGGTTGATTCTTTGTCACATGCCAAACATCCCAATATATGGATCATTGTCTAGCTCTAGCAAACTCTTTAATTTAGATTCAAGGTTCTAGACAAACCTCTCGAATAAAATAAAAAATTACAAGGAAAAGAAAAGGCTTACATCCTTTGAACTTTGGAGAGAACCTTTTTTTTTATTTGTCCAAACCTCCGGCCTTGATGCACACTTTGAAATGATTTTGGAGTTTGAGTAAACAAATATGTTTAATTGTAGGGTTCTATCTCTAGAAGGTCTAGGTTTAGGAGGAGAAGAGAGGAGAACAAAGAGAAAAGGGAAAAGAGAACAAGAAGAAAAAAAGAGGGGACAAGTGTGAGAAAATTAGGGTTTCACAAGGGGAATAATGAAAAGCAAGTGTTTACAATTTAAAATAAATACAAGTGTAAGTAAAGATAAAACATGCACACACCACAATGACACTAGAACTTTTTTTGTTGATGTTCCCTTATCGGTATTCTTCGTCGAAGAATCCTTGCTTGGGAAATTCCACTAACTTAAGCTCTATTAGCTTAGAATTACACAAAAGAGATTTTGACTCTCTTTTAAGTCATGTGGATGCTCAAATACGTGATTACAGGCAATCTCCCTTGGGATTGAGCTAGATTCCAGCTCTAGCAAACTCTTTAATCTAGATTCAAGGTTCTAAACGTACCTCTCAAATAAAATAAAAAAATTACAAGGAAAAAAAAAACTTACATCCTTTGAGCTTTGGAGAGACAATCTTCTTCTTTGATTTGTCCAAGTCTTCAACCTTGATGCACACTTTTAAATGATTTTGAAGCTTGATTAAATGAATATGCTCAATTTCAGGGTTCTATCACTAGAATGTCTAGGTTTAAGGAGGAGAATAGAGGAGAACAGAGAGAAAAGGGAAAAGAGAGCAAGAAGAAGATAAGAGAGGGGACAAGGGTGAGAAAATTAGGTTTCACAAGGGGAATAATGTGAGCACGTTTTTTAGCACTCCCCTTCACCTCTTATTTATAGTTTGTGTGGGTAAAAACCCTAATACATGAGTAAAGAAAAAAAACTTAAGTTATTACATAATTACATCTCATGTCACTCACTTAATTATATTTAATGCCACTATCTTCTTTAACCCTCTGCCTCAAGCTAGTGAGAAAACATCAAAATTTTCCATGTTGGAGCATGTCTCTAATAGAGATTTTTTAGCAATGGCCTTTGTAAAGATGTCTTCAAGTTCATTCTTGGATGGGATGTACTACATGGATATTACACCAACTTATAACTTTTCACGAACAAAGTGATAATCTATCTCAATATGCTTTATTTTTTTATGAAACGTTGAATTAGTTGTAATTGAATAGTGGTTTGATTATCAAAATGAAGTTGCATGGGTTTAGTTATATAGAAACCCAATTCAATCATGAAGGATTTGAGCCACAATACTTCACTTACCGCATGTATCATAGACCTGTAATCAACTTCTAGACTCTACCTCGCCACCATGTTTTGTTTCTTGCTTCTCCATGTGACTAAATTTTCTCCAACCGTTGCACATAGTTGGAGGTAGATTCCCTATCATTTGGAGAGCCAGCCCAATCTACATCTGTGAAGTACTCAATAATAGTATGTCCATGGAATTTAAATAATAACCCTCGTCCTAGATTTTTCTTAAGTATCGAAGAATCCTTTCCAGTGTTATCCAATGAGATTGTTGAGGTCGATGCATAAATTGACTGATAACACTTACTGAATAGGTTATGTCCGGTCTTATAGCCACAAGATAAATAAGTTTTCCTACTAAACACTAGAACCACCCAACTTCAACACTTTCAGCATAGAATTTAACATTTGGCTCCATAGGTGTGTCATTTGGCTTACACCCCGAGCATTCCTATTTCTTGTAACAAATCAATAATATATATATATATATATATATATATATATATATATATATTTACAATATTATATTGGGACTAAATTGAAGGACTTCGACACCCAAGAAGTATTCGAGGAGTCCTAAGTCTTTTGTTTGGAACTCCCTTTTTAAGTCATCTTTGACTTACTAAATACCACTAGAGTTCATCAACAAATACAAATGAGAATCTTCCCTTGATTGGTGTTTTTGATGAATACAAAATAATCACTTTCACACCTCTAGAACCCAAGCCGAGTAAGAGCCCTAGTGAACTTATCACACCAGGCATGGGGAGATTGTTTGATGGCCTATTTTAATCAAATGTAATAAACCTAGGAAACCCTGCTTATTGATGACTGGGATATAGGGTTCTTGTTTTCACAATTCATGGGCTGCACAAGGTTACACATCTTTCTGAAGTGATAACAAAACTCTATTGCTTTGTGAAAGGTTACGCAAAATCGAGTGTCTCAATAGAGAAATCGCATCAACCAATTGCACCATCATTACACATCTAGACAAATCAATTGCATGAATGGATGTATCATTGAATGAAGTCCCAACCAAGTGGCGGCTTAGGGGTATTGGCGAGTGCAACAGTTAGTAGCATATGCAATACTCCATACAATAGTTGGAAAATCTTTGTTTCAGTCGGCTAGGGAAGCTCTTGACACCAAGAAGAGTGGGAATCCAAGCGAAGGAGGTCCTCTAACTTATCATAAAGAGGTACGAAAGGTAGACAAGGTCTTTAATGATCTTAAATGGACTTCCAAATAAGGACAATAAAAAGATAAATTATTCTAACCCTGATTCTGAGGGAGAAACACATCATCTATGTAAATTAACGTAACTTCAATTTACAGAATTTGTGGTGAAACCATATTGAATTTAAGGAAAAGATAAATAGTTCATTGACTTGATCATAACTGAGTACAATGAACCTCTATTTGTAATAGAGGAAACAAATACAATTAGATTACAAATAAAGTAATTTTTGTCCCGATTACACCCAAAGTCTAACACTAAAATTATGTCTTATAATAATTAAACAAAGACTGTGAGACCTCCTCCCTCCTCTTAGGTTTCCACCATGTTAAGTATGGCTCTGTGAGACTTCTTGCTATGAGATCTATGTAAAGACTTTGTCATACCTATTCTTCAACAAAAACTTCAATAATGGACTAGTAATTTGCATAAGGATTGTGAACCACCTAAAACTCTTATGTGTATTTCTTATGTACTTTGACCACTGTGCATGAATCTAAACCATAAAATTTGGCCTTGCAAATTAAATTAATTACAATGACAAATACACTTAAAAGAATTAGGCAAAAGGACTTAAACTTAACAATATAAGTTTAAGAAGAGGTAATTTTTATTTTGTATTTGTTATTTTAAAAATCTTATTATCCTCAAACCTTATGAATCTTTTTATTGTATTTAAATTTTTGCCATGTTTAGGGGGGGGTTAGTCCCCCAAATAGATTTTTGAAGTTCAAGTTCATGTCCAACATGGAGATCATGTCAGTCATGTACATGAAAATCATCTTCGCACTTGGTGTTAGTGTTGATGACTTCATGTGCACTGGAAAACAGTTTCCAATGTTAGTGCCCTAACATGAGAAAAACATAAAAAATAAGAGAATCCCTAAACCCTTATAGTACACTTAATTACAACATAATCCTTAAACCCCAACTTAGGTAAAACAATCATTATTACTACACGAATAAGTTATTTAATGTATAATTAAATATATTAATATATGTATTAATTGAATTAGATATTTTATTGTGCATTAATATGGTAATTATATGAGCCAATGAAATATGCACATGATTAATTACAAATAATAAATAAATAACGTTTTAAATAACAAAAACAAAAATAATACGTTTATTAATAACATATATTACACTTGTAATTAAACCTAAAAATAAATAATTTAAGATAAAAAATTGTTCTAATCATAACTTTAACACACTATATATTTGTACATAATATATTTATGTATTATTAATTAATAATATATTATCACAAAATTTAAAACCATTGGTTTAATTAACTATAGCAATCAGATAATTATGCCAAAATAATTTATCAAATATTTATTTTAACAATATTTTAATTATGACTATTAAATCATTATTTTAATATATTAAATAAATAAAAATAATTATTTTATAAATAAAATTTATAAATTAATAATTTTTATGACGATAGTTTAATTTTTCCTAACTTAAGAAAAATTAAACCATCGTCGTCTTCCTCAGCGACGAGTCAGCAGGCAACGGAGACTGTGACATGCAACGTCGATAAAGGCGGCGCTCCGAGAGTACGCCGAGAGGGAGAAGAGAGGGAGGCCGAGAAGCTCTGTAACAGATGTTCGACCTCCCGTGCTTTGCCACGGAGGTAGAGAGGGAGGATGGCCGACGCGTTGGGGTGGGGGGAGAGAGAGAGAAGTGAGGAACGCCGAGAGAAGAGAAGTCGTCGCCTAGAGAGGAAGGCCTCCTTCCCTCTCCTCTCCCTCTCGACCTCCGTCGCAGAGCCTCTCGGTTTCCCGTACTCTACAACGGAGGTCGAGAGGGAGAGGTCGTAGAGAGGGAGACCGAAGAGGGGCGGTGGAGACGAGAGAGGGAGCAAAGAGCTCAGGGTTTAGGGAGACGACAGAGGGGCTAGGGGAACAAGACGGTGTGCGCCAGAGAGAGCCCTGCGCATGAGTCATGTACATGATTCTCAAAATCGGACAGAAAACACTTTCCGTCGTTTACTCTTGGGACATGAACTCCTGAGTCATGGATGATCATGTACATGACATGAAGTTTGGCGTTCCCTAACGACATCAGGACATGAACTAAATAATGCGCATGAAGATCATCTCTTGAGTCATGTTAACTAACCCCCCCTTCGTAAAACTGTAGAAGACGGAAATGCTGACAGGGCGCAAAAGTCATGCCTCCAAAGCTCTATGAAGCTACTCCATCAACTAATAAACTATTCCAGAATCCAGATATCCTCCACGCGAGAGCTTTCTTTTGTGTCTGCTGCTTTCCACCCACTTTGCCATTAAATAAGCTTTAGAAAGAAGAACACAATCAACATTTCAGGAATGCAATTAGGGTATAAAATTGTCAAAATATCGCTTTAACAGTGGCCAGATTGGTAGCCTTAGTAGAAGACCCAGGTGTGATATGCTCAACTAGAGAGGGTTCCTAATCCTAACTCAGTCTCACCTCCATTGAATTACACCAAAAAGTATCACAACCCATCAGTCACAATTTGACGTATTCTAATGGGCAGTGATGGAGACGTTCTCTACAACTGATTAGCTGCAATGTTCATACAAAAATGTAGAACAATCTGCAATCAAGGCTTGAATGCAGAAAAGACCACCACCGAGTTGTGTCCTCCGAATCCAAAGGAATTAGAAATAGCTGCACAAAATATTTAAATTATCATCCTTTCTCGCTTGAGAGTAAAAATGTCCTCCTCATCAGTTTATAACTAAAGTTTGGTAACCTACCAACATTCACTTCATGCTGCTTCTTTTGATTAGCCACTGTGTCAAACTCAACTGAAGGCTCCGGGTTCTGTCGTTCATGGAGAAAAGCAGCAAAAGCATTAATTAGAAGGCATTTGAATTTTTCTTTTTCTTTTTTACCAAATACAATACTCTATAATGAAATTCTTACAAATTGGTTTATTGTAGGATGCAGCCATCCGGTAGTTATTGCTTTCACCGTGGCAATGGCTTCCAGGCCCCCAGCTGCTCCAAGGCAATGCCCAATCATAGACTGCAAAGTGCCACGAGTCAACTCTGATGCACATGCCTACTCATAAAATCGTTCAAGATGATTGAAAACTGGTAACTCACCTTGGTTGAATTTATTTTGATCTCTGAAGCATTCTTGAAGAACTTCTTTATAGCATTTATCTCTGCCAGATCACCAACAATCGTGGAAGTTGCATGTGCATTTATGTAGTTAACCTATACATAACACAGAAAAGAAGAGATTAGAAATTACTAAGACATCCTCATCCAGCACAGATGAAATTTGAGTGCGAACATTAATCAGGCGCTTCTATAGGAACCAATCCAGTAATAAGTATAGCTTCTGTAGCATATCAATCACGATTAAGGAAAAATGACAATAGATTAGGCCTTTGTCTCAAGGACCACACTGGTGCCAGGGGTTCCAAGTGAGAGGTCTCAAGTTCAAGTCTCACAAAGGGAAGTAGGATGGATGTAATTTGTGTGTAATCAACACTTACAAAAAAAAACATCTCGGCTAGGAGAATACCTCTTCTGATGCCACTCCAGCATCTTCAAGACTTCTCTCAATGCACGAAGAAACCCCAAGTCCATCTGCACGAGGATCAGTCATATGATAGGCATCACAAGTTACAGCTCCACCCAAATATTCAGCAATTATGGGGGCTCCACGCTTCATTGCATGTTCAAGGCTCTCCATTACCTACAAAATGTCAATAAATAAATAAAAATATTAAAATCATCAAGTTCTACAAGAAAATGAGTTGAGAATCTACCACTCATGCAATATTCACTGCAGATGTCAGAAAGGGCAAATTTGATATACTAAGAGGTCAACCAAATCCTTAACTTATGAACCGAAAGAGATCCCAAACTTACCAAAACTCCAGCTCCTTCGCCCATAACAAAACCATCTCGGTCTTTGTCCCATGGCCTTGAAGCTCTCTGCGGATCATCATTTCTCTGAGATAAGGCCCTACAAGCAACAAATCCACCTAAACCTATGGGAATAATTGCAGCTTCAGTTCCACCAGCAACCATTAGATCAGCTTCACCTTTCCGAATATGGTTAGCAGCAGCATAGAAGCAATAATTGGATGTAGCACATGCAGTAGATATTGAATAGTTGGGACCCATGAAACCAAGTTCAATTCCAAGCAGAGCAGAACCCATGTTGGTTATAGCATAAGGAATAAAAAATGGAGTAATTTTCCGATATCCGCGCTCTATAAGAGCTTGGACACCATCAGAGAACACTGTAAGACCACCCATACCAGTCCCAACAAGCACACCAGCTCGCACCTTGTCAATCTGCAAACATCAACCCATACCATTATGAAACATTTTAACTCAACTATGTAAATCCAATGATAGATCATAACTGAAGAGGATATCTCCATAAGGGGGGTTGAAAAAACCCTTCATAACGAACTAAATGTCAAACAGGAGCCAACAGCTACATTTCTATAAAGAAAGCTCTGGAGTAATAGCTCCACGAATAAAGTTGAACGCAATTGCTTCATAGGATTCAAGTATGCACTAATTCCACCTAGAGTAACATTCTTCACGACAACTCAATTTAAAAGATGGTGGTTCATATATGTCTGATCAATGTGTTCTAAAAAAGTGTGGTTGTCAAAAATATTTTGCAGTTTTTGTGAATCCCAAATTCTCACCTGATCAAGTGAGAAACGGAACTAAAATCTGCTTCATCTGACACCTATGATTCTGAGGAGCAGGTGATCTATAATGACCAGAACAAGGCTTTGCCCGAGTGAGAAAACCCTAATCTGTCATGTTTACAGCAAATTTTCCGTGTTCCCGCTATGACAATAGCCGGATGTTAAACAACCAATAAGGTAAAACAGAATACTGGACTCATCCAAGAATATAGACATATAGCTAGCGGCGACTGAAATTTGGTACAAAGTCAAATGTAATCCTAGAGCCGAGCAAAATGACTTCCTGGACAATTTAGCACATAAGCGGGAAAGAGAAGACACTTATTGCTCCATCTCGAAAAGATGCAGCGACTACATGCACAAACACAGAACAGAGATCCAAAACCAGCATTCACCCAAAAGAAAGCCCCAAGATCAACTTCCAGCCGTACAACACGACACCAAGAATTATTTCGCCGAACAAGTAGCATGCAGCTCAAAGAAATTAAGCAACGTACACACCTCATATTCAAAGAAAATAACAAGCATAAGGAACCCACCTTGCTTAAATCGGTGCGTCCCAAGCCCGCATTTTCGAGAGCCTTCTGGCCACTGACAAGGCAGTATCTGAGGCTGTCATCAAGCCGTCGATCGTTCTTTCCGTCGATGTACCCATCGGATGTGAATCCCCGGATCTGACCACCGAATCTGGTGGGAAACTTGGAAGCATCAAAGCGATCGATAGGACCGATGCCGCTCTCACCGGAGAGGAGCCGGTCGTAGTAGGTATCGACGTCATTCCCGAAGACGGAAACAAGACCCATACCAGTGATCACAACTCTCTTCTTAGGATCTGTCTCCCGTTTGGGAGCCCCAGAAACAGAAGCCAGTACAATAGGTCGGGGATGAGAGCGGCGGACATTGGGACGGTGGAGGATGGGGAAGGTCGGGGATCGCCGGGCAAGAAGGTCTGAGGGTGAGACCCGGAGGGAGGGCGACTGAACCTGGAGGGTCTGCATGTAGGCGAAATGGAGGAGAGGCGACACAGAGATGCACACAACAGTTGGAACCGCTGAAAAAGAAAGGAGACGTTCGATTCTTTGGAAAACACAGGTAGCTGGAGAGGGCCCCTGAGATTTCCAGAGACGAGAGAGGGAGAGGGGTAGAGCACGTTACGACCAACTGCTAGCGGGAGGCAAGAAAGACGAGACTCACGAGATCCGGTGCCCTCTGTGGTCGGATTTGCAAAACGTGTGGCTGGCATGCATGTGTGAGAAGTGTTGGGACACGAGGAGCGCAAGAGTGGGCAGGCAAGGGAGTAAATAGACTTCAAATCTAGGCTGTAGAGTGGATAGGTAATAAATCCTTCATTAAAAATGAATGGGGATTTGTCAAGTCATTTTTGGTGTAGTGGGAGATCCAGCTAAGTCTAACTTGAGGTGCCAAGAAACAAAAGAAAGTGGCTCCACCATGGTGGAAGGCCAAAAACTCTTTTTTGGTTAATTTCCCTTTTGAAAGAGAAGAAAACTGTCATTTTGGTGAAGCTACAAAATGAAACTTATCCAAAAAAAGATTTTTTTTTTTTTTTGGATTAGTAGACTATGAATATTTAATCATAAAAAACCTAAGGTTAAACCAAGATCTTTCTAATCTTATGGTGAGCATTTTAGAATGTCATTCTATAATTTTATCCTTATTGTCCAAAATTCATCAATCTATGACAAAATTATTATAAAATTTTAACTTCAAAACTCAAAAACCTTGAAATCACCATAGGAGACAGTTTGAGCCGTCATAGGAAAACAAGATGATGGGAAAATCATTTTTCCTTTAATTAATTTTCTCATGGAAATTTTTCTATTGGAAAAAATTCTCTTTGACCTATTTCCTTGTGTTTGTGTCGCCAGAAGAAACAATGAAAATTTTTTTATGGTGTTTATATTTATATTAGAAATAAATTAATTTTTATAACTAATAAAGAATAAGTTTAAAAGTAAGTGGTAAGTGATCAAGAACCACTTTAGTATTTCTTGATTTATTTTTCATATATGGTGTTTGTATTTATATTAGAAATAAAATAATTTTATAAATAATAAAGAATAAGGTTAAAAGTAAGAGGTAAGTGATAAAGAATCTTTTTTGTGTTTTATTTATTTATTTTCCCTATAGTTTCCTATTATAGCAATAGGTAACACATTTTTCTATTATTTTTAAAATTTCTTAAAGATAAAAAGAATCAAGAAAAATCAAGAGTAAAGTTTTTTTGTCCCAAAAAATGGTACAAATGCTTCAAGTTTTTGGTTAATGTGAAGATTTTCGTATTAAATTTTCCTTACACTTTCCTGTTAGCATTCCTCTAGAAAAAAAGTTCTCTCTTAATTTTGTTACTTCTCTTCCTTTTTGTTACTATTAGAACCAATATATGCTTGGACCACTATAACTTCTGCACTCAAGACACCCAAGTAATACATCCTTCCATATGGATCATCAAAATTTCTGTCATAAATCATACTATCCAAATAAATCATCAAATTGCTGCGCCCCCCTCCCTCCCCCTGTCCCCCCTAATAGGCCTACATCAAAGCTCCCCTTATCTAATTATTTCCCCATTTTTGTCATTATTTGTTGAATTTAGGACCCCATTATTAATATCTCGAGCAAGGTGAGAGAGGGAAAAAGAAAAAATAAGGTGAGAGAGAGTTCTCGGGTAGAGGAGAGAGAAAAAAATATATTTTAGGCAAGAAGGGAACTCTACACGAGAGAGAGAGAAGGGAAAACAACTTCATTCTCCTAATTACATTCCAACTCTAACTCTTAAAGATAAACCTATCATGATAAGATAAACTCAACATAATTTAAAAGTCTAACATAACTCAAACTCTAACTCTTCCATAAGGACATGACCATAGGTTGAAGATGCAAGCTCGTGTTTTATCTTTTTGGGTCCCACTTAATTTTCCAGCTCATGTGATAAGGATACCAGCTCATGGTATCTTTGTGGGTCCCACTTGATCTTCAAATCTTCCAACTCATTCCAGCTCGTGCTTCTTATCTTCCAACTCATGCCAGCTTGTGTGATGACTCCTCTTGTCTTATCACGTCCTCATGGTGGATCCCACCAACTCGTGCAAACAAGTTGGGTCCCACATTGTAACACTTCCCCCTCAAGTTGGGGGTGAGAAAACATGATAGATGCCCAGCTTGCTACAGATAGTGGACAAAATTTTATGAGTGACTAGTTTGGTGAGAATGTCTACAACTTGATTTTGTGAAGATATATGCTTGAGAGATAAGATGCCTATTTGGAATTTTTCTCGTATGAACTGGCAGTCTACATTAATACGCTTTGTTCTCTCATGGAAGACTGGATTCGATGTGATGTGTATTGCTGCCTGATTATCGCAATATAGGTTCATAGGAGCTTCTTTGTAGAATCCCAGTTCAGTAAAAAGAGATCTGATCCATAGGAGTTCATTGAATGTGTGTGTCATTGCTCTGTATTCTACTTCAGCAGTACACCATGCAACTACATTCTGTTTGTTTTTTTTTTTCCATTTAACCAAGTTCCCTCCAACCATTGTACAATATCCCAAAGTAGATTTTCTGTCATCCGGGGATCCGGCCCAGTCCGCATTTGTGAATCCTTCAATGTTGGAGTGCCCATGATTTTTATAGAGAAACCCTCTTCCTATAGCTCCTTTTAGATATCACAATATCCTTTCTAGTGTTTTTCAATGACTTAGTTGTGGATTGTGCATATATTGACTTACCACACTAACTACATATGAAATATCTGGCCTCGCTACACAAAGGTAAATAAGTTTTCCCACTAATCTTTGATATTTCTCGATATCTACCTCTTCTCCAATACATGCACATAATTTTTTATTTGAGTTCATAGGAATTTCTGTTGGTCTACATCCCATCATTCATGTCTCCTCCAATAGGTCAAGGACATACTTCATTTGAGATAGTACAATTCCATGTCTGGATTGTAGTACTTCAATACCCAAAAAATATTTGAATAGTTTGAGATCCTTTGTCTTGAATTCAACACATATCCTTTCTTTTATTTTTTGGATGCCCTCGAGATCGCTACCGGTTATAATAATATCATCAATACATACTGCCAGAATCACTTGCCCTTAGGTGCGTCTTTAATAAATACGGAGTGATCTCTAGAGCATCTATGAAATCCAGCCCACATGAGTGCTTGGCTAAAATTTTCAAACCATACATGAGGAGACTGTTTCAGACCATAAAGAGATTTTTTTATTCGACATATGGACTCCCCCTCAACCACATACCCAGATGGTTGATGCATATAAATTTCTTCTTTGATATCCCCATTCTGAAATGCATTTTTTACATCAAGTTGATATACTTGCCAAGAAAAATTAGTTGCCAGAGATAATAACACATGTACCGAGTTCATTTTTTCCACTGGAGATAAGGTTTCCTTATAATCAATTTCATAACATTGTGTATAGCCTTTAGCAATGAGGCGAGCCTTCAGCCAAGCCATAGACCCATCCGAATTGTGTTTCATAATAAACACCCATTTGTAACTGATAGGTTTCTTATTTGATAGGAGTGGGACTAGAGCCCATGTTTGATTTTCATATAGTGCCTGTATTTTTTAATCTATTGCCGCCTTCCACCCTAGATGTTTGAGAGCCCCCTGATAGGACCAAGGTACAGATATGGAGGAAATAGAAGAGAAGAAATTGACAACATATAGGGGACAGACGATGATGAGACACAAAATTTGATATGGGATGAGAAGTAGAGGGTATGGTGCATGATCTGGGTTCTTTTCTTATGGCAATAGGACGAGTATCATATTGTGGACAAAAAATATTTGGAGAAGAGATGGGATCTGTAAACTTAGCATGTGTGGTGTTGACCAGTGTTTTTGGGGGCTAAATAGTTTATGTAGCATGGGGCACAATCGATCGAGGAGAACCTGGTACTGAAGAAAGGCCAGGAAGAACACTATCATAATAGAAAGAAAAGTCTTAAAAAAATGTGACATCTCTGGACACCAGAAAATTTTGAGTAGTGGGATTATAACAAACATAACCCTTTTGTATGTGAGAGTATCCTAAGAAAATACACTTGATGGATTTGGGATCAAGTTTACTGTGTTTTGGGGAGGAAATATGAACAAAACATTGACACCCGAAGACTTTCAAAGCTAGTGGAAAAAGATCATCATTTGGTAACAATAGAGAGTAAGGTAATTTATTACCAAGAACGGAAGATGGTAATCGATTTATAAGAAAACATGCGGTATGGATTGCATGTGGCCAATAAAAGTATGAAACTTTCATGGCATATAGTAAACCGTGAGCTACCTCAAGAATATGACGGTTCTTCCGTTCAACTACACCATTTTGTTAAGGAGTGTAGGCACATGATGTTTGATGGATAATGTCATTTTCTTGATAAAATGAGTCAAGGTCTTTGGAGGAGTATTCTTTGGCATTATCAGACCTGAGTATTTTTATTTTCTGACCAAACTGAGTGAGTACCATAGCATGAAAATATTTAAAAATCAACGGTATTTCATAATGTTTTTAAACAGAAATAACCAAGTGGTATGAGTGAAGTCATCAATAAATGTTATAAAATATTTGACTTGAGAAATATATGAGACGCTCAAGGGTCCCCAATACATCGGTATGAACTAATGAAAAAGGAGTAACACTTTTAACTTCTGGGTGAGGTGAGTATATAGACCTCTAATGTTTACTCATTTGACGAACTTCACAATGAAACTCTAACCTTGCTTTAAGAGTAGGAAAAATATGATAAAGAGATTATGCGGACGGATGTCCCAACCGATTGTACCATAACCTTGATTCAGTTGCACTGGTGGAAACAATATTTATTTTTGGCACATCTAAGTAGTAGAACCCCCTTATTCATAGTCTCCACCAATCACCTGTTTTGTTATAAGATCATGAAACACACATGAAGTGGGTGAGAAGATGATAGAGCAATTAAAATATTTGGTGTGCTGACTAATCGGTAAAAGATTCAAAAAGAAGGTAGGAACAAATAGGATATCAATACGCAGAAGTGATGGTGTAACAGAAGTGGATCATTTCCCTTGGACTTTAGTTTATGAACCGTCAGCTATGATAACAAATTTATGTGAAAGATACGGAGAAACTAAGTGTAATAAATTTTTGTTACCTATAAGATGCTAGAAGGCTCCTGAGTCAATTATCTAGGATGAAGGGGAGGCAAATAGCATATCTGAAGCGGTGGTGGCAATGGTAGTTGAGAAAGTACTTAGAGAGAAACCCATCATTGTTTCCATTTTGTGGAACAACTCATACTCTGCATCAGTAAATATTTTCTTTTCTGTTGATGTGGTAGATGGATCCTCTTTGGTATCACTCACTAAAGCTTGATTAGCTTTATTCCAGTCTGGTTTGCCATTGGCTTTATAACATTTTTCTCTAGAGTAGCTAGTTCTTCCACAGTATGACCATTCCTTTAAATAAAAGCATGTGTCTATAGTGTGGCCATATCTCCCACAATGAGTGCATTCCTTCCTATTTGTTCTGTCAAACCCATTTCTTTCATCTCTTCCTCGTCCTCCTCTATAATTTCTGCCCCGGCCTCGGCCTTGGTCAGATGATGTTCCCCTATGTCCAGAGTACATAGCAAATGACACTTCAATATTAGAGGGAGAAACATCTGGAATACAGAGAAGTGTGACACTTATATCATCAAAAGTGGGAATCCTAGAAGAGCTAAGAAGTTGACTCTTAGC
The DNA here is from genome assembly GCF_029961685.1 of Aristolochia californica. NCBI lineage: Eukaryota > Viridiplantae > Streptophyta > Magnoliopsida > Piperales > Aristolochiaceae > Aristolochia > Aristolochia californica. The sequence continues at coordinate 29,593,267 of NW_027181771.1, forward strand.
AACCTCAAGATATGGTTTAATATTTGCAAGGCAAATAGCTATGACTAATGCTACTTTTTACTTGTCTTGTACCGAAACATCTGTGGTAGTAGGCATAGCTAATTTCCACTCTTGAAGAAGGCCTCTAAAGTGGGCCAAGTATTCATGGATGTTCTCTCCTTGTTTAGTGTTCAACATCTTTTGGAGAAGATCATATGGCCTATGTAGATTATAGGGACTAGAATATAGCTTAGCACATGTCTTCCAAATTTGCTTCACAGTATCAAGATGAATAATATTGTTGGAGACATGTTCTACCATGTTATTGATTAGCCAACTAATCACCAAAGTATCAATTTTAGCCACTTGTTATAAAAATATATCCTCTTCATCAACTGGTGGTCCACAATTGGTGAGATGACCCAGTAGGTTCTTTGTTATAAGAAACCTTCTAACCGATGTGGACCAGCTCATGAAATTTGATACCCCTTGCAAAGGTATCGTAGTAATTCTAAGTATATCACTCTTAATACTCATATTTTCTTCAACCATAATAATGATTCAACTTAAAACAAATTCTCCAATCAACTACTAATCAAAGAAAGCAAGTAGAGGTCTTTAACCAACTCGGTTAATGGAGAAACTTAGCATAAAAGCTAAGTAATCATATTTCTGAAACAATCACTCATAATAGTCTCAATATCATTCTTTTTTATCAGGGAATATTGTTCCCACAGAATTATAACTCTTTATGCAAAAATCTCAACATAAACTGGTGTTGGTCAAAATTTTCCAAACCGACAAAATTGCCTTGGTAACTTTTTTCAATCCAAGATGCATATATATTTCCATAATCTTATAAGATGTAGACATTCGTAAAAACATATCTAAACCATCGTCTAATATCCGAAAACCAAAAGCATAAATCAATAATATTATAAACAAAAAAACTTATCTCATGAGCTTCAATCTTGCTTCATAAAGAGTCTTCTATGAGCAACTTTGATCATATCTTCTTAGAGCATTCCTTTGACACGAGGATCCTAAATTTGATACTCTGATACCATGTTGAATTTAGGACCCCATTACTAATATCTCGAGCAAGTAAGAGAGGGAAGAAAGAAAAGAAGGAGAGAGAGAGAGCTCTAGGGTAGAAAACAGAGAAGAAGAAAAAAAGAAGAAGGAAGAGAGCTCCACAAGAGAAAGTGAGAAGAGAGAACTCTTTACTTTGATTGATTTTTTCAAGTACAAGGCCTCCTCTATTTATAGTGGAGGAGTGGTAGAGTTTATCTACATTTACCAAAGATAACTCAGCTTAATTTAGAAGTCTAACATATATCAATCTTTAATTTTTCTATAAGGACATGACTCTTTTGGCTGAGATGTCAGCTTGTGTGGTACCTTTGTGGATCCCACTTGATCTTCCAGCTCTTGTGATAAAGATACCAACTCGTGGTATCTTTGTGGGTCCCACTAGATCTCCAAATCGTCCAACTCATGTCAGCTTGTGTGATGACTCCTCTTGGTTTCTCACATCCTCATGGATGGTCCCACTAGCTCGTGCAACCATGGTGGGTCTCATATTCTAACAACCCTAATAGCGGCACCCCTCAATTATAAAGAGAAAATTAGGGCAACCGCATTACAAGAGTAAAATTCCCAAACTGTCCTTAATAAAATAACAATTAATATATTGTGGCATAGGGCGTTAATTAGGCTCCACAACTTAACAGATAAAACTTTGTGGCTTGAATATATGCCAATAAATGCTCATGACTCTCTTTACTCATGGTTTGGTGAGGTATTTATGGCTTTTCCAACTCAAGCTAGTCATTATTTGCTCGTTGGAAAAATTAGATTGTTGATTGATTGATCAATGGCAAGTGATTGATTGATCAATTGATCATAATGCCTAAATTTTTATTAGATAGTGACTTATTGATTAATGGTTTGATCAATCAATATGTTATCGTTGCTCTAGAAAAGTTATGTTGATCATTCATTGCGAGTGGTTGATCTTTCAATCGAGATTCTCTCTGGCTGTGCAATGTAAGTATGATCGTTATGTATAATTTTATTTGATCGATTATGCTTGAAGTCCCTTATTGGCAATGTTCTGATTGATCAATCAATCTAGAGGGATGATTGATCATTCCATGTTAATTCAGCTTGCCTGGATAGCTTTGATTGATCAATCTCAATAGGATGATTAGTCATGTGTTAAAGCATGAAATGGTCATGTCCTGGATGATCATGATTGATCAATCTCAATAGGATGACCGGTCATGTGTTAAAGCATGAAATGGTCATGTCCTGGATGATCTATCAATCAGTTATGGTTGGTCGATCATGTTTTATATTTCTGGCCTACACAGTTTTGGATGATAGATCATAGTCAGAGACTGATCGATCATTCCAATGCCAAATAAAATTATATGTCTTTATAAAGCATGAGAACTTATCTCTAAGTGCTTTAACATGCGTCTAAGTGATTAATTATGATGATTCTAAACATGTTTATATACACTCTTAATGTCCTAAAGCTTCAACCTTGACATGTACTTAAGGAATAAAAATTAAAATACGATCTTACATAAATTGACTGAGTTTAAACTTATATCTTTGATGCTTGAACTCGAGTCTTCACATTGACTTCTTCCTTATGGATGCTTCTTCAACAGATGTTCTTCATTTTTTGCTTAATGTCTTCATTTTGGTTTTGATGCTTTAGACCCTGGGATGCTCTTGAAGGTTAAGTATTTGAAATACTAAATTTTCAAATTATTAGCTCAATTAAGTTTTGTTATCATCAAAAGCAATGTGAGAGTCAATCTATAGTCAACACATAATGTGCAGGTTATAATGTTATTTTTTGAGTGATATGAGCATAGATATTATGTGTAGGAGTTTCTGGTTGAAGTGAAACTCTTTACCGTTTTATATGGTTTATTTTTTGTTGTAGTCAATGTTCATGAGTATATTTGTGTGCTGAACTAAATATAATGTTATTGTTATGGCTAGTCTTTGTTGGAGAGTGAATTTGTTGCATTAGTTGTTGCACAATTGAAGTATTTGCATGCAAATATTGAATAAGAAGAAATCTATAAATTATGGCAGAATGAGAAGATATTATTAATCCTTGAACGAGTTTTCAGAGATCTTCCAAAAAAAAATATTTTAGCAAGATTACTACATCCACATTAAAATGGAGAATGTTGAATTCTTGGGTTTAATCCATGGATAACTTGGTTTGAGAAGAAGAAGAAGAAAAAAGGAAGAAGAGAAGAGATGATGAGAAGGAGAAGAGCACAAGTTGAAGAAAGAAACTTTATGGGTTAAGAGAGAGCACAAATTTTAGCTCCTTCCCCTCTCTTTGTTATTTATATAGGTGGGCATGGATGCCCTAATACATAAGAATTAAGAAAAACCTTAAACTACTAATTATAGCTTATGTCACTCACTCTCATAATTTTATAGAATACCACTCAAACTACTTCAACACTCTCCCTCAAGTTGGGGAGAAAACATCAAATATTCCCAGTTTGGAGCAGGTATCTATGAGTGACTTTGTAGTAATAGCTTTTGTCAAGATGTTTGCCAATTAATTCTTTGAAGGGATATGTTGCATAGATTGGCTTGAAGTTTTTCTCGTATGAAATGACAGTTTTACGGCATATGCTAAATCTGGTCTTGTCATTGTAAGATAAATGTGTTTCTCCACAAGTCTATGATATATTCCCACATCCACATCTTCACCAGAGCTTGCACAACACTTGTGTTAGCATCCATAGGAGTATTTTCTAGTAGACATCCCATCATCCATGTGTCTTTTAGCAGATCCTAAACATACTTACTTTGAGATAAGATAATCCCATGTTTTGACTAGAAGACTTCAATACACAAAAAATATTTCAGAAGTCCAAGGTTTTTTTTTTTCTAAATTCCATGCATATATTTTTTTTAACTTCTTTTATTCCTTCCATGTCACTGTCAGTTAAGACAATATCATCTACATAAACTGTCAGTAATACACTTTCCTTCAAGGTATTCTTGACAAAGATGGAATGATCAACTAAGCATCTATGGAATCCAAACCTCAATACTGTTTGGCTAAATTTATTGAACCAAGCCCGAGGAGACTATTTAATGCCATATAATGATTTCTTCAATCTGCATATCAACTCCTTCTCACCACAAAACCAGTTGGTTGACACATATAGATCTCCTTAATATCACCATTTAAAAAAGGATTTTTCACATCGAGTTGATATATTGACCAAGAAGAATGTGCAACAAGTGAATTTAACTTGGCCACTACGGAGAACGTTTCCTCATAATCAACTCCATAGAACTGAATGTATCCCTTGGCGACTAGACGAACTTTAAGTTAGGCCACAAAACCATTGGGATTGTGCTTGATGGTGAAAACCCATTTATAGCCCATGGGTTTCTTCTTGAAAGGAAGCGGAACCAAGGTCCATGTCCGATTCTCATATAATGCAGTCGTTTCTTCTTCCATTGCCTCCTTCCATCATGGATGTCTTAGAGCATCCTGATACGACTACGGAACAGTGACAAAAGAGATATATGTGAAGTGGAGAGGATAGTGTAAGTCTTAGGCTCCTTTCGCAGAGCTATGGGCCTAGTATCAAAATGCGGACCAATTATGATAGGGGAAGATGGGTTTAGCTCAGAGGGATTCGTAAAATCCATAGGTGTGGTATTGCTCGCTGCTTTAGGGGGGGGGGGGGGGGGGAGTGGAGTTGCATCAAGTGGCACAACATGCTTTGGAGTTGCCTGAACTGATGAAAGACCCGGAGGAACATCTTTTGATGAATAAAAAGATGTGTCCTAAAAAAAACACATCCCTAGACACAAGTACCTTTTGAAGAGCAGGATTATAGTAGACATAACATTTTTGGGTGCGAGAGAAACCCAAGAATATACACTTGAGAGACTTAGGGTCAAACTTACTCTTTTGAGGGGATGTGACATAAAAAAAATGAGCATCCAAAAACCTTCAAGGGAAGGGAGATGAGGCCTTCATTAGGAAATAACAATGAATATGGGTTTAATGATTAAGCAATGAAGATGACAGTCAATTAATAAGAAAACAAGCGGTAAGAATCGCATAGGGCCAATAAAAATAGGGCTCAAGCATCGAGTAGAGAAGACATAGGCTACCTCAAGGAGATATTTGTTTTTTCTTTCAACTACACCATTTTGTAGAGGGGTGTAGGCACATGATGTCTGGTGGATAATGCCCTAATCCTAACAAGTCACCAGAGAGGTACTCTTTGGCATTATCAGAACGAAAAACTTGTATTTTTTTACCAATTTGTGTTTTTACCATGGCATGAAAGGACTTAAATATGGAAAAAAAATTACTCCTTTCTTTAAACACAAACAGCCATGTGATTCGAGTAAGATCATCCATAAAAGAGATGAAATACTTTACTTGTGAAATATTCAAGACACTCAATGGTGCCCATACATCGGAGTGAATTCAAGCAAAGTGAGTAACACCTTTAATTTCAGCTCGAGGAGAATATGTTATCCTCTAGTATTTGCTCAATTGACATACTTGGCAAAAACTAGACAATGTTTCCAAAAAAGAAAATAATTGTTGAATCGATGCTACCGAATGTCCAAACCAGTTGTGCCATAAACTTGCCACTGTCTGAAAAGTGGAAATTGCAGTCATTGGAGACAAGTCCGAATAATAAAGGCCCCCATGTTCATGGCCTCCACCAATCACCTACTTCATTGTTCGATCCTGAAAAACACAAGAAGAAGGTGAGAAGGTGATGGATCAATTGAAACGTTTTGTTAGTTGACTAATAGACAATATATTTAAGGAAAATTGGGGAACAAATAAGACATCAATAAGCGGAAGGGAAGGTGTAACAAAGGAGGATCCCTTCCCAAGAACTTTGGTTTGGGATTCGTCAACTATTGTAACTAACTTGTCTGATAAACATGAAGACATGGAATGTAATAAACTTTTATTACCTATGAGATGCTCGGAGGCTCTAAGTCAATGATCCAATATGAAGAGGAGGAAGTGGTAGAGATCATACTTGAAGTAGTAGAGGCAACAACAGTAGAAGAAGATGCAGGAGAAGATACTATTAGAGTCTTCATTCTTTTGTAATAATTCATAATCTTCATCGGTTATAGTCTTCTTGCCTTTGTGTGACTCAATTTTGTCTTCATTTTTGTTATTATAAATCGAGGTCGGGTTGGCAGTGACCCAATCTGGTTTGCCATGCAGCTCCCAATAGGTTTCCACTAAATGATTTTGTCCACCACAATGAGTGCATACCCGGTTATCAGATATTGAAGGACTGGTAGAAGGTGTACCCCTATTACCAGAGTACATAGCATATGACACCACTATGTGAGAGGTAGAAGAATGGTTAGGTATCCAGAGCAAGGTGGCAATTATGTCATCAAATGATGGAAGTGTTCAAGAGTTGAGTCTTGGCCACCTCAATGTATGGCTTGATATTTTCTAAAGAAATAGCAGCATTTAAGGCTTCCCACTGGTTTTCTTAAATCGATATATCAGTGGAGTAGGGCAAAACAAATTTCCACACCTTAATTAGCCCCCGAAAACGTGCCAAGAACTCGTGTAGATTGTGTCCTTGTTTTGTGTTAAACATGTTCTGAATAACATCATACAATTAATGGAGGTTTTCTGTGTTTGAGTACAATTCGACACTTGCGACCCATATCTTTTTTGTTGTCTCAAGGTGGATACATTATTGGCCACATGCTCCTCCATGTTATTTATCAACCAACTAATCACCAGTGATCATTGGCTTAACTATCATTAACCAATGATTTATCAAGGAAAGAATGTGTGACCTTCTAACCTAATCTAACTTTGATTTAGTTAAACTTGGGAATAGTATGGGTTTTTCTTTGTTGGGCCATTCGCGTAGAGTTTATATATGATTTGCTTTGTTTCATGTGTGATCATGGGTCTAAAAGGAACTCGAGTTTTTGGAGCGATTGTGCCTGACTTTTGTCAACATGGACATTATAAATTTTTATTTAGAACTGTATGTCCATTTCAGTCACTACTTGAGGTTGATATGAATTTTTTTCTTACCCTAAATAAGAATAGTTAGCCTTAAAAGGCTTACTCATGGAAACATAATTTTAGAATTTAGCCAAGTCAATTAACTTTACTTGTATATTACTTGATGCCTTCCATAAAGTCCATTGAGGACTTTAAGTTAGCCATAAAGTCCATTGATTTAAGAGTGAAGAATCATGTGTAAATGTGTTAGGAAGCAACATAATCTCCTAGCTCATTTCTTACTTCAAAATTTTAAAATTCATTGACCTTGAGGAATTTGACCAAAGTCATCTATTTTTTAGAGTGAAGGCTTGCAAGTTTGAATAGAAGTCTCCCAAAATCCGAAATAATAAATCTCATTATGTGACAACTTGCAAAAGAAAATCGAAGTGCTCGAGAAGTTTGCTCATGTAGTCCGTCAAGAGTGGGCTTTGTTAAACCCTTGAATGTGCTAGTAGATCTCAAACATGTTTCTTCATCGAGTAGACTAACATAAGGTCGAGTGAACCGTGTAAAAATTCCAATGTGCTTCATTGTTTTCCTCACTAGCCACAATTTGTATGGCTAAGAGAACAAAATAATAGAAAAGAATTTATTTTTTTATCAATATTCTAGTTGAATTTTTTTCCTATTAAAAAATAGTTTTAATAGTGTTCTTATATATGGGCGTTTTCTATTTTTTTTATTTTATTTTCTATGAGATCATTAAAGAAACTCATTTTCTAAGCCTCAAGAAATTTCAACAAGTCAATCACAAATCAAAGATCCTTTATGTGTTCATCTACCTCCTTTTTCTGTATAAGAAATTTCCTCGAATATTTGACTAAGAAACGAAAGCTTCTCATGTCGACTGCCCTTCGAGAAGCAAGACTATTATCTCCATTTATTTAAAGCTTTTTAAAAGAATGCAGCGATCACTATTTCAAGTCAACTATTTGTAGTTGAAGTCGTCAAAGTAGTACTTACGGATCAAAAACTTCATTGTTTGGCAAGCAAATTTTTATCAAACATTTTTTTCTTATCTCCATCTTGGAAGATTAGGAGCAATGAACACACAGACAGACTAGATCTTTCCCTCTCTTTCTCTCCAAACGGCAACAAGATTCTCAAACAAATTGTGCACGGCAATCCCCATGAACAGGGAAACTGTATCTCTGTGTTAAATTAGTCGAAACGGTATAACAATCAGATATCTACAGAAGCTACAACAATTACAAGCGATGAGATTTCCATGGACTACAGTCCAGCTTCGAGCAGGAACCTTCCCAGGTACTTGTGCATTCACCTTCCAACCCTTCACAACATCTACACATGAGTCCGAGAGAGGATAAAACTTTCAAGTGCCCTGTAAACAAATCAGAGAAGAAAGTTAAAGACTTGCCGTAACCCTTTTGAAGTACTACGATATGATAACAGTCATCTCCTTTGAACAGGAGAATTTAACTCCTGAGAAGCAACAAAAAACAGAGAATTTGGGGAAGATAGGAAGAGAGTTTTCTTTGAAGTTCCTTACTTTGTTGCTGCGAGGAAGGAAGTAGCCTGGCTTGGACAACCCTGGGTGAAGAAGCGGCGAAGAGAATCAAGAGCACCAGAAAGAGGATCCACTTCCTGGAAATAGCCATGTGGGACTGGGTGGGCTTCTGAGTAATGCCTGCAAAGTACAAACGGGCGGATAGAGAGATATATATATCTATTCAGGGATGGGTTTCTAGAGAACTTGGAAGTGTCGCCAGGGGAAATTTGAGAATTTTTATTTCTTGGAAACGGTATAATTGATTAATGATTTGGTTGTTATCTTCCTCCTTGAATCTGAGCCAAGCGGTGAACAGCTTCTAGAAGGAACGTAGACGGCGTGCCACGCGGTAGCTCTTCATGACGTCCTGCACGGAATCGATGCTTCTGTTTCTGGGTATTTTTTTATCAATGGGAAACGATGCGACGATGCTTCCTCTGCAATTACTTTTTCTAATTTTCTTCCCCTTGATGCGATACTGCGTTGTCGTTGTTGGCTGTGCTAGATAGATACCGTAGCACTTGGACAATTTCTACCCCTAGAGAAGGGTTACAGTGAGGCTACAGAACAATCCCAGAAGTTTTACCTGCATGATTCCTTTGATTTAGACATTTTTTCAAACAGTGGGAAAGGCCGCCCCAGAGAAGGGATAGAGAGGGATGGGACAGAACAATCCCAGAAAATTCTTTTACCTGCATGATTCCTTTGCTTTAGACATTTTTTTCAAACGGTGGGAACGCGATGCGAAAGTCTGTCAGCTAGATCAAGTTGATGAGATCCCAGCACCGAAATCTACTGTAGCAGGTCAAGTGGGTCAATCGGAACGGATGGACCGATCGTAAATATTCCTAGTGTTTTTGGCCAGTAGCGTGGTGCTAATCCCCTCCACATCCTCGTCCCCAGATGTCTGGCACGTAAGACGATTGACAGAGACAAATCAGACAATAGATGTTTTGGAGCACAATCAGACGGTGTGAAACACCACATAGCAACCACAGTGCTGGCTGTTCAATCCACTTTTCTTTACTTCTTCCTCTCTGGTCTCAAAGAATCTACCGGAAATGTCTCTCTTTTCCATTGTGGGTGATCTTACAGTGGCTTCGGATAAAGAAGAACAGTTCCTTTCCAGATGTGATCAGAATCTCTCGGCAAGAGGGTCTTTCCTACTTAATGAAACAACGACAGATCCTCATCTCCGTCAGTGCATTTCATCGAACATTGAACTTATCTTTAAACGATAAAGGAGGCAGATTTGTCAGATCAACTGGCTAGCTCACAAGTAGCCCAGAATCCTTGCTGAAGCCCTGCCACGTTCCTCTGAGTTCATACGACACATCGCAGAGCAACACACCACTCTACCCCCATGTTGTTTTCAGTTTTCTTCCTTGACTTGGGGAGGGAATTATGAAGAGCTATGAGCGACTACAGAGCACATGAACTTATGTGTATGTTGCTTTTTGTCAAGTTTAATTCAAGTCTTTTACACTTCTAAGATCCTGGCTTCTACTACATATAAATGAAGTACTCCCTCTTTCAAATTAAAGTATCAAATTTAAATTTAAAAGCTTAAAATTTAGTTATTCACATTCTGCATTTTTTTTTATCATCCTATTGTCATGGTTAAAGTAGATTTTTATTTTTATTTTTTATTTTTATGATAAAAATATTAAAATAATTATAAATAAAGTACAGTTAATGATCATTTTATAAATGCTATCATTTTTCAAAGTGACGAAAGTTAGGTGTAACCATCGTTAGCTATCGTGAGGCTTACCTCCTTTCACACTATCATATTACAATTTGTAATATATATACACACGGTTGATCTAATACGAAAATCTATTTTGTGTAAAACATGCGAAACGGCTTTCTCAGTCATTGATCGGACGATTGAGATAGCTATTTTGCATGTTTCGTACCAAATAGTCTTTCGTATTGGATCAACCCTTTATATATATGAGGGTGTATATGCGAAACGGCCCGTGTATACTCAACCACTGTAATTGAGTTGCAAGTCTACTAAGTACACCACATGTATTAATTAGTGTTGTGTAATTATCATTTTTGGGGTTGTTGTTAGATGTTTAAATATGCAAATCCCTTTTATCTTAATTGTTGTGAAATAGAGAAGTTGAATGTTTCGGAGAGACAAAAATACTAAGTTTTGTGCTTCTATTATAGCCTAATAAAGTTCCTCTATCTATCCTCGTCTCTCTGGGTGATGATAACCAAAACCAGCATTAGAGTCCCCAAGTCTCTCAAGCACAACTTCTGTAACTGCAAAATTGCCAAAAATAAATAAGCCTTGTTTGTAAAACTATCTCCAAAATCATATAGTACACAATTTGATTAATTTTTTACCACAATGAGATAGTACACAATCATATCAATTCGTCGTCACACTTTCCAATTATAACCAATAGATTGTAGTTCTACAAAACGTTCAATGTTGAGAGTTGTAACTCTGAAATTACAAATATGCATCCAATGCTGAAAATTAGAAATAATAGTATCACCTTATAAATTCAGAAATTTATAAATCAACACCTTTCATTTTCATACAAGGATGTATTAAACATAGAGATGGGTACACGCAATGGCTATTCAATTAGAAGATTAGGTGAAAAGGTGATGGACATCTAATACATGTGGAAACGAGTAGAAAATAAATGACTTCACTAGGAATCAAACCCATATTCTTTAGTTAAATTGGTGCATTTTTATTAGGCCACAAAATCTTATGTATAAATGAGTGTTGCATCAACAGCCTTCCAAAAATGGAATGATTGTGTTGTTGTTATACTATGCTTTGGTTTCAATTCCCATGCAAGCAGATTAGGCCTTGCAAAATGCACTTGCTTCCAATGTAGACCCACTTCAACTTCTACTACAAAGCAACATTCAAGGAATTTGTCTTTGCAATGAGAAAGAACTATCTAGAACGGCATTGGCTACATCAGTTGCCTTTGCACTAGTTGATCGCAGGTTGTCAATCATGTTGTCCACAACAGGAGTAATTATTGCAGGTTTGTTAGCCATATTACATTTGTAAACAACAACCTTTTGGAATAGCAACACCTGCAAAAAATAATTTCCTGTAGATTCTAAGGATTTCATAATTTGCGTATTATACATAAAGTAAGAATGACATATATAGTATAACCAAAGAATTGACATGAGGTGAACTTTGTCATGGAATTGAATCCCATGTTATGTCTTGAGTAATGATTCTTTCACATTATGTAACTAGTTGTTTTCTCATGGTCGTGTAAACGTGAAAGAACTGAGACGAAGTTCAATAGAAAAGATCTATTTACTAATAAGAGCAAAGATCCATCTTTCTTAAGCAAATTGATAGAGCAATAATTCACCATAATCTAGAGTTTCATTCCCATCATCGCCAGCCTCGCCAAACCACCACATAAGCCTTCTCAATACAAATATAGTGAGTATTATTTGTCATCATCATCAATAAGTTAATGAAGGAATGGTTAAAGGGTAAAACAACAATCTTTGGATAAACAGACTAATCCTCCTGTTCAAAATATACTCATATTCCGCTATGATTTTCAATTTCAACATTGTTTCCTAGACCCAAAAAAACAATGAAGGATAGGGCTTTACAAAATAAACTTTCACTGTTTTTAAAATTCACTTCTTTTGTTTCTTTCATAGCAAAAACATAATCAAATCCTTGGTAGTACTGGTGGGTGAAGCAATCATTTTTGAATTCTGATCAAATAATTGGAAGATATAGGACACTTACTACTTCCTTCAGCATCTGAACATCGAGATCAAGACCTGATGTCCAATCTTATGCCACAGTTGGTGGCATTCATCATCTCAAACAATATCAATCTCTTCTACAAACAAATGTTCAACCACAACCTATAAAAGAATAGTTTTGATGGTGTAAGACATAAATTCCCAAATTTCAGAATACTGCATGCAGCTATAAAAATGTGACAACATACATACTTACCCTCAATGCTCTCATTTTGAATTTGTTCATTACATAAAATGGTTTCAATTCTCTAAAAGTTTCACCCAAAGGGACATTGGGAGCCTTCTTAACATTTTGCAGCCATGGGTGCTCTTCATGGAATCACATATGAACTCAATCCCTTCACAGAAGTAAAACATTTCAACATCTCTTAAAAGACATGATAACAACAAGAGAAACCAAACGTATTAGTGGATAATATTCATTTTTTTGAAGGATATAAGAGATCTTCTCACATCAATGACTAGGAAAAAAAAGATTAAAAAGATGTACCCAATACTTCTTGGGCCGTTAATCTTCGCTTAGGATCTGGGCCAAGCATCCATTTCACAAGGTCCTTTACATTATCATAAACTTTTGGACACGAATCCCCTTTGAAATCAAGGACAAAAAATGACTAATTGTCTACGCAATCCCTTGCTCCATTTCTATATATGAAGGAAGAGTTGAAAATCAACATAGATCAAACAAGTGCTTGCCCATTCCATAGATGGCAATATGAACAAAAGATAGGCAAAACTAAAGATAAAATAGACCTGCCCAAAATGGTGGGACCTACAAACTCCAAACATCAACTTTTGGTTGTGGAAGGATTTTTCAAGGAAGAGGTGAGGGGCGGTGAAGCTAGTGGAGGTGGTAATGAGAAGGAATGAGACGACTGTGAACGGTAGAAAGAGGAAGGGATTGTCGGTGGGTTGTTTGTGTAGCTTTCAATCTTGGTCAAATGGGAGAAAAAGAGGAAGGGAAAATAAAGGAGGAAGAAGGGGAGGAAACTCGAGCCAGCTTGGTCACTTGTGTAGGACATATGTGGCGCTCTAGATCTCGGTCAGGTGGGAGAAAAAGGAAGGGCGAACGAAGGAGGAAGAGAGGGAGGATCATTGATCAAGTGAAAACCTATAACATTTACAAAGAAAATTTCATATTTTTTTCGCACAATAGAGACTTGCGTATCATATCAGCCCTATATATATACATACATACATATTTATCTATATAATTTTTCACTTGATTGGTTTTTTTGTATTTGTGTCTCACTAGTTTTCCTTTTCATCAATTTGAATTGGATTAATAAGAAATTCATTTTTTATCCCATTAACTTATGTGGGAAAGAGAAACCAGGTTTTAAACTTTTCATCTCTAGAAGTGACACAAACACAAAATTTTGGTCAAAGAATAGATTTTCTGTTTACACTTTATTCTACAATTTCCTTTTGACTCAACCAAACATTTGAAAATACCAATCAATTTTGATGTAAAATCACCTAATAAAACTACATATGTGTGAATTTAAACAGTAATTGAGAAGGGCAAAAGTATCTGCCATTGTTGTTCCAAAGTGGTTTCTTCCTTATTCACCTCAAATTTCTCCCCAACTTGTTTTGATCCCTGAATTTTAGACCATCGGTTCAGACGAATGACTCTGAAATGATCGCCGAATAATCGAAATGCGCGTACAGATGGGATGCTCTGTTCTGTGCATGGTTTCATTTACAAATTATAGAACTGTAAATATTCTTGGGTTAGGTATTTGAACACTCTCGACAGACGCACCATGTTAAAGGTAAGCGTAGATTTTCTCGTTGCGTATCCGCCATTGTTTATTAGGCAATTGACGCATGCTTGATTCGAGCTTATCCATTTTTATTTATAGGGTACAAAGATCTCGTTTCCGTTATTCTACAAGTGATTTTGAAGAATTAGAATCGTTTCTGATTTTGGAATTTGCATGGGCGGCAAGCAAGACGAAGAGGGTCCAATCTTCTTACGCAACAACTGTCCGTTCACTCCGCTGGATGAATCCTTAAAGCAGCGCTTGAAAAGCCAAATAATCGCTGACAGTTCTAAGGTACGCATCAATCCCTACATTCCTTTTTCTTTTTTCTAATTCCTTTCGATCTAAAACTATACACTTATTATCTTGTTTAAATGTTCTGAGTCTGTAAAGTAGAAGAAATCCAACACGTTTGTCCCAGTATTAAGTTGCAATATTCTCTCGGTCCATATGGAGCTTATATTCTCTTTTAGCTCAAGTAGCTTCTTTACGAGAATCTCTCTCTTGTTGACACTTGACTGCGAAACAAGTTCAGAACAACCTACGGGAGTATTAGAGATTGGAGCGTTACTTGAACTTCTGTCGATTCGTTAGATCTTCTCAGAAACCTCAACTGAAGGTCCCAAAGAACCGAGTCCCAAGTGTTTGTGCAAATGCCAAAATAACTTTTCTGCTTCTGAAAGAAAACAATTTGGTTCTTAGGAAGCGAAGTTTTGGATTATTTAAAACCAACCTCCATCAGAATATCTCCAGAATGATAATATCGTAGAACTTACCTCAGAATCCAATACTTGTCAACCTTAAAAACAGATCAATCACACTGAAAGCCCTTCCCTGTGCCAGAAAAAAACAAAAGGTCAAGAGAAAAACACATACACGAGAGATGGATATATGTGTTTTATAATATGATAATAGAGGCAGGTTGAGTCTTCCGACCGACCAAGAAGATATGCTTCTTCCTTGGCCAGGATATGCTTAATTCATCGGGAGTACATTTGACTAGACTCTTATATTCCTTCTCTGAATGTATATCCAACCACTCGTTTCATGGCATCAACGTCCAAGGCTGTTTTTATCCGTTTCTCATACGTGGACAGAGTTCCACTTGGGCGGGTGTGATGACCCCACGTGGCACTCATCTGTTTGAAAGAAAGATTTGCACAGAAGGAAAAGGAAAGAGGGAAAACCAGCAGTCAGTTATTAGGAATCTGAGATATTGGGATGGTGAGGGGAGAGAATGAGAGAGAAAGAAAGCTTTAAATGTGAGCACATGGGAGAGAGATTACAGAACAAACCCCATTTCTTTTCTGAAACTTTCACTTGAATTTCTTCAACTGGTTCTGAATCCATCGATTTGTGACACCATCGGTTTCTTCGATTTGCGTTTGGGACGATTGGTTGGTAAGACAAACCAGTAGGACTCTTTATCTATTTCTGGGCTGTTAGTTTTGTTGGTTGGAGAAACTATGGAAGCTAGGAAGCCAGTTTCTTCCTCCTCCTCCTCCTCCTCCTCTTCTACTACCACTTCTGCCACCACCGTGCCATCCATAGTGTCCCAACTTCCCGAGCTTTTCCGGAGGGAATCATCGCAGTTTTCGTCTTCTGGAGGGATTTTCGACTCTGTTTTTCCATCTGGTAGTAACAAGGTTAGTTTTATGGATCTCGTTTCCTTCGTTAACCATATTCTTTAGTCCCGATTCAATCCTTGCATGTTGCTTCGATGATCATTATGGTCATCTTGCTAATTCTTCTTTCGTTTCCTTGCCTTTGTCGTGATTATCTTTTTTTTTTTTTTAATTTTTTAATTTTCCCGGCAGTATTCCTAATCAAGTTTTACTGTCTTGATTTTATTTGCTTCTTAACTGGGTCGATTTTCTTTTTTCGTTAGTTCTCACTTCCGGATCATTATTTCATCTTGATATTTGCCGTTCCACCTTATGCTGTGTCTTTTCTTATCTGATGTTTAAATTCATCGGCCTGCTCTTAAATTTTTATTATTTTTTTACCAGGGGTTATTATTTTAATTTCTTTCTTGTACTGATTTCGAGTTTGGACGGCACGTACTTCTGGAAGGACGGATTTTTCTTGATTGATGACAGCATGAATGACGGGATTGCAGAGGATTTTGTGGAATTTACTTTTGATTGTTCCGTATGAAAACCTGAATTCTTGGAGGATCTTCTTTAGATTATTTCCAGCCACTTCCAACTAAATGCTCTTGTTTATGAGTGCAGGCTGTGAGGCGAGAAGTATCAATTTCAGATACATCACTCTCGTGGAAAAAACAGCAACCAGAATACAAGATTTGGCATACCAAGCAAAAATCTACAGGTCTTTGTTAAACCTTGCTGAGAGTAGATGGAACGTTTTTATATTTGTTAAGATATTTCTAGTTTTCTGCTAGAAAAAAACACTTTTTTTTCTAGCTTTTTTGATAAATTTCTTTGAGTTAACTCTGAGTCGTCAGTTATGAACTAAGAAACTATGAAGTTGGTTTTCCACAAAGAATCTATGTCTCGAGTGCTTACTGCAATATGAATCATAAAGCAACTCGTTCTACTCAGGTTGTCTTATCATTTTATCTTATTTCACCTTTCACCAGTGAGAAAATTTGATCTGAAAAGCATCCTTTTCTTTACTGTTTTTATAGATGGAAATTCTCAAGCTGCAGAAAGAGATGGTCGCAACATTTCCATCAAGGATGGTGCTTCAGGTTATACAGGTGAACTAGTTGAGCATACCCTTCTCAGCTCATCTGTACATTACGGTGGCCGAGATAATTTTGAATCCTCAACAACCAGGACATACGCAGGAACACCCACTATAGTGAGTATTCAATCTGGGATTGTAAAACTTAATCGATTGATTATTTTTCATTTCTTGGTCTTCTAATACTATGATCGATATGTTCAGTTTGGAAATAACAGTGGAGAGGATGTTTCAGATGGAGGTAGTCCTAGAGGGAATTGGTGGCAAGGTATTATTTACTTTTAAAGGATGAGTAAATCAAACTGAACCAGATTCTATGTAATATCATGCTTTATACTTCTTTTTCTTCTCTCCAGGATCGTATTATTATTGAACTACCAATTCCCGGGATGGAACTGCCTTCTCCATCTGCTTAAGGTTTGGATGTCTCTTTCTTGCATTCTTAACTTCTGGTTAAAAGTCTGGGTTTTGCTTTTCAGCTTCTGGACATTTCTTGGTTGGCAGGAATTTTGTAAAGCCAAGAATACTACAGTAAAGCAGCCGATATCATGGTTGGAGCCTCAATGGGTTCTATACACCAAAAAAAAAAACAGCTTTTTCTTTGCTTACTCTTGCTTTCTCTGCTGTTTGTGTTATGTTTGTACTTGTAGCCAAGTGTGGCTTCTGCTGAATTGAAGCTTGCACAGCTTATACTGTTTTGTTTTGAAAAGCTTTTATAGCAATACACAGTATAGTAGTAATATCAAGCATACACATCTCTTTATGACTGAAGAGTACTACATACACAACTCGCACAACATACAAACTAGCTTTCGCCGTTGGCATTATTTAGTTCAGAGTTCACTAGCATAGTGGGTCGACACTCTTTAACACTTCCATGATCTCTCTCTCTCTCTCTCTCTCTCTCATGGCAACGTGTAAGCTGCAGCCAAGAAGAAAAAGAGTCAATAAAAGAATGAAAACATGATTGAAATAGAGACAGACTCAAATTGTAAGTGATAAGCAATAATGAAAGTATCAGAACTCTCGATCAATTAATCAAAACCAGTTATAAGCAATAAGAATAGATCCATTGAAAGGAGCAAATTAACCGGTGGAGAATAAATCTGAGAATCAAGAGACTCACATCCACATTTCATGCCCACTGGCCTGTCTGCAATGTTACAACGTTTTGGAATTGTTATGGCAACCTCTGGGTTGATCCCAGAATACTTAGCTGTATTCGAGAGCATCACAGCACAAAGACAGCTTGGGTTCTGCCCTATTTTCTTTACCTGTGCACAGCAATTGCTATTAACGGACGCTGTTTCGTCTTGAGCTGCCGATGCACAAGGAGCCAGTTTAAAGGCTTCCCTATCTGGATTAGACTTACCACATTCTCCAGCTCCATCAGCTTCTCCGATGCCCGCTAGACCTACTAAGACAACAATTAGCCCAAGAAGGCAAAGTCGCTTCACTGAAATTGATGCCATCTCGCTTCACTAATGCAGAAATTCTCCATGGTTTCACCTGGATTTATAACAGAGCCAGAACTGCACAAGAAGCATCTGGCCGAAAGAAGTGCCTCCACATGGAAACCACTCAAGTCTAATGGGAACACCACTATCAGCAAATGCAGATTGCATTATCGCAGCACTAAACTTTATTTGTAGTAAGTGGGGGTTAGTTTTCTCTGATAATTTACAAAAAAAAATTAATCAGATGGGAGTGGGTACTGACAGTAATCCGTGTCAGTATTATGTTTAGAAATGCAAAGGAAGAGCCTTTCATAAGCAGCTGCCATTTTAGTGGCAGTGAAAAGCTTCAGGGCTCTCTGTTTCGCTGCCTCGCCCTTCTTCCTCAAACCACCTTTCCCATCTCGCACAACTCTGTAAAGAGCTTCCTTCAAGGAAGCTACTGTCGGTGAAAAGCTGAAGCCTAGATCGGGGCTGACGATTACAGACTCCATTATGCTGGCAAATTTAGTTGCCAACAATGGCTTACCAGAGAGCATGGCCTCCAATAATGTATGGTCTAGGCCCTGTGATCTTAGTGTTGGATTTGCAAAAACATCTAATGCATTGTAGAACGCAGCGAGTTGGGTCTGTTCCAGTGGTCCTAGAACCATTATGTTTGTTCCAAGACTTCTGTACCGGAAACCCCATGGTCCATCTCCTGCAACTAGAACAAAGACTTCTGTTCGGAAAGTCTCGTTCTCCATGAAAAGCTGATTCAGAGCTTCAAACATTAATGGATGTCCTTTGTCCTTCACTAGCCTCCCAGCCATTCCGATCACCAGAGTCGCAGACTCTGGGACTCCAAATTTGTGCCGGAAGTCTTGACCCCTATCGACATCTTGCTTAAAGACGTTCTCATCGACACCATTTAGAATAACATGGACTCGTTCTTCAGGGAGCATGTAGATCCTCTTTAGAACATCCCCAGCGTGGTCACTTGTGGCTACATGGTGGTCGTAATTTGGGAAGAATTTTATCTCGTCCACGACTCTAATAACTCTTTCTGCCAAAGCAAATGACCGGGGCTCTTCCGGGCTTCGGAATAGCTCTTGAACGATATCAGAATGAATGGTTTCGTATGCTATCCCATGCCAGGAAACTGCTACAGGGGTGAGATTCCGTGCCCGAGTATACAGAAGACCGACACTTTCTGTGTGGGTTATGTCAAACGGTTTCTGAGACGAATTTTGTGCCTGGAATTGCTCCCATGCTCGAGCCTGGTCAAGGTAACCGGCAGCCGTCGGACGAGAGAGGTGGAACTTTAAATTTGGGTTGGTGTATTGAGGAAAGGAGGAGTTTGAGGAATAGGTTGTGAAGATGTGTACCTCATGACCTCTTTTCGCGAGGGCAAGGTGGAGGGTCAGGGCATGTCGCTCCAGCCCCCCCGCTTGTTTCCTTTGGGGCCATTTCTTCACAAAGACAGCGAGCTTAAGGAGCTCTGGAGGTGGGTTTCGGGAGAAGGAGAGGTGATTCCATGCAGAAGGGTAAGAGAGGAGATCAAGCGATGGAGTTCGGTCGAGGGGATTGATGGAGTCTTGGGTGTTGCAGCCACGTGAGCAGTGAGACCAATACAAGAAAGTGATGGAAGAGAAGGATGAAAGGGCAAAGACGAAGTAGCAGCCGTACCGGAAACTGAAGTTGGTCGATGAGTGCTCTCTCGCCATTGGAGAGACGTCTGCGCAAAGAAGAACGGGAAGCAGAGGTGAGTGGATATCAGAGTTGATTGCTGTTAGCTTCAATGAATTTCCACGGAATTCGGAATATGAGTGCAGATTTTGCTGAGGAATATCAATAAATTATCAGGTTCCAATCTGCACAAATTTCAGTTCATCGTCTTCTCCACTTCACTTAACATAGACGATAAGATCCAGTTGACTTGAAGGATTTGTTTATCCCTTTCGACGAGTGATACAGCTGCGCTCTGCAATATGAAAAGCAACACTCTCAAGACCCAACACCATCGATACTCGAACGTTTTTTTAAATTTACACATTGGGTCATAAACGAGAAAAAATAGATTTCCACACAGTATCACAATTATCTGGTTGATGATAACAGAACTGAAAATAGACACAGGATATTAATATGCAAAAACAGCCAGTCCAGTAACTGATCTGGCCAGTGAAAAATCTGATAAAACAGCTTAGATAAGTGGATACACTGAAATCATATTCCTGATACACAGAAGTTCCCCAAGAAAGAAAATCATATTCCGCGACCGCCACACCTTCATCCCTGACAAGAAATAAATAAAGTCGGTCAAGATATTAAACTTGGGAGGTTCTCGGGTCTCTCAGCAGTCGGCAGTCAAGATTTAATGCACTATGCCGCCTTAAAACAGGTAGCAAGCTGGCAGGCAAATAAATCAACTCTCGGAAAGTTGAAACACTGGCAAGGCAAGGTCCCCCTGGCATTGAAGATCAATTATATAATCTCCTCAAGAAATGGTATACACTCCACCCAAATAATAATCTTTTTTTTTTGGACAATACTGTTCTTACGACTACAAAAGCTGGAAAATGGAAAGACTTTCCAGTTCCCAGAACTTCAATTGAAATATTCGGGTCTGAGCAGGTGGTGTATTCTTCCTCTTGTATCTCATTAGAGTGTAGAAATTTGTCGGTATCAGACTATCAGTATCAATAACAATCAAATTCCCACAAAAGTGCTCCTATAATTTCAATTTGAGCCACGGAAATTGGAAAACTCGTAATTTTCAGTGGAACCTTTCTGGATTAGAAGGATAATCACAAATTAAAGTGGGTGGGGTGTCAAATAAAAGTAAAATCATAAATGAAAGCAGTACCCTTCAGCAGCACCCAAATCATTACGGCAGGAGAAAGGAATCCCAAATCTATCGTGTAAAAGCATACATTACGATGCCGATGTAGACTAAGAGCCCCGCAGGCACAAAAATCAGGAGAGGCACAACAGCCCCAAAAGTCATAGAGCTACCGCAACTCAAAGTACCGAGCTTGATCTGGGCCAAATTGACGAGGGCCAGAACGAGAAAAAGGGAGCCGGAGAAGGATCCAATGGCGCAGCTGAGAAGCACCGCCCGGAGGAGGGTCTTGTTAACATAGGTGGGAATAACATCGAAAGTGGAAGGGTGAGGATCCCGCTGGGAGAGGCGGAGGCCCTGCTTGAGGGCGAGCGCGAGGAGGCTGGAAAAGAGGAAGGAGCCGAAAGAGAAAACA
This sequence comes from Aristolochia californica, assembly GCF_029961685.1. Taxonomy (NCBI): domain Eukaryota; kingdom Viridiplantae; phylum Streptophyta; class Magnoliopsida; order Piperales; family Aristolochiaceae; genus Aristolochia; species Aristolochia californica. The sequence continues at coordinate 29,614,803 of NW_027181771.1, forward strand.
TGGAAGGCGACGAGGTTCTCGGCGTGGGAACGATGGGCAAGGCATGCGGGATTATCCACCAGATTGTTGTTGGGATCGGCGGGGTTCCAGGCCAACCCGACGAAGACTGCAAGGGTGAAGATGGAGTTGACGTTCACGATACCATCCAGGGCCGTAATGTGGATACTGGTGGTTCCCTGATTCGTCCGGCAGGGATCGTTCATTACCGGTGGCGGGGATGTCATCCGTCAAAACACGGCGGAGGTTCAGCCGACGGCGAGGATGTCCGGAGAATCGAACACAGAAACACGGAGAACAGGAAAGGAGTTCGGGAAAGGGTGGAATGGTGTGGTATTTCAGTAGGCCTTGAAAGTGGCTAAAAGTAGGTTAAATCTGAAGCTTTTTCGCAGTAAACAGTGAAGAGCGACGCCTACGCCTGTCTGAACAGGATGGGGTCGTAGCAGAATGCGAGAACGGCAGAGCCACGGCCTAAAATAACTAGGGGTAAAGTCTAAGAAGAGTCTCGTACGAAGGAGGTCTCACATAATTTTTTTATTTAAAAAATATTTTAGTTATTTTAGTCATTCTATTTATATCCTGTTTAATTATGTTGTAACTAGGATACAGTTAGTTTAATTATAACTATTATAAATTAAAAGTTTATTATACTCAAATAAAAACAAGGCAATAAAATATTTTTCTTTTCTAAAAATTCAACAACTTTTTTAACTATGACATTCCTGTGAGACTTCTTCCCACGAGACTCCTGTTAGACTCCGCCTTATTAATTCTACTTCTTTAAGACTTTTACTCTATTCTTCGAGATACTCTCTAAAACTAGAGTTTATAACTTCAGCTTCCAAGGAAAATGAACTTTTTTGTCTCCGATCTCTTTGGTCGAAATAATTCTTAATAGATATAAAATCTTCATATTTTATTCTCTCCCTCGACTATTTAGGTCACATGAAATAAATTCTCTTTATTTGTACTTCTACTTCTCCTCCTTAAACTAGGGATAAACAAAACATAGAGACCTAGCTTGGATAAAGAAAATTACTCCTAATTGTACGACAAAAATCCATACAAACATGAACAGCTCTTGGGAGAGAGGATAGAAGAAACTAAGAGAGAGAATAAGAGGAAAAAGAGAGAAATGCAAAGGCGAATTTGAGCCAAAAGAAAGAGGCTTGAATGCTCTATCTCATGACTTGATGTTGTATTTATAGTTGTTGAAAGGTGTTTACAACAATTAAAATGCCCTTAGGGCTACTTGCTTCAAAATGAAAAAAAACATAAGAAGACATACATCTGCTTGCATAATTATAATTCTATGTCGAAAATTATTTTTAAGTTGAAAAATAGACTCAAATATTTTTTTAATATATAATTTGTGATATAAAATTATATTATGGAGGTTAGAACCCAAGGAAAAACTAGTACTCAAACACCTTTTTGAGTAGACTGGGCTTCTATTTATTATAATAAAGGAAATACATAAAATCAATTGAGTACATTGGGCATCAATTTGAGGCTTTTTCAAATAATCCAAGGGAAGTGAAAGCAATAAACAATTATTGAATGAGGTGAAAAGTTTTATATCCTTTCGTGAGTAAAAATTAAATGCATGAGCACTCAAGGAATCAGAGACTTGTCAGAGACCATCCATTTGGTCCTGACCTTCGTCGACAGTAAATTCTTCTCTTCACTTCCTTCAGAGATTGCAGAAGAAGGGAGATGCTTCCACTGATGTTTGATGCCTAATCTTGTCTCTAGATGGAAGTCTGTTACGGACAATGGTAGCTAGCTTGGGATCAATGTTATCTTACTGCGGGAGCATACTTTACCAGCTACGCCATCTTTATTGATGGGTTTGATCCTCTGCCTGTAAATTTGACAAGACGGTGTCTGTCAAACCATCGTTTCATCATCACAGGTGCAGCACTCGAATCTGAATTTATTTGTTTTGCGAAGCTGCGGGTCTAGTTTGAATTGGGTTTTTGAAAATTTAAGGATCTGACCTGAAACATTAGTAAAATATAGGCTTTTGAGAGGTGAAGAGAATTCCATCTTTAGTTGAAATGCAGTACTGCAAGTAGCTCTGTTTCTTATGTTGCTCTGCCTTATGAACTCTTAAATCTTCTTTTGCTTGTGAACCACTTTGGTACGATGCCAGATTCCTTATAGGATATCCTATTAGCTTAACTCCATTTTGGATAGTTATACAAAAATGCAAAGTAGATTGTGCTGGCCTTCATATCCATAGATATATTTGATATCATTTCTGCAACAGTGAACCATGTTTTGGGAACTGATTTCCCAATTCTTTTTTTTTTTCTTCCTCTACTTGTTCTCCCATTCGTATTCATCTCTTCACTCTCCCCTTCCTGCAATTTACTCCTATTACCCCTTCGGAGGCACTCTTTTCCAAAGGAGCGATTTCCATGGTACTGAATTGTTCATAATTGCTTGGTAATTATTTAAAAACAATCCATCACCTTCCAGAAAGAAGGACGCCAGGTTTAAATTTTTATCCTTCCTGTGGTTAGTTCAAACTGGCCTTCCTCTCGTTGAAACAACCACCTGAGTCGGTACCTGTTCTCGCCACTGGCACAAGATAGTCTTCGCCGGTTTACCAGATCACAAGGCAACTCAAAACCATATTCTGCTCAATGCCATCTGTTATTTAAAAGTAATGCTCAACTATGTACATATACATTCAGTGATTGTTAGTGTACAAGACATTCTGAAAAGCCTCGGTCATAAATCCTAATATGGCCACAAAACAATAAAAGAAACAGAATCATAATCTGAGAAGAATCTAAGCAACAAATATGTTAAAGAGTACTCTGCATGGTTATTTCATCTAACAAAACGCTCAAGAATTTCAGTCCTATCTCGAAGGACTTGTAATCCCTTTCCTGCACTCGAAATTTTCTATGTTAGTTTGAGACCAATCAGATGACTCAACAGTGTTGTTCTTCCCCTTCACCTCGACACCCAAATAATCTGTCAGAACCTTCTTTACACAAAACCCATGATCCTGAGGTTTGGCAAGGATAAACGGGGACCTCTCTCCCTTAGCAGGGCTAACCAGCGGAGCAGGGGAGAAGCTAGGAGTGGCAAAGGCAGTTGCATAAGGAGTGCTTGAGACGGGCACAGGATATGGCATAGGACCTCTCTTGTGAGAAATAACACTAACAGTAGAAACAGTCGAAAACTTATCTGAATGTTTGGCCAAGTCATCCACATAGAGCAGATCATCAACCCTTGCTACAATGTTAAATGCCACACTCTCCAAGACTCTGGAGTAGCTCTCTAAGATGGATTTTCCCACATCCTGAAAATTACGAATTTAACTAATTAGGAAGTGTAAAGAGTGACAAAACCCACATTCAACGAAGACAAGAGAATTCAAATTTGAACCTTGTTGTACTGTATTTTGCTCATATCCAAGGTTGTCTGTGGGAGACCTGGAAATCTCTGCTTCAAGCATAAGAGGAGGCTTTCAGATCTATCGGCAAGTAACTCTCTCTTATCCCCATCTACCATTAGTTCTTTGACCATCTCCCAAGAAGATTTAGAGTGAATGCGAGACAAGTTGTTTGCTGGTTTACTAGCTGTTCTCCGCCGCCAAATATACATCGAGGCCTCTACACGATTGGCGATTTCCAGAGCTTGGTGTTCTGAAGACAAATCTAAGCAATCAAGAAGACATTCTGGGGAGAATTGGTCTGATGTAATATATCGATGTATGACATCACCCAAGCTTGTTCTTCCATTCTGAAACAAAATCCAAACAGAAAAAAATTAATTTTTTCATTATCTCCTATCTTTTCAAAAAAATAAAACAGGAAGAGTAAAATAACGGAAAACGAGAAAGAATTAAGAAATAAAACAAACACAGCAAATTTTCATTAATGAAGAAACTGTACAGACTGAAGTTGACATGAAAATTAAGGAAAGTTGAAAGAAAAAATTATCAAAAGAATAAAATAAAGAAAAAAAAGCAAATATTATGGGTAGAACAGCACGGACCCTGGCAGGGGTGAAAGTTTTCCATGTGCTAAGTGGGTATTGACCATGAAAACTCAAGAACAAAGATACAAAAGAGACATTTACAACTTCTCTGTTGCTCTCTACGTTTAAGCACCAAGAAGTAGACCTCCAAAAGTAAGATTATTTAATTATGGTTATAGGAAAGTGGACGTGACTTTTTTCATTTTAGTAACAAGGAGGGATGTGAATTATATATTCACCTTTGGAAGGCTTTCTAAGTATGACTCAGGGACTTCCATCTCAGCTAAGGCATTGCTGTTGATAGCCATGGCGGCCTTAAGGATTTGATTGGTGCATTCACGTTTGTGTTGCAAATTCTTCCTTGTATTCTCATGGAGACCACCAGGTGGAACACGGGGTACAGGTAGCCACCACTTCTCTTCTTGACGCTGAATACGGAAAGACGTTGAACCATCAGCTTCAGGTGCTAAGATCCCTTGGTCCACATACCAGAATTCGCTGTTGCTGAAGCTATCTAATATTTCCTTCACAAAGTAAAACAAATAGATATGACTTTTTGTAGAAATACAAGAGCAACCAAGAGGTTAGGTCCAAAGTTCTTGATCTTACAAGAAGCATGTTGTCTAGTTTATGAAGAGCTGGGAGATTGATATAGAGATCCAAACGTGGTCTGCAAGTCATGACCTGCAGGACATAGAGACAGAAGGTCAGTACGCGGTTAGAACTTTCGATGCTGTACCTGCTTGACTGCATAAATTGATGCACACTATACTAGGGTAAGAAACTACTATGAAGCATTCAATCCAACAAAATTCAGAATAACAAAACATGGTTAAATGTTCTAAAAATTGATCGTTTCAAATGTTTAATAGAGCTACCTCAAGTTTGCTTCCATCAGGAAAAGTTTGCCAACAGGGAATCAGTTCAACAATGTGGTCACTAACGCAGAGAAGCCATTCCATCTCTCTTCGCCACATTAACTTTTTTTCTGGAGGTAGGGACTCTAATCTCCAGAGCTGCCCAAAAAGTGTAGCTAAAAGAGGGAGCACAAGAGGAACAAGAACAGTCGAGAGGAGCCTCAGAAGGTGTAGGAGTTTCTTGTGAAGAAACAAAAAGAAACTGTAAATCAAAACATGAAATCGGGACGAATATTGCATACCACAAAGATTGGTAATGGCATTTGAGATTGCTAAAGCAGTGCAAACGCCTTGCCCACATCCCGACATGTCCTCTCCAAGCAAGAGTTTAGAAAACCTCTCCTTCATCATCTCAATCTCTATTCAGATACCAACAGAACGGATTACCAGTCAAATAAGGTAACAACGAAGTGTGTACTGCTATTGCCACCGGAAGATCGACTGTATCCACAAAAGTAGGTACTTATCTTGCTTTAAAACACAGAAATTTCAAGAAAGCAGAGAAGAAGAAAAGCCGACTCAGTACTCACCCGATATATTAGGATTTTCTTTCTCATTTTTCCCAGGCTCCAGTTGTTTTTTCTCTTCTCCATTGCCCAAGTCGGGGATGGAACAGTCACTAAATTCGTCCTTCCTCATTGGCCACCCCATTGACGGAGACGACTCGACGTCCTCCGAACAACTCTGACTCTTTTCCTCATTTGACGTGTCCGAGGTCAACATCTCAGAGCATGAACTGCTATCCCTACACTCCTCGATGGAATTCACAAACCCATCTCCTCTTTCTTCTTTCTCCCCTTCTTTCTCAAGCAAACTCTCCATCGCTGCCTCCTCCGGTCTCCAACAACCGCAAAAGAGTGAACTTTTAAACCTCCTCAAACCAGAGCCATGACTGCAACAAATGCTCGAACGCAAATCTGCAGCTGATTTCGACAGCCAAACACATAAAACAGAAAATGGATTTCTACTGGCAGCTTTGAACTTCACCAACCTTCTCAGCTCAAAGCTCTCACGGCTTTCAGCGGAGGCAACTCTATCCATATGACCGGAACCATCGCTAAGGTAAAATGGGAATATAAAACGCTGGGAATATAAAACGCAAAGAGTCGTTGCAAGTTCAAACAGAGTAGCGGACGACCGCCATCATTAAGAGGAACTCGCTTCAACACATGATCTATGAGCTACTCTTACCTTTTTTTTGTGCTCGCTTTGATCCCTTCCGCCAATTTGGCTGACTTCATGTGGAAGTTAATGGCAATAGACGCTCCTCCCCTCCAACCTCTCACCCTTTCTTCTTCCTCTTTAACCCCCCTTTTTTTTTTCTCGTGAATCTGCTCCAACACCCCTTACTGTGGATTATAAACGCAGTCTGTTCGAGTGGTTTTCAAAAATGATAGTAAACTATTTCAGGAGCCTTGGCATGTACGGTTCCCACAAGACGCAGGATTACATAAAAGCCACTTATTTGTGGGACAATCCACGGACCTACCAGCATTTCAGCTCGTCAATGCCATCAGCACGAGAAGTCAGAATCACCAAAAAACTTCTGTAAGCCTACGGATCCAACAACCCTTGATTAACACGGGACCCATTAATAAATTGATCAAACCAAATAGTTATTTCCCTTGAAATGCTTAGAATATCATGTCCGAAATATTTATTAGACAAATTCAAGACACCTCGGATTCCTTCCAAACTGTTCTATAGAGCTCTCGAGGGCATTTTAGTCAGTAAGAGAAGACGGATTAGGACTCAAGCTGTTTAAGGTTACGGATGAGAGGCATCGCGGCGACGGCGTCAGACTTTTATTTTGGCATTTTGCCTGTAAATGATGATTTGAGTCAAGGGCATTTTTTTGTTCATCGAGTGACGGAGGAGGATCCTGTGTTCCAACTAATTAGGGAATGATTTTGAAAATGACTTTGGATTAGGGGAAAGTGGTTGAGCTTTCAAATCTCTCACCTTCCGTTCTGTTTGTGCTTATTAGTTTCTTCCCTTGCAAGGGTTTCTTTCCCTTCTGATCATTGCTAGTGGTTCTAACTTCCTAACTAAAAGAACCCCTGTAACGGCTACAAAGTCGCTGTAATTTTGAAAAAAAATTCTCATTGGCTTATAGCCCTCAATGAATTGCAGGTGAAATTGTTTATATAATAAGTAAGCCTGCTTGAAGTGGGACTGAAGAAAGCTGTCCGGCCCAGATGAAGAAAAAATAAAATAAAATAAAGCTTCTTTTGAATTGATCTCTGTAGGAGAGAAAGGACAGCTTTGTTTTAGTGAATGAAAGTTGAGAGCTTTCCACATGTGGTTCAGATCTTTGTTTTGCACTTTAAAACGAGGAAAAGAACGGGCTCAGAGTTCAGAGTCTTTTTAGGGTGGCTATCGCTTTGAGGGAGGGTCCACTGGTAGCAGGGTCAGTGATTATTGAGTTCCAGAAGAACAGACTCTACAGACTGGAGATTTTTCCCCACCTTGGCGGTTCAAATGTAAATGTCTAGGTGTTGTGACAATTAGGACCACAGTTTGGCCTTCAGGGATAGATCCACCCAACAAACGCACTGGAAGGCCCTTTTTTGCCCACAGGACACTGACACTTACCCCTTTTTTGCACTAGGTGAGAGAGAGCTAATCTCTTCTCCTATTCGGATCACGGACGGGGTCGGTTGGTGGCCAACTCTTGTTATTGTATGTGAAGTGGTCAATCCAGACCGGACGCCTCGAATATGTTTTCTCTTCTTTAAAAAGTCTCCATTCTCTTAAAGAGTGCCCCTTTTGATGGCAAGACATGATTGATAACGGCTAGCAATTTACTTCAAACGCTACAAAGACGCCATGTGCTGTTTAAATGTGGGGAATCTTTTTAGATTTTCCCTGTTGAAAGAACAAGTGTGGTGTCTTCTTCTTCTCCGTCTTCCATCGTCTCATATTTTGGAGTTTTCAGTCAGTCCAAGGGGAAGAGATCAGAAACTCGATCCAAAACTCAGTCAGTCATACCCTCATCTTAGTTCTTACGATTGGATAACCCTATCAACTCCAAGAGGACCTCTTCCCTTTCTGTAAATAAACTTAATTTGATCGTGTACAATATATTTAACTGTATAAATGTTCAAAAAAGATAGTAAGAGCACTATGGAGCAATTCTTATCTATCGTTCTTGGAAAGGTCTATCTGACTAAGAAATTCTACACAAAAATTAGTTCATTTTGCATAAAGAGATCTTCAACCAGGAGAGGCCGAAAAACACTTTCTTAACATCTTCCCATGAACATTGGGGCCATGAGCCCATGACAGTGAGTTTCACATGCATTTGAAACTGCTCACTTTAATCATGCAATCATGCAAACCAGGTTAGTTAAGAAAAAAATGCGGCAAGATTACCCAAAATTTATAGATACTCTGGCATTTTCGTGATCTCCAATATGAATAACTACAACTATGCAGCAGAAATTTGAAACCAAAAATCTTCTTGGACACTTGCATTACTTACAGCTGAACCAGATTTGTGAGCACACAAACTGCCCCTGTTGCTTGCTACGACAGGAAGGAGATGCTACTTCAGCCAACAGCCAAGATGCATGGATCACAAATAATGAGTGGCTTGATTAATAATGTGCTTTCCATCTCCAAAACCAGCTGTGTTTCATCTTCATCAAGCAAGTCACAAAATAAAGATGGGCTATAAGAAAAGTTTGGTGAAAACCAACTGAGAGTTCACCACCTCTAATTTAAAAATGGCAAATTCGACATAAACCAAGCTTTTATTTTTCCAGTCGTACACAACTTCTATATTATTGAAAAATTTACAATTACAAATGCCAAAAGAGACAGTTGCTGCCATAATATTTATCACCCCGAAAACTCCTCCATAAGTCCCTACCATTCACCATAAACACAATTAGAATAGAGTAGAACTGTTTACAGTGGCTAAAAACTAAGTGATAGAGACCAAGTAAGAAACCTGCGAGATGTATGGCTCAGCATCAGAACGTCGAAGAGAGTGTACTGAGTGTCGCGAAAGGGTAGTTTGAGCACTACTGAGTAATACATCACCAATATCATCAAGGACACGGACCTGGATGTAGGGGTCCTTAGGGGGGACCATATCCTAACAGAAGGATGATTTTCAGAATCAGAAGGATAAAAGTCAGCAGCTGATGTTTTGAAGGATACACTCTCAGGTATAACTATACAAAGTACTATTTAGACTTGAGATCACACATAAGAATCACTTGGACACACCAAACACAAGGCAAGCCTTGCATGAATGGATCTATGCCCTGAATGCAAATCGTCTAACAACCATAAATAGCTGATTGGTGGCCTGCAAGAAGGTAACTACAGTTGCAATCAGCTATAGGTATAACTAGAAATCCCATTACTAGGATGGGTAACTATTCTTTATGTGATTTGTTACACTTTGAGCTGAGCTGCAGTCAATATGCGGCATGCCCCTCTAAATGGTGGTTCAGGTGAGTGTGTGGGCATGTAGATGAGTGGGTGGGTGTGTGGGTGGAGGAGAGAGAGAAGGAGAAAGAGTGAGTGGGTGAGAGAGAGACCACAGTCAGCTCAAGATCCAATTCTGACATATATGATTCCAAAGCTAAAGAATGATTTTTAAAATAATCTCTTTCTGATTGGATGAGCTTTTGTTGGATTTCTTCAGGAAGTTCACGGCCAATTTTCCATCTCAAGCTACGAATTATCTCTAACCGGTCATACCTGCAGAGTCATAAGTCATAAACTTAACAGAATTATTATGAAATAGGTATTAGGGATCAGAGTAGCACTAGATGGAATATAGAATTAGTAAGCATACATCACATTTAAAGCTAAATAGAAACTGTTGACAAACAAGTACAAGGGCATTTGGATCATTTTACCTTTATCCTCACTCGTATATCTTGATGTAATCCCATTCCTTATGTTGAATTATGTCTATAGTCCAATTTTCATGTATATAGGACTTGTAGAATGGGAGATTTAAGGAGATTATGGTTTCACTTAAGTGAGGGGCATATTTGTAATTTCGATCAAATGTCTCTCTCTCTCTCTCTCTCTCTTTCTCTCTCCTTACGTTTTTCAGAAGCTATAAGTACTTACTTGTAAGCTTATTAGGGATCAGAGTAGCACAAGATGAAATATAAAACTACTAAGCATACAATCACATTTGAAGCTAAATAGAAACTAATAAGTACTTACATGTAAGCCATGAGACAACGTTTATTGCGGATTAAAGAAAGATGATGAATAACAGCACCAAAATGGTCAGAATTTTTGGTTGTCTGTATGTCCAGGCCTTCATCCTGTATTTTCCTGTAGTAACATAATGCAATAACGGATCAGGGTAAACCTGAGACCTTACTGCTACATAACAGTCTGAACATCAACTAGCATAAAAACACAAAAACAGAGAGCCTAGAAAGTGCAAACTGACACTTAGCTTCACATTATTGCACACATAGGGTTTGCTTTTAATGGCAAAGTCTTCTACACAAATTTGATGAGAATCAAACATGTATTGGTCTTATAAAGGATTTAGGGTCCTATAAAGGGTTTAGGGCCTTATAAAGACTCATACATGCAGAATCAGAATAAAAACACTGAAAAGGACTATATTGTGTAGGCATGTATGATGCATGCTTCATTACTTTTTAAAGAAATACGCATGCCTCATTATTCAAATCAGATCAGATAAACAGTTTTTTTCCCCAAAAGAGCATTGCAAACTCAGACATTTGGTAAAGTATGATCTTTTATTTCCATGGTGTGTGAGCATCCTACTGGGTGAATGTCATACTAGTGGACTGGAAATATGAAACGACAGGCTGAAAACTAAATTAGAGGTAAGAATAACATCCACTAAGAGGATGACACATTTCAAGTAAATATTTTACTTTCTAGGTAAAAGTAGAGCTTCCCTCTTTTGGATATAGAAACACATCATCCATGGATGTATCCATCGGCAAAATGGACATATCATAAGAAAATGCCACGGCTACCTCATTAAGGACTGAAGCTGAAGATGATGCTCGTTGCAATCTTGAATCACTTTATCAAATAGAACATTCTACAAAAACAACAGAACAGAATGAACATCATTACTAATGCAAATTTAGCAAACCTGAATCTGCAAAAAGTTGAAGACTTTCAACAAAATTTTAACACTCATGGACATGCATATGTATTTTTTTTCGTGGCATATGTACTTTCAAGATGCATACTAAACTGCTGTTAGATAACAAATCCCAGTGCTCACATATGTTCTACAATTCATAGCACTAAATTAGTTTGGGTATGGAAAGATCATGGACTTATTAGTTGAGAAAAAACTTCCTAAAGGTGGGCTATTCAATTTGCGATTAACGGAACCAACTTTGAGAACAAAGTCCAAAGCTATCTGTTTTTTTTTTTTTTTTTTTGTTTAATGACCTCTGCATGTGTTCTAAGTGGCCTAATTGTGTGCTCTAAAATCCATGCATATAAGCTCTATATATCTTAGGCCAAGTTGTCAGTTACACCTAGACAAGGTCTATGTCTCAGGTTAGTTGTCTGACAGAGAAAATGTTGTGTGAGAACAATCCTGCATTAGTCTAGCAGTTGGGACAAAGACTAATGCCTTCAGCTAGCATTTTTTAAAGAACCAGTTCAACTTCAACATGAACAAAATGAAGGAAGATACAAAGAAGGAAATGCAAAGGTTAAAAAAATAACTTAAAAAAATTGACAATCATTATCAAAAACAAAAAAGACGAAAAACAACATATGATATTAAAGAAAAGAAAAAAACCATTATCCAATTTTTTCTTTCCTTTCTTTTAATGTTGATTGCACACTCATACCCTACTCAGTCCTGAACCAAAGACCTTGCACTAGAAATCCCTGCTTGCAGCCATTGAGCACGAGGTCCAGTTCATCCACTTGTCCAATTTCAAGGTTGAAGAAAAAGACAAAAAAAACATAATAATCAACTATTTCCCACATAGTAATCTCCCTAATGATTTGGACAAACTGGGACAACTCATTAGCCACCATAAATCAACCATAGCACAAGCCAAGAGAGTTTTTAAGAAAAATAGTTCAGTTCAGTTGTTTTCATTTTCCTCTCTGAACATTTCATTATCAATTCATTGCAGAAATTTGGTTGCATGACCACCACCATGTAAATACAGTGAATCTTATGTTACACTCAAGTGTATAAGTCAACCTTCCTGATAGCCATATACAAACCCGTGCTGACAGCACCAAAGGAATAAGTGCTCCATGACCAGACAACCCAATAACAAATTCCTAATCCTGAAATCATCGTCAAGACAGAACTCATAGCACTGAAAGACTATAACATAACATTTGGATCCAAAAGCACCAATGTGGACTAAAATATCAGTAATTAATCTTATTGAAGCATCATTTTTAAGCAGTTAAACAGACAAATTAATCTCAAATCACTAGCTTATATATAGCACTGAAAGACTATAACATAACATTTGGATCCAAAAGCACCAGTATGGACTAACATATCAGTAATTAATCTTATTAAAGCATCATTTTTAAGCAGTTAAACAGACACAAAAATAATCTCAAATCACTAGCTTATATATTTACTAGCTCATCCAGTTCAACCAAATAAAAATACATCTTTTACAACCTCCAGAGGAAAACACGAATAATGCATCAAGTATGTAGTATGTGAAATCCAAAACACAAACAATTTCTTTGGTCTTCATTAAAAATTAACATCCAGAGTGCCATAAGATACACAACCGGAAATGTATATTTGCTTGCATAATGAAGTTAAGGATCAAATACAGGCTACAAGGGCCATGAGTCTGTTAACATTTGATTTGGTAAAATTATTTTGAAACTAGTGATATGACAGGCAATGAGTTTGTAAGTAGAATTGTGAGATTTTAGGGAGAGAGGAATCGAAGAAAATGAGAGAGAGAAAAAGGCAAGGAGCAGAAAGTGTTGTCGCTCATTTGGGAGAGAATCAGTTTAGGGATCGCACTCGATCTCTTCATCTTTTTACATATCACTTAGGTTACATACAAAAAGAGTCAGTACTCCTCTCTCTGATATAATATAATCCAGCATATCCCCAAGTTCATAAGCATGAAACATATAAAGGAAAAGAACAAGACCTAAAGTGAGTGAGGGAAAAAGACCAAACCACTCATAATTGCAAAATACACCTGAATAGTTTTTTTTTTTTTTACCTTTCTTAAACATTTTTGTATGACTAACTTACATTGAAACTAGTGAGATGTCCGCTTTCACTGCTAGCTAGTTCCCTCAAAAGTTTGCCAGCATTCCTTCCATACATCTTGGTTCTGCTATCACCAACCTAAGGCTTCTTTGAAACTGTAGTTACCAAATTAAGAACAGCAACATAGAAGCACAAAACATAAATATAAAACAAACATATATAAGATAAATACATGTGCATAGCTTCAATAGCCACTCAAACAGGCAAAACAATTGAATGTGCGAACAATTTTTTAAGGTTTTCCAATAATCTCAGATTTTTTTTTTTCATGCACGAGATATTGCTTTGAACCACATCTGGAAGTTTGTTTTAAACTAAATTTTCCATAGGTGACACATCTCAATTAGATTACATTCTAACTACCAAATTTGCTAAAGTCACATGTCTAGGGGTATTTTGGTTTTTTTATATATGATGTATGAGTCTGTAGGAGTGTTAGTTAGATTGTTTTTTTTATATGTGATGTATGAGTCTGTAGAAGTGTTAGTTAGATTGGGTTAATTTTAGAAGTCTACGCTTCAAATTGTGTGTTATTTGGATAAGTAGTTAGTGAGTTATGTAGTGTTGAACCATAAGGGGTATTTTTTTTAAAATGACATTAAGTCTAACTTAAGTAAAATAAAAGGAGAAAGAGGACGTGAGTCTCTCCAACCAGAGTGCAATTAACGCACTTCTTTCTTTCTCTATACTCTCTTCCCTCTTACCATCCTTACTTCTCTTATTTTTAACCTTTTTACATGGTATCAAAGCAATTGATCTGATTACTATGAGCCCTCAGCATTAATCTTTTTTCTCTCAAGTCTACAACTCTTCCAGAAAGAAGGATATCCTTAAATTACTGCTGATTTGAGGTAAAGATTCGGGTTTTTTTTAGTTTGTACCATAACCTTAGGGTTAATCGCTAGTGTTGCCAATTGAGCAGTTATTTATGTTTTTTGTGCTCCTAGAGGCTTGTTAGTGGTTGTTTCTTCCCTCCACCTGTGCAGATTCCATATCAGAGTTTGGAACTGCATCAACTGCAAAATTCCTTGAAAATGGATTACTTAAGGTGATTTTTTTTATATAAAGGAGTGTTGTGTCTTGTTGAAGTGTTGACTAACTAAAGCCCAAAATTTTGTTTATTTTGTCTGGGGGTCATCATCTGCACAGGGTGTTTTAGTGCAAGTGTATGATCTTTGTGTCAATTGCTTGCAAGTTCTTATTGCATTTGAAGAATTTTGGGAGTCAAGTCTGATTTCAGTGAAGTTGTCTCTTCAGTAAGATATGGCATGCTTTCAAAAGGGATGCACTTTTAATCGCTACCAAAAAACTGAGTGGATCAAACTACTAAGTTGGGCTAAATCTGTCAAAATCTACCTTCAAGCCAAGAGGAAAGCAAATTATCTGCTAGAAGATCCTCCCTAACCACTTACTGATGATTGGGAGGCTGAGGATAAACAGGTTACGACCAGGCTACTGAATAGCATGGAATTAAGGTTCAAAAGGCAGGTTATGAATTGTGAAACTTTCACACACAGTTGGACAGTTCTGGAGTCACTTTATACTCAAGAGAGCAATTTATCTAGAGTCTATCTGTTGTATGCTCAGTTGTTTGCACTAAAAAGGGGAGATAAGTCTATGATTGATTATTTTGATGGGTTACATCGGATTCTACAAGAAATTGAGAAATATCACCCATCATTACAAACGAAACAAACCTTCCAAAGCAGTGTGGTAAAGCTATAAGTGGCTAAATTTCTGGATGATTTAGGATCTAAGGATGATGCAGTCAGAGCCCAAATTCTTGCAGCTACAGATGTACCATCACCTAACAAGGTGTTTAATCGAGTTGTTCAAGTTGAAATAGTTGTAGTTCCACCTAGTAGCAAAAGAAATAAAGAAACAGAAAGTGCTGCCCTTATTATTCTACCAGCAAAGCAGCTCTCAGATTCTACAGGTAGACCTGACCGAGGTGGTTGTGGTAGGAGTACAGATAATTCTAGTCGAGGCAAAGGTCATAGAGAGATTAGTGGTGACAGGAGATATGCTCATTGTGGGCACACCAACCACTACTCAAACAAATGTTGGGACAAGTGTGGTAAACAAGCCTGGGCAAACTCAAGTACTAAAGAAAGTGGGCAACCCATGCCTACTGGATCAATTGGAATTATTCTTAGTGCACCTGATAAGCTTCAACATATGGCTCAATCGACTGCTTTCCTATCTGTGAATCAGACTGTTCCCAATGCTACAGTCACTATGGCCAGTTCGAGTATGTCTGCACTTCATGCGACTCCAATCTATTCATGGATCATCAGGTGCTTTTCTACACATGTTAGGCATGCGTAATGTGTTTTCTTCACTTAACCAATTGACTCCTTTTAAGAATGTTAGACCAGCAGATAGTTCTCACTTTTCTATTAGTGGTGTTGGGACAATTAATCTTACTTTATCGTTGTCTTTGGATTCTGTGTTGTTTGTTCCTAAATTTCCAGTCAATTTGCTGTCTATGAGTCAACTAACCAAGGTTTTTACAATGTTTAATAATGTTCTATCTTACTCACTATCTTTCAACACCTTCAAATGAGAAAGACGATTGGTTCAATGCATGAGAAAGAGGACTCTACTAGTTGGAAGGATCAATTACTCAATCCCCGTCAATGCTTCAGACTATAGCATCATCCTTCCAGTGGCATTTGAGACTTGGACATCTCTCTCCAGAGAAGCTTCATCAATTATTTCCAGAGTTGCTTTCTACTTTATCTTTTCAGTGTGACTCATGTCAAGTTGGGAAGCACCGTAAATTATCCTTTCCCTCTCGCGCACAGCGTAGTTGAAACCTATTTGAGATTGTTCACTTAGATGTTTGGAGTCTATATCAGATACCAAATCTTTTTAATTATCATTACTTTGTTTCCTTTATCGATGATTATAGTAGAGTAACTTGGGTATATCTCCTTCAAGAGAAATCAGACATATTTCATGTATTTTTAATTATATAATGAAATAAAAAATTAATTTTGTGTTTCACTTTGTATCTTACACATTGACAATGGGCTTGAATAGATGAATAATCAATTTGATTCCTTTTGTTTTACTAATGATATTATCCACAATCATCATGTGTATATACGCCTCAAAAAAAGAGTTTGGTCAAGAGAAAGTACAGCCACTTACTTGATGTGGATCGTACTATATTATTTCAAATAAAGATTCCAAAACATTATTGGGGTGAGGTTGTTCTCATAGCATTTTTTAGTAAATAGAATGTCATCCTCTGTACTTGGTGGACAAGAACCACTACTGTGTTCTCAAACTTGAATGTGAGTTATTTCCTTTTTGTTCATGTGTATTTGGTTAGTATCATATGATCATATTCTCGGTCTATCTTTTGATAACTTATCTCCTAGAGCTGTTAAATGTGTCTTCCTCGGGTATTCGAATTCTCAAAAATGGTAGAAAATGCTACTATACATCCTCTCATTTTAGGTATTCTCTCCAAATGTGTCCATAGATGTAACCTTTCTTGAGAACATTCCTTATTTTTCTCATGCTATTGAGTTTGCTACTATTCCTATGGATAATGAGGTTGTTACTCCACTTCCTGTGGAGGATGTTCCAAGTATTGTATTAGTTCCAACAGTTGTTCCAGAACCACCAAAGCCATTGCAGGTATATAATCAACGAGTACCTTCCAAGAATACTATTACATTGCATCCTCCTCCACCCATGCCAGCGCCTTCCTCTTCAGAAGTTCCTACAACAAGTGATTTGCATCTCCCTACGTCTATTTGTTAAGGTGTTTATTCTTGCACACAAAAAGATACAAAGTATCCCATTTCAAAATTTGTTTCTTTTGCTAACTTGTTTGAGGCCTTGGATGTTAAAATGGAAACATTAATTGATAGCAGAACGTTGTGAGCCACCGCCTGATGCTACTATTTTAGGATGTAGGTGGGTGTATGCAATCAAATATAAGGCAAATGGTACCATTGAGCGGTATAAAGCCAAACTAGTGGCAAACTGTTACACATAGAAGTATGGTCATGAATGTTTTTTAGACCTTCTCAACGATTGCCCGGTTGTCTTTTGTCCGAATTCCAATCTCTACTTCAGTTAATCTAACCGTGATATCAACTTAACATTAAAAATATTTTTTTTGTATGGGGATCTAGTTGAAGAAGTCTATATGAAATAACCTCCTGCTTATGATGTTCAAGAAAAAATTACAAAAGTATGCCGATTGCACAAAGCTATTTGTAGTCTTAAACAAAGTCCAAGAGCGTAGTTTGAAAAATTTAGCTGTGTGGTGATGTCCTTGGGTTTTAAGAGGAGCCATTGCGATCACTCCTTGCTTGTGTTAATGGTGTCCTAGAATTGTGGTTTTAATTATGTATGTTGACGATATAGTGTTGTTAGGTAGTGACAAAAAGGGTATCAACAAAGTTAAAGAACATCTGGCTAATCATTTCCAAATAAAGGACCTAGAGACACTTAAATACTTCTTTGGACTTGAAGTAGCAAGAAGCACAGTAGGTATTGTTTTGACTCAAAGACCGAATGTGACTAACATGTTACATGAGAATGGGTTGTTAGGAGCCAAAGGTGTTGATATGGAAGTTGGCAATAATCTACATGATGAGAGCAATGATGAACTCCACATGTACAGAAAACTGGTGAGCAGGCTTATTTATGCCATAGTGACCAGACCTGATATAGCATTTGAATTGTGTGTGATTAGCTAGTTTATGCAACACCCAAGAAGGATTCATCTAGAAGTTATCGAGAATATTGTGATACCTGAAAGGTGCACCAATAAAAGGGTTACTGTATGAGTCATGCGGACACTTGCAGGTTGTAGGATATTCTGATGTTGACTATGCTGACTATGCTGGTTCAAAACTAGATAGAAGATCCATATCAGGGTACCGTGTATTTGCTGGAGGAAACTTAGTAAATTGGAAAAGTAAAAAGCATGTTGTTGTTTTCCATTCTAGGGTTGACGTTGAGTATAGAACAATGGCGCATATAGTTAGTGAGCTCCTATGGGTAAAATTTGTGCTACATGAATTATATACTCCAAAAAAGGTATGACTATGTACTGTGACAACCAAATTACTATCTTCATCACGAATAACCTTATATTTCATGAAAGGACTAAACATGTGGAGATTTATTGATGTAGTTATAAATATTACTATGGTCACTCCTTATGTCAAATCTTATGATCAACTTGGTGATGTATTTACCAAAGCTCTTGAAAAAAGAGACCATGGGATGTTTTGTAAGAAGTTAGGGCTCCTAAGTATATATGCTCCAGCTTGAAAGGGAGTGAAAAAGTTACGTGTGTAGGGTTATTTTGGTCTTTTACATATGATGTATGAGTTCATAGGAGTGTTGGGTAGATTGGATTAATGTTAGAAGTCTATGGTTCAAATTGTATGTTATTTGAATATGTATAGTGAGTTATGTAGTGTTCAACCTTAAGAAGCATTTTTGTAAAAGACATAAGTCTCCCCAACCAGAGTGCAAGCCTTTCTCTTCCCTATCATTCCTCTTCTCTACCCTTCTCTTATTTTTAACCTTTTTACAAAATTTTCATGACTTTCTTGCTATCTCCTCTAAATTTGACTCTTTTTTAGTTTTAATTTTAATCTTATGTGTTCACAATCTTAATTTTAACTTAATGTGCAAAATTAATTTCACAATCAATTGAATCCACAAATGAAATATAGAAATTTTATAGTGGTTCACAATCTTATCTTGGATAGCTAATCCACACCATACGTGTTTTGCACCTCGGATTTCAACTACTACGTTTAGGTTGTCAAACAGTATTTATAGCAAATTGCCCATAAGGCCAATTATAATGTTACCCAGACAAGGACTTAGGCTACTTAATTGACCATAATAGACAGTTCACATAAACTCATCTTCACATTGGATTGTAGCAATAAACTAGGTACACAACCTAGAAAAGGGGTTTTCAACAACTAACTAGGCAATCTTGCAACGATCCACACAAAAATTTGCTACAACAACTCACTAGGCACACAGGCCTAGACTAAGAATAAGATTTTCAACACTGCCTACCTATAAAAAGATTTATAGCTTAGCAGCAACGGTAACAAGGCTTCTCAACCTTTTCCCTCAAGGAATACATTAGCCAACTAAGTAACAACTTAAATCCACAAAGAATTTTAAAACAACAAATGCACAACCACACAAGTTACACTCAATCAAGTTGACATGAGGGGACGGTCTTGCTTACACTTCAACCCAACACAAAAACATCTCAATTGGCAATCTGAAAGCAATAAAAGAAAATTTATGATAAGAATCTACTAGTAAAAACTGTAAAAGAGTTAAACAGAAAAAATAAATAAAACACAAACATTTATTACTAAATGGAAATAGTTACGTCAACACTACACTTAGGCTGTGTAAATTAAGAATAGAATGAGAGGACTGTTAACATATTTCAGAAAGAAACATACATATTATAATTGGAGAAAGATTTTTCTTTCAAAATCTATGCTAAAGTAAATCTTCAAAAGGATAGAAAGAACTCAGATTTACCAAATTTTGGGGGAATAATTACGACTTTGTGAGCATCAAAGTTCATCCAAGGAGACAAAAAGTTGGACAAATCCAACTGAGTATGACATTGACTAAAAGTAAAAGCATACTAAAAATCTAGAGTGTTAGAGAATAGCTTCTAAAAAAAATATATCTTCAAGACTAAATAAATTTTACGTTTAAATTTATCACAAAAACAGCATTGACTTGTTGGAAGATGGGCTCAAGCCCACGAGTTCAAGACAAGAAGCCCACACGTCAAAGGAGTGGCATATGTGTAAAATATGGTACTTTCCATAAAGATGGTATAGAAGTGTAAATATGTATTTCTTTTATGTCTTTTGTTTTATCAAGTTGTAGCCCTAAGGGTATTGTAAAACTATAAATAATGGCATTAGCTAAGAGGTAGGGCATTGAAACACTCTCCTCTCTTCCCACAAATTTGTCCAACCCTCATTTTTCTTTTTGACGCAACCCTCTTCTCCCTTAATCCAAACTCTCTTCTTCCATGTTCTTCTTCTTCTCTTCTCCTTCTCTCTTCTTCTTCTTCTTCTTCTTCTTCTTTCTTATTGATCTAAAGTTCCTTTCATGAGATCCTAAATTCTACATGGTATCAGAGCAAGGAGTTTAGGATCTCTTCATGGAGTTATTATGAAATCTGTTCAAGAAGTTGTAAAAGGAGTTCAGTCATAAAGAGATAAGTTCATCATCTTCTTATTTACATTTTTTTTGTTTCCTTTTCTTATTTACATACTCTTTTTTACTGTTTTTCTTTACTTCTTGAATTTTGAGTCACATCAAGTCGAGATAAATCTTTATATGTTGTAAAGATTTATTTCTATGACTAAATTGATGTTATAATCTTGACTCCTTGTAAATCAATTACAAGAGTGATCAAGACCATTTGCTGTTTGCATCTTATTAAGATTGATGGGTGAAATTCAATTACCTTTATGTAATTTGGATCCATCTCATTTGAGGTAGAATTCCAGCACATGTTGTTGTATCTTCTCCTACTTTAGGTTGCTCATGAGTTTGTGTTATGTTGTTGGATGCCCATTATATGTTTGATGAAATGCCAACAACCATTTACCCTTTGTAGTTCCATTTTTTTTTAACTTCAATAATTGAATTTTTTCTTAAGTTGGAGTCTCCCATGAGCTGAAGATAAATCTCTTCCAAGTGTCTTGGTTTGTCGTTAAATCTTCTCTAAATTTTTGTCTATTGCTCGTTTGTGTTGGAGTTTGGATTAAGGTCTAATCGGTTGCATCTACTTTTTTCTCTTTGTTCTTATGAATACAAGAGAAGTTGAGTGATGGCTGGATGTTATTATCACTTTCTAAAGGCACAAATTTGTTGATAATTTGGTGTTTGCCCTTGTGAAAGAAATTGGTTCTTGTTCTCTTTTGCTGGTGATTGATTTGGTCTACGGGTTCTTCAAATTACATAGAGTAATTGTTCTTTAAAGAAGGCTTTTTCCCTTGACCTCCATATTTTACTTGCCTCATCATGGAGATTGGATACAATAGTAATAAGAATGATATACTCCGTATTACTACAATTCCCCTTAGAGGTCTCTCCAATTACATGAGCTGGTCACAATCGGTTCGGAGGGTTCTTATTACTCGTGACCTCTTGAGCCACGTTGTTAACTTTCCTCCTCTGATTGATGAAGAAGATGCATCCTACCACAAGTGGGTTAAGGATGATAACATGGTGATAAGTTGGCTCATTAATAGCATAGAAGAGCAGGTGGCCAACAATGTGGTCCACTTGGAAACCGCCAAGAACATATGGGACACTTGTGCCAAGCTTTACTCAAGCACTGCTTCATTACAAAAAATATATGATATCTTACAAAACATGTTACATACGAAACATGGAGATAATATTCACGAATTTTTGGCACGGTTTCGCGGTCTTCTTCAAGAATGGAAACTAGCTCAGCCATATTCCATTGATATTGCCATTCAAGAACGACAAAGAGAAGCTTTGGCAGCAGCCATTTGCTTATCGAATATTAAACCATACCTAGAGGTGGCCAAAACTCAACTTCTAAGTTCTTCTGCTCTTCCATCCTTCGATGATATTAGTGCTACATTACTTAGGATACCGGATCCATCCCCTCCTATTGATGCTCCATCGGCGATGTTCTCTGGCAATCGGGGAACATCTTCCTCATCCCGATGACGGGCCAGAAATATGAGAGGGGGTCGAACTATGAGAGGGGCTGAAAATAGTGGTGGTAGAATGGGTCAGAATTCTTTTCGTACTGAGCCTCAACTTTGCACTTATTATGGCCATCAGAACCGCTTTGTGGCATCATGCTAGAAACTTCATGGCAAGCCTGATTGGGCCACAGCTAACCCAGTCTCAGTTAATATTGAGAAAAATGAAGATAAGGCTGAATCATTATCCGGAAATGTGACTCTTACGGCTGAAGACTATGCTGCATTTCAGAAAATGAAGTCCTTCATGGAATCATTTATTCTCTCATCATCTACTGCTGCCACTACTATTGCCTCAGGTATGCTTTCTTCTTCTTCTTCCTCTTGTATCATTGACTCCGGGGCCTCCAAACATCTATCAGGTAACAAACACTTGTTGCAGTCCTTATCTCCTTATTATCCTCATAAATTTGTTACTATTGCTGATGGTACCCAAACCAAGGTCCTTGGCAAAGGTTCTTCCTCTCTTACCTCATCTATTCCCCTTTAAGATGTTTTGTTTGTTCCTCAATTTCCTTTAAATTTGCTCTCGGTTAGCCAATTGACCAAACAATTAAATTGCTCTATCACCTTCTCACTGTCTTCTTGTGTCTTTCAGGATCTCACTACGAAGCTGGTGATTGGTGGCGGCTATGAAAATGGGGGTTTGTACTACTTCACTCTTCCACCATTAGCTGCATTATCGTCCACTATATTTGAGGGCCAACTTTGGCACAACCGACTTGGTCATCTGTCTACCCCTTCACTTTGTTCTTTGGTTCCATCTTTAAAAGGACTTTCTAATATCAGTTGTGAGGTTTGTCAATTAAGTAAACATGTCAAGAGTACATATTCTCCTCGTCTTACAACTACAAGTACTACTCTATTTGAGCTAATATATTCTGATGTATGGGGCCCGTAATGTGTCTCAAATATTTCCCAAGTTAAATATTTTGTCATTTTTGTTGATGATTTTACTCAAGTGACTTGGTTATATCTATTTAAAGAGTGTTCTGACATTCTTCCTTTGTTTAAAAATTTTCATGCTATGGTCTTGACACAATTTGGGAAGAAAATTCAAACCCTTAGATCTGATAATGCTAAGGAATACATATCTCATGACTTCAAATCATTTTGTGAGAGTAATGGGTTTATTCATCAAACATCATGTGCCTATACTCCTCAACAAAATGGTGTTGCTGAAAGGAAGAATCGTCATCTTCTTGAAGTTGCTCGGGGCCTCCTCTACTCCATGAAGGTACCATATTTCTATTGGCCTCATGCTATACTTACAGCATGCTTTCTCATTAATAGGTTACCTTCATCAATCCTTCATCATAAAACTCCTTACTCTGTGTTATTTAATGGTGAAGATCTTTTTTCTCTTCCTTTGAAAGTGTTTGGATGTACGTGTTTTGTTCATGTTATATTTCCACATAAAAATAAACTTGATCCTCAGTCTATGAAGTGCATTTTTTTGGGATACTCTCGTACCCAGAAAGGCTATGTCTGTTACAATCCTACCCTTCGGAGAATGTTTATCTCTAGGGATGTGACATTCTTTGAGGACACTCCCTTCTACTCCTCCCATGATGCTCCTCCAGGATGGACTTGTCCTTCTACTACTCCTTGTCCGCTTGTGCCATTCAATCTTGAAGTGGATACATCCCCTGATACACCGGCCGTACCTTCACCTGTGGAGTTGTCGGATCCACCCGAGGTAAGTCCTTCTCCTCCTATGTATGGGCCTGAATTTGATACTCGGCCTATTGCTTTAAGAAAAGAACGTCGCTCCTGTACTACTTCGCATCCTATCTCAAATTTTATGTCTCACCATCGCTTGTCGTCCGAGTATTTTAAGTTTCTTGCGTCCCTTTCTTCTAGTTCCGTTCCGCAATCGTATCAGGAGGTCCACATCCAGGATGGAAGGCGGCTATGGATGAAGAAATGCACGCCTTATTCGAAAACCAAACCTGGTACTTAACATCACTCCCGAAAGGTAAAAGACCGATTGGTTGTCGATGGGTTTTTCGGTGAAACATAATCCGGATGGATCGGTTGCTCGTCTTAAAGCTCGACTGGTTGCTAAGGGCTATACGCAGTGCTATGGGATAGATTATGAGGAGACCTTCTCTCCTATTGCAAAATTGAATTCAGTACGCATCATCTTATCTATTGCTGCTAACTCCTCATGGCCCGTCTATCAGTTGGATGTTAAAAATGTTTTTTTAAATTGTGATATTAGTGAGGAAATTTATGTGGTTCAACCACCTAGTTATGTGGTTGAGGGGGAATCAGTATACCGGTTAAAAAAGTCTTTATATGGGCTTAAGCAGTCCACTCGGGCTTGGTTTGATAAATTTAGTCAAACACTCCTACGGTTTGGTTTTCATCGGTGCTTAGTTGATCATTCCGTATATTATAAAGATACGGCCAAAGGGAAAATATTATTGGCCGTATACGTGGATGATATTATCTTAACCGGTGACGATGCTTTGAGCATACAAGAGGTGAAACAGATGATATGTCAGGAATTCAAGACTAAAGACCTTGGTATGCTTAAATATTTTTTGGGTATAGAAGTTCTTCAATCCAAACATGGGATAATATTGTCTCAAAGGAAATATGTCTTGGATCCCCTTGAAGAAACAGGAATGAAGGGTTGTAGACCAGTTGACACACCTATGGATACAAATGTAAAATTATGTGCCACAAATGAAGAAGATATTGATATTGGCAAATATCAAAGACTCGTGGGAAAACTGATTTATCTCACGGTAACTAGGCCAGACATATCATATGTTGTAAGTGTGGTGAGTCAATTCATGCACAAACCACAAATTACCCACTGGCAAGCTTTAGAGAGAATATTACGTTATCTAAAAGGAGCTCCAGGAAGAGGATTGCTGTATAAAAAACATGGGCACTTCAACATAGAAGGCTTCTCAGATGCAGATTGGGTAGGATCTCCTGATGATAGAAAATTTACATCAGGATATTGTACTCTGGTTGGGGGAAACTTGGTTACATGGAAAAGTAAGAAGCAAAATGTGGTTGCAAGATCTAGTGCCAAAACAGAATACAAAGCTATGGCCCATACCGTTAGTGAACTTTTATGGATTAGAACCCTTCTTACCGAACTAGGTTTTTATAAAAAGGGGTCCATGAATCTGCATTGTGATAATCAAGCAGCCATTCATATCACTTCAAATCCAGTTTTTCATGAAAGAACTAAACATATTGAGGTGGATTGTCATTTTATACGGGAGAAATTTCAAGCAGGAATAATCTCTCTCAAACATGTGTCATCTCAATAGCAAGTAGCTAATATTCTCACTAAACCCGTTACATCTAAAATCCTATCGTTTATATGTGGCAAGCTGGGTATTTATGATGTCTTTTCTCCTCCAGCTTGAGGGGGAGTGTTGGAAGATGGGCTCAAGCCCACGAGCTCAAGACAAAAAGCCCACACATCAAAGGAGTGGCATATGTGTAAAATATGGTACTTTCCATAAAGATGGCATAGAAGTGTAAATATGTATTCCTTTTATGTCTTTTGTTTTATCAAGTTGTAACCCTAAGGGTATTGTAAAACTATAAATAAAGGCATTGGCTAAGAGGTAGGGCATTGAAGCACTCTCCTCTCTTTCCACAAATATGTCCAGCCCTCATTTTTCTTTTTGACGCAACCCTCTTCTCCCTTAATCCAAACTCTCTTCTTCCACGTTCTTCTTCTTCTCTTCTCCTTCTCTCTTCTTCTTCTTCTTTCTTGTTGATCTAAAGTTCCTTTCATGAGATCCTAAATTCTACATGACTAAATAAAAAAGGATAAAAAAATAGACCTAAATAACTAAAAGTGGGTTGAAATTACTAACAAATAGAGTTCGTGAAGGAGTATGGGACACAACTAATAAATCAAGATTACATATTATCATATATCCAAATAGAGAATTAAAAGTTATAATAAAACATTAAAATTTGAACATATAATTTGTAAACACCAAATTTTATAAAAATTTAAGAAAAAAAGAGAGACAACAAGATTGAAAAGTAAATTATCACTAAAAACATGAAAACTAGAAAGAGTAGAAGCAAAAAGCTTGAAATTAAGAAACCCAAGACTTTGAATAAATTGGAATGAATGGACAAACGAATGGAATTTTTAATCAGCTAAATCATTCAGACAAATTTAGCATTAAAATAGCGAAGTATAAGAAAGAGAAACTCTTAAGCCTCCTAAGAAATAAGTACTAAACTAACTGTGATAAAAAATAAAAAATAAAATTATATCAGATATCTATTATTAAGGATGTTCTTGCAAATGGAGTCTCTAGCTTCCTATCTGCATTTCAGATTTTCTGATTTAAGCACAGAGAATGACAGTGAGAAAGGGTGTCTTCCACCGGGTTCCCCTCTTCTGCTGGGAGACGCTTCAAATCAAGTAGAAGAAGTAATAGCAAAGATAAAGAGAAAAAAAAAACACCTACAAAACGAAGATTGTTCGACTCACTTCCACCAACGAAAAGACAAAACAACAAAACCCTTGCCTTGTCTTGTAGATTGCTGTGCGGTCAGCGAAGATACCGAAATAAACACGCGCAGAGCTTCCGCAAGATCGTCTGAATAGAAGAATGAGAAGGTCGGATGGAAGAGCGAGAAGGGCTTGGAGAATAGGGTTTAAAAACGAAATAAAAATGCAAATGAAAACATTGAAGATGCACAATTAGCCCTACAAAGTGCTCGTCTCATGGGAATTATTACAGAGAACGGGGCAAGGGCAAATCATGATGAACAGCCTGCAAACCCAAATTGTGGAAAATGGTAGCAAGAAAGATCCCCAATGGGAAGAGCGACAGGGATCAAAGGAAGACCAGAATTGTCGAAGAGTACAAGGAATCAAAGAAGGAAAGGAGCGGCTAGAGGAAGGCGTCTGAAGAAGCGCGGGAGGGAAATTTGAAGGAAAACAAGCGGTAACCCTCTCCTTATTTCAGCTGTTGGATCTAAATAGCACCGATCTAACGGATTGTAATTAAAATGCTCGCCGACTAACCAATACGCAGACTCGGAAAGCCATCGGGCGGGTTTTAGAAAATAGAAGCTAGTGGAAGTACCAGTTGGAAGCAGCGACGGGAGTCTCGGAAATCCAGACTCGGAATCTCGATCTGATGCGGAGTAAAAAAATGTTTTAAATCCAAAAAATTACTAAAATTTAATTCATTTCATTTTATTTATGTTAATATATATATATATTTGGTTGAATGCAAAAAATACGGGAGGTGTAACGATCCTACATTGTTTCCCTCCCAGCTGTTCTGAATAGTATATTCGCACATGTCCCCACGTGTACAATCTGTATATTTAGAATCTTGTTAATGGGCTCCACCTCCACCGACAATGAAAATGCCGGCCACTCTCCAGGGACCGCTCCATCAAATAGCTACGACCGAAGATTCTTCATTCAACGGAAGTTGTTCTTGGGATGGCAGGTGCTCGTACGCATTTACAGGTGATTTATACAACCGCAACGTAAGGAGAAACGATTTTAAATTTTTTTATTGTTTGATTATTCACAGAGGAAAAAGCTATCGCTATCCATCAACTTGCATGGTTTTTCTATGCCCTGTCTGTATGTTGGCTAGCATGTGGGTCCTTGTTGTTTCCATTAGAAAATTGTTAACAGATAAATACCTCTTACACGTTACAATTTACGATTTATTCTTCTGGTGAATTTGCTTCTTGATGTATACATTAATGGAGGATTCTTCTCACCAAAAAGAAACGCATCCTAGCATAGACTATAGAACCTCTCCTGCTCGATTGTACCTTATTTTATCCGACTAAGCAAAGACCTCCTCGCGTCTACGTTATTGACTTCTCTGAGAACTGTCGACGACAAGGATAGAGACGCGACGCCCTGCGTTTGTTCATGTGGTGAGCAAAATGTTCGGTTCTTTCTGATTTCGTTTTGTTTGTTGTTCGTATATTTTGGATGTTCTCTGTTCCAATCGAGTCTGTGCTCTCAACTGTATTCTTTATTCGCTGTTGAAACTAGGTTCCTTAGAGGACTGGAAAGAGATACAAGAAACTGACACGGGAACAGGATTCAACTGTAAGATAAACTTTTTACAAGTTGTACGGAAGATTTTTTGAGTATCATCATCTTGTTTGCAGCTATTTCCGTACGGATTTTGGTGATCGGTCATGGCGGCGTTCAATTCTGGGCGTTGTTTTGGAACATTTAACGCTTTGAATTTTTTATATAATGCCTTTCCTTTTTTGAAAGCTTATTAATGTTCCATCCCATTAGCAAAACGATGTGGAGTTTGTGACGCTTGTAAATGTACATCTCGTTTTTATTGTAATTATTGAAGAGAACCAGATTGGCTTTCAGCTCAAGTGTGAATCAAAACTCAAGTATAATCAAACCATGGAAGTAATTGAAACAATGAGGTTCATTCACCAGTAAAAGTAACATAGAGGTTGCAGCATGTCTGTGTCTAGGCCTTAGTACTCAAGCAATTGGTTGAACTGGAGTCACTCAAAGTTGCCAAATGAATCACAGATTTACATATAAAAAGATATGCACATTCTATTTTGAAGTTTTTTTGACGTTCAGGATCACAACATTTGACTAATCACTTTTTGGATGTGACCTGTTTAACGTGCATCTAAATGATTCATCACTATGAGAAAGTTGTGACACTATGATCTATGTATTTTGTAAGTCCAAGGCACATTAAGAAAGCTATCACTAAATGCGACACTTGGAACTTAATGAATGATGCATATGAGATGGTCTTAGGCTACATCCATTTTATCATATTTATTGAAAAAATCCTTGGCCTTGTGCGAGTAAGTGAAAGTATGGTCAGGATTAAATTCTGCAGGCAATTCGCTGTTAGAACTATATTGAAGGTAGACACTGTTTCTGGATTGGGTCATTCTTACTTCTACAGAAAAGACGATTATGAATTATAGTGAGTTTTGAAAGGTTGCAGTTGATTCTATCTTGATGTCTTACTTCCTTTACATAATTGCTCTGAAGCTTGTGTGTACGTGTGTCTGTGTTTTAGGCCAACAGTATAATATGGCCGACTGTTTCTCTCACTACAGATTTGTATCCAAATTGGAGCAACCTTCATTCTGGTAAAACCTCATTATAGCTAGGCTCCATGTGGCCTCCATGCTTCCTGGTCAATAAGCTGATCAAAATGAATGAAGAAAGTGTTGGGCTCCCACTTGGAGATTGTTCCCAAAAGTACTCTTTTGAGCAATCTTGTTCCCCCAGACCTAGCTACAAAACTACTTCACCCCGTTCACATTTTGTTGATGTAAGTTTCTTTGCTTTTGAAGCTTTGCATCATGATTTTGTCCACACTCTTCATTACTATTAAAGCATCTTCTTAACTTCTTAACAATTGCATAAACTGTTGTCAAAATCAAATTGGATAACTGGTAGTCCTCCTGAGGAACGTACTACCAGAAAAGGTGATTTTTTGAACAAACATGTTTTGGCATTTCATCCAAAGAGCATACTTATGGCCGTGACATAAGTAAATGAGATAGAAGAGCCTGTTAGAGATGCCCATCTCTTGTCGCACCCTTTCCTTGGGTGGCTAGGTTTCATATGTACTTGTCATATCTAGAGAAATCAAAATGTTCATTTTCCTGGGAACAATCCTCCAAAGGTGTGCTTATGAAAAATCTATACTCAAATAAGGATATTACATCATTAGGTGCCACATGTCCACCAGCTCTACAATTGGGACTGCGGTCTTGCTTGTGTTCTTATGGCTTTGAAAACCCTTGGCATCGATCACTGTGACCTTCAATTTTTGGCAAATCTTTGCAGTACAACAAGGTAAGCTGTCTAGTTTGTTTATAAATTTGAATTGAATTTTTATATGATTTTTTTTTTGCTTCATTGGTTTAATTTTGTTGTAGATAATTTGCTTTGAAGTAAACAACTCAATTTCTCTTGGTAGACTATGACTCTTCTGAGCTTCTTATGTTTATTGGATGTGCTAGTATTCCAAGTTAGGTAGTGTAAGCCATTCCAGAGAAAAGAAAGGTTTTGGTTGTTCAATTTTGTCAAGTGGTTATGCACATGGATAGATCTTGAGAGATGTGCCAGCATCTCTGTCACCTGCATTGGTACTTTTTCATTTCTAATTTGTTTTGATTCAACTCTTCTTGACAAAAATATCAATTCAATTTATAAAGAAACTGGGAAACAGCACTAGTGGGAGCTTTCTTTTTTCTCCAATATTTTCATAATCTGTTCTGGGCATGTGTCATTTATTTGTTTATAGCACATTGTGTCATTCTCCATTGTCTAACATGTTACTCAAGAAATATTATTTCTGTGCATTATGATCAGCAAGACGGTTACAAAGAAGTCCTATATGAGTATTTATTGTGTACTCACATCAGGCGTTGCTGTTGTTATCCATCAAAGCATACAAGGGATTTGAAAGTGTTGTGCATCTCTATTTTTATAATCCCAAGACAACTGCTTTTCTGATTTTTGGTGTCACAAAAAAAATGCAAATTGTCCTCCATTTCTAGGCAGTTTTTTTTTATGATTTGTTTCTCAGTAGCTTATCAGTTACAGTGATTGCTGAAACCAATTGCACCCCCATGGTTGTGTGTTCAGGAACTTGTTTTAATACTAATGTGTTATGGTCCTGGGTTAAGTACCTATGTCTTCTGCTCCTATTGGCTAGGTGTTTAACATTTGGTATCAGAGCTAGCGCTGCGTCCCGACTTCGAATCCCGGCGCCCCTAAGGCGGATGCGGGTGGTCACACGCCTAGACTGACTCGGGTTCGACCCGGCTCCGGTTGCTCTGTTGTAGTAGCCTCCGCAGTCGTCGGCTCGGGGAAGGGCGGAGTACTGTTATGGTCCTGGGTTAAGTACCTATGCCTTCCGCTCCTAACAGGCCGGTCTTTTGGGTAGTATTGGCTAGGTGCTTAACATAATGCTGCTCATTAAAAACTAAGAAGCTCAAACTAAAAGGCAAGAAGTAGGGATAAATTTGTCAGAAATAATGTCATGGAGAGACGTAATTTGCTACTAAGAAGACGATCAGAAGTTCACGACAAATTTACTTGTTGGCACTCTTGCATTCTAAATGAAAAAATACACTTAGAATATCAGATTATGCACTGATTAATATGACTTGCAATTGGACTAATATTAGCCCACACAGTTAGGTAATGACAGCATGTTTGTAAAAGAAATTCCTTAAATGATTTTTGACAAAGAGCTTTGCTCATCAAATACTCAACTTACTGAAATTTTGAGCAAAAAAATAATTTGAAAGAACTGCTTTATACCCTGACCATTATGAACCAGCTTGGTAACCAAAATAGAGGGAATAGCGAGCTTGGACCTTCTGCAAGAAGCTTTTAATGATTGTGTCTTTTACTACATCTAAGACTTCCATTTGTATGTTTGAACCTCTTTGGTTAATTTTTATCTGAATGTTTACATTATTATGCTTTTCACAGCTACTAGTTGAAATTAATTAATATAATTAGCCTTCATTTAATTTATAATAGACCTTAATTAATCTAAGTATTAAAAATTGCTTCTTGTTTGTGTTTTTTATTTTATTTTTTGTCTTTTACTAAATCTAGGTTTCTAATTGTTTGTTTTTTCTGATTTGGCAGCATTTGGACTGTTGATTTAGCATATTTGCTGCAGAAATTTTCTGTTAGTTTTTTTTTTCTCACTGTAACTCTGGGAGCAAACCCAAATTTTTCTGCAGAGACCTATTACAAAGTGAGTCCGTGAACTATCCTATGATAAAAATGTTGAGTTAGCTACTGCACTTTTTCTTAGCTTGAATTCAAGACCCAATTCAATATTGGCAAAGGCTGGTCATTGTCCTATATGTTAGTTTTATAGGACATTCTCTTGTAATTCCTTTCTGTCCATCTGAATGACTTTTGATTCATAGTTGTCTACAAGTGGATTGGCTGCAGATAGAACTGTTACACGTCCGTAACATTCTGACTGCAGTTCTTGATCTATGTACTTGCTATACCTTGAATGACTCAAAGTGGCCTTCCATCACTTTTAGATGAGTGCCAATCTTGTGAGTTCTATTCCAAGCCAAAAGTACCAGCACTCTGGTTTAGTTGGATGTTTCTGTGAACTTATTTAGCGAAAAAAAATGGCACTTACAGCGCCGGTCTGCTGTGTCTGCTTATTCCTCTCAGGAATATAAGAGAGAAGTCAGTATAGCAGTGAGGCTGAATCAGTCAATTATGCATGCATTTTGTTATTTGACTGTCAGCATTTGAACACATGCAGGAGCAGTTACAGAGTGATGTTGGTCGTGTGGATAAATTATTTGGAAAAGCCAGAGAATCTGGAATTAGCATAGAGGTATTTCACATAACTTTGTTCAATTGGATGTCCCTACTGTTAAGTTAATCAGGCAAAGTCTGTGGTTTTCTTCATTGCTTTTCAGTTCCTTCAAAGATTTTCCATAATTAATTTATTTTGTTCTGTCATCACCATCATTTTGGCTGGTTTGTTTCTTTTACTTATGAATGGGATGTCTCAAGTTTCTATGTTGAATGAAGGATTTTCTGTATGGGTTCTGTTCATATCAAGCACAGTAAAAGTGAAGGCTGCTTTATTTGTTCATGCTACCTTAGGATGGTGCAAAAGCATGGGTGTCAAACAAGATTTCTGGTTGAACAAAATCCACTATCTGAACCAATTTTTTGTCCACACTCATTTTATAATGATCTTTAATTATTTGATTGTTCAAAGTTTGATTAGCTAACTTGCTGGTTTTTACAAAATTAAGTAATGTTCGATCGAAATATCACTCTCTGTAGCGCCTACCAAGTAGATGATGAAGTTAGTTTACTATGTAATACTACTTTTAATCATAATATACATGACACAAAATTTTTCCACTGGATACTGTTTGGCTCCTGGAACTTGATGTCATGTTGCCTTTTTTTATGATAAAATTTACATTTTCATATTCAAAAAGCAATTGTGGATCTCAAAAGAGTCACTCATGTGACCAAGTGACATATGTACCATAATTTTCTCTTTGTTTACTGCATATGCCTACAGTTAGGTAGTTCATACTGTGAAACTTCTGGCAAAGTAGATTTTCTGTATGAACTTGAAAATTTCTTTTGGAGTAAAGTTCAGGTTGGAAATATGGAGCCTATTATTTGCACTGGTGAAATGACATTATGAATCACGATTGAGCTAAAGGGGCATGTTAAAGAATCAACACGAAGATGAATGTGTAGTATGAGCATTCTGTTTTGCAACATAAACAATTACAAGCTATTCCTGAAAAAAGAAAAATATGGAAATGACCAGAAGATTCTTACACCATGCAATTTATTATTTGATTAAACTTATGCAACAGTCTGGCTGTTTCTCCTCACCTTGAATAACTCCATCTAAACAGATATTCATCCCCATCATTTTAGATCTCATATATTTATGCTGTGCGCTGGTGGCTACCAATTTTAAATTCTTAGCACTTTTTCGCCTGTTACTCTGTGGTAATTCCAGGATATGAGCTGAGCTGTTTAATGGTCTTTTCAGAAGCTTGGGACCAAGAATTTATCGGGAAAGAGTATTCTTGACTAAAGGACCTGATGATATGATGAAGCATGTTAGAGCACTTAGCCTAGCAGTTGCAACTGCTCTTTTGTATTAGTAATAGAAAGTTTTTAAGGTTGCATTCGGTATTTCTCGAAGTTTTCGTAAAATTATGCACTTGATAATCTGAAACTTCTGCTGTTTCTACTTTCTTTTAATATGTACAACCAAGAGATTTGTTTGTTGAATCTTGTATCTGTACAGTGCAGGTCCATTTGTGGTGAAGAAATCTCTATGCTTATTTTGTCTGGACAGTTCATCGCTGTTGCTTTAGTTGACAAGTACAAATTAAGGTATTCTGCTTGAGGTTATTTACTATATGCAATTACATTTTTGGTGCAACATGTGCAAAATTTGTTGAATTGTTAGCAACATTAGGGGCATCTCTAAGTCAGGCACTGATTAAATTTCATCGCTTATTTTGATGGCTGCCTTTATAGAAGCATGAAGGGGCTGCTTCCTGTGAATTTTATTATTTTATCAAGAAAAATATAACCGTTGGCCATACTTTTTCTTTTTCTTTCTCAGAAGAGTTCTACACTTTTTCTTCTTTTTTTTTATATTTAGGCATATATGTTGTGAGCTATCTTTTCCTCAAAAGTGAATCCTGTGAGAGAGAGAGAGAGAGAGAGAGAGAGAGAGAGAGAGAGAGAGAGAGTATTTTTCTCTCTCACACATTCTGTGTATAAAGAGTTATAACACATTCTACCCATGTCCAGATTATACCCATATTAAACTGACTAAAAATAAGACACTAAGAGACATAAACCAAACTAATAATTAGACTAGAATCTTGCTCCATGTTTTCTTCTTTTTCCTTGTAGGGGTGTCAATTTTATCCGATTACCCGATTTTTTCGTCATTTTTAAATTGAATGGAAATGGAATAAAAAATCTTACTTGTATATGTAACCAGGTAATTTATCCACGTGGCATTTTACCATTTATTAAATAGAACGGAAATGGATAATACCTATTCCTTAGCCTTTTACCTATTTATCGATTATGTAACGGTATTATTGTAATTTTCTTAACCTAAGTAGGGAACCTTGTTATGTATGTTGCTGTATCACTTTTTACTGTCTTCAAATATTATAACATGTTGCTATGTTTTTTCTAATTTTTAAGAATTTTATATATTATTTATTAATCTTTACTATTTTTCGTTTATTTACCTGTTTACGTGGTTGTTAACCGGGTAAATAAACGAAACCGGGAAGCCTTAAAAAATAATCGGAGGGAACGGATACGGAATATCGGAATGGTATACCGTATACCATTTACACACCTACTTTCTTGACTTCCTCCATGAGACTTGATTTAGACTCCACAAGACTATTTCTTTCACACTCCCCTCAAACTAGAACTGTAATTGCAGCATGCAAGAAAATAGTTTTCTCTAACTTCAATCAGCTCACTTCATCATTTATAACCACCAGTACTCTATTCTCTCCGTTACTTGGTTATCTTGAAGAAGCTTGACTTTGGTCAGCAACTTGGCCAACTCTTCAC
This sequence comes from Aristolochia californica, assembly GCF_029961685.1. NCBI lineage: Eukaryota > Viridiplantae > Streptophyta > Magnoliopsida > Piperales > Aristolochiaceae > Aristolochia > Aristolochia californica. The sequence continues at coordinate 29,649,900 of NW_027181771.1, forward strand.
CTTTATTTTGGACAAACTTGAACTGTCTTCAGCACCGCTACGGTATTTTCTACTAATGACTAGACACCAATATTGCTCCACATTTTCTTCTTTAATGCTTCCATGACTTGCTTCTTTGAACAACTTCCTCTTGGGAGACTTCCTCCTTCATGAAATTTGTTTTAGACTCCTCGAGATTGTTTCATTCACAGAAGCATCTTTTGTATTGGTAGTATTATATTATGCAATAGTTTTTCATTCATTTGGCAATTTATTTCGTTTGATCACTCATTTTCTTAACTGATGATTCATCTTTATGGTAAAAGATGTAATAACAAATTTTGTCTCTCATAGCTGTCAGTCATGGCTAAAAGATATCTATTTCTCAGAATACGTTGGTGGGAACCCTGGATATACTGGTAAGAATGTTTTTCTTTGCTTTCCTTTTTTCCCCTTTTTTTGAGGCATTTTTTAGACATTTGTGTCTTGTCTTTTCTTTTTTATTTTTTTGTTGAAATCAATCCCTTTTTAACCTGCACAATGAAAGCTGTCCACTGTTGCCCTCATGTGTTTCTAACTTGGCTAAGTAGTAAGAGATTTAGCCGAGTCAAGTTGGGTCAAAATCAGTGTCAACTTATCTTGCTCCAGATTAGTTAACACAATCTGTGCAAATTGTGAGGCTCATATTAGATGCTTTACTATTTGGTATATTCACTTAAAAGTAGTTTACCTAACCTGTCAAACATTATTATGATACTTATTTTTGCGTGAATATGCTAAAAATAAGATTTCTTATATGTTTCTCAGAGTAAGTTTTCACTAGACCATTTCTTGTATCGATGTAAAAACTATGAGAACATTGTTACTATTAAGTGATTAGACCTAGTACCTTGAACACTGTTTTCATATATTGCAATCTTATCTTCATTTGTAGTTCATCTTTTTTTTTTTATCTTTTTTGGAATGGTGCAAAGTTTTTAGTAAGGAAGCAAAACTGGTACATAAATCATAGAATACAACATAAAATACAAGAACATGATCTTTTCTTTCCTTTGTTTTTAGAGATCAAGAGAGACCCGGGTACAAAGGATAGCTTTGGAGACTCAGTGTTTAGCGAGTTTGTCTGCAATCAAGTTGGCAGATCTGGCCACTTTGTTCCAAGCAATGCGCCATATCAGAAATCTCATAAAAAAAATTCTGGATAGCCTAGGGAGAGTAGAAATCTTTTTGCTTCTCCATCCAATGACCAGAGCTGAATTGTCCCCTATGACTGGAGGGCCAATTGAGTCAAAGCTTGAATGGCTTTTGGCCTTCCGAGAGAGCTAGGGATTCAGCTTCTTTTGATGTGATCTACTCTGGCTGGAACTGGGTTTCCTTTTGATGATTCGTCTAAGTTTAGTTTAGACCAGGGTGGTGGAGGGGGTTGCCATTCTGTTAGCATTGGGAGTTTAGGAGCCCCAAAATTTTTGAATGATGGAGCTTGGGAAGGGGGGTAAGCCATGTAAGCTGCCCATAGTAATTGCCTTTTCTATCACTCCACCCACTGAGCAGCTTTTGGCTTCAAATGCTCTGTTATTTCTTTCTAGCTATAGGTGCAAAGGGATTGCTGCTAAAGCTGCTTTCTATAAAGCTTTCCCGTAGAAGGCTAGGGGCACCAGAGCATTGTTGGAAGAAGAGGCCAAGAGAATTAGGCATGCACAGATGGATGCCAAATTTGATAAGCATGGCATTCCAAATAGATCTGCTGAAGCGACAGTGCATGAGAATGTGATTGTTGCTCTCTTCCACATCACCACATTGCTTGCATAGAGAGTTTACAATCCGTTGCCCCCATTAGCTAATTCATCACAGGTGAGTATCTTTTCATGAGAGCCCGACCATAAGAATTGCATTACCTTCTTTGGAGCCACACACTTCCATACAAGGTTGGTACCTAGTAGACTGGTTTGGGAGGGAAGGGAGATCTGGCATTTGTAGTAAGAGCCACAGAAAACTGTCCCAAGGGGCAAGGCTTCCATAATTTTAGGCCAAGGGGCCTATCCCCTATTCCAACAATCTGACAGAACTTTGACTCTAAAGATCCAGCTTTAACACGTAATCTAAGGTGCTGCTCCAAGTTTTGTTTCTGTTTCAATATTGATTTCAACATGTGAGATTGTGAGCTAAGAGGGCCATTGAGTGGTAGCCAATTTTGAGCATTTGTAGTTCATCTGAAGTTTACACATTGTTAATATCCGTATTGGAAACTTGAAGTTGTGGATCATGTAAGTACTTCTGGTTTCATTTTATGTTTTAGGCCACTTTGTTGTTATATGTGGTTACGATGCTGACAGACAAGAATTTGAAATCAGAGATCCAGCCAGTCCTAGGTATTTCTATCACATACCGCTTCTCTATTGCTGCATTGTTTACTTGGATTAACAGAACCTTGCATTTTTAGGCTTCTCGTTGATGCTCTCTTTTCCATGGTCGTCTCAGTTATGTTACTTCAAACTTTTACCTTGAGGTTGTGTTGTAGGAAATATGAAAGAGTTTCCATGCAGTGCTTGGAGAAAGCTCGGAAATCATTTGGTACAGATGAAGATATCCTATTGGTATTTAACTTTTGACTCTCAATTTTTGAACTCTTGTTTCGTAGAATTATTCAAGGGAGTTTTGGACAAAAAAATAGGAAAATAAAGGCCAAAATCTCTGTAGATGCTAAACTTCCTGGGTGACATTCTAAAATTCTACAGGTCTCACTTGAGAGAAAAGCCGGTCTAAACAAACATTCTGCGTTGCGTTTCTGATTGAACAGAAGATACATAGTTGTAAATCAGTTATGGTCTGTATATCTTGTGTAATTGTATAGTGATTTCATTTTCCTACACCTGGTTGGATTTCGATTCCTGGTATCATTCTATCAGCGAAACCGTGCGTTAAAAAATATTATCATAGAAACTTGTACAGAATATACATACGGTGTAATAGATGGATTTTCCAGCTTCTGCTGGCAAAGATCGTTTGGGCCTTTTATGTTTCATTTCGTTAAGACTCTATTATCAACCTTGGTATCATTCACATTCATTCATTCATTAGAACCGTTGATATGACTTGCGGCAGCTAAAGAAGATAAGAGAAGTAAAATCGTAAATATGGATAAATAAATCTGCACCTGATTACCCGTTTATGTGGTTTTTTATGCACCATTTTCTTGTTGTTGATCATATGCAGCATATGTATCGCTTACAAATAGGGTATTAAATGGCTAACATATAGACATAAAAAGGGAAGGGTGATACGTTCCTCATGTTGTCCAGTCTGTCTAATAGGGAGCAAAATGGTGGGGAAGGCAGTTAGGTAAGTTTGTAATGGGTTTTAAGAAACCCAACTCTATCCACAACCACACCTTGATGACCATATCCATGCCCTGCCCCCCACCTTACCTTGCCACGCTATTGGTTGATTGTAATCTTGTTTATAGTCTACTTCGTATAATAGTTCTAAATAAAATTATATAAATTTAAAAGTAAGGTTATATGTCGATCGAGTGATGACTCCCTTGTCAATTTTGATGATAACAAAACTTAATTGATCTAATAATTAAAATTCAAGTATTTTGTATGTATTTCCTTCAAGAGACACAAAAGTCTAAGGTTTATGGAATGAACAGATACAAGCTTTTCAAAAAACCTTGAGCTTCATAGTAATGTCAAAGTATTCTTGAAGAAGCACCATAAAAAAGAAGAAACAAAGCATTGAAGGCTAAAGTTTAGGAAGTCTGAAAAATTCAAAACTCAATCTATGTAAGCGAGCAGCCTCAAATCTTCCAAACTTGAGGTACAATGAAAATTTTTGGAGTTTTAGGTCATATTTTTATTTATACATATTTTTACCAAAGCAAGATCACTTTTATTCATGCTCTAAAAATCCACATAGTGAACTAGCACTGGATTGATTGATCAACTTCTACCAATGATCCATCAACCAGAAGTTCACAAGCCAAAAATATAAAGCATAATCCCTTAACCTCATGAAGTAATCTTAAATCAATTGAAGCATGATCAGTGAATAATTTTTTTGCGCGCGGCTGGAGGTTGAAGACGACCTCCTGCACAGAAAAATAAAAATTAAAGTTATATGGTTTGTTTGTAAATATGTGTTGAGTCGACTCGTCGTTCCAACTCGGCAACTGAGTCAATAGCCTGGGCGACTCGGTGTAAATAAATAATAAAAAAAGGTTTGGGTTGACTCAGATGGATTAAGTTGGCTCACCATTCCGAATCGCTGAGGAGAACCGCTCGAAGAGGACCGAGTCAACTCGGTTCTCAAAACTAAATTTTTTGCCCCAGCGGGATTCGAACCCATGCGCAAACACTTGACTTTTTTATATGTATTTTCAATAATATGTTTTATGCATTTTTGACAAATAGTTAAATGCATGAAATTAAAGTTATGCATAATATTATAGTTTTCAACTTATGCATATATTATGAGAATTTTTGTGCATAATGCTCACTTGTTAGTGTTAGTTAAAATTATGCAATTCATGTTATTCTCATGAAAAATTCGCATTATGCGATTTAATGTCTAGTGATCCATATAATTTTTTATTAATTAGAGAGTAGCCACAACATCTTTAATTGCCTAAAAAATTATATATTATGATTAGGATCACATAAAGTATATTTTAGACATTAATTTTAACTAATTTGACTTAATATAATAAATTTTCTCCCACAAGATTTTTATTTTATTTGAGTTTATTAGTTAGGATAAAATATCAAATTATTCATAATTTACTCAAAGGAATTATGACTTCATAAATAATTTGATAGTTTTATCATATAGTTTAATCATAAAGATAATGAATTTATTTGAATTAAAAAATTTACCCCACATGCATTTTTTTTATGTCAATATATTCCATTTTTAAGCATGATAATGATTCAAGCCTCAGTTTTAACATTAGCATGTCATTTGTAATTTTATGCAGTTCTACAACTTGTCAATTTATCTGATATTCGTAGTGATGCCCATGATCTTAAGGGAGATAATTATAAGGTATGGAAGGAGAGAATTCTTCTTCATTTAGGGTGGATGGATATTGACTATGCTATAAGGAAAGACGAACCACCAACAATAACTAATACCAGCACTACAACTGAAAATGAGCTTTGTGGACGATGGGAGCAATCTAATCGCCTCAGCATGATGTTCATTAAGACGAGAATTTCTACTAGTATTCGTGGTTCCGTTGACCAGCATGAAAAATTCAAAGACTTGCTAAAAGCCATTGATAAGCAATTTGTTACTTCAGACAAGGCTCTAGCAAACACCCTAATTATGAAACTCTCCTCCCTTCGGCTCACAAGTATATGAGGTGTGCGCGATCACATCATGCAAATGAGGGATATTGCGGCACAATTGAAGAAACTTGAGGTTGATATGTTGGACTTTTTCCTAGTGCATTACATCCTTAATACCCTTCCGCACCAATATGGACCCTTCAAAATATCCTACAACACACATAAGGATAAATGGTCAATTAATGAACTTTTGACCATGTGTGTTCAAGAAGAAGGGAGACTGGTGATGGAAAAAGGAGAAAGTGTCATACTAGCAACGTATGGAAAGAGAAAATAACAAGTCAAACTGAAAAGGAAGGGTAAAATACCCCCCAAGTTGGAATTAAAAAGGATTCCAAGTGTTTCTTCTGTAAAAAGAAGGGACACATGAATAAGGAATACGCCAAGTTTCATAAATGACTTGCTGACATAGGTAAACCAACCTCATTTGTTTGTTATGAATCTAATATGGTTAATGTTAATATTAACACCTGGTGGATTGATCCTGAATCAACAATCCATATCTAGAATTCCTTGCAGGGTTTGCAAAACCTAAGGAAACCAATGGAAAGTGAGCATAACATCTTCTTAGGAGACAAGATGAGCTCACATGTGGAAGCTATAGGAACTTGCTATTCAAATTTAAGTAGTAGGTTTGTTTTGAAATTAGATAAGATCTTTTATGTTCCAAGTTTTTCTAGAAACTTGATTTCAGTTTCCCGGCTTGTACATTATGGATATTCCTTTACTTTTTCAAACTCATCTTTCAGTTTATTTTATAAGCCTGATAGTGTTGGGAATGGTATTTTGTTTGATGGTCTTTATCGCATAAATTTACAAAATAATGCCACTTACGATTCAATGCATGTTCACATTGGTACTAAAAGAGGTGTTATTAATGAGGATTCCTTTACATTGTGACACCGGAGGTTAGGTCATATCTCCATGGAAAGGTTTAAGAGATTAGTAAATGAAGGGGTACTTAATACTCTAGATTTTACTGATTTTGTGACTTGTGTAGATTGCATTAAGGGAAAACAAACTAACAAGTCAAAGAAAGGTGCCAATAGGAGTTCAACCATATTAGAGATCATACATACTGATATATGTAGTCCAGACATGACTTACATAGTAAAAAATACTTCATCTTTGTTATAGATGATTACTCACTATACATGTATCTCTACATGCTTGCTAACAAGCATGAAGCATTAAATGTCTTTAAGATCTTTAAGGCCGAAGTAGAGACACAATGTGGTAAGACAATTAAGATCGTGAGATCAGATAGAGGTGGAGAATACTGGTAGATCTAAAAATTTAAAAGTAAGGTTATATATTGATCGAGTAATGACTTCCTTGTTAATTTTGATGATAACAAAACTTAATTGATCTAACAAATAAAATTCAAGTATTTTGTATGTATTTCTTTCAAGAGACAAAAGTCAAAGGTTTATGGAATGAACCGATACAAGCTTTTCAAAAACCTTGAGTTTCATAGTAATGTCAAAGTATTCTTGAAGAAGCACCATCAGAAAGAAGAAATAAAGCATTGAAGGCTAAAGTTTAGGAAGTCGTGAAAAATTCAAAACTCAATCTATGTAAGCGAGCAGCCTCAAATCTTCCAAACTTGAGGTACAATGGAAATTTTTGGAGTTTTAGGTCATATTTTCATTTATACACGTTTTTACAAAAGCATATATACATTTCATACATGTTACAAGCACTTAAGATCACTTTTATTCATGCTCTAAAAATCCACATAGTGAACTAGCACTGGATTGATTGATCAACTTCTACCAATGATCGATCAACCAGAAGTTTACAAGCCAAAAATATAAAACATGATCGCTTAACCTCATGAAATAATCTTAAATCACTTGAAGGAAGTAGAATATCATCTACATATAGGACTAAGAAAATTATTTAGCTCCCACTGACCTTAGAATATAAATATTGATCCATGGTATTTTTTTAAAACCAAATGAAGAAAATTTCATGGAATTTTAAATACCACTTCATGGTATCAGTCCGTATATAGATTTATTAAACCTACAAACCATTGAGGAAAGCCGTTTTCACATCCATTCGATGTAATTCCATATCAAAATGAGTTGTTAATATCATGATTATACGTAACGAATCATTCTTTGAAATAGGAGAGAAGGTATCGTGATAATCAATTCCTTCTTATTGAGTTAATCATTTGGCTACAAGTTTTGCCTTATATCTTTCAATATTGCCTAAAGAGTCTATTTTGGTTTTAAAACCCCAATTACACCCAATGGCCACCCCCCCCCCCCCCCCCCCCCCCCCCCCCCCCCCTTTAGGCAATTGAACAAGATGTCGGACTTGGTTTTTAGCCATTGAATCCAACTCTTTCTTCATGGTATCATTTCAAAATGTGGATTTATTTCCACTCACAACCTGTGAAAACATAATAGGATCATCTTCAGTACCAATGTCCATGTCAGATTCTTGAAGGTACACTTCATACTCTATAAAAATTACAGATTTTTTTAATGGTACTTCAACATTTTTAGGTTGATTGATAATGTTGAGTAATTGGATCTATATGAATATCTTCATAATGATATGGTTCTTCAACTATTAGTTGTTCTTGAGGAATTAAGTCTTGATGATTATCTTGAAACACAACCAATCTATGTGAAGATATAGGAGCAGGTTGAGAATTACTATGCTCCTCAAAAACTAAGTTTCGAGGTTGCTTACTCTGACTAATCTCATCATTCTTAAGGAACATGACATTCTTAGATTACACAATTATTGTCGCACGAAATGGACAATAAAACTTATGCCCCTTAGCTTTTTCTGCATAGCCAATGAAAATTCCATCGATTGTTTTAGACTCTAACTTTGTCTCATGTGGATTATAGATTCTACCTTCAGTTGGGCAACCCCAAACATGCACATACCTTAAACAATGTTTCCAACATTTCCATAATTCAAATAACGTTTTTTGTGCTGCCTTGGTTAGAACCCTATTTAGTATATAGGATACAGTTTTTAGAGCTTCACTCCACAAAGACCATAGAAGATCGGAGTTACTAATCATACTCTTTACCATATCCATTAATGTTCAGTTTCACCTTTTAGCCACACCATTTTGAGATGGTGAACCCGGTATAGTGTATTGTGCCACAATACCTTATTCCTAGAGAAACTTTGAAAATGGATCTAGCAATTGTTATTATTCCGTGTACCTACCATAATATTCACCACCCCTATCTGACTTCAAATCTTAATATGTTTGTCTAATTGTTTTTCTACTTCGGTTTTATAGACCTTAACAGCATCTAGTATTTGTCTTTTATCATAAAGCATAGAGATACATATATCGTATATAGTCATCATTAAAAGTAATGAAATGTTTCTAACCATTAAAACATGCATCATGAGGACCTAAAATATTAGTGTGTGTAATTTTAAAACATTAGAAGTCATTCTGGCACTTTTTTTTGTACTTGTTAGTTTATTTTCCTTTAATGCAATCTATGCAAATACCAAAATCAGTAAAGTCAGGAGCCTCAAGGACTCCATCATTTACAAATATTTTAATTATATCAATGGAGATATGACCTAATCTTCTGTGCCACAACTTGGAGAATTTCTCATTTATAACACCACGTTTAATACCAATTTTTGAACCATGCACACTTGTAAGACTACAATCAAGGGTAGAAGATAAAAAGGGTTTAAACAACCCATCATCCAAAAGGCCATTTTCAACAAGAACACTGTCTTTATACAAATGAAGAGAATTTCTAAGGAAATTGAAACTGAAACCAAAAGGTGAAAGTCTGGAACTTGAGATAGGGTTTTTAGAAAAGGATGGAACATAAAAAGTCATTTTAATGTTTAAAACAAAACCAGTATTGAGGACAAGTCTGTAAGTTCCAACCACCTCCACATGTGAACCCATCTTGTTTCCTGCATAGATAAAAGATTCATTTTTTGTCAATTTCGTTGGTTTAAGAAACCCTATATGGTGTTTGCAACATGGATTGTAGTACCAGAATCAATCGACCAAGTGCTATGAGAAACATTAACTATATTAGATTCAAATCACACAAGAGAGATGAGATTACCCTTATTTTCAAGTCATTGCTTAAATTTGGGACATGTCTTCTTTATATGTCGTTTCTTCTTGCAAACAAAACATTTGACATTGCCCTTATTAACTTGATTAAGAAGTGTTTTTCCCATCCATTTCTTAAGCGGTTTCTTGTCGCGAGTCCTCATATTTGCACTTTCAATCCTCTCCTGATTCAACCTCCCTTCCTCTTGCACACACATGATCAGAAGTTCGTTAATCGACCATTTTTTCTTATGTGTGTTATAAGAGATCTTGAAGGGTCTATATTCAGATAGAAGCAAGTTAAGGATGGAGTGAACCAAAAATGACTCGGACATCCCAATCTTCTTTAATTTCAATCTTGTGGCATATCCCGCATCAACAAGATGTGCTCACACATACCACTAATAAATTTCATGGAACACATTTTTGTCATCAAGGTGCTAGCTAATGCTCTGTTAAAAGTTTCAAATTGATTCTGAATAGCTTGAAGATATTCTTTTGCTTTGGCACAATCAAGAATAGATCCACGGATACTCTTCCCAATATGAGACTTAATAAACATCAAAATTATGTGATTGAATCCCTCCAAAAGTTCAAATGATGTTTTCTCAATTTAGGTACTAGATTATGTAGCCTTGGAGGTTCATCTACTTGGAGGTACCAAGTCAAATGTCCATGCACCCCAATGACGAAAAAAAAATCTCCTTCCATTCAATATAATTCTCTCCATTCAGACGAATAATAGAGGAATCAAAATTTAGAATAGACAAAGTTTGAAGAACAAAAAATTATGATGGGATAAAAAATTCTAGGCTCGTGGGTAACTAAAATTTTTTTTAAAATATTTCTATCACATCTTGATTAATCACTTAAATATAACATTTACCCTATATGATTAAATTATTATATCTCCATGATTAATCACAATTTTTGAGTGCAGCATAAAAATGCCAAGTTGGTTCGAACGGTTTGAGTCAACGACCCACCCGTTCCAACCGGTGCAACCGAGTCGTCTGAGCAAAGGCCGGGTCGACCCGTTTCACATAACAAAAGGGGTCACTCGTGGTTTGCCTAAGCACGTGAGGCAGGTTTGCAAAGACATCCGGTCCTCAACAGTGATAGCTGAGGGAGGCATAGAGTGCATAGCACAAGTTGCGCACCAAACGCGTAGACGGTGGACTGCATCCACCGACTTCAATTTCTCGACAAACATAGACCGATGTTGCACACATCCGCTGCGACTTGGCAGGGAGGTGCGTCTGATGTGCCAGATTTTCACTTCACCATTAGAGTGCATCAGTCTTGTCGCGAAGAGCCTAGTGCAATCGTCGTTGCTCGGTTTGGCGTTGAGATGGACTCACTGCAATGACTAAGATGCACCAAGCGATGTGTCGAAACGGGGTTGTCATTCATAAAACCTCCATTTTCCATTAAAAAAAAAAAAGGAGAGAGTGATTACAAGTGCCCACTATCCCTACATCTAAGGGAATACTGGGTAAGACCTATAAATAGGAAAACGGTTAACACCATACACTTTTTATACTATGTAAATCTTTTATATTGTTGTGATTTGGGTAATGTTTCTTAATAATTGGCCACTTTTGTAGATATAAATAATAAGATAATAATACTTTTAGTTTGAAAGTATTATAAAAGTTAATTACTGTCATTCAATTTAAATATCTTCAGTGGAACAATAGACTCTGGAGGATTATTTACTAGAACAAATACCATAAATCAGTATTCTAGATGTTTTTATTGTACCCAAAAGAAAAAAATTTAACAATAAATTCTCTATTGCTGCTCATGCCAGTGCATGATGTCTAAATTTGGGCTCCCAAACAACGTCTGTCTTTGTCCAACGACTATTAACCGAGTTGCTCTACCCACAATGGACTAAATGGAACCTCACTTTTCCTTTAAAATGAAGTTATAACTAAATATATTAGTGGCCTAATAAATTCTATTGGGGAAACGACCCACTTGAAAAATAACCAATATCAGGATACCACTTGGGAGAAACAAGACCAAACCAGTAAAAAATGGTGGTGATTTTGAGTATCAGTACAACAAAGGGTGGCTTGGAAGTTAGATACTGCTACCTCTACCCACCTCAGTCCTCTTTGGTACCCCCAAAAGAAATGTCAAGACAGCATACCTGTGATTGCTAATGGTGGATTATTAACGTTTGGAAATGCAGTCTATTGAATTCCTTCTAGTTAGTAATTTCACAACGCGGTAAGACTCTTATAAAGCTGAAAATATTGTAGCAACTAACAATAAAAGTTCTCTCTCTCTCTCGATCGACATGGTTAATAGTAATCTTGCTGTAAAGTGACTGAACTCTGGACTCTAGACATACGAAACCCGTAAACGAGGCCACTGGGGTCACCTCGATCAAATTAAAAACAAAAAAGCAAAAGACATTAAGCCTTTTCTATTGTTTTCGCCTGTTGGGCAATCAGCAATCCAAGGTTTATCAACCAAAACAGCTCTTACGCATAAACCTATCAACTTAGTGAGAATATAATGATATACAACTCACGGTGGGTGACACCATGTTTAATTCTTGGAAGAATAAGATTGACAGAAAGGGTCTAGGAGTGATAGTGGGGGACACATGGTCGATCTCTCAATATTCCAACCCCAGTTTCCTCCTCTCAACAACGAGGACAAGAAGGACAAAACATGAAACATCCACACTTACTTCTCCTTTCCCGTGAATCAAGGCGACATGTTCTCAGTCCAACCTTCTCCTTAGCCTCGTTCAAAAGCTCTAATATCAAATTGTCTCTCCTCTCTCTCCATTTACAGGCCACTATTAAATGGGTGATGACTGATTTAGTTTTTCCTCTACAGCATGCATGCGTGCATGCTTTAGTCTAAAGATTCAAAGGAGATGAATCCCTGCCCATGTTTTATCTGACTCTCTCTGTGTCTGGTCATGGGTTAGAAGATGGTGCACCAACCCAGGTCCATGTGCATCTATACCCAGACATGCTGACTATACGACAATTACATCCAATACTGGAGAAATATATAGTCAAATGAAGTGGTGGGAGGTCTTAAACCCTTGTCCCGAGAGGTGGAGGAGACCCAGTTTCATGGGCTCAGAATCTCTCAGATATCTTTATTTTTTATTCTCCTTTTGATATATCATATCAGTTGTTGCATAGGAACACAACAAGATCTACTCACACATGTCAGTGCTCTTCCTACCTAATGCTTCTCCCATTAAACAATTGTTCTGCAGGCGACTTCACACTCCACAGTGTTTGGAAAAAAAAAAAGAGCAAAAAAGAAAATGATACCACTCCAGCATCGTTTTGAATTTTGAATTTTTTCTTTACTAAACTTTTCATGTAATGCTAATCCTAATGGGTTCATCTAATCTTTCCTTCGATTTTGGTTTATTTCAGATAAAAAGAGCTCTCTGGGATGTGTCTTTTCACGGTTTTGCTTTTCAAGCAAGACACTCTTTATTGCATTACAAATAACAAAATCCAGAAAAAAATGAGGGGTTAAGCAAGAATTACAAAACCCATTTGCTGGGTGGTGGCATGCGTGGATCAGAGTCATCGGACGTGTAAAGATTAAAAAGAATAGCCTGGGTATTGAATCTGTTCTTTCTGTGTGTGCGGTGTGTATGCTTCCATGATCATTGCTTAATATTAAATCAATTAAAATGGATCTAAACTTGGGTCATGAGCATCAGCAGGGAAGGCTAAGACTAAAACAGTCCTGACGGGCGGGCCCCTTTGTTATCTCCACCAATATTCCATTTCTTCCCAGATCCAATGTCGCGAAAGATGGTTTCTTTAAGGGTTCCTTTTTTGGAGTGATCTAGCTATTATGTGACCAACAGAGTACTTCAATCAAATCAACAGCTGGCTATGCATCAGAAAGTCTATCCACAGATTGCAATTGTTACGGAAATCACGCGTTGCATTCGAAATCCCCCACTATCTCTGCCCTTATATCTGGGTCCAGGCCTTATAATCACAGACATAACGCAAACTTGATCCTCAAGTGAAATAATCGTCAGCAATAGAAAACAAATGTGAGCGTTGTTGGGCTAAATTGATCAAAAAGTGAGTCCAAAGGAAGAAGAAAACAAACATCAGCAAGAGGCTAATAGAAGGAAGACAGGAAAAGAAAAAGACGGAATTGCTGTGTTGGAAGCTGACCTACTTTAGCTCAATCTCATGACCAAAAAGCAAAAAGCAAAAAGAAAAAGGAGAGTGCGGAAGGTATAATGCAAAGCTTGAGGATCACTCAAAACACGGAATTATGAAGGCAAACACACACTCACAGTCATCACAACTGCCAGACCCACTTTCAACTAGACTCCACTTTCACTTCACAAGAGAACTTTCGAATTTAGGAGTTCGAGAAGTGAGAGATGGAAAGCACACACTAGATTTAAATATTTGATGAATGGATGAATTTTCTAAAAGTTTCTGGTCACAATCCTATCCAACCCAAACTGATCACTGGAGTGCACTCACAGCCATGATGTCATCCACCTCAGCTCAGCCCGTTTCTCTACCGTTGGATATTCCCAGCCATTTTTACGTCGAAGAAACATGTTGAAGCTACTAACAAGTCTCTGTGATTTTTTTAGCCAGCCTCTACGAGGGGAGCCAACAATTTCTCCCATGATTCAAACAAGATCAAAAATCAAAATCCAATTGAATTGCAAATAATCAACAAATTATTACATTATTATTTACTTAACTGTATTTATTATAATATTTTTTTATCTTTTATTGTAAAATTTTATAAATTAATTAGAAAAATTCCCTTTTCCTATGGTCAGACCTCTTCTCCGTATAAAGACAAAACCATAGGACAGAATCTAGCCTCCCTATTTATGCCGGAGTGGACAGGAAACCAGCGTACAGAGATTGAGTAAACCATCTAATATAAAAAATATTTTGAGACGGTGTCCTTTGGATATCCACTTCCAACTCGAGCATGGCTATGTTTGCCTGGTCCGGTTAACCCGATTTGGCCATTTGTTTTTTTGACTCGGTATATGTATTTGGGTTCTAAATTTTATACATATTTATTTTACGACTCAACTATATTGGTGACACCTAACTCGACAAGACTCGGGTTTCTTTGTCTCCTGCTAGATTATTTTTTGAAGCATTGGCACCTTATTCATTAGTCAACATTATTTGTTGCATAATCTTTTGATAGACTCACAATGGATTATTTTATGGGTCCTTGGATTTTCATCATATGGTATATGTTATTGGGTCTAGACCCATTTTTCCCGCTATTATTGTGTCTTTGGATGAGACATTATTATTGAAAGACTTTTTAATTACTAATTTTTATAGCATTAACTATTCCGATGATGAAGAAAACCAAGGTAGCCCTAGAGTAATATCTTTCGGGTAATTACCCGTTACCCTCCTTAATTGGTATTTATTACTCCTACCAATTAAGAGTCGGTGTCATGTGGAGGGACACAGTGATGAATAAGTTTTATTACAATTCTGAGCACGGTGTATATACCCACTACCTACAGAAGATAGGAGTGTATTCTACTTCCAACATGAGTTATGACTGGAGTATGGAGAAATGTCGTATGACTTGGAATAATTTCACTTTCACTAATCTTATACTAGTTGGTCCTCATGGAAGAGACCACGAGAAGATCTTATATACTATTTGCAGCAATCTAAGAGTTCATGATGTTCTCTCACCCTCAACTTGAGGGGGAGTGTTGGAAGATGGGCCCATAGGCTCATACAACAATGGCAGGATAGTAAATAAAGAGTCATCTCATAGAGATTGTATAAATATAATTAGTTAAGTTTTAGGGGTATTATTATAATACTATAGTTGATTAATATATAAATTGAGCTTCAGGGGAAGGGTTAGGACAATAAGTCCATAACCTCTTCTTCCTCCTGTTTTCTCCAAATAGGTGTCTATCTCTTTTTCTCTATGAGCTAAATCCATAAAGTCCTAAAAATCAACATTTTACACAAGGATTGAAACTGGGTCGCAAGATAATTCTTTTGGATTATCAAAACAAAAAACTTACATCATTTTTAAAAATTGTGTTTCAATTTTAGTACAAAAGGAATCAAAGATAGAAACAGTCCAAACTTATAAATAAAGTCAAGTGACACGAGTTTGATCATCCACAAAGATAACAAAATGTTTAGGCTAACAAATGTTAGGAACATTAAAAGGCCCCCAAACAGTGGAATAAACTAACGAGAAAGAGCGTGAAGAAGGAACTAGCATTTTTTTTAACTTGGCAAAGAGGGATGACCCAGCCTATTATACACTGTATGCTAAGTTAATGAAGCTACAACTAAGATAATTTGAGTATCCAAAAAGTAGAGACCCCATCTCTCATGGCCGTCATCAATCATCTATTTTGTCTGGATATCCTGAAAAACATAGTGAGAGGGAAAAAATTTACAAACAAGTTAAGTTTTTTAGTCAGCTAATTGACTGACATAAGGGTCAACGAAAATTGAGGAACAAATAAAACATTTGAGATTGATTAGGAGGAAAATATAATGGAGGTACTGATACCCTATATTTTTGTTTGAGATCCATCAATAATATAAACAAAAAAAACAAAAGAAAATGTACCGGTAGTAGCAACAGTTACAGTAGGAGCACTGGGAAGAGCTCAACATGTTCATGAGTTTTTGCAAAAGATCACAATCTTCTTCTATGAGAGTCATCTTACCCTTAGAGGTAGGGGTGGCACTAAGCCAAACTTGCTCACAAACTGTTTGAGCTCGGCTCAAAAAAATATTAGTTTAGTTCAGTTTTTACTTGATCTTGACTCTGAGCTCAAACATGACATAAGGCTCATTATGTATGACAAGCCAAACTCAAGATTTTTCAAGCTTGGCTTGTTAACTCATGAGCCGGCTCTTCGCTACTATTTATCAACTAGCTTATAACCACTGTGTTCTCTTCTAACCATTTTTTTGTAGGAGGGGTCTTCTTCATCAACAAATGATTGAGTTAGGTGTCCAACAAGGTTTCTTGGAACAAGAACATGTTTCATAAACGAGGACCACGAAAGAGTAATTAGACGAGCCTTTGAGTAGTATAGCAGTTATCTTCAAAAAATCATTATTCCTGAATTAAGAGGATTTGAAGGACTTATTTGAATTTTTGGCCAGAAAAATAAAAAAAATTGCGATCCGGAGAGATTACTTGAATGATTCAAGTATAATAAAAGTATCAACTATGTTGAAAGTGGCATCAAAAGAAGGCTCAAGTAGAATTCAAATTCAGCGAACATAGGCTAGGAAATTGCATAAGGAGAACGTGCATGGCATGCATGGGGGGATAAAAGATTTTGTGCATGGTGGGAAGTTAAATATAGTTAAATTAAATTAAACATAGCCACAAAAATATGGCAGAAAAAACATTTAGGAATAAAAAGATTTCATGCAATACATAACGTCAAACCCTAGTTTTATGCCATTTTAAGAAGAAAGTTGAGACTCATTCCAAAAACATTTCAAGGCCTGCTAGAGAAGGAATTTTGAATTCTTCTGAGGAAGTTTTTGTAAGTCCAAAAAATTGAATTTTGGGCAAACACTCTTCTATGGCTGTCTTTGGACATCCTTCATGTAGAGCATGAAAAGTTGCTTGATTGTGTTTCCTCATACTCTTAGATTGAACAATTATAATTTTAAGTAACAAATATAGAATATTTACCTTTTACAGCTGGTAAAATTATGTTATGTCCAAAAGTACCAAAATTGACATTTATTTAAAATTATTTCATATAATTTTATTTTTATTTTTTTAACGAAAAGTTAGAAATCGACATGAAGAAAATATGGCAAGGATGGGAGGTAACCAGGCAGGAGATAATCTCAAAATATTTCAATTTCCCTATCCAACCGTGGGAGTTATCAGCGTACCTCAAGATAAGTCTTCGCAGAAAACGACAGGTTCCTGCGGCGGCCGGCGGGGAAGTGGGGAACCGTAAACCCAAAGCTTCGAATTTCGAATGGCAGTAGAAGCTCAGCAGTCGCCATCGGGACGCGACCGTTGAGCTCTTTTCCTTTCGGCGGGCCACTCGATATCTCGAGACCCGCCACCCCATTTCCCTATTTTTAGTAATCCAACCCGACCCGACCCTGTTGCCCCGCCTGCAGACAACCCATTTTCTCCCTTATTTCGATATTCTTCCCATGTCTGGGACTCGGTCCGGTTCGCTTTTTCCCCCTTCGTTTCGTTTTTTTCGGTTTACAACCTCCTTAGGATCCGCTCATCAGACATCAGAACGTCCGCCTTTTCCCCGCCAACTCGCTATCCCTGTCTTCCTCGACTCTCGCCCGTGCTGTACCTTTCGGCAGGTAACCCCGCCCCGTCCCCACCACGCTCGTCCTCGACGTCTGATGTCTCCCAAAACAATATTTTATTCTCCTCTTTGTATCAATCCGGTTTTATAATTGAGTTGGCGTCCACGATAAGGTAAAGCTTTTCCCGTTTCCGGGCAGCGCCGGCTGGCAGACAACGACGGCCCGCCGTTAAACGCGACGGCAGGGTTTGAAAGATGAGCCGATGGAAGTGACGGTTGCTTAGTATAACTTGAGTATCGCCACGTCACCTGGAGATTCAGATTCTGTAACGGATGTGACAGGTGCCTCCGAACGGGACGAAACGGAATCCTTCGCTAACCGCATATCTGTATTTGTGACAGCTGGCCCTCGACAGTTGCTAACTTTATTTTTCGTTTCATACGTGTCAGAATGCATAATAGTCTGAACTCTAATACAAACATGGGATTAAGCAATTAAGATCAGCGAGGAATGAACTGTTACGGAAAACGGATCTGGGTTGTCTCTGGCCATTGGAGAGGGTTGAGGAAGAGAAAAATGGGCACAAATGAAGGATGAAACAGTTTCATGATTTGATGAGCTTGTATAACGAAAGCGCAAAGCCCTAAATTGTCGTCTAAGGGTTTAATTAAAGAGAATGTTTTGCCTTTTTGAAGGGGAAGCAGAGTGGGAGCAGTGTATGTGACATCAATTACCAAATGATTAGTGTTTCTTGCTAGTGTAATACAACTAAGTGGGTGAGACATCATCTCACTGGGGTCCCCTTTTTGAATTGCAGTTGGCCTCGTTGACACCCTCCCCCATTGTCATGTGACTGACAGAGTATGCACTACCAGTACTCCGTTCTTCTACTTTAAAGACATAAAAAATAATAAAATCTTTACCCGAATCATGATTCCTAAAGGGCAATTGAGACTGTGGAGTCATCTCGCTAGTAGGTACTCCCGAATTGGCTCATTTTGACTGTGGGAAGGTATTCCAGTTCACTGGAGGGAATTAAGCTGCATTTGGAATCGTCAACGTCAGAGTTCATTCTCAACAGAGACAAACTCCTACGCTCGGTAAAAAGAAAAAAGTAACAAAAATTGAATTCAATGGCTTTTGGACCCCATCGTCTCTGAACAAACCGGAAAAAGATCCTCAGAGTCTCCAGATTCAGATTGACTACCCCGCCCTCGTTACCTTTCCGTGATTCATCTCATTTTATAAATTAAAGAAGTCGTAAATTTTGCTCAGAGAGAGAGGGAGAGAGAGAGAGAGAGAGGGAGGAGTTGGAAAAGGAAGAAGGATTAAGGGAATACCTCACATGCGCATCTGTCCTGATCCGAAAATCCAGATCTGGTTCTTGCTTTCTTTTCTCCGACGATAATTCTATCCTCGATCAATATCTGTTTTATATGGGAAGTTCATGTGACAGATCAGAGACTAGCTTTGGAAAAAAACAGGCAAGCCAATTGGCGCCTCTCAAATTTCTTCCTGTCACTCGCCGCTTATGTTTTCAGATTATCTTCTCCTCTTTTCTCTGCCATGGCCGCAGTGACGAGTGACGACAAACCAAAAGCAGCCAAGACTTTTTGACCTCCCAGTCCTGGGTTCGTCCATATTTGACAGCTTCCAACTACGCGCCCCCCGCACTGGCTCCTCCCTAACTGTCATCAGCGGAAAATTTGCTTCTGTGCGGCTCGTGCGCTCCGATGCCAGCTTGCTTGTATCAATTGCAGTACAGAGAAGAGGGAGGACCGGAGCCGTCACTGTTTTTATCTTGGACGACATGAAGTTGGTAATTATAGGGCACTGATTTAGCTCGTACGAAATTTTGGGAGAGCGGCGTGACCTTGCTTGTTCAAATGGCTCTCCACTGGCAAGTCAAAACTAGAGTGAATACCCATGGTCGTATCATTATAATGTATTTGTCACGCTGGATTTGATTGCAGCATAAAAGTCTTGAAGAGTAGCCCTTAATGAATGGATGCATTTGACTCGGACTGGATAGGTCACGGTGCATTTAATGATTTTGATGTCTCTAGCTAGTCGCTAAGTATTTTAAGGCTAGATAATTTTTTTTATTCCATTACGTGTCACTTCTTTATTTCTTTGATTTTTACTGTCATTTGGTCTTTAGAGGCCACATACCGGACCAAAATTGATATGTCTCTTATTATTAAAGAAAACTAATCGATACCTAATCAAAGAAAATGAGTCCTAACTCTCTCCCCTAGCTTGAAGTGATTTTATCATATTTTATTATGTTTTTTTCCTCGATCAATTTGAAATTCAACGGTTTTTTTGGTTTATCAATTGATAATAATACTTTACAAAAATATCCTACCTTAGGGGATTAATAATGCAGCCGAACGAAAGTAAAAGTGAATTCGAATTTACTTTCACTTATCTAAAATCGTTAGTGCGTGTCCAATCAAGTGGAAGTGATAATGAATTACCTAAATAATTCACTTCCGGTCACTCCAGTGTAAAACGAGTGGAACTGACATTTGAGAGTTTACCCTTGGATTTCACTTTCACTCGCTCTCTCGAAAACGGCCCTTTATTCGCCAATATAAACCTTTAGTGACTAAAAATAATAATCGTTTTATAAAATTAAATCTATTTTTATAATAAAATATTATATTTATATATTATTGATTTTTATACCATATTAAATTTCTAATTTAAGAGTGATAATCAAACATTATAAACAAATTTACGGTCGTTACGAATCATCTCTTGCCACATAATCGAACTTGGAAAATTTGAAGCGACGACAATAAGAAGTCCATTAAGGAACCGCCAGTCCGTATAGAAAGGGGCAGAAAAAGCATCAATTACTGAAATTAAGAGATTAATAACGAAGATTAAGTGGTAATAACATCCCTCCACTTTTCTTTGCGTTTAACGTCTTAAACGCAGCTGATTAGAGTAAAAGAAAAGGAAAAAGGCAATAAACCCCCTTTAACGTTCAATCATGAACCGTCTGCTTTTTTGGCTTGTTTTTGATTGATCTACGTTTTCTAAACGAGCGTTGGACCTTGCATGGGTCTGTTAACGGGGCAGCGTGCGTAGGCGTGGCCGTGATATTAGGTTTCAGAGAGGGAATGGAAAAATCGAGTGTCAAAAGTGGTAATATTCCAGTTTAGGCAAAATTTGGCTTATCAAAGGGGGCGAGGACTGCGGTCTGCGAAAGCGTCAAGTAGGGTGAGGGTAAATACGTCATTTCGTTTAGCGGCGACAACTCTGAACCCTAACCCTAATGGATGGCGAGTGATTTACGTGGTGTCGTTACGTTCAGGCGGCCAGACTACGGCCGCCGGCAGTCGATGCACGACGGCACGACACTGGACTGGGATACTAGTAATATAAAAAAGTGGCGGGGGGAGGGGGAAGCAGTAAAATGAGAGGAATGGTAGAGTGGGAAAAGGGGAACCGGCTGTTATGGAAACACATGGCAGGTGAGTTTCACAGGCGGACAAATGTCTGCTCCAACCACTGAACTCAACCACGACCCTGGACACTTTTATTTTTTATTTTTGAAAAAACCCTCTTTTTTTTTTTTTTTCAGAAAAAGAAAGTAAATCTCTCTGGCTCGGCTCATCAACAGGAGACCCCCCCCTTCAAAACCTTAATAAAGCTCCCTGACTCTCCTCAACATTCCTTCTCACCCTCCAAAGTTCAAACTGACCTCTCTCTCTCTCTCTCTCTCTCGGGGTTTTTGCTTTTGTTGGGGCCGACCCAGTCCTGGGTATTATTGTTCCTTAGGAAAACAGGAAGAAGGGGTAGCTGCTTGCTGTGCTTCTTGCTTTCTTCGGTGCTTTAAAGATGGCGGAGGATTTGGATGATGGGGAGTTCTGGCTTCCATCGGAGTTCTTGGTGGAAGACATACTGATGGAGAAGAAGCACAGGGGTAAAGAAAATAAGACTGGGGTCTGCTTTCCGGGGGAGTTTCCTTACGAGTTTAGCTCGTTCGCTTCCGATTTGAGTTCTCCGGTGGAATCTTTGGTGGGTTCAACTGAGACGGAGAGCGACGAGGAGGAATACATCGCTGGTTTAACTCGCCAAATGGCTCACTCCATGTTTCTGGACGACGAGAAGCACGGCCGCGGCCCTGTATTTGACGCTGAGAAAACCAAGGTGAGTTTGGATTGAGATGTTCACCTCTCAGCGTTTTCCCTGATCGTGTTTTCTTTTTTTCTTTTTTCATCTTTTGCCCGCCTCAATAGTTCCTCTATTAGTGCGATATTTAGGGTTTCGGCGTTTTTCGTTTAACTTCCTTCGCCTTATTGAAGTGAAGGTCGTAGTTCTGGTTCGAAACTTCAAAAGTCTTTCTCACTACTTCATGTTGCCAGTTCAGTTTGTTTCTTAGATTTGGATCTTTTATTCTTGTCGGCTCATTCTTTTTTCCCCTTTTGTGTTTCAGAGAGTTATGGCCGGTTCTCCCCAATCTACTCTGTGTGCCGTGGATTGCTGGAATTCTTCTAGCCAGGATTCAAGCCAAAACAGTCCGAATGGCCCTTCTCAGGTGTCGTCTCCTCCCTCTACCCCGCTGAATCACAAGGAGGATGCGTGGGATTTACTTTATGCGGCGGCGGGACAAGTTGTGCGCATGAAGATGAACGACGAAGGTCCGGGAACTCGTGGAAGGGGGCTTTTGGGGCCTCCCAAGAAACCGGCTTCTACTGGCTACTACTTGAATCAAAATTTTACCCACCAACAAATTCAGAGTAGCCAGGTAAATTTCTTATGCTCACGTTCGTTACTCGGTTCCCTAATCGTCTTCCTAAGGGATCTTGGTCTTTTTAATTTGTGAATAATTTCAAGTTTTCGGTACTATGCAGTTTCAGCAGCTGAAGCAGCAACAACTAGTGAAACAACAGTCTTATGCCGCTTGGGGTAGGCAGAGTAAGCCGAATCCCACTGCTGTGCTGCCGCAGCAGATGCAGAACAGGATAAGATCTGGCAACAGTGGCTTCAATGGTGGCAGATGTGGCCGCCCCTTGGGTTTATCTGCCTCTGCTTGGCCCCCTTTGCAACAGTCCCTCCAGCAGCCTGGTGCCGGCATGCGAGCTGTATTCCTGGGTGGTTCTGGCACCAGAAGGGAATCTTGTGGCACCGGTGTCTTCTTGCCTAGAAGAGTCGGTAACGCAACGGATCTTCGTAAGAAGCCAGGTTATTACTCTCCTCGTTTATCTCTCCAGGAAAATCTTTGGCTCCTCTTTCCCTTTGTTTTTAAAATATCGCCTGTTGAGTTTCTAATATTTTTAACAAAATTTATTGGTAAACCTTTCGAATTGTTTCGTATCTGTTCATTTTTTCTGGAGCTTCTGAAACTCTGTTTTGCTCAGTTCGAAGTACTGCAAGATTGTTTGTTCGTCTTTGAGATTCTTTTTCGGAACCTGTGGACTATGTTTTTACAGCGAGAAACTTCTGTACCTCAGGAGCTTGTTTTATTAATAGAACCTAGGTGTTGATTTTTTTATTATCCGGTGTTTGGTTGGCAGCGTGCTCGACAGTTCTTCTTCCTGCCAGAGTGGTCCAAGCTTTGAATCTGAATCTCGATGAAATGGGTACCGCCCAGCCACGCTTTCAACCCAGCTTTGTTCATCAAGAAGGTATTCGTTAATATCTTGCTCTGTTCGTTTGAAACATGTGGATTAGTTTCTTTCGGATTGTTCAGCCGGGTGCTACAAGATGTTAACCGGTGGATTCTTGTCATCGACAGATGCGCCCGTTTCCCGCATCAACCCTGTTGGGCCCTATCATCAGCCGAGGCGCCATAATCTGGTCCGCCCCGTTCCTCCCCCGAATCAAGAGATCCGCCTACCCTCAGAATGGACTTACTGACAGTTTCCCTCCCTACCTGGGTTACTTGGTGAAGAAGATGATTGTATGAATCAAAGAAAAAAGAAAAAGAAAAAGGAAAAAGCTCATAGGAATTCTTCATTCTATTAGGCGAAGGACAGAGAAAGAGGTGAAATATGTTTTTGCTAGTGATAGTTGTTTGACAAAAGCAATAAGAGATCTTTTTTGTGGAAGAAAAAAAGGGCCGGAGCAAATCGCCGTAAGGAGGTGGCGGTGGAAACGAAAAAGAAGGGGGGCGTGGATTGGATAGAGAGTAGACGGAGGCGGGCATATTTTGTAATAAAGCTTGTGTCTCCCTGGGGGGTGTTTTTGTTTGTCCCGGATGTTCTGCTGCTGCTCTTTTGTCGGGTTTTTTATTATTTTTCCATGCCGAAGAGTGGAGGGGGAGAAACCGCCCAAAAATGTTACCGATCGCCGATCAAGTAATAAAAAGAAATATGTTAATGAATTATTATTATTATGCCTCGGTTTTTGTTACTCTCCTTCTTGTGTGTAGTGAAAGAGAAATATATCTCTGCAGTGGTTTTGACAAAACCGCTGGTTTAGTCGTCCGGGTCCTCCCCTTTTTGAAAAAGCTTCTAGTGCCTAGCTGGAACTCCGCTGGATCTCCCGGCCCGAGGGAGTCGCGTCGGTCCGGTAGAGAGAGAGACTGTCCGAAAGAGAATCTCTCTACTCTCTCTCCTCTCTTTTTAGACCTGGTTACTGCTACCCATTTTGAATAAAAAAAGCGGCAAAAGCGAAAAGGACTCTCTCTCTCTGCCAGCGAGTGAAAAAAAGAAAAAAAAGAAACTATGGGGAGTGGGTATTGTAAATATTAAGAAAGGTGGGGATTTGTTGCTTGAGCGTAAAGTGTCAGACTCCTGTACGTTTCATTTATTACTTTATTGCTCTGTTGCATTTTTTTTCTGCTTCGTGGTCCCCGTCTTGTCAATTGACCAGGTCAAACCTGTAACCGGCATGTGTACCCTACAAAGGAGTGGGGCGGGAGTGTCAGTAATTAGGGTAATGCATGGCTCGCTTGGTTACTTCCATCTATTGCTTAAGTACCGTTTGGTGGGGGGTTTACACATTCCCTTTTGAAGGAATGTTTTTCTTTTTCGGCCGTTTTTCTTAGTCCACTGCCTTGACGGTTTTGATTTAGCGATCTAACCCCCCACTTGTCTCCACTGTAATATATATGCTTCAGTAGTTTGATCACTCTTTGAGTTCATTAATGGTGGGTGGAAGCGGTTTTTAATTGGCAGAGTCAGTAGAGCTTCTACCCATTCAATGTGAGACGCGTGAAATCTTTAAATGAGATTTGGATTGTTTCTTTTCCGCAACCATGTGGGGAAAGCGATCCGATTGAAAACCATAATTGCCAAGTGCTTGCTCCTCCTCAGCTTAACTCAGAACGTACAGAGAGTGGATTATTATCCGGTGAGGATCTGCATGTCAGCCTCCACGCACAACTTCTTGTGACTCTCACTAATTGCTACCGTCATTGATTGGGGCCGGCTCCACATTAACTTCCCGGCCTAGCCTACTACGTCTGTTTTCCTTTGTTCGGGAACTCGCCTTGATTATCCCATTGATTTGGTCCTCGTCCTCCCCAACTCTTCCTGCTTCTTCTCTGTCTCTGCCTTTTTCCAGTTCGGTTCGACCGCTTCAGCTGGAGTGAAAATTGGGAGAGTGAGGGCAGAGTAGGTGGTGGTTGAAATTTCTTTCCTTCTCGCTGAAGTCACGAGGAAGACAAGAGGTGAAACAAAGGTTTGGTGAACAAATTTTTCCTAACTTTTTCTCAGGCGGGAGAAAATTTTATGAGATTAAAAGAGTCGTGAAGCGTACGCATCTTCCCAACCTGTGGCTCTTAAACAATTGGGTTTGAATTATTTGTAGCGCGGGCATGATACCGACATTATTTAAATCTTATCATATTTTCCTAATTCCTATCTTGTCGTTGTTGTTTATGATAGTTATACACTACGGGCAATGCTCTGCTAATTTTTTCTTATTTGGGGACCAAATTCTTATTATGTCTAAATTTCAAAATGTTATCTCTATTATTACATTAAAAATAATGTTCCTAAATTATCTTAATAATACCTCAATCTTACTTAAAAATAATAATTAGTGAACATTCTTAAAAAGTTGCAAGTTGAAAGCTGAGTCTATTATTAGTCTCAAGCTGCAAAACGGCTTTTTCTCTAACTATCAATTCTTTTATCATGTAAAATAAAATATAAAAATAACTCTTCTCTTTCCATCTATAACCACAAAATATATACACTAAAATTAAACAACATAGAGATCTTTTCCATCCACTTTAAAGTGATCAAAGATAAGGGTAGATTTCCCTCTTCCAAGCAATTCCATTGCATGGATAATTTTTTTTTTTTTATAATAAAGGACGAAAAACACAATAGTATACTTCATATGGAGATTAAGACATCCATCACTACAAAAAAATAAAATAAAAAATAATTCAGCTTCCGACGTCTCTCATTTAATTCTTTATAACATTTATAAATTCACATTTAACATGTCTAAATATATCCAAAATAGTTCAAACACATTCATAGGTATAACATAAGAGGTCAATTCAATAAAATCAGTCTTATATATCAATTGTTGATCAAAGACCATTTCATTATAAAGTTATTTATTTCTAGAGTACTAAAAATTTGTCTGATTCACATCGCTCAAAATTGTCTAAAGCATTCAATTTCTAAAGTAAGCCAATTAGTCATCCATTTTCATCATCAACCACATTGCTCGATCTTCTGGACACCCATAAAAACAACTGCTCTAGTAAAATTCTTAACAAGAAAGTCATATGCTTTTATCTTGGCATGTTTATCAAGTTATTAGAATCTTCATCATTTTACGATATAACGCACGTGTTTAACATGTTTGAATCTTTCTTAATGAAATGGCAGCTACAAGTCCACCAAGACTCTCCTTGATCAATTTTAGATCTTCATCTAGGACATCAAAAGCTCATTGTTTACGCTTCACCATTCTAGTTCCAGACGAAGTAGATGTTTTAGAATTGTTGCTGTTACGGCCCGTCAACCATGTAATTTTTTTATTTATATATACATCCACATAGCAGTATTCGGTAATCGCTCTCTTGAGCCCACTGTTGATTACCATTATATCATCGTCTTTTACGCTCCACCTTACTAGTTCTAGACGAAGTAGATGTTCTAGAATTGTTGTTGTTAGGGCCCACCAACCATGTAATTTTTTTCTTTTATATATACATATACATGGTAGTACTGGGTAATCGTTCCTTTGAGCCCACTATTGATTACCATTACATGGCCATCGGAGGAAGGTCTCCCAAGGCGATTATATGTACAACTATGTGACAAAATGATATTCTTTAATCTACTATGCCTACCCATTCTTGCCTAAAGGAGGCTCTCCTAACTAGCACTAGTAGTTGGCAGCCTGTAAGCCGACCCTCTAAAAGTGTTTCAACACATTTGTGAGTGAATTCAATAAGTTCTACTCCTAATCACAATAAAACTACAAAACTATATAAAAGAGTGTAAAGCATAATCAAATTCAAAACTTATGCGTGGTTACCTATGGAATCATGCACCGTATGTCAATCCACAAATATCATGAAGAAAGTTTAACAGTAATGACATTGATTAAGCATGGAAGCTTGTAGAGACATTTAACATATGCATGAATCTATCTCATGTTAAACCCTATGTCATGTGCTTAGACGAGCCTAAACTCCTTTAGGCTGGCAAAAATTCTAAGTCTCGTGTGGCCTGTTTTTAGTCCTTCGAAAATAGTACAACCTCCTTCTGAAAATCATTGTCACAATGCTCCTTCCCCCTAGGTCGAACAACAGTATAAAAACAAAGGAAACCAAGAGGATTAGAGGGGAGAATACCTGGTATTGATGACTGAAAATACAATGCTGGCCATCCAATGTGGTGGACCAAAGTCTCTCTATAATTCTCTCCCTCCCGTGCTATACAAGTTTTATCTACAAGATGGTGAATGAATCTACAAGGGTCGAATGCCTTGGTATTTATAGGCTTCGACCCCCTGGAGTCTCTCCCTTCCATCCAATGAGAAGAGAGCCTCTCTCATTCAAATCCCTTGATTTGATCCCTTACAACTACCTCTTGGACTCAATCTTGTATGTGGACGTCCTAAGTGTCTCTATATGTTTGGCACCCCAATCAACATTCAAATCATACTTAAAATGAGTTCTAGTTGCCATAGGAAACGTATGGGAGTGGCCAAAGAAGAATCTCCCCCGAAATGGCAACCTCTCGGATTTCGCTACTTTACAAGTACTCGCACATGCGCATTGCGGAACCAACATGGCAACCCCAAATGCACTGGGCGCCCGCGTTGTTGCTTCATGCGCTCATGCTCCCACAACTTCCGCCCCGCGCATGCATTTCACCTTCGACAACCCCAAACGCCAATGTGCCTTCTGCGTGGGCTGTGCGCACACATGTTCTGCTTGCTATGCACCAAACGAGCGTCTGTTGCATTTACGATTTCTGTCTCGGCCGACTGCTGGGTTCATTGTGTGTTTTGCTGCTTGGCCATCCGTCTGGAAAGCTCAAGTATGTCTTCTTCCTTTGTAGCTGATGCCGGGCCGGCCATATGCTTGCGCCCCTATGGGTTGTACCATTGCACTTGGCCTTGGTCGTCGCTGTTGTTGTTATGCACTGGACTTGCACAGTCTTCGGCCTTGGTGTCTGGCCATACCATGACTTCATCCTCTATCTCATACTCCCATCGCCATAAAGCAGACGCCCTCGTCAGTGTCCCTTGGCGAAAGTCGGCCACCTCCTTCTCGAACTGCCACAACTCTGTAGGCCATGTTGTCTCGCTTTCCGATTGACCCTGCCACTTGACCAAGTATTGCATCCTTCGGGGCTTACTCCTTTGGCACTCCTCTCGGTTTGCAATAATATATTCTACTTTGTTTACAAAAGTAGTTGATACATCCATTGGAGCCCTTCGATCAACTATTCTATTCGGGTCCGGGTCTTCAAAGTAAGGTTTAAGGTTCGATACATGAAAAACATTGTGAAACTTAAACCTTTTTGGCAGCTGCAATTTGTAAGCTAGGTTGCCCACACATTCAATGATAGGAAAGATGACTTCTTATTTCTTCAAAAAGACCTTTGTTCTTGCTTCTTAGGGGACGAAATTGTTCAGGTCTTAGTTTCATAAAGACCTGGTCACCTACTTTGAAAGGAGACGCCCTCCTCCTCAAATTAGCATACTTCTCATTTTTTTAGTTGTCTTATGTAGTAAGATCCGTGCACATTCTGTTTTGTCTTTCCATCTCCTCGCCAGCTGATGGGCTGCTGGACTCTTTCGTGAGGTATCTGGAATGAGTCTCATAGGCGCTAAAGGTTGTTGTCCTATTGCCAACTCAAAAGGACTATGCCCCGTGGATTCGGATTTCTGCAAGTTGTATGAGAACTGGGTCACATCCAACAAGTCTGGCTAATTCTTTTGATTAGCTGCAACATAGTGGCACAAATATTGCTCCAACAAAGCATTTATGCGCTCAGTTCGACTGTCAGTCTGAGGATGAAAACTGGTGAAAAAATTAAGGGTAGTTCCCAATAATTTTAATAACTCGATCCAGAATTTTCCTGTGAACTTGGGGTCATGATCACTTATGATCGTTGCGGGCACGCCCCAGTGCTTCACCACCTATGCCATGAATGCTCGAGCGGCCTCGTCCGCTGTGCAATCACTTGGCACTTCTACGAATATTCCGTACTTCGTAAAACGGTCCACCACTACCGTGATAGACCCTAGCCCGTCTTTCTTGCGCAAACCAGAAATTAAGTCCATTGAAATAGACTCCCACAACCGTTTTGGAATGGGCAAAGGTTGTAACAAGCCTCTGGCTTTCTTCGTTCAAACTTATCCTGTTGACTGATAAAACATGTGCACACTAATTGCTCCACATCGCTCTCCAAGTCTGGCTAATAATACTGGCCAGAGAGAAAAGCCAATGTCCTTCTTTGACCTGGATATCTTGCCCACAAAGAATCATGACATTCCCTTAAGAGGTCACGTCGTAAGTTGTCATACTTTGGCATTTAAGTTTGTTACCTTTGGTCTTGAGCAGTCCGTCCTCAAGCCAAAGTCGTCTCGTTTCGCCTAATGCACCGGCCTACGCAATGTCATAGGCCTCGACATCTTGGTGAATACCAGTGCGAATTCTGTCAAGAATGGTGGCACTGACCTAGGTTATGGTCGAAAGAGCCTGCAAACGAAAAACGACATCCGTTTTGGCTGCAAAAACCCCACCATAAGTGTTTTCCGCGTGTGCTCCCCTCCAGCGCACTATGTCTGCCTGAGTCCGCGCACTCATGTGCCCACGCGCCATGCGCATATCTGTTTCATGTAGCCGCTACATCATCGCTCGTGATGCGCGTGAAGGACCTACTGCATGTTGCATTGCAAGTTGGGGTTGCTGAGCGCTGTTCGCAAAGTGCCACGGGCACCTCTGCCTCTTCCGCGCGCTTGTTGCTTCTATGAGCGCGTTGCATATGAAAAATGTGATTTTTCAGCTATTTGTGCTAGCGTGTTGCTGGCTTGTGTAACACAAGTTTGAATGCTTTCTGAGCGTGTTCTAGCAATGCTTTCTGGTGTCGTGCGTTGTATGTGCGTCAATACCGTTTTGCCATTTTCTCCATAAAAAAATGTAGCAGAACCTGTCTTTCTGCTTAAGGCATCTATAACAACTTTGGTTTTCCCCGCCTTGTACATCATGTCAAAGTCAAACTCGGCTAATAAGTCTTGCCTCCAAGTTTGCTTCAGGTTGATTTTTTTTTTTGCATCAAGAAGTAGCTAGAAGCAACATTATCAATTTTTACAATAGACTTGGAGCCTAATAGATAGTACCTCCAAGTACATAAACAATGTATTATAGCAGTCATTTCCCTTTCTTGAACAGTATATCGTTGCTCAATTTTATAGAGTTCCCTACTCTCATAGGCGACTTGGTGTACTTCTTGCTCCAACACTCCTCCAATGGCAAATTTTGAGGCATTCATGTGCACCTCAAATGACTTGCTAAAGTCAGCAAGTTACAACATCGGTTCAGCAATCATGGAGACTTTGAGTCGGTGAAAAGAGTGTTGGCATCTTTCCGTCCAATGCCGAGAATAGTCCTTCTTGAGAAGGTCAATTAAGGGGGCGACAAGTGCTGAAAACCCTTTGATGAATCTCCTATAATAGTTAGCAAGACCAAGGAAACTTCTTAATTCACGCACCTTAGTGGGAGTTGGACAATCCCTTATGGCCTCGACATTTTTTCTGTCCATCTAAATTCGTCCTCCCCCTATCCAATGTCCAAGAAAGGATACTTCTTGCAGCCCAAATGAACACTTCTCTTTCTTTACATACAACTGGTTCTTTCTTAAAGTACGAAACACCTTGTGAAGGTGCTCTTTGTATTCTTCCAAGTCTTTGTTGTACACCACTATATCATCCAAGTATACAACTACAAAATGGTCCAAGTACTTGGAAAATGCCTCTTTCATAAGAGTGCAGAAAGTGGCAGGTGCATTGGTCAAGCTGGAAGGCATAACCATGAACTCATAGGCTCCATACCTGGTCATAAAGGTCGTCTTCCCCTCATCTCCTTCGGCTATTCGGACTTGATAGTATCCACGTCGCAAGTCTAGCTTAGAGAAGACCCTTGCCTCCCTTAATTGATCAAATAGGTCAGCAATAAGTGGAATGAGGTACTTGTTTTTAACAGTTACCTTGTTGAGCGCCCTATAATCGATGTATAGCCTCATGCTTCCATCCTTCTTTGTATGAAACAAAACAACAGCTCCATAGGGTGCCTTACTTGGTTTAATGAACCCAACGTCCAAGAATTCACTGAGTTGCTTGCACAATTCGTCCAACTCCTTGGGTGCCATTCTATATGGTGCATTTGGCTGGCTTCTTTGCTCCTGGTTCTAATTCAATGCAATAGTCCACCCCTCTCCTAGGTGGCAATCGGGCAGAAAATTGTTCCGGCATGATGTCCTTGAACTCATGCAAAATAGTTTGAATCTCCTTGGGGGTGGGCGTAGACTCCACTTGTTCAACAGCACAAAGAGATGCTATGTAGGTAGAGCGACTCTGCTTAAGTCATCTCTGAAGCTAGAGGGCTGAAATCATTAAGTCCTTGTTGTTTACATCTACGTCAATTTCAGAAATGGTACAAGGACCATTTTCGTCCATAAACCCCACCATACCCAAATACAGCATAATAAAAGCCTTATAAACTGAAAAGAATTCCATGACCTAATATTATATTAAAATCGTTTATGGAGACAATAGAGAAATTTAGAGAGCCAACCCACTTGCCTATCACAACAGGGATGTCCTTGGCAATTCCTTGGACCTCACGAGCCGCAGAAGTAATAACTTTCATCTTGATGTCATCCTTCTCCCCTCGAAGCCTTAGGCGCTTTGCTTCCTCTTCAGATAGAAAGTTGTGTGTGGCGCCAGTATCTACCATTGCCTTCACTAGGCGTCCAACAACATTAAGCTAATAAAGAGAAGTTCTTTAAGAGGTCTTACCGGAAGTGGAGGTCTTGTTCTCCCCTTGAACGAACAACATTCAGCAATGTTAAAGAGCCCATTCTAGGCTCGGTTCCACCATCCCCAAGTTCGGTCTAGGCAGCATCGAGGGCAGTCCCTTGCGAAATGTTTTCCATCACAAATGAAGCACCGAACCTTCTTCTTTGCTTTGTTCGTCTTCTTCTTCTCTTCCGGCTTGGCCTTGGCCTCTTTTGACCAAGACTTCTTCTCATTTTTATGCTTCTTTTTAAAATTATTCTTAACAACACCATTGTCCTTAGCATTGTTCTTATTAACTGAATCATGCTTCCTTTCATATTCGGTTAATTTTTCAGCAGTAGCCAATGCTGAAGTTAGTGTTTTAACCTCTCTCCTTCTCAATTCCTGCTCAGCCCATGGACGAAGGCCATCAAGAAAAGAGAAGAGTCGATCTTCATCCGACATATTGGAGATGCACAACATTAGAGAAGTAAAAGACTGTACATATTCTTGAATGATACCTTTTTGAGATAGTGCCCGCAATTCCTCCCTTGCTTAGTACTATACGTCCTCCGAAAAGAACTGTCTTCGTAGCTCTCTCTTGAAGTCGTCCCAGGTTTGGATAGGTTCTTCTCCCTCTTGCTCATCTCCCATACGCTTCCTTCACCAAAGAATTGCATCATCGGACAAGAGCATGGTAGTAGTACTAACCTTTGTTTGATCGTTGGTGAGCTTGCTAGCATTGAAGTATTGCTCCGCTTGCCATAAAAAATTATCTATGACCTTCAAGTCTCTCTTTTCCTTGAAAGACTTTGGCTCAGACACCGTGATCTTTGCTTGTGCGTGAAGAACCCCTCCATTTGGCAAGGCGTATTCGCACAAGGAGAGTCTTGCACGCAGCTCCCTAGAGAGGTGTTGGACGTCCTTCCCCAATTGTTCCACCTCCACCCTCATGACGACAATGACTGAATGGACATCTTCCTCAAATCCTCTCAGCTAATTCGGAGTTGGCTGATACTTCTTAATCATCCTTTGAATGAACTCCTCCAGGTTCGTACAAAGATTTTCAACGCTGTCCAAACGACGCTCAAGAGTTGTAAAACGAAAGTTAATGTCACTTTCTTGTTATTTGCCTCTTGAAGCATCTTTTCCGCTTGTGAAAACCATCGTTTGCAACGTACGCTCTGATACCAGCTTGTCATGGGCTTAGACGAGCCTAAACTCCTTTAGGTTGGCGAAAATTCTAAGTCTCGTATCACCTACTTTTAGTCCTTCGAAAACAGTACAACCTCCTTCTCTTAATCATCGTCACAATGCTCTTTCCCCCTAGGTCAAACAACAGTATAAAAACAAAGGAAACCAAGAGGCTTAGAGGGGGAGAATACCAATGAATCTACCAGAGTCTCTCTACAATTATCTCCCTCCCGTGATTTACAAGCTTTCTGAACAAGATGGTGAATGAATCTACAAGGGTCGAATGCCTTGGTATTTATAGGTTTTGACCCCTTGGAGTCTCTCCCTTCCATCCAATGAGAAGAGAGCATCTCCCCATTCAAATCCTTAGATTTGATCCCTTACAACTACCTCTTGGACTCAATCTTATATGTGGACGTCCTAAGTTCTTCTATACATTTGGTCGCCCAATCAGCTTTCAAATAATATTCAAAATGAGTCCTAGTTGTCTTAGGGAACGTATGGGAGTAGCCAAGAAGAATCTTCCCCGAAATGGCAACCTACCAGATTTTGCCACTATGCCAGTGCCTGCACGTGCGCGTTGCGGAACCTGCATGGCAATCCCACATGCGTTGGGCGCCCACGTTGTTGCTTCATGTGCTCGCGTGCCTACAGCTTCTGCGCCGAGCACGCATTTCACCTTCGGCAACCCCAAACGCCAATGAGCCTTCTGCCTGGGCCATGCGTGCGCATGTTCTGCTTGCTGTTCACCAGACGAGCTTCTGTTGCATTTATGGTTTCTGTCTCTGCTGGCAGTTGGGGTGGTTGCGCATCTTGCTGTTTGGCCATCCGTCTGGCAAGCTCAAGTATGTCTTCTTCATTTGGAGTTGATGTCGGGCCGGCCATATGCGTGCGCCCCTCTGGGCCGTGCCATTGCACTTGGCTTTGGCCGTCGCTGCTGTTGCTATGCGTTGGACTTGCACAGTCTTCAGCCTTGGTGTCTGGCCACACCATGATTTCATCCTTTGGACGTTTCACCATATCCAATGAAGTAGCCACTAATGGCCCTTAGGTCCAGTTTATTCTCTTCTGGATTATAAATTCTTACTTCAGAGGGACATCCCCAAACGCGCATATGTTGCAAACTCGATTTCCAACCTTTCTATAATTCAAATGGTGTTTTTGGAACAACTTTGGTTGGAACTCGGTTTAATATATACACTGCCGTCTTAAGTGCTTCAGGCCACAAAAATCTAGAAATATTGGAGTTGCTAAGCATACTCCGCACCATGTCTAATAATGTTCGGTTTCTTCTTTATACTACATCATTTTGGTCCGGAGAACTAGTCATGGTTTATTGGGCAACAATCCCATGTTCTTGAAGAAACTTTGCAAATGGCCCAGGTGCTTGTCCATTCTCTATGTATCTACCATAATATTCTCCACCTCTATCTGATCTCACGATCTTAATTTTTGTACCACATCGTGTCTCTACTTCGGCCTTAAAGATCTTAAAGGCATCTAATGCTTCATGTTATAAAGCATGTACAGATACATGTATCGGGAGTAATCATCTATAAAAGAGATGAAGTATTTCTGACCATGTGAGTCCATGTTTGGATTACATATATCAGTATGTATGATCTCTAATATGGTTGAACTCCTATTGACACCTTTCTTTGACTTGTTAGTCTGCTTTCCCTTAATGCAATCTACATAAGTCTCAAAATCAGTAAAATCCAGAGTATTAAGTACCCCTTCATTCACTAATGTGGAGATATGACCTAATCTCCGATTCCATAATGTAGAGGAATTTTCATTAATAACACCTCTTTTATTACCAGTGTGAACATGCATTGAATCGTAAGTGGCATTATGTTGTAAATTAATGCAATAAAGACCATCAGACAATGTACCATTCCAAACACAATCAGACTCATAATATAAACTAAAAGATGAGTCTGAAAAATTAAAGGAATATTCATAAGGTACAAGCCTTGAAACTGAAATCAAGTTTCTAGAGAAACTTGGAACATAAAAGGTCTTTTCTAATTTTAAAACAAATCCACTACTTAAATTTAAATAGCAAATTCCTATAGCTTCCAGATGTGAGCTCATCTTGTCTCCTTAGAAAATGTGATGCTGACTTCCCACTGATTTTCTTAGGTTTTGCAAACCCTGCAAGAAATTCGAGATGTGGATTGTTGATCCAGAATAAATCCAGCAAGTGTTATTATTGACATTAACAATATTAGATTCATAACAAACAAATGAGGTTGGTGTACCTTTGTCAGCAAGCCATTTTTGAACTTGACGCATTCCTTCTTCATGTGTCTCTTCTTTTTACAAAAGAAACACTTGGAATCTTTCTTAATACCAACTTGGGGGGGGGGGGGGGGGGGGGGGGGGGTATTTTACCCTTCCCTTTCTGTTTGGCTTGATACTTGCCCTTTCCATGTGTTGCCAGCATGACACTTTCTCCTTGTTCCATCACCAGTCTCCCTTCCTCTTGAACACACATGGTCAAAAGTTCATTAACTGACCATTTATCTTTATGTGTGATGTACGAGATTTTGAAGGGTCCATATTGGCGTGGAAGGGAATTCAGGATGTAATACACCACGAAATATTTTGACATTTCAACCTTGAGATTTTTTAATTGAGCCGCTATATCCTTCATTTGCATGATGTGTTTGCGCACACCTCTCATACTGGTGTGCTTTAGGGATGAGAACTTCATGAATAGGGTGCTTGCTAATGCCTTATCTAAAGTGACAAATTGTGCAACAATGGATTTCAGCAAGTCTTTGATATTTTCATACTGCTTAACAAAACCACGAATACCAGCAGCAATTTTAGTCTTAATGAACATTTCACAGAGGCGATTAAATCGCTCCCATCGTTCATAAAGTGTAATTTTAGCTGCAATGCTAGTATCAGTAATTACTGGTGGTTTGTCTTTCCTAATAGCATAATCTATGTCCATCCACCCTAAATGAATAAGTATTATCCCTTTCCAGACCTTATAGTTATCTCCCTTAAGATCGGGGATATCACAACGAATATCAAAGAATTGTGCTGGTTGTACAACTGCATAAAATTACAAATTACATGCTTATGTTAAAACTAAGGCTCTTTACCAATGTAAATCATGCTTAAAAATTGAATCTATTGACATAAAAAATATTGCATGTGGGCTAAATGTTTTTTAATTCAAGTAGATTCAATATTCTTTATGAGTAAACTTTATGATAAAACTATCAAATTATTTATGAATTCATAATTCATATGGGTAAATTATGAATAGTTTGATATTTATCCTAATTAATATACTCAAATATAATAAAAATTCCTGTGGGATAAAATTTATTATATTAATTATACTTATTATCTATTTTTTTTATGATAAAACTATCAATTTATTTATGAATTCATAATTCCTGTGGATAAATTATGAATAACTTGATATTTTATCATAACTAATAAACTCGAATATAATAAAAAATCCTATGGGATAAAGTTTATTATATCAAGTAAAATTAGTTACAATTAATGTGTAACATTCTTTATGTGATCTTTATCATAATATATAATTTTTATTAAATTAAAGATGTTGTGGCTACTCTCTAATTAATAAAAATTATATGGATCACAAAACATTAACTCGCATAAATACGAAATTAACATGATAATAGCATGTATTGCATAATCTTAATTAACACTAACATGTTATTATTATGTAAAAAAAATTCTCATAATATATGCATAATTAAAAACTATAATATTATACATAACTTTAATGTCATGCATTTAAATATATGCCAAAAAATGCATAAAAACTATAAACGACAATAAAGATAAATATTTCAATATGCATAAGAGGTTAGGCCACTGGTGCCAAAGATTTTGCCATCGCGCGGATTCGAATCAGCTGGCACAAAATCAAATTCGAGAACCTAGTCGAATCGGTCTTCCCTAGGGCGATTCACTTTAGCGAGTTGGAACGATGAGCCAACTCAACCCGTCGGAGTCAACGTTTTTTTTTTTTTTTCACTGAGTTGCTCTGGCATTAGACGCGGTTGCCAAGTTGGAATGATGAGTCGCACACGACTCAGCCAAATCAACTCGTCGTTATTTACCAAAATACCTTATGGTTTTAATTGACCAGTTTCTACGCGCTGGAGGTCGTCTTCAACCTCCAACCGCCCTCAAAGACAAAGGTTTGCAGGCGTTCCTTAAAGTCATCGACGCCGAAAACCTGTTGGAATGATCGCGGGTGTCTGCGCTGCGTCTTTGACACATTACGGCGACGCGAGAGTGCCGCCGACCGTCCCGCACAAAGAGCGCATAGAGACTGTCAGCACCAGTTTTTTTTTTTATTCAATGTCGACGCCGACTTATCTTTTGCAATGGTCGCCAGCGTCGGTGCTACGTCTTTCTCCGATGCTTTTTGCTGATGCGAGAGCCCTGCCTGTCGCAAGAGGTGAGCGCAATTCTCATGCAAAGAGCGCACAGAAAACGCTCATTCTTGGAATTGAAACGCTGGATTAGAGGTCTGCTCTAATACCAACTTTTCAACTTCTAACTTCAATGTATGAATTCACACGTCCACACCCTTACTGATTTCTCAAATAGGGTCCCTAATTATCCCGTAGGAGTTATTCTACTCATACTCGTATCGGTTTCCCAAATAGTCATTTTGCTCACACACCCACACCACCATATTGATTTCCTAGTAAAGTTCTTCTTCCTTAGATAGAGGTTGTTAACACACCCACGTACCCATATTGGTCGGCCTATAAAGTCCTTATTTCTCATGTAATAGAAGTTCCACTTACACACACATATCCATATTGGTTTTCCAATATTGTCTTTATTTTTCGTGTAGTGATTATTCCACTCATACACATATACCCTTATTGGTCATTTTCCCCTACAAGGTCCTCATTTTTGTGTAATAGAAGTTTTACTTACACACAAATGCCCTTATTGGTTTTCTAATATGGTTCTTATTCCTCAAGTAGTGGTTGTTCCACACATGACACATGCACACATACCCTTATTGATTTCACCCATAAGGTCCTTATTTTGAATATGTTCTAGAGCGGGACACAATAAGTCCATAAACATAATATTGGTTATTCCACAACTCTAAATCAACATCTCGAAAGAGGTCCTAATCCATGACTTGGCGTCCTAAGTGAAGTCCACATCATCTTGTTAGTATCCTAACAAGATCCATATAATCTTCCTCCAAACAATCAAGTGAGACCCAAACTCCTTTATGCAGATAGGGCACAATATATATTTTTTCTCTCCTGGTTATCCAGTTGAGGCCCAAATTCCCCACTGCAGTTGGGGCACACATTCACTTGTAAGCATATGCTTAACCTCATTTGCCAAGGGTCCAAATATTTATTTATTTATTTTCTTCTATTTTAAATGAATCCCTAGTCCCTCGCTCTTATGACTAAGTAAGCTTAATTATGATAATTCACTTGAGCCTATTATGAGACTCTTAATTCAAATCCGAAATATTTTATCCACTATAATTACTTACAAATTCACTACTTGGCCCATAGTTGTACCTCAATACTGACTAATTGACCTTTCTAGTTATTCAAGAAGACTTATAAATTGACTTATTTGGATTTCAATCCCAATTTCCTAGAACATTGTATTCTTCCTTATAATTTTAACCAAGATTTCTCAACAAGTGAAGAACCTCTAGAATGTCGTGGACATCTTTGTATATTATTGTGAGAAAACTAAGGGCAAAACTCAATTGGGATGTAAGTTGACTTCTCAATGTGAATTACTACGGCACGAATGTTCACTCAAACCTTGTGTTTAATATTTATTTAAGAAAATACATTCACCCTATGATTTTTGTGCGTTCTCTTAGTTTTGTTAAATCCATGGACGACCGACTTTCTAGTTGTCACTAAGATAGTCTATAACAGGACTTGGCTGGCTATCATTGTGGTTGAGACATCACCTTTTGAATAATAAACTTCCTTGGGAGATTCTAGGACTAAAAAGGGAACCCTTGCACATTAACATTCTACTACCTAAGTTGATGAACTTTCTAGACTCATTTGAGGAAACTTTCTCATAATAGGGAAACTTGCAACATACTACTTTAGTTCGACATCAAGATCTTAGTCTCTGGTAAACTCTTCGACTCATTACCCTGTAAGATAACATTTCCAAAACCTTGCACTCACTACACTGCTACTCATGCTTACCTAAACAAAACATGAATTCACAAAGTTCAACTCTTTCTTAGTTTAAATCAAAACTATCAATTTCTGAAACCCAATTCAATATATTTATGATCTTGTTGAAACATACCGAAGTATAATCTTTAGAACCCGACCCAGTCCAAAATCAGTCCCCTAACTTTAGAAGTTCACTTTGGGTATTCACCTCTTTATGTCTGGAATGGACAAACCTAGAAATTTAGAAGCCAAACAGTTTCAATCTATTCCAGACCCTCAATTCAATAACTTCCCTCATATCCCACTACATATAAACCAGTAAATAGAAACATGAAATTCTAGAAGTTCAACTAATGGTTAATCTACCTAACCTTTCAATTTCAGCTCACTCCTCCTCTATATCCAACTAACCCCACTCATGATTAAATTAACTTAAAATCACAGAATTCTAAACAACATTTAATCTACTCAAACTTCTCCATTTCATTACTTTTCTTCCATGTTCAACTATTCATGCTTATCGACCCAACAAGAGTATGACATTCCAGGAATTAACTACTTTAGTCTAACTCAGGTCACTAATTTCTGTAACCCATTCTCCATATTCAAGTAGTCATATCTAAATTGAACACAATCATGAAGTTTCCAAATACTACATAACTTAAATCCAATTTACACCTTCAATTTCAACAATCTATACACAACATTCAATTAACTATACCTAAATTGATCAAAATATGAAATTTCAACAATTAAATCCACACCCATCTATCCTAGATTTTCATTTTCAACTCTTCTTATTCCTTACTCAACTAACTATGCCAAAATCAAGTAAAGATTCATTATGTTTCAAAAAATTTAATTGAACTAACAATTACACATTGAGCATTTCAGATGGTTTTTTTTCAAAAGACACAAAAATCAATGTCTACGCAAAAGAACCGGCATATACATCTCAAGACCTCGAGCTTCACACATGTGTCATCTTGAAGAAGCACGCACAAGAGAAGAAACAAAGAAAGTCTAAGTTGACTAGCAAATCTCAAGATCTCTATCCATATAAGAGATCAACTCCAAATCTTCAAAATTGACGTGCAAATGAAAAGTTTGAAGCTATAAGACTTGTTAGAATAACTAAGGACAAATTTTCATCATGCTTTGAAGCCTATATTAGAAACCTGGCTTTGGCATGATCACTCATTATTTGCCAATGACGATCATCCAAAATGTGCACTGGCTTAAAATATAAAGCATTCGATCAATCAGGGGTGATTGATAGACAAAGCTAGACAAAATGTGATATGAAACTTAATCAATTAATCCCTATAGATTGATTGATCAATTCTGTCCATTAAAAAATTATAAAGTATGATCAATCAATCATACAATAGTATGCCAATGAGGGACATAATGCATGATCAATCAGACTCATGCCACTGATCAATCATACATGGTTTTGCACAACCATTAGGATCAATGCATGATCAATCAACCTAGGTGGGCTGATCGATCAACTTAAATTGTCAGACATGATAAATAGACATTGATAGACCAATGTGAACTCAATTAGCCAAATGTCTGACAAAAATATAGCTGTTACATACGATTGATCGATCATTAAGTTATCAACTTTTCAAAAAATGGTCAAATAATGTTTGGTTTGGCTTCGGGAAGCTATAAGTACCTAACA
Source organism: Aristolochia californica (assembly GCF_029961685.1). Lineage (NCBI taxonomy): Eukaryota > Viridiplantae > Streptophyta > Magnoliopsida > Piperales > Aristolochiaceae > Aristolochia > Aristolochia californica. The sequence goes on from NW_027181771.1 coordinate 29,691,134, forward strand.
AAATGTGCATTTGAGAAGTTACTGAGCATTTATTAGCAAACTTGCCTTGATCAAAACATTCAATACTTGAATTTCTTTTCAAAGTCTTTTTTGAGAGAAAAAGTGCTATCCATCTTGCAAATCTTTCATTCATTTGAATTTATACTTGTACTTGATTCACACAAGCTTCCAATTCATTTCAAATTGTGTTTAAAATTTGGAGACCTAGAGATTCCAAAGGAGAAGTCTATTTCTCCATCAAATACAAAGGGTGTTAGCTAGAGTTAGAATCTAGCTAACTCTTAAGGAAGATTGTTTTAATCACGTATTTGAGCATACACATGGTTTAAATGAGGACCATAATCACTTTTGTGTAAATTCTAGTTAACAGAGCTAATTAGTAAAATTTCTCAAGCAAAGGTTCTTCGGCGGTAAATACCATTAGGAGAACATCGATAACAAAACATATTGTGTTGATTGTGGTATGTGCATATTTTATCTTTCAATTGCTTCAAATTTCAATTTAGCTCATTTACTTTAAAATTGAAAGAAGCCACCTAGGCCTACAATTGGAATCAAAATATGCCTTTACACATTTGAAATCAAGTTCTCACTTGATTTTAACTACTTGATTTCATGGCATCTCAAGATAAACTGCTCATACCCGAAGGACAATCGACCAACCATCCCCTATTATTCAATGGAGTAAATTATGGATATTGGAAGGTAAGAATGAAATTATTCCTCCAATCCATGGATTGAGACATTTGGCATGTGACCAAGAATAACCCATTTAAGGCACAAAAATTAGGAGATGATCATCTTATCACTTAGAACAAACTGTAAGACAATTAAACTACTGTTATATGCCTTAAGTTCAAATGAGTTCAATCGACTCTCTACATGCAAAACAATCAAAGAAGTTTGGGCAAACTTGAAGTTACTCATGAAGGGACCACTGGACTCATGAACTTTAAAATTAGGTTATCGATAGCCCAATATGCCGAATTCAAAATGAAATGGGCGACTAATGGAAATAATCCATATCTTTGTCCAATGTTGTCACTATAAATAATATACCAAGGCATTTGCCATATAAGTGTGCCCTATTAACACGAATAAGAGGTCTATAGTACTAAAAAACCTAGAATAGATAGACATAATGCCCAAAATACATGTTCAAACTGTCATTCCCACATGAAATTTGTACATTGTAATCTATAAATGGACCCATGGTTTGCATCTTGCATTGTATTTAAGTACTTTGGAAGCAACATAAATGATTCAGCCTGAGAAGTTAGAGAGAAACACCTGTAAGTGTGCGATTTCTTTTGTAAACTATTTCATCTTTATAGTGAATTATTGCAGTGGCGAAAGACAGGACATAGTCTCACCTTGAGGCGAATCTGTATAAATCTAGTTGTATTTGTTTTCATGCTTGCTTTTCCTTTATTCCGTGATTATTATTATTGTTTTCGCTAGTTTAGAATTAGGACATTTAATTCCTAACAATAGTAGTGGGCATAATATTTTTACATACAAATGTTACAACACATTGCTTATTACCATATTGAAGGGTGCCATTGTATATGTAATCTCCTCATTTTCTCAACTTAAAATGAGGACTATGGAAAATTGATGCGGTTGACACTATACATGGACAAATATCTTTCACACTTGAATCATATAACCATTTTTTTCCAAATCTTATCACCTTGAATTCAACAAATTTCTTTAATGAATAATTTCTCAATGTTTATTTCAAGGTTTCCTTACTTTCAAAATTTTGGCCCATATGTAAGCAATTCCTTTCCTTCATACAAAGCTCAACATTTCAAGTAAGATTATTATAATCTACAACATCATTAACCCAATCACCATCATCTTATTTACCTAGAAACACATTATATCTCTATAACCGTCTAATTCAACATTTTCTAAACCCACCAAATTATCACTGTAAAGCACATTATTCACTACATCTCCTTAACTATTCATACCTTCCATGTTGTCAAATTGAGTATAATCCATGTCATCTACATCATAAAATTCAGTGTTGTTTACACCATATTCTCCACTAAATTCGGGATTCTACATGTTTTCTTCAATATTTACATCAATAGTTTCTTCAAGATTCTCATAATCCCAATATTCAACACTCAGAATCATACTTTATTCAATGCCATCTAATCTTACACCACAAGACGTTCGGGAATATCCCTAATTAAATGAAGACAATCTTGAGTACTTTCAAACTCATTAACACTTCTGCTACCATCAAACAAATTCATCTTTTCCAATTACAATTCAATAACATTGTACCCATTTAATGCAACAAAAACAAAATTCAAATTAGTTTTATATCCACATTGAAGTCTTGATAACTCTTAGGGTTTTCTAGTACCCCATACTTTTCATTTGATGAATTCTTGGATCCCAACCTATTGTTTCATATTTTAGTCAACACAACTTAGAATAATTTATCGATGTGTCTACCATTATTATCTTTGTTCTACCTCCAGAATTACATGACACACCATCTCGTGTAATATATTCTTTTTACTAGTCAAGCCTATTCTACTCACTATGGAGTCACAATATTTAGCACTCACATTCACATTAAATAGTGAACACAACAATCAAAATTAAAGACCACATAAATATAAATTACAAATTATGAGTCAACCCGAACTATAATTCTCTCAGATTAGCAACTGTCTTCATACACTAAATCTCCACACCCATCTAAATAATCAAATTCAACATAGTAGAATACAAACTATAAAGATAAATAGATTAATAAAAATATATTAAATAATTTAAAATTTAAAAATACTAATGCAAGTTAACTAGGGCAAATCAAAGCACTAATGCATAGAACTATTATGCATGAGAAAATTGGCTATTATCGTAGGATTACATTTGTTTCCTTTTTTTGGCATTTATACTCGGTTATTGCCCAATCCTTGTGACTTGTAGATGCTCGTAGCCGGTTCTAGTTCAATGTTCTCCTCTTTCTAGCAACGGTGAGATATCAAATCCTATCTATCCCGAATGGATACCCTCAACCAAACACAGAAATGTAGACTCCCATCAATTCAATTCAGTGTTTAGATACTATTGCCACAACTAAAATCTGCTTATGCTGATATGATTTTAGTACAAACCATTAATTAACATATCTGCATTAAAGGCTGATATAACTGATTTCAGCTTCTATTCTAGCAAAGGATTATTTAGTCGGATGTTAAATCTCCAGTGTTTATGCAACTCTTATCTTGGAGTATGATGGCAGTGTAGGATCTTTATATCATGAATTTCTCAATAAAAACATAAATGAAACTCATGAATATACCTCCTGACATGACGTCTATTTCCAATGTTTGGTGTCTTCGTCTCCGGCGAACAACGTTGTCTCATCTATAGCAGAGACTCGTCGATGACGACGTTCAGACATGCCTCTGCCAGACTAGACCCCCTCTTATAGCCTCCTCTACATCATAGGAGACCACCAAAGGACGAGAAACTGTAATGTTGTGACCGGTGATCACCATCAATGGAAAATCGACAATGAACGTGTCACTTAAGTGACGGTTTGTGAACCGTCTTACATTCTCCCACTTGACCCATACACCTACTTAATATGTATCATTGATTATTGATACATCTTCAATAATGTTTTTCATAGATATAATATCCTTATACACAAACAAAGAAGATTAAATTACATGAATCATGGCAGTAAGTCCTTTTAAGCAAGTATTACCTTCCACATATTACAATGCAACTGTCTCCTTTGAATGAGAAACTTATGTGACACATTTCTTTATGAATGAACTTTCATAATACTCATTCAGGATCACTTTATATTGTCATTCTCTAAACTTTATGTTTACAACAAAATAAGAGAAGACACAAATGAACTTAACGGAGTTTTTCATTAACAAAATTGCGATACAAACATAAAGGGAGTCTTAATTAAAAAAATTACTTAATAGAACTGAGTCCCATATGTTCAACATGTCCTTTATAAGCAATGGGTGATAGACCCACTTCGTTTGTTTTGACATGTTCTCGAATATTTAAAAACTTTATGTCAATAAGCTTACTACAACTTCAACTCTTATTGTTCTTAACCAAAAATACTAATGCGGAATTATCACAGGAAATCCTTAATGGCTTATAAATTGTGTCAACAATTTCTAGCCCTAAAATAAAACTCAACCATATAGCCTGTGATGACGCTTCAAAATATGCTACAAACTCTGCTTCTATGGTAGAAGTAGCAATCAATGATTGTTTTGCACTTCTCCAAGAAATGACTCCTCTCTTATAAGAAGACGTATCTTGATGTTGACTTTCTCGAATCAAGAAAACCAGCAAAATCAGAGTCTATACATCCAATCACTTCCAGATAATCAGATCGTTTGTATGTAAGCTTGTAGTCTTTAGTACCTTGAAGGTATGACATGACTTTCTTTGCAGCGTTCCAATGGTCCAAATCGGGATTACTTTGATATTTGCTCAACATTCCCACTGCATATGTTATGTTAGGTCTTGTACATTAAACTACCAACTGTGGAAGTATATAGAATATTTTTCATTTGTTCCCTTTCTAAATTATTTCGTGGACCTTGTTCCAAATTTAATTTGTCACCTTTGACAATAGGTGCAACACCAGATGAACAATTTTTCATATGATATCTCTCTAGAATTTTATTGATATAGGCTTCTTGAGACAATCCTAATATCCCTTGGGATATATCTTTATCAATCTTTATGCCTATGACATAAGTAGCTTCACCCATATCTTTTATATCAAATTTTATTAAAAGAAATCATTTGACCTCATGAAGTAATCCTAAATCACTTGAAGCAAGTAGAATATATCTACATATAGGACTAAGCAAATTATTTTGCTCCTACTAACCTTATGGTATATACATTGATCCATGATATTCTCTGTAAAACCAAATGAAGAAATAACAACATAAAATTTTAAATACCACTGACGGGAGGCTTGTTTTAGTCCATATATAGATTTCTTAAGTCTATAAACTAAGTGACCATTCTCCTCTGAAATAAAACCTTCAGGTTGTTTCATGTAAACCTCTTCCTCTAGATTTCCATTGAGAAAAACCATTTTCACATTCATTTGATGTAACTCCATATCATAATGAGCTACTAACGCCATGATTATCCGAAATTAATCATTATTTGAAACAGGAAAGAAGATATTGTGATAATCAATTCCTTCTTGTTGAGTAAATCTTTTGGTTACAAATCTTGCATTTTATCTTTCAATATTACCAAAAGAGTTTCTTTTGGTTTAAAAAACCTATTTATAGCCAATGGCCTTCCCCCTTTAAACTATTCAACAAGATCCCAAATTTAGTTTTTAGCCATTGAATCCAACTTCATGACATCATTCCATAATATGGATTTTTTTCTACTCATGGCATGTGAAAATATAATAGGATCATTTTCAGCACAAATGTCCATGTCAGGCAACACTCCCAGTAGGAGGAGCTTTTCCCACTCAAATGGTTTGCATATTACTCAACAAACTTGGAGCATCCATCACAGAAGTTGCCAATAATGCACTGGTTGCTGAGTTTGGCAAGAAGAATGGAATAGGTGAGCTTCAATCATATGCATTTATGGCCCTAGCCATTGGTGAAATTTTAGGTAACTTAACTGGAAGCTTTTCCTACTGAAAACACAAGCCAAAATTATGTTTCTTGTGTTTTCTGCACTTCTTTCTAGCCTACTCACTTCCTCCTTAGCCACTAAGGAGTGTTCTCTCTGCCCATCTGAACCATCAGGTCATCAAATCGTAAAAAAATCAATTTCAGAAAATTTAAGCCAGCAGTTCTCAGATTTAGTCACTGCTATCAGTGAAGATACGATTTCTCATCCTCTTTATTGGATTGTAGCTTCTATTGCTGTGGTTCCAATTTTATCTGGGACCACTTTCTGCTACCAAACGCAGTGCTTGAAACTGGATTCTTCAATCAAAGGAATGTCTAAAGTTATTGGGCAACCATCTGTTACAACCGCTACTTGAACAAAATACCCATGAGGAAACTAATTTCATGGATCCAGATCACTTATGCATTCTCCATCTTATCGGACTGGTTCTTAGTAAAACAATTCAACGTTCAACTGGGAATCTCAAATGAATCTTATGTCTTGTTACTGTCATCCCTAGCTGAAGCTGTTGCTCAGTTTAAACTCCTTCCCTTCTCGATTCTATTTGCAAAATTGAGTCCTCCAGGGAATGAGGGATCACTTATTGCTTTTTTGGCATCAGCTCTCTGTTTAGCATCAATAATTGGTTGCTTTTTGGGTGTTGGGTTGGCATCCCTTGTTGGTATTTCATCTGAAGATTATTCGAACTTGCCTGTGTGGATTCTGTTCCAGTTTCTTGCAGCACTATTGCCCTTAGGATGGATTTCTTACATACCCATATCACAAACAGTAGCAGGGGAGAAGAAGAGAAGTAAAAGGAGGAGGCTGCCTTTGCCTTAAGATAGATTACCAGGAAAATATGGTAAAGAAGAAGGAAATGTCGTAATAACAATATGATTTTCACTATTATGAGGGTCGGATTTCATGCAGTAATATCAGAGAAAGATTGCAGGAGGATTTGAACAATTCATTCATCAGAAAAATACTACTTATTGTTGCGCTTTGTTCAAGACCGTATCTCTGTATTCTTCGTATACAATTGTACATATAGACTGCTTGTCTCCCTTTTAAAGGCTCAATTTTTTATGCCTTGGGTGTTCCTTTTCTTCCCTCTGTTAGTCTTGCAGTAGTGAAGTGGTCTATTTCCAGATGAATGATTTTTGCCAAAAAATTCTCTCCCATGCAGAGTTTTCCAGTAGCCGAGTGCATGAACCCTTGTAACTACGCCGACCCCAAGAAGCAATATGTCAAGGTACAACGACATGCTCCAGCAGAGTTAACAATTTGCTCCAATGAGACGCCCATGACAAAAAAGAAAAAACAGGAAGCCAAAAACCACATTTGGACCATCCTTGAAAATTTTAGGTACAAAGAGAAGCAGACGCCACAATCGTTAAGAACAAAACTATGGATGGCTTTGATTTCCTCAGATCTTAATCTTTTACTGTCAAGTGCTAATGTCGCGAGCATTTCATGCCAAGCAGCAGAGAAAAGACATTCTTCCTTGATTGTGTGAAAGATAGGATCCTGACGATTGGCCAAAGATAAATTTACTTATTTCTCTTCCTCGGAATCTGAATGTGCAAAAACAGGTTGGGGCTGAGTTTCTGCATATGCAGGCGCAATGTACTTTGGATCTTTTGCTGCAACATCAGCAAATTTGAGTATAGCTTCTCGAGGGTCTTCCTCCATCCATGTCTCCTTCAGCATACCCCCTTGCTGCAGTTACATTCAAATAATGAGCCTCGCCATTTTTTTTTTTTTAAGCTAGCACAAAAAACGTACGAAGGAAACTAGAAAACCTTAAAAAGAACGTGTATTAACAAGAAAAGGCATTCTAGAAAAGCATTTGCGCACCTTAAGAAGATATTGGGTTAATAAGCTTCCTTTAGTAGTACCTACTCTTCCACCAAAACCAGGACCTGTTACAGGTACTTCTGGCTTGTGAGATTTAAGAGGGTCCTTGAGTATTTTTTCCCGCTGACGTTTACGACTTGGCTGATCCCTGAATAAGGGAAGTGCATGAGGGTTGTGAATAACAGGCTTGGCTTCAAAATCATCAACGGACTTTTTCCTTGGGGCCCGAGCGACACAAGCAAGGGCTCCTCTCCCACTAAGGGTTGGATCATAAAGAACGTGGGTTCCACCTTGTTTCTTATCACCAACTGTGGCAAACACCTGCAAGAAGACCAGCAAACTTGGTTAGAACAGAAAAATAAGATGGCCAAAACCTACACTAAAAAAATGCAATTCAGAAATGAAGTTGACCTGATTAAGCTTTGGATGCCAAGCACATTGCACAACACTACATGTAGGAGATATCCCCACCTTTGACACAAGCTCAAGTTTCTTTCGGTCAAAGAAGCACAGTAGGCCACCACTTGTGCCATTTTTTTCAACAGAAGTTCCAGTTAAGATGAGCTGTTCATCAGGACTGAATGTGACATTTGTCTGCCCATAGTGGTTAGGAAGCTCCTCAAATACTTGAATAGGCTTCTTCATTTGCCTTAAATCCCAAACCTGCAAATACAAATAATTAGCAACAAGCCAAGTCATAAAGAAACAAAGTGAGGAAATGTTTGGTAAACCTTTAGTGTAGCATCAGCACTACGTGATAAAAGCATCTGCCCATCACTGGAAAATTTCAAAGCAGTGATCTCATCTTCATGTGCTTTCTCGACATGTACATCTGGTCTGCTTCCCCATCCAGGCTTGAGGTACCATATCTGTTAAAAAAATTTATATTCGTCAAAGGAATATGATAGTGACTGACTTCTTTTCTTTTTTGAAAGAAATTATTTCACTCGGCAGATTAACAATCCCATAGAACAATGTGGCTAACTACAGGGTTCATCAGAACTTTTTGCAGGTTACTTCCAAAAGACAAAGACGTAACACCAATGTAACTTTAGACATCCTCCGTGTTTGGTTGCTGTATGGCTTCCTTCTGTTGGAAAATGACCACCAAAATTTTTGAAAACCTCAGGTTACCTGTATTGACCCATCTCCTACACCACCAGAAATGCACTTTCCCTCATGATCCCAAGTACAAGTTGTTACTGGGACTCTGGCTGGCCTTGCAAGTTTTGGTTTTATGACCTGTTCATGAAATATTTGTTACATACTACATCAGCATGAAAGTAATGTCAAGGGGAAAAAGTATGAAGTATTAATATATTGGTTTTTAAATGGTGAGAAGCTTTTATTAATAAAGCTAAAGCAAGACTAGTACAGCATAGAATACATCATAGAATACAACATAAAATACAAGAACATGGTCTTTTTTTAGAGATCTAGAGAGACGTTGGTACAAAGGATGCTTTGGAGACTCTGAATTTAGCAAGTTTGTCTGCAACCGAATTGGCGAATCAGTGGTGGTCTATTAATTGAAAGAGAGATCAAGGGTGGGCATTTCGGTATCACGTCCTGTTAAAGGACTAGGCAAGAGTACTTCCCAGGAGGTCACCCATCCTAGAATTACTCTCGCCCAAGCTCGCTTAACTTCGGAGTTCTGAGTCAGATACCTAGCCAATACAACCCGAAAAGACTAGCCGTTTAAGGTGCGGAAAGCCAAGTACCTAACTCAGACCACAAATTCTAACAAGAGTGGACGAAACCACTCTGACACCCACCCCGCCCATTTTGGAGCCGCTTCTCACGGGATATGAACGCGGGCCGTGACGTGCCTAGCTCTGATACCATGTTAAAGTCATAGGCAAGAGTACTTCCCAGGAGGTCACCCATCCTAGAATTACTCTCGCCCAAGCTCGCTTAACTTCGGAGTTCTGAGTCAGACACCTAGCCAATACAACCCTAAAATATTAGCCGTTTAAGGTGCGGAAAGCCAAGTACCTAACTCAGACCACAAACTCTAACAAAAGTGGACGGAACCACTCTGACATGTCCAGCACGGGGACTCTTCAAATCTGACATGTATAGGCCAATACATAGTGTACTAGATCATATTCACTTGCTTAGGGCCAAAAATTATTCAAAAACTGAAAACACGATACAAAGCATATCATATATCATATTGACACCTCCAAAATCAGAGGTGTTTTGCCAATATGCATACCACTGAGATAGATAGATAGATAGATAGATAAATAGATCAAAGGGTGAATGCATGGACAAAAGATAATACAGAAACAGGGAAAGAGAGAGGCAGTAACATCAAAGGAGAAAAATCCAAAAATATAACTGCAGAGCTTGAAATCAAGCAAAGAGGAGTTTTATTTCTAAACACTGTCAGGTGTGCTTGGCACTAACAACCCAGCGCACTAAAGCTTGATGCACTTTTTATTAAGGAGGATGACAGTTGTAACCATGGTGAGGCGGGCAACAACCACCCGTTCACCTGAGCTGTTTCTTTCACCACCCAATGCATGGTAAGTGGCGACGTATGTGCTCCACAGTCACCTTCAAATGCAGATTCACTTGGATGTATTCAATAATTGAAAACTTTAAAACAGATTGAAATAATCTTAAGGTCACTACTCCGACATTATGCATGCAAGAACCCAATTTTTTGCCTACGTATACCTGCTTTTGACTTTTGAAATCAGATACATCCCATATACGCAGTGATCCATCCTCTGAAGACGTTAAGACTGTCTCTTTAGCTTTTGGGTGCCACTGTCCACACGTCAATCCTGAGATATGCCCCTTAGTATTTTTCAGGTCACGAATATACATGTCTCCCTTGACAAACTCTCCCAGTGAAAGTCCATCACGGTCATAAATCTCCAATTAAAAAAAAATAGTAGATGTTAGTTGTCACAAGTCAGAATATTAATATTTCTAGGCATTGAATAATAACATAGAAGGAAACAAACTTTAAGTTGAAAATAAAAAAGTAAAAGGGATAACCTTTGCCTGCGCTGAACCAGTTACACACAAAAACCGATCCGAGGTCGGACTCCAACTTAAGCTACGAACTTGGTGACCTTCAGACGGTTCTATCTGTCTAAATGATGCCAAGCGAGAATTCATTCCTTGAAAATCATACATACGGACAGTATAATCATAACTACCAGAAAGAACTCTAGATCCTGAATGATCAACTGCAAGGGCTGCGACAACCTGCAGAGATAATAGTGAAAAATAATCTTAATTCAAAGAGTTAATGATACAAAGTGATGTGACTACTAATACAAGTACCAAATAAGGGCTTTGAAACAACATGAGGATTTTACCGGTAAGATTCATGACATTAGAGCTGTGCATGCTCACAAAATAACATCCAAATCATCCCATTCATTTTGCAGATTCAAAGTATCTAATTATACAGAGTGAACATGTACCATCAACTCAGTAGCCGAATGAACCAGTACATCTCTGCCATAGGCAGCTCATCTGCTCAATGCAGTGGGAAAGATTGATACTCTTGATTCAGCCCATTGAGGCATGAAGAAATTGATTTTCTTTTAAAGTATTTTTCCTTTCTTCACTTCAGTTTAAATCTTTTATTAAAATTTGAAGGTAAAGAAATTTAAACCAAATTAATATTGTTGTGATATTGCCACTGATCAAACTTACCGCACCTAATCACCTTGACGAAAAACAGGGAAATGCAAAACATATGGCTAGAATTGCCCCATCTATTCTACAGATTCAAGGCCCCTGCTTATGCAGGATGAACTGTTCAGAATTCAGTAGCTAAATGAACCAGCACATCTCTGCTGTGTAGGCAGCCCCATAGATTAGGAATATTCACCTATGTGCACAATGCAATTGGTAGGCTGATCTTCTTGATTCAGCCAACTAAAGCCTGAAGAAGCCATTTTTCTTTCAAATTATTAGTTGTCGCATTTTTGTTTCAGGTGAAATCTTTTAGCAAAGATTAAAACTAAATAAATCGAAGCTTAATTAATTCTGATTCAGCAGCAAATAAAATAATTTATTGCTTCAGATAAAAAATTACATCCCCCAGTCACCTTGAAGAAAAGCAGACAAGGGCAAAGCAGATGGCTATAATTGCCCTATCCATTGTACAGACTCAAAGCAACCACTTATGCAGGATGAGCTGTTTCATGAATTCCACAGCTACATGAACCAGCACATCTCTGCTGTAGCCGTCCCATAGATTGGGTATATACACCTATGTGCACAATGCAATGGGAAGGCTGATGATCTACCTGATTGAGCCAATTGAAGTCTGAAGAAGTCTTGTTGTTTTAAATCAGTTTCCTTTCATTTTCGCTTCAGGTAAAAGTTTTTAACAAAGATTTAAACTAAAAAAAATATAAGTTAAACTATTCTGATTCAATTAAAAATAAATTCGTTTATTGCGACAGAACAAATTTACCGCACCTAAGTACTTTGAAGAAAAGCAGAAAAGTGCAAAACATTCAAAAATTGAAGAAATTCAAATACTATGGATGGTCGGACTCCTACCAAGTTGTAGTTTAAATTATTAGTTTCCTTTCATTTTCGCTTCAAGGAATTTTTTTATCGAAGATTTAAACTAAAAAATATAAGCTAAACTACTTCTGATACAATTAAAAATAAATTAAATTAGAGAAGTGCAAAACATTCAGAAATTGAAGAAATTCAGATACTATGGATGGTAGGACTCCTACCTTGGTATGGCCTTTCAATAGAATTTCGTTGCTAAGCGGAATCCTATACGAATTCTCCATCTCTTCGTCCGAACCGCCATCTGAGTCATAATCCACAGGCCTCTGTGGCGGACGAGGAGGTCCAATCATAACCCAATCATCTTCAGAATCAACAGGCCCCGGTGGCGGGCGAGGAGGTCCAATCATATCCCAATCATCTTCAGAATCGACAGGCCTCGCCGACGGGCGAGGAGGTCCAATCATAGCCCAATCATCTTCAGAATCGACAGGCCTCGCCGGAGGGCGACGACCTCCAATCATAGCTCCATCATCATCAGGGTAGACAGGCTCCACGGGAGGGCGCGGAGGTCCACTCATAACCCCATCATCACTAGGCTCGTTAGCCTCCGCATCCGAGTCTCGACCCTCGGACTCGAACCTCCCAGCATAACCTTCCTTACGGGACATGAGCTGCTCGCGTAGGGAATGAGGATCCTCATGACTAACGATACTTGAGGAGAGGGAAGCAGGGTTAGGGTTTCGGAGTTGGACCAACCAAGAATTGGAGGAGGAAGAGAGCTTGGGGAAGTCCCTGGGGGCGGAGATGGTATGGCTGTCTTTGCGGCGGGTGGCGTTGTGAATAGCTTCGAGAGAGGTGGGGTCCTTAGTCTGCTTGCCAAAGGTGAGGGGAAACTGTGCCCTCACGCCGTCGTAGATGTCCGCCTCGTCCCCTTCCATGAATCACTTGCGGCTTCTCAGGTACTATTCTCCGGTCTAGTTAAGTTGCAAAGCCGAACTTGGGGAAGGTGTTCTGGCGGTAGTTACTCTTTCCTCCACTTCCTTCTCCGGTTATGTCCAAAATTCTATGAGAAAACTAAATAGGGTCTAAAATAAAAAAAGAAAATAATTACTAAAATTGAAAAATGTAAGACGGGTGTAATTAAAGCTTGAAGGTAATGAAAGTGTACTAGTGATACGTATGTATTTTGGAAGTGAAGTGTGCGCAGGGTGTATAGGTAATTAAGTCAAAAGAGTTGCTGGACTCCAAACAGTCAAAATGATGCAAGGCGCAATACGCACCCGAAACCAAATCCTTGTCGAACACCGGAAACGACGAGGCGGCTGTTTTTCTGCCAAATCATGTACTTGCAGTCGGCCATCTTCTGCTATGTTCTGATTCGCCTTTGTCCAAGGTGAAATGATCAGAATTGTATTCGTGATCCGGCACGAATACTGAATTGCTTTACTCCCCCCCCCCCCCCCCCTTGGCACTTCTGCGCCCGATGCAGGTTGAGAGCCGTACTCATCGAAACGGTCAACTGTTGTCAGTGGGGTTATAGTTCTGCTCAAGTTCCTGATTTTTCGGACAGAATTACAATTCTTCTCAGTATCGTCGACTTGATTTAGTCGTCAATGGCAGTGGACGAGGATGCTGCGCAGGAATTCGCTCCCAAGAAGAACAAACCTCTCACAGCTGATGAAAAGAGGTATCTTTTATTTGTTTTGGCAAATTGATTTACTGAATTCAGAGACTTTAAGCATTATAATCGCTTCAGATTTTACTCATTTTCGTGAAAGCAAACTGGAGTGCATGTATGCCTTTTAGTGTTGATTTTTTTCCTTTTCCTTAAATGATTTTTTTAGCCATTCGGTATCTTATTTACTACTTGTGCTTTCTATTTATAATTAGGAAGAAAAAAATTACTCCTGGAAGTCTGATGAAGGCTGCCATAAGGTCAGGAGATGACACTTCAAGGCCTGCCGATGGTTATCAGGTTCATTCCTCCGCCATTTCCTTACATATTTTATGAAATGGAGCTAACAGGTTTTACTTATAGATACATTATTTGACGTCATCTAATTTCTAGCAATTTGCTTGAACTCAAATATTTTTTTTCGTGACAATTCTTGAAGAAGCTCTAAACCTTGCAGGTTATATTTCATTGCACAGTCCGAACACTTGATGGAGTAATTGTTGAATCCACCAGAGCAGAACATGGAGGTAGTCTCCTGCCTACCAGTTCATATAAATGTTTAACAACATGTGATTTCGTCAGTTTGTTTGTTTTTTATGAAAAAATTTCTTCTTCAAAGTCCTAGTGGATTCCAATCCTTGGAGCATCAACTTGAAGCTACCAATGGATATTTGTAGAAACAAATCCTCATGCTTTTCCAATGGAAGCTTCAAGAAGTAGTGCTTTCTATTATTGCATAGGCAGCGTGATTGAAGCTTGTCAACACAGCACATGATCTTGGGATGGCTGCATTCTCTAAAGCTTGCCAATAGTACCTCAGATACCTTACCTAAGGTTTGCCAATAGTACATATGCCTTAGCTAGAGAGGGTGTATCCAGAACTTCTTTTTTAGTTGTGAAGTCATTTCCTATCTCTCTTGTAGCTTGAGGATTTTCTCTCCCTCCATTATGTATCTGCTTATCTCATGAAATATTTTTATTTGATAAAAGTGATACATCTCATTAAATAATTAAAAATTGGAGAATTTTATCTTCTCAAAAGAAAAGAAACGTAGTCCTTTCTATTTGCATACCGTGCCTGAGTTATTTTTATCACTTTTTCAAAACCTTTTTTTTTTTTTATACCTACATCATCATTTGTGGCTTTTCCATATAGGAAACTTGATGTCAGTTTTGTTCTCATAGCAACTGTGAAAGTTCAACCATTTCATGTGACAGGTAATGGTCATCCTATAAAATATGTACTGGGAAAGAGCAAGATGATACTTGGATTGTTGGAAGGACTTTCTACAATGTCGAAGGGTGAAGTGGCTGTGGTATTTTCTTATAGTCATCTTTTGAGTTCTGTGACATTATAGTAGTCTGACTCTCACTCTTTCTCACACTTATACACCCAACCACCCACCCACCCACCCATTGCACACATTCTCTTTCTCATCTGCATGCATTTCCATTTCTTCTTATTTTTTGTTGACCCATCTTAGCAGTGCAAAGATCTGATGCCTTTTTTTTTTTTTGATAAAAACCATTGTGATGTTGACTATTCAACATTTTATTTTTTTGTGCTGTTGTAATTTCAGTTTAAAATGAAACCAGAGCTGCACTATGGTGAGGAAGATTGTCCAGTTTCAGCTCCAGAGTCATTCCCAAAAGATGATGAGCTCCATTTTGAGATTGAGATGATAGATTTTTTTAAAGTGAAGGCAAGGATTCACTAGGCTCACTGCAGACTTATTTACATGTTGTCCAGATTTTATGCAATCCAATTTCTCTAGATTTACTACGACATTAAATTTTTGGGATGCTGTAGGCAATTTTCTTTCAGGACATGGATTATATTTTTTCAAGACTTATAAAATTGTAATGTTATTTTACTTCGTTGGCTGTCTTTACATGATCCACTAGCTGTCTGATGAATCTTAAATTGTGCTCAGTGGGGCAAGATGTAAAGAAACAGAAAGAAGACATTTTTCCAAGGTGTCTCCCCTTGTTGTTCTGGATAAGCTTCTTGCTATACCTCTGTAGTTTTATCTTTATTCTTGCTTCCTATAGGAGTTAAAGCTTCTAGAGAAGCTGAAGTGTTTATCCTTCTTGCATCATGCGGGATATCTTAATAATATCTCTCAGACTCTCTTGTTATAGAGGGGAAACATTGCAAGATAGATCTTAAAGTTAGAGTCAAATTCTCTGGTGAAGTTGGGTTTCTATATGATGAATAAATGAGTGCAGTAGGTGATTCTCCAGAAAATTTTGGACCTGAGGGATGATTGTGAATTGTTTTATACCTAATTCCTGAATAAATTTGAAATTCATTTGTTGGATGGGTCCTAGAAAATGTTCTTTTCTTCCCGGAGATCTGGTTACAGTGGATTCTTGAGGAAGCATATTTTTAGGCTGATTCTTCTCCAGTGAAGAATTTAGTTGGCCATGGCTTGTCATCTTCGGTTGCAGCTCTTTTTTTTTTTTTTTTCTTTCAATGCTTTCTCGTCTTTTTTATTAATTTAATCATTTGTATCTCTCTAAAATCTTTCTCAATATGTTTTATTTTTACTGTATTTTCAATATGTATTTTTAAAGGTATTTAGTGGTTCTATGCTTTACAGACGTATCTATCTTGAAGGTTTGATCTATTTCTGGCGGCATATGTAATCATGCCTTTGAATGAACTGAGTTCCTCTTTTTTTTCTTTGCAGGTCATCAGTGAGGATTTGGGAGTTTTGAAGAGGGTATGGGCAAGCTTTATTATGTTATCATGTTCTCTATGTTCAACAATAGTTTCTGAACAAAAATAGCGTTTTAAGTATGTGTTTTTTAGTTACCAAAAATTGTTAATTGATATTGAACTTCCAAAATTGATTGAATGTGGGGTCATTCTTTGACTTTTCAAGAAAAACATGCATTTGCTAGGTTCTTGGGATGTGTGATTCTTGATAAAAATGAATGACCACTACTTAAAAGAGTACTACTTGAACCAAAACAGAAACCTGACTTGAACTGTCTTGTGACATCGTGAACTTCTTCAGTTTTAGAAATATAATAATGTTCAGTTTCTCTATAGAACTCTGCGTGGGTGTTCATTTGTATTTCTTGTTTATTAATGAAACAATGAAGTTTTTAATGCTCAATCAATAATTATTTACTTAAACACACATAGGTTCTGTGGATACTATCATTTGCTGTTCAATTTACTTGGCAAGGCCTAGGATTATTTCCCTTGCCAGGTAACACAGGTTCATAGATTTCCTATTTTAGCTGACTATTTACAGGTAGCATAATCAATTAACAGAAAAAGCGAACTTTGCAAATTGTATTGCTGGGATTTTTTTTTTGGTAGCATGTGGATTTCTGAAATAGATAGTGGTAAATTGAAAAAAATTACTTAGTCATTAGAGGTCAGTATTTGCTTGTCTGTTCTGGATGTTTATGCGAAAACTAAAGTAATAAAGGGTGTAAAGTGTACCATGCTGTATCACAATCCTATTTATGTCAGTTGGAATCCAGCACATGTCATACTGTTGGACCTTGTGCTAGGAAGCATGGGAAATATGTAGTGTCAAATAAGCACCTCAGCCTTGCCTGGTGGTCTTAGGTGTGTTGCTAAAGAGATTGATCTGACTTTATGTATTAACCAAATGATTAACTTTATGTGCATAAATTTGTATTGAATTGGCAGATAATAAATGAAGGGGAAGGGTGGGAATCTCCTAGGGAACTATATGAAGTAAAGTCATGGTAAATATTTCTTTCTTTCATTGTCTTTATGAATCTTGCTATGACATTTTCATATCAGAATTTTAATAGGTCTCAACAGCTTGGGTTTTATGTCGTTCAATTATGTTCTCGTTTTACTCAAATTATAAACTTCTTATGCTGTCTAATCAATTTTGGACCTCTGTTATGTGTATAACTTTGTTAATGTGTTGAATTTGGGAGTTGCAATGGGAATCCCTAAACTCTTTATGTTGAAGATCTGGCTAAAACTGATTTTTCTCCTTTCAGGATTACTGCAAAGACAGGAGATGGAACCGTGATTCTGTCACACACTGAAGGAGAGCCATTTTTCTTCACTTTTGGAAAAGAAGAGGTTTGTGAAAACTTTTTTTTTTTTTTTGAAAATGATGTATATATTAAAAAAAGAAGAGAGAACATGACAAAAGAGGTGTGTGAAAACTTGATATTGCAAAATCGTACACTGGACTATGGATTCAAGTCCACCTAAGTTGACTGTACTTGCTTTTACTTTGTTATTAGATCTTGATTTAACAACTCAGACATCATTTGTTGTTGTTGTTCTTCTTCCAGGCTTTGTTCTGCTTATGCTTCATTATTATTCTCCAACTCTTTCCTTCTTCCAGCATCATTTGTTTTTAGTTGCACTTTTAAAGAACCTTGGAAGATAGAATGGAGAAAATAAATTTAATATAGCAGAAAAATGTAATGTTGTACATATTGCCACTTCCTCAAACGTGTGAAAGATTTATGTGCAGCAGGCACACTTTTGATGGTCCAGGTCAATTAACATGCTATATATATATATATATATATATATATATATATATATATATATTTGAAACATTTGATCATGTATTTTTTTTGGTTGTACAATATATTTTATTTCTCATTTTAATTCAGGTGCCGAAAGGACTTGAAATGGGCATTGGGACCATGATTCGAAGGGAGAAGGCAATAATTTATGTTAGCAGTTCATACTTGTCGGAGTCTCCATTTATGCCAGTGCTAGATCGGCTTGAAGAGGTGCAGTTTGAAGTTGAACTGGTCTATTTTATTCAGGTATTTTTATTTCTTTGTAGTTGACATAGATTTTTTTCATTCATGAATTTAACCTGATGGAGAGTTGGCAATTCATAAATTGGCATATGTAGTCACTATTTTTGTCTCTCTGTTAATCCTCAAATTATTTGTTGACAGGTCCGAGATATGCTTGGTGATGGCCGCCTTATAAAACGCCGCATCGTTGATGGAAAAGGTTCTTCTCTTTGTTTTTTTTGTTTTTTTTTGTTTTTTTTTTTGAAACTAATAATGAGCTTGACCATTCAAAACTTTCACAAGCACTTGCATACATGCTCACAGGTAAGGGATTCTCTAAGGAGGGCTGCTTTTTTCTAATTAGTTTTTTTTGTTGTTTATAATTTCCTGTTTATCATCAAGTCTAGCAAAATAGTAAGAAGCCAAGCAACCCAGTTTCCAGCACCATTTGTTGCTTCAAATGCCAATCGGATATCTAAACTTTTTTTTGAAGGGTGACTTGTGAAAACTGAAGTGAGTTCGTGCTTTAATCATATAGTTAGCTGACCTTCAGTGACCTTTAGAGGTCAACTCTTTTGAGTGGCTGCTAAAACTGAAGTGGGTTTGTGTTCTTTAATGATTCAAGTAGTAAAATACCTAATCTTAAATTATGCTTGCTCCTGTTTTAAGTTCCAATGTGTAATTTGCATGTCCTTTTTCACTATTTTCTGCATAACATTTTGTGTTTCATTTTCTCACATATATTGTGCTGATGTAATATATTCCAAAAACGAACAAGGAATTGAAGTTCACTTCCTATCTAGTTCATGATGACTATAAACAAGTATACTTTTAATAAGTATTTCGTGCTGTGCACCATTTTAGTTATATCGTAATTATGTTATCTGATATTTAGATCATGTTTTCATTTACTATCAATTCATGTTTCATGTTCTCGATTGCAGTGTTTGACCTTCTGTCTTTAAATTCTGTTAGGTGAGTTTCCAATGGATTGTCCCCTTAATGATAGTCTTCTTCGTGTTCACTATAAGGGGATGCTTCTAAATGAAGAAAGGACTGTTTTCTATGACACAAGAGTTAATAATAATGGCCAACCTTTGGAGTTTGGTTCTGGAGAAGGCCTAGTGAGTTTTATCATCAATGCACTTTAAGTGGGACAGTTCATTTAGAATAAGCTTCAGTTAAGCTATCTTCGACGGGTACCTATTTCTGGTATTGAAAAATGCTTTACAATTTCTATGTACCCAACAGGTGCCCGAGGGCTTTGAAATGTGTGTGCGACTGATGCTTCCTGGAGAGAAAGCTCTTGTTACTTGTCCTCCTGATTATGCATATGATAAATTTCCTAGGTTAACAACCCCTGGATAAGTCTCCTGCTGATGCTTCAGGTGTTTGTTATATATAGCTGAATAAGCAGAACTCCTTTGTTTACTTTACTGTTTTTTTGCTGTGTTAATGTTCAGGCCTGACTGTGTTCCTGAAGGTGCTCATGTTCAATGGGAAATTGAGTTGCTTGGTTTTGAAATGCCTAAGGTATGAAACTGATGACATTTTCTTAACAAAATTACATCAGTTAATAGTCAAACACAGTGATGTTCCTGAAAACGGTTCAGATATAATCGATTATATGCTTGTGTGTAAAAATATGAAAAATTAAGAAGAAATAGAGGAGAAAAGAAAAGAAAAGAAAAGAAAAGAAGGAAAAGAAAAGAAAGAAGATGAAAACGCTGCGTTGAATAGAGCAGCCACCTTCAGGGTCCAGAAACGACCCTAAATTCTCTTATACACTCACTTAAGAAAAGACATACAAAATGACATATACACCCTCTACATATAAATCCTTATATTTCCCTAATTACACCTCAAAATGAAACAAAAATTTAATCATGTAACTCTACCATAAAGATAAGCTAACAACTATCCTATGAGGGACATATAACTATGGTAAATGACCAAATACCTTGTATCTAGATATTTCAACACTCCCCTTCAAGGTGAGCATATATATATATCAAGGAGCCCTAGCTCGTTACAAAAATTCCCATGCTCTTTTTTATGAATGCTTTAGTAAAGATATGACCAAGCTAATCCATGGACTGGACATAGGGAGTGACTACAACTCCACTCATTACTACATCATGGAGAAAATGACAATCAACTTTTACATGTTTAGTCCGTTCATGGAACACTAGGTTGCTGATGATGAATATTACAACTTGGTTACAAAAACATCTTCATAGCTTCTGTAGTAGGAAAACCCAATTCTTGTAGCACTGACCTTACTCATAGGAGTTCATTAACTGCGTGGGCCATTGTTCGGTACTTTACTTCTATGTTAGAGCTGGCTATAACATTTTGTTTCTTACTCTTCCATCTAATTATGTTCCACTAACAAAAATAAAATACCCTGGGGTAAATTTTCTATCTAGTTTTTTATCCTCCAATTGCAAGTGGTTATGTGGTGTGCAAAACAATCCTTTTCTTGGTGCATCCTTTAAATATCATAGTATCCTATGCGTGGCTTCTAAATGTATCTCCCTCAGGTGCTTCATAAACTAGCTGACTATACTCATCATGAATGATATATCAATTTGAGTCACTGTTCCATAAAGAAGCTTGCCTACTAACCTTCTGTACATAGCCTTGTCTTTAAGTTCGACACCATCAATTTCATGGAGACTGTGATTTAGACCTAGCTCCAAACAACTCATATTCATGAAACACCGAAAAAGTTAAAGATTGAGAAGGAGATGAAGAGGTAATGAGAAAGAGAGAAGCGGGAACGGGAGAAAGCTCTTGATTGATCTCCATTGGGGTTCATGCACGACCCCCATCTCTATTTAATTAAGAGGCTTAGCACAATTAAAAAAATATCCCTCACACTAAATAACTTAATCCCTTAATCTTCCATTTTGCATATCCAATGTACATGAAACTTGAACCGTAGACATAACTACACATACAAAACAAGATAAGATAGATAGAAATATAAATCTACTAATAAAGTGAAATAACCAAAATGCCCTTGGACTGATTTTCCAACATTCCCCCTCTAGCTGGAGCATATATATCCATGAAGCTGAGCTTGTCACAGAAATTCATAAATTCCTGCTTTCCCAATGCCTTGGTGAAAACATCTCCAAGTTGATCTCTAGGTCCATATGGGGTGACTACCTCTTCTTTTATCACAACATTTTGAATAAAATGACAACTTCTATATGTTTTGTTCTCTCATGAAAAACTGGGTTACTGGCAATAAAGATAGCTGCTTGGTTGTCATAGAACATGGTCATAAGTTCATCTTGATAGAAACCTAATTCCTGTGAGATTTATCTCATCCACATCAACTCACTAGCAGTGTGAGTCATTACCCAATATTCTATTTCAGTAGTAGACGAAACCACCACATTCTGCTTCTTATTCTTCCAACTGATTAAGTTGCCACCTAGAAAAACACAATATCCAGTAGTTGACATCCTATCCAATTTTGAACCAACATAATTAGCATAAGAGAAAGCTTCAATTTTTAAGTGACCACTAGGTTTAAGAAGAGACCCTTTCCTGTTGCCCCTTTTAAGTATTCAAAATTCTCTGTGCTGCTTCTAGGTGGACGTGGATGAGATATAAAAGCTCTATAAATTGGCTCACTACACTCACTGCGAATGAGATATCTAGCTGAGTGACTATTGCATATATAAGCTTGCCAACTAATCTCCGATACTTTGTCTTGTCTTTCAGTTCTGCACTTTGGTCATCATGGAGATCATGACCAACTTCTATTAGAGTATCAACCAGTCAGGCTTCCAAAAGTTCATATTCTTGTAACATATTTGTTATATATTTCCGTTGTATCAATACAAGTCCTCTACTTCTTGCCACTTCAATCCCTAGAAAATATTTCAATAGCCTCAGATATTTAGTTTGGAAGTGTGTTGCTAAGCGGGACTTCACTTCTTCAATGCCAGAAATATAACTGTCAGACAATATAATGTCATCTAGATACACCAACAGTACTATAACTCCAAACGGTTTCTTCAGTACAAACAATGAGTGGTCACAATGACTTCTAGAAAATCCCATTGATATCACCATTGGACTAAAAATTTCAAACTAAGCCCGCAGACTCTATTGTTAGCCATAAATAACTTTATTGAGTCTACATACTTTATCCATCTCCCCTTGAGCAACATATCTTGGAGGTTGCTCTATATACACCTCTTCTTCTAGATCACCATACAAGAAAACATTTTTGATATCTAGTTAGCACAAGGACCATCTTTGATGCACTACAATGGATACCAGAATATAGACAAAAGATAACGGGGCAATGAGAGAAAAAGTCTCAAACTCATCAACACCATAAACCTGTGTATACCCTTTAGCCGTCAGCCGAGCCTTATACCTCTCAACGGATCCATCTACCTTATACTTAAATGTATACACCCATCCACATCCAACAATCGTAGCCCCTGGAGGTAAATAACGTAACTGTCAGGTTCCTTGATCTAACAATACTTCCATCTTAACACAATACAAGGCTGAGTTGGAAGGGTAAGAAATAAGCTGTAGTGGCTAAATCTAGTGCCAAGAGAAGGTACAAAGCAATGACTTACACAGTTAGTAAGCTTATGTGGTAAAGTCTGTTCTTGTTGAGTTTGGATTACCGTTACAGAGTTTATGGTTATGAAGTGTGACAGTCAGGCTGCTATATGCATATCAAGTAACTGGTGTTCCATGAAAGAGCAAAATATACAGATTCATTGCCATTTTATTAGAGGTTCAAGCATACAAGGGAAAGTGGTCACTCTTTATGTGAAGTCCTCATAGCAACTTGAAGATGTGTCATTAAACCCCTTGAAAGGTGTAAACACTTGGTAGTTTGTAACAAGCTGGGACTTTTTGACATTTACTCTCCAGCTTGAGGAGTGTTAAAATACTGATACAGGGGTATTTTGGTCATTTGACAATGTTATATGGTTGCCATATATTTCCAGGAAGTTAGATTACCTATCATCTATTTATGTTTCAAGTCTCAGTCAATTCTGAGATGTATTGAGAGAGAGACAAGACTTTTTGTCCTTAGGGGCATTATTGTCCTTTTATTAAAAATCTCTTAAGTGAAATGTTAAGGAGGGGTCGGGCTTGATTTTCGAGGTTGATTATAACACAACACACGTCTGCTTCCTTTCAAACCCTCTCAATTTCCTCTCTTCCTTTCTCTTTAATCCCTTCCCAGTTTAATATTTTTCATAACTACTTGGTTGAACTTTTTGAACCAAGCTCTAGGACTTTGCTTGATACTGTAAATAGCTTTATGCTATCTTCATACTTTCCTTGTCTCCCATTGAGCAACAGACCCTAGAGGTTGCTCCATATAAACTTCCTTGGCCAAATCAAAATTCAAGAAAACATTCTTGTTATCCAACTGTAGCAAGGGCTGACCTTTTTGGACAACTACATTACAATATCCGAACTGAGGACAACTGTGTAATTGGGGAAAACGTCTCAAAGACATCCACCCCAGAGGTTTGCATGTGTCCTTTGGCAACAAGTTTGGTTTTGTATTTTTCTATAGAACCATCAACCTTGTACTTCACCGTGTAAATCCAAGGACAGCCAACTATAGCAGCATGCCTGCACCTGGTGGTAGATCACATAATATCGATGTTCCTCTATCGAGTAAAGCGTCAATATATGTATCCATAGCTTATTTCCTATGAGGAGAAGAGATGACTTCTTATATGGAAGAAAGAATAGAAACAGGAAGACAAAGAACACAGTTTTTTTGAAGGAACTAGAGACCGAATCAAAGCAAACAAACCTGGCAATGGGATGCTTAGTACCACATTGAACACAAATTGAACACCTTTACAAAGTAAAACAGGCAATTGTATATCACTTACCTCAAGAACTGGAGACAAAGAAGGCACTACTTGGGGTGGAGGAGAGGGTCCCTGTGTGATGGCCTTAGAAGGTGTTCTTGGTTTATAGACCTGTAGTGACTTTGGTGTTGGCGCATCAGCAACTGACATAATGCTAAGAACATCACCCATAGTTTGACGTACAAAACCATCTGCTTCAAGTGAAGGAGAAGTACTAGACTAAGTAGATTTGAAAAATTGGGGATGTCCTAAAAAAAGGTAACATTTTTAGAAAAATGTTTTTTGGGTTGCTGGACAATAACATTTTCACCTTTTTGAGCATGAGAATAACCAAGGAAGACACACTTAACTGATTGTGGAGATAACTTATTAGGAGATTGACCAAGAATATGGACATTACGCACAACATCAAAAACTCGAGGACAAAGGGAAAACAACTTACTAGTCGGCTTGAGAATTTGTAAAAGAATCTTCCCTCCAAGTACTACTGATGGCATCCTATTAATTAGAAAACAAGCAGTAAGGGTAGCATCCCCATTAGATCTTGGTAACCTTCATCTAAAAGACCATATTGTGAGCAATATCAAGTAAGTGGTGATTCTTCCGATCCGCCACTCCATTCTATTGTGGAGTATAGATACGGGAAGATTAATGTATGGTGACATTAGTGTTACAAAATGTGTCAATTTTTTTATCCATGAACTCAAGCCCATTGTCAGTATGCAAAACACGAGTTGAAACACCAAATTGACTCTTTATTTCACTATGAAAGTTCTAGAATACATAAAAGATCTCAAATTTCTCTCATAGGAGATAATTCATGTTGACTGACTTGTCATCAATAAATGAAATAAAAAAAATTGGAAACTAAATGTACTAGGTATCCAATAGGGACCCCACACATCTGAGTGAACTGTTTCAAATGAATTGTTACTACAACTTAGACTAGCTGGAAGAGACGCTCTTTGGTGTTTCCTGAGTTGTCAAGATTCACACTGAAACGATAAAGTAGAAAGTAAATCTGGAAATCATTGGAGTAGCTGGCTGGAGAGGGATGTTATAGCCGCAAATACCATTGGAAAGGTGAAACGACTACATTGATGCTGAAGAGGATGGTTCTACCGAACTTCCAAGTGGTTGGGTCTCTCTTTCTCACTCCTGAAACTAATCATACTCCTCGTGTGGAGGTCCTAAAAGAATCAATGAGTACGATAGAAAGACTGGACATTCTAATGATTTAATAAGTTGACTAACAGATGAGAAGTTAACGGGAACCTTAGTACAAAGAGAACAAAATTTAAGGACAAGGATGGAGTGGGCTGAACTTTGTAACTCTACTCATAGACAAGGTGGAGCCATATGTGAGTGTGACATGTTTGAATAAGGAAGACCAAGTGAGGGATGAAAATGATGTTGACATTGTTTCATAGATGCACCATAGTCAATAACCCACGAAGAAACTGGAGACGCATGTATGCTGTCGATACCTGAATTTGCCATGTTAGCTATGGGGGTGGAAACTGTGTCATACGTTGAGTCAGTTGTTGAAGTTCATCTAGAGCACTAGGAACAATACCAACTACACCACCAACAAATGACTCCCCACTCTCAGGAAAACACGAGTTAGCCTAGGCAGGCTTGCCAAATTTATCCCAGTATTTGGTTAGCCAACGGTGGACACACTTTCTCTCATCACTACCCTAACTATGGCCTCTTCCATGCACAGATGTATTTGTGCCTCGTTCTCGTCCTCCCTGGCCACATCCACGAGGTGTTTCTGAGTGACCCTAAAGTGGCTGGATATCAAGGACAGTAGCTTCTGTGCCCTTGTTATCCTTATTGCCTCATGGAACTACAACTACCTCTGCATGCATTACTGTAGTAAAGACTTTATTGTGTGTAAGCACTATCATTTGCAAGTATTTGGGCATGAAGTGCATCATATTTAGAAACCAAATTGTCAAGAAGGTTGACCACATGGAGCTGCTCTTGCTGTGCTTAAAGCCCAGTTTCCTTATGGTGAAGGGATAAGAAGTCTCAATCTCCTATAAAACACTCTGCAGCTCATTGAAATAATCAATAATTCATCAATCTCCTATCTTTAATCCAAAGAATCTTCTATACAACTCATAGATTTGAGACAAGTTGCTCTCTTGATCATAAACTTCTAGTGACTTCCAAATATCCTTCTTGAATTTGGACTCCATAATGGTTAGAAGCCATGTCATGACTTGATTATCCTTCGCCTCCCAATTATCAGTCATGAAGTATTTTTGTCTTCCACGTAGTCTGAAGATAAATCTGGACAAATTTGGACCAGCCCAGATAATTTTGATCATTCAACTTCTCCATGATGTTCATACCAAATTCTTTGGCTAGTCGAATCACTTCACCTGATTCAACCACATCAACTATCAACAAGCACCAAAGTTTTCACAAATAACATGTTGGAATACACTATCACAACAACAGGCACCGAAACCACCACTAAAAAATAATGTATATGCCGGCACAAATGAGGTGGGGACCACAATACAGAAACTTAGGGCACCAAAAGTACAATTCATATTATTGCTTTGTTACCATCCGCTAATCAAGAAACATGCTGAAGAGGGAAATCATTAAGGGCTGATGTCAACTCTGGGGATGATGCACAGGCAGTTTGCAAGTTTGGAAGACTTGCTGAGGTATAGTATTGGGTGAAAATGACCTAGACAATCCTCTAGGGGTACAAAAACTTCATAAAGCTGTTCAATTGACAAACCATCAGCCTTAGGGTTATGGTATAAAGAAAGAGAAAAAGGTCTAACCTTTAATTTCGATCAGCAGCAGTTTTGGAAAACCCCTTTCATAGAGAGTTTGCAGACTTGAGGAGAGGAGGAAGTTCATTAAAAACTCACAGCAATCAGATTGTTTATTCTGATACATTGAAAAATTAAGAAGAAATAGAGGAGAAAAGAGAAGAAAGATAGAAGAGAGGAAGTTAGGAAGGCTGCATTGAATATGAGTAGCGGCTTTTAAGGTTTTGGAACAACCTTAAATCTCTTATATACTCACTTAAGAAAAAAGGTACAAAATAACATATATGCCCCTCTCTATATAAACCCTTAGATCTGCCTAGTTACACCTAAGAGTGAAACAAAAAGTTAACCATATAACTCTAGTATAAAGATAAACTAACAGCTATCCTATGAGGGATATAACCATGGTAAATAACCAAATATCCTTTTTACAGATATTTCAACATTGTGCTACATAAGTAATCATGGCAGAGTGTCATTATGATCTTTCCCAAGGGTGAAACAGAACTTGAACATATATTTCACTTATGGATGATGCATCTTGTGTCAACCTTCTGTATGGTTTGCAAGATAATCAGGCATTTCCTGATGCATGTGGAAGTGAGTATAAACAGGCTTATGCTTCTAAACCTTGAGAGAATGCCGTGTCTCATCCATGCACTGTGGTGCCTTCTTTTATTTATTATTAATTTTGAAAATGGGTATAACTTTTATTGATAATAGGCTAGCAAATATGCTTGTAGTAAAACAGAGGGAAAACAAATATTCCTAGAACTACAAAGGAAGGGAGGTGCCAGCAGTAAACCACTGCCTGGAAACTCTTTTTGGTAGGCTCTCTGCTAGAATGTTGGCTGGTCTTGGGTTGCGACTCTATACCACTTGCCTGACATGAGCTCTGAGTTCATCAAATAAGCAACCAAGCCTCCATGGTGGAACCAACCCTTTCTCCATCCAGGCTAGAACATTAGCGAGACCTCAATTATGATGGGGCTGGAGAATCATTCAGTAAAGAGCTTAACTCCTCAAGAAGGGCTCGACTTTTAGCTTCAGTTGACTCAGAGGATCCCACCGATCCACAGAAGAATAGAAGAATTGTACCATTGCTGCTCCTGATGGCTCTGATGGCTCCCCCAACTACAACTCGGAATACCCTGGAGGAGCCATTGGAGTTCAATTTTAATCTGCTAGATTGGGGGGGGGGGGGGGGGCGCGGCTTTCCATGAGGAGGTGCTGAGTGAGATTTTTTCTTAAAGGCCAGTGTAAGTCTCCAGTTCCTTCTAATTATCAAGCTTGGGAAGGGCAATTGATGATGGGATCCTGCTCATAGGAAGATAGAGTGAATAGAGGTCTCAATGATGCTGTCGAGAGAACTTGACATATGATTAAATGTTTTCTTACTCCTCTCAAAGTCAAATATGTCATGGGACGGCAACCTTAGTGACATTCCAGAGGCATTTACCTGCCTTTGACAAGGGGCTTGAGCTGCACTTTGAATAGGATTTCAGAAAGCATACATGGATGCCAGACTTGCGGAGCATTGCTGGCTGAATGAATGATGACAGAGCAGTGTATGAGGATGTGGTCTACCGGTTCTTCAACCTCTTCACAGAGCTTACAAAGACTGCTTATTATGATGTGGTCTCCTTTTTGCAACTCATCGCAAGTGAGAGCCTTCTCATGAGTAGCTACCTTGATAAATTGATAAACTTTTTGAGGAGCAGTAGTTTTACATGTCAAGTTCCAGAGCAATGGTTGAGGGCAATGAGCTGTAATTAGGCAGTAATAAGATGCCACCAAGAAGTGGCGGTTGTGTGCTTCCAAATTGAGTAGTCTGTCACTTGGCCTGAGACGAACATGCTGTCTATTATCTTCAGGAGATCAGTAAGGTTTCCTCTCTTCTTCTTTTATATCTCCTCTGATGATATCTGCCAGCTGATGATCTTGAGTTTTATACAATGATTTCTTGATTTCTGGCTAGTCTAAAGAGACTTGGGAAGGACGAGGCTAATGTAGATTGCACCATTCCATAATTCATTCCTGAAACTTACCCTCAATCCTTCTTTGACATGAAATCTGACATTGTTTTGAATAGTGTCTTTCGTTAAATATTTCTCTCCAATTTCTAGTGGCATTTCTGGGGGTTGAGGCTGGGTACAGCTTGTCTTCGTGGGGGATTTGAGTATTTGAGGGTGATGATCTTCCTCCAAGGGTATTTATCTCAGAACAGAACCTCCAAAGCCACTTTGGTACTAGGGCAGGATTCATTGCCTTCAGCTTTTTGATCCCTAAACCTCCATCCTTTTTTTGGCATACCTGCTCTCACTTGACAAGCGGGTATTTAAATTGCTCAAGAGTTTTCCCACCACTGGACTTGTCTTTGCATCGCTTCTAACTTGGTTATCACACTTGCTGAATGTGGCAGTAATGATATGAAATAGATGGGTAGGCATGGTAAAACTGACTTTATTTTGGGGATCAAATTCTTTGCTGTGAAGACCTTTAATGAGCCTCTGTTAATTTCAGTTCTCTCTTTATGTTTCCTTATTTTTATCACAGCACGTGTATTTTGAGTCTGGTCTTTACAGGCAATCTGTCATGTACAAAATCCTTTCCCAGTGATCAAGTTTTGGTCTTTCTGCCTGCATTATTGTTAGACAAATATGCTACATATTAGTTTCAACTTACTTTTTTGTTTACTTATGCATAGTCTGATTCATTTTGCAGGAATGGACTGGTCTCACTTTCCAAAATATTATGGATGAAGCTGAAAAAATTAAAAGCATTGTATGTTACCTAGTTCAATAAATTTTTTGGTACTTTTTATTATTCTTTTTGTTACTGTTTTTAATTAAGCTTCCTGCTCGGGATATCTCGAGGGCGCAAAATCTAAAACAAGGCTACAATACTACTGTTGATTCTATCCAGCATTTTTAGCTTGTTATTTTTGTGTTATTGAATTAGTGGTTCATGCAATGTCTTGATTGAGTTGTTTGGATAGTGTATGATGCAATGGAGCTGATGTAGTAGCATGCATGCTCCATTAGTCATTTTGAAACAGCCTTAAAAATTATTTTTCAAATTGTGCGGACGGACAGGTGAAATGTTTGGTTGTTTACAGTATATAGCGATGCAAGAACCATGTAATTATGTGTTTTGCTTCATTTTCAGGGAAACAGGCTCTTTAAAGAAGGGAAATTTGAACTTGCTAAGGCTAAGTATGAGAAGGCATGCATCTCTTTAAAAATTCTCCACTCTTTTTATGTTTATGGTTGTTGCATATTGTACCTGTTTAAATGGCTCTGCTTTTCTGTAATTTTGAGTTTATGTTTCTATCCGAGAAATTCAATGTACTGGATATATTATTTTGTATTGGTTTCAACAATTCATTTGAAGAATAACCAGCAATGGATTTTTCGTATTTCATTTTTCTAAAGTTTGCCATCTCTTTCATATTTGTTCATTAGGTTCTTCGAGAGTATAATCATGTTAATCCACAAGATGATGAGGAAGGCAAAATCTTTTTGAGCTCTAGGGTATGCATAAAATAACTGTTATCAACTCTTTTCTTAGTTACTATTTTGAGATGCATAAATGTTACTGCCAAAGAACCTTGACATGTGGCAGTTGGCAGTATATTCATGTTTAGGCATGCTGCAGTTCCATGCAGATTTTACCCATGTTTAACCCTCTTTTTGTGACTTGTAGAATTTATTACATCTGAATGTAGCAGCTTGCTATCAGAAAATGGGTGAACATCGGAAATCAATAGAAGCTTGCAATAAGGTATTTAGAATGCAGCTTGTTGTATGTTCTGCAGGTCTGTGTTCCCTAATCTAAACTTTTACAGAAGCCACTTTTTTTCTTTCAATTGGTTGTGCACATCTCTTCAAATAATGTTAGCTAGCATTCATCTAAGCAAGTGGATATCATTGTTCTTCCTGTACAACGTTTAAACACTTTCTGCTTCCAAATGTCTTCATTAATCAGGCATGAAGAAAAGTGAAGAAAGTTAAAAAATATGAAGATTGTAAGAGAGGAAGAGAGAAAGAGAAGAAAGAGAGAAGGAATGAGGGAATAGAGTTTCAGAATCACTCTCCCTGGGGGTTGTGCATGACACCCTCTTCTTTTATTCACTCAAGTGAGAGATAATTACAAGAATGCCTCCACTCACTTATATTTCACTTAAAACCCTTATATCTCCCAAAATACACATTCAAATTGCATAAGATTTGGACCATAGAAGGATCTAATTATGCTGAACAAAATACTGTTAACTCTGGAAGATACAACTACTATAAAATGACGAAACTACACTTCAACTGATTTTCAACTGATTTTCAACACCCATCCTCCCTCATGTTAGAACGTATATGTCCACAAGTCCCAGCTTGCCATAAAAGGATTCAAATTCACATTTATCTAATGATTTAGTAAACATATATGCTATTTGGTCACCGGATAGGGAGTACCAACTTCCTTCTTCATTATGACATCTTTGATGCAGTGACAATCCACTTCAATATGTTTAGTTCTCTCATGAAACATTGGGTTCCCTACAATGAATATGGTTGTCTGGTTGTCATAGTACATAGTCATGGATTCATCTTTCTGTAGGTTGAATTTTTTGATTATCGATCTCACCCACATCAACTCACTAACAGTGTTAACCATTCAGTAGGTTTCTCATTGCTATCATGAAAGGTCGAGTTTGCCCAAGTTGGTTTACCAAACTTGATTCGGCATTTATCTAAGAAATAGTTTTTCCTGTCACAATGATTACACTTTTTCTCAGATTTGCATTACTTCGGCTCGACCTCGGCTAGGACCATCTCTACTAACATTGTTATGACCTCTAGAAGATTCTGTAAAATTAGAGGTTATGTGCAGAGGAATCCACCACCTTAACTCCTTCAGCACCCCTTGGTACAACTGTATTTTCTACATGCATGATTCTATCGGATGTGGTAGACAGGTAGGCACATCATCTAAAGCAAACAATTGCACCTTTACTCCATCAAATTCAGAACCCAGACCATCAAGGAATTAACAACCGACTACTGATTTTATTGTTTTTTCGATTCCCATTCGTTTGTAGTGAACGGATGATAGATATTTATCTCTTGCCATACCCCAAAAAATTCACTGTAATATTTTGTAATAGGTTTGTTACCTCTCTCGAGACCAAAGAAATTTGTATATAGTTTGTTGAATTTCTAGAAAAGCAAAAAACTTCATTGACTTGTTATAATCTGAGTACATGAGCCCCTATTTATAATAAAGGAAAGTAATAAATTTCAATTACAATTAAAGTACCCTTGTCTCAATTACACCCAAAGTTTAACACTTAAATATAAGTTCTAGCATAATTAAACAACACAACATAAATAGAAGACTAACATAACTAAAACACCTTTAAACTGAGACTCTTCTGTGAGATCACCTTCTGTGAGACTCTTGTAAGACTCCACCATATTAATTCTGGCTTTGTGAGACTTATTACTGTGAGAGTCATGTACGAGCCTTCCATATCTTCTCTTTAACACTCCCCCTCAAGCTGGAGTTTATAACTTCAACTTGCAATTAAAATGATTCTTGGTCTTCGATTTTTTTTGCCACAAAAAAATTCTTCATAGATGCATAAACTTCATATTTTGGTCACATAAAAATTACCACAACATGTGGAATAAAATACCTCTTTCTTGTACTTCTTGTACTTCTCCCCCTCAAGCTGGAGATAAAAAGGACATAGAGACCCAGCTTGGACAAAACACAATATGGGAGAAGAAAATTACTCCTAGCTGTACAACAAAGTTCCATACTTTAGTCAAATGGTCATAGTCAAAAATACTCTCTGCTCAATGACAAAGGCAGAAAAGTAGCCCAACTGTGGGGCACAGAGTCTACCCACTTGTTAGAAATTAGACGCCCTAATTCTAAATTAGCAAGAGCAATAATAATAAACGCAGAAGAGGGAAAAATAAGCACGAAGAAAGACACAAAAATTTATACAGGTTTACCTCGAGGTGAGACTACGTCTTATCATCCGCCACTGTAGTTCCACTATAATGATGAAATTGTTTACAAGAGAAATCGCTTCTCTAATCGCTCTCACCTGCAATAGATGATTCTCCTCGATGATCTTACTCTGGGTAATAAAAACCTAACAACGACATCCCCAAATATAAAGAGAAAATTAATGTCGATCCGAGTACTGACTCAGTGTAAGGCGTTAATTAGGCTCCACAACTTTACACCACTTTCTCAGGGTAGCTAAAAAACACACCTTTTGGGCGAATAATAGATTTGACTCTCATGCTAGATGTTGGGCACATTCCTATCCTCTATAGGTAGTGGGTCTATAGGCATTGCTCAGGAATGATTAAAAACACAAGATGATAAACTGAAGAAATACTTGAGGAAAACAACTTTAACCGGAAGAAGGCGACTATGCAACACTCTACTTTCAAAGTGACATTTTTTTAGGAAAACTAGGAGAGACTATAATGGCAGAAATTAACTATGCGGAAGATATAAAACCAAATAACAAAAACGCAAAACTTGAAAACAACATTGATGTAAGATCTTGTATATCTTGAATGAGCACATCATTGAGTGATTAAGTTGGACCAAAAATCTCTGATTAGAAGACAAATTTGGCTAAAAACTTAGATTTTAGGAGAAAAAAAGGAAATTCAAATCACGTCAATGCCTGGAGAGATAATAGGAAAGAAATGAGAGATATTTGGCAGAACTGACCTTTAATACTTCTGATATCAATATCTCCAAACATATAGCTCAAAATCACAAACTGTTTGTTGATCAAGAAATTAAACTCAAATATCTTTAATTTAATATTTAAATTGACATACAACTATTCGTTCTTGAGTCTTTTATGACCTCTCGATTCTCTTCATTCTGTATCTTGACCCTTGCCAATTGCAATGCGAATATCTCCTTAAATATAGATCAGATTGCCAAGAAATTTTTTCCTTCTGAAATTGGACTTCAATATATTTCATTCGAGTATAACTTAACTTCATAAAATGCACTTCATTTGAGATAAAGAAGCTGATATATTTAGGGAATTTGTAATTTGGCTGAACTGAGTACTTTTTTTTTTATGGCCAATATGACCATTGATTCTTCCAAGATTGACATCTCCCTATAGAAAATTCATATTGAGAATTGGTTGAATAGGTAAGAAAGTAGACTTACAGATCTTTCATTTGATATATAATTCTCTATAAAGTCTCGTTCTTGATGGCATAACATGGTTGGAAATTAGAAGCTTTCTGCTACTGCTTGAACTTCTCTTGCAGTCTGACCCTTGCTGCTTCAAATATCGATTTCTCTTTGTAGAAAACTTTGATTGCCAAAATTTGTTTTGTGTTTGAAAGTACACTCGAATATCTTTCCATCAATATATAAGTTGTTATATTAAAATCTCCATATGGAGGTGTGAATGCCAAGAAAACAACGGGTATTGGAATTGAAAAGAGAAAAAAAAAATATAAATACGATCCTAAACTAATAGAGATGATAGATCGGAAAAGGATCACATTATCTCTGTGGGTTGACGGAGTCCACTCACAGAACCTGCTCTGATACCATCTTGAATTTCTGAAAAAAAGAAAAATTTCATTAACTTGTTGTAATCTGTGTACATGAACCCCTATTTATAATAGAGGAAATTAATAGAGTCCAATTACAATTAAAGTATCCTTGTTCCAATTACACCCAAAGTCTAACATTTAAAGATAAGTCCTAGCATAATTAAATAACTCAACCTAAATAGAAGACTAACATAACTAAAACACTTGTAAACTGAGACTTTCTGTGAGACCACCTTCTGTGAGACTCTTATAAGACTTCATATTAATTCTGGCTTTGTGAGCTTCTTACTATGAGAGTCACGTAAGAGCCTTCCATATCTTCTCTTCAACATAGTTCATACACTCGAGAGAGATTATGCTTTTGTGCATATAATGATTCAAGCCACATCTCTTTTGTTGTCTTACAATTCATAATTTAATCTCTCAATTTGGAGTTAACACTAATTACCATCCCAAGTCATAACCTAACAGTCTTTTGCCTCCTAGTCATCATTCATAAGCACAGGTAGATCAGCTTTGATGTATTTAGACTTTGGCCTTTAAATACATCTGTACTAATTTAGACCAGCTAGGGTAGTTCTGCTCATTCAATTTTTTTAAAAGTTACCCAAATGGCATCTTTGTCTTTATAGTTCCCTACTTCCCTTGATGGAGTATATACCTCACAAGAATCAGTCATAAGTATCACGAATTATAATCCAACCAACAAAGTTTCAATCACTAGATAGGTGTGCGGGGTTATGTGAGCCCCACTCTAAAAAAATTAGGGTTTTATGAACGCTTGCACAATAAACCAATTTTGATCCAATCACAAAACGACCAAGATTATGGCTGACATCACCTTACCAGTGGGTGACCCCAGATGGGGTTGTCCCAAGTCAGAGAATCCCTTTAGGACTATTTCAGCATTAAACTGCACTTAAATGCAGAAGAAGGTAACAACCCTAGGGTTTTGGCAGAAAAGAAGAAGAAAAAGACTTGTTTTTAGAAACCAGTCACGCACAAATCACAAGGAACCTCTTTTCTTGGATTCGTGTGGTTCAAGGATGCAAGAAGATGGAAGATGAAGACTTATACACAAGACCTATTGCTCTAATACCATGAAAAAAGGTAAAAATATGAAGATTGTAAGAGAGGAAGAGAGAAAGAGAAGAAAGAGAGAAGGAATGAGGGAAGGGAGTTTAAGAATCACTCGAGTGAGACATAAGAATGCCCCCTCTCAATTACATTTCACTTAAACTGTTATATCTCCCAAATTATACATTCTAATTACATAAGATTTGGACCGTAGAAGGATCTAAATAAGCTGAACAAGATATTGTTGGCTTTGGAAGATACAGCTACTGTAAAATGACAAAACTACCCTTCAGCTGATTTTCAACAAAAGGATGTTCCCACTTGCGTTAGAAAATAGTGTACTCAAATAATGTATGTTTTTAAATATTATTTTTGGGTGTCATGCTAGGTTGTCAATGATTTGTTGTAACTATACTAAGAAAGGAAGTTGCAGGATAAGTTTTTAAAGCTAAGGCATGTTAACGCATGATATTTTTTTTATATTGTATTAGTTAAAAAGAAATTACTTTCCTTTGTAGCAAAAATTGGGTATGGATAAGAAAAAAATTAGTTATAAGATTAGGGAAGCTAGTTGATCTCTCTAGACACTCTACTCAGAAAAAGAAGAGGTGGCTAAACAGAGTTATTTTCTAATGGGCATTTGCTACTCTCGTCAGTATTCTTTTCTGGGTAAATTCTATAAGCTTTCTCATTGAGACAGAGACAACCTCATAGAAGCCCT
Source organism: Aristolochia californica (assembly GCF_029961685.1). Taxonomy (NCBI): domain Eukaryota; kingdom Viridiplantae; phylum Streptophyta; class Magnoliopsida; order Piperales; family Aristolochiaceae; genus Aristolochia; species Aristolochia californica. The sequence goes on from NW_027181771.1 coordinate 29,727,700, forward strand.
AGTTATGCCGTATATTATGATGTTGAAGAGTTAGCTTAAGAATATTTACAGACCCAAGATTACTTTCATTTATGAAAGATGAAGGGAGGAGCATCTTAAAGAGAAGGCTCAATCAAAAGAGAAGGAAGATCAATTTAAAGAGTGCTTCATTCTCTTTGATTCGGCCTCAAGTTGAACCTTCTTTCTTCTGTCATAAATACGAGTGACCTTGGGGGGGGTTTCTCATGTCTTGAGCTAATTCTTCAGCGTCCTGATGTACCATCTCACCTTAGTTTATGATCCAAATGTTTTTGGAAACTACTGCACATCATTAAGAATCACAGTAACATTATAAAGGGTAGAGGAACTCCAATTGTGGTCTAGGAATATTTGTTTATATTAGAATTAAGGATACAGGTAAACTTTAGATTTTAATGTCTACTGACATGTTATGGTTTTGTACAATCGATGGACAATAAAGGTACTAGATGCAAGTCCAGCTCATGTGAAAGCTTTCTATCGCCGTGGAATTGCGTTTATGTCAGCTGGAGATTTCGATGAAGCAAGGAATGACTTTAAAAAGGTATATTTTTTCTACATATTTTGGAGCACCTGTGCTTAGTATTGGTCTCAAACTAATAATGGTCTGTACTTCTTAGATGATTACTGTTGATAAATCATCAGAGCCTGACGCAACTGCAGCTCTTGCTAAGCTTCGTCAAAAGGAGCAGGTAAAATGACTTTATTTATTTATTTATTTTTTGCGTTTTAATTTGTTCTTTAAATTGTGTCTGGGGAAGTGTACTTCATGCAACTCTGCAAACGCAGGAAAATGAAAAGAAAGCCCGGATGCAGTTCAAGGGATTGTTTGACAAGAAACCTGGAGAAATTTCAGAGGTGGGGACCAACTTGGACGAAGATGAAAAACCTGAGAAGGAACAGAATGAAAGTGAGATCAAAAGCACCGAGAGAGAGGAGGATAAAATTCCTGAACCTGCTCAAAGGATGGGGTTCTTCTGGCATTTGTGGCCCACAGGAAGAAGATTTCTGTCTGCCTTTGGATTCGAAAGATGTTCTATTTTGTGAGCACAGGGCGACAGTAAATGCCCAGATGGAGTCCTACAACCGGATTAGTCGGACCAAACGCAGGCACAAGCTATCTGGTTTATCCTGGTTCCCTCCGTGGGACGAAAAGCTTTCAGGTAAAGATTTTTATCCAATACATGGTTTAGAAACTCAGTAGCTTTCGAAATAACAGTTTGTAGAAGCCTATCAGACATTTAGCTTGTAGCGGTTCATCATGTTTTATCAACCATAATCTAATTTTTTGCATCTCGTCTTTCTCTATGATCCCTTTTTTTCATCTACGATAAGATTACAAAGGATCAGATGAGTAATATATAATAGATTGTTCATAAGATTAAAGAGACGTATAAATTGTTAAACTAGTCTGCATGTGCTGTGAATCGACGTTAATGTCATCTACCGACGAGTATGATATGCGTAATAAATAAATATGCCATATGCAACATTAAGCAGGCAAACAATAGAAAAAAGAACTGGTTGCAGTAAATGACAATAAAATCATTATATGAATGGTAAGATTTGTCCAGTATGAAATCAATATCAGCTTGAGCTCTAGAAGAAGTTTGAACAAATAATTTTTTAAAGTCATTACTGAAGCAAGATACAATATTTGGAAGCAAAATGATAACTAATTGTCGCAATTTTACCCCCATTTTACCCATCCATCTAAAAATGGATTGGTAAGAAAAAAGTCTTTACGTATTTACCTAAATACCAGTTACTAATGTAATATGCAATTACTTAATTAGTATCGTCTACAATTTGATTAATGCGTCTTAATAATTATCTATCTATATGCAATTCCTCTTACAAATACCTTCCAGCCCTATTTTTACTTTGTCACTGTAATCCTTTGAAAAGATATACTTGATTGAGTGCATCATATACCAAATATCAAACATAAAAATGATAATTAAGAATTTATTACTTTCACCCTTTAATATTATTCAATTTTTGTTCATTTTTTACCCAAATATAGAGTAAATTCTATATCACTCTCATACCCATTCTTGAATGGAACAAAGGAAACCAAATTCGAATTGCACATGTATAGAAAAGAAGATTTACCTATAACTATTATGAACACAAAATTATAAAAAAATGTTATACAATTTTATTGGGATTTTTTTACTCAATGGGTCATGATCTTAACTCCCTTTTCATGCCCGTTTGTTCATGTTGATAAAATTATTCATTTCAAAATTTAAAAAATAGTAAAATTGTTCAATTACCATCTTGTTCCTTGCTCACACTAAAATAACTCAAATGTATAATCAAAATATACTCTTAAATAGCACGACTAATAAAGTAAAAATAAATAACTTTTTTATCGAAGTTTAATTGAAGGATCTAATATTTACGTTTAAGGTCTTTGGTACCCAAATAATGTTTCCCCACATGATAATGAATCACTATGTCTACATTTGCATTTTGTACCAAACATTTAAAACAAAAGTTAAATAAAAAGTTCAATAAAGTCAAGATTGGATGACAAGTAATAATATAAAAGGAGAAAGAAGTGAAGTTTTATCTAGCAAGAATAATTTATGAAAACATCGAAATACAGTCTTAAGCAACATTAGCAGTAAAATAGAAAGATGTAATTTGCCATCAAAGTTTAGTTGAAGGTGTTGCTAATAGTATTTAAACAACTTATGGAATTTAAGGTCTTTTGTATCCAATTGATTTGTCTCTATGTGATATATATTGAACCACTATATATCTAGCATTTAGTATTGGATATGTAATAAACTAGAAGCTAAATGACAAGTTTTATTAAAATCACAACTGAAAATAGAGAATAATATAAAAAATTCATATTTTTTATTAAAAAAATTAAGAACATAAAAATATAGTCTGAATCAATTCCATTAGTAAAGCAAAATAAGATATCTAGAAAGAAAATTCACAATTAAGTATACATCTTATGAACAAAAAAATATATTACAATATTTTAATTCTCAAGCCCTCACCGAATACCCATCCCATCTATGTTTCAACAACTTGAAACTTGATTACAGAGCAAGATAACAAGTTATGATGGACGATTTGGTGGCAATAAAAATTCTAGAGAAGAAAAGATGCTTTCTTAGGTCTGATTTAGGGGTCTAAGGGAAAAGATTAGAGCTTGGGAGAAGAATTGTGAGGAACAACTCATAAGGTGAATTATATATGAGAATGGAATCATGAAAGTCTAAGAAGGGATCAGATTTGGTAAAGTGATCAGATTTGGCTAGAGTCAAAACAACGGGGTGTAATAAAGGGACTTCTCTGAGGGTCATCATTTCCTCTCATTCAGTTCCAAATGCATATGGTCTTAGGGAAAGCCTATCTCCACATCAGAAGAGGAGGGTGAAACTTTCCAGTCTAGATAAGTTGTGTGCACTTTTCGTTGCTTAAAAAACATGGTTTGTTCGACCAATACTTCTCCCTTCTCAAGTCTCTTTACTTTTAGACTCAAACAAGTGATCTTCTAATTTTTCTCCCTTCTCAAGTTGCTCTACAAAAGATAGGTTGTTGGATTTGTTTGAACCCGACTTAATTGGCTGGTACCTTTTGTAGTCATAAGATGGAAACGAAGTAATTAAGGGTGTGTAGGAAGAGCAAAAAACAATCCTCTTTGTCTAAAAACACGAGAACTTGCTACGAAGAGGAAATACCTTTTCGATTTCTCACCTTCAGAGTTTTAGAGACTTTGATTCTTTGTAGAAGAACTTTTTCCTTCACATTTAGTCTTCAAGGGTTGAGTGTCTAGAAAGAATTAAAAGAAATATCAAATTATGTAGATGTCCCGACTTATTTTACATGTTACTCAGGTCATCGGGTACGAAAGACCCATTGAGACTATATGCTTAAGTCTATATAAGCTTAGGTGCACCTAACAATTTAAATTTAACCATTAAATTTTAATTAAATGACTTAATTTATTTATTTTTATTTGATAAATATTTATTATATCATGAATTTATTTTGATGCTCATTTGAGATTTTTTATTAATCTTTAGTGATAAAATAAAATAATGATGTTATTGTAAATATAATGATAGAAATAACATTCTTCTAAAATATAGCAATTTTTAAAAATATAAAAATTGCGAGCAACCAATATTAGTTGAAGTTGAGTCTTGCCTCCTTTCCCTTTTAACCATATCCGTTCTCTTTAATAAATGTTAAATAAATAATTCTAGTTGAATTCTTAAATTGGAGTGTCATTCCTTTGTATTTGATTATAAATGGATGGATAAAGTGGTGAGATAGGTAATCATGTAAAATAGTTATCCCTAATTTGTCATGTAGGGGATTTCACCACACATGATGCGAGGGAGGATCTGATACCCTTCCTTGTCATCGACGAGGGGGCTCCACCTCCAATGACACTAGTAAAAAGTTCGAGCCGAGCTCGAGCTTCAACATTCATTTAAAACTTTTCAAAAAATACATGTCTCGAGTTCGTTCTCCAACATACATTTAATATTTTTCAAAAAATACATGTCAAATAAATTGTATATAAAATTATACATACATTTTACATAAAATTGGGAATCACCTCTACTTAAAATTGGGCATAAGGGTGGCATCGAATCCAGTTGAGTCTGAACCTTGTTCAAGTTGAACTTTTTTTAAATATTTCGAGCTCGAGTCGACCCTAGCCTCGAACCTAAAATTGTAATCGAACTCGAGCCTAATAATTTTAACTGAGTTCGAGCTTAAACTACATTTAATACTCTATATAAAATTATGTATACATTTTAAAAAGAGAATGTTAGGGGAGGTTCAGGATTGAATTTCAATAATGGATAAAAACGCACCAATATTAATCTTTTTTACTCCAAATGTTGTCTAGCTTGTTTTGTAATTTTTGAATCTGGCCATAAATTTACTATGGCTTCCTTAGTGCCCTTGGTTGAAAATTTATATTCTAGGAAAAACTAGAAATATTTTTCCTATGATATATATTCCAAACAAAACCTTTAAATAAAATCCTATTACTATTAGTGACTTATTAGAAAATTATAAGAAATATTTTAAATTTTTTTTGGAAAGTTAAATGGACCTCTTATTGCCTCTTCTAGGGAAAAAAATAAAATGAATAATCAATCTAATATATTACTATACTTATCGATAGATTTAAATAAAATGTCAAACACGAAATTATAATGAAAATTGCCTCATGCTAAAAGTATTACAACATCAACTGTCAAATACTTATTCAAAATTTTTCTATACGGTTTTCTAGCCCATCTTGGCAGGAAAATTTTACTTAGAAAATTATATAATTTTTTCATAAGAATTTTCAGTTAAAAAAATATTTACAAAAAACATGAGACACTAATAGTCCCTAGAAACTTATTTCTACTAAAATGTATTTTCAATTTCTTCAAGAGCCATGAGGAAGGAGAGTTTAAGGACTGAACTTAGGTATCCGCCGAGACGACGCGTAGGAAAGGGGTTACGGCACCGATGAGGACATATCGTCGGGGATAACGGCGGTGACAACGGAAGCAGCTGCGATGGAAACAAAGGCGAAGGCAAGGGGAGGAAGAAATCGAATGGACAACAACAGAGGCGGCCGACGAGCAGTTGTTGACGACGACAACAGCGGACGAGAGGGGCTCAGCAGTGACGAGGGGAGGAAAAGTCCCCCCCCCCCTCACTGCCGGTCCCAGTCCCGACTCAGTTTGTTAACGAGCCATCGAGCCGAACCTGGATTCGGTCAAGCTCGTCTCGTTAATTTAAATGAGCCGATCCCGAATCTGGAGTCGAACTCGGCTCGAGATCCAGGGATACCGAATCGAGCTCGAGCTGCTCGCGAGCCGGCTCGGTTCTAAGCCACCCCTAGGGTTAACCTATTTTTAGACTCTAAGGTCCTACAGATTAATCTTTGAAGGGTCTCTTAGTCAGTCATGTGTGAGAAGGTAAAGAAAGAGAAACGTAAAGATGATAGGAGGAAGAGAAAAACTAGAATGTGTCGGGAAGAGAAAGTGATAAGAAGAGAGACTTTGGAGAGAGTAATAAGTACTCATCCCTTTCTCTTTATTTCCTATTTATAACTTCATTAACTTAAACTTACAAGATTAGCACCTATAGACATAAGAATTTTATCACCAAGTTTATAAACCTAATCTTTGGTCTAGATCATCGATATTGATCAATGATGAAGATTAAAGGAACTAGTGGTCAAACTATAAAAGTTAGTTAGTAGTCAAATTTCTCGCTAAGATTTGGATCAATTATTGAGATCAAATCCTAATCAATGGTTGAGATGTAGCCTATGGTATGAAACCACCATTGAAACCAAAGGTCATATAAGTGCCACCTAATCAGAGGTTTAGGTGGCACATAGTTGACACATGACATCGCAAGAGAGTGTCACCCTAGTAAAGGATGTAGCACATTAATGACACATGGTATCATAGGCAAAGTCCACCTATAGAAGATATGTGGAGCTATTTTAAAATGGTTGAGATGAAGTGTCATACTCTTAATAGGAAGAAAAAGTCTTGCTATATGTCTCTCTCCCCTGGCATGGTAGCTAGTCAAGAGGAAAAGGAGAAGATGGAGGAGAAAAAAGGTGGGGTCATTGAAACATTTCCACCACATTATAAATAGAGACTAAAGGCTTAAAGAAGACTTTTTTGGGAGGAAATGTTTTAGGGAGAAAAACTTTTTGGAGGATTTATCCTAGGTTTGGTTGGTGAAAATCTATTCCTTGGAGAGGAGAAACTTGATTAGGCTTCCAACAACTCAATTTTTAGTTAGCTTGGAGACTTGTTGGAGTTCTAAAATAAATATAGCAACGAACAATTATCTTTGCCGCTACTTTGCCACTATCCTTAGTTTGGCAACACACAATCAAGATTAAATTGTCTCATCAAGCACCAACTGGAGGCTATTTAAGGTAGCTGACAAAGGGAGTTTCAGTGTATCTCTCAGATTAAATCAAGGTTCTAATTCAATTCATGTGAGGAGATAAAATCAGATAACTCTTTAGAGATCAAACCTCACATCCCTTGAATTCTTGTAATTTATATACCATAGGTTGGTTCCTTTATTGCTTTTGACGGTAACAAAACTTAATAGAGTTTAACAACTTTCAAACTAAGTATTTTAGATATTTTACCTTCAAGAGTCAATACATCTCAGGGTCTAAAGCTTCAAAACATTTAAGCCTATTCAAGACCTCAAACAACATTGAAAGACTCCCTTGAAGACACGCCCACAATGATGAAGACAACAAGAATACTAGAGTTTAAGTGTAAATGTGACATGTCAAGTCACAAATGTAAGAGAGTTATCCTAACTCTCTTCATAAAGTATATTGGTGTACGTGGAGCTTTAGGACATACATTGCATATAAACATGTTTAGGAACATCACATACATCCTTTAGAACATGTTAGAACACTTAGACTAAGTCATTCCCATGTTTTAAAAGTCAACTTAGTTGAATTGGCATTGGAATGATCGATTAGCCTTTGCCAATGATCTATCATCCAGGAGTGTGCATGCCAATACTATAAAGCATGATTGATCAACCTTTGTCGATTGATCAATCATCTAGAACACGGCCATATCATGCTCTAATACATTTTCGATCATCCCATTTGGATTGATCGATCAATATTGTCCAAGCAAATGAAATTCACATGGAATGATCGATCATTCCACACGATTGATCGAGAAGACATAATCTTACCAAACAGGGAAATAAAGCATGATTGATCATAGGAAACTGACTGATCGATCAAACTTCCATTGCATAGCTAGAGGGAATTTTGATTGGTCGATCAGCCCCTGTTAATAATCAATCAACATAACTTTTTAGGACCAATGACAACATATTGATCAATTAGTCCATCAATTAATAAGTCACATCTTGACAACAAAAGAGTCGTTATGATCGATTGATCGATAAATCACTTTACAATGATCAATCAATCAATGATCTGATTTTTGAAAACGGGCAAAAAAGTTAGAAATACCCCACCAAACCATACATAGAAAAGTTAATGAGCATTTATTGGCAAATCCTGTAAGCATTTATTCTCAATCTTGAAAAACTTCTCAAAAGTGCTTTAGAGTGAAAGAGAGAGCTTCAACCTTAAAAAATATTATCTACCTTTTCCCTTTATTTCCTTGTATTGCATACTAGACAAGTTCTCTCACTCCACATTGTGCTGTAAAATAAGTGAAAACTTGGATCTTTCAAGGAGAAGGAATTTTCCAAGTCAATGGTGTAAGTTTTTATTTCTTTTATTTTCAAAATTTGAAAAGAGAAGGAACATTTTATTCAATCTAGATAGAAAGGGCCAACTAGAGCTAGAATCGAGCAAATCTTTTGGGGAGATTGTGATTGTAGAAAGTGTGTATTGAGATACACGTGGCTTAAAGAGGACCGAAATGTCTTTATGTAAATTTCAACTATTAGAGCTTTGAAATAGTGGAATTTTTCAAGTAAAAGTTCTTAGGTGGTGAATACCAATAAAAAAAAATTATCCTTGTCTCATGGTATGTGAATGTTTATTTTTCATTGAAATTATGAATTTGCATGATTCTTTGTTTACATGCCTTAGTTTTGAATTTGAAATACTCATTCACCCCCTCTCTTGATAAGCCACCTAGGTCAACTATTGGTATCAGAGTAGGCCAAATATTTAAATCAAATCAAAATCTACTTGATTTTGAAAAAGATTAAATGGCATCTCAAGATAAGTTGGTCCTTCCCGAAGGAAAATTTGCTAATCGTCCTCCTTTGTTCAATGGAATAGATTATGGATATTGGAAAGTAAGAATGATATTCTTCCCTCAATCCTTGGATTGAGACATATGACTTGTAACCAAGAATGACCCTTTTGAGCCTGAAAATCTTGAGAATGACATTTTAGTTACAAAGGAATTTAATGACCCTACTAGGGAAGATTAGGAGCGGCTCAAAACAAACTCTAAGGCCATTAACCTTTTTGTTATGTGTCTTATGATCCAATGAGTTCAATATGGTCTCCACATGTCAGACCGCTAAGAAATTGGAAAAAAATAGAGGTCACACATGAGGGAACCACAAGAGTTAAAGACTCTAGAATTAGCTTGTTGATAGTCTAATGCCATGAATTTAAAATAAAACCGGGTGAGTAAATAGTTGAGATGAACTCTAGGTTCACTCATATTATAAATGAGTTGAGTGTCCTAGGAGAAGATATTTTCTTTTATAGAAAAAATGACAACCTTCTCAAGGCACTTCAAAAGTCATGAGACATGAGGAACACCGCTATTCGTGAGAATTCAAACTTTAGAACTATGAGCACGAAAAAGCTATTAGGAACTCATATATGAGATGAAACCTCAAGAAATTAAGGAAGAGCAACCCAAAAATAAAACAATCGCTCTTAAGGCCAAAATGAGTGCTAAAAGCATCTCTAGCGAAGAAAGCTTCGATGAGGTGAGTTTCATCACTAGACATCTTCAAAGAATATACAAGAAAAATGAAATTTTCAGAAAAGTTCAACATAGAACTCAAAATGAAAATTCATATAAGAGAACTCATGTTTGTTTTGAGTGTGGAAAACTAGGGCATAGAAGGAACAAATGCCCAAACCTTGAAGGAATAACCCCATACACAAGTAAAAATCCCAAGAAGAAGGTCTTGATCTCAGCTTGGGATGCTATGGATGAAGAGTCCAACCGCTCAGAAGAAGAAGAAAGCGATGGACTCATGGCAATTGAAGACAATGATGACGAGTCTACCACTTTCAAAAAGGTAAGTGACTCAGACTGTGAAACTGAGCTTGAATTACTTTTAGAAAAAGTCTACTCATAGATCAAAGGCCTCAACATGCCTCAAAGAGTAGTTATGGAGATCGTCACACACATTCTCAATCAGAGGAAAGGGATGTACTCGCCTCTCACCATCGCCTACACTTTCTGGATGATGGCGATTACTCAAAAGGTACAATTGGATTTTGGGTACTTCAAGGCTAGTTGGATGGCAAACATAACCACTAGCTCTAGAATGGATGATTTACCCTTCTCTCACGATATTATGCTAATCCTTCAACATTGCGGAGTGAATCTCTTAGATGAAGAATTGGTGGAGATCACCAAGAAGTTGTCCATTGCAGAGACCAAAGTTGGAATTTTTGGTCTCACCAAGTGGCAAGGTCAATGGGTTAAGAAGAGAAAATTCATAGAGAAGTTGTCCAGCAACCAGTAGCATCTGGAGATAAGCTGAGTTTGGAGCCTTCAACGTAAGTTTGAATTGACAAAGAGGGGACACGCCGAAGAAGGTACATCGTTATCCATGGACCATATTTTAGCATTGGAAGAAGCATTGGATGACATATGGGCAACTCAAGTAGTTGTTCTTGCCACGCAAGAACAATTGAAGGTTGGTCAAATCGAGCTCCAACAGAGGATCGAGAGTCTTCTCGAGACTATCCTTAGCTGATTACTCCAGCCTAGCTATTTCTCTCTAGTCTATAGGACCACCATTTTGACTCCCTTTTGTACTTATGGATGCTTATGTGCTTGCGTATTTTTTTATTTGAAGCATTGTATGTAAGTACAATTGTTATAATGAATTTAATACATATATGAAATTGTCTTTGAGCCAAACTCTTTTTATTACTCACATATTTACCTTTGATATATCTTTTTGAGTATGACAAAAGGGTGAGAAAAAAATTGAAAATTGAACCTATAATTCTTAGGCACACAATTTTTTTTTGCAAATTAACACTTTAAAGGACGTAATCATACTATACAACGATTAAGGGGGAGCATATGTCAAAATTGTAAATTAACTTAGCTCCAAACCTTAGGGAATGTGCATATCTTTATTTTTCCAAGTTAGGTTTTGTCTTCATCGAAAAGGGGGAGCGTTGACCATAGGTTAACTCCCTTATTTCTTTTAATAATAACAAAACTTAATAGAGTTGACAGCTTGCAAACTAAGTATTTCGGATACTTTACCTTCAAGAGTTAATACATTTCAAGGTCTAAAACTTCAAAACGATCAAACCTATTCAAGACCTCAAGCAACATTGAAGGACATCTTTTGAAGAAGCAAAATGTTCTTCCACACTCTTTATGAGCCAACTATTGACAAAAGTATCTTCTGTAGGCCATCTTTTACACGGTGCATCTTCTTCATCAACAACCAAAAGGAGGCTTAATCAAGTGATTAGACAAGTCTCTGGTAATAAAAATGCCTAAATCAATGTGACCAACTTAGGTAATTAGATAACCCCTTAAGAGGGATTGCGGTAATTTTCAAGAGGTTTTTTTCCCAAAACATGGGTTTGCCATTTTCAACCTTAAGCATAGCTGAAACACGTTAGGAAGATCAAGAGTCCTAGTTGTTTAAGTGAACCATAAAAGACAAACACAAAAGATGGAGAAAGAACCAAGTAGAAAACACGAAACTCTTGTTTTTTGTAAACTTGGATTTCATAGGAAAGCCACGTACAATAAATTCAAGTGCAACATAGGTTAAACTCTAAGAAACCACTTCAACAAGCTCCTATCAAGATCAAGAGGATTATCTAAAAACTCTTTAGGCTTCAATTGGTTAAAAGTCTTGAAGGAAAATATAAAAAAGATGACTTTGGAAAGAGCCTGATTCCCCATAGAATAGAAATTGGTTTTCAATCAAAAGAAATGGAACAAGAAGACAGTCATGGAGAAATCAATTTTGGTAAGATCAATCTATGCATGAGAAACAACTTGGATGATTGTCTCAATATGTGTCTGAGTAAAACAAGAAGAGAAAACTCGATTACTTAATAGAATGTAATGAGTACACATGGAAGAGATGAGTATCAAGAAAGCAAAAATAAACCTTAAATGTAAGGTTGCAACTACAATTCAATGAGCAACTTAAGGAATTCAACGGAAATCTGAAAAAAAAAAATTTAAAGCATGTACACTCTTATTCATAGAGAAAGAAGAAGAAAGAATACGAATACTTGTCTAAAACCATGAAGAAAATAGCTCATTGAACTGTAATCCCATGCACTTTAATCGCACAATAGGAATAGTAAAATTTGGAACCCTAGAACCCTTGCTCTAATACCATGTTAGATCCTACGGTCCCATTAATTATCTCTAAAGGTTATCTTAGTTAGTCATGGGTAGGTAGAGAAGAAAGAGAAACACAAAGGTGATAGGAGGAACTAGAACATGTAGGAAGAGACATGGAAAAGAAGAGTGATTCCAGAGAGTGTAATAAACGCTTGTCCCCTCTTCCTTTGCCTCCTATTTATAACTTCATTAAGTCAAATCATTACAAGAATGCCATCTCATAGGGGCTGAAATAAGTAAAGTAAACATAAGACAAAAAATGGAAAGATTACTTATCTTTCTCCCTAACAACACTTATATTTTCCATTTGGCTCTGAGTATAAGATTCTATAGCAACAAAACAAAATAAAAATAAATTAAACAATTTTTTTTTACATTTTATTGATAAACTTGTGCATAAATTATGATTCTTTAATTTGTTGGCATTCAAATGAAAATGACCTTATTTTCAATCAACTATCTTCTAAACCCACTTAGGTTTATATTTTTTTTTTTTATTAAGGTACGCATGCTTGAGAGAAAAAAGTAAGAGAGAAGAAAGACAGAGAGAGAGGAGAGAGCCAATTTGGCTAGAGAGAAATAAGGGAGGAGAGATTGAGTGATGTTTTGTATAATTGTTTCTCTCTTTTAGACAATCTTATTAATGGAAGAGAGTTTCTTAATTACAATTTAACTTAACTTTCTCAATCACCCAATTAAAGTTAAAATATGGTTTGCTAAATTAAACATAAAAGAGACAAAACATAACTAGGAAACCTCCATTTTTATTCCAATCCTTTGAGTTGTTTCTCTTATGAGACTTGTCTTGCATGTGAATCACCAATATTAGTTGAAGTTGAGTCTTGCCTCCTTTCCCTTTTAACCATATCTGTTCTCTTTAATAAATGTTAAATAAATAATTCTAGTTAAATTCTTAAATTGGAATGTAATTCTTTTGTATTTGATTATAAATGGATGCATAAAGTGGTGAGATAGGTAATCAACGAAAATAGTTATCCCTAATTTGTCATGTAGGGGATTTCACCACACATGATGCTAGGGAGGATTTGATACCCTCCCCTGTCATCGACGACGGGGCTCCACCTCCAATGACACTAGTAAAAAGTTCAAATCGAGCTCGAGCTTCAACATTCATTTAAAACTTTTCAAAAAATACATGTCTCGAGTTCGTGCACCAACATACATTTAAAATTTTTCAAAAAATACATGTCAAATAAATTGTATATAAAATTATGCATACATTTTACATAAAATTGGGAATCACCTCTACTTAAAATTGGGCATAAGGGTGGCATCGAATCCAGCTGAGCCTGAACCTTGTTCAAGCTGAACTTGTTTTAAATATTTCGAACTCCAGCTCGAGCCGACCCTAGCCTCGAACCTAAAATTGTAATCGAACTCGAGCCTAATAATTTTAACTGAGTTCGAGCTCGAGCTCTACCCGAGTTTGAGCTTAAACTATATTTAATACTTTATATAAAATTATGCATACATTTTAAAAAGAGAATGATAGGGGAGGTTCAGGATTGAATTTCAATAATGGATTAAAACGCACCAATATTAATCTTTTTTACTCCAAATGTTGTCTATGTTGTCTAGCTTGTTTTGTAATTTTTGAATCTAGCCATAAATTTACTATGGCTTCCTTAGTGCCCCTAGTTGAAAATTTATATTCTAGGAAAAACTAGAAATGTTTTTCCTATGATACATATTTCCAAAAAAAAATTTAAATAAAATCCTATTACTATTAGTGACCTATTAGAAAATTACACGAAATATTTTAAATATTTTTTGGAAAGTTAAATGGACCTCTTATTGTCTCTTCTAGGGAAATAAATAAAATGAATCATCAATCTAATATATTACTATACTTATCGATAAATTTTTAATCAAATAAAATGTCAAACACGAAATTATAATGAAAATTGCCTCATGCTAAAAGTATTACAACATCAACTCTCAAATACTTATTTAAAAATTTTCTATACGGTTTTCTAGCCTATCTTGGCAAGAAAATCTTACCTAGAAAATTATATGATTTTTAATAAGAATTTTCAATTAAAAAAATATTTACAAAAAACATGAGACACTAATAGTCCCTAGAAACTTATTTCTATTAAAATGTATTTTAAATTTCTTCAAGAGCCATGAGGAAGGAGAGTTTTAGGAAAAAAAAAATTTTCACTTTATGATCTTGCACGTGCGAAATCATCTTCGCACGCATTGGGAGGGGGGGGGGGGGGGGGGAACTGAACTTAGGTATCCGCCGAGACGATGCGTAGTAAGGGGGTTAAGGCACCGACGAGACATGTCATTGGGGATGACGGCGGCGACAACGGAAGCAGCTGCGACAAAAGCGGCGGTGATGGAAACAAAGGCGAAGGCAAGGGGAGGAAGAAATTGAATGGACAGCCACAGAGGCGGCCGTGTTATGGGACATCCTGGTTATGGGCCTGGGTTAAGTATCTATGTCTTCCGCTCCTAACAGGCCGGTCTTTTGGGTAGTATTGGCTAGGTGCATAACATTTGGTATCAGAGCCGACCCTCGGTGGCGAGTTCGATTCCCTGCAACGCTGCAGAGGCTGGATTAAAATACTGGTAGGCCGTAGGATAAAAACCCGGGTCGGGCCAGTGTCGCTGCATCGCGCGCAAAGGCTAGATTAAAATACAGGTAGGTCGTAGGATAAAAACCTGGGTCGGGCCTGTGTCGTTGCGCCGCCGTGGTCGTCGGCTCGCGAAGGGGGGGTGTGATGTTATGGGACATCCTGGTTATGGGCCTGGGTTAAGTATCTATGTCTTCCGCTCCTAACAGGCCGGTCTTTTGGGTAGTATTGGCTAGGTGCATAACAGGCCGGCAAGTAGTTGTCGACAATGACAACAACGGACGGGAGGGGCTTGGCAGTGACGAGGGGAGGAAAAATCCCCCCCCCCCCCCCCTCGCTTCCGGTCCTGGTCCCGACTCAGTTTGTTAACGAGCCGTCGAGTCGAACCATGATTCGGTCGAGCTCATCTCGTTTATTTAAATGAGCCGGTCCCGGATCTCGAGTCGAACTCTGCTCCAGATCCAGGGATACCGAATCAAGCTTGAGCTGCTCGCGAGCTGGCTCAGTTTGAAGCCACCCCTAGGGTTAACCTATTTTTAGATTCTAAGGTCCTACAGATTAATCTTTGAAGGGTCTCTTAGTTAGTCATGTGTGAGCAGGTGAAGAAAGAGAAACGTAAAGATGATAGGAGGAAGAGAAAAACTAGAATGTGTCGGGAAGAGAAAGTGTTAAGAAGAGAGACTTTGGAGAGAGTAATAAGTACTCATCCCTTTCTCTTTATCTCCTATTTATAACTTCATTAACTTAAACTTACAAGATTAGCACCTATAGACATAAGAATTTTATCACCAAGTTTATAAACCTAATCTTCGGTCTAGATCATCGATATTGATCAATGATGAAGATTAAAGGAACTAGTGGTCAAACTATAAAAGTCAGTCAGTAGTCAAATTTCTCGCTAAGATTTGGATCAATTATTGAGATCAAATCCTAATCAATGGTTGAGATGTAGCCTATTGTATGAAACCACCATTGAAACCAAAGGTCATATAAGTGCCACCTAATCAGAGGTTTAGGTGGCACATAGTTGACACATGACACAACAAGAGAGTGCCACCCTAGTAAATGAGTGGCACATTAATGACACATGGTATCATAGGCAAAGTCCACCTAAGGAAGATATGTGGTGCTATTTTAAAATTGTTGAGATGAAGTGTCATACTCTTAATAGGAAGAAAAAGTTTTGCTATATGTCTCTCTCCCCTGGCATGGTAGCTAGTCAAGAGGAAAAGTTGAAGATGGAGGAGAAAAAAAGGTGGGGTCATTGAAACACTTCCACCACATTATAAATAGAGACTAAAGGCTTAAAGAAGACTTTTTTGGGAGGAAATGTTTTAGGGAGAAAAACTTTTTGGAGGATTTATCCTAGGTTTGGTTGGTGAAAATCTATTCCTTGGAGAGGAGAAACTTGGTTAGGCTCCCAACAACTCAATTTTAAGTTAGCTTGGAGCCTTGTTGGAGTTCTAAAATAAATATAGCAACGAACAATTATCTTTGCCGCTACTTTGCCACTATTCTTAGATTGGCCACACACAATCAAGATTAAACTGTCTCATCAAGCACCAAATGGAGGCTATTTAAGGTAGCCGACAAAGGGAGTTCCAGTGTATCTCCCAGATTAAATCAAGGTTCTAATTCAATTCATACGAGGAGATAATATCAGATAACTCTTTAGAGATCAAACCTCACATCCCTTGAATTCTTGTAAATTTTTTACCATAAGTTGGTTCCCTTATTGCTTTTGACGATAACAAAACTTAATAGAGTTTAACAACTTTCAAACTAAGTATTTTAGATATTTTACCTTCAAGAGTCAATACATCTCAGGGTCTAAAGCTTCAACATCTCAGGGTCTAAAGCTTCAAAACATTTAAGCCTATTCAAGACCTCAAACAACATTGAAAGACTCCCTTGAAGAAACTCCCACAATGATGAAGACAACAAGAATACTAGAGTTTAAGTGTAAATGTGACATGTCAAGTCACAAATATAAGAGAGTTATCCTAACTCCCTTCATAAAGTATAATGGTGTACGTGGAGCTTTAGGACATACATTGCATATAAACATGTTTAGGAACATCACATACATCCTTTAGAACATGTTAGAACACTTAGACTAAGTCATTCCCATGTTTTAAAAGTCAACTTAGTTGAATTGGCATTGGAATGATTGATTAGCCTTTGCCAATGATCTATCATCCAGGAGTGTGCATGCCAATACTATAAAGCATGATTGATCAACCTTTTTCGATTGATCGATCATCTAGAACATGGCCATATCATGCTATAATGCATTTTCGATCATCCCAATTTGGATTGATCGATCAATATTGTCCATGCAAATGAAATTCTCATGAAATCATCGATCATTCCACACGATTGATCGATCAGACATAATCTTACCAATCAAGAAAATAAAGCATGATTGATCATAGGAAACTGATTGATCGAACAAACGAGCCTTATCTGGATCTCGAGCCGAGAAATAAAACATGATTGATCATAGGAAACTGACTGATCGAACAAACGAGCTTTATCTGGATCTCGAACTCGGCTCGAGATCCAAATAAATCGAATCGAACCGAGTTGGAACCGAACCGAGCTCGAGCCGCGGAGGGTGCGGTGGTCATTTGCAATGAGCGTGTAGAAAATGTCGCAATGTGACGACGAAAAGTCCCTTATCAAGTTGTCGTTTACGAGACCTGGACTTTGGAAACTTGGTCTAAAGAACAGATGGGCCCTACTTTTTATGGATGGAAGATACATGGACTCCAAGGGCTCCCAAAAGGTGAGCAATCGTGACATGGCATCGAACCGAGCCGGTGAACAACTGGCCACCCCAACAACAGTCCAGATTCTTTAAACCAAGTTTCCAAAGTCCAGGTCTCGTACACGACAACTCTGACAGAGAGACTTTCCGTCGTCACATTGTCTACACTCTCATTGCAACTCTCATTGCAAATGACAACCGCACCCTCTTCCTTGGATCACAGACTGGAGGATGGAAGCGTAAATTGGACCCACGGCTGCAACTTTGCGCCACGAAAATATACAAGTCCGTCGTCCTCTTTCGGCGGCTGTAACTCCTTTCATCGTACTGCTTTTCTTCGCCCCTTCAAGACTCCCTAAAAGTTGCTTCAACCCTCTTCGATCCCGTTCTGTTCATCTTTCCCATTCAGACGCATGAGCAAATAGGGAGCATATCTAATTCACAACTTTTAACATAGATGGGGATAAAAGAAGGAAATGCTCCGAGCATGGGTAGGAGAAGATGCTTTGAAGCAGACGTCTGGGCTGTTGTTTTGGTCGTTTTCCCTTCCACTGTTGTACCCTAGTTTAATTTTCCAAATGGGTTGCAGAAGAGATAAAATCAGAAAATGAAGATTGTGTTTAGTTTCTTCTAAGTTTATTTTACTACCTTAAGCAGAACTTTAGTTTTTCTGATAGTTTTGACCGAGATTCTTATGTGAGCTTTAACTACTTTAAGACTCATAAACCTAGTTAATGAATCCATTTCTCTTTCATGGAAAGTTAAGCGGCTCCATTAAATTATGAAAGAGGTTCCCCAAACGCAAAATACGATTATCGATCTAAGGTGCGACTACATTTATTAAAAGATAATATGGTTTCCCAATATAAAAGTGGCATCCTTCACCTTCAGTTTCTGGATGAGCTCTTTTTATTGAGTTCTTATCTGTTAATTGATTGTCCTGGTTATTCTTTATTCCTCCCCTCTATCTTAAATCCGATATCAGATAAACGAACAAGGCGTACCTTCAATCTTCGGTTGTTTATTAACAAATCAAGCCAAAACGTTTCAGATTGAGATCCATCGTACACCTGTTCTTCGCTTCTGAAACTTCATAGTTAATCAAGTGGTAGATTCCTATATGAGACTAACTGGCAGACATTCTCGTTCTCTCTGTGACTGGGCATCTGTAAATGGATTAGATCTAGTTATCTCGAAACTTTAATTACTAGGCAAATTAAAGGCGCATAAAGCTAAAACACGGTATCTCATTTATACATTTTCCAAGCCGAACGTGAACGTTTTTCTACTAACAGACATTAAGACAGCTTGAAAGGTCGACAGAGTAGAGCCGAGGCTTCCGGTTTTAATAACAGGGAAGATTTAGTCTATGGGGAGGCGGACGTGATGAAGCGGAGCCACAGATATGCGAACATTATCAACTATGATTGTTTAATTATTCCCTCATGCTTTGATTTTCTGTTCGTTACCCAACAAACTTCAATATGGTATGATGAAATATAAATCTTAGTTTAACGAGTGAAAATTTATAATGGGGTACTCACGTATCATGATTTTAGTAGTTTAATTTTCAGAAACCTCAAGCAGTAGTGTTGCTAATCATGGTATCGGTGCATTTTATAACTGTTTTGCTTCTTTGCCCAAGAGATTCTCCCTGGAGCATATTAGATACTCGTTTTGTATCTTTCCCTTGGTGGCTAGCTGATATTCAAGGTGGGGAGTAGACTTTTTCTGGGTCTGATCCGCCATGAACAAGAATGGAAGCAAACTGGAAAAATTCCCTCTATGTTCTCTCCGCTCCTTTATTCAGAGCGAATCCCTGTTCACCGTTTTGTATGGACTGAAGAGAAGAAAAGAGATGGAAATGAAGATTTTTGCGACTTTTTACCCAAAGTTACTACGACTTTTCGAAAAGCGAATAATGAAGAAAATTGAATGAAATCAAGTTTGAGAAATCAAAGTCTCCCCACCATAATCCTGAAGGGAAATAGTAAGCCAGTCTCATTACTTTGTTGTTTCATCAGTACACCACAATACGACATGGAATTACGTTATTTAGCAGGCTGCATTTTTTTAATTTCAACAGACAAAAGAAATAAACAACAAATTGGAGGTACGAAAGAATTCTAATCTCCAAGAGTTGGAGACTTGATAGAACAAATTATTATTATTCGACGCACAGGTGAAGCAAAGAAAGAAATTTTTTTGAGGCTTCTGGCCGGCTTCTTTCTTCTAGCAAAGAGGAAGATCACTGGGAGGCGGCGGGAGAGTTGAAGAAGAAGAAGGCCCGTTTTCCACTACGAAAGCAGTTGCTAGGCCCAACGGAAGGTGGACGTCCAGGTGGCAGTGGAGTAGCCAGACGCCTGTGATGTCAAGTATCTTTCACGGTCAGTCAGAGTTCTTATACTGTCGTTTTAATATCTCAGTGCTTGGAGAAGAATTTTACCTGGATTATTGGCCTTGAATCGAATTACAGCCCACCCACCAACGGGAACACCGATGGTATTTCGTTCCTGGGAGTTCACCAAGTTGAATTTTTGCTCGTCTGTCTCTCGATTGAAGTTGCCGAAACCTTGCGCAAGAATGAAGAAATTGAAGCCGTGTAGATGAATGGGGTGGTTCTCCGTCGTGAGCACAGCCGTGTTCTGTAAAACAATCTCCACTGTAGAGTTGTAAGCCAGCCTCTTCAAGCGCGTCCCCTTTTGTGACGCCAAGAAAGCAGCGGCTACCGTTGCGTTTGTGTAGTCATAGACAATCGGTGGATTATCGGGGAAATCATCCGTGAAGATGCCGTTGACTCCACTAAAGTGTGCCTGAAGCAACGACAACCTGGAGGGGAACTGGAAGGAGATGTTGTTCATGTTGGCTGTTAATCGTGTGTTACTGGGGCCACCGCAATTGGCGTTGGGTGGGCATTGGTCGAGTCCCAGACCGAAAGCGATAAACATTCTCTCGTCTACACTCTGGAGAAGGGGTTTGTAACCCCGGCTACTGGACAATCCGGTGAGATTGGTGTAGAACTTGTGGGCAGTCGGAGTATCCGTGAAGACCGGCATGACAGGCATGATGGGCTCCGAGGAGGAGGCATTTTCGTACTGGATGATGCCGACGGTGGTGGTATTGTCGAATGGTGCGATAGGAGCAGAAATGTAAGGGTGTGCCCCCATGTAGTACGATGCCGGAGTCCGATCAGCTGTGAGGAGAACATCGGTGGTCTGACCAGGGGCAGTAACGACTACATCGGTGCGGTAGGGGTTAGTGTAGGCTGCGTCAGCGCCGACGACAGTAAAGTCGTGTCCAGCAATTTTGAAGAAGAGCTGGTTATTGAGGGCAGCGTTGATGATGCGAAGAAGATAAGTTTTTCCAGGGGTCACCTTCAGTTTGAAAGTCTCTGGTTTTGATACAAGGGGAAAAAAAAAGAAAACACATAAGTAAACCTATCTAACAATCAACCATATAAAGTATTGAGAAATTATTTTATGCACCTCTTGCACAGGAGTACAGACGACCGGGTTTCCCGTTTATAGTATAGGCGTCGGAGATGTTTGGAGCTCCTCCAGACGCGAGGGCTTCGTTCTCTACATCCACCACGTTGGCATCCCACCACTCACCTGTTCAAAAGGACCGGTAACAAGTTTCAGAAGAACGGTTCACTTCTGTAAAGAGGCGAGAAAGGGATAGGATTCGGAGAGAGGGAGCTACCCAACAAAATGGGGACTTGTCTGTATGGTTTTGGGAAGGGGTAAGACACAGAGTCTCTTGGGTAGATGATGAGAGCACCGTAGACGGTGGCTCGGAGCACTGAAAAATGGGCGTGCCACCAAAGGGTACCCTCCCGCCCAGTGATGTTGAACTTGTAACTGTACTTGTTGCCGGGACGAATCGGACACTGGGTCACGTAACTCGGTCCATCTGCCCACCCACTCAGTAGCTGAAATATTCCATGCCTGAAAATCATCGAATGGTGCATTAGTTTTTGATAGACTTAAAGACTGAAAAAAGTTATAATCGTCCTCAACGATAACTATAAAGAGGTGCAAGCTTTTCTTCTGCACACCCTGCTGTAATGAAGGAAGCAAAGCTCCAAACGAGTTTTCCAAACTTAGTAGAATGAAAGGATGGATTACCAGTGAATGGAGAGATCGTAAGGTGAGTCGTTGTAAAGATCAACTACGAGTGTATCACCCTCATGGACGCGAATTGTAGGACCGGGGAGCTTCTTGTTCACTGCTACCACGACTTGCTCCTTGTACAATGGTTTAACTGCGAGATTCCCAACCTGAGAAGCAAAAGCAAATAAAGATAAACTGAAACGATCGGTCAAACAAACTATGTTAAATTAATCAACTATGGAAATGATCACTGCTGACCGGTGGGTATATGCATGGCGAATGAGAAATCCGACCTAACTTGTCCAAGGTAGAAACAGTATTACAGAAGAACTTTAAAATCCTGGACAAAGAAGACATGACTTGCTCCTTCAAGATTCCACACCCCTAACCCTCCAATGGCAGGCTACCTACTAACACTTGGACGACTACTTTCTGATCCAGTGCGAATGAAAAAGCTAAACGGGTCCTCCCAGTTCACAATGAAAAGTTGAAGAAAACAAATCGTAATCATCAGCCATTGCCTTCTACCATCTTAACTGTTCATTCTGAGAGTGAGCCTCTCACTAGGGCGCTATATCTCATACGTAGGTGATATAGTAATGTGAGGGCGATTCCAATTTTTTTTGGCGTTTATTAGACAGTAATCTGATTAAACATCAGGCTGCATACGAGGAAACCGAGAATCGAGAGTGCCAACAGAAACTGCACCATCTTCATCCGAAATTTGACAGGAAAAACAAAAAAGATAGAGAAAGAGAAAGAGGGAGGTGTTCAATTACATGGAAGGTGTGCTTGACGAGTGCTGCGGAAGCCATTGACGATAGTGCTAATGCGCAGAGAAGCAAGAGGAATGAAGGAGCCATCTCGAAGGTGGGCTCGAAAGGAGAGAGGAAGACGATGGGGGTTCAAAGAAAGGACGAAGGAGAGATTTCTTGTTATGTTCTCACAACCTTAGAATGATGAGACGCATATTTATAGGCTGTGACTCCTTCACGTTGCGTAATTGGAAAGTTAAAATTATAGGACGAAGGAGAGATTTCTTGTTCTCACTAGTCGTCGCAAGGAAAATATATCGCATTTGTTATATTAATCAAGGCAAAGCCTTCGTTATATGACACTACAAGATAATAGATTTCGGTTTGTGAAGAAAACATTAAAATAACCCCTTCTACTAGCAAATTCTTAAAAATTTACAAGGAAAATTTTTACAAAAATAATTTTATTAAACTTTCTGAATCAAAATTTTATTTTCACTCTTCCCTGTAGCTGCTATTAATTTTTATTTATTTTTTATGCTTAATATAAAAATAAAAATGATGATAAAATAAAATTTAAAATATATACAATTAAATGAATAAAAATATATATCTAAAAACTATAAAACATATACAAAAAATTCAAAAAATTATAAATTACACAAAAGTGAGAAATTTTCACTCTTCTTTCTCTCTTCTCTCTAAACTAGTTCGGTTATTACTCGTTACATGGGATCCTAAATTTAATAGGTTGTTAAAAAAAAGAAGTGAATCCATCCAAAGTGAGAAATTTTCAACTTGGGTTGTTAAAGAAGGGAGCTTCTCCCCAAGTCGACATATTTTCTAGCTGAGCATGAAGTACAACCAAATGTTCTTGGCTATGGCCAATGACATCTTTTATCTCTTTGTCCATGCTACCATGATTAGAAAAAGGACCCAAAGAAGGCATACTAATACCACTTTGATAGAACTCCACTTCAAAGGTCCTGTCTTCTTGGGCCAAGTGTAAGGAAAGGTTGAGAGAGGGCTGTAGGAAAGAGAAATTGAGAGTAGAAGAGAAGAAAAGAGAAAAGAAAATAGGGAAGACGAGAGAAAGGGTGGGGCACAAGTAGAGAAAAATAAGAGGGAAATAAAAAATCAAAAAGAAATAAAGGCTTAGGCATCTTCCCTTTCTCTCGCTAAGATTCTTCCATTTAAAACTTTTTAATTACATCAAATAGGAAACTCATACTTTACCTAAAACTTTAGTAAACAACTTTGTCTAAGACTCTAACTTTAGAGATTACATCAAGTAGGAGACTAGGACTCCTAATAGGAAACTAAGACTCACACTCTAAGCATGACCTTTTCGCTTAAGACTCCGCTTTTTACTTAACCTTTTAAACTTTTCTCAGAAAATTACCTCTAGGCTAGTGCTCCTTCTTTTTCTTGTTTGGACCCCAAGTCACCTCAAAACATTCTAAATTTGACTCTCCTAGCATAACTACCAAAAAACTGAATTCTGTCAAGCTTCTAGAGTGTGGAAGAAGGATAATTTCATGGTCACCACTTGGTTAATCAATAGTACGAAACATACAATTCAAGATCAGGTAGTTTATTTTGCCATTGCTATGGAAATTTGGGTTGAAATGAAGACACGATACCTTCATGAAAATAATTTGTCTAAGATATATGATAGTCATTCCAACCTGTCTACTATTCAACATGGACCATGGAGTGTAATTGCTATTTTGGCAAACTAAATAATTTATTACAAGAACTTTGAGTTTGTAGTTTTCAGGATTTCATGGTTGATAACTTCAATGTAAGGTAGACAAAGAAGGAAGAAGGAAGAAGAAGAGAAGAGAGAAAGAAAAGGGAAAGAAGAGAGAAAAGAGGGTGAGAAGAGTGATGACTGAGTGCGAGAGAGAGAGGGCTCATCGGTGAAAGAGAGGAGAGGATTAGGTTAGTGAGCTTGTTGCCCTAATCCTCCCCCTTAATCTTTATTTATAGATGTAAAAAATATGATACTTATAATCATACCCTTCCTCCTAGTAGGTGTGAATAAAAAAATCATAACTTATTACAACAATGACACTCAAGCTTGATCATATATTTTAACACTCCCCCTCGAGCTGTTGGTGACAAGACATCGTATATTCCCAGCTTGGGGCGTACAATGGAGAGAACTTTTGAGCTACTTGGTTTTGAGATGAAACATGTTTGAGATATATAATGCCTCCTTGCAGCTTCTCTCTAACAAAGTGACAATCAACTTCAATATGCTCTATTATCTCATGAAAGACTGTATTGGAGATAATGTGGATTACAACTTGATTACCACAGTAGAGTTCCATAGGACGATCTCTGTTGAATCCCAACTCTACTAGGAGGGATTTAATCCATAAATGTTTACTTACTGCATGTGTCATAGCTCAATATTCAGCCTTGGTACTAGAGCTTGCAACTACATTTTAGTTTTTACTCTTCCATGTAATAAGGTTGCATCCAAATAATGTACAGTACCCTGAAGTGGATTTTCTATCATCCGAAGATCTAGCGCAGTCTGCATTGACAAAGTTTTCAATATTAAGATGATCATGGCAATTATATAATACCCCTTGACCCAAAGCCTTTTTCAAGTATATGAGATTCTCTTCGATGCCTGCTAATGAGAAATCTGAGGTTTATGAATGTATTGACTAACAACACTAACTGGAAAGGAGATATTTGGTCTAGTCATGGTAAGATAAAACTTATCGACAAACCTTTGGTACCTGCTCACATCAACATCTTCTCCAGTGCAAGCACATAACTTTGCATTTGTATCCATAGGAGTGTCAATCAAGTGGAATCCCATCGTTCCTATATCTTTAAGTAAGTCAAATATATATTTCCTCTGTGATAGAATAATACCATTGTTGGATTGAAGGACTTGGCTACAAGGGAGAATGTTTCCTCATAGTCGACACCAAAGCACCGAGTATAGCCTTTGGAAATAAGTTGAGCTTTAAGACGAGTAACAAAACCATCTAGATTATGCTTAATTGTGAATAAAAATTTACAATCCACCAGCTGTTTATCTAATGGAAGTGGAACAAGTTGTCAAGTCTGATTCTCATTTAGGGTGTCTATCTCTTCGTCCATGGTTATTTTTCATCCTAGATGTTGGAGGTTTTTTTTATCAGACTAAGGACTATAAATATTATAAATAGAAGCAAGGAAGTTACAACAAGATGAAAACAACTGATGAGTAGATAAAAATTGGAGATCGGGTGAGAAGTAGATGGTCGGGTTCATGACCTAGTCTCTTTTCGAAGAGCAATTGATCTAGTATCAAAAGGAGGACCAAAAACACGAGGAGGAGAAGAAGAACTTACTTTAGAAAGATCTGGAGACTCAACAGGTGTAGTGTTAGCCAATGCTTTTGGGGCAAAAGAGGTACATCATCACTGCATGAAATGTTGAGTCTTCGATAGGCACAATAGGCTTAGGAAACTGATTACTAGAAGAAAAACCAGGTGGGGCACTAGTGACCGAATAAAAAGGTTGCTCTCTGGATATAAATTTTTTTTTTGAGAGAAGGATTATAACATACGTATCCTTTATGGGTACCAGAGTTGCCCAAAAAAAAACATTTGATAGCCCTCGAGTCTAATTTAGTAGTCTGTCAAGATGTGACATGAACAAAAAAAGTACACCCAAACACCTTCAAAGGAAGGGAAAACATACCTTCACCAGGAAAGAGGAGAGAGTATAGGGAACTGTCATTAAGAAGCGAGGAAGGCAACCTATTGATGAGAATACAATCTGTAAGAATAGCATGTGATAAATATAAATGGGACACATGCATATGCCCAGGTAGATGGCTATTCTTTATCTCAGCCACACCATTTTTTATTGTGTGTAAACACAAGAAGCTTGATGAATAATTCCATTGTTCTTGGAAAATGATTGAAATTCTCCCGACATATATTCCTTTGCATTATCTAACTGAAGAACCTTTAAGTTTGTATTAAACTGAGTATAAATCATAGCACAAAAGGATTTGAAGAAAGGTAAGACTTCTGATCTGTCCTTAAATAAAAAAAAAACCATCTAATCTGAGTAAAATCATCAACAAGGGTAATAAAGTATTTGGATTGAGACTAAAACAAACCTAAAAGACTAAAACTTAACTAAAAGACTAAAACTAGTAAAAAATAAAAGATTAAATATCTAGTGCTTGTGTATGCGATCATGTGAGAACACTAGTATTGGTGTTTGTGTATGAAAGGAAGTAAAGGATTCTTGTTGAATGCCACAAAATCTGAGAAAGAAAGTGGAAAAAAGTACGAAAATTCAAGTAATATGCTTATAGACAAATCTCATTTAGCTGAAGTTGTTGAACATTTATCCAAACTTTGAATGGAGGAATAATGTTCCTTCACACCAACAAAGGAAACCAAATTCGAATTGCACATGTATAGAAAGTTCAATAAAGTCAAGATTGGATGACAAATAATAATATAAAAGGAGAAAGAAGTGAAGTTTTATCTAGCAAGAATAATTTATGAAAACATCAAAATACAGTCTTAAGCAACATTAGCAGTAAAATAGAAAGATGTAACTTGCCATCAAAGTTTAGTTGAAGGTGTTGCTAATAGTATTTAAACAACTTATGAAATTTAAGGTCTTTGGTATCCAATTGATTTGTCTCTATGTGATATATATTGAACCACTATATCTAGCATTTTGTATTGTATATGTAATAAACTAGAAGCTAAATGACAAGTTTTATTAAAATCACAATTGAAAATAGAGAATAATATAAAAAAATCATATTTTTTATTAAAAAAAATTAAGAACATAAAAATATAGTCTGAATATATTCCATTAGTAAAGCAAAATAAGATATCTAGAAAGAAAATTCACAATTAAGTATACATCTTATGAACAAAAAAATATATTACAATATTTTAATTCTCAAGCCCTCACATAATACCCGTCCCTTCTATGTTTCAACAACTTGAAGCTTGATTACAGAGCAAGATAACAAGTTATGATGGACGATTTGGTGGCAATAAAAATTCTAGAGAAGAAAAGATGCTTTCTTAGGTCTGATTTAGGGGTCTAAGGGAAAAGATTAGAGCTTGGGAGAAGAATTGTGAGGAACAACTCATAAGGTGAATTATATATGAGAATGGAATCATGAAAGTCTAAGAAGGGATCAGATTTGGTAAAGTGATCAGATTTGGCTAGAGTCAAAACAACCGGGTATAATAAAGGGACTTCTCTGAGGGTCATCATTTCCTCTCATTCAGTTCCAAATGCATATGGTCTTAGGGAAAGCTATCTACACATCCGAAGAGGAGGGTGAAACTTTCCAGTCTAGATAAGTTGTGTGCACTTTTCGTTGCTTAAAAAACATGGTTTGTTCGACCAATACTTCTCCCTTCTCAAGTCTCTTAACTTTTAGACTCAAACAAGTGATCTTCTGATTTTTCTCCCTTCTCAAGTTGCTCTAGACAAAAGATAGGTTGTTGGATTTGTTTGAACCCGACTTAATTGGCTGGTACCTTTTGTAGTCATAAGATGGAAACGAAGTAATTAAGGGTGCGTAGGAAGAGCAAAAAACAATCCTCTTTGTCTAAAAACACGAGAACTTGATAAGAAATTGAATGACAAAAGCTACGAAGAGGAAATACCTTTTCGATTTATCACCTTCAGAGTTTTAGAGACTTTGATCTTTGTAGAAGTACTTTTTCCTTCACATTTAGTCTTCAAGGGTTGAGTGTCTAGAAAGAATTAAAAGAAATATCAAATTATGTAGATGTCCCTACTTATTTTACATGTTACTCAGGTCATTGGGTACGAAAGACCCATTGAGACTATATGCTTAAGTCTATATAAGGTTAGGTGCACCTAACAATTTAAATTTAACCACTAAATTTTAATTAAATGACTTCATTTATTTATTTTTATTTGATATATATTTATTATATCATGCATTTATTTTGATGCTCATTTGAGATTTTTTATTAATCTTTAGTGATAAAATAAAATAATGATGTTATTGTAAATATAATGATAGAAATAAGATTCTTCTAAAATATAGCAATTTTTAAAAATATAAAAATTGCGAGCAACCAATATTAGTTGAAGTTGAGTCTTGCCTCCTTTCCCTTTTAACCATATCCGTTCTCTTTAATAAATGTTAAATAAATAATTCTAGTTGAATTCTTAAATTGGAGTGTCATTCTTTTGTATTTGATTATAAATGGATGGATAAAGTGGTGAGATAGGTAATCATGTAAAATAGTTATCCCTAATTTGTCATGTAGGGGATTTCACCACACATGATGCGAGGGAGGATCTGATACCCTTCCCTGTCATCGACGAGGGGGCTCCACCTCCAATGACACTAGTAAAAAGTTCGAGCCGAGCTCGAGCTTCAACATTCATTTAAAACTTTTCAAAAAATACATGTCTCGAGTTCGTGCTCCAACATACATTTAAAATTTTTCAAAAAATACATGTCAAATAAATTGTATATAAAATTATGCATACATTTTACATAAAATTGGGAATCACCTCTACTTAAAATTGGGCATAAGGGTGGCATCGAATCCAGCTGAGTCTGAACCTTGTTCAAGTTGAACTTGTTCTAAATATTTCGAGCTCGAGCCGACCCTAGCCTCGAACCTAAAATTGTAATCGAACTCGAGCCTAATAATTTTAACTAAGTTCGAGCTCGAGCTCAACCCGAGTTCGAACTTAAACTACATTTAATACTCTATATAAAATTATGCATACATTTTAAAAAGAGAATGATAGGGGTGGTTCAGAATTGAATTTCAATAATGGATTAAAATGCACCAATATAAATCTTTTTTACTCCAAATGTTGTCTAGCTTGTTTTGTAATTTTTGAATCTGGCCATAAATTTACTATGGCTTCCTTAGTGCCCCTGGTTGAAAATTTATATTCTAGGAAAAACTAGAAATATTTTTCCTATGATATATATTTCCAAACAAAACCTTTAAATAAAATCCTATTACTATTAGTGACTTATTAGAAAATTATAAGAAATATTTAAAATTTTTTTGAAAGTTAAATGGACCTCTTATTGCCTCTTCTAGAGAAAAAAATAAAATGAATAATCAATCTAATATATTACTATAATTATCGATAAATTTTTAATCAAATAAAATGTCAAACAATAAATTATAATGAAAACTGCCTCATGCTAAAAGTATTACAACATCAACTGTCAAATACTTATTCAAAATTTTTCTATACGGTTTTCTTGCCCATCTTGGCAGGAAAATCTTACTTAGAAAATTATATAATTTTTTAATAAGAATTTTCAATTAAAAAAATATTTACAAAAAAATGAGACACTAATAGTCCCTAGAAACTTATTTCTACTAAAATTTATTTTCAATTTCTTCAAGAGCCATGAGGAAGGAGAGTTTAAGGACTGAACTTAGGTATCCGCCAAGACGACGCGTAGGAAGGGGGTTACGGCACCGATGAGGACATATCGTCGGGGATGACGGCGGCGACAACGGAAGCAGCTGCGACAGAAGCGGCGGTGATGGAAACAAAGGCAAAGGCAAGGGGAGGAAGAAATCGAATGGACAACAACAGAGGCGGCCGACGAGCAGTTGTCGACGACGACAACAGCGGACGGGAGGGGCTCGGCAGTGACGAGGGGAGGAAAAATCCCCCCCCCCCCCCTCGCTGCCGGTCCCGGTCCTGACTCAGTTTGTTAACGAGCTGTCAAGCTCGTCTCGTTAATTTAAATGAGCCGATCCCGGATCTCGAGTCGAACTCGGCTCGAGATCCAGGGATACAAAATCGAGCTCGAGCTGCTCGCGAGCCGGCTCGGTTCGAAGCCACCCCTAGGGTTAACCTATTTTTAGACTCTAAGGTCCTACAGCTTAATCTTTGAAGGGTCTCTTAGTTAGTCATGTGTGAGAAGGTGAAGAAAGAGAAACGTAAAGATGATAGGAGGAAGAGAAAAACTAGAATGTGTCGGGAAGAGAAAGTGATAAGAAGAGAGACTTTGGAGAGAGTAATAAGTACTCATCGCTTTCTCTTTATCTCCTATTTATAACTTCATTAACTTAAACTTACAAGATTAGCGCCTATAGACATAAGAATTTTATCAACAAGTTTATAAACCTAATCTTTGCTCTAGATCATCGATATTGATCAATGATGAAGATTAAAGGAACTAGTGGTCAAACTATAAAAGTTAGTTAGTAGTCAAATTTCTCGCTAAGATTTGGATCAATTATTGAGATCAAATCCTAATCAATGGTTGAGATGTAGCCTATAGTATGAAACCACCATTGAAACCAAAGGTCATATAAGTGCCACCTAATAAGAGGTTTAGGTGGCACATAGTTGACACATGACATCGCAAGAGAGTGTCACCCTAGTAAAGGATGTGGCACATTAATGACACATGGTATCAGAGGCAAAGTCCACCTAAAGAAGATATGTGGTACAATTTTAAAATGGTTGTGATGAAGTGTCATACTCTTAATAGGAAGAAAAAGTCTTGCTATATGTCTCTCTCCCCTGGCATGGTAGCTAGTCAAGAGGAAAAGGAGAAGATGGAGGAGAAAAAAAGGTGGGGTCATTGAAACATTTCCACCACATTATAAATAGAGACTAAAGGCTTAAAGAAGACTTTTTTGGGAGGAAATGTTTTAGGGAGAAAAAACTTTTCGGAGGATTTATCCTAGGTTTGGTGGGTGAAAATTTATTCCTTGGAGAGGAGAAACTTGATAAGGCTCCCAACAACTCAATTTTAAGTTAGCTTGGAGCCTTGTTGGAGTTCTACAATAAATATAGCAACGAACGATTATCTTTGCCGCTACTTTGCCACTATCCTTAGATTGGCCACACACAATCAAGATTAAATTGTCTCATCAAGCACCAACTGGAGGCTATTTAAGGTAGCCGACAAAGGGAGTTCCAGTGTATCTCTCAGATTAAATCAAGTTTCTAATTCAATTCATGTGAGGAGATAAAATCAGATAACTCTTTAGAGATCAAACCTCACATCTTGAATTCTTGTAATTTTTATACTATAGGTTGGTTCCTTATTGCTTTTGACAATAACAAAACTTAATAGAGTTTAACAACTTTCAAACTAAGTATTTTAGATATTTTACCTTCAAGAGTCAATACATCTCAGGGTCTAAAGCTTCAAATATTTAAGCCTATTCAAGACCTCAAACAACATTGAAAGACTCCCTTGAAGAAACGCCCACAATGATGAAGACAACAAGAATACAAGAGTTTAAGTGTAAATGTGACATGTCAAGTCACAAATGTAAGAAAGTTATCCTAACTCTCTTCATAAAGTATAATGGTGTACGTGGAGCTTTAGGACATACATTGCATATAAACATGTTTAGGAACATCACATACATCCTTTAGAACATGTTAGAACACTTAGACTAAGTCATTCCCATGTTTTAAAAGTCAACTTAGTTGAATTGGCATTGGAATGATCGATTAGCCTTTGCCAATGATCTATCATCCAGGAGTGTGCATGCCAATACTATAAAGCATGATTGATCAACCTTTGTCGATTGATCGATCATCTAGAACATGGTCATATCATGCTATAATGCATTTTCGATCATCCCATTTGGATTGATCGATCAATATTGTCCAAACAAATGAAATTCACATGGAATGATCGATCATTCCACACGATTGATAGATTAGACATAATTTTACCAATCAGGGAAATAAAGCATGATTGATCATAGGAAACTGACTGATCGATCAAACATCCATTGCATAGCTAGAAGGAATTCTGATTGGTCGATCATCCCCTGTTAATGATCAATCAACATAACTTTTTAGGACCAATGATAACATATTGGTCAATTAGTCCATCAATTAATAAGTCACATCTTGACATCAAAAGAATCGTTATGATCAATTGATCGATAAATCACTTTACAGTGATCAATCAATCAACGATCTGATTTTTGAAAACGGGCAAAAAAGGTTAGTTTGGCTTGGGGAAGTTAGAAATACCCCACCAAACCATACATAGAAAATTTAATGAGCATTTATTGGCAAATCCTGTAAGCATTTATTTTCAATCTTGAAAAACTTCTCAAAAGAGCTTTAGTGTGAAAGAGAGAGCTTCAACTTTAAAAAATATTATCTACCTTTTCCCTTTATTTCCTTATATTGCATACTAGACAAGTTCTCTCACTCCACATTATGCTGTAAAATAAGTGAAAACTTGGATCTTTCAAGGAGAAAGAATTCTCCAAGTCAATGGTGTAAGTTTTTATTTCTTTTATTTTCAAACTTTGAAAAGAGAAGGAACATTTTATTCTATCTAGATAGAATCTAGCAAATCTTTTGGGGAGATTGTGATTGTAAAAAGTGTGTATTGAGATACACGTGGCTTAAAGAGGACCGAAATCTCTTTGTGTAAATTTTAACTATTAGAGCTTTGAAATAGTAGAATTTTTCAAGTAAAAGTTCTTAGGTGGTGAATACCAATAAAAAAAATTATCCTTGTCTCATGGTGTGTGAATGTTTATTTTTCATTGAAATTATGAATTTGCATGATTCTTTGTTTACATGCCTTAGTTTTGAATCTCATTCACCCCCTCTCTTGATAAGCCACCTAGGTCAATTATTGGTATCAGAGTAGGCCAAATATTTAACTCAAATCAAAATCTACTTGATTTTGAAAAAGATTAAATGACATCTCAAGATAAGTTGGTCCTTCCCGAAGAAAAAATTGCTAATCGTCCTCCTTTGTTCAATGGAATAGATTATGGATATTGGAAAGTGAGAATGGAATTCTTCCCTCAATCCTTGGATTGAGACATATGACTTGTAACCAAGAATGACCCTTTTGAGCCTGAAAAGCTTGAGAATGATATTTCAGTTACAAAGGAATTTAATGACCCGGCTAGGGAAGATAAGGAGCGGCTCAAAACAAACTCTAAGGCCATTAACCTTTTTGTTATGTGTCTTATGACCCAATGAGTTCAATATGGTCTCCACATGTCAGACCGCTAAGAAATTTGGAAAAAAATAGAGGTCACATAGGAGGGAACCACAAGAGTTAAAGACTCTAGAATTAGCTTGTTGATAGTCTAATACCATGAATTTAAAATAAAACCGGGTGAGTAAATAGTTGAGATGAACTCTAGGTTCACTCATATTATAAATGAGTTGAGTGTCCTAGGAGAAAATATTTTCTTTTATAGAAAAAATGATAACCTTCTCAAGGCACTTCCAAAGTCATGAGACATGAGGAACACCGCTATTCGTGAGAATTCACACTTTAGAACTATGAGCACGAAAAAGCTATTAGGAATTCATCAATGAGATGAAACGTCAAGAAATTAAGGAAGAGAAACCCAAAAATAAAAAAATTGTTCTGAAGACCAAAATGAGTGCTGAAAGCATCTCTAGCGAAGAAAGCTTTGATGAGGTGAGTTTCTTCACTAGACATCTTCAAAGAATATATAAGAAAAATGAAATTTTCAGAAAAGTTCAACATAGAACTCAAAATGAAAAATCGTATAAGTGAACTCATGTTTGTTTTGAGTGTGGAAAACTAGGGCATAGAAGGAACAAATGCCCAAACCTTGAAGGAATAACCCCATACACAAGTAAAAATCCCAAGAAGAAGGTCTTGATCTCAGCTTGGGATGCTATGGATGAAGAGTCCAACTGCTCAAAAGAAGAAGAAAGCGATGGACTCATGGCAATTGAAGGCAATGATGATGAGTCTACCACTTTCAAAAAGACAAGTGACTCAGACTGTGAAACTGAGTTTGAATTACTTTTAGAAAAAGTCTATTCATAGATCAAAGGCCTCAACATGCCTCAGAGAGTAGTTATGGAGATCATCACACACATTCTCAATCTGAGGAAAGGGACATACTAGCATCTCACCATCGCCGACACTTTCTGTCTGATGGCGATTACTCAAAAGGTGGAATTGGATTTTGGGTACTTCATGGCTAGTTGGATGACAAACATAACCACTAGCTCTAGAGTGGATGATTTACCCTTCTCTCACGATATTATGCTGATCCTTCAACATTGCGGAGTGAATCTCTTAGATGAAGAATCGGTGGAGATCACTAAAAAGTTGTCCATTGCAGAGACCAAAGTTGGAATTTTTGGTTTCACCAAGTGGCAAGGTCAATGGGTTAAGAAGAGAAAATTCAGACAGAAGCCGTCCAACAACCAGTAGCATTTGGAGATAAGCTGAGTTTGGAGCCTTCAGCGTAAGTTTGAATTGACGAAGAGGGGACGCGCTGAAGAAGGTACATCGTTATCCATGGACCATATTTTAGCATTGGAAGAAGCATTAGATGACATATGGGCAACTCAAGTAGTTGTTCTTGGGCAAGAACAATTGAAGGCCGGTCAAATCGAGCTCCAACAGAGGATCGAGAGTCTTCTCAAGACTATCCTTAGCTGATTACTTCAGCCTAGCTACTTCTCTCTAGTCTATAGGACCACCATTTTGACTCCCTTTTGTACTTATGGATGCTTATGTGCTTGCATATTTTTTTATTTGAAGAATTGTATGTAAGTACAATTGTTATAATGAATTTAATACATATATGAAATTGTCTTTGAGCCAAACTCTTTTTATTACTCACATGTTTACCTTTGATATATCTTTTTGAGAATGACAAAAGGGTGTGAAAAAAAATTGAAAATTGAACCTATAATTCTTAGGCACACAAAAAGTTTTTTCAAATTAACACTTAAAAGGACGTAATCATACTATACAACGATTAAGGGGGAGCATATGTCAAAATTGTAAATTAACTTAGCTCCAAACCTTAGGGAATGTGCATATCTTTATTTTTCCGAGGTAGGTTTTTTCTTCATCGAAAAGGGGGAGCGTTGACCATCGGTTAACTCCCTTATTTCTTTTAATAATAACTAAACTTAATAGAGTTGACAACTTGCAAACTAAGTATTTCGGATACTTTACCTTCAAGAGTCAATACATTTCAAGGTCTAAAACTTCAAAACGATCAAACCAATTCAAGACCGCAAGCAACATTGAAGGACATCTTTTGAAGAAGCAAAATATTCTTCCACACTCTTTATGAGCCAACTATTGACAAAAGTATCTTCTGTAAGCCATCTTTTACACAGTGCATCTTCTTCATCAACAACCAAAAGGAGGCTTAATCAAGTGATTAGACAATTCTCTAGTAATAAAAATGTCTAAATCATTGTGACCAACTCAAGTAATTAGATAACCCCTTAAGAGGGATTGCGGTAATTTTCAAGAGGTTTTTTTCCCCAAAACATTGATTAAGCCCTTTTCAACCATAAGCATAGCTGAAACACGTTAGGAAGATCAAGAATCCTAGTTGTTTAAGTGAACCATAAAAGACAAACACAAAATATGGAGAAAGAACCAAGTAGAAAACACAAGACTCTTGTTTTTTGTAAACTTGGATTTCATAGGAAAGCCACGTACAATAAATTCAAGTCCAACATAGGTTAAACTCTAAGAAACCACGTCAACAAGCTCCTATCAAGATCAAGAGGATTTTCTGAAAACTCTTTAGGCTTCAATTGGTTAAAAGTCTTGAAGGAAAAGATAAAAATGATGACTTTGAAAAGAGTATGATTCCCCATAGAATAGAAATTGGTTTTCAATCAAAAGAAATGGAACAAGAAGACAATCATGGAGAAATCAATTTTGGTAAGATCAATCTATGCACGAGAAACAACTTGGATGATTGTCTCAATATGTGTCTGAGTAAAACAAGAAGAGAAGACTCGATTACTTAATAGAATGTAATGAGAACACATGGAAGAGATGAGTATAAAAAAATCAAAAATAAACCTTAAATGTAAGGTTGCGACTACAATTCAATGATCAAGTTAAGGAATTCAACGGAAATCTGGAAAAAAAAAATTTAAGCACGAACACTCTTATTCATAGAGAAAGAAGAAGAAAGAATACGAATACTTGTCTACAACCATGAAGAAAATAGCTCATTGAACTGTAATCCCATGCACTTTAATTGCACAATAGGAACAGTAAAATTTGGAACCCTAGAACCCTTGCTCTAGTACCATGTTAGATCCTACGGTCCCATTAATTATCTCTAAAGGTTATCTTGGTTAGTCATGGGTAGGTAGAGGAGAAAGAGAAACACAAAGGTGATAGGAGGAACTAGAACATGTAGGAAGAGACATGGAAAAGAAGAGTGATTCCGGAGAGAGTAATAAACGATTGTCTCCTCTGCCTTTGCCTCCTATTTATAACTTCATTAATTCAAATCATTACAAGAATGCCACCTCATAGGGGCTGAAATAAGTAAAGTAAACATAAGACGAAAAATAGAAAGATTACTTATCTCTCTCTCTAACAAAACTTATATTTTCCATTTGGCTCTGAGTATAAGATTCTATAGCAACAAAACAAAATAAAAATAAATTAAACAAATTTTTTTACATTTTATTGATAAACTTATGTATAAATTATGATTCTTTAATTTGTTGACATTCAAATGAAAATGACCTTATTTTCAATCAACTATCTTCTAAACTCATTTAGGTTTAAAAAATTGCTTATTTTCTTAAAGTACACATGTTTGAGAGAAAAAAGTAAGAGAGAAGAAAGACAGAGAGAGAGAGAGGAGAGAGCCAATTTGGCTAGAGAGAAATAAGGGAGGAGAGATCGAGTGATGTTTTGTATAATTGTTTCTCTCTTTTAAACAATCTTATTAATGGAAGAGAGTTTCTTAATTACAATTTAACTTAACTTTCTCAATCACCCAATTAAAATTAGAATATAGTTTGCTAAATTAAACATAAAAGAGACAAAACATAACTAGGAAACCTCCATTTTTATTCCAATCCTTTGAGTTGTTTCTCTTATGAGACTTGTCTTGCATGTGAATCACCTTATGAGACTTGTCTGCATAAAACTCGTCATAGACTATTTGATATGGTTCCTTCAACAAAAACTAACCCACTAAACAACGCAACGCTCCTTGAGCCCGACTCTCTCTTATTGACCTAACCCTAGATAAATGTAAAATTTTCTTTAAAATATAAAAAAGTTCCAAAATTCTTGTTCTTATGTAGGTAGTATTAAAAAAATCAACACAAAAGCTTCAATCTTTATAACTTGACTTTTTGTTTCTCTATAGTTTACTAGAGGACGTTGGGATAAGATGATTGTGATGCAAGTGCAATTACCCCCTTTCTTTCTAATTTTTTTACATAAACCCATTGTGATCAATTTGGATGTTCTCTCTTTTCCACCACTCTTGGAACCTCAAAGCTGCCCACTAAAAGGGGGCTGAAATTTGTTGAAACATCATAAGTGTGCAATACTACAATTATGAATTAACAATTGTTATGTAAGAAAGGTATCTCTGTGAATCACTTGGGCTATTAGGTGTGAAAATACAACAAAAAAATTGGTATTTCCACTATGATTTTGTCACGTGCAATAACTCATGTGGTTCCCTAATAGATCTTTTGTTATATGGCACTCTTTGGTTTGTTATTATAGTATTATGCCATTATGTTATTTCAACATATTTAATCTCCTAAGTGAGCCTTGGTCACTAAGGGTAGCATCGAGCCGAGCCGTGTTCGAACCTACCTATGTTCGAGCTGAGCTTGATTTAAATATTTTGAACTTGAGCTCGAGTCAAGCCTAGCCTCGAGCCTAAAATTATAATCGAGCTCGACCCCAATAATTTTAACCGAGTTCGAACTCTAACCCATATTTAAAACTATGCATAAATACAAGTCAAGTAAATTTTATATAAAATTATGCATACATTTTACATAAAATTGGGCATAACCTCTATTTAAAATTGGACATAACCTCTGTATATTAACCCTGCATAAAATTATATATATACTATGCATAAAATTATTCATAAAAACTGTATAATTATGCATAAACTTTATTCAATAATCAAATACAAAAATATTCCTTTGAAAGGCAAAGTTAGTTTTGTCCATTTGTACACTATCAAATCGTTCTAATTCAAGTACTAGAAAACCAGATCATAAAGACAGAAAAAGTTTAAGAAAAATGATTTTGGATGACTTAATCGTATGCTATTTTTTGTTCTTTTTTTTTAAAGCATGGATTCATACAATAACAGTTCTGAAATGCTATCGATTTGTTCTACCAAAAAACTTGAGTGAAGTTAGCATTAAAAAAGTAACTCAAATGATTTAAGTATCAAGGAGAGCAACAAAGGAAGAGATTTTCAGAGTTTAAGATCCACACGTGCGAAATCGCACGATATATCTCCCCTAACTTGCTGTCCATCATGAGTCATCTTTTGGGAGCCCTTGGTGTCCAAATATGTTCCATCCATAAAAAGTAGGGCCCAACGGCCACCCCAACAACGGTCCAGATTCTTTAGACCACGTTTCCAAAGTCCAGGTCTGTAAACGACAACTCTGACAGAGAGACTGTCCGTCGTCACATTGTGACGTTGTCTACACGCTCATTGCAAATGACCACGGCACCCTCTACTGCTCTTCTTCCTAGGATCACAGACTCGAGGATGGAAGCGTAAATTGGACCCACGGCTGCAACTTTGCGCCACGAATATATACAAGTCCGTCCTCTTTCGCCGGCTGTAACTCCTTCCATCGTACAGCTTTTCTTCGCCCCTCCAAGACTCCCTAAAAGTTGCCTCAACCCTCTTCGATCCCAAGCCCGTTTGTTGTCTAGGCAAGGTCGCCGGCCATGAATGGAATGGACAAGGACATGCCGATGCCGATGCCCGGGGATAAGCCTATGACGATGATGCTCATGACCTTCTTTTGGGGCAAAAATGTGGAGATCCTCTTCTCCGGTTGGCCGGGGTACGGTCACTTGGGGATGTATCTGCTGGCGCTCTTCTTCGTCTTTGCTTTGGCGGTGATTGTGGAGTTCCTGTCGGGCATTCGACCGTGGAAACAAGGGTCGAACCGGGCGGTGGCGGGACTGGCGCAGACGGGCGTGCATGCGCTCCGTGTGGCGCTAGCCTACTTGGTGATGCTGGCGGTTATGTCCTTCAACGTGGGGGTTTTGATCGTGGCGATCGCGGGGCATACCTTGGGGTTTTTGGTCTTCGGAAGTCAGGTTTTCAGGCGGAGTGGAGGCCAGGCAGAGCTGAACGAGAGGCCCGGCAGCGCTCTTCCTCCCATGAAATGTTAATTTCTGTAGCCCATGTCGTCTACTCGTCTTGGTCTTACTCCCATCCTGTCTCTGTATTCTCTCATCTCTATGCATCGCTAGTTCTCTGTAATTCCGTATCATCAATGCAACTTCTCCTTCGTGTTACTATTATCCATTCCATCGATGTGCAGGGCTCTTCACAAATTGTCTATATTAGGCCATATTTAGGGATGAGGAAGAGCTTAGTTAAGATATAGCCGCTTGTGATCAAATTTACAGGAATGATGACAGCCATTAGAGCGTGAAGAAAGAGTCACAAAAAAAAAAAAAATAAGAGTTAATTTCTTAGCAGTGAGTACGGATTTTAAATACCATAATTTTAAGTTTATTAAATATGACTCTGTAACTAAAATCTATCGGAGTTACAAAAAAATTATAAACAGAATTAATATTTTAGGACATGGAAAGAGGCCTCCCCTTCTCCAAGGAGAACTGGCAAAAGGCAGATGGAGACCATTTTCCAAAAAACATTGACCTGACTGGTTTTTTTTTTTTTATGTGTGGTACCCAGAAGAGATGCGGTCAAGAACCACTTCAAAAAGGAAAAATATATGTCACGAGAACTTGTTCATGCGAAAGCGGGGGGATCAAAGTATAGAGAACAAAATTTAGCAAATGGTGGAAAACGGGGATAAATTACTGGTCCCATCTTCTTTTAACTCTCCCTCTTTCCACCCTTATCTTCTTCTCCGCACTCCGCCATCCGCCCTCCTGAACCTCTATGACGATGAGGTTAAACGAAGAAGTTGCAGGAGATTGAGGTAAAGTGCACTGTCACTCCCAAGCAGCATGCCTGAGAGAAAAAGCCTTAAGAGGTCTGCAATTAAGAAATACGAAACGAACCTCAAATGGGTATTTAATGGAGGACATATCCCTCCCGTGTGGAACCCACCTAGTTCATAACTCCTTACCTGGTGTCAACGTTTATCAGTTAGCAGTAGAGTTCAGAAACCCCTACAGAAGAGGAAAATGGTTTACCCAAATCATGAACTGTTCGGCACTACCAGGCAATCTGCCGGCAAACCTGTTTCAACTCCGGACTATCTCTTTTCATTCGTAGCTATCTCAACCACAGATTAGTATTGATAGGTCAACATATTAATTTACGTGATCGCCATCAACAACTAAATTAAAAAATCATGTTTTGGTTAATTGATGAGGGCGATATATATGATCTATCAAGAACATCAATGAAAGGAATAGATAGTTTTCAGTCTTTATCATTTCGTCATTTCACTTGTTGAGTATTGGTTACTAACTTGACTTTAACAGCAATATTTCTTGTCAAGATACGTAGCAGAGAGTCTGTTTGCATATTTTTGCTCCGATGTTCCAAAATGGCAATAATAATTCATGAGCACCTTCTCCGTTTAACTTTGATCTGTATTAGAATTTACACTGGTTGGTCAATTCCAATTTTGAACTATAATACTCGAACATCTATCCCGAATATTCAGATGAGAAAACGAACAAAAACAAGCCATTTCCTTCAACCATTGACATCCAAACCGAGCTCCTCTTAAAGCTGTTTGTTCTTTTGTGCGAGTAATGGCGTTAGATAGCTCCATTTCACTGTTGAGAGAAGAAAGATCCATACTTTCGAGCCATTCTTTTTTTGTTTTTTCTCTCTCCTCTGGAGTTTTGAGCAATTAAAATATGAATGACGGAGGAATTTCTTTTTGTTCCTCTACATCTAAAGAGAAAATTCGGATTTCCAAAGAAAGTCTATAACCGTAAAGAAGTCTAAGTATATGAGGCATAGTGACAGTATAATTGCTTAGATAATTGCTTGGATATTTGCTTGGATAATTGCCAATTTGGCGTGCCTAACCTGAACTCTTGACTTTGAGGTACTGAACCCATGACGAATGCCACGAAATACAAGGATCTCTGGAAAAAAAGAAAAGATTGTTATCATGTTTCTTGATTTCTAGGGTCAACACATAAACACAAGAGATCTCAAGGGAATGAGAGAAAAGAAAAAATCTAATTCTTGAGAGAGAGAGGAGAGAAAGAAGAGGAAAAGAGAGAGAGGTATAAACGAATTTGAGCCTAGAGGAAGAGACATCAATGCTCTGCCCCATGCCTTGAGGCTATATTTATAGTTGTATGAAGGTATTTACAATAACTACAATGCCTTAGGACTAGATGCTTCAAAAGAAAAAAGACATAAGAGGACATACACCAACTTGCATAATTACAATTCTATGTCATTTCTATAAAAGTCCTCCTTATTTACTAGTCATGTCACCCCTACACACTTGGGTGTCTTTTAACAATCTCCCTCAAGATGATGTTTGTAACTTCACTTTGCAAATAATCTTGGTTAAGAAACTTGTGTGTTTGAAAAAAAAAAAAAATTGATTGCCTTGATTTGATTATCTTCTTCTTGTTCACATCTTGTTTATAGTCTTCATCTTGTTCTCATCTTGTCTCCCCCTACTTGGATAATTTAGCCACATAAAACTTGACTACCACAACACATGGAATTCTTCATTGGTTACCTCTTTCTTCTACTTCTTCTTCTACTTTTCCCCCTCAAGTCGGGGATCTCTTTGTTCTTTACCAAGAGACATAACTTGCACAACATAATGTTGAGAGAAGAGAAAATCACTCCTAGCAATACGACAAAGCTCCATACACTTATCAAAATAGTCATTATCTTAAATGCACTCTCCTTAATTTTAAATGCGGAAAAACAGTCCAAGTTTAGGGCCCAACAAAGAGACTATTCACTTTCTAAGGGTAGTTGAAAAAAAAACACCTCTTGGGTGAAGAATCAAAATACTTGACTCACGCTAGATGTTGGGCACGAGTTCAAGTAGTAGGTCTATAGGCATTGCTCTGAAGTGATTTTAACAAAAAAAAATTAAAGAAAGTACTTTGAGGAATTAAGGGTGTGAATAAACAGATAGCGGCTCTCATACTTAAAAAAGAATGAGGCGCACAATGTAGCTCTCCATACTTCCAAGTAAGAATGAGGGACTTCTAGACCAATAGATGAATAAAAAGTGACCAGGTTTTACTCAAGAGAAAGATAAAAGAATTTCCTCTATAAACATATGATAAAAGAAACTTAAAAAAAAAAACCAAGAAGAAAATTTTGAGATGGAATATAACAATGAAAACTTTCTAAAAATAGACTTTTGAAATAAGACAATTATTTTTTCACACAACTTGGCCAATTTACAAAGAAAATATTCAAGAGATAATTTTTGGAATGAGAGAGGTTTTAGGACACTAAGATTTAGAATGAACAAATAAGACTTTTGAATCCAAAAATTTCAGACTTTGTAAAAAAAGGGAAACTAAACTCATAAAGGGAAAGACTTCTCTTAAGGAAAATAATGTAATGTGAGATCAAAAAAACAAAATCAAGAAAGGAAAGATACTCAAGTTGGTAAAATCTTGATGAGATTTTGAAAACAAATAGCAAACTCAACTAACATTAGCAACTCAAAAAGTGAAACAAAGAGTTATGCTTAAATTCGGATCTTCGCATGCAATAGGATACTAGCATGACCTTTGATTCTTCCAATGTGGATATCTCTCTCTAGAAAGATCAGATTGAAAAATAATTTATTGGGATAAAAAGTAGTCTCACATAACTTTCTTTTGAGTTGTAATTTTTAATATAAATCCTCAGTAATGTTGGTATAAACCATTTAGGAAATTGAGGTTTTTTGTTGATACATGAGACTTTTCTATTGTTTGACCTGTGTTGCTTTAGATATCAATTTCTCTTTCTAGAAAAATTTGATTTCAACGATTCTTTTTGAGTTGGAAACTAGAGTTAGGAAAAACGATAAACTCATTTTTTTTCTTCCTCCCGATTCTTCTCCTTTTCCATCTCAGATCTTTGCCTACTTTGATATCATGTTGATTTCTATGGTCAACATCGAATGGATCTCAAGGAAAGGAGAGAAGAGAAGAACTTTAGCTTTTGGGAGAGAAGAGAGATGAAACCCAAGGAGAGAAAGAAGAGGTAGAGAGAGAGAGAGTTTACAAGGATGAATTTGAGCCTAGAGGACATACACTAGCTTGCATAATTATAATTCAACGTCATCTTTATTTACTAGCCATGTCACCCCTACACACATGCATATCTTTTACAACATATATCAAACACCTCAGTTGCACCTACTTTTGAATGTTCTCTAACATCTCCTTCCTAGTTGTATAATTGTGATGTAGATCACAATCAGAATCCAAAGAAATACAACAACTAGATTACTAATACTTAATGGGAGGAAGATCTACTTAGCCGAAAATCGTCGACAACTTCGACCCTTTAAATAGACAATTGGCAAAGATCATAAAGTCGACAGTGTGTCCTAGCACTGCAAAGATAAAAAAAATCCTACATTGAAGGACATGAGAGCTAGCATGAGGATGTAGGTCAGGGCAACACGAGCCATGTGCATGGCAGTGTGTGAGGTCGACCGCGACGTTTGGGGATCCATGTTTGACGAACCGAAAGTAAGAAAGCCATTCGGCAACAAGGAAGAGGAGGAAGACGAGGTAGAGGGCAAGGAGATAGATGCCAAGCCTATCGTAACCGGACCAGTCAGAGAAGAGGATCTC
Organism: Aristolochia californica; assembly: GCF_029961685.1. Classification (NCBI taxonomy): domain Eukaryota; kingdom Viridiplantae; phylum Streptophyta; class Magnoliopsida; order Piperales; family Aristolochiaceae; genus Aristolochia; species Aristolochia californica. The sequence goes on from NW_027181771.1 coordinate 29,771,876, forward strand.
GGTGCAATTGCAGAGGCGATAGGGCACGTTCAACGGTCCGTGCCATATGTTCGGCTACAAACATGGAGGGTCGAAATGTGTGAGAGTGATTAGGAGTGTGAGTCTCACTTGGGAGCCACACTTTGACAAGTCGTTTTTCATATCTTGAAAGGGTCTTGATGGAAATGCTACAAAATGCAAGAACGTAGCTGCTACAAAAAGTAGCTTCTTCAATATAAAGCAGAAATGCTAATTATGGTACTATATTCTATCAGAGTAGATATTATATATTCGTGTTGAAGAGTGTTTGATTGGTTTTGCTACAAACGAAGAGCATAATAGCAGAGAAGATGGCCTCTAGTCGTTAGTGGTCGTCTTTCTGTCCATAAGGACCAAAACATGAAAACTCATCCGTATGAATGAATCATGAAGTTTACAACCAGCCCTGCCTTTTTTATACGAAACTGGGGTACTATTTTCCCTTTTCAAATTGATGTGGTCCATCTTATTTGTAAAAATTAAGAATTTAGGAATGAAACATGGAAAAAAAATTATGAAAACAGAAGGTTAAATGTCATTATCTTCCCCCTAATGTGTCTCTTATTGACTCTAAGATTATACGATACATAAAATTATTAAAATACCCCTGACTCTCTCTTATATAAGTACTTACATTGACACTTTCCCTGATCTATACATATTGAATAATCACGCTTGTTACATAAATAAAATAAAATCCTTTTTAATTAAATTTTGCATAAAAATATCATCAAGTTATTAAAAAAACCTCTCATATGTAAGTCTTCCTACTCAATACTACATCACTTTGAAAAAGTTTGTTCTCTCATGAAACACTAGATACAAAATAGCAACCAGATTATTAAACCTATATGCATTGACACCAAAACATAAAATCCAAATTCTTCAACTAAAGACTTTACCCACATAAGTTGTATAAGTCATAACTCAATATAGCTCTTTGGATTGAACTTGCATAATCTGCATAGGAAAAATCTTTAATCTCAATATTTCCATGAGACTTAAACTATAGACTTTTTTTCCTAGTGATTATTTTAAATATTGCAAGATTCTATAAACAACATCACAATGGACAATTCAAAAAGATACAATTAATTGACTTACCACACTAACTACAAAGGACATACCAAGCTAAGATATAATTGCATACAACAACTTGTCCAATAACTTAGAATATTGTGTCTTATCTCATAAAATTGGACTCTCTAAATACTATAAGTCAAGACCACTATCCATAGGAATTTTTACAAGTTTTGCCTTTAACAACCTAGTTTTCTGTAAAAGAAAAGTCACATACTTCCTCTAAGTCCACAATACCTACATATCACTACTAGTCAAAATAATGTCATCCACATATACTAACAAAATAATAAAACCAGTTTACTGCTTCAACACAAACATGACAAAAAATAATCACAATGGCTTTAAGACTATTTGAAACCATAAATAGCTTTATGAATCCTACAAACCTTATGCTTCTCCCCATGACCAACATAAATGGGTGAGTGCTCCATATAGACCTCTTCTAGTAAATCATTATACAAAAACACTATTTTCACGTCAAGTTAGAACAAAGGCCAGTGTTGGTTCACAACTATAAAAACTAAAAATATGTACTAAATTAAGGCGACAACCAGAGAAAAAATTTCAACATAATTCATACCATAAGTCTGAGTATACTCCTTGGCTATTTGTTGAGCTTTATAACGATTAGTAGAACTATCACAGTTGTATTTCACCCTATACACCTAATGACAACTAACTGCCATACCACCAATAGACAAATCACATAAGTTCCAAGTATCCAAGAATGTAAGGCTTCCATCTATCGGCCCATGTGGCCTCTCAAGAAGGGGGTGAATTGAGAATTATAATTATAAAATTCTTAGGGCGTGTAATATAAAATCATGCAAGCATGTAAATCAAAATATAGAAAACTCACACATCCCAAACACCAAATTTTTTTGTTATCGATGTTTCCCTATTTATATTAAACATCCAAAAACCCATGTTTGGGAAATTCCACTAATGAAATTCTATTAGCTGGAATTTACATCAAAGAGATTTCGGCTCTCTTTAAGCCACGTAGCTCAAATGCACAATATTTAAGATAATCTCCCAAAGAGATTGGCTAGATTCTAACTTTAAGCTAGACACTTTCTATCTAGATTTAATCAAGATTTAGATGAACCTATCACAAATATATATATATATATATATATATATATATATATACAAAAATAAAGGTAAAACTTACACCCTTTATCAATTGGAGAGAAACCTTCTCCTTTAAGAGATCCAAGACTCCAACCTTTGTAGCACAAAGAGAGATGTTGGAGCTTGTCTAATGCATATGTAATGGAGAAGATATGAGAAAAGAGAGGATTTTCTAGAGTTTGACTCACTCTTTCCCAAAAATGCATTTTAGGAAGATTTGCAAAGGATAGAGAATAATTGTTTGTAGATATACCAATAAAGGCTCTTCACTTCTCAATAGGAGCTTTAGTAGTGTATTTACTAGTTCCCCAAGCCAAACTAGTCATGTTTTGTTCGTTTGCAAAAAATTGAATTTACATCGATCGATTAGTGTAAAGTGTTTGATCCATCAATCAAGAATATCGACTATTTGCTTGTCAAAATGTGAATTATCGATCGATGGTATGATCGATCAATATCTTCCTGTTGGGTCTGAAATTTTAAGTTGATCGTTTAATGTTCATGGTACGATCGATCAACCAGAATTCCCTCAAGCATGCATTGCAAGTATGATCGATCGTGCTTTGTCTCTGATTGGCAAAGTTTTGTATAATTGATCAGTCTCAGTGGTTGATCGATCAATCAACAAAAATTTACTTTGCCTGGATAATATTGATCGATCTATCCAAATGGGTTGATCAATCATGCTTTGTAGCATATATTGGCCATGTTCTAGATGATCAATCAATCGGTCTTGGTTGATCAATCATGTTTTATATTTTTTATCTATGCACTTCTGATAGATCGATCATTGGCAGATGATGATCGATCATTTTGGTTCTAATTCATCTTATAAACTCTTAAAGCATGGGAATGAATGATCCTAAGTGATTCTAACATGTATGGAATGTGTTTATGTATTTGTGAAAACATGTTTCAAATGCAAAATGTGTCCTAAAGCACCAAGTTTGTATTGTACCTCAAATTTTGGAAAGAATGGACAACTCTCTTTATATGGACTTAGTTTTTGACATTTCTCAGTGATTCCTAAAACTCTAGTATTCAATTTATCTTCATCTTATAAGGGTGCTTAGTCAAGAGTTCTTGACTTTCCATGAAGTTTGAGGTCTTTGAGAAGTTTGTATCGATTCAATACTTTAGACCTTAAAAATTGATGTCCCTTGAAAGAAAAGTATCTGAAATACTAGATTTACAATTGTCAGTTCTATTAGGTTTTGTTATCATCAAAATAAAAAAAAGGAGTCAACACACGGTCAACACCATCTTATCACCCAATGCACGCTTCCATTGTCAACATAACAATGCCTCTTGCACAAACAAAGGATTAGACACAATATACAAAAATGAAGTAAACACATAAAATGAAGGAAACAAATGAAAAAAAGTAATATATTCAAACATAGGATACCAATTACTAGGCCTTGAGTAAAGCACCTTGGGGAAGAAAACAAAAAGATGAAGATCAGAAAATACATAGGCCAAACTTATCAGGTCCACAACCAAAGGAACATACACTAGAACAGGCAAAAAGAGAGTAATTTAGGCACCAATAAATCAGCATCGCAATCTTCTTGCAAATCATCAGTTGCAAACTCCCCTTACGAGAAACAATGTACACATTTATAGGAATAAACAAAGATAAGCACAACTATCACAACCAAAAGTCACACTAGAAGAAGAACCTAAATATGAAATATGCTTAAAAAATGTGGCATCATTAGAAACAAAATATCTTTGAGAACAAGGATCATAATAACAATATCCCTTTTTAGTACAAGAATACCCTAAAAACATAAAATTAACCACACTAAAGAATAGTTTATCCACAAGAATACCAAACTGAACTAAACGAATATAACAAAAAAATATATAATGGTAATGCGCTAAACAAAAATGAGGTTGAAGAACGTTTGGTAAAACTTGGCCATGTAAAATAGATGAAGAACCTAGTTGATCAAGTGACGATAATAGTTTTACCCCAAAAGGACTTAGGAACATGCATATGAAAGAGCAATAAACAAGCAACATCAAGTAAATGTTTCCGAACAACCCCATTCTATTGTGGACACACACAATGTTTGATAAATAACACCACGTAAAGAATAATAATGAGCAAACTAAGAATTCAAATATTCAGATATATTATCCATAAGTAAAATCTAAATAGAAACAATAAAATACGTTTTTATTTCGTGATGAATATAAAAAGCACATCAAAGACCTTTGTCTAGATATTTAACAAATACACCTAACAAAACATAACTGAAATAATCAAGAAATGTCATAAAGTACTGACATCCAGAAATACTAAGAATCTAACATGGACCTCATACATTAGAGTAAAATAAATAAAATGGACAAGAACTCTTACAGTCAACTCTAACAAAATAGTAAGAATGGTAATGTTTCCTCAACTAAAAAATATCATATTTAAACATCTAACTAGACAAAATGGCAGGACAAAGTTGGTGAACCTTCTCTACAGATGGATGGCTAAGTTAAAGATATCAATCATAAGCATAGGAAGAACTAGAAGAGCGACCGGATGATCACACAAACATACATCAAGGTAGCAAAGTCCATCCCTCTCATAATCATTACCAATAATTTTCTTCAATAGCGTATTCAAAAAATACAATAAGAAGGAAAAAATGGGATAAAATAAATTCAACTAAGACATAAGTTTACTGATATACAATAAATTCACAAGAAAGTTAAGAACATAATAAACAGATGACAATGAAAAAGAAGGAGACACGTGAACAACACCTTCACCATCGACTTGGGACTGAGATCCATCAACAAGAACAACTAATACAATTGATGAAGAATTAACCAAAAGAAGAGAAGACGGATTCATTACTTATCATATAGGCTAAGACCCATGAATCTAGGACCCAACTAGGGCTAGGAATAACATGAAGGACAATAATATCTGAATGGAAAAAAGACGTTTGTGTACTTGAGGATGTGCTTGGCTATGATGAAGGACAACTGCCTCTATTTTTTAATAAGTCTCGATAATTCATCAATGGAGTTAATCTTTTCAGGAGAATTGAGAGACCATGGGGCTCCATTTTGTTAGTCCAAGCCTACTTACCAACACACTCCTAACACTGGGAAAAATTTAACAAATCTTACCACAAGTGTGGTACATCTTATCATGATTATCTCTACATCTACCTCTACCTCCATCTCTTCATCTACCATCACCTCCACCTCTAAGCACCATTTCCTCTTCCTCAAGGAGCATCCTGTCGGCCTACTATACTTGAGGAAGAATATAAAACAATGTTATCCTAAGAAGGATCCAAAGGGATGTGAGTGTCAATATGTGTAACTGTACTCTTGACTCAAATAACTCATGTAGGCACCAGTGAATGTATATTTTCACTAGATAATATTTGAGCATGAACACTCATATTTTGGGATCTAGTCATATAAAAACATGCTACAACAAGCTTTGTCATTTGTTTTTTCAACTGAAATGTGCATGTAGTATGAGGATGCTAAACTAGAAACTCCTACAAAAACTATTCAATTTACCAAAATAACAATTTGGAGTGGATATCATGGCTCAAGGACAGATTAATTTCATGAGAGTATGTCGTCTTCAATACATCCCTAATCTTCTTAATAGTAACATAATAAATGACATGATTCTGAATTGTGGAATCTATACTATTAATAAACCAGATCATGACTATGCCATTATCCTTCTTCCACACTTTGAAAGCATTGGAAGGTGGATTATTTGTGGTTTAAAGAAAATGTGCATTACTCATGATCAGACTAAATAATTTTTACTATTCAATTTTGGTGGTAGTGATTTGAACATAAGTTTGGTTATCCTCCCCTCCTTGCTGACCATTAGACACAACCTCTAGAGAGCTAGAAGAATCTGCCATCATAAAAAAAATACACTAATCACATAACCATTGATCGATCAATGAAATACACTAAAAACACTACACATTAACTTTTGTCTAATGGATCACACAATAAAAATCACTCAGTGGATGATCGATCAATGCTTTCCAACTGATCAATCAAATCTTCTCAAATGATTGATTATTCACAAAACACCATAACTTTGATTTTTTTTAAACCACTAAAAACTTCCATATCTTCCGTATTGAATTTGGACACCTCCTATCTGGTAAAAAATGCTCACTTCAAAGCACAACCCATTCACACACCGTTCCCAAAATCCAAAAAAAATGAAAGCAAAGAATTAAAAAACATAAACTAGACTAACTCACCTAGGCCAACCAAACAACAACTTTTGAAAAACAAACACCAATCCCTATACAGAATTCTTTTAGAAAAATAGCAAAACTTGTCTAAAATATTGTTTCCACGTCAAACTTGCTCTAATACCATGTAAAATTAAGGATTTAAGAATTGAATAGTAGAAAAGGAATTATGAAAAGAGAAAGCTAACTACCTTCTCTCCTTAAAAGATAGAAAATACCCTAATATTTCTTAATAACTAGATTATTGATATACAAATTTACCAAAATACCCTTTCCTCTATTATATAACTACGTACATTACTAGTTATGTCATTCATGCAGGTCACAATTAGTTTAGAATTAAGTTGCCAAGACCAAAAATGGATTTGGGAAAGGAGTGGACCAAAAGAAAGTGAGAGAGAGAGAGAGACAGAGACAGAGAGCGAGAGAGAGATTTTCTCTGGTCCTTAATGATCAGTACAAGGAATAATTATTTGAGATAGCTTAACTTTGTGGGTCATGGCTTTAAATCTTCTCTAGAAAACATTTTTTCACCATCTCTTCGAAAGAAATTGATTGAAGTGGATTGAATTGACCAATTCGACTCAAGTTCAGACCGCATCAACTAGCCACATATTCATGTTTTAAGCCAAAAAACCATCTTTGGATGTGAGAACCAAAAAAAGGTTTTGGTTCCTATTCAATTGGGCTGAACCCATTGGTCCGGTCTAGTTCTGACATCCGCTAATAATTGATTTTCATTTGGGTTGAGTATGGTCTCAAAAAACCCAATCTTGGAAATTTGATAAAAATACAAAAATAAATATGAAGATTTTTGGTTCGCTCGAATCTAAGATGTTATCATTTAAAAAATAATAATAATTTAAAACTACTAGGTCTGATTGAGCTTTCTTTCGATAGTGAGTGAACTCAGCTGGGTCAGATGGGAATTTGGACAGGGCCGGTCGTGTCATAGGCAAGAACTCAGCTCTTCTGTTCACCCCGAGTCTGATCATTGGACTGACAAGTCCATATCCCAATCAGATTTTCATATATCTCAATCGGTCCCCGAATTAGAAAACCTGGCTCAACATTTTGACGGTTTAATACTTGTAATTAATTATTTCTTTCCACCTGTTTTAATGCAAAATGGGCAAGAGATAAGACGAGTGCTAGGTCTCTCCACTGTACAATTTGTAGATGCTACTTCTGAGGAACACTTCTTCAGTACAATAACAAGAATAACAACAAATCAGAAAAGCATATATTGAAAGCAAATGTCATTACATTGTCTCAACCAACAAATGAAAAAGAAATATTTATAGACACATTTGCAGGGCCAGGCGAGCTAACCTCCAAGGCATCCTTTCTCAGTATTGCACATACCCATAAAGAATTAAAGATTTGTTTCAGACTGATAAACCTGACTTGTTTTCTGCAGCATAAACTGATGAGGACGAAGTAACTCTCCAAGTCATCTTTGTAGGTCATGAAAATGGCACCAGCGTGTTTGAAATTCCATCAACATAAAACCGCCTTGTAGGATAGTCATCTAGCTTCATTATCCATGTTTAAGAATACTGTAATGACTGGAGCACTTCTTCCTCGTTGATTGGGGAGATTTCAATAACTGAGCACACATGTCATATGTCCACCGAGATGCGATTTGTAACCTGTTTGCTGAATCTTTTTAAGCTCTGATTCAACTTGGTGAAGAGAATGTGCAATGCTTAGATCTCCAGGTATCTCCTGCCTCAACACCTTATAATCTGCCAGAGACTCCTCCCAGAGCTTGAGCTGATCCAGGAAAGCAAGTTCAAAATTTCAAATGCTAAATGTAGATAGCCGCAAATATGACATAAAGTTTTATATATATAAATTTCACACCATGTAAATTGCAAGTTCATGTTAAGAATTGGTTTTGGGAATTCCTTATTGTCCATCTTTAACACTCAAATCCCCCCAAAAATAAGAACAAAAAATGTGGTAATCAATTTGAGTTAAAAATAAGCTCAATGCAAACAAAGATAATTGTTTATTTTTAAAAGATCTATAACAGACTTTATGTGCATTACAACCTCCAGAAGTTAGTAAAGAAGAATGAGAACATACTCTGGCATATGAGTACGCCCGTCGTAGATGAGCCTTTGTATAGCCTGGCCGATTATTTAAGGCAGCTGTACAATCTTCAACAGCCTCTGCCCACTGCCCAAGCTTGGACCTGCAGGCTGCCCGATTGCAAAGCAAGACACTATTTGAAGGAGCGCTCTCCAGTCCTTGCCCATATGCTTCACATGCATCTATATATTTTCCAGCCTTATAAAGCTCATTCCCAGTTTTTCTTGCATTAGCGAGGGTCCACATTTTCTTTAGCCACATCAAAGACTCGGGTCCAGAGTCCAAGTTAACTGCCTGTTCTGCAGCTTTGACTCCATCATCGAACCTGAATGAAAAGAGTAAAAATCCAGATACAAGGTTATAAAACTCTCTCTCTTTCTCTGGATGGACAGCCAATCTTAGTTTCACCAACTTTTTTCTCCGAAAAATATTTCCCTATTTACAAAAGTGCCACTTCATTATATTTACACCAGTGCTATTACCTCCATTTTATCATAAAAAAAAAAAAAAAAATCTTACATACATTTCAAACATGAATGCATGAAACAAGAAAAAGATGTATAGTAAGAAGAAATTAAGACATTCAAGTTAAACTCAAGGGTAAAACTGGGTCTGCCTAACTTAGATGAACTTAGGTCATATATGTATACCTATACATATTCACTCCATGTATGACACAAGTAGATCGAACAAGTATAGTCTACTCTGAAATTCTTACAAATGAATTCTTCCTGATTTCCTTAATAAGAGGAGGAAAAAAAAGACAAGTAAAGAACTGCAAAAACATTTATTCCAGAAAAAAACACACAGAGGCACCAGTCATAAGTTTTACTCAGAAAGAGATCTGTCACATACCTTGCTAAGCTCTACCAAATAATAGTTCAAGTTGGAAAAAGAACGGACAGCAATCAAAATTTTCTTGTAAATAGATCATGTGTTTACCTTCCTAAGTACATGTAGACCTGTGCTTGAATGACCAGTAAGGATGCATCCCTCATGCAGATCCTTTTTGAGTTGGTTTGTCCTAATTCTCTCGCTGCTACCAATAAAACTTCAAGTGCTTCATTTGCCTTGTGGAGCTTGAGTAGAGCTTCTGCCTTACAAGCCAGGACCTGCCCAAGAGTGCATATAAGAAAAAAAGCTTATTTGTCAACGAAATTTTAAACTATATCATGTCATTTACAATTACCTGTTCAGAAGCATTTGCTCCAGCATGAATTGCCAAATTACTCTCAATTAGAACCCCCTGCCAATCCTGAATCTTCCTTGCCTTTCTCATATTTGATAGGTGTGATTCAAGATCCAGAAGTTTATCCATGGGCTCTGAATCAGGCTTCTGTCCACACAATAAGAAGTGATATTTTGCATCTTCCACACGTCCCAACCTATCAAATTACGAGTCGTCATGATGGATAGCAAAGCCTTTCTTATAATTGTGTGTGCATGTACATCCTTAGATGGAACTCATGTGAAATGGACCTATTTTATCCTGTATAGGACCTCCACATGGGATAAAACTTCACTAAATGATAAGTGATGATAATCCCTCAAATGTCAGGGGTAGAACTTGTCCTGGAAAGCAAACTAACAGATGTGCCTACTGTGCAAGTCAATTGCTGGAAAAAGTTACGGCTCTCATTCAAGGGCAGAAGCTGATGGCATGAGACATTGTAATCTCTAAGAGCATAATATTGCACAACAGTAAAAAATAAAAAAAATAAAAAACCCATGCAAACTGAGCAAAACAAATCAAGTAGGAAGCAACAAAATCTAAAAAGTGGTTTTCAAACATACCTAGTATACAAGCAGCCAAGTCTGTAGTGGGCTCTAGAGTAAAAAGGATCACATTGGATGGCCTCTAGACACTTTCCCACAGCCTCAGGATATCGGCCAAGTCCCACCAAAGCAGCAGCCTTATTGTTGTGGCATGGAGCATTTCGAGGGCTCAATGTAATTGCCTGATCATAAAGGGAAATAGCCCCTAAGAAGTTACCTCTCTTGTATTCTTCATTCCCTGCACTTTTTAGTTCTTCAACATTTTTATATTTCACACTCACTTTAGGACTTTGCCAAATATCAGCATTAGCTGAACTTTTTATAACGTTGCCATGACCATAATTACCTCCTCCTAAGCCCAACACCTGCGCATTTGATTGAACTCTAAACTCTTTGCAATTCTGCGAGTCCTCTGTACATGTAACAACAGGATTCTCTCTGCAAGCATGTTTTCTTTTTGAAGTACCTCTATATATGTTTCCAAATGAAAGAACGTTTGCGCCTTGGCATCCAGCTTCTTTACTCAAAGTCATAGATTTCGAATTCTCTTCCTGTTTCCAAAGAACAGAATTGGGACTTCCACTGTTGGAACAGGATCTATTTGACGGGCTTGAATGGGAAATCAAATTATCCTTCTCTCTAGATTTCTCAACTTTTTGACAGCTTGTAACCGTTCCAGTATTTGGCAGAATATTTTTATTGAGAAAGTGGCTGCTTCTACCCATCCTGATATTCTCCAATGAAGCCAAACTCACAAAACTCTTGCCACCACGCTTGTACTCTAACTTCCATGAGTTATGAGTTTCATCACTTTTCTTGCAAGAGATAAATGGGGCCCTTTCATCTCTTATAACTTGAACTGAACTTTTACAAGGGGTTCCAGTTGCATTTGCAGTTTCACAACTTGCATTCTTCTGCCTACTGCAAAATGAGTAGTTTCCTTCACAATCTTTACAGACCGAATCTGCATTAGAAGACCTCAAATTTCTCCCGCCAGATAAGGAGACCTTAGAGCTGACAACGTTTCTATTTATATCAAATCCCATCCCAGACAGACCAAAAAGATCAAAGAGAAGAAAATCCAGAAATAAATATCATTATTTCTCCAACTCCATGATGTAGGAGAAAGTGGAAGAAAAATCCAAGACAATGCCCAACACTGAATTCTAGAGCTTCCACAGTTTCTTGTTACTGACTACGAGAAAATGCAGAAAAACCCAGCGATTGAGAATTAACAGATACTAACCTGAGGACCTAAAAGCCCTGAAAACATGCAAATGAAGAGGGGACTTTTTCTTGTGTCACTTCTTTTGATCAGCTGAGTGGAGTAACTGGAACTGGTAAATGAAAGATTAAGAAGTATGTCCTCCACTAAAGAGTCAGAGGTCAAGTCCACTTATAAACGTGGAAGCATCTGAATTCTGTTTGAATGTATAGATATATAATATATAAAGGAGACAGACCTAGAACATGAAATAGGACATAAGCAACGGAGGGGAGGACCTGCATTTTGATTTAACAAATGTAGCAATATATATACACAATTTTCCATGGCAGAGGATTCCGATCACCAATAATGAGAATAGCAACAGCAACTCAAATAATGAGATTTGAAGCTACTCTTAAGAAAAGTAGGAATTTGGAGGGAAAGCTAAAAAACCACCCAAGCTGGCCATGTGGGTTGCTTGGCATTCTTCTTGTCGTCCATCTCTGATGCAGCAAACCCATGATAGCCAACGCTCCTTCACCCCCAGCCAGGACCTTAAAGCCGAGCCCACAACGAAAAGGACCGAGAGCGTTCAGGGATTTGAGGAAGGTTGGGCGGATCACGTTCTAGTGTTTCCTGTTCGTTCTGCACTATGGATGTCCTTCTTGTTTTTGAAGAGAAAATAAGTGGGTTTTGGCTGGCAACTTAATTGGGACTGGTCCCGTCGAATAAACTGCCATTGCTGCTTGGTAACCACCATTGCTTGGCCAACACAGCTAACTGCAAGTAGGGGTGAGTGTTCTGGTTTACTGGTTTCGTTAATGGAATCTCCAAATTGTTACAAAAAGTTTTTTTTTTTTTTTTTTTTATTTTATCCTGAGAACAGCATCTGCTTGTGGGATGGACTAGAGAGTTCCCGTACTCTCGACGAGGATAAGGCCAATAAATCAGGGACGACAGTTGAGGGGCTTCCTTCGGAGCATTGAAAAATTTGTGGTTGAAAGGGTCCCAGTAGGAAGAGCATGAGTTGTATCTGGAGGGACCACGAATGCATGATTGCAGAAAAAGCATCCTCTGTAAGCTGTTTGATCATGCCAGCTGCTGGAGATGGCGCTTTCCTTCTTCATGATTCTGACTAAATGAACACAAGACATTGGAGCGGTACCAACTGACATGGTTAAGTCCTTTGATGGGGTGGAGGATTAGGAAATTTGAAGCTCAGAAAGGAGGAAAAGCCTTCCATTGAATTTAGCGGCAACTTAGCTAAGCGAAGGTTGGCATTCGAGGAAGAGACCCATGTGCTGATACACAACAGCTTCGAGAAAAAGTCCATGGATGAATTAGTGATGGCGATGGTTGACATAAATGAGCGAGCACGAGTCCACATGCGCTGTTTCCTTGCCTTGTTGCTGGCATCCTAACATGTCAAGGCTTCATGTTGAGGAAGGATTACACATAATGCAAGCCATCACGTAGTAGTAAGCAAGAAAAGGGACAATGAACCTCGTTTGTTTTCTACTCTTAAATCTGCTCCAATATGCTCAGCTATGGACAAAGCTGTTCTTACCGGCAAAGAGGGGCATTCAGGTTAGTGCAATAAACACATGTTAGCGTCCATATGTGGCGCTTTGTACTACTGAAATAAGCATCACATGGCTGGCTCTAAATGATTCCCATCACAAGATTTATCGTCACAAAATTCGTAGCTAATCCCAAGCTATTTTTCGAAACTTGGAAGGAATTTAGATAATGTTATCCAAAAGAGACCTAAGCATTTATGTCCTCTATTTCTTCCTATTCATCTTTCAACTTTGATTTGATTAATTAATTCTTCAAAAAAGTTTCTTCTTCAAATAATTTTCTCTATTAAGATGGTGGTATGGGCGGTTAGTTCTTGGTAGTCTAGGATAGGGTAAGGTGAGGGTAGAGTTTTAAAAAAAGAGAATCATTTCGAATAGGGAATCGGTGGGGTTTTTCACGATCTTGATGTCATACAAATGGATATATGTTTAGATATATGCTATTTTTGAAAAGTTTTACTCTGTGTAAGAACATATATGAAAGAATCTTGTATGATTCTCATAGTAAGAAGTCTTATATGACTCAATTTTTAGTATTTAACTTTAGCTATAATTAAGACACTGGTAGTTTCATTGTAATTGGATTCTACTTGTTTCCTCTATTATATATAGAGTTTCATTGTACTCAAATTACATCAAGCCAATGAAGTTTTTCTCTTTTCCAAAAATTCAACATGGTATCAGAACGGGTTATGTGAGTTGACTCTGTCAACCAACAGAGATAATGTGATCCTTTTCTAATCTATCATCTCTAGAAGTTTAGATTCATATTCTATTTTTTTTCTCTTTCCTATCAAGAACTCATTTCTTTATTAGTATTTATACCTCTATACTGAATTTTTAATATTAAAAATTATATATTTACGAAAAGATCTTGCCTTTGTTCCTTTGTAGCATATTGTTTGTTTGTATTGGAATGTATTGTCGAGGACTGCAGGTCAAAAATAAGTCTTAGTTGCCTTGTCAATGGATTCTGCTGTACATGTATGCTACGCATCATCTTATTGAAGGGTTTTAAAGCCAAGAGCTAAACTCTGTCAGTTTAATTATTACTGATGCCTCTATAGATTTGGTTAGGAAAGGCTCTGATCAGTTACGGCTTGCAAATTACTGTTTGACACTGCAGACAGCAGCCCAAGAACATCTGGCACATCTGGTGATGATTGGAGATCTGCATTTGATGCAGCAGCTAATGGACCGGTGGATCATTATGACTCATCAAAATCTGGCGCTAATGCCACAGCCGGCGGTACAGTGATCCTGCTCAAAACGGAGATGCAAACTCTGGTCCAAACTCTGGAAGTCGTCGCACTCCAAATCGGCTGCCACCTCCCCCACCACAGTCTAGTTCATCTATGTACAAATGCTAGTTAAAATATGTTATAGCTGCCCATTTATATCTTCACCAAAATTCATCGTGGTTGGTGCTCTGATCTTGCCTAGAGCACATTCATGAGCAGATTGGGTGCTGGGTTTCAGCCCCTTTTGTGATAGTCTATTGTTACATATTATATATTTGTTTGCATTGAAAAGCTTTTTCATGCGGAGTAAATTTTGCTTCTTGGTGTTCCCCTTTCTCCCTTCAAAAAATTTGCAATTACACATCTTGGCTTCCGCAGCTTCATTTCTATGAAAAAAAATTGTGCATTAGAGCAGGAAAAGTTGGAGCTCCGACTTAGTGCTTTCACAAGCGTTATCATGGGCAAGTGATTCTTGTGTTGTGGAAGCAAGTTGTGGTCAATGTTACTGATTGGAAATACTAATATTTTCCAAGAACAATTACTTCCATGGAGCCTATAATTCTTACTTGAGGATTCAAGATGTTGTCAATGTCACTGATTTCCATTGGTTCCACCCGTGGAAGCAACAGGGACCATTTGACAGAAAGTCTGGTATCACAAGCTGTGAGATTTGTATTAGAACCTCAAATGGGTAAAGAGCCGTTGAGCTCTGTCGTCGGGGAGACACAGTCGAGAAGACGAACCAGAAAATAAAATGGTTTTCTCATTCATATATGTTTACAAAATACAACAGAGGGTTTTATACAATGAAGGGGTAAAATAGTAAAAAATAAATATTACATAATAATGAAATAATGGATTACATTGTAATACTCTCCCTCAAGGTGGCTTGTAAATGTCCTTGATAGCCATCTTGGACAACAAACAAAAAAGGTGGGTAGAAGGGAGAGGTTTAGTAAACATATCGGCTAACTGGTACTGAGAACGAATGAGAAGTAACTTGAGGACTCCCGAAGTAACCCGTTCACGAACAAAATGACAATCTATCTCAATATGTTTGGTGCGCTCATGGAATGTAGGGTTAAAACCAATATGTATCACAGCTTGATTGTCGCAGTATAACAGCACAGGAGAGTCAACTTTGACTTGAAAATCTTAAAGAAGTTGTTGTAACTAAATAAGTTCACTGGTAGTAGAATAAAGAGCTCTATATTCAGCCTCAGCGGAGGAGCGAGAGATGGTGGTCTGCTTTTGGCCTTCCAATAGACTAAAGAATTACCAATAAATATGCAAAAATCGGTAGTAGATCGGCGAGAATCAAGACATGAGCCCCAATCAGCATCAGAAAAGGCCTTTAAAAGAACTAGAGTACAAGCATTAGAGTAAGCATGCATCTGCAAGGAAGAAGTAAAGGAAAATAACAACCCTTGGCCAGGACTGTTTTTGAGATAACGAAGCAGGTGATGCACTGCCTTGAGATGCGGAAGACGAGGTTGGGCCACCAATTAAGTGAGCTTGTGAACAGAAAAAGTAATATCGGGGCGAGATAAAGTGAGGTAAAGAAGTTTTCCAACAAGCCGCCTATAATGAGTTATATCAGGAAGGAGGTCACCTTCAGTGGCATTTAAACGAAGTTTGGGATCCATGGGAACAGAAGTTGGTTTACAAGCCAAGTAACCTGTGTTTTCAAGTAATTGTAAGGTGTAGTGGCATTGGGAAAGCACAATACCTTGCTTGGACTGAGCAATCTCAAGACCAAGAAAGTGATTGAAACAACCAAGATCCTTTAGCTTAAACTGAGTATGCAGAAACTGTTTGAGCTCAGTAATAGCATGAGAAGAAGGACCAGTAGGATGATATCATCCACATAAACCAATAGGGTGACAAAGGAGGAGTCATGACTTTTTGTGTAAAGAGAGTAATCGGATTTTGATTGAAGAAAACCAAAAGTGATTAAAACTTAAAAAATATTGGAGTACCATTGGCGCGATGCTTGTTTGAGACCATAAAGGGACTTGTGAAGCTTGCAAACTAGTTTGTTGTGAGAGGAGGAAGACTCCCCCTGTCGAAGGTAACCAAGAGGGAGATCCATATAGATTTTTTCAAAAAGATCACCATGTAAAAAAGCGTTATTGACATCAAGATGAGCTAGATGTCAACCATGGGAGGCAGCAAGAGCAAGAAGAACCTTCACAGTTGCTAATTTGGCCACTGGAGAAAAAGTGTCAACAAAATCCAAACCTTCTTGTTGGGTATAGCCTTTAGCTACCAAACGAGCCTTATATCGCTCAAGAGAACCATCAGAGTTAAGTTTGATTTTATAAATCCATTTGCATCCAATGGTATGTTTATCAAGAGGCAGAGGAGTGACGGTCCAGGTATTGTTTGCTTCCAGAGCGGCCAACTCGTCACGCATAGCCAACCTCTATTCAGGACACTTCACTGTTTGATGATAGTATTGAGGTTCAACCTGAGAACAAAGACTGAGTGCAAAATGTCTGTGCGAATCAGAAAGGGCATGGTAAGAAATGGAGTTAGAGATTGGATAAGGCGGAGAGGGTGAAGCAGATGGAGGAGAACCAACAAGTAAATTACAGTGATAATCCTGCAAGTAATGAGGTGGATGAGTCTTCCTAGTAGATGTACGAAGAAGAGCACCAGCGGATGAGGAAGGAACAAGTGTGGGAAGATCATGAGGTGGAAAATCATCAACTGGAATATCAGAAATAATTGGTGAACCAGGAATAGGGGAAGAATCGAGGTCGGGAAAAGGATGAGCTTGGAGGGAGGAGTGAAGCAGAACTAAATCAGGAAAGGGATCAGTAAGTTGATCTGAACTTGTAATAGTATGAAAGGGGAAAACTTCCTCATGGAACACGGCATCTCTGGAAAGGAAAACCTGTTTGTTTTCCACATCATAGCATTTATAACCTTTCACACCAGCTAGATAACCAAGAAACACACAAACCCGAACACGAGGGTGGAACTTGGTGCGATGAGCAGCTAAGGTGGAAACAACAGCTAAACAGCCAAAGACTCAGAAAGGAATAATCAGGAGATGTGTTGTAGAGCAAATGAAAGGGTGTGTTATGTCGCAAGAGAGGAGAAGGAGTTCTATTAATCAAGAAAGCCGTAGTAAGAATACACTCGATCCAAAATGGGATGGAGATGCGGGATTGAAAAAACAATGATCGAGCCACATTCAAAAGCTGTTGATGTTTTCTTTCAACAACTGAGTTTTGCTGAGGCCTTTCAACACATGAAAACTGGTGCAAAACTCCTTGAACTTGAGAAAATTCAACAAAGGATAACTCAGGTGCATTATTAAATCGAAAAACCTTGACTGCGTAGAAACCATGTTAAAAAAATGCGGTATCACAAAAACAACATCAGATTTAGTCTTCAATAGATAAATCCAAGTAAATCTAGTACAATCATCAACAAGAGTTAAGAAAAAATGATGACCAGTATAAGAAACAGTCTGATATGGTCCCCAAATATCACAGTGCACAAGATCAAAAGGACATGTTGACAAAAGCTTATGGGATTCAAAAGATAGTCTACATTGTTTAGCAAGAGGACAAATATAACAAGGATCTGATTTATGTAATCTAGTTACATCACAGTTTAACTAATCCTTCAAAAAATCAAATCTCTTGAAAGAAATGTATCCTAGCCTATTATGCCAAACACGGGTAGAAATATTGTTAACAAAAACATGAGAAACAGAATTCAAACTTTGAGCACTGAAGACATAGAGATCTTGGATTTTGTCACCCTTGCCAATCGTCCTCTGGGTGAAGAGATCCTGGATAACAAAACAATCAGGAAGAAAACTTACTATAAGGCTAGAGTTAGTGACTAAAGCACTAACAGAGATCAAGTTGAATTTGAATTGAGGAATAAACAGTACGTCTTTAAGCATAAGGTGAGAATGTAATTTAATATCACCAGCAAAGTGGACCAAAAGTTGAGAATTATTGGGCAAAGTAACTGTAGTGTGTGGGATAGCATGCAAGGAAAAAAAAACATGAGCTTGAGAGTAAATATGTCGAGTGACTCCTGAGTCGACCATCCATGATTGAGGTGAAGAAATTAGAGGATTTAAAGTCAGAGAAAAATAAATACCTGCCAAGCAGTTGGATGTAGAAGATGTCGGAGCAGTAGTGACCGTTGCTGAGTTACTCAGGTGTGTAGAAAGCATTGACATGAGCTGCTGATATTGATTGGAGTCCAGATTCTGAAAAAAACTTCCAACAGAAGGAGAACTTTGACTATCATCAGCAATAGAAACTTGATGAGCAGTAGCATAAGAATTTTGGTTGGTTTTGGGTACAAGTCCAGGTGAATAGCCATGGAGCTTGAAACAACGAGCGATAGTATAGCCAGCAGTCTTGCAATGAGTACAATAATACTTGTCCTTGTTCTAATGGCTTAAACCAGTCGTCGAAAATTTTGGGGAAAGAGACGAAGAAAGGTCCGTCGTCCGAAAATAATCAAAGAATGAGGATCGTCTGCTCTGATACCATATTAGAACCTCAAATGGATAAAGAGCCGTTGAGCTCTGTCGTTGGGGAGGCACAGTCGAGAAGACGAACCAGAAAATAAAATGGTTTTCTCATTCATATATGTTTACAAAATACAACATAGGGTTGTATACAATGAAGGGGTAAAATAGTAAAAACATAAATATTACATAATAATAAAATAATGAATTAACTAAATAATGGATTGCATTCTAATAATTTGCAATGTCGCTCAGTTTAAATGAAATTCTCAAGCAGTGCAAACATTTTCTTCAGTGATCCTCGACAACTAAAATTCATGTCTTCACCTCCTAATGAATTATAAGTTCAATATTACCAATAATCCTTACAAGAGCACCTTCCGTTCTCAAATTGATGAAATCGACTAGCATCTCTGACTATTATCTTGCGGCCTGTTATTGTTGAGATGAGCTTTGTCACTGCATGACAATCAAAAGGTTCTTAACTATCTGAATGGTTGTCCCCCAACTTCTGTGTTCAATATTGCAAATGCCATTGTTAGTCTCTCACTATAACCTTATTGAAATGCTTCTTTCTCCTCTTCTTCCACATTCTGCAGAACAGAACTTGTATCGGATACATAACTCATCTCCTCCATTTTCTCGCGCAACTCCTTCCATACCATACAAATGCTCTCAAATTGTGGGTGGGACCTATCTCCTGCTCTTAATGCATGGACAATACACTTCATCTCTACCCAATTGCATCCAGGAGTTTTCATCAATCCTAAATTATTAACATTGTCACAAACCACCCTCTTCTCTGTTTTCAAACTTCCCTGCTGTCACCACTGCCCCTACCATCTGCCACCGTTTCACCCGACATCCTCGTCGCCGTCCATCTTCACTGTAGCCGCAATAGAGATAAATAGTGATTGAATTAGAGACAAACTCAAATTGTAGAATTCTAAGTACTTAGTTTTTGTGTAATTTTATAAATGGTTTACACTAAATCAATGATAATCACGATAATATTATTATCCATTTTTATATTCTACATAGTATCAAAGCTCCCCATCGATTAATAAAAACCAGTGTCGTTGCTGAAAATCACATGTGGTACGTGAATAACTTGGGTGGAATGCGCATATACTGAGTGGTTGCTCTGATAATTGAATCCAAGGCCTTATCCGTCAGAGATATTCCGCGCCCCCCCCCCCCCCTAATCAGATCATCAGATCAAGATTAGACTACCCCAATCAGATCAAGATTAGACTACCCCATCTTGTGGGGCATGATAAAAATAAATATATATAATAATAATATATATAAATAATGATAAAAATAAAAATTACTATAATTGAATTAAATATATACTCAAATTATAATTTTATAAATAATTTATACCTAATCAATAAATATTATTCCTCAGTCGTATATTCTACACTTTTTACTACGTCCCAACTAACTAGGAAAACAAGATATGAATAAACTGTTTTTTCTTTTATTTCATTGGTTTTTTTTATTGAGGTAGCTAATAGATTGGTCTCTCGGTCTCTCTATTTGATCCCTTCTTTTAAATAGGTCTCTCTGTTTGATCTCTTTCATTAGTTTCTCTGCTAGTTTCTTTGTATTTGCATGCTTTTGTTTTCGTGTCCATAGAAAATAATTGCTGTCCCAATAGATGCCTCCACCAATCCAATCAGGAAAATGATACTCCACAATATGAGTGAAGGCCCTTTATTTGCTGTCCAATTTATAACATAGATCAAGCATATAAATCACCAACTAATCAACAAAAATACACCCCATTTCGTCGGAATTGTAATTCAAACAATTTATGTCGTAAACATTCTCTTGGAAATCTCATAAAACATAGGAGACGATTTATTAACAGAAAGGCAGAACATTTACACTACAACCACAGACTTGAGGCACCATCAGGACGGGGGAACACCGTTTGAAAATAGAATACAAGGTTCAGAACTCGGAAGAAACAGGACCACGTTTAACCTGAGATTTCAACAGCTTTAACCTCGGGTTTCTTAACTTCCTTCTTGGGGACGGTGACCGTCAGCAGACCGTTCTCCATGGTCGCCTTCACTTGATCCATCTTCGCATTCTCCGGGAGTCGGAATCGCCTCAGGAACTTGCCACTGCTCCTTTCCACGCGGTGCCACTTGTCGTTCTTCTCTTCCGTCTCTTTGCTCCTCTCTCCTGAGATCTGAAGGACTCGCCCTTCTTCCACCTCCACCTTCACTTCTTCCCTCTTAAGCCCCGGTAGATCGGCTTTGAAGATGTGAGCCTCCGGGGTTTCCTTCCAATCGATTCTTGTGTTAGCTAATTGGGAGGTCTCGTTGGAGAGACTTGAGCCGGAGGTAGCTAGCGTGTTGAAGGGAAAGCTCTGGAATGGTTCCCAAACGTCGAAAGAGGAGGGATCAAACACGTCGGTTCTCTGACCGAAGAAGCTCGGAATAAGCGACATAACGACTGTTCTCCAGAAACCGAAAGACGTACAGGAATTAAAGAGAGTTAAGAAAGGATTTGCAGAGAGCCTTCAAGATTCGAAACTTGGAACTCGTTCGATGCTCAACTGGGTAAGCGGTAAAGAATTTATAAGAAGCAGAGGTTCGCCACTCCCGAAGATACTGGCATAGTCGACAGAAAGAGAACTTCTCAACACTTCTACAAGCTTCTAGCAATTTTCAGTGAGTTCGAGACGATTCGATCCCTACACGGCAACACCTGTTAATTACTCCAATATAATTGATCCAGCCACTATTAGTGACTTACCTAAGTAATTAGGAGCTGAAGGAGAAAATATTACATTTTTTAATCAAGACTGCATCCAGTTTTGTACAACACAAAATTTCACTTTCTATGCTCAATGGTTCAATTTTTGAATGTTGATAATGTCAATGTTGTTTCTGACCCTCTATACCCACATAACTCTGGTCTTCAACGAACACGAAATGCGTCGGAAAGAGGCTGATGGCATAGCTCAATAGCGAGCTTACAACTCCTAAGGTGGTGGACAGAACTACCACTATCTCAAGGGATGGACGGAACAGTCCAGACAAAAGAGAGCATTGAACTATTTGGTTTCTCAATGAACACAAGGAACACGAACATAAATGACGAAGAAGAATTCCTCCCGTTGGGGTTTTTTCCCCTTTCATTATGTGTTTAAGTTTTTAGGCTTTCCTGTTACAAAATAGCCCGTTGGCCCAATACAATGTCACCATCCCATTAAGCCTAATTTAATAACCCTATGTACATAACCCAAATTATATAATAATTATGGACATAAATTATATTTAATATACATTTTAATATATCCTAACGTCCCCCCTCAAATTGATGTTGGTGAGTCAACCAACAATAATTTGCCAATCAAAAAATTATATCAGGATTAAGACAATGCTTTGGTGAAGACATCAGCCACTTGAAGATCCAAAAAAATGTACAGAAGATATATTACCATGCGCTCCAAAGTGTCGTAGATAGAGTGACAATCAACGTCAATATGCTTCGTACGCTCATGGAAAACTGGATTGGCCGCAATCTAGATAACACTTGTATTATTTGCATGAAACGGTGTAGATGAGGGCTGAGGAAACTGGAGCTCAACAAGAAGACCGCGAAGTCAAATAACTTCAGAACATGCAGTAAACATAGTATGATACTCGGCCTCGTTAGATGACTTGGACACCCAGTCTTGTTTCTTACATTTCCAAGAAATCAATGCATCCCCTAAAAACATACACCAGCCTACAGTAGAGCGGTGGGTATCAGGGCACTCTGCCCAATCAGCATCATTGTAGGCAACCAGACGTAGCGCGGAGCCAGTAGGAAAGAATAAGCCACGAGCAGGGGAACCTCGCAGATAGTGGATGATGCGCCGAACTGCTGCAAGATGAAGGTACCGAGGAGATGACATAAACTGACTGACCTGATGAACAACATAGGAGATGTTTGGGCGAGTAATAGTCAAGTATATGAGACTCCCAACCAGTCGTCGATAGATAGTTGGATCATCAAGGAGAGTCCCTTCATCTTTCCTATAGTTGACATTGATTTCCATAGGGGTAGCCACCGAAGATGTGTCCTCCAACCCAGCGAGAGTAATAAGATCTTGAATATACTTATGCTGGTTTAAGAAAATACTTTTAGGTGTGTTAAGTACCTCCAGCCCTAAATAGTATGTTAGTTGTCCAAGATCTTTCATATGAAGCTTGGTAATCAGTCCAAAGTCAGTGCCAGTAATAATGATGTCATCCATATAAACCAAGAGAATGACCATGCCCGCGAAAGACTTATGATAGAAGAGAGATGAATCATACCGACTCTAGGTAAACTTGTGAAGAATAAGTGTTTCGCGAAACTTCTCAAACCAAGCCTGGGGGGCTTGTTTCAACCCATACAAAGGACGACGAAGCTTGCAAACATGATCAGGAGAGGAGGTAGACATACCCGAGGGAAGCTTTATGTAGACATCTTCCTGCAGATCATGATGGAGAAATGCATTCTTTACATACATCTAATGCAGTGACTAGGATTGAGGTGCTACAATGGCTAAGATAGTACGGACTATGGTTATCTTGGCAATTGGTGCAAAAGTTTCCTCATAATCAATCTCATATTCCTGCCTGTTCCCCATAAGGCGGTCTTTGTACCGATCCAACGATCCATCTGAACGCAGTTTGACAGAGAAAACCCACTTACTCCCAAGAGGACGAATAGTAGGAGGGCAAGCCACAATGTCCCAGGTGTGATTCTCCTCTAGCGCTTGTAGTTCAGTTTGCATTGCATTTTGCCAACATTCATGTGTCATAACATGTTTATAACCAAAAGGAATGAAAATAGAAGATAAAATAACTACCAGAGAGACAGGGGAGGGAAAACCATACCTGGCAGGAGGGTAAGAACAATGCGTAAATCTGCAAAGAGTGATGGGAGCAGGAATAGAGGGAAGATCAAGAACAAGAGCCAGGTCAGGATGAGGAGGGGGCAACGATGCAGTGGGGTGAGGCTCATCAAAGCTCAGCAAACTAGGCAGAGAGGCAAACGGTAGAGTAACTTGAGATGGAAAGAAATATTAATTTCCAAAGAAGACCTCATTCCAAGAAACACGAACTCGACGCCCCTGGGGATCATAGCAAACATAGTCCTTTTGATAACCAACATACTCAAGAAATACACACATAACTGATTGGGTTGTAAGTTTATATCGTTCATGATCAGATAGATGCACAAAACAAACACAACCGAACGTCCGAACACAACCAAACGTCTGAAAATCAATGTAAGATAGAGAATATAATTTAACAAATAGAAAGACATGATGCAAGATAGGCAAGGGCAGGCGGTTGATCTTGTTAAAGTTAGTTTTTTAAGTAATATAGCCCATAGTTTAAAGTACTTAAACTAGGTCTTTCTATCCTAGTATAACTCATATGATGTTTTTTTATTATCCATGTGTGGTATATGATCAAGTATTTTACATATTAAAAGTAATTTTTTCGCCACAAATTACTGGGAAGACCAGAACTAGATAAGAACTAGATAAAATACAGTTAATCGTGTCTAAAAATGTTTTGATCTTCCTTTCAACAACTCCATTGGATCAAAGAGAATAAGAATAATTTGGTACTATGTTCCTCAAGAGTTTTCCAAAATTTCTAGAACTATATTTTTCTCCTTTATCTAACATAAGCCTTTTTATTGATTTTTGGGTTTGATTTTCAATTTTTGATTTATAAATTTTAAAATTTTTTAGTGCTTCAATTTTAGTCTTAATTTGATACACATAATAATATTTTGACATAGTCTATAAAGGTGATAAAACACCTTTTTCTTCCTTGGTTGAATATACCACTCATTTCATGTTTTTGTGAATGAGTTCTAATAAATCAAAGACTACTCATTTGAGTTAAATGGTTTTCTAGGTTATTTTGATTAGACACATATTTCACACTTATATTTTAAATTTATATTATTTTTCGAAATTAAATCTAAGTTTATCATTTTTTAAGTGTTCATATTTATGTGTCAAAGTTTATTGTGTCATAAGTTAAAATAATCAACAAACATGGCATAATATGAAAATTTATACTTATTAATACTCTTAACAGAAACTATATTTAGTTTAAATGATCCATTATAAACGTAACCCTTCCCTGCAAAATAACCCTTAGTAATTACAACCGTATTTGACACAAAAAACTAATTTGCAGCCTAATTGACTGGGAAGATCTAACACATATTAAGTTGGGGAGATTAACGTATTGCCAGACAGTAAACTTCAACTCTACTCCTCATTGTGTGTTGTGCTTCTATATTTTTCTTCAATTTGAATTGAAACCAACACTTGGTCTAATGAGTGAAGTTCTCTTTTATGCTTTCGTGTGATCAATTAATTAAAATCGCTTTGACAAGTGTTGTGGGGGGGGGTAGGCTAGTTGGGGGCGTTGTGGCCGGAGGGGCGAACGGCGACGACGGTGGCTGCGGTTGATTGGCGAAGGATGGTGTGGGGGGTTGACGTTGTGGCCGGAGGGGCGAACACCTACAATTTTTCCCACACACATTCACACCAGAAGATTTAAGAACAGGAACAGAACAGTACATACCCTATCTATTAGATCCACACACTGAAGACACCATCACAATGGGTAAACGCGCACATTCACAAAACAGAATACTTAAATCTTGGAAGAGAAAGGACCTCCTTTAGCCGGAGATTTCAACAGCTTTCACTTCATGTTTCTTGACTTCCTCCTTGGGGACGGTTACCGTCAGCACACCGTTCTCTATGGCCGCCTTCACTTGATCCACCTTCGCATTCTCCGGCAGTCGGAATCGCCTCAGGAACTTGCCACTGCTCCTCTCCACTCGGTGCCACTTGTCGTTCTTCTCTTCCTTCTCTTTGCTCCTCTCTCCTGAAATCTGAAGGACTCGCCCTTCCTCCACCTCCACTTTCACTTCTTCCTTCTTAAGGCCGGGCAGATCGGCTTTGAAGATGTGAGCCTCTGGGGTTTCCTTCCAATCGATTCTTGTGTTAGCTAATTGGAAGGTCTCGTTGGAGAGACTGGAGCCAGAGGTGGCTAGCGTGTTGAAGGGAAAGCCTTGGAGTGGGTCCCATACGTCACGGGAGAAGGGATCGAACACATTGGTCCTTCCACCGAAGAAGCTCGGAATAAGCGACATTATGACCGTTTTCCGGGGAGTGGGAGACGTACAGGAATTGAAAGAGAGCTAGAGAGAACTTACTGTGAGCTTTCAGGATTCGAAACTGGGAACTCGATCGACGCGGGAGAGGGAGAACGGACTGGAATTTATAGGAAGCGGAGGTTGGAGGTGAGCCGGACACAGTTCGCCAATATTCTCGAGGCTTCCTGACATTCACTTTTTATTTATTTATTGCCAGTGTTGTCGAGACTTTTCTAGAGAGCTTCCAATCGTCTCTACAAACTTCCAGCTATGTTGTCGCCTGTTTTGACCCTGGGATTTCAGACCGCTTTATAATATTTCTCATTTATAAATTTTAAAAATAATTTTAAAGTATCATGCAATTGTCTCTGTCTCAAATTAGTGCTGTAAACCGGGTCGCTCAATTCTACCTAAAAACTTTCCCTTTTTTCCCTTTTTTCCCTTTTTCTCTTTTTCTTCGGAATATTTTTCGTTTAAAATAATTTTAATGAATTTAATTATTTATACTCTTACTTTATATATATATGTATGTATGTATATGTATATGTATATATGTATAAGTATATATATATATATATGTATAATAGGTGATTAGGTAAATACATAAAAAAAAATTTAAAAATTGAAATATATAAAGATCATAACAATTATAAAAAAATACATAATCCCACATACTCAAACTATATCTATACTATATATTACTGAATTAATAGACTTAAGAATCTATTGTCTACATTGAGATTGAAAAAAACAGAAAAAAAGGAAAACTCTAAACATGGATTAATGGTAATGAAAAAATAATGTATATAAAAAAAAGTGAAAAAAAAACAAATATCATAAGATGTTTACAATAATGCCACCTATGCTTGTTTATAACTTTCAATACTTTTAGACAAACTAGTGGTGAAAAAATATTAAATACACTAAAGAGAATTTTGGAGTTGACTGGTTTTGTGACATATCAGCAAGTTGAGTTTATACATGTTTAAGGCTTATAATTCCTGCTTCCAACTTTTCTCTCACAAAGTGACAATCCACCTCGATATATGTTGTTTACTCATGAAACACTGGGTTGGAGCCAATGTGGATTATTGTTTGTTTGACTATCACAATGGAGTTCTATATGACCTTCTTTGTGGAATCCCAATTCAGGTAGAAAAAATTTAATCCATTGAAACTCACTACCGTACGTGTCATATCTTTGTATTCTACTTCTGCACTGGACCTTGCAACCACATTTTGTTTTTTAGTCCTCTAAGTTGAAAATAATTTCTAAATTCACCACCTCGATTGGGGTGAGGTTCTTCCATTAATTTATAACTTTAGTATCCAAATTACAGGGATTTACAATTGATATGATTTTACAGAAAAGGAATAATGAAGCTTAATTAGCTCCTGTAATGGAGGATCAAATTCCTCTGTAAGGAAGGTCCTAAACATGGGAATTATACTCAATCAGCGTTTCTTAAGGTATGATCTTCAACAACCCCTCGCAAGCTAAGCGTCAGATTATGGCAGACGTGTAGCTTGAATCGAAAAAATTGAAAGAGAGGCCGATAGACGTTTTTGGTGAATATGTCTGCAACCTATAAGTGAGAGGGCACATATTGAGTGCAAAGTTTTCCAGGTACAACAAGTTCACGCAGAAAATGGATGTCTAACTCAACATGTTTGGCCCGTTTGTGGACAACAGGGTTGGAGCTCAAAAAGATAGTGCTTTTGTTATTGCATAAGAGAAGAGGCCGCTCTAGAAGAGAAACTTTCAGGTTACGAAGAAGATGCCTGAGCCAGAGAAGTTCGGCGGCTACGAGAGCAAGAGTACAATATTCAGACTCACAGCTGGTTGCTTCTTGGCACACCAAGAGACTAATTGTCACCAAGGTAAATAGAATATCCAGAGGTACATCCAACCCAGTCAGCATTAGAATAAGTAACTAAAGATCCCGAGGAAGCAGATAGACAAAAGGTCATACCAAAATGGAGAGTACCCTTGATATACCAAAGAATATCCTTAACAGTAAGGAAGTGATCATCAGTGGGAGAGTGTAGGTACTGACTGACTGAGTTGACATCATGGGCAATATCGGGACGCGTGATGGTCAAATACTGAAGAGCACCAACAAGAGATCGATAAAAAGTAGGATTTGAAAATAACTGACCATCAGAGGAAGGATGTTGAGAAACCACCATAGGAGTGTGAACAGGCTTGTTGTCAAGTAATTGTGCTCGAG
This sequence comes from Aristolochia californica, assembly GCF_029961685.1. NCBI lineage: Eukaryota > Viridiplantae > Streptophyta > Magnoliopsida > Piperales > Aristolochiaceae > Aristolochia > Aristolochia californica. Next base: position 29,800,194 of record NW_027181771.1, read on the forward strand.
CAAGGATATTACGCACATATTTCAGCCGACTATGAAATAGTTCATCAGTGGTGGGTGTAGCTTCAAGACCAAGGAAGTAATTGAGAGACCCCAGATCCATGGTAGCGAACTTAGAGTAAAACTTGTTTGCAAAGAAGAGAGGAATTGTTGCCCGTAGTAATAATATCATCCACATATAAGAGCAAATAAAGGATGTCAGGGTGCCTATGAAAGACAAAGAGGGAAGTGTCGGTACGACTGCAGTAGAAGCCAAGATGAGTAAGGAAGGAGTTGAACCGCTGAAACCAACCTTGAGGTGCTTGCTTGATGCCATAAAGAGTTTTTTGAAGCTTGCAAACATGATCAGGAAAGCGAGGATTAATACACCCAGGAGGTTGTTCCATATATACTTGTTCAGTGAGATGACCATTGAAGAAAGCATTCTTGATATCCAATTGACGGAGAGGTCATCGATGGGTAACAGCAATAAAGAGCACAACACGAATAGTGATAGTTTTGATGACAGGACTAAAGGTGTCGGTGTAGTCGAGACCTGGTACTTGTGTAAAACCCTTGGCGACGAGATGGGTTTTGAATCGTTCAATAGAACCATCGGGCAAATATTTGGTCCGAAATACCCATTTGGAACCCACAATATTGGTACGAACTTGTTGAAGCACCAAAATTCAGGTACGATTATTTTGCAGAACCTGAACTTTTTCATCCATAGCGGCAAGCCAGAGAGGAGTTTTGGCTCAAACTTTGAACTTCACTTGATTTGAATTTGAATTCCAAGACTCTAGCCTAAAATTAGAATAAAGCTAAAGTCCAAAAAATTTTAACTGCATTTGAGTCCAACCTCAACTAGTTCTGACCTACATTAAAAAAAATTAAAATATTAAAAATTAAAAAAATATATATTATAATAAACAAAAAACTGTAAAATATCTTAGAACGTAATCAGGTATGATAACCTACTTAACTACATGTGCCCTATAAGGAACGAATGCAGTACTGGCCATTTTTAGCAGATGTCTTCTTCCTCCGCTCAAGAGCAGTAAAGGGTAAGTCGTCGCGGTCGCTTCGAGAGAGGACTGGGAGACGAAAAGCCTGTCCGTCTGCGTCTATAAACAATTAACGACCGTCTCTTCTGAGACTTCGTCTGCCTCCTTTACGAGGAAATGCACACATGAACGGATTTGAAAAAGTAGAGACAAGGCAACGTGTCCTTCTCTACTGTATTTCCTGATACACAAGTCACAGTCTAGAAAACAGAGGCTTCTTACTACTATTCAAAGGGTTTATTTCACAAACTCTCTCTAGGAGTAATTGACACTGGACGATTCATGAACAGGAACATTGACCCTTTCTGTTACAGCCATAAACAGAATCCACCATTACGGCGGACGAACACACACTCAAAAGAAAAGAGAAGACAGGATTCAGAACTCGGAAGATTAAAAGGACCACGGTTAGCCGGAGATTTCAACAGCTTTCACTTCAGCTTTCTTGACTTCCTCCTTGGGGACGGTGACCGTCAGCACACCGTTCTCTATGGCCGCCTTAACTTGATCCAACTTCGCATTCTCCGGCAGTCGGAATCGCCTCAGGAACTTGCCACTGCTCCTCTCCACGCGGTGCCACTTGTCGTTCTTCTCTTCCTTCTCTTTGCGCCTCTCTCCTGAGATCTGAAGCACTCGCCCTTCTTCCACCTCCACCTTCACTTCTTCTTTGTTAAGCCCGGGCAGATCGGCTTTGAAGACGTGAGCCTCCGGGGTTTCTTTCCAGTCGATTCTTGTGTTAGCTAATTGGGAAGCCTCGTTGGAGAGACTCGTACCGGAGGTGGCTAGCGTGTTGAAGGGAAAGCCCTGAAATGGATCCATAGAGAAGGGATCAAAGATGTTGGTCCTCTGACCGAAGAAGCTCGGAATAAGGGCCATGCTGATTGTTTTCTGAAGACTGGAGGACAGGATTTGAAAGATGAAATTTTTTTGAGGATTCGAAACTTGGAAACTCGACCGATGATCGTTTGGGAGGAAGGAGTGGAATTTATGACAAGTGGAGATTGGCCAGAGAGACTAGGCCCAAAATCGCGATCGTTCCCGGTGTTCACTGTTTTTCATTATAGTTCCTTCTAGTTACGCTAAGACTTTTCCAGACTCGAAAGAGAGAACTTCTGGACGCCTCTACAAGCTGCCCCTCCTTCAAAACATTTATTACGAAACATGGCCCAGAAACACAGCTGCCTACCTTAAAAAAATTGACCCAACCTGCTTTACAAAACCCTCTACTTAAGGTCATATTTGGAACACAAGAAATGGGGAGAAAATACAAGACAGAGAAGAGGAATGGAAAGAAAAAAAAAACAAAGGAGAATAGGAACCGGAAGAAAAAATAAAAAACAAAGGAAAATAATTTTTTTTCTCTTGTTTAGATGTTCATAAAAAATGAAAGAGAAATACAATTTCTCTTGTTTGGATGTATGAGAAAAATTGATACGAAAAGAAATTTTAATAATATTTTAAATTTTTTATGATTATTTTTTCTGTTTTATTTCTTTCCAAATTCCATGTATTTTTTTAGAGAAAGTCTATTAACTAAGAGAGACTTCTCAACACTTCTACAAGCTTCTAGCAATTTTCAGTGAGTTCGAGACGATTCGATCCCTACACGGCTACACCTGTTAATTACTCCAATATAATTGATCCAGCCACTATTAGTGACTTACTTAAGTAATTAGGAGTTGAAGGAGAAAATATTACAATTTTTAATCAAGACTGCATCCAGTTTTGCACAACACAAAATTTCACTTTCTATGCTCAATGGTTCAATTTTTGAATGTAGATAATGTCAATGTTGTTTCCGACAACTCCTCTATACCCATAGAACTCTGTTCTTCAACGAACACGAAATGCGTCGGAAAGAGGCTGACGGCACAGCCTAATAGCGAGCTTACAGCTCCTACGGTGGTGGACGGAACCACCACTATCTCAAGGGACTGACGAAACAGCCCAGACAAGAGAGGGCGTTGAACTCTCTGGTTTCTCGACGAACACAAGGAACACGAACATGAATGACGAAGAAGAATTCCTCCTGTTGGGGTTTTTTCCCCTTTCATTATGTATTTAAGCTTTTAGGTTTTCCTGTTACAAAATGGCCTATAGGCCCAATACAATGTCACCCATCCCATTAAGCCTAATCTAATAACCCTATGTACATAACCCAAATTATACAACAATTATGAACATAAATTATATCTAATAAATATTTTAATATATCGTAACGTCCCCCCTCAAATTGATGTTGGTGAGTCAACCAATAACAATTTGCCAATCAAAAAATTATGTCAGAATTACGACAATACTTTGGTGAAGACATCAACCACTTGAAGATCCGAAGAAATGTACGGAAGAGATATTACCAGGCGCTCCAAAGTGTCGCGGATAGAGTGACAATTAACATCAATATGCTTGGTGCGCTCATGGAAAACCGGATTGGCCGCAATCTGGATAGCACTTGTATTATTTGCATGAAGCGGTGTAGATGAGGGTTAAGGAAACTGGAGCTCAACAAGAAGATCGCGGAGTCAAATAACTTCAAAGCACGCAGTAGACATAGCGTGATACTCGGCCTCGGTAGATGACTTGGACACTCGGTCTTGTTTCTTACATTTCCAAGAAATCAATGCATCCCCTAAAAACATACACCAGCTTATAGTAGACCGCTATTAGGTGACTTACCTAAGTAATTAGGAGCTGAAGGAGAAAATATTAACTTTTATATTACAATTTTTAATCAAGATTGCATCCAATTTTGCACAACACAAAATTTCACATTCTATGCTCAATGGTCCAATTTATGAATGTTGATAATGACAAATCGAAATCAAGGGACTGACGGAACAATCCAAACACCCTCAAGAGAGAGCGTAGCTCTCTGGTTTCACGATGAAACGAAGACGAAAGATCAATCAAAAAGTTTCCGTTGGGGATTTTCCCCCTTTCATTAGGTATTTAACCTTTAGGTTTTCCAATTACAAAATGGCCCATGGGTCCAAGACAATAACCCCCATCCCATTAAGCCTAATCAAATAACCCTATGTACATATCCCAAATTATACAATAATCATGAACATAAATTATATTTAATATACATTTTAACATATCGTAACATCCCCTCCCCCCCCCCTCAAATTGATGATGGTGAGTCAACCAGCAACAATTTGCCAACCAAAAAATTATATCGGGATTGAGACAATGCTTTGGTGAAGACATCGGCCACTTGAAGATTCGAAGAAATGTACGAAAGAGATATAACCCGGTGCTCCAAAGTATCGCGGATGGAGTGACAGTCAACCTCAATATGCTTGGTACGCTCATGAAAAACCGGATTGGCTACAATCTGTATAGCACTTATATTATCTGCATGAAGCGGTGTAGATGAGGGCTGAGGAAACTAGATCTCAGCAAGAAGACGCAAGAAGACCACGGAGCCAAATAACTTCCAAACACGCAGTAGACATAGCACGATACTCGGCCTCGGTAGATGACTTGGACACTCGATCTTGTTTCTTACATTTCCAAGAAATCATTGCATCGCCTAAAAACATACACGAGCCTGTAATAGAGCGACGTGTATCGGGGCACCCTGCCCTATCAGCATTATTGTAGGCAACCAGATGTAGCACGGAACCGGTAGGAAAGAATAAACCATGAGCAGGGGAGCCGCGCAGATAGCGGATGATGCGCTGAACTGCCACAAGATGAAGGTGTCGAGGAGATGCCATAAACTGACTGACCTTATGAACAACATAGGAAATGTCCGAGCGAGTAGTAGTTAAGTAGATGAGACTCCCGACTAGTCGTCGATAGATAGTCAGATCATCAAGGAGAGTCCCTTCATCTTTCCGATATTTGACATTGACCTCCATAGGGGTAGCCACCGAAGATGTGTCCTCCAACCCAACGAGTGTGATAAGATCTTGAATATACTTATGTTGGTTTAAGAAAATACCTTTGAGTGTGTGATGGACATCTAGCCCTAAGAAGTAGGTGAGGCGTCCAAGATCCTTCATATGAAAAGTGGCATGCAACACCGTCTGAAGCTTGGTAATCAGTCCAGAGTCAGTGCCAGTAATGATGATGTCATCCGCATAAACCAAGAGAATGACCATGCCCGCAACAGACTTATGATAAAAGAGAGATGAATCATACTGACTCTGGGTAAACCGGTGGAGGATAAGTGTGCTGCGAAATTTCTCAAACCAAGCCTGGGGGGTTTGTTTAAGCCCATACAAAGGACGTCGTAGCTTGCAGACATGATCAGGAGAGGATGTAGACATACCCAAGGGAAGCTTCATATAGACGTCTTCTTGTAGATCACCGTGGAGAAAGGCATTCTTCACATCCATCTGATGCAATGGCCAAGATTGAGAGGCTGCAATGGCTAAGATAGTACGGACTGTGGTCATCTTGGCAACTGGGGCAAAAGTTTCCTCATAATCAATCCCATATTCCTGCATGTTCCCTAGGGCCACAAGGCGGGCTTTGTACCGATCCAACGATCCATCTGAACGTAGCTTGATAGAGAAGCCCCACTTACTTCCAAGAGGTCGAATAGTAGGAGGGCAAGCTACAATGTCCCTGGTGTGATTCTCCTCTAGCGCTTGTAGTTCAGTTTGCATGGCTTTTTGCCAACACTCATGTGCTATAGCCTATTTATAGCCAGAAGGAATGGAAATAGAAGACAAAGTAGCTACCAGAGATACAGGGGAGGGAAAACCATACCGGTCAGGAGGGTGAGAAGTACGTGTGGATCTGCGAAGATTGAGGGGAGCTGGAGCAGAGGGAGGATCAGGAGAAAGCGCTAGGTCAGAAGGAGGAGAGGGCAGCGAGGCAGTGGGTTGAGGCTCATCAAAGCTCGGCAAACTAGACAAAGAGGTAGACGGAAGTGTAACTTGAGAGGGAAAGAAATATTGGTTTTCAAAGAAGACCACATTCTGAGAAACACGGACTCGACGCGCTTGAGGATCATAGCAAACATAGCCCTTTTGAGAACCGACATACCGAAGAAATGCACACATAACGGATTGAACTGTAAGTTTATGTTGTTCATGATCAGGTAAATGCACGAAACAAGCATAATCGAATGTCCGAAGATTTGTGTAGGACGGAGAATAATCGAATAATTTAACAAAGGGAGAGACATGATGCAAGACAGGCGAGGGTAGGCGGTTAATTAAATGAACGGAGGTAGAGAGAGCTTCACACCAAAACCTAGGAGGAACGGATGATTCAATGAGAAGGGTGCGGACCATATCAAGAAGGTGACAATTTTTGCACTTAGCAACACCATTATGTTGGGGTGTCGAGGGACAAGAATGTTGAGAGATAATACCTTTGCTTTGAAGAAATTCTTGGAATTCTGCCGACATGTACTCGCCCCCAGAGTTAGAGCGGAGTACTTTAAGGAGAGCGGAGAACTGTGTTTCAATGAGTGCAAGAAACCTCTTAAAAACAACAAAAACTTCAGACTTAGCCCGTAGGAAGTAAACCCAGGTAAATCGACTAAAGTCATCGATAAAGGTGACAAAGTACTTAATTAGTGCATGCGAGATAACGGGAGCAATTCCCCAAACATCACTATGAATAAGGTCAAATCAGTGGGAGGCATGCGAGGCATGATGCGAAAATGATAGAGTTTTACTTTTGCCAAGTTTACATGATGAACAGTCAAAAGACGTATCACGAGAAGTACAATCTTGATTGCGTAATAAACCCGATTTAAATAATGTACGAAGTACAACCGAGTTTGGGTGGCCTAGACGTCTATGCCACAACTTAGGGCCAGATCCAACAACATTACAAACAAAAGAAAGTACAGGAGAACGGGGAATAATAGTGGATAGAAAGACTTTAAGTGAAAATAGCCTGCCCACTTTAGGCCCCTTCATGATCACCTTCCCCGACGCTTGATCCTGCACAACACAACCAAAGCAAGAAAACTGAACATTACAGTTTTTATCAACCAATTGACAAACAGACAAAAGGTTTGTCGGCAGGTCAGGAGACACAAAGACATCAGCTAAAGATGGAGAGAGATCACCAACAGCACTGATAGGCAGAGTGCTGCCATCAATAGTGTTGATGTGCAGATTGCCATCATAATTTCTGACATTCGAAAGAGATACCATATTGTTGGTCATGTGGTTAGAGGCACCAGAATCAAAATACCATGGTTGAGTAGAAATGTTTTGTTTACCTGAGATACCAAAAGTAGAAAAGGCAGAAATGATCATCTGTTGTACCATTTCAGGAGTGAGAGTGGTGGAACTGGCAGGTGCTGGTGGAACAGGGATGAGAGGGACTGAAACAGCATGCGGCAAGGTGGCAGAACTAGATATACCAGTGGATGCATGATAAGCAGTAGGCTTCCTCCTTTCAGGTTGTGTAGGGCAAACGGTGATGTGATAACCCGACTTCTTACAGTAGCTACAGAACATAACTGACCTCTTGGGGCAGTCCCCAACAAAGTGACCATAAGCCTTGCAGTGGAAGCATTGAACAGAACTGGTGTCCCGACCCTTAGGTCTTCCTTGTGCTACATAAGTTACAAGAGCCGAGAGATTAGCCTGAATGCGAGGTTCCATGCCAGCCTTAGTAGTAAGGCGCTGCTCCTCCCGGAGAAGTTCACTCAAACAGGCATCCAGGGACGGCACTTGATGACGATTCATCAGATGTGATCGAGCAATCTCAAACTCGGGACGAAGCTTCATCAAGAATTGATCCCGTTTACTGGTGTCATGTACAACTTGCACAACAGAGAGAGCAGCAGCAGGGACAACCTCGTAAACAATGTCAATGTAGTCAGCCCATAGATTTTGGTAGCCCGAGAAATATTCGTCAATCGAACGACTGCCTTAGCTGAAATTTGTAAGTTCATATTCAACTTGAAATCGACGGGCCGTGTTGGTTTGACGATAAACCTTGTGGAAGTAATTCCACATATTTGCGGTAGTTTTGTAGGGCCTCAGATTTGGGACTAGGTGAGGCTCAAGAGATCCAAGTATCCAAGTCATGACTCTAGCATCCATGATGATCCATTTTGACAATGCGTCAGCATCGCTAGGTACCGGATCACTCCCATCAATATGACCCCATAAGCCTCTTCCCTGATCAAATAACCAGAACTGAAATTCCCAAGTACCGTAGTTCTTGACTGTGAACCGAATAGGAGCGAAATCGGACTTGTCTGCTGACATGATAAGATCGAATCGAGCAAAATTCCTGATGCACCCCCGCAAGATAAGAAATTCCAAATATACCCCCACTGTTCGAAAATTTCAAATAGACCCCTATACTTTCAGAAATCCAAGATTTGCCCCCAGGTTAACAGAAATTCGAGTTAGACCCCCAAACTGTTAGAAATTCGAAAAACACCTTCACACCTTCAGAAATTCCAGAATAGCCCCCAAAACTTTCAAAAATTTCAAATCGGCCCCCAAAGGTTCTCAAATTGCATAACGACCTTATGCCAAATAATCAACCGAACGCGCAGGAGAGAAAAAAAATTCGTACCTTCTTTCCCCCTTCCGGTGAGTTTCCCGGCAAGAACCCCCTTCCCATTGTAGCTTCTCCGGCAACGAAACCACCGATGGAGCTTTTCCGACGACGGAACCACAACTTTCCCGAGCTCGGACAATGCTTTCTAACAACCTCCGAAAACCACCCCTTTCGTTTCCCCTTCCGGCGAGAACCCTCTTTCGTTCGTTTCCCCTTCTGGCGAGAACCCTCTTCCTGGCAACGGAACCACCGTAGCTTTTCAGGCAATGGAACCACCCGACAAGTTTTTCCAACGACGCCCGAAATCAAAGCCGATAACAAAAAAAAAAACTCGTCGAACAACACAGGTCATCGGATAGTTAATCTTCAGAGCTCTGATACCATGGCAAATCGAAATCAAGGGACTGACGGAACAGTCCAAACACCCACAAGAGAGAGCGTAGCTCTCTGGTTTCACGGCGAAACGAAGACGAAAGATTATTCAAAAAGTTTCCGTTGGGGATTTTCCCCCTTTCATTAGGTATTTAACCTTTAGGTTTTCCAATTACAAAATGGTCCATGGGCCCAAGACAATACCCCCCATCGCATTAAGCCTAACCAAATAACCCTATGTACATATCCCAAATTATACAACAATTATGAACATAAATTATATTTAATATACATTTTAACATATCGTAACAGATAACTCATCTATTTAAGTTGTAGTCGCCTCAACCAACAAATCTCTAGACTCTGGGCTTCAAAACTACTCCTAGTACTCCTATACTTTGAAATCAGATTTGGAGTTTTAATTTGGGTTTTCAAGAAGGCATATTTTTAATGAGATAATAATACACATCCTGAAATAATAAACTAAGGCTATCATTTCAATCTTCATAATGGATCTACTAATTATGGTCTTTGTGAAAGATTTTCAAGTGACAACACACCACAAGCGTAAATAGAAAACCATTAATGGCATTTGTTTTGTCCGGATTCGAAGCCCAGTTAGCATCATTGCACCCTTCTAGTATAGTAGGAAATCCAAAATAGCGGTATTTTATAATTAATAGTATTTTTAAAATATTTAAGAAGTCTTTTAATAGCATCCCATTGAGTTTTATTTGGGTTACTCGTATACTTAGTCAATCTTCTATTGCGTAGGAAATATATGGTCTGGTATAATTTGATAAATACATTAGATTTCCAATAATTTGAGAGTACTTCATCTGAGAAACATTATCCCCACCATTCTTTTTAAAATTTCATGCTAGAACTATGTGGTGTACTAACTGGTTAAAGTTCTCATATCTAAACCAGTTCAAAACTTTTGCCACATAATGATATTGACTCAAAATAATTTTATTTCTATTTTTTATTATTCTGATTCCTAAAATTACATTCACCAACACTAGGTCTTTCATATCAAAATCATCATTAAGGTATTTCTTTACCTCTAGAATTTTGATATTTTCATTTCCACATATTAAGATGTCATCTACATAAAGAAAAAAATAATAAAAAACATATCATATATTTTCAATACACACATTTGTCAAAATACTTAGGTTAAAACCATAGGAAAGGATCATCCTACCGAATTTTTCCTACCACTATCGAGGAGTTTGTTTGTGACCATAAAAGGATTTGATTAACTTATACATTTCATTCTACAAAACCCTCTGGTTGCTCCATATAAATTTCTTCATCAAATTTGTCATTAAGAAAAATTGTTTTAACATCCAATTGATGGATTTTGAGGTTATATAATGTAGCTAGTGTAATAAACACTCGAATTGTAGCTATCCTAGTGATTGGAGAATAAGTGTTGAAAAAGTCAATTCCTTCTCTTTGACTAAAACCCTTAGCAACTAATCTAGCTCTGTACTTTTCTATGAACCCATCAAGATTACGTTTCCTTTTGAAAATCCATTTGCATCCAATTAGTCTAGACCATGAAGTAAGTCTTTTAATATTCATGTACAGTGTGAAAGAATTGAATCCATTTCACTTTTAACTGCTTCCTCCCACAAGGATGTATCACTAGATTTCATCACTTAAGTATAAGTCAAATGATCATCCTATAAGCACCTAACCAATACAACCCGAAAAAATTAGTCATTTTAAGGTGCAGAAAGCCAAGTCTTAACATAGGTCACCAACATATTCCAACACTCTCTCGCAAACCAAACCCCCGGGTTAAACCCAGGACAAATTCCAAATACAAATGCAAATGCAAAGTCTTTGCGCCAAACATGCGAACGCGCGGGGATTCGAAGACGGGACGTGCCAAACCTGCTCTGATACCATGTAATTACCTAACCAATACAACCCGAAAAGACTAATCGATTAAGGTGCAGAAAGCCAAGTCTTAACACAGAACACCAACATATTCCAACAAAAGAATGTATAAAAATCATCTCTTAGGTTCTTTTCTATCCTAGATCTCTTGCATCATCTAAGTTCAGTTTGTCGCACTACTTCAATATCTTTGCTATGACATCTAAAATTTTCTCCTAATTCAAATTTACTCTTTTCTTTCATAGGAAACACATTTCTAAAAAACACAAATTCGTATTTATGGAAATTTTAGGAAAATTTGAATGTACTATGAAGAATCGATATGCATTATAGTTTTTTACATCTCCTATGAAAAACACATCGTAGGCTTTAGGACTCAGCTTCATGATCTTGTTAAAGTTAGTTTTTTAAGTAATGTAAGCCCATACTTTAAAGTACTTAAACTAGGTCTTTCTATCCCAGCATAACTCATATGGTGTTTTTTTATTATCCATGTGTGGTATATGATCAAGTATTTTACATATTAAAAGTAATTTTTTCCCCACAATTATTGGGAAGACCAGAACTAGATAAAATACAGTTAATCATGTCTAAAAATGTTTTGATCCTCCTTTCAACAACTCCATTGGACCAAGGAGAATAAGAATCATGGTCTCACGTATGGTACTATGTTCCTCACAAAATTTTCCAAAATTTCTAGAACTATATTTTTCTCCTTTATCTAACATAAGCCTTTTTATAGTTTTTTGGGTTTGATTTTCAATTTTTGATTTATAAATTTATAATTTTTTTAATGCTTCATCTTTAGTCTTAATTAGATACACATAATAGTATTTTGACATAGTCTATAAAGGTTATAAAACACCTTTTTATTCCTTGGTTGAATATACCACTTATTTCATATGTCTTTGTGAACGAGTTCTAATAAATCAAAGGCTCTACTCGTCGACTTAAATGGTTTTCTAGGCTGTTTCGATTGGACACATATCTCACACTTATGTTCTAAATTTATATTATTTTGGGAAATTAAATCTAAGTTTATCATTCTTTTTCATGTGTTCATATTTATGTGTCCAAGTTTATTGTGTCATAAGTTAAAATAATCAACTAACATGGCATAATATGAAAATTTATTCTCAATAATACTCTTGATAGAAATTATATTTAATTTAAATGATCCATTATAAACGTAACCCTTGCCTGCAAAATAACCCCTGGTAATTTACAACCTTATTTGACACAAAAAACTAATTTACAATCTAATTGACTTGGAAGATCTAGCACGTATTTCATATTGTGGAGATTTAAGTATTCCTAGATAGTAAACTTCAACTCTACTTCTCATTCATTGATCACTTGAGAAACACCGAAATTGTCCATTATATTAGTTCTCCCTTTGACCTCCTCGTAAGTAGAAAAAAAGGAAATATCACAACAAATTTGGTTAATTGCTCCTATGATAATCCACCAATCGATTGAATTAAATGCCATATTTATCTCTAAGTTAGTTGTAACTAACCTGTCATCGGTTATAGTTTAGGTAGTCTCGATTATCATGTTCATATGAGGAGTCGTATTTCTTTTTGTCTTCTCTGTCTACACTATTTGGGAAAATTATCCAAATTTCTACAGATATAATAGGTTATCTTATTTTGTTCCTCCTTATGAATCTTTTGTTTTAAGTTTATCAGTATTTCTTGGGTTTGTTCTTTGTATAGTAGTCTTCTTTAATTCTATCAAATTTTCTTTATCACTAACTTCATAACTATTATCTAAGTTTTTTTTTTTTTTGTGATGTTTTTCTCTAATGAATGAAGTTCTCTTCTATGCACCGCTGTCTGGTTGGGGGTGGTCGGCACTGTGGTCGGAGGGGCAAACGACGACTACGGTGATGGCAACGGCGAAATGGAACGGCAGTGTTGGCACCGTTGAGACTAAATTGCGACAACGACAAGGGGGGAGGGGACTGTGGCTTCAAGGGGAGGGGGCAAGTCGGTCGAGAGAGTTTATGGTGCAACGCTGGTGAGGAAGTTGCCAGCAGAGCGGACGACGACGGTAGCGATGGCGACAGGGGTAACAACAACAGCGAGGGTGGTCCGCGACAAGGTTTTTTTTTTCAAAAGATATCTCCAATGAGATTGCATGAAGAAGGAAGAGAAAAGTACTAGGTGTGGGCGGTGACAGCGACGGAGGCTGCTTCCAATAAAGATTTCCAGCGACAACCTACTGGTTCTGATTAATCAATCGGAAGCTCTAATATCATGTAAAATATAAGATTGAAGAATAATATTATCTTGGTTATCATTGATCGGGTATAAACTAATTATAGAATTACACAGAGATTATAGGTGATTAAAAATCTTCAATTTGAATTTATCTCTAATTCAATCATTGATTATTTTTATCTCTATCATTATCTTTATATCTATCACTATATTTATCTTTATCTTCTATCATGTAGAAGTTTTTCTATGTCAACAAAAACTTAAATTTTGTCATGGAGTTCACTGGTTTTCCACTTACCATCATATAAGTGAAATACTCTCCAATAAAAAAACTTTATTCAAAATTCTATTTCTTGATCGTACTTTATCTCAAAAGTTTTCCATAAACTTTGCGTAGTTTTAGCATCAAATTAGAGATTATATTTTGAGAGCACTAAAGATTAGCCTATGACACAAATCATCATCCATTCATATTTGTATTTAGCTCCATATCTCTCTAGTTTATGATCTACATAGTTATTTACAGGAGGTTCATTCATGATTATACAAAACCACTCAATGGTGATTAACCAATATTCCATTCTCTTTTCCTCCAAGTCTTTCCCATCAAACGGGATTCAGTATTTCATTCAATGAGTTCTCAAATTGCCCGTTCTAATAGTTCATATGTCTAAATCTCTTTCGAAATTGTTGGATAAATAGTGCAATAACACTTTGGTGAACCCAAATAATAAATGTCAGTGTTGCTAAGTGCCTTTTGCCTATTATATATTAATACCTCATATAGGCCGGCATATATATTGAGTCTTTGGGAAGATATTTGCCTCCTACGATGCATCGGATATGGTGATCCCTCCCCATGATACATTGGATTTTTTTACGTGCACAGTCCTAAGATGGACTCATAAAAAAACTCTAGTAAGACATTTTCTAACTTTTAGAACCAGATTGAACGTAGGATTTTTCCTCATTTTTCTCTTAAGAACACCTACAATTTTTTCCACACACATTCACACCAAAAGATTTAAGAACAGGACAGAGTTCGCCAATATTCTCGAGGCTTCCTGACATTCACTTTATTTTTTTATTTATTGCAAGTGTTGTGGAGACTATTCTGGAGAACTTCCAAGCGTCTCTACAAACTACTAGCTATATTGTCGCCTGTTTTGACCCTGGGATTTAAGACCTCTCTACAATTCCTCCTTTTCTTCGGAATATTTTTTGTTTAATATAATTTTAATGAATTTAATTCTTTATACTCTTATTATATATATATATATATATATATATATATATATATATATATATATATATATATATATATATAAAATAGGTGATTAGGTAAATACATAAAAAATTGTAAAAAAATTGAAAATATATAAAGATCATAACAATTATAAAAAAATACATAATCCCACATACTCAAACTATATCTATACTATATATTACTGAATTAATAGACTTAAGAATATATTGTATACATTGAGATTGTAAAAGAAAGAAAGGAAACCCTAAACATGGATTAATGGTAAAGAAAAAATAAAGTACATAAAAAAAAGTGAAGAAAAAACAAATATCATATGATGTTTACAATAATGCCACCTATGCTTGTTTATAACTTTCAATACTTTTAGACAAACTAGTGGTGAAAAAATATTAAATGCACTAAAGAGAATTTTGGAGTTGACTGGTTTTGTGACATATCAACAAGTTGTCTATGAGTTGAGACATGTTTAAGGCTTATAATTCCTGCTTCCAACTTTTCTCTCACAAAGTGACAATCCTCCTCGATATGCTTTGTTCACTCATGAAACATTGGGTTGGAGCCAATGTGGATTATTGTTTGTTTGACTATCACAATGGAGTTCCATATGACCTTCTTTGTGGAATTCCAATTCAGCTAGAAAAGATTTAATCCATAAAAACTCACCTACCACATGTGTCATATCTTTGTATTATACTTCTGCACTAGATCTTGCAACCACATTTTGGTTTTTACTCCTCCAAGTAACAAGCTTGCCTCCAATAAAAATACAATCTCCTGGCATAGAATTTCTATCATCTGGTGATCTAACTCAATCTGCATCGGCAAAACTTTTAACCTTGAGATGACCATGACACTTATATAAGAATCCTTGCCCAGATGCCTTTTTCAAATACCCTCTCCAATGCCTGCCAATGAGACATCTGAGGTTTAAACATATATTGACTAACCACATTGACTACAAAAGAAATATATGGTCTAGTCACAATGAGATAAATAAACTTGCCAACTAGCCTCTAGTATTTGCCAACATTAACTTTTTCTCCCAAGCCACCACATTAGTTTTGTATTCAACTCAACGGGGGAGTCAATAGGGCGACATCCCATCATTCCTGTTTCTTCAAGCAAGTCAATAACATATTTCCTCTAGGATAAGATAATACCATGATTGGACTGAAGAACCTTGATACCGAGAAAATACTTAAGAAGTCTCAAGTCTTTCATCTTAAATTCATTATATATCTTATTTTTCACTTGATTGATGCTATCAAAATCACTTCCCTTCAAAATAATATCATCCACATATACGACAAGTAGTACAACTCCTTTCTCACTATGCTTGCCAAATACTAAATAATCCATAGAGCACCTTGTGAATCCAAATCGAATCATTGTTTGACTAAATATGCCATACCAAGCCCATGAAGATTGTTTCAAACCATATAATGATTTAGTAAGGCGTCACACCAACTCCCCCTCAACCACATATCCGGGTGGTTGCTGTATATAAATTTCCTTCTTAATATCGCCATTAAGGAAGACATTTTTTACATCTAGCTGGAAGATATACCATTGAGAATTGGTAACCAAAGATAATAAGAAGCATCGAGTTTAGCTTGGTGATGGGGAAAAAAAATTCTCATAATCAAATTCATAACGTTGGATATAGCCTTTAACTAGGGGTGGCATCGAGCCTAGCCGAACCCGAACCTGCCTATGTTCGAGCCGAGTTTGATTTAAATATTTCGAGTCGAGCTTCAAGCCAAGCCTTGTCTCGAGCCTAAAATTTTTATCGAACTCGAACCCAAAAATTTTAACCGAGCTCGAGCAGAGCTTCGAGCCGAACTCGAGCCTCAACATACATTTAAAAATTTTCAAAAAATATATATCAAATAAATTATATATAAAATTATACATACATTTTACATAAAATTGGGCATGACCTCTACATAAAATTAAGCATAACCTATATATATAATACCTGTATAAGATTGGGCATAACTTTTTCTTAAAATTGAACATAATCTATGTACATAATACCTGTATAAAATTCGGCATGACCTCTACTTAAAATTGGGCATAATCAATATACATAATAGTTACATAAACACTCCATAAACACTCCATCAAATTATCTATACATTCCATAAACACTCCATAAGCACTCCATCAAACTATCTATACATTCCATAAACACTCCATAAGCACTCCATCAAATTATCTATACATTCCATAAACACTCCATCAAATTATCTATACATTCCATAAACACTCCATGAAATTGTTTATACACTCCATAAAATAGTCTAAACACTCCATACACTACATAACATTATAAATAAGCTCCATACAATAACCAAACACAACAAAATTAAATAAAATATCACTATCAATTTACAATAACCCAAATAAAAACTATAAATTAATTATAAAATTACAAACTATAGTTGTTTCTCTTAATGCTAGAAAATAATATGCGTCCCTGCATGAGCAAAATCTCAACCTATGACAAAAACAAAAAAATAAAATTAGTTATTGTCAGATAAAAAATACTCTTCAACTACTAGTTACTTAATGTCGTTAAAAATATTAAAATTACCATGATGAGAGAAACATGAAAAACCATGTAGCTGGTAGCATTATCTCTACACTCATCTTCTCAGGCTGTAATCATAAAAAAAAAAAATTAATAAATAAAACTAAAAAATATCATAATAAATAATTAATCAAAGAAATTCAGCTTTTGATTTTTCTTTACATCGTGAAGAACCGGAACCCAATCACTGCCACAAATCAAAATTTGAATTGTATTTAGTGCCAAGGAAGAACGATATGAGTCTATTACTCTACCACCAGCACTAAATGTAGACTCTGAAGCTACTGTAGATATGGGAATTACAAGGATGTCCGCTGCCATCTTAGATAATACCCGAAATTTCATATGATTCACTTTCCACCATTCTAAAACATCAAAATTATATTGTGAAGTTTCCTCACAACTATATACACCTTCTTCAAGATAAATTTCCAATTCTGACCTTGGTAAATGAACTATATCCTTTTGTTTTATATAACTCATTAACTTTGACCAACCTGAACTTGATGAAGGCCTACGACTTGTGGAAACACCCATAGAGCTAGTACTTGAAACAATCTCTTCATTTCTAATATCCACATTATAAAAAGATACATATTCATCGTAGATCTCATATAAGGTGTGTCGAACTAAATTTATATTCATTATAGCTTCCTCCTTAGAATATATCACTGGAAAACACATTTCGATCAACTTTAATTGGACCCTTGGATCCAAAACTGAAGCAACAACCATCAATAAATTGCATTCACCCCAGTACTTCTCAAATTTCTCTTTCATTCTATTAACCATTGTCCTAATAAAAATATTTTCATTTGTAGAATGAAAATCCAGAACTTCTTTTACCCTATATACCTCACTAAGGTACAAATTAGAAGTAGAGTAGTTACTCCCAGAAATTATATTAGTAACTGCATTAAAAACTTCTAGAATCTCACACACCATGTCAACCTTTTCCCATTCATCAAAACTTGGCAAACAATCATAAGTTGGTTCTCTAACTTTAAATCTAGAGAATGCATCTTTGAATTTTAATGCAGAAGACAACATGTCATAAGTGTAGTTCCAACGAGTTAGACAATCAATAACCAACCTCTTTTCACCAAGTTCTAATTGTTGTACAATTTCAGAAAAAGTGTGAAGTCTAGCCTCACACAGATTTATGAATTTGACACTTTCACGCACATTATCAATGATATGCTTAATTTGAATAAAACTATCTTGGACTAATAAGTTCAAAATATAAGCACAACAACGCACATGAAACAACTTTCCACCACACACCAAATTTTTTTTCCTTGAAAAATCTTGTTTCAAAACTCTGATACAAACATCGTTATATGCAACATTATCAACTGAAATACTAAAAACTTTATTTTCGATCTCCCACTCTTTCAAACACTTGTAATAGCATCTGCTATATCAACGCCACGACGAGGAGGAAGAACATGCACAAAACTCAAGACTCGTTTTTGTAGCTTCCAATTACTGTCAATAAAATGCCTAATAATAACCATGTATTCAATCTTTTGATTTTGGGACTTCCAAAGATCTGTGGTAAGACTAATCTTGTTAATCTCTTTTAACAAAAAAAAAATTTCTCTGCCTCATACACTCCTTCTTAATGGTCTTACGGGATATTTTCTCATAATTCATATTTGCCATCTTCATTAAAAAATTAAATCCCTCATCTTCTACTATCATGAATGGATGCTCATGCATAAGAATCCAATGAGCAATGAGTACTCTCATTTTAGCTTGATCATATTTTTCTCCAAAATCCATAAAAGGAAATCCAGATGGACTCTGATCAACATTAGACCCCCACTCCCACTGGTTGAAAGTTTAAAGTTTTTTGTTTTCTCATTGCCACTTTTCTACTAGTGCAACGTTTCAAATGTCGACTCATATGTGTGCTCACTCCACTACTAATAACACTCAAATTGATATTACAATGAACACACTGAGCCTTTTTTGTACCATTAAGTGATACTTCTTTGAATTCCAACCACACATGAGACTTTTTTTGTCTTTTTGAAGTATGGGTAGAGTTACCTTCATCATCATTTATGGTAATTTCATCTGGATCCACTTCTATGACAGAGGGTAGTGACTCTGGTGGAGTTGAGTCACTATTTATAGTCACACTAGAACTAGTGTTAATTATTGACGTCAATTGAGGAGGTGTTGACATTCTTACATATACAAGAAAACAAAATTACAAATTAAAAACATAGAGAGAAGAAAGTTATCCAAAAAACAAAAGATTCTACACATAATTTCAGATACTTGTCTATTCTTAGAGGAAGGTACGTGACGTTGTGACAATCGGGAATGACCCTTGTCTTTCAATGCAACGGGGTCTCTTTGAGCCTGTAGCCCTGCACCCAATAGTTTCTAGTCCAATATACCGATCCTTTTTTATATATAAATTTAAAAACTTCTAAGAGAATGAAATAAGCATACCAACATTCTCTTCTAATATTCTGATGAAATTCAAGCTCAATACCAAGAAATTAATGATAAAAATGAAAAAAAAAATCAAACCTTACAGAAACAGAAAGTGTGTTCGCCATTTAGGGATATCTCTAAAAGTCTTTCCAAGAATGAAGGAGCACTGCTGAAATGAAACGAGAGTTAGAAATTTTGTAGGATTAGGTCGACGACGAAAAAAAATAGAACATTAAATAAAAATCTTACCTCCCATCAGACCGTCACTTTCGTCTAGTCAGCGAGGAAGAACTTCGAATGAAGAAATTGAAGAGGAAGGATAAAAATCGATTGCAAAAAAGAGAAATAATTTACATTCGTCTGTATCTAACGTATCAATTCAACGAAATATTGGGTAAGAAAAAATTATGTACTGTGTTCTGAAATGTTCTGATCTAATATGTATGATGAATACATGCTTACTAGACTTGTTACTAGTCTAACATAACATAATTGGGTTGAGTTCCATATGCATAAAAAAAAGTTTTGTTTTGGTGAACAACAATTTAATTATTATGGTTGTTTTATGGACCACAATATTATATTTAAGAAGAGGAAGAGTTCCATAGGAATAAGAAAAAGACACAAGAAGAAAGAACAAACTCTTATCACACCATATAGGTTTTTTTTTATAGTTTTGTAGTTAGGACATGATTTTTGTCTACACAATTGCTTCAAAGAGCATGTTATCGTAATTTTAATTCTCTCAAGTTATTGAAAAAAAAAAAAAACAGAACCAAGTCACAATAGAAGCTGCAGAAAAAAGGTAAAGACTAATCATTGCATTTTGGATAAAAAAATCCACTACCAGATAAAATATAATTAATATGGACACAATCTATATGAACAGAGATCAATATAAGTAGTGAACTAGAAAAAGTAGAAGTGCATTATACATTGAAAATGTTGATAATCCACATATTGTGACTAGAAGAAGGGCTTTGAGACTTTGTCCACAGGAAAATCCTATAGGATACCAAATGTAGGACAACATATAAATGACGACTGTACAGAATGCAATGCCGAACAAAGGATAAATGATCATTTTCAACTTAAACAGATTCTTAAGAGAGAACAGAAGTTTTATGCATTTAAAACCAATACCGCTGATAGCAATATAGATGGAAATTGGAAGGTCAAAGTTTAGGCCTGTGAGTAATAAGATAATAATCAACTACATGATCTGCTAAATTCTCTTCATGCTTAAAAAAAACCACATGATAGAAAACGATACGAGATAAACTTATTGATTGAGGAAAAAAGGTAAAAAAATGATTAAAATGATGTATTTAACTTTATCTGGAACATATACAACGAACCCCAGAGTCCTGTCAACCAAAAGCTAACTAGACTTAAAGAAGATAAAAATGAAAAAAAAAAATCAACACTGAAATCACAGAGGAAAAAAACGTACAAAAGATAAAAATGAAAAAAAAAATCAACACCGAAATTGCAGAGGAAGAAAACGTACATAAGATAAAAATGAAAAACAAAAATCAACTCTGCAATCGCAGAGGAAGAAAACATACAGAAGATAAAAATGA
This sequence comes from Aristolochia californica, assembly GCF_029961685.1. NCBI lineage: Eukaryota > Viridiplantae > Streptophyta > Magnoliopsida > Piperales > Aristolochiaceae > Aristolochia > Aristolochia californica. The sequence goes on from NW_027181771.1 coordinate 29,821,136, forward strand.
AAAAAAAAAATCAACACTTACAGAAATAGAGAGTGTTCGTCGTTCGGGGATATCTCCAAAACCTTTCAAAGAATGAAGGATCACTGCTGAAACGAAGCGAGATTTAGAGATTTTGTAGGGTTAGGTCGGCGATGCAAAAAAAAAAAAAAACATTAAATAAAAATCTTACCTCCCGTCGGACCGTGGCTTTCATTCGTCAGCGAGGAAGAACTTCGGATGAAGAAATTGAAGAGGAAGACGATAGAAGACAAAGAAATCGTAGAGGAAGACGAAAAAACTCGAAGTCTTTGACAGAGATTGAGGAATCAGAGAGGGAGAGGGAAAACGAGGGATTTGAAGACCAAAATCCCCCATTTCCCATGAATACCCGCCGACGAACAATGATTTATGTGAGAAAATCATGCTGAAACGGCATGAAAATGGCAGGAAATGGCAGAGAAGTATGAGTTCCAGACGGTAGGACGGAAGGGAAGAGACGGGACTCTCTGTCCCAAAATTTTTTTTAGAACTCCCCCGATTCCCGAATCGCCACTCGTTAAAACGAACCGATTCGCGAGCCGATGAGCCGAACCTGGCTCTGCTCAGGTTCGACTCGTTAATCTAAACGAACCTATTTATGAACTCGAGCTCGATATAAAACTAATCGAATGAGTCGAACTCGAGCGGCTGGCAAACCGGCTCGGTTCGAAGCCACCCCTACCTTTAACCACAAGTCAGGCTTTAAGGTGGGCCACCTTGCCATCCAAATTTTGTTTTCCAGTGAAGACCCATTTATAGCTAAGCGGTTTTTTACCAAATGGTAAGGACACAAGATGTCATGTTTGATTCTCGTAAAGAGTGGTCATTTCTTCGTTGATGGTTGTTTTCGATCTTGGATATTATAAACCTCCTAATAAGTTTGAGGAATAACAATAGAAGAAATGAAGAAAAAATGTGATAACAATATAGTGGTAACCGATGGGATGGGTAGATAAATAACGAGCAATGGGTGAGAAGTAAAAGGTCAGGCCCCTATGATCTTCCCGGAGAGCAATGGGTTATGTATCAAATAAAAAATAAAAAATAAGGGGCATAAAAGGAGAACCTAAGGAATATGGAGATTAAGTGTAGTGTCAACCATCGCTTCAGGGAGCGGGGCAGGTACATTGATACGACTATGAGATGCGAAATCATCAATTGGCAACAATAGGTTTATGGAACTCATTGGCGGTAGAACACTAATAGATGGATAAAAAGGTTGATAAAAAAATATAACATCACTAGAAACACTGAAACATTCAACTTCCAATCCCATCACGAGGAGAAAAACTGTGTTACTCTTCTAACATTGCTACTTTATTAGCTAAGACCACTTGGAACACTTTAAAAGTTGCTCGAGTTATAGCACGCAGGGAGAATGCCGAACAAAGACCTGAAATATCTTTGAAGGAGTTCATCGTTCCTTCGCCGGATTTGATTCCTGCTCCGGTGAAATACATATAGAGCCAAAACAGTTCCGGGACTTCCAGGGTAAAGGTGCTTCTAGATATTGAGAGACCATAAAGGTTAAACAATCGATCGTCTTTGGAATTTAAGGTAATTTAGAATAATTATTAACCAATTAAAAAAAATATGAAAATAATTAAAATAAAATATATGTTAATTAAAAAATCTATTCTAACGAGTCTTAACTCACAAACTAAAAACTTCGAACCGAACTCAAGTAAGAGCTGAGTCTTAGCCAACCGTTTTTTTCGAGGCCAGCTCAAACGATTTATTGGCTCACTGCCACACCGGCCTGACATTCAAAATAGATAGGCCACATGAGCCTCCTGTAAGGAACGAATGTAGTAATGGCCAATTTACAAGGGGTTTTCTTTGGTTTGATCAATAGTTTCTTCAACAGAGATCTTTCTTCTTCTTCCGCTCAAGAGCAGTAAAGGGTAAGTCGTTGCAGTCGCTTCGAGAGAGGAGCGGGAGACGAAAAGCATTTCCGTCTGCGTCTATAAAAAATTAACGACCGTCTCTTCTGAGACTTCGTCTGCCTCCTTTACGAGGACATGCTCACATGAACGGATTTGAAAAAGTAGAGAAAAGGCAAGTGTCCTTCTCTACCGTATTTCCTCATACGCAAATCGCAGTCTTGAAAACAAATGACGCTTCTTACTACCATTCAAAGGGTTTATTTCACAGCCACTCTCTAGGAGTAATTGACACTGGACGATTCATGAACAGGAACATTGACCCTTTCTGTTACAGCCATAAACAGCATCCACCATTACGGCGGACGCACACGAACTCAAGAAAATAAAAGACAGGATTCAGAACTCGGAAGATAAAAGGACCACGATTACCCGGAGATTTCAACAGCTTTCACTTCAGCTTTCTTCTTGACTTCCTCCTTGGGGACAGTAACCGTCAGCACACCGTTCTCTATGGCCGCCTTCACTTGATCCACCTTCGCATTCTCCGGCAGTCGGAATCGCCTCAGGAACTTGCCACTGCTCCTCTCCACTCGGTGCCACTTGTCGTTCTTCTCTTCCTTCTCTTTGCTCCTCTCTCCTGAGATCTGAAGGACTCGCCCTTCCTCCACCTCCACTTTCACTTCTTCCTTCTTAAGGCCAGGCAGATCGGCTTTAAAGATGTGAGCCTCTGGGGTTTCCTTCCAATCGATTCTTGTGTTAGCTAATTGGGAGGTCTCATTGGAGAGACTGGAGCCAGAGGTGGCTAGCGTGTTGAAGGGAAAGCCTTGGAGTGGGTCCCATACGTCATGGGAGAAGGGATCGAACACATTGGTCCTTCCACCGAAGAAGCTCGGAATAAGCGACATGATGACCGTTGTCCAGGGAGTGGGAGACGTACAGGAATTGAAAGAGAGCTAAAGAGAACTTACTGAGAGCTTTCAGGATTCGCAACTGGGAACTCGATCGACGCCGGAGAGGGAGGACGGACTGGAATTTATAGGAAGCGGAGGTTGGAGGTGAGCCGGACACAGTTCGCCAATATTCTCGAGGCTTCCTGACATTCACTTTTTATTTATTTATTGCCAGTGTTGTCGAGACTTTTCTAGAGAGCTTCCAAGCGTCTCTACAAACTTCTAGCTATATTGTCGCCTGTTTTGACCCTGGGATTTCAGACCTCTTTATAATATTTCTCATTTATAAATTTTAAAAATAATTTTAAAGTATCATGCAATTGTCTCTGTCTCAAATTAGTGCTGTAAACCGGGTCGAAGGTCTCAATTCTACCCAAAAACTTTTCCTTTTTTCCCTTTTTCTCTTTTTCTTCGGAATATTTTATGTTTAAAATAATTTTAATGAATTTAATTATTTATACTCTTACTTTATATATATACATATATACATATATATACATATATACATATATATACATATATATACATATATATACATATATACATATATGTATATGTATAATAGGTGATTAGGTAAATACATAAAAAAAATTTAAAAAAATTGAAAATATATAAAGATCATAACAATTATAAAAAAATACATAATCCCACATACTCTAACTATATCTATACTATAAATTACTAAATCAATAGACTTAAGAATCTATTGTCTACATTGAGATTGAAAAAGAAAGAAAGGAAAACCCTAAACATGGATTAATGGTAATGAAAAAACAATGTACATAAAAAAAAAACAAAAAAACAAACAACATAAGATATTTACAATAATGTCATCTATGTTTGTCTATGAGTTTCAACACTTCCAGACAAGCTAGTGTTGAAAAAATATCCTATAACCCTATCTTGGTAAATGTACTAGAGAGAATTTTGGAGTTGATTGGCTTTGTGAACATATCAGCAAGTTGTCTATTAGTTGAGACATGTTTAAGGCTTATAATTCTTGCTTCCAACTTTTCTTTCACAAAGTGACAATCCACCTTGATATGCTTCGTTCACTCATGAAACACTGGGTTGGAGCCAAAGTGGATTACTGTTTGATTATTGTTGAAAGATAGACCCAAGGACGGTCCACATATCTAAGAGTATTATACGATGGGCTACACGACCAATGAAGGCCCACAAGATCGGCCCAAACACATAAGAAGTAGGACCCAGCATGATTACCACCAGCTACCATCCTTATCACATAAGTTGGAAGATCAAGAAGGACTCACAAATACATCTTTATCTTATGGTCACGTCCTAGAAGAGTTCTAGTTTGAGTTATGTTTGTCTTTTACCTATATTGAGTTATTTAATTATACTAGGACTTATTTTAAGTGTTAGAGTTTGAGTGTAATTGGGACAAATGTAGTTTTATTGTAATTGGACTCTACTACCCTCTTCTATTATAAATAGAGATTCATATACTCTGATTATGATAAGTTAATGAAGTCAATGAAGTATTTTTCTTTTCCATAAATACAACAATTATCAAACCAAGCCCGCAGAGATTGTTTCATACCATATAATGATTTTGTAAGGTTGCACACCAACTCTCCCTCAACCACATATCCAAGTGGTTGCTGCATATAAATACAACAATTATCACAATGGAGTTCCATATGACCTTCTTTGTGGAATCCAAATTCAGCTAGAAGATATTTAATTCATAAAAACTCACCAACCGCATGTGCCAGTATTCTACTTTTGCACTGGACCTTCCAACCACATTTTATTTTTTACTCCTCCAAATAACATGGTTGCCCCTAATAAGAGTACAATATCCTGACGTAGAATTTCTATCATCTAGTGATCTAACTCAATCTGTATCGACAAAGCTTTCAACATTGAGATGACCATGACACATATAAGAACCCTTACCCTGGTGCCTTTTTCAAATACCCAAGGATCCTCTCCTCCAATGCCTACCAATGAGACATTTGAGATTTAGGCATATATTGACTAACCACACGACTACAAAAGAAATATTTGGTCTAGTCACAATGAGATAAATAAGCCTGTCAACTAGCCTTTGGTACTTGCCAACTAGAGTCTAGTACTTGCCAATATCAACTTCTTCTCCCAAGCCACCACATTAGTTTTGTATTCATCTCAATGGGGAGTCAATAGGGCGACATCTCATCATTCATGTTTCTTTAAGCAAGTCAAGAATATATTTCCTCTAAGATAAGATAATACCATGATTGGACTGAAGAACCTCAATACCGAGAAAATATTTAAGAAGTCTCAAGTCTTTCATCTTGAATTCATTACATATCTTATTTTTCACTTTATTGATGCTATCGGAATCACTTTGTGAACCCAAATCGAATCATTACTTGACTAAACTTGTCAAATCAGGCCCGTGAAAATAGTTTTAAACCAATATAATGATTTAGCAAGGCGGCACACCTACTCCCTTTCAACCACATATCTGAGTGGCTACTGCATATAAATTTTCTTCTTAATATCGCCATTAAGGATGACATTGTTTACATCTAGCTGGAAGACAAACCATTAAGAATTAGCAACCAAAGATAATAAGAAGCACCGAGTCCAGCTTAGCAACAGGGGAAAAAGTTTCCTCATAATCAATCCCATAACATTAGATATAACCTTTAACCATGAGTCGGGCTTTAAGATAAGCCACCCTGCCATCCAAATTTTGTTTTCAAGTGAAGACCTATTTATAGCCAATCGGTTACTAGATGGTAAAGAAACAAGATGTCATGTTTGATTCTCGTAAAAAATTATCATTTCTTTGTCCATGACAGTTTTCCATGGTATGTTTGAGGAATAACAATAGAAGAAATGAAAACAAAAAAGTGATAACAAGATAGGTGATAACCAATGAGTAGATAAATAATGACCGGGTATCAAATAAAAGATAAAAAATAGGGGGCAGGGAAGGAGAATAGGGGGACTTTATTGGTGTAGTGCCAACCAATACTTTAGGGGGTAGGGTAGGTATATTAATACGACCATGAGATGTGAGGTTATCAATTATCACAATAGTTTTAGGGAACATCAATACGACCATGAGATGTGAGGTTATTAATTCTCACAATAGGTTTAGAGAATTCATTGGCTGCAGAAAAACAAGGTAGAGCACGGATAAAAAAGGTGATCTAAAAAAATATAACTTCACTATAAATAAACAATTCAGAAGGAGGCACAACTACTGAAGCATCCATCTTCCAATCCCGTTCAAAGTACATCCTGAGTGTTAAAAAAAAAAAGACCATTCGCCATTTTTAGCAAATGTCCATACAGTAATACAAGTTTTCTTTTCTTTTTTTGGTTTTTTATAGGGAATTTTACCAAAATACCGGTTTTAAACAACTTATTTATGAAAATAACGAAGACCACAAATTATTTACAAAACTACCGAACTTTGACCGGTCCACTGTATATGTGGACAGTCAAAGGTGACACGTAAGCTTTGACTGCTTACGTGTCGTTCCAACATCAGAGCGATGTTGTAGATGAATACATAGACTGCCACGTCATTATTATTGACACGTCATTTGCCATGTCATTACATGATAAAATTTTGAATAAATTTAAAAAAAATTAAAAAATCACATACACTTTTTATTACCTTATATCTAAAATAAAAAATTATTTAAAAAAATAATAAACAATTAAAAAATTAACTCTTACTTATTTAACACCATTTAATATCAATTAAAATATTTATTAATTAAAAAAATTATCGTTACACTTTTTATTTCTTCATATTTTACAAAATAAAATAAAATAAGTAAATTAATTAGATTTAAAATATTTATAAATTAAAAAAATACAAAAAAATATTTTAGAGTTTAAAAATACAATTTATTTGTATATTTTTATCACCTTATTTACGAAATAATAATATTTACAAATTTAAAAAATCTTACTCTTAAGTCTTACCCATATATTATCGATTTAAAATATTTAAAATTTTAAAAATATATAAAAAAACTATTTTAGAGTTTAAAAAAATAATTCATTTGTATATTTTTATCACCTTATTTATAAAATAATATTTAGAAATTTTAAATATTTATAAATAAAAATAATCTAACTCTTACCCATTTACTATGGATTTAAAATATTTATAAATAATTTTTTTTATTTTTAAGTCTTACCCATATATTATCTATTTAAAATATTTATAAATAGAAAAAATTTACTCTTAAATCTTACCCATATATTATCCATTTAAAATATTTATAAATTAAAAAAATATACAAAAAAATTGTTTTGGATTTTAAAAATATAATTTATTTGTATACTTTTTATCACCTTATTTACAAAATAATAAATTATTAAAAAATATATTATTTAATTAAAAATCTTACAAAACTTTACAATAATTTTAATTTGGCAAAATTTTTATTAACATAAAATCAGAAATTAAACAGTAAATCACATAAAAATCAATACAGTAATTAAACACCTAAATTCAAATTAACATTATAATTAAATACAATAATTCTATTCAATTAACAAAAACCCTAAAAAATCATCCCAAGGTTTTGAGAGAAGGGCCGACGAGAGGACGAACAAAGGGGAACAGAGAGAAAAAACGTCGGCGGCGAGAGGATGAACAGAGCAGCGGCCGCAGGCGAGCGGCGACAGCGGGGACGAGGCCGAGGCAGAGCAGCGGCCGCAGGCGATTTTCTCCTCCACGATTTTCTCCTCGCCTCTCGTCTCGGCTGCTCTCCTCTCGTCGCTCGCCTTCTGCCGCCTCCCTGGTGCCGCTCACCTCCCCTGTTGCCGCCGCTCGGCCTCGGCCGCTCGCCTGCGGCCGCTGCTCTGCCACGGCCTTGACCTCGCCCCTGTTGCCGCCGCTCGGCCTCGCCCTCGACGCCATCCGCTCAACCACTCTCTCTTCGTCTCAGCATTATCATTCGTTCTTTTTCTCCGTTCCCCTCTGTTCATCCTCTGGCCGCCGACGTTCTTTCTCTCTGTTCCCCTTTGTTCGTCCCGACCATTCTCTCAAAACCTTGGGGTGATTTTTTAGGGTTTTTGTTAATTGAATAGAATTATTATATTTAATTATAATGTTAATTTGAATTTAGGTATTTAATTACTGTATTGATTTTTATGTGATTTACTGTTTAATTTCTGATTTTATGTTAATAAAAATTTTGCCAAATTAAAATTATTGTAAAGTTTTGTAAGATTTTTAATTAAATAATATATTTTTTAATAATTTATTATTTTGTAAATAAGGTGATAAAAAGTATACAAATAAATTATATTTTTAAAATCTAAAACAATTTTTTTGTATATTTTTTTTAATTTATAAATATTTTAAATGGATAATATATGGGTAAGATTTAAGAGTAAATTTTTTTCTATTTATAAATATTTTAAATAGATAATATATGGGTAAGACTTAAAAATAAAAAAAATTATTTATAAATATTTTAAATCCATAGTAAATGGGTAAGAGTTAGATTATTTTTATTTATAAATATTTAAAATTTCTAAATATTATTTTATAAATAAGGTGATAAAAATATACAAATAAATTATATTTTTAAACTCTAAAATAGTTTTTTTGTATATTTTTTAAAAATTTTAAATATTTTAAATCGATAATATATGGGTAAGACTTAAGAGTAAGATTTTTTAAATTTATAAATATTTAAAATTTGTAAATATTATTATTTCGTAAATAAGGTAATAAAAATATACAAATAAATTGTATTTTTAAACTCTAAAATATTTTTTTTGTATTTTTTTAATTTATAAATATTTTAAATCTAATTAATTTACTTATTTTATTTTATTTTGTAAAATATGAAGAAATAAAAAGTGTAATGATAATTTTTTTAATTAATAAATATTTTAATTGATATTAAATGGTGTTAAATAAGTAAGAGTTAATTTTTTAATTGTTTATTATTTTTTTAAATAATTTTTTATTTTATATATAAGGTAATAAAAAGTGTATGTGATTTTTTAATTTTTTTTAAATTTATTCAAAATTTTATCATGTAATGACATAGCAAATGACGTGTCAATAATAATGACGTGACAGTCTATGTATTCATCTACAACATCGCTCTGATGATGGAGCGACACGTAAGCAATCAAAGCTTACGTGTCACCTTTGACTATCCACATATACAGTAGACCGGTCAAGTAGTTTTGTAAATAATCTGTGGTCTTCGTTATTTTCATAAATAAGTTATTTAAAACCGGTATTGGTAAAATTCCCTTTTTTTTATTCAGATTCTAGAAGCATTACAAGTTACAAGGGGTTTTCTTTAGTTTGATCAATAGTTTCTTCAACAGAAATCCTACTTCCTCGGCACAAAAACGAAACAGAGTCTCCTTCCTCCGCTCAAGAGCAGTAAAGGGTGAGTCGTTGCAGTCGCTTCGAGAGAGGAGCGGGAGACTAAAAGTCTTCCCGTCTGCGTCTATAAAAAATTAACGACCGTCTCTTCTGAGACTTCGACTGCCTCCTTTACGAGGAGATGCTCACGTGAACGGATTTGAAAAACGTGGAGAGAAGGCAACGTGTCCTTCTCTAGCGTATTTCCTCGTACACAAAATCGCAGTCTAGAAAACAAATGAGGAATCTTACTACAATTCAAAGGGTTTATTTCACAAACACTCTCTAGGAGTCATTGATACTGGACTATTCATGAACAGAAACATTGACACTTTCTGTTACAGCCATAAACAGAATCCACCATTACGGCGGACGAACACACACTCAAAAGAAAAGAGAAGACAGGATGCAGAACTCGGCAGATTAAAAGGACCACGGTTAGCCGGAGATTTCAACAGCTTTCACTTCAGCTTTCTTGACTTCCTCCTTGGGGACGGTGACCGTCAGCACACCGTTCTCTATGGCCGCCTTAACTTGATCCAACTTCGCATTCTCCGGCAGTCGGAATCGCCTCAGGAACTTGCCACTGCTCCTCTCCACGCGGTGCCACTTGTCGTTCTTCTCTTCCTTCTCTTTGCGCCTTTCTCCTGAGATCTGAAGCACTCGCCCTTCTTCCACCTCCACCTTCACTTCTTCTTTCTTAAGCCCGGGCAGATCGGCTTTGAAGACGTGAGCCTCCGGGGTTTCTTTCCAGTCGATTCTTGTGTTAGCTAATTGGGAAGCCTCGTTGGAGAGACTCGTGCCGGAGGTGGCTAGCGTGTTCAAGGGAAAGCCCTGAAATGGATCCACAGAGAAGGGATCAAAGACGTTGGTCCTCTGACCGAAGAAGCTCGGAATGAGGGCCATGCTGATTGTTTTCTGAAGACTGGAGGACGGGATTTTGAAAGATAAAAGTTTTTTGAGGATTCGAAACTTGGAAACTCGACCGATGATCGTTTGGGAGGAAGGAGTGGAATTTATAAGAAGTGGAGATTGGCCAGAGACACTAGGCCCAAAATCGCGATGGTTCCCGGTGTTCACTGTTTTTCATTATAGTTCCTTCTAGTTACGCTAAGACTTTTCCAGACGCTTCTACAAGCTGCCCCTCCTTCAAAACATTTATTACCAAACATAACCCAGAAAGGCAGCTGCCCCACCTTATAAAAAAACGTACGAGAGCAATATCTCACGGAGCCCAAAGCCCACGGTATACCCATAGGGCATGTGATCCCTCTGAGGATACATAGAGAAGGTTTTTACCAAAGCCCTCTATGGATAGCCCAACCCATGTTCTAGAAGGAGGAATCTCTAGAAGCTCTCTAGAAGGTTCTGCACATACACCAAGTTGGGTCCGGTATATGCATTTGGGCATACACCCTAGTATTGTATATAAGAGTTTAGAAAAGTCTATAGCTAGATGGTAGTGGAATACTCTAAAAGGATCCAAACCATTGGATCAATGACAAGTGTATACAATCTAGAACATTCATTATTCCCCGTCATAGTTATAAATAGGGGAGAGTCTCTCATTTGTACACAACTCATTGGAGTGTAATACAATCTCTCTTTAGCAAGTCCCTTGAGTCCTCTTAAGTTCTCTTATTGCTTTCATCGGGTGAGTGAGTGTAGCCCTTGCAAGTAAGAGTGAGAGTTAGGCTGACTTGTGTATTGGCAAAAGGAGTTTGCACACAAGTGCCGCACGGGTTGAGCAAAGGAGTTGCGACCCCGTGACAGTTGGTATCAGAGCTTCGGTTCGAGAGGGGGAATTGTTGAGAATTGTTGCTACATCATGGCTAGTGATTCGCAAGTGACCAACGTGGCGGTGGAAGGCCAGTCTTCAAAGTCGAAGAGAGATAGGTCAAGGGACATAGGTTGGGAATCTGCGTTGGATGCTTGTATCTCTATATTGGAGACCTGGTTCGGTAAGTTCGAACAAACTCTCTCTGAGTGTTTGAACAAGTCAAATGCTTTTGTAGATGTGTTGCATAGTCTTGAAGCCGACATACGAAGTGTGGTAAGGGTTTTTAAAACTTTGGGTGAAAAGACGATAGAGAAGGTCGAAAACATGTCAGAAAAGTTTGAGAATATGGAAGGCGAAATGACTAGCCTCCATGAGGAAGTAGCTGAGATTGAAGATGTTAAAATTCGTTTGGCCCTGTTGGAGAAGGCGGTAGCCACTAGGGGAGGGCTTGGACCAAGGGAGTTCGCGCCAAAGGTCAAAGTCCAAAACCTAAAAGCTACAATGGGAAACGAGATGCCAAAGACTTAGAGAATTTTCTTTGGCAAATGGAGCAATACTTTAAAGTTGCCAGAATTTCGAAGGAAGCCATGAAGGTGGATACAACCACTATGTATCTCACCGACGATGCAATGCTATGGTGGAGATAGAGGTACGGTGATGTAAACGAAGGCCGCTGCACTATAGTAACATGGGAAAATTTCAGGAAGGAGATCAAGTCTCAATTCTTCCCAGAAAACGTGGAGTATTTGGCTCGGAAGAATCTAAAGCAGTTGAAACATACGGGGTCCATTCGAGAGTATGTCAACCAGTTCACAGCCTTGGTGCTGAATATATCTGACATGGTTGAGAAAGACAAGCAATTCTTCTTCATGGATGGATTGCAACCTTGGGCAGGGCAAGAGTTGCAAAGGCGTGGAGTTTAAGACCTGGCCACCGCACTCTCAATGGCGGAGAAGTTGGTCGAATTCACAAAGAAGGTTGAAGGCTCGAACAAAGACTAAAAGGGCAAGCCTAACCAAGGCAAAGACGGGGGAGACAAGCCGAAGTGCCAGAAGGAAGAAGACCAGAAAACCAACTATGATCAAAAGGGCAAAGGTAAGTTCGTCCCTCGTCGCTCGGGTTGTTTCATTTGTGATGGTGACCATAGAGCTTTTGAGTGCCCAAAGAAAAAAGTTCTCAATGCCTTGTTGGTAAACAAGGAAGGCCATGAGGAGGAGAGTGAGAATGAGGAGGAGCCTAAGATGGGGGCACTTAGACTCCTTAATGCCATGAAGGGGCAGGCTCATGTGGCCCAGTCTGCTGCCCATTCGGTAAAGGAACTCATGTACATAGACGTGTGTTTAAACGACAAAAACACACAAGCTATGATCGATACGGGAGCGACTCACAACTTTATCTCAAGAGAAGAGGCCAAGAGGTTGGGTCTCAAATTGGAGAAGGATGTGTGTAGGATGAAGGCGGTCAACTCTAAGGCTAAACCGGTGATAGGGGTTGCAAAGGGCATCGCCTTTAAGGTAGGAGAATGGCAAAGCACCATTAACTTGACAACAGTGTCTATGGATGACTTCAAGGTCATTTTCGGGATGGAGTTCCTTAGCTTGGCCAAGGTCATTCCTATGCCATGCTTGGGTGTGTTGAGCTTTCTGGATGAGAAGACACCTTGCATGGTGCTGGTGTTGAAGGATGGCAAGAAGATAGGTAAGATGTTGTCAGCTATGCAGCTGGTCAAAGGCCTCAAGAAGGGTGAGGTAACCTACTTGGCCACCTTGTCAGAAGAGAAAGACCGGATACCCATGCCGCGGGAAGTCGAGAAGGACCTTAGTGAATTTAAGGACGTCATGCCGCCAGAGCTGCCCAAGAGATTACCACCAAGGACGGAGGTAGATCACCAAATCGAGTTAGAGCCCGATTCAGGACCCCCTACGCTAGTCCCATATCGGATGTCGCCACCCGAGCTGGAGGAACTAAGGAGGCAACTACGAAAGTTACTAGATAGTGGCTTTATATGACCGTCAAAAGCCCCTTACGGAGCCCCGATATTGTTCCAAAAGAAGCACGATGGGACCCTTAGGATGTGCATAGATTACCAAGCACTCAACAAGGTAACCATCAAAAACAAATATCCGATTCCGCACATAGCAAATTTGTTTGATAGGTTGGCTGAGGCACAATACTTTAGCAAACTTGATCTACGATCAGGGTACTACCAAGTGCGGATTGCTAAAAGAGATGAGCCGAAGACTACTTGCGTCACAAGGTATGGAGCTTATGAGTTTCTAGTAATGCCCTTCGACTTGACGAATGCCCCAGCTACATTTTGCACTTTGATGAACAAAATCTTTCATCCATACTTGGATCGATTTGTGGTGGTCTACTTGGATGACATTGTGGTCTACAGCTAAACGTTAAAGGAACACCTAGACCACTTATGAATTGTTTTCCAAGTGCTACAAGAAAACTCTCTCTATGTGAAGAGAGAGAAGTGCTCTTTTTCCTTGAAGGATGTCTCATTCCTTGGGCATTGGATCGGAGATGGGCGGATCTGGATGGACAAGGCCAAGGTTCGCGTTATAGCAAAGTGGGAGGTACCCACGAAGGTGATAGAGCTACGGAGCTTTTTGGGCCTTGTCAACTACTACCGAAGATTCATTGAGGGATACTCGCAGCGTGCTGCTCCACTCACAAATTTGTTGAAAAATAACATCTCATGGCTATGGACGGAGCAGTGCAAGGAGGCGTTTGAGGACCTTAAGGGTGCGGTAATGGCGGAACCAGTGCTCAAGTTGGCGGACCATTCCAAATCTTTTGAGGTACACACTGATGCTTCTGACTTTGCCATTGGAAGGGTTTTGGAACAGGATGGGCACCTTGTTGCATATGAAAGTCGGAAGTTGAATGAGACGAAGCGGAAGTATATGGTCCAAGAGAATGAGATGATGGTCGTGGTACATTGCCTAAGGATGCGGAGGCACTACTTGCTTGACTCTCGCTTCATTGTCAAGACGAACAATGTGGCTACAAGTTATTTTCAGACTCAGAAGAAGTTGAATCTGAAGCAAGCGCGTATGCAAGATTTCTTGGCTGAATTCGATATGGTGATTGAGTACAATCCTGGACGGATTAACCAAGTTGCAGACGCACCAAGTCGAAAGGCTGAACTCGCCGCCTTGAAGCCCGAACACGTGGTCACGGTAAGCAAACTTAATGAGACTTTTCTAGACCGTATACGAGAAGGGCTTAGCAAGGATGATGTGGCCAAAGGCATCATTCAAGCTATTGAAGATGGAAGGACAAGGAGATTTTGACAAGAGGATGGGTTTCTCTACACAAAGGGGAACCGTCTTTATGTGCCAAAGTGGGGCACCCTCGGAAGAGAATTGATGAAGGAGTGCCATGATACCCTGTGGGCTGGCCACCCAGGATAGAGAAGGATCCTTGATTTGTTGGAGACTAGGTACTATTGGCCATGGATGGTGGACAATACAGACGAGTACGTGAAGACATGAATAGTTTGCCAACAAGACAAGGTTGAACATAGAAAGCCAAGAGGGTTGTTGGAGCCATTACTTGTGCTGGAACGACCGTGGGAGAGCATCTCTATGGATATTGGCGTTGCCTAAGATGGACAGGATGTGGTCTATCTTAGTTGTGGTAGATCGGTTCTCCAAGTATGCTACTTTCATTGCTGCTCCAACAGATTGCACAGCAGATGAAGCAGCCCGGCTAGTCTTGAAAAATGTGGTGAAGTATTGGGGAGTCCCTAAATCAATTATAAGTGACCGAGACCCTTGGTTCACGGGGAAGTTTTGGACGAAGATGTTAAAACTCTTGGGGGTAGAACTTTGCTTCTCCACGAGCTTTTACTCCCAAACAGACGGACAGATAGAGCGCACGGACGCATTGCTGGAGGAATACCTAAGGCATTTTATGAGTGCAAATCAGAAAGATTGGGTGAAGCTTTTGGATGTGGCCCAATTTTACTACAACTTGCAAAAGAGCGAGTCAACAGGCCACAACCCCTTTGAGTTGGCAACAGGCCAACAACCGCTCACACCATTGACGATAGGGACCAGCTATGAAAGCGAGAGCTCTGCAGCCTACCAGTTTGCCAAGAACTGGCATGAACAGGCTAACATAGCAAAGTCTTACATGCACAAAGCCGCTAAGAGGATGAAGAAGCACACGGATGAAAAGAGGTGGCCACTTGAGTTCAAGGTGGGGGACCTCGTTATGATAAAGTTACCAACCCAACAGTTCAAGGTTTTGCACGGTAAGCACAAGGGGTTGGTAAGGAGATATGAAGGGCCTTACCCCATCATCATGAGAGTTGGAAATGTTTCATAACAAATCCAACTACCACCATCCATCAAGATCCATCCGGTCTTTCATGCAAGCATATTGAAGCCCTGTCATGCAGATGCAGAGGATCCTTCACGAGGAGTTAGCAAACGCGCACCGCCACTGATGACTTCGTCCTTTGACAAAGAGGTGGAATACATCATCAGTGATCGCGTAAAGAAACAAAGGGGAGTCCAGCCTAAGATGGAGTACTTAGTGAAATGGCGTGAATTGCCAGAGAGTGAGGCTACATGGGAAGAAGCTGAGGCACTATGGCAGTTCGAGGACCAGATCACAATATACAAGGAACACAACGAGGACATTGCGTAATTTAGGTGGGGAAGAATATCATGGAGCCCAAACCCACGACATACTCATTGAGCTTGTGATCCCTTTGAGGATACATAGAGGAGGTTCTTACCCAAGCCCTATATGGATAGCCCAACCCATGTTCTAGAAGGAGGGATCTCTAGAAGCTCTCTAGAAGGTTCTGCACATACACCAAGTTGGGTCCGGTATATGCACTTGGGCATACACCCTAGTATTGTATATTAGAGTCTAGAAAGGTCCATAGCTAGATGGTAGTGGAATAGTCTAGAAGGATCCAAACCATTAGATCAATGACAAGTGTATACAATCTAGAACATTCATTGCTCCCCCTCAAAGCTATAAATAGGGGAGAGTCCTCATTTGTACACAACTCATTGGAGTGTAATACAATCTCTTTTGACCAAGTCCCTTGAGTCTTCTTAAGTTCTCTTATTACTTTCATCGGGTGAGTGAGTGTAACCCTTGCAAGTAAGAGTGAGAGTTAGGCTGACTTGTGTATTGGCAAAAGGAGTTTGCACACAAGTGTCGCACGGGTTGAGCAAAGGAGTTGCGACCCATGACAAATAGCTTGAAGCAATAAGTTTGACCCAGCCTGTCCTCAACTGAAGGTCATATTTGGAACACAAGAAATGGGAGAAAATAAAAGAAAGAGAAGAGGAATAGAAACAAAATAACAAGAGAAGAGGAAAATAATTTTTTTTCTCTTGTTTAGATGTTCATGAAAAAATGGGAGAGAAATATAGTTTCTCTTGTTTGGATGCATGTGAAAAATTTATAAGAAAAGAAAATTTAATAATATTTTAAATTTTGTATGATTAATTTTTCTGTTTATTTATCTCTAAATTCCATGTATTTTTTAGAGAAAGTCTATTAACTAAGAGAGACAGTGAGTTTCTCTTTTTTTTTCCTCTTTGAAAATATGGGCTGCCAAACACTAAATAAATAACTTTCTTTCACCTTTTCTTTTATATGGTTTGCAAACATGTCATAAGGTTGTGTTTGAAACACAAAAAGTGGAGAGAAAAGAAAAAAAGTGAAGAGAAAGATAAAAAAATAAAATAAAAGAGATTTATTTTCTCCTGTTTAGATGCCCATAGAAAATGAGAAAGAAAATGAAAGAGAACTGTAGTTTCTCTTGTTTGGGTACACGAAAAAATGAAAAGGAAAAGATTATTAATAATATTTTTAATTTTTTATTATTAAAACTTTCTCTCAAGTTTTTATTTGTTTCCCTCCCCAAGTTTCATTGTTTAGGGTCAGTTTGGAACCCCATGGAAAAGAAAAGAAAAGAAAATGAGAATTTGATCATTATTATTCCCAAAAATAGATAGTGAAAAAAAGAATTTGATTATTATCTCATTTTCACTAACTATTTTTTTGAATAATAATGATCAAAGTTTTATTTTTATTTTCTTTTTCTTCTCTTTTCAAATATAGGGGTTCCAGATGTTGGAATTGTGGTTTCAAATATATTATTATGAAATAAAATTACCATGATTTTATAGACATGGGGCCCACTTCTAGATACTTTGTCATTGGATGTTTAGTACAGGGAATAAATGCCAGCACATCCCCCTGTAGAGGTAGATTAATTGGGTGCATTGACTTAGTGGACACATCCTTTGGGAATAAGGAGATGTATCTCTCTTGAGGGGATGTTTCTCTCCTAAAAGGATGTATCTTTATGAATAGTCATTAGTGTCACACCCTTTGGAAATCTATAAATTCCTCCATGGTCTTACAAGTAAAGCGAATGCTATTTGCACACCAGGCTGAACGGTAGCAAGCTTATCACTTGTAAACGAATTATCAAATGTTATCTTGTGCGTTTCAAGTTTTATTTATATTCTTCAAGATGAAAGGTATGCTCTCTTTATTCTTCTTATTTCAATTCTATGATATGTGTATGGCTCTCATGATAAGGAGAATTATGGAGGATTTAATAATTAATCAGTGCACCTATTCATTTTCATACGTAATTATTGTATTTATTTTGACTAAACTGTAATCTATCTTAATTTTTATTTATAAAATATATTATTTAAATAATTAATATATTAATATATTTTAATACTACTTTAAATTACTGTAATAACCATATTTATATAAAATAATTAATTTTTTAAATATATAATTTAATTATATATATTATAAAAAGTAACTCATTCTCTTATTTACATATTTTTCATTTTAGACGTTACGACACAAAAGAAGAAGAATAAGAAAAGCTAATAGTGCAAAAAGCTAGGGAGCTTGACGCGTTTGATCGGCAAAAGCCACGGTGCTGTCCCAAAGTACAATGATCGGTTGAAATGGCATACAGGGTGACATTGGCGGTTTCGTTTCGCCTGTCCAGAGCAACATTAGACAGTCAAAAGTTGGGTATTTTCTAAATACGTTTCTAACTTTGTTATTTTTTCTTTCTTTTTTTTATTTTTTTTAAAATTCGATAGTTATCAAATATCCCAAATTCGATAGTCAAGCCGGTAGCAGATAGTAGAAAGTAGATTTGACAGTGAGTGAGTGAATCAAGTCGAGTAATAGACTGCCAATAATAACTTGAACCAAGTGTTGTTTGATGATCAATAAATCAAAAAATCTCCAATGTGCTCATCCTTCATATTTCTCCTTTTAATCTCCCCCTCATGTCAATAATCTCAGCTTAAAGTCGACAAATATTTTAAGAGAACTACTAATCCACCTCTTTTATGATCAAATAAGAAAAAGTTAGTATCAACAACTTCAATATTTTCAACTGAAAAAACGATTTCCTCCAGAAAATCATTTCCCACTAAGAAACTTAAATTTTCAACGGAAAGGCGGTTTCCTCCAAAAAATCACTTCCTACCATATTCTAGGAAACTTTTACATTCGAAAAAACACTCTTTTACCTGTAATTATTCCATGCTAACGTTTTTCTCCAATCATTTGATTTAAGAAAATTATCCACAAGAAAATACATTTTACAACAAAATATTTTCAAGTTTATGTGTATTAAAAAACAAATACTATTTCATTGAAAAACTTATGTTACAGTGGCAAAATAGGTTTTGCTGAAAAATATTTCCATTTTTTGTTTAACTCTATAACTATTCCTCAATGGAATTTGTGTTTCTTCGATGAATGTGGATAACGGTGGTGAAAATAATTTTGTCAAAAGCTATTCTTTTATTTTTCCATTATTTATGTTTCAAAAATACCCATGTGGAATTCTTATTTAACTGAGGAATACCTTTTATTTTTAATATAAAATTTAAATTTAATTTATATTAAGTTGTTTTATCAAATTTATATATAAATATAAGTAAATAAATTCAAATATAATGAAATAAATGCTAGAATTCACATATAAATGATCAATTTTAATAAACAATTTTGTATGTTTGAATTAAATTAAATTTAAATAATTTAAATATATTTGTATGTAATTTAATTTGCAATTTTACTACTTCTTATAACTTTAAAATGAAAGTATAAATTTTATTAAAATGATAAACTATTTAAGAAGTCCCATATGGATATCTTTTTGGTTTCTAATTGTAGCTGTGTAGAATTCAAATTTTAATAATAAATATAAAAGATGAATAAATTCTATAACTTATTTAGGAATGAAAATTTCAAATAGTTGAAAATTTATAAATATAATGGTAAAGATAATAAATTACAAATAAAAACTGAATATGATCTAGAAGAGGTGCTCTCCTATTTGAAATTAGGGATTTGAAATTAGGGTGGGTCATATTAGATATAAGACTGTTGTTACCAATGATTGATTTGTTGCATAAGATATATGTGTTAAGCAAAAAGTGGACAAAAGTTGGATGGAGCTTGTACCCAATATATTGTGTGGTGAAGAATATAAGAAAGTGATAAGGGGTTTCATTCATATGTCACAGCTTGTAGTTGGTTCACATAATAAAATGTGTTGCCCTTACAAAGTGTGTTTTAATAAGGTTTTATGAATGTACACTAAGGACTACTAGAGTTATATATGATGAATGATTGATGGGGAAAAGTTTGATATCCATGAGGTTACTCGTTAAAAGCATGATAATAATCGAGAAAGGAATGAGGCATGTATGCATGATGGAATCTATGATCTCATGCATGATATGCAAACAAAGCAAACCTTGGTCAAGGACAGCCAACCATTGGCCTAGTAGTTATATTGAACATTTGTTCCTGACATACTTATTCATGGATTCTAATAGAGAGTTGTATCTTGGTTGTTTGAGCTTCTCTAACCTAAAGTTTCTAATTTGTTTGCTTCATATCAAGATAACGATTTTGTGCTAGACTTTTTAATTTTAAAATTTTGGATGCATATGTTTTAATATATCATGACGCATCAAAGTGGAGATCTTACATACATGTGACATAAAAAGGCATGAATACCAAGTAATGATGCAATGCTTGCTTCCTATGGTATTATATGGTTATCTGTCAAACACTAATGTATCCACTCAAGTTAATGAGTTGGGATTACTTTTCAAAGAGTTGTGCTAAAAATCAATGAAAGTTAATGCACTAATGATGATTAACATTGTGGTTATTTTGTGTAACCTTGGAACAATATTTTGACCATCACTTCTAGTATGATGGTCCATATGGCAATTCATCTACTACATGAGACATTATTTTGTGGTCTACTACAATCTTGATAGATGTACCCAATTGAAAAGTGAATCGTTATCCACTTTCTCCTTCTTAATATAACAAGTAATATGTATCTTTTCCAAACGAATCTAGCATGACCTTCGTTTTTGTTTTTTTTTTTTAGAAAATTGGAGAGACTGTAATGGTAGAACTGAGTCAAATCACTTCGCTTGGAAACATCACTTCATTTATGTGGGTTAGCTTAGTCAAATCACATAACCTACTCTGAGACTCCATTGAATTTATGAAAAAGAGAAATACTTCACCGACTTGAATTAATTTGAGTATAATGAATATCTATTTATAATAGAGGAAACAAATATAATCCAATTGTAATTAAACTACCCTTATCCCAATTACCCCAAAAATTAAACACTAAAAGATAAGTCTTAAACAATTGAATAACCGAACATGAATAAAAGACTAACATAATTAAAACACTTTTAAACTGAAACTCTTCTATGAGACCTTATTCCATAATAATTTTGGTTTTGTAAGACTTCTTATTGTGAGATTCATATAAGACTCTTTCATATTTACCCTTCAACTTTTTCAAATAAGTATAAAATAAATTATAAAGATATATTAGATATCTCTAAAATAATAGAAATTTCGCGTACTTGTCTCATATGTCTAAGAATGATTTTCAGATTATATATTAGTATGAAGTCTAAGAATTAGAAAATATATTTACATATCTATCATTATATTCTCTTGATATTATCTACTTTTACAATGTTTATAGTTTGAATCTATTCTATATTTTAATTTTCTTGAAGATGTTATAAAAAAGTTAAGCAGCAGCAGTGTGAAAGAATAATTCCGGTTATACTAATCCTATTTCACTTTCGGGCTACCAGTAGAAACTAGAAACTTCTCCTTCAACCCGACATTTACTTTGAAGAATCAAGATAACGAAGCAGCAAAACAATCATTAAGCATAACTACGAATTGAAGTCCTCGCTTGGAAACATCACGAAACCCCCAGAAGAGTCGCAGATTCTTTCCATTCACTCTTTATAAACTCCTCAACCATTCTTTCCTTGACATGCCAGACAACAATTCCTTAAAGAGCTCTTTCTATTGCCTAGGTTTTGAGTTTTTAAACTGCTTCAAACTTTCTCTTATCCTTCTCACTGTTGTTTCTGATCTCGTGTACGAAATATTAAGCTAAAGGGAATGTCTCTCCTTCCTGGATTTCTTGGCTGGCCGGCTTTCGCCCGCAACCCCTTCACGTTCGATGCTTGGAACCCATTGGAGGAATTGGGTTTCTCCTTCGACCCGCATGGCGAAGACACTGCATCGGCGAATACGAAAATTGACTGGAAGGAGACCAAAGATGCTCACGTGTTCATAGCCGATCTCCCCGGCCTTAAGAAAGAAGACTCAAAGTGGAAGTGGAAGGAGGCACGGTGGTTCGCATCAGCGCGGAACGAAGCAAAGAAGAGGGAGACGAGAAGGTCAAGTGGCATTGCAGAGAGAGGAGTTTGGGCAGCTTTTTGCGGCGCTTCCGATTGCCTGAAGACGCGAAAGCGGATGATATGAAGGCTGTGATGGAGAATGGTGTCCTTGTTCTCAGAGTACCCAAGCAGGAGGTTAAGAAATCACCCAAAGCCAAGTCCGTGGAGATCTCTGTTGTCGATAAGCTCAAGCCTAAGCTGAAGGGATGCTTCTGGACATAATCAGTCGTGTATGTCAGTTTGCAATTGAGATTGAACTAAAAGATGTTTCCTCCGATGTTTGATTCGAGTGATCTTCAGATATATATATATATATATATATATATATATATATATATATATATATATATATAAATGTTAATTTGTGTGCCGTCAGCTTTGCAAGAGTTCGAACAGTGTAAATCAGTACATCTAATGTAAATACTGTTCTTCATCTTCCGATTGGTTGTTTTTTTTTGTTTTTTTGTTCTAAGTCCTTTAGAAAATACCCAACTTTTGACTGTCTAATGCTGCTCTGGACAGTCGAAACGGAACCGCCAATGTCACTCCATTTCAGCTGATCATTGTACTTTGGGACAATACCGTGGTTTTTGCCGAACTCCCAGGCTTTTGGAACCTTTAGCTTTTCATTTCTTGTTCTTTCTCTTGCTTTTACTGCCAGCGTTAAAGCACACTCTCGTTGGTAGTAGCGTAATATATGTGTAGGAGAATGGAAAATATTTTCTTGTATGTTAGTGTCCAAAATAAAAAATATTATGTATGTAAAAAAATAATTATTTTTATAATACATATATACATAAATAGATTATATATTTAAATAGATAATTAACCTAAATAAATATAATTATTACCATAATAAGTAAATTAAAGCAGTATTAAAGTATATTCATATATTAAGTAATTAAATAAAATATTTTATTAATAAAAATTAAGATAGATTATAGTTTAGTCTAAATGAATACAATAATTATGTGTGAAAATGAATAGGTGCACTGATTAATAATAAAAATAGATAAATAAAAAGTAAAAAATAACAGTAATAAATATAATAAATAAATAAATATAGTATTTTATTTATAACAAAAAATAGATTTTTATGTAGTATAAATTAGTATTATATTTCTAAAAAATAAAAAATATTAGTTTCATTAATTATAAAAAATAAAATAATTAAACAAAAATACTTGATGAAATGTTTACTTTAACAATATTTTAGTTATCACTCTTAAATCAAAATTTAAATATATTAATAAAAATAATTAATATAATCAATAAATAAATATATTATTTTATTAATAACATAAGATAGATTTTTACGTAGTATAAATTAATAATATATTTTCATAAAATAAAAAATTATCAATTTAATTAATTATAAAAAAGAGAATAATTAAAAAAATTACTTGATCCAATACTTACTTTAACAATATTTTAATTATCACTTTTAAATCAATAATTTAATATAATATAAAACTAATTAATATAATCAATAAATATTAAAAATTATTAGTTTAATGAATGATAAAAATAGAATAATTAAACAAAAATACTTGATCAATTGTTTACTTAAAAAATATTTTAATTACCACTCTTAAATCACTAATTTACTATAGTAATAAAAATAATTAATCTAATAAAAATAAAAAATATAATATTTTATTTATAGAATAAGATATATTTTACTTAGTATAAATTAATAATATATCCAAAAAAATAAAAAATATTAGTTTATTGAATGCTAAAAAAATAGAATAATTAAAAAAAATACTTGATCAATTGTTTACTTATACAATATTTTAATTACCACTTTTAAATCACTAATTTAATATAGTAATAAATATAATAAATAAAATAAATTAATAAGTTAAATATTTTATTAATAACATAAAATAAAATTTTACGTATAGAAATTAACAATACATTTTTTATGATAGAAATCAAAGGTTGAGGAACAGATCAACTAGCCTGAGGTACTTGGAGGCGTAGATCAACTCTTGTGGTCCAAAGTTTGTATGTAAAAAGAGAAAATTGCATTCAAGTTCAATGGCAACATTGCATTTGTATTTTCTTTGAGAAATATAAAGCTTGAAGTAAAGCACCCTTATGCTTCAGACTAAGCACAACCAACAACGCCAATTAGATTAAACGTTCAGCCATCTCCCTTCTGATTCCTGTTTGACATGGTAATGTAGTACTACATAGAGTATTGTCCTGACCATTTCTAGATTGGTACATCACCTCCCCAATGATCAGTGCAACCAGACCCTAAGTTTAAGAATTTGAAGTAAATGGGTTTTTTGTTATACCTCTTCCAACAAACAATTGACATCAAAGCGTGGAAGGGCATTAATGTTGAGAATCACTCTAGGTAGTTCTCTCTAGGGGTCTGGAACCCCTAGATTTGAAAAGAGAAGAAAATGAAAATAAAAATAAAACTTTGATCATTATCATTCTAAAAAATAATTAGTGAAAATGAGATAATAATTAAATTCTTTTTTTCAATATCTATTTTTAGGAATAATAATGATCAAATTCTTATTTTCTTTTCTTTTTCATGACAGTGGCTAGCTAATATAACCCAATAGACCGATCT
This sequence comes from Aristolochia californica, assembly GCF_029961685.1. Taxonomy (NCBI): domain Eukaryota; kingdom Viridiplantae; phylum Streptophyta; class Magnoliopsida; order Piperales; family Aristolochiaceae; genus Aristolochia; species Aristolochia californica. The sequence goes on from NW_027181771.1 coordinate 29,845,523, forward strand.
ATTAGGTGCGAAAAGTTACCGCCTACAAGAGTAGACAGACCCACTCTGATACCCACCCCACCCATTCTTGACCACTTCTCATGGGATTCGAATATGGGACGTGGCGTGCCCAGCTCTGATACCATGACAGCTGCTAGCCAATACAACCCAACAGACCGATCTGTTAGGTGCAGAAAGCTACCGCCTACAAGAGTGGACGGAACCACTCTGACACCCACCCACCCCATTCTGGAGCCATCTCTCATGGGATTCGAACGCGGGACGTGGCGTGCCTAGTTCTGATACCATGACAGTGGTTAGCCAATACAACCCAACAAATCGATCTGTTAGGTGCGGAAAGCTACCGCTTACAAGAGTGGACAGAACCACTCTAAAACCTACCCCGCCCATTCTGGAGCCATCTCTCACGGGATTCGAACGTGGGACGTGGCGTGCCTAACTCTAATACCATGCCAAATGCCTAGCCAATATACCCAAAAAAAAAAACATGTTAGGTGCGGAAAGCTACCGCCTACAAGAGTGGACAGAACCACTCTGACATTCCATGGGGTTCCAAACGACCCTAAACGATGGAACATGAGGAGAGAAAAAAATAAAAACTTGAGAGAAAGTTTTAATAATAAAAAATAAAACATATTATTAATAATCTTTTCCTTTTCATTTTTATGTGTATCCAAACAAGAGAAATTACAGTTCTCTTTCATTTTATTTCTCATTTTTTATGGGCATCTAAACATGAGAAAATAAATCTCTTTTATTTTTTTCTTTTATCTTTCTCTTCACTTCTTTTCATTTCTCTCTACTTTCTGTATTTCAAACACAACTGTATGACATGTTTGCAAACCATATAAAAGAAAAGGTGAAAGAAAGTCATTTATTCACTGTTTGGTAGCCCAGATTTTCAAAGAGGAAAAAAAAACGAAAAACTTACTACTATCTCTCTTAGTTAATAGACTTTCTCTAAAAAGTACATGGAATTTGGAGATAAATAAACAGAAAAATTAATCACAAAAAATTTAAAATATTATTAAATTTTCTTTTCTTATCAATTTTTCACATGCATCCAGAGAAACTATATTTTTCTTTCATTTTTTCATGAACATCTAAACAAGAGAAAAAAAATTATTTTCCTCTTCTCTTGTTTTTTTCTTTCTACTCCTCTTCTCTTTCTTTTATTTTCTCCCCATTTCTTATGTTCCAAATATGACCTTAAAGTTGAGGGGTTTGTAAACCAGGTTGGGTCAAACTTATTGCTTCAAGCTGTTGCTCTCCTACTTTTGAGCCAGAGCAGGCAATTTTTTTATGGTGGGGCAGCTGCCTTTGTGGGCCATGTTTCGTAATAAATGTTTTTATGGAGGGGCAGCTTGTAGAGGCGTCCAGAAGTTCTCTTTCGAGTCTGGAAAAGTCTTAGCGTAACTAGAAGGAACTATAATGAAAAACAGTGAACACCGGGAACCATCACGATTTTGGGCCTAGCGTCTCTGGCCAATCTTCACTTGCTATAAATTCCACTCCTTCCTCCCAAACGATCATCGGTCGAGTTTCCAAGTTTCGAATCCTACAAAAACCTTTTATCTTTCAAATCCCGTCCTCCAGTCTTCAATCAGCATGGCCCTCATTCCGAGCTTCTTCGGTCAGCGGACCAACGTCTTTGATCCCTTCTCTGTGGATCCATTTCAGGGCTTTCCCTTCAACACGCTAGCCACCTCCGGCACGAGTCTCTCCAACGAGGCTTCGCAATTAGCTAACACAAGAATCGACTGGAAGGAAACCCCGGAGGCTCACGTCTTCAAAGCCGATCTGCCCGGGCTTAAGAAAGAAGAAGTGAAGGTGGAGGTGGAAGAAGGGCGAGTCCTTCAGATCTCAGGAGAGAGGCGCAAAGAGAAGGAAGAGAAGAACGACAAGTGGCACCGCCTGGAGCGGAGCAGTGGCAAGTTCCTGAGGCGATTCCGACTGCCGGAGAATGCGAAGTTGGATCAAGTTAAGGCGGCCATAGAGAACGGTGTGCTGACGGTCACCGTCCCCAAGGAGGAAGTCAAGAAAGCTGAAGTGAAATCTGTTGAAATCTCCGGCTAACTTTCTCTTCCAAGTTCTGATTCCAAGTATTCTGTTTTGTGAGTGTGCGCGTTTGCCCATTGTGATGGTGTGTCTTCAGTGTGTGGATCTAATAGATAGGGTCTGTACTGTTCCTGTTACTGTTCTTAAATCTTCCGGTGTGAATGTGTGTGGGATAAAAAAACTATTTTAGGAGGCCGTGTCTAGTATATCACTCCAAAAATGAGAGTAATTCTTCGTGGTATTACGTTAACACAAAAATCTACAAGATTTGAGTACCCAATGCTATACGATAGCTCGTGTTGGTATTAATGATAATGCTTTTGAAAGATTTTTAAGAAATTGAGAATAAATACTCATGAATATACCAATAAAAATTCATTCATTAACGTCTCAATATGAGGTTTAGTGGGGGTATTTATAAGTTTTCTAGGCCAAATCAGTTATTTTTTACCCGTTGAGTTGACAATTGATCGTGTAGTATAAAGTGGATGATCGATCAATCTCCTAAATTGTGACTTATTGATCGATGGTATGATCGATTAATATTTTTTTTTTGGTTTGACATTTTAATTTGATCTATGAAGCATTGTCAATCAATGACCTTGTTATGATTGACAAAAAAATTTATGAATTTGCTTTGTATGTTTTTTTTGGTTTGACATTTTAATTTGATCGATCAATGTACATGATATGAAGCATTGTCGATCAATGACCTTGTTATGATCGATCATACTTTATATCCCTGATTGACAAAAAAAGTTATGAATTTGCTTTGTCCGAATAATATTGATCGATCAGTCCAAAATGGTTGATTGATCGTGCTTTATCACATAGATTGGTCATGTTCTTGGTCATGTTCTTGATGGTTGGTTAATCGACCTTGGTTGATCGATCATGCTTTATATTTTTGGCCCATGCACTTCTAGTTTATTGATCATTGGTAAATGTTAATTGATCAATCCAATCTCAGTTCATTTTGTAGACTTTTAAAACATGAGGATTAATGATCATAAGTGATTCTAACATTCTAACATGTATAGAATATATGTATGTATTTATGAAAACATGTTTCAATGCAAAATATGACATAAAGGTTCCAGATTTGTATTGAACCTCAAGTTTTGGAAGGAGTGGACTGTTATTCTTAAAACTTGTCTTGAATTTTTCTTCATCATAGGGTATTTCTTCAAGAGTTCTTTGACATTCAATGAAACTTGAGGTCTTTGATAAACTTGTGTTGATTTAATGTTTTAGGTCTTGAATTTAGTGTTTTGAAGGAAGTATATTTGAAATACTAAATTTTAATTTGTCAGCTCAATTAAATTTTGTTATCATCAAAATCAAGAAGAAAGTCGATGATTAGTCAATAATCTTCCTTTTTTTTTATAATCACAAAACCAAATGTTGAAAATTTTAAAAAATAAAACATCCCTAAGGTTGGAGTTATGTGTTGAAAGATAAACCCAAACCCACACATCTAAGGAAAGTCCTCAAGTTCAAGTGTTTGAAGATGGTTGAAATCCACTAAACCAAGGAAGACCCGCATATCTAAAAGAGGTGGAAGATGGGCTCATAGACCCACACAATGATTGCATGATGGTAAATAAAGAGTAATCTCATAAATATGATATTGATGTAATTAGTTTAAGTTTTAGGGGTATTATTGTATTCTAACTATATTCATCTATAAATTGAGCTTCAGGGGGAGGGTTAGAACACAAGTCCATTAGCCTAATCTTCCTCATTTTTTCTCCAAATACGTCACTATTCTTCTTTTCCTGTTAAAATTTTCTCTCCACAACTCTGTTTTTTCTTCTCACTCCATAATCATCTTCTATTGTGATTATGGATCATGGAATCATAAGTTTCAACATGGTATCAGAGCTGGCAGTGATCTGAGATGTGAAAGGAGAAGATGGAGAAGAAGGGGAGGAAGAAGAAAAAAAAAAACAAGAGGAGTTTATCGTTTTTCTTTTAATCTTCTTTACCAATTCATGTTTTTAATTGGATTTTTAACTCTCTTACTGTATCTTTCTTATAGCAAATTATATATCCTTGGAAAAATATTTTTTCTAAAAAGACAAATCAACATATGAAGTAGAAAAGGTGGAGGAGAAGAACATTTCATGCAACAACAGGAAACTTCAACTTTCGAGTTTTTTATGCCATAAGGAATGAAACTTTATATGGAGAATTATATATAAAAAATTATTTGTAAGTTTATTTTCTTACCTATTCAACCAATTCTCATTTTGAGTTTTTTAGATGGAGATATCAATCTTGGAGAGTTTAATGGTTATGTTGGCCAAAGAAGAAAGAGTACTCAGTTTCGCCAGTTTATAAAGTCTGAAATCTATCAAATTATTTACCTCAAAAGAAGTATATTTTATGAAGATAAGTTATACTTTGTTGAAATGTATTTATGTCTAGTTTTAGAATGAGAAAATTTCATGTCAATTTGATCTATATTTAAGGAGATATTCACATTGGAAGAATCAAAGGTCATGTCGGTATATTATTGCATGAAAAGATCCATAATTAAGTCGATTTTTTTGTTTGTTGTTGCTATTGATCAATAATATCAGGAAAGTATCTCACGATCTATCTTTGGAATTTTTTTGTTTGTTAAGGAAGATTAGTCAACACTAGTGTCAACTTGAACTTCAACTTTAAATTCAACTTCAAATTCATTTGAATCATCTATATGAACTTTAACTTCAAATTTGGTGTTAGTGTGGACGAGTTCATGTGCATTGGAAAATAGTTTATAATTTTGTGCCCCAAAATGAGAAAAATATAAAAATAAGAGAATGAGTAACTTGTAATAATATACTTAATTAAAACATAATACCTAAACCCAAAATTAGGTAAAATAAACATGATTATTACACTAATAAGTAATTTAATGTATAATTAAAATATATTAATATATTAATTAATTAAATTAGATATTATATTATTTAATAATTAAAATTTATTGTACTTTAATACAATAATTACGTGAGCCCATTAATTGTGCACATGATTAATTACATAAGATATATTTTAATATAAAAAGGAATGATTAAACAAAAAGAATTGATCAAATGCTAACTTTAACAAATTATATATTTTTATGTTATTTTTAATTAATAATATTTTTTAGTTAATTTTAAAACTATTGGTTTTATTAATTATAAAAATAGGTTAATTAAACAAAAATAATTAATTAAATACTTGATTTAAAAATATTTTAATTATCTATTAAATCACCAATATAATACAGTAATTAAAAAATAAATATAATGAATAAATAAAAATATTATTTTATTAATAACGTAGTATTAATTAATAATATATTTTTACAAAATTAAAAATGATTAATTGATCAAATGTATACTTTAACTATATTTTAATTACTAGATTTAAATATCTAGTTTAATATAGTAATAAAAATGAATGAATATAATAAATAAATATACTATTTTATTAATAACTTATGGTAGATTATTTAGAGATTATTCAACAACGAGTTTGTGCCTTTAATATTAAAATCAAAAGTGATGGCTAAATATGAAGATACAAATAAAATACAACCGGACTCTTTTTTTCCATGAGCGAAATTTTGATGCTATTTGTTCAAACATGTCTTGTTCTTGTTCTTTATTCTACATATTTGAAAGCAGTCTTAATCATTGTTTTGGACAAAAGGGGAATCCACGACTCAGATTCAATTCAATCTCAAGAAATCTCCATTACAGCTTGTGAGTTTGATAAAAGGAAAAAGAAAAGTTGATAAAAGGCGGAGTTGTTTTTCAGTTTGTACCATGGTGTCACATGCTCAGATGAGCCTAAACTCGATTAGGCTAGTGGAACTCCAACTCCTGTGACAGCTTACCTTAAATCCGTCAAAGGTAGTACAACCTCTCGTCCTTAGATTAATGTTGCAAACTCCTTCCTCTCAAGTGAAGTATGAACAATGAAAAGGTAGGAAGACAATGAAATGGGGAGAGAAAGTAACCTTGTATTTATGCTAGAAAGATTACAAGGAATGGTCGTCCAAAGTGGAAGGTCAACACTCTACAAAAACTCTCCCTCACGTCTATGCTTTACAAGCTATCCAAGATATGGTGAATCAATACAAGGGTCATCAGCCATGGTATTTATAGGCTTTGACCCTTCCTTTCTCTCATGTTTTCATCCAATGAGAGCGAAGATCCAACCTTATCAAATCTCCTTGATTTGATCCTTCTCTCATGCTTGCGTCCAATGAGAGTGAAGATCCTCTCTGATTTGATCCTTCTTATCCAAATCCCTTGATTTGCTCTACCCTTATCAAATCTCATGATTTGATCCTTCTCTCATGCTTCCATCCAATGAGAGCAAAGATCCTTCCTTATTCAATCTGCCTCTTTGACTCAGTTCCGTTTTTGGGCATTTATACACTTGGCCGCCAACTCAGCCCTTAGGCCATGCCATAAAAGAGTCCTAGATGCCTTAGGAGACGGATCTTAGTGGCCCATGACGGGTCCCACTCGAAAAGGGTAAGTTCCCAGATTTTGCCACGAAACCATAATCATAGTTTTGCATAACTCGGACGGCCGCACTGCTGCATGGACGAGTGTGCACACGCGCGTGTCCTGCTTTCGCGCCGCACGAGCATCTTACCTTCGGCAACCCCTTGTGCGTTCCATCCGCCAGCTACTTGTCCGCACGCGTTTGCGCTGCCTCACGCGCTTGCGCGCCCACATCTTCCTGCCGGGCGTACATTTCACCTTCAACAACCCCACATTCATCCTTCTACTTGGAGCGCCTTCGAGCAACCCCAAACGCCAATGCTCCCTCACCCTGGGCCATGCGCACGCGTGTTTTGCTTATTGCCCGTCTCGCGCGCGTCTGTTGCATTTTCATTTTCTGTCTCGACCGGCTGTTGGGGCCGTTGCGCATCTTGGTGCTTGGCCATTCGTCTGGCCAACTCAAGTGCATCTTGTTCTTCTGCAGCTGCAACCGGGTTGGCCATCTGCGTGTGCCCCTCTGAGCCGTGCCATTGCACTTGGCCTTGGTTGTTGTTGATGTTGTTGTGTACTGGACTTGCACAGTCTTTGGCCTTGGTGTCTAGCCACACCATGGCTTCATCCTCCGTCTCATACTCCCACCGCCATAAGACAGATGCCCTCGTCTGCGTCCCCTGGTGATAGTGGGCCACCTCCTTCTCGAACTGCCACAACTCGGCAGCGTTTTGCCATGTTGCCTCGCTTTCCGATGGATCTTGCTACTTTGCCAAGTATTGCGTCCTCCGGGGCTTGCCCCTTTGGCGCTCCTCTCGGTCTTTATGCGCTCCATTTGGCTGTCAGTCTGAGGATGAAAACTAGTGAAAAAATTTAGAGTAGTTCCCAATAGTTTAAATAACTCGGACCATAATTTTCCTGTGAACTTGGGGTCTCGATCACATATGATCATTGTGGGCACGCCCCAGTGTTTCACCACCTGTGCCATGAATGCTCGAGTAACTTCCTCTGCTGTTCCATCACTTGGCACTGTTACGAATGTTCCGTACTTCGTAAACTGGTCCACCACTACCATGATGTAGACCCTAGCCCGTCTTTCTTGCGCACCCTAGAAATGAAGTCCATTGAAATAGACTCCACGACCATTTTAGAATGGGCAAAGGCTGTAACAAGCCTCTGGGCTTTCTTTGTTCGATCTTATCTTGTTGACAGATAAGATATGTGTGCACAAATTCCTCCACATCGCTCTCTGAGTCTGGCCAATAATATAGGCCAGAGAGCAAGGCCAACGTTCTTCTTTAACTTGGATGTCCTGCCCACAAGGTATCATAACATTCCCTCAAGATGTCACGCCGTAGGTTATTGTACTTAGGCACATAAAGTCGATTACCTTTGGTCTTGAGCAATCCGTCGTCAAGCCAGAATCTTCTCGTCTCGCCCAAGGCTGCAACTTACACAATGTTGTAGGATTGGGCGTCCTGGTTTAGTCCAATGCGAATCCAGTCTAACAACGAACCACTAACCTGTGTAATTGTTGCTAAAGCTCGTAATCGCAAAGTCGCATTTTCTGTTTCTGCGCCAAGATGGTCCTCCATGTGCGCGGACACGCCTTGCGCAAAGCGCATGTCTCCTATGCCTACACGTGTGTCGCGCACCTCTTCAGGTTCTGTTGCTACTGCATCGCGCGTGGTGCATGTGCAAGTGCCGACGCATGCACCACGCGTATATCCATCTCGCGTAGCCGCTAACACATCGCGCGTGATGCGCGTAAAGGGTCTGTCGCCTGCCGCATCGCAAGTTGGGGCTGCTGAGGGCAGTTCGCATAGCGCCCCGCACGCCTCTACCTCTGCCGTGCGCATGTGTTTCGATTCTGAGCGTGTTCCAGCAATGCATTCTGGTGTCGTGTGTAGTATGCGCGGCAATACCCTTTTGCCCTTTTCTCTATCAAAAGGCGTAGTAGAATCCATTTTTCTACTTAAGGCATCTGTAGTAGCATAGGTTTTCCCCGCCTTGTACATCATCTCAAAGTTAAACTCGGCCAAGAAAACTTGCCACTGAGCTTGCTTCGGGCTGAGCTTGCTAGCGTGGAAGTATTGTTCTTCTTGTCAAAGAAAATTATCTATGACCTTCGCGTCTCTCTTTCCGTTGAAAGACTTTGGCTCAGGCACCTTTATCTTGGCGTTTCCTTGGGTGTTGCCTCCACTTGCAAGAGCTCGTTCATGGAGAGAAAATCGTGAGCAGAAATCATCCATCCTTGCGCTCATCTCTTGCACAACTTCCTTGAGATCAACACGCCTCACAGCTAGTGAAGCCCTCACATCTTCTTCCAAGCCATAGAGCCATTCCAGGCTTGGATATCTTTCTTCCAATGCTCGCTTAATGCCCTCCTTGACTTGTTTGGACAGAAGGTCGTCCAAAGTCTCTTGGAGGCGCATAAGACCAGAAAAAAGATCTTCAGTGGAAAAAAATCGGTTTTCAAAGTCACTTACCAGTTGTCTCACTCTTGAAGCGTCTTGCTGAAGCCATAGATTGCAACAAACACTCTGATACCGGTTTGTCACGGGCTTATACGAGCCTAAACTCGATTAGGCTAGCGGAACTCCAACTCCCGTGATAGCCTACCTTAAATCCGTCAAAGGTAGTATAACCTCTTGTCCCTTAGATCAACGTTGCAAACTCTTCCTCTCTAGTGAAGTACGAACAACAAAAATAAAAAAAAGACAATGAAATGGGGAGAGAAAGTAACCTTGTATTAATGCTAGAAAGATTACAAGGAGTGGAAGGCCAACACTCTACAAAAACTCTCCCTCACGTCTATGCTTTACAAGTTATCCAAGATATGGTGAATCAATACAAGGGTCGTCAGCCATGGTATTTATAGGCTTCGACCCCTCCTTTCTCTCATGCTTCCATCCAATGAGAGCGAAGATCTTCTCTGATTTGATCATTCTTATCCAATCCCTTGATTTGCTCCACCCTTATCAAATCTCCTTGATTTGATCCTTTTCTCATGCTTCCGTCCAATGAGAGCAAAAATCATTCCTTATCCAATCTGCCTCTTTGACTCAGTTCCGTTTTTGGGCCTTTATACACTTGGCCACCAACTTAGCCCTTAGGCCATGCCATAAATGAGTCCTAGATGCCTTAGGGGACGGATATGAGTGGCCCACGACGGGTCCCACTCGAAAAGGGTAACTTCTCAGATTTTGCCACGAAACCATAATCATAGTTCTGTATAACTCAGACGGTCGCACTGCTGCCTGGACGTGTGCGCACGCGTGTGCTGCTTCCGCGCCACACACGCACCTTACCTTCGACAACCCCTTGTGCGTTCCATCTGCCTGCTGCTTGTGCCCGTGTGTTCGCGCTGCCTCATGTGCTTGCACTCCCACAACTTCTGTGTCGCGTGCATGTTTGACCTTCGACAACCCCACATTCATCCTTCCGCGCGGAGCACCTTCGTGCAACCCCAAACGTCAATGCACCCTCTCCCTGGGCCATGCGCGTGCGCGTGTTTTGTTTGTTGTGTGCTGCTCGCGCGTCTGTTGCATTTTCTATTTCTGTCTCGGCCGACTGTTGGGGCCGTTGCACGTCTCTGTGCTTGGCCATCCGTCTAGCCAACTCAAGTGCATTTTGTTCTTCTGCAGCTGCGACTGGGCTGACCATATGCGTGCACCCCTCTGGGTCGTACCATTGCACTTAGCCTTGGCTGTTACTGTTGTTGCTGTGTACTGGACTTACACAGTCTTTGGCCTTGGTGTCTGGCCACACCATGGCTTTATCCTCCGTCTCACATGGGTAGAGCATGTGAGAAAAAAGATTACTTTCAATTAGTGTAAATGAGGTTTATCAGAATAATTGAATCGTGGGGTTGGCTGTGCGTAAAATATAAATTGTGCAGAAGAGAATCATGCAATGATGAAGATAACTATCGCCCATTCACCCATCGGAGAGGCAGCGGCAGCGATGCTCCAAGCAATAAAAATGTTCTTTTTTCTGTTTCACTTTCTCAAAATATAGTTGATAGTTGATATAAACTATCAATTATGGAAGGCCGGGAGAGAGGCAACTGAAGAAGTGGAATCAGCGTCGATTATTAATTATTCGAGCAGGAGGCCGAGAGGATGTTTGCAACAAAAGGGAGGAGGGAGAAGAAACTTTCGAAGGATGAAGAGTGTGGGAGATAAAAAAAAAAAAAAAAAATTCGGCCTCCAGACGACGACGTCCGCTTAATCCGGATGATTTCCAAAAAAAATTATAGAATCGTGAATCCAAAAACTAAACCTTGGGTGTTATTTTGGATTCATTTGATTCATCAACATGAATCAGACGCCAGTGCACCATTAACCTATTAAAATTCATCCCCTAATTCAAGTTTTCTTTTGGTGGCGAAAAAATGTTCTGTAGCGAACAAGTTTTTCCATCTTCTGATTATAAATGAATATGTCAGTGCCGGATCACTTGTCGCATTTGCATATTCGGTAAGCCGCCGAAGACTTGACCGATATTTATTTTTTAATCTTATCTTGTCTTAAAATTAAAACACGACGACCATAAAAGAGTGTCTTAGCCCGTCTCCTCCCCGCACGCAGAAACTTAACAATGGCCGGAAAAGGGCAAAGTGGAAGCAATGGGGAAGGTCGCCGCTTGGTTCTCTTTGCCACTCCTTTACAGGGCCATATTACCCCCATGCTCCAGCTTGCCTCCCTTCTTCACTCAAAAGGCTTCTGCATAACCATTATACACACAAACTTCAACTCCCCAGATCCGTCCGACTATCCTGACTTTTCTTTTGAATCAATTTCTGATGGCTTACCAACAGACAAGGTCTCCTCCATCACCTCCGATTTCATCGCCTTCTCCACGGCTCTAAACAGAAATTGCGAAGAGCCCTTTCGAGATCGTTTGAAACGGCTAGTTTCAGATCAGAGAAGCGATCGGATTGCGTGTGTAATCGATGATGGCAATATGCAGTTCGTTCCAGCCGTCGCTAACGAACTGAAGGTACCAAGAATCCTTTTTTTAATCAACAGCGCAGCTTCTTTGGCAGTTTATTTCAGTTTTCCTATGCTCAAGGAGAAGGGCTACCTCCCCATAAAAGGTGCCTCTCCACTCCATTTAGATTCTCTTTCGATGTCGTTAGCTGTGCTCAAATCTGGCCCCATCCATGAAGTTTTGTCTTTTTCGCCTGTTTCTTTTCCCAGATCCACAATCGGACGTCCCCATTGTTGATTTTCCGCCACTTCGAATCAAGGACATACCAGATATAGGCTCGGATGACCCAGATGCCTGGTTCCAAATAGTGGCCGAGGCTTTAAGAAAAGTCAATTCATCATCAGCAATCTTCTGGAATACATACGACTACCTTGAGGGAACCAACCTGAGTAAGATCAAGCAAGATCTTCAGGTTCCCATTTTCACCATAGGGCCTGTGCATAAGTACCCCACCTACTGCTCAAGCAGCTTGCTGACTGCGGAACGAAGTTGCCTGGCATGGCTAGACCAACAAGCTCCTGCGTCCGTTATATATGTAAGCTTCGGAAGTTTAGCTTGCTTGGAAGAAGAAGAACTAGTGGAGGCAGCCTGGGGTCTAGCCAACAGCGAGCAAGCCTTCTTGTGGTCGCTGAGACCAGACTCAGTTCGTGGCTCTGATTCGGTTGAATTGCCTGGTGATTTCGAAGAGAAGACGATAGGGCGGGGCCGGATTGTGAAATGGGCACCTCAATTGGAAGTCCTAGCACACCCATCAGTGGGAGCCTTTTGGACCCATTGTGGTTGGAATTCTACGCTAGAGAGTATCTGTGAAGGTGTTCCCATGCTCTGCTGGCCAAGTTTTGGGGATCAAAGGGTGAACGCTAGATATGTGAGCTCTGTTTGGAAGATAGGTCTGCAACTCGACAATGGACTAAAAAGAGGTGAGGTTGAAAGGGCTTTACGAAGAATAATGACTGAGAAGGAACGAGAGGTGTTGAAAGGGAGAGCAAAAGAGTTGATGGCGAATGCAGAGCTTTCCCTGACGGAAGACGGTTCCTCTTGCCGATCCTTAAGTGGATTGGTAGATCATCTCATGTCCCTGTGATTTGTCCTGACTGCAAATCCCTAATGGAATAAGGTGAAGTTTTATTGAGAAGTGGTGTGGCGTTCTTAGCATAGACTCTCGTATGGAGTCCAGTGGCCATCAACCTATTTGACTCTAATGAGGATTTTTATGTCTCACACTTCCTACATTCTAGTTAGTTAAGGTATCCATTAACGAGTTCTTGGAGTTTAATTCTCATAAAGTTTTAGATAAATATAAAAATTAATTTTCATAAAATAATTTCAAAATATTTATTTATAAACTCATTTATGAAAATCAAAATGTCTATTATTTTATTTAAAGTATTTATTTATAGTCTGATAACTTTTGAGTTTAATGATTTCTTTTATAATTATAATTTTGCCCCTTGGAAGAGTTTTTGTTGGAATAAAACCTTCCAATTTTGTTGAGTATACAAAATTTACAATTAGATTAGGGATTTGTGCAAATGTTTCTACTTTAAAAGAATTACATATCTTACACAAAAGTTCGGATAATTCTTAAGTTCAAAAGGAGTGAAATCGTGAGGTGATTGGCTCCATGACTTTGAGGCTCAATTACCCAATCAAGTGGCAAACCTCCTATGTGTCATCCACACACAATATCATGTGATGGTACGATATCAAGTTAGTGTATAGTCTCTAGCATCCTATATGTGTTTATCAAAACATATACAGGTCCAAGTGAACTGCTCCAATTTTTATAATTATCGACCCAACAAATTTAAAACACTCAGGCTCTAGGACATAGTGTTAATATGACATCCACTTCTCAATGAGCAACCACCAAGAGATGGAGTTTCATGGAATCAAATAATACATACATAAATTGACGAAAAACAGTAGGATCATATAGGAAAAATGCTAGCAACTCAGTAGGATCATATAGGAAAAATGCTAGCAACTTTGTGGTTGAAACATGACATAGCGTTCCACTTAGACAAGTGAATAGGTTGCTGAAGAGTTTGATAATTCGCAAAGAAAAGAAAGACCAAGAATGAGCAAGAAAGAGAAGGTAGAGTGTTGTTCTCTTGTTTGGGTTCAAAGTTTCCCCAATCCTCCTTTTATTAAACTACAAATTACACAGATATAAAAGGACATAAATGCCCCTCAACTATAATACTTAATACCTCACGGTAACACTTCTGCTCAAGCTGGATTATAAATAACAAATAGTCTCAACTAATTACATAATAAGCAAACCCCTCTTATTTAAAGTTTTCGTAAACATGCCACCAAGTTGTTCATCTGATCTAACATATGGAAAAATGATCTTCCTACTCAATACATCATCTCTGATAAAATGAGAATACACTTTCTACGTGCTTCATTCTCTCATGAAACACTGGATTGCTAGTAATAAAAGTAGTTGTGTGATTATCATAACTCAATTGCATTGGAACTGAAATAGGTAAACCAAACTCCCCATATATCAATGACTTCAACCACATAAGATCATATGTTGTGTGAACTAGGGCTTTGTTAGATTTAAGATCCCATATAGGTACTTGGCCAACAGAGTGAGAGAGGAGAGAAAGAAGAAGAAGAGAAGAAGAAAAGAAGAGGAAGAAGTACAAGAAAAGAGGGACGACTAGGGAGATGGAGAAACAGAGAGAGAAGGTTTGAGAGAAAAGAGTGAGGACAAATTTGAGAGAGAAGAGAGGATACTTAATGATCTATCTCTTGACTTAAGCCTCTATTTATAGTTTATGGAGAAATGTTACAATGACTATATTGCCCTTAGGGCTACAAGCTCTAAAAAAACATAAGTATACATACATCATTTTCTCTAATTACACCTTTGTGCCATCTTTATGAGAATGACACTAATTTACACCCTTTGCCATCTCTTTGATGTAGGGAAGGTATTTACCTTAATACCCCTTTGAAATATCTTCCAGCACTATTCCTCAAGTTGGGGCTAAGAAAACATCGTAGATACCCAACTTGTTGCATATAGTAAGAATATTGGATGGGATATGCTTCGTGAGTATATCTGCAGTTTGTCCTTGAGATGAGACATGTTTGAGAGAAATAATGTCAACCTAAAATATTTCTTATATGAAGTGGCAATTTACCTCAGTATATTTGGTTCTCTCGTTGAAGACATGATTTGAAGCAATGTGAATGATTATGTGGTTGTCACAATAGAGTTCCATGGGGGTCTTTTTGTGGAACCCTATTTAGTGAGGAGAGCTTTGATCCATTGAAGCTCACTGATTGGATGGGCTCTAACTTTGTAGTTTGTTTCACAACTAGATTTAGCACTTCTATTTTTTGCTCCTCTATGTAACCAAGTTCCCTCCAACTAAGGTGAAATACCTAGAGGTGGACTTCCTATCATCAGGTGATCCGGCCCAATTAGCATCCGCAAATCCTTCAATTTTGAGGTGTGTTGATTTCAGGATTCCATAATATTAAGGTCTTCAATGTAGAGTGTGGGAGAGAAGAGGAAAGGAGGAGAGGAGTGAAGTGAGGTGAATGAAAAGAGAGAGAGAGAGAGAGAGAGAGAGAGAAGAAATGGGAGAATAAGGGTTGTGGAAGATATCCAAACCCTCCCCCTTATCCTTTATTCATAGATGTCTAGAGGACATAAATTATAAGTATACTTTTCACCCTAGAGAGAGTGTAAAAAAGACAAAGAACATAAGATATTTACAATAATGTCACCTAAGCTTGTCTCTGACTTTCAACACTCCCCTTCAAGCCAGTGGATAAATATTATATAACACCAGCTTGGTACATGCAGTGGGGAGAATTTTGGAGTTGACTAACTTCGTGAACATATCAGCAAGTTGTCTATGAATTGAAACATGTTTAAGGCTTATAATTCTTGCTTGCAACGTTTCTCTCACAAAGTGATAATCCACCCCAATATGCTTACTTCTCTCATGAAACACTAGGTTGGTGTCAATGTGGATTGTTGCTTGATTATCACAATAGAGTTCTATAAGGTCTTCTTTGTGGAATCCTAATTCAGCTTGAAGAGATTTAATCCATAGAAGCCAACTTACCGCATATGCCAAGGCTCGGTATTATGCTTCTGCATTGGACCTAGCAACCATATTTTATTTTTTACTCCCTCATTTAACAAAGTTGCCTCCAACTAGAGTAGAAAATTCTGAAGTAGATTTTCTATCATTTGGTGATCCAACCCAATCCCCTTCGCCAAAAGTTTCAATAATGAGATGACCATGACATTTATATAAGAGCCCTTGTATTCGTGCCTTTTTCAAGTACCTGAGAATCCTCTCTAATGATTGCTAATGAGACGTCTGAGGTTTATACATATATTGATTGAACACACTGACTACAAAAGAAATATCTAGTCTAGTCTAGATAAGCTTGCAAACTATCCTCTGGTACTTGCCAATATTTACATCTTCTCTCGAGCCAACACATAGTTTCGTATTCGTCTCCATGGGAAAGGGCGACATCCCATCATTCTTGTTTCTTCAAACAAGTTAAGAACATGTTTCCTCTGTGATAAGATAATACCATGTTTAGACTGAAGAAATTCAACACCGAGAAAATGCTTAAGAAATCCAAAGTCTTTCGTCTTGAATTCATTGCATATATTTTTTTTACTTGATTGATGCTATCAGAATCACTACCCGTTAGAATAATATCATCCACATATATAGCAATTAGTACAACTCCTTTCTTAGTATGCTTGACAAATATAGAATGGTCCACAAATCACCTTGTGAACCCAAATCGAATCATTGCTTGACTAAACTTATCAAACCAGGACCGCAGAGATTGTTTCATACCATATAATGATTTTGTAAGGTTGCATACCAACTCTCCCTCAACCACATATCCAAGTGGTTACTGCATATAAATTTTCTCCTAAATATTGCCATTGAAGAAGACATTTTTTACATCTAGCTGAAAGATAGGTCATCTAGAATTAGCAGCCGAATATAATAAGAGATGCACCGATTTCGGATTGGCGATAGGGGAAAAGGTTTTCTCATAAGGTTTTCTCATAATCAATCCTATAACATGGGGTATAGCCTTTAACCATAAGTTTATTTTTAAGGTGGGCCACAATACCATCCAGATTTTATTTGACTGTGAAGACCCATTTATAGCCTACCGGCTTTTTACCTGATACTAAGGAAATAAAGTGCCATATTTGATTCTCGTAAAGAGCTGCCATTTCTTCATCCACACGACTACTTTCCATCTTGGATTCTAAAGGGCCTTTTGATAAGATTGAGGAATAGAAAGAGAAGAAAATTGAGGCAAGATGGTGATAACCGATGGGTAGATAAAAGTGAGCAATGAGGTAAGAGGTAGAAGGTTGGGTGCAAGTCCTAGGTTCTTTTCGAAGAATAATAGGTCAGATATCGAATAAAGGACCAAAAATAGAGGGCAGGGGATGAGAACTTACCTCAGAGGAATTTGGAGACTCCACAGGTGTCGTGTCAGCCAATGATTCAAGGGGGTACGACAGGTTCATCAATACGACCATGAGGTGCAAGGTCATCAATTTTTTTCAAAAGGTATACGTTGCCTATAGAATAACTAGGTGGGACATCAGTGGATGGATAAAAAGGTCAATCCTCAAAAATGTGATATCACTAGAAACAAACAATTTTTGAAGAGACGGATTGTAAAAAAAACATATCATTTCTGAGTATGAGAGTACCTCAAAAGGATAAAATTCAGTGCCATGGGATCCAATTTAGTAGTAATATGTGTGAAAGTATTATGAATAAAATAGGTACACAAAAAAACTCTCAAAGGAAGAAAGAACAACTTATCACCAGGAAAACATACAAGAATAAGGTGTTTGTTGGCCAAGAACAGGATGTGAGAAGAGTATGGAGCCAGCAAAAATGAGGCACATGCATATGATGAAGTAGAGCACAAGAAACTACATGAAGGTGTCTATTTTATTTAATGAGTTCTCATATTTCCCCATTCTAATATTCCAGAAGTCTGAATCTATTTAAAAATTGTTGGAAATAATATGACTCACAATAATAATAGCACTTAATAAAGCCAAATAAATTCTATTGTCAATGTTAAACAATAAAAAAATTAATACCTCAAATAGGCTTGAGACGTGTACTCATTGTCCCGCCTCATATCTGAATTGCCTGATCAAGTGTGCATGGGTACCTCACGCATGTATGCATGTGTGTCTCATATACGAGATCCAAGATGAAGAGAGTACTAAAGCTTATAAACCTCTTAAGTCTCATTGTTCAAAGCAATGAGGGACTAAGAGAAAAGAGAAAGAAGTGCATGGGCACCCAAGCCTCTCATGTACAAGCGTGCCATTCAAAATTAAAAAAAACATTGAACATGTTAGATATGTCAGTTTTGGAAGCTTAGTGGCAATGAAGAAAGTGGAAGTAGATGAGAGTGGAAAGGGTCTTCTCAAAAGCAAGCAACCCTTATCCTAGCAATTGGTTCTTCGACAAAACTTCATTAGGGCTCAAATAAAGTCAAGTTACCACTAGTGTTCGAAGAAGAAAATGAAGACCGTGGAATGGACTCCTCAACAAGAAGTGTTAGCACATCTTGCAGTGGGTGGATTTTGTATGTGCAGAGAATGGAACTCCACGCTGGAGATTTTATGGCAGGTTTTTTTTGTAAAGAATTGAACTAAATCAATTTGATCACCACACCTTGAATGGTGAGGATTATACGTATTTATAATAAAATGTAAAACAAATTTTACAATCGCTCGTTCCGGTCTTTGACCTTTAATTCCGATAATGGGAACTGGTCTTTAGTTGTTGCTGGAAAATGGTCTTCGACGGGTGTTATGGGTACACAACCCCCCGCAAGCTGAGCCTTAGATTGAAACAAACGTGAAGTTTACAGTAGAAAAATTCGAAAAGAGGATGGGGTTGTCCTGACACTTGTCGCTCTACCTCTGGTTACTCCTTTTATCTCGGTGACAATTTGATTTCTTGGAGTGCTAAAAAGTAGCCTACAGTATTACGTTCCAGTTATGAATCTGAGTATCGTGCTCACGCATTTCTTGTCCAGACGTTGATGACATCATTATTACTGGCAAAAACTTCATTTTTATCACCAACTTTACTTGTAAGCTCAATTCTAAGTTTGCCACTAAAGATTTGGG
Organism: Aristolochia californica; assembly: GCF_029961685.1. Classification (NCBI taxonomy): domain Eukaryota; kingdom Viridiplantae; phylum Streptophyta; class Magnoliopsida; order Piperales; family Aristolochiaceae; genus Aristolochia; species Aristolochia californica. The sequence goes on from NW_027181771.1 coordinate 29,864,252, forward strand.
TCATCTCAGTTATTTTCTTTGGGCTTGAAGCTTCACCAACTACCGATGGCCTATTTATCGATCAACTCAACTATGCACGGGATATCCTTACTCGAGCTTTGATACCATGTAAAGAATTGAATTAAATCAATTTGATCGTCACACCTTGAATGGTCATGATTACACGTATTGATTATAAAATGTAAAACAGATCCGGTCTTCGGCCTTCAATTCCGGTAAAGAGAAATGGTCTTTAGTTGCTGCTAGGAAATGGCCTTCCATCGGTTGTTACGGGTTATCCTTTACAGGTTCTGATGCTTTGCTGGTCTGTTTACGGAAGCCAGAGAAAGGGCTAGGCGGAGCTGATATAATCAGGGAAGTGAGAAAACTAATTGTAGACGATGAAGGAGCAAAAGATTCGAGGGAGAGAGTCAAAGCATTAATGGAAATGGCAAAGTAGAGTGTGAGGAAATCTAGCTATTCGTATGAGTCAATAAAACAAGATGGTTGGTTATGTTTTGTCGTTTTAATGCTCAAAATGAAAAGGGTTTGGTCGAAGAAGCTCCTTTGGTATTTGAAGAAGTATTTAATCCGTCAGTATGGTTGAAGAACGAACAACGATCAGAGGCTGAGACTACTGCAGAACCAAGTGACAAAATTATTACTCAAGGAACACTGTTTTGTCTGTCCTTTACTGTCGCTTCGGAACTCCGTTGTTGATAATATAATATGGTTCACGAAGTTTATTATCTCTCAAATGCTTGGAATAACCTGTAAGAAGCGCCCTGAAACAACTTGATCCAGTCGAAAGCTTCGAAATCACACGGATTTAATGCTCCCAATCAACCTTTCAAAACTTGCATACGATGACCCACCTTGAGTCACTGCCTTTCTCGCTAGCTCCGCCATCCTGTCCGCTGATTTCTGTAATTTCTCTCTTTTGTCTTCCATCAACTCTCGCACAGTCTTCTCCACTGTCCCCCTATCACACTTATCTTTCATGTCCAGACCAACACCCCAAACTTCACTAACAAATCTGCTGTTTATCTGTTGATCAGCAAAATATGGCCAACAAACCATTGGAACTCCAGCGCTGATGCTCTCCAGCGTCGAATTCCATCCGCTATGCGTCAAAAAACCCCCGACTGCCTCGTGAGCAAGCACTTGTTCCTGCGGCGCCCAACCTACCAGGAGCCCTCTTTTTTTTGCCCCATCGTCCAGCCCCGCCGGGATCTGATCCACTATCCCGTTGCCGGAAATCATATCGGGCCGGATAACCCACAAGAAAAATTTCCCGCTGTTCACTAAACCATGCCAGAACTCCAACAGCTCTTCGCTAGTGACGACGGTGTAGCTTCCGAAGCTAACGTAGAGGACAGATTTGGGCGGTTTGGAGTCGAGCCACTCAATGCAATAGGTGTCTTCTTGCCATAGACCAGTTCCGACGTTCGATGGAGCGTGGTCGTCGAGCTTGGAATGGATGAGCGCGTGCAGAGGACCAATGGCATAGATCGAAGGGAGATGGGCTCGGGCATGAGAGAGGATCGGACCTTCGAGATCTTCGAAAGTGTTGAGGATCAATGCGGACGCTCTAGCATTCTGCTGGGTTTCGGTAAGGACGATTTGAGTGCCTGGGTCATTAAGATCTTTGGCTCGAAGGAAACTTGGCAGGTCCCGGCGACGCAGAAACGACTCCATCCCCGGCACACCGAGTATCTTTTCATCCATGTCTGCATCTTCTGTTTTCAACGAAGAAGATTGTGACGGAATCGTTAGACAAGAGTGTCAATAATTCTCTTATTTTCTCAAGCAGAGTCTCCGACTGGACTCATTTAAATGACGACTTAAATAGTCCAGCAAGAATCCTATCAGGGTTGCTATTTAAAAATAATTGCTACTTGTTACTCGACTGGAAAGCTAAGATAAAAAGTAAACTTCTTGAGGAAAAAATAAAAAAAAGTAAGGCAGAATTCTGTAGAGGGAACGGTGGGTTAAAACCTCTGATCTTCGGTGATGGAAAGGAGAATAGAATTTTCCCGCTCTAATACCAAACCGAGACACAGAGATTGGTTTCAAAAAATGTTTTCCGATGATGTATGCTTCTTCCTAAAATCTATGAATCCTAAATTAGACATTTTTTATTTATGAATCGTGAATTAATCTATGATCAATTAATTTTCCAAATAAATTACATGTAGAGTGTACCTTGAAATGGAAGCTCGCCGGCTTGAATGAGGTTTGGTATGCAGAGATACGACCAGGTACATGAAGCACTAACCGTCCGAAACACAAAAGTTGGAATATCCAGCTCTCGGCCAATATCGGAAGTGAATGATACGATACCGTCGGCTATGATGCACGTCACTGCGTCCGGCCCGCCCAAGGAAGAACTCAGCATCTCCCTGAGCAACGGCTTCGTGCGGGTTCTCATTGACTCCCAAAGTTCCATTACACGCGTCGCCGATCGAGGATGTTCCGTCGGAAGACCGTCTGGGATGGTACGGAACTGAAATGAAGGCCATCGCCTGAAATAGTCGAGATGGTGGGTGTTACGGCGGAGACGGTCGTAGTTATGTTCGGAGTGGATGAAGGTGACACGAATATCGAACAAACAGAGCAGCCGAGCTAGCCTGAGCATGCAACTGACGTGGCCTAACGCCGGGAAAGGGAACACCAGTACGTGAGGAACTCTTTTCTCCTTGGGAGATTCATCCTGCTCTACATGCTCCATAATTTCACTGAAGTTTGAGACAAGCTGCAGGAAAGGAATCGGTAGAGACAGGTACCTCTAAAACTTTAAAACCAGACCTAGATCGAGCTCACATCAGGACTGCAAGATTCTCTTCCCTCCATTTATTTATTTATTAATAGGTCACGAGATACAGCGAATGGAGATGCACATTCCGCCTCTCGTTGTCATGCTAGCAGAAGCAGACACAGTAAGTGGACCCATCTCTACAATAATTCTCTGTAAGGCGGCAAATACGAATCTGAATTCATTGGGATCCCAAACTTTTGATGCATATGGCTTGTTAGGGCGGTTGTTGGGTCAAAGTGGAAGCGAATTAGGTTACAATGTCACTTAATGTATTGGATGTGTTAGTGCACGCATCAGGTGTAAAGTCAAGTGGATGAACGGGTTTGGTGGGAATCCTGATTCACTTATTTTACTCGGGAGCTATTCAGTGATTCTTGGCATGTGAGAGTATAATCGCTTACATCGTCACTTACCCTCCTGGTGCACTAACAACCCCTATTTTTAAATATCTGAATCCGGAATTGCAATCCTAAGGTTTGATTCGGAACCGAAACCTAAATGGCTAAATCGCCCAATTTCACCATTGTCCAGAAACTCAACCTATTCAACCTCATGCCCGAAGATATTTCCCCTTCTTGCCTTTGAGAGACTCAATCTCTCCTCCGTTGGTGTCCGTGGCTCCCCTCAGTCATTAGGTCATCACTCCAACAATCCACTGCTCCTGACTCTACCCCTTGACCCCTCTCATCTCAGTTCTCCCTTTCTATTCTCCCAACTCTCCTTCCCTAGCCCTAGCCTCCATCGGCATTGAGCAACCATAAAGCCAAGTCCTCGCTCCCGTCAGGCCATCACCTTCACGGCTCCACCTCCACAACCACTAGAGCTCTATAAATTGCGGTTCCCACAATAGTTACACCTTTTTTGTTTATGCTCTTGTTATGAAGATGACTCTCGACAACACCAGCTTGCGCAGCATGTCCCATCTCCACTAATTCTGTAGATTCAAAAGCTGCTTCCCGTAAAGAAAAACTCTTCGTATATTCATTTCTCATCATATACTCTTCGATTTACATATTTATACAAAAAAAGAGTAATTAGATTACATGATTCTCTCTTGTAATCTCTCGGAGGATAAATCAGAGTAAATCCTCCGATTTATCGGGATACAACTCTTGCTAACAATTCCCATCAAGTTGGTGTATATAGATTTCTTCTCTCGAGCCGACACATAGTTTCGTATTCGTCTCCATGGGAATGTCATCAGGGCGACATCCCACCATTCTTGTTTCTTCAAACAAGTTAAGAACATGTTTCCTGATAAGATAATACCATATTTAGACTGAAGAAATTCAATACCGAGAAAATACTTAAGAAATCCTAAGTCTTTCGTCTTGAATTCATTGCATATCTTTTTTTTTACTTGATTAATGCTATCAGAATCACTACCCGTTAGAATAATATCATCCACATATATAGCAATTAGTACAACTCCTTTCTTAGTATGCTTGACAAATATAGAATGGTCCACAAATCACTTTGTGAACCCAAATCGAATCATTGCTTGACTAAACTTATCAAACCAGGCCCGCAAAGATTGTTTCATACCATATAATGATTTTGTAAGGTTGCACACCAACTCTCACTCAACCACATATCCAAGTGGTTGCTGTATATAAATTTTCTCCTAAATATTGCCATTGAAGAAGATATTTTTTACATCTAGCTGAAAGATAGGCCATCTTGAATTAGCAGCCGGATATAATAAGAGATGCACCGATTTCGGCTTGGCGATGGGGGAAAAGGTTTTCTCATAATCAATCCTATAACATGGGGTATAGCCTTTAACCATAAGTTGATTTTTAAGGTGGGCCACAATACCATCCAAATTTTATTTGACTGTGAAGACCCATTTATAGCCTACCGGCTTTTTACCTGATGCTAAGGAAATAAAGTGTCATATTTGATTCTCGTAAAGAGCTGTCATTTCTTCATCCACACGACTACTTTCCATCTTGGATTCTGAAGGACCTCTTGATAAGATTGAGGAATAGAAAGAGAAGAAAATTGAGGCATGATGGTGATAACCAATGGGTAGATAAAAGTGAGCAATGAGGTAAGAGGTAGAAGGTTGGGTGCAAGTCCTAGGTTCTTTTCGAAGAACAATAGGTCAGGTATCGAATAAAGGACCAAAAATAGGGGGAAGGGGATGAGAACTTACCTCAGAGGAATCTGGAGACTCCACAGGTATAGTGTCAGCCAATGATTCAAGGGGGTGCACAGGTTCATCAATACGACCATGAGGTGCAAGGTCATCAATTTTTTTCAAAAGGTATAGGAAACTCAGTTGCCTATAGAATAACTAGGTGGGACATCAATGGATGGATAAAAAGGTTGGTCCTAAAAAAAAGTGATATCACTAGAAACAAACAATTTTTGAAGAGACGGATTGTAAAAAAAACATATCATTTCTGAGTATGAGAGTACCTCAAAAGGATAAAATTAAGTGCCATGGGATCCAATTTAGTAGTAATATGTGTGAAAGTATTATGAATAAAATAGGTACACAAAAAAACTTTCGAAGGAAGAAAGAACAGCTTATCACCAGGAACAAGACAAGAATAAGGTGTTTGATGGCCAAGAACAGGTTGTGAGAAGAGTATGGAGCTAGCAGAAATGAGACACATGCATATGATGAAGTAGAGCACAAGAAACTACATGAAGGTGTCTATTTTATTTAATGAGTTCTCATATTTCCCCATTCTAATATTCCAGAAGTCTGAATCTGTTTAAAAATTGTTGGAAATAATATGACTCACAAATAATAATAGAACTTAATAAAGCCAAATAAATTCTATTGTCAATGTTAAACAATAAAAAAATTAATACCTCAAATAGGCTTGAGACGTGTACTCATTGTCCCGCCTCATATCTGAATTGCCTGATCAAGTGTGCATGGGTACCTCACGCATGTATGCATGTGTGTCTCATATACGAGATCCAAGATGAAGAGAGTACTAAAGCTTATAAACCTCTTAAGTCTCATTGTTCAAAGCAATGAGGGACTAAGAGAAAAGAGAAAGAAGTGCATGGGCACCCAAGCCTCTCATGTACAAGCGTGCCATTCAAAATTAAAAAAACGTTGAACATGTTAGATATGCCAATTTTGGAAGCTTAGTGGCAATGGAGAAAGTGGAACTAGACGAGAGTGGAAAGGGTCTTCTCAAAAGCAAGCAACCCTTATCCTAGCGATTGATTCTTCTACCAAACTTCATTGGGGCTCAGATAAGGTCAAGCTGCCACTAGCGTTCGAAGAAGAAAATGAAGGCCGCGGAATGGACCCCTCAACAAGAAGTATTAGCACATCTGGCAGTGGCTGGATTTTTTATGCGTAGAGAATGGAACTCTACGCTGGAGAGTTTATGGTAGGGATTTTTGTAAAGAATTGAACTAAATCAATTTGAGCACCACACCTTGAATGGTGAGGATTATACGTATTTATAATAAAATGTAAAACAAATTTTACAATCGCTCGTTCCGATCTTTGACCTTTAATTCCAGTAATGGGAACTGGTCTTCAGTTATTGCTAGAAAATGGTCTTTGACGGTTGTTACGGGTACTCAACCCCCCGCAAGCTGAGCGTCAGATTGGAACAAACGTGAAGTTTAGAGTAGAAAAATTCGAAAAGAGGGTGGGGTTTTCTTGACACTCGTCACTCTACTTCTGGTTACTCTATTTATCTTGGTGACAATTTAATTTCATGGAGTGCTAAAAAGCAGCCTACAGTATTACGTTCCAGTTATGAATCTGAGTATCGTGCTCACGCATTTCTTGTCCAGAAGTTGATGACATCATTAATACTGGCAAAAACTTCTCTCTTATCACCAACTTTACTTGTAAGCTCAATTCTATGTTTGCCACTAAAGATTTGGGTCATCTCAGTTATTTTCTTGGGCTTGAAGCTGCGCTAACTACCGATGGCCTATTTATGAGTCAATTCAAATATGCACGGGATATCCTTACTCGAGCTCTGATACCATGTAAAGAATTGAATTAAATCAATTTGATAATCAAACCTTGAATGGCCAGGATTACACGTATTGATCATAAAATGTAAAACAGATCCGGTCTTCGGCCTTCAATTCCGATAAAGAGAACCGGTCTTTTGTTGCTGCTAGGAAATGATCTTCGACTGTTGTTATGGGTTATCCTTTACAGGTTCTGATGCTTTGCTGGTCTTTTTACGAAAGCCAGAGAAAGGGCTAGATGGAGCTGATATAGTCAGGGAAGTGAGAAAACTAATTATAGACGATGAAGGAGCAAAAGATTCCATGGAGAGAGTCAAAACATTAATGGAAATGGCAAAGTAGAGTGTGAGGAAATCTGGCTATTCGTATGAGTCCGTAAAACAAGATGGTTGATTATGTTTTGTCATTTAATGCTCAAAATGAAAAAGGTTTGGTCGAAGAAGGTCCTTTGGTATCTGAAGAAGTATTTAATCCGTCAGTATCGTTGAAGAACGAACAAAGGCTGAGATCAAATCTCTGCCTATCTAATGCAAAACCAAGTGACAAAATTATTACTCAAGGGAACCAAGTGACACTGTTTTGTCTGTCCTTTACTTTCGCTTCGGAACTCCGTTGTTGATAATATAAGGGAATTTTACCAAAATATCGGTTTGAAACAACTTATTTATGAAAATAACGAGGATCTCAAATTATTTACAAAACTACCGAACTTTGACCGGTCCACAGTATACGTGGACAGTCAAAGATGACACGTAAGCTTTGACTGCTTACGCGTCGCCCCGTCATCAAAGCGATATTGTAGATGAACATAGAGGCTGCCACGTCATTATTATTGACACGTCATCTGCCACGTCATTACATGATAAAATTTTGAATAAATTGAAAAAAATCAAATACACTTTTTATTACCTTATATCTAAAAAAAAAATTATTTAAAATTTTTTAATAAATAATTAAAAAATTAACTCTTATTTATTTAACACCATTTAATATCAATTAAATTATTTATTAATTAAAAAAATTATCTTTACACTTTTTATTTCTTCATATTTTAAAAAATAAAATAAAATAAGTAAATTAATTAGATTTAATATATTTATAAATAAAAAAAATACAAAAAAGTTTTTTTAGAGTTTAAAAATACAATTTATTTGTATACTTTTTATCACCTTATTTAAAAAATAATAATATTTATAAATTTTAAAAATTTATAAATAGAAAAAATCTAACTCTTACCCATTTATTATGGATTTAAAATATTTAGAAATTTAAAAAATCTTACTCTTAAGTCTTACCCATATATTATCGATTTAAAATATTTAAAATTTTTAAAAAATATACAAAAAATTTATTTTAGAGTTTAAAAATACAATTTATTTGTATATTTTTTATCACCTTATTTAAAAAATAATAATATTTAGAAATTCAAAATATTTATAAATAGAAATAATCTAACTCTTACCTATTTACTATGGATTTAAAATATTTATAAATATTTTTTTTTTACTTTTAAGTCTTACCCATATATTATCCATTTAAAATATTTATAAATAGAAAAAAAATTACTCTCAAGTCTTACCCATATCTTATCCATTTAAAATATTTATAAATTAAAAAATATACACAAAAAAATTGTTTGTGTTTAAAAATATAATTTATTTGTATACTTTTTATCACCTTATATAAAAAATAATAAATTATTAAAAAATATATTATTTAATTAAAAATCTTACAAAACTTTACAATAATTTTAATTTGGCAAAAATTTCATTAACATAAAATCAGAAATTAAACAGTAAATCACAAAACAATCAATACAGTAATTAAACACTTAAATTCAAATCAACATTATAATTAAATACAGTAATTCGATTCAATTAACAAAAACCCTTAAAAATCAGCCTCCTACGTTTTGAGAGAAAGGACGACAAGAGGATTAACAGAGGGGAACGGAGAAGAAGAAAGTTTTGAGAGAAGGGGCAGTGAGAGGATGAACAGAGGGGAACAGAGAAGAACAAGAGATGAGGCTGAGACGAAGAGAGAGTGGTTGAGAAGGGGGCGTCGTGGGCGAGGCCGAGCGGCGATAGTAGGGGAGCGGCCGAGGCCGAGCGGCGGTAGTAGGGGAGCGGCCGAGGCCGAGAGGCGGCAGCAGGGGAGGCGGCAACAGGAGGGGCAGCAGCAGGGGAGCGAACGGCAACAAGGGAAGCGGCAGCAGGCGAGCGACGAGAGGCGAGGAGAAAGATATGGAAGAGATTAAAATTAAAAACATGTGAGGGCTAATGTGGCGGGTACTTACGTGGCACCAGATGACAGGGCAAAAAGAAGGTAATTTATATTGGCGTGGTAAGTTACGTGGCAGATGACGTGTCAATAATAATGACATGGCAACCTCTGTGTTCATATACAAAATCACTATGATGACGGGGTGATACGTAAGTAGTCAAAGCTTACGTCCACATATACAGTGGACCGGTCAAAATTCAGTAGTTTTGTAAATAGTTTGAGATCCTCATTATTTTCATAAATAAATTGTTTCAAACCAGAATTTTGGTAAAATTCCCATAATATAATATGGTTCACGAAGTTTATTATCTCTCAAATGGTAAAATTCCCATAATATAATATGGTTCACGAAGTTTATTATCTCTCAAATGCTTGGAATAACCTGTAAGAAGCGCCCTGAAACAACTTGAAACAACTTGATCCAGTGGAAAGCTTCGAAATCACACGGATTTAATGCTTCCGATCAACCTCTCAAAACTTCATACGATGACCCACCTTGAGTCACTGCCTTTCTCGCTAGCTCCGCCATCCTGTCCGCCGATTTCTGTAATTTCTCTCTTTTGTCTTCCATCAACTCTCGCACAGTCTTCTCCACTGTCCCCCCATCACACTTATCTTTCATGTCCAGACCAAGACCCCAAACTTCACTAACAAATCTGCTGTTTATCTGTTGATCAGCAAAATATGGCCAACAAACCATTGGAACTCCAGCGATGATGCTCTCCAGCGTCAAATTCCATCCGCTATGCGTAAAAAAACCCCCGACTGCCTCGTGAGCAAGCACTTGTTCCTGCGGCGCCCAACCTACCAGGAGCCCTCTTTTTTTTGCCCCATCGTCCAGCCCCGCCGGGATCTGATCCACTATCCCGTTGCCGGAAATCAGATCGGGCCGGCTAACCCACAAGAAAAATTTCCCGCTGTTCACTAAACCATGCCAGAACTCCAACAGCTCTTCGCTAGTGACGACGGTGTAGCTTCCGAAGCTAACGTAGAGGACAGATTTGGGCGGTTTGGAGTCGAGCCGCTCAATGCAATAGGTGTCTTCTTGCCATAGACCAGTTCCGACAGTTCCGACGTTCTGCTGGGTTTCGGTAAGGACGATTTGAGTGTCTATGAGGTTATTTATAATACATTATATACTAATTTTAGGTTTTAGATCCTAAAATTAAGGAATATAATCACAGATTGTAACAGAATCACATAAACAATACGTTTCCTATCATCACGCTAATCAATTTACATATAATTCATTACATGTTTGTGGGTTACAAAAATGAGTCCAATTGGAATAATATGTGAAACTAAAATTAAGGAATATAATCACAGATTGTAACAGAATCACAGAAACAATACATTTCCTACAATCACGTTAATCAATTTTACATATAATTCATTGGGTTACAAAAATAAGAGTCCAATTGGAATAATATGTGAAATCTAGACTGGGAGTATCTACTTCCTAAAATCTATGAATCCTAAATTAGACATTTTTTATATATGAATCGTGAATTAATCTATGATCAATTAATTTTCCAAATAAATTACATGTAGAGTACGGAACTGAAACGAAGGCCATCGCCTGAAATAGTCGAGATGGTGGGTGTTACGGCGGAGACGGTCGTAGTTATGTTCGAAGTGGATGAAGGTGACACGAATATCGAACAAACAGAGCAGCCGAGCTAGCCTGAGCATGCAATTGACGTGGCCTAACGCCGGGAAATGGAACACCAGTACGTGAGGAGCTCTTTTCTCCTTGGGAGATTCATCCTGCTCCACATGCTCCATAATTTCACTGAAGTTCGAGACAAGCTGCAGGAAAGGAATCGGTAGAGGCAGGTACCTCTAAAACTTTAAAACCAGACCTTGATCGAGCTCACATCAGGACTGCAAGATTCTCATCCCTCCATTTATTAATTCTCATCCCTCCATTTATTTATCAATTAATAGGTCACGTGACGTACAGCGAATGGAGATGCACATTCCGTTTGAAGTAGGTAGCACTTTTGTATTATTCCGCCTCTCGTTGTCATGCCAGCAGAAGCAGACACAGTAAGTGGACCCATCTCTACAATAATTCTCGGTAAGGCGGCAAATACGAATCTGAATTCATTGGGATCCCAAACTTTTTATGCATATGGCTTGTTAGTGCTGTTTGATTCGGAATCGAAACCTAAATGGCTAAATCGCCCAATTTCACCATTGTCCGGAATCTCAACCTATTCAACCTCATGCCCGAAGATATTTCCCCTTTTTGCCTTTGAGAGACTCAATCTCTCCTCCGTTGGTGTCCGTGGCTCCCCTGAGTCATTAGGTCATCACTCCAACAATCCACTGCTCCTGACTCTACCCGTCGACCCCTCTCATCTCAGTTCTCCCTTTCTATTCTCGCAACTCTCCTTCCCTAGCCCTAGCCTCCATCGGCATCGAGCAACCAGAAAAGCCAAGTCCTCGCTCCACCTCCACAACCTCTAGAGCTCTATTATTTGCGGTTCCTTATCGCTCACAATAGTTACACCTTTTTTGTTTATGCTCTTGTTATGACGATGACTCTCGACAACACCAGTTTGCGCAGCATATCCCATATCCACTAATTCTGTAGGTTCAAAAGCTGGTTCTTGTAACGAAAAACTCTTCGTATATTCAATTTTCATCATATACTCTTCAATTTACATATTTATATAAAAAAAGAGTAAATAGATTACATGATTCTCTCTTTTAATCTCTCGGAGGATAAATCAGAGGAAATTCTCCGATTTATCGAGATACAACTCTTGCTAACAATCCCCATCAAGTTGGTGTATATAGATCTTTGATGCCCCAAGTTGCCAAATGAGTTGTAGAAGTTCTTGCCGCATACCGCTTGTGTAAGTATCACTTCCAATTGGTCTTCAAATTTAACAAATGGCAATTGAATTATCTTTGCCTCAAGGTTTTACTTGATGAAGGGTCGATCTACATCCACGTGTTTAGTCCAATTATGTTGAACCAGATTATGAGAAATGGCAATAGCCGCCTTATTATCATTGAATAAATTCATCTCATGACTTGGGGCAAAGCTGATTTCGATTAATAATCTTTGAAGCCAAAGAAGCTCACAAAGAACCTTAGCCATCCCACGAAACTCGGCTTCAACACTTCATAATGCTACCACCTTTTGCTTCTTACTCTTCATGTAACTAGGTTCTCTCCAACGATCGTAAAATAGACTGAGGTGGATCTTCTATTTGAAATATTCCATGCCCAATCAACATTAGTATAATCTTTAACCTGTGGATGGTTATGTCATGAGAACATAAATCCTTTCCCAGGAGAGGACTTTAGGTACCGAAGAATTTGATTCACAACATTCATGTGATCTTCACTTGGAACATGCATAAATTGGCTTAATAAACTTACTACACAGGTGATGTCAAGTTGTGTATGGGAGAGATAAATATGTTTCCCAACCAACCTCTGGTACATTCCCTTATCTATTGGCACTTGGTTTGGGTATTCTCCAAGCATATGATTTTGGATTATTGGGGTATTTTGAGAATTACACTCCAGTAGTCAGACTTCAGATAATAAATCTACGACATTTTTTCATTGGAAAAGGAATATGCCTTGCTTAAATCTAGCAAATTCAATTCCCAGAAAATATTTGAGTCATCCCAGATTTTTCTTCTCAAATTTTGTTGCCAGTTGGTCTTGAAGTATTGTTATTTCTTCTAGGTCATCTCCTATAATGATCATATAGTCTACATAAACTATCAAAGCTATTACCTTACCCCGTTGATGCTTTAAGAATAGCGTATGATCTAAATTAGTTTGTCGAAAACCTTATTTTCTCATTATCAAACTCAATCGCCCAAACCAAACACTAGGAGATTGTTTCAAGCCATACAATGCATTGTAGTTTGCACACCTCTTTTTCTTTTGAATTTTCCATATATCCTAGAGAAACATCCATATAGATTTCCTCTTTAAGATCTCCATGGAGAAAAACATCAAGTTGGTATAATGCCCAATCAAGGTTAATTGCAAGAGACAACAACACCCTCACAATACTTAGTTTGGCCACTGGTAGTATGTCTGATGATAATCTACGCCATGTGTTGGCGTGTATCCTTTTGCTACTAGTTTTGCCTTGTACCGTTCAACTAATCCATCAGATTTGTACTTGATAGAGAATGCCCATTTACACCTAACTATTTTTTTACCTTCAGGTAACGGAACAAGACTCATGTTTTATTTTTCATTAATGCCTCCATCACTTCCTTCATAGCTTGAACCCACCTAGGGTCTCTGAAAGTTGAAGTAGCAAAACCTCATCTAGAGCCGACATCTCCCGAAGTTGAAGCAGCAGTACCCCTCCTCTCCTTAGTATCCAACAACCTATCTCTTGAGAATATCAGTGAGGTAAGTACTCCTGCCACACTTCAAAATTCTAATGACGTGGATATTCTTGTCAGTGGCTATGCATTACTTATCAGGTATAATCGGGGCAAACCACCGAACAGATATTCTCCTGAAGTGAAGGAACAAATATCAATATATCCAATTGCCAATTATGTATGTACAAAAGAATTGTCTGAATCCCTCAAGAACTTTGTAAGTGAACTCTCCTCACACCATATTCCCATAAAAATCTAGAAGCACTCAAATATTTTCTAGGAATTGAAGTTAGCTAGATTTAAGCAAGGTATATTCTTTTCCAAACAAAAATATATCCTAAATTTATTATCTGAATTGAACTACTGGAGTGTATGCCTACATATACCCCAATAATCCAAACTCATAAATCAGTGTCGTAGGGACGATGGTCTCGCGTGATTTAATTTCCTAACTTAGGAAGTGGCAGAGACCTGGATCGAACCGATTCGGATTGATTGTAGCAAACTCAAAGTCAGAACCACCTAGCAGACTGGACCAGACTCGGACCCGCCTCAGATCAAGACTCTACTTGGACTCAATTTCTAGTCTAGTGAATCTCCATCCTCATCTACTCTGGTCAAGTTGACCATGAAAATGACTGAAGCTTTGAGCAAAGCTTCAGCTCCGATCAGACCACCGATATTGTTGCACCGATCAGAATCAAGTTGGATGGCACCAACTATGCACTTTGGTCCCAGGTTGTCAAGATGTATATCTCATGCAAAAACAAACAGGGGTATTTGAATGGCAATTTCACTCAACCTCCTCACAAGGATCCTACATTTCAACAATGGCGCACAAACATTGCTATTATCAAAAGATGGTTAATTAATTCCATGGATTCTTCCCTCATCAACAACTTCATTTGATTTCTTACATCTAAGATGGTATGAGATGCCATTGCTACTACATATTTTGATGGCAGTGACAGCTCTCAGGTGTATTATCTCCGGAGACGTGTGACACATCTCAAACAGTCTGGTGTCTCTTTTGAAAAATTCTACAATAATCTCCAGTGCCTCTAACATGAAAAAAACTTCCGCCAACCAAATCTGATGGAATGCCCAGTCGATTTACAACAGTATAATACCTTGGTTAGAGAAGAGCGGTATATGTGTTCTTGTATGGTCACGATGATTGCCTAGATCATATCCGGAGTATTGTTCTCCAGATACAACCTTTTCCATCCGTGGAGAAAGCCTATGCTCAAGTCCGCGGAGAGGCTATCCATTAAGCAGTGATGACGACTGGTAACTCCAATGATTCTCCAGGAGTAGTTCTAGCATCTAAAAGCATCAAACATGGTTCGCACTCTCCAACACACTCTAGGTCAATCTCTTTGCATGGTGGCAAATCTAGTTTCAACTCCAAATCACGTGCCACTCCAAATCATGATGGAACTACATGCTCTCACTGTGGGATTGCGAAGCATACCTGTGAGACCTGTTTCAAGCTACACGGGTATCCTTATTGGTGGCACGAACTCCAGGCTAGAAAGAGCAGAGATGCGGGTGGGAATAATGAAGACACGGGCAAGGCTGCAGCTAACCCAAATCTTTCCCTTATTCTGGCCAACAGTTCAAATTATACTCCAAGTAGTGTTCTCCTTTGATCTAATAGAGAGGCTAATTGCAGCACTTGGATACTTGATTCAGAAGCAACAGACCATATGAGGTTTGGTGCGAATGATTTCTCTTAGACCTCTCCTCCCCGACGAACTAGCATTACCAATGCTAATGGAGTTATTTCTTCAGTAATAGGGGCAGGAACGGGGATTTTTTCACCAGCCCTACCTTTGTCTAATACTTTGCTTATGCTTACTCTCTCTCTCTCTCTCTCTCTCTCTCTCTCTCTCACGAGTTTTTATTTGTAAGCCAGGTTACCAAAGATAAAAATTGTGTTGTGCTTATATATCTTTTATTTTGTCTTATTAGGATATTCTCACCAAGGAGATCATTGGGCGCGGTACTAAGAGAGGGGGGTTCAGCGAGGGATGAGAAGTCTTGTTGAACAGCTCATTGCAAACAACCACCGGTGGCAAAGCGAGCCTCTCGGATTGGAGTTTCTCACCTAGTCCGTTGAAGCACCAGTAGTGGCGCTGCACTGGGGTTCGCCGGAGAAGATTTTAAATTGTTCGCCTTCTACAATGAAGGCGCAGGAAGACGAAGAGTTTATGAACGCTTGTCTCCCAGTTCCATGCATCTCGCTGAATGGGAATTTTTCTCCTACAGTCGTCGCCAAACTGGTTATTCTAGCTCTGATTTCATGTAAAGAAAAACTCTTTGTATTTTCAATTCTCATCATACATTTTTCAATTTACATATTTATCCAAAAAAAAGAGTACATAGATTACAAGATTCTTTCTTGTAATCTCTCGGAGGGTAAATTAGAGGAAATCCTCCTCTGATTTCCTTTGATTTATAGGGATACAACTCTTGCTAACAATTTCAAAGCAAGGGAAACTATGTCCACAATGAAACTCGAATGAAGCTCATCGATCAGATTGTCAAGAGATAGTTGAACATTCATATTAGTGTGCTTCAATTTTTTCCCAGTTGGAGAGATGAACTTTGCTACCAGCTGCGGTGATTGGTTCTAACTCTTGTATGCTGAAACTACTCAATCATCTTCTTTCTCTCAAGTTACAGTTTTGTGTCGAATTGGGAACCTCAAAATCTTGAGGAAGCAATGGGAAATCTGTAAAAACATTGAGATATCTTCTTCACCTTTCGATTTAAAGGCACAGAGGATTTGCAATGGCATTTGGCTTTCGATAGCGAGAAGCTCGTCTGGTGGTGTTACCACGATGCAGTGCAGTTGTGGGAATTCCTCAAAATGGAGTCCAACTTTTAGGAGGAGATGTTTTTTCAAAACAAGTATCCTGGTTCCTACAAGAATGTAGTATCTACGTGAGGATCTTCCCTATTTCAAGGTTTTTGAGAAGGACAAGGTAATCTATGGGGATGAGATGAGCACATAGCAATCGGCCATGAGCAACACTATAGGAGACCAATTCCGGTATACCAATTTCAACAGTCTCTTGAGATTGAGAAAAATGAAAGGAGAAGAATTTTCACAAACAATAGCGAGGATGGAGAGTCTACAATACCATCAAGGTCCGAATTCAAATCAAACTCTTTTGTTTTAAACCAACAAAATTGGTTTGGTTCAATTCAAATTATCACAAAAAGATCATTTTAATTAAATTATTATTGGCTATCGAGATTACACGAGGCAATTTGGCCCAGGGTGTTGGCTTGATTGTATTAGTTGTGTAACTTATGCAATTTTATCCCAATAATTATACTTAACCCCTAGATATTCCTTGAGGTCATACTTGGTTCAACTTGTTTTTCTATCATTACAATTTTTCCTAGAATTTCTAAAAAAAATGTTATACTCATTATTTGATAAGCAAGTCATTATTTTCTTTAAAAACTTTGTTTGATTTAGATTGTTGTTACTTCTCATCTCTTTTTGGACTCTCATTTACCTTTTTAGGTCAATCCCTTATTAAGCTTCTTGGGTTGATTCCGCTTTTACTAAATATGTGTTTTTAAAAGTCCATTGAGACCTTTTTACTAGTGCCCTATGTGGTCTTTTTTGTTGCCGTCATTTGAGTGACAAACATTACTATATTTAGTGATTATTATTACTATATTATGTTTGAAATTCTTTTTGTTGGTTTTGACTTCTTTTATTTTATTACCTTTTTATTTTATTTTTTGAGAGTTTGTGTCAGATTGTGTAGTTATCCTTGGGACAACTTGATGAAGGAGATAATCTATAGTCTTTTTCTTTTTTCAAGGTAGGATAAATACCATTACCTCCCAACTCGAAGGTGACAAATAAAATGAGAAGTATAAAGGATGAGGTAGATGACAAAACCTACTATAAAGGATTCTACAAAGTGAATCAAGGCTAGTCACTTCCATTACTCTATTGATTTGATATACATCATTTTCTTATTTTTATTATGTGTAAGAATTCAGTGTAGGAGTTGAGTACTGCATTGTGCTCCTCTAGCCGATTTAAAGTATGGCTATTGCTATCATTTGAGAAGAAGTAAATTTTACAATAAGGGATTCCACATGTTATGGTAATCAAAATTCAAGTGACAAGAATAAAGGAAATACAATATGAAAAAAAAAATCAGCCAAAGAAGATTAAAGACCAAAAATTATTTTCCTTACAAGCTGAAGTTATAAATTCTAGCTTGAGGGGGAGTATTGAAGAGCATATACGGAAAAGTCTTATACGGCACTCACAAGAAGTTTGACAGAGCAATAAATAATATGGTAAAATCTTACGGGAGTCTCATAGTTTCACAAGACTTTCTCAATTAAAAGGAGTTTTAGTTATTTTAGTCTTCTATTTATATTCAGTTGTATAATTATTCTAGAAGTTATCTTTATGAGTTATACATTGGGTAGTTTATTTGTAATTTGATTGTACTTATTTCCTCTATTATAAATAAAAGCACTTGTACTTTGTTATTAATCAAGTCAATGATTTATTTCTCTTCTCCAAAAATTTTACAATTTCAAAACTATTGCCAATGTGGTTATGGAATTTGTAAATTTTGTTCTTGTTGGTCCAATATTACTTGAAATTCCACAAAAGGGATACATGTCAAAAATAGGTTCCAATGAATGACGGATGGGATTTGATAGTTTCCTAGATTCTGGATTTTGAATATTCGATTATCTAAATATCCAAAAACAAATCGGATCCAGAATTCACCCCTAATTCTCGTCACTAAAAACAAAATTTATTTCAATCATTCCCATGCGAACACATTTTTGCACATATATGGTGCACCTCGGATGTATTTTCTTTTTGGTTTCTACCCAAGAACCATGGGCAAAACATCCAATATTACTACAAGATATGAATTTGATGCCATTAGAGATTAAAAAAATCTATTTTTGTTAATAAAAATTGAAGAGAAAAGATACAATTTTCGTGGATAAACTATTCACGAGAATTTTTTTGTCGATTTTTTTTCGGAAATAGCCCACTAACAATAGATAATTTTAATAAAAATTTAAATTTTTAGCCAATAATTAAACATTTGGCATTTTTACTGAATTTTTTTATTTTCATAAATATTATGGTAAAAAATTTCCCTAATAACTATTTTCATGTTTTTAAAAAATTCCAAACTTAATTCTCAAATAAATATAAATATAAATATAAGTTAATTTTCCTTGGATCCATGGGCCCTAAACGGGTCACGAGTCACTTGAGTCATGAGTTATGAGTGTAAAGGACCGAAATACAATAAATAAATTCTAGAAAAATCTAGAAAGCTATTTTGCCTCCCTTAGCAGCGCAGTAGCTCTTCTAGGATCTCCCGATACTTGCATTTAGGTGTGGCATCAAACCGAGCCAGTTCATGAGCGGCTCAAGCTCAGCTTAGTTTCAGCTAGCTTCAATTCGATTTATTTGGATCTTGAACCGAGTTTGAGATCCGAATAAGGCTCGTTTAAGTTAACAAGTCGAGCTCGAGCGAACCATGGTTCGGTTCAAAAGCTCGCTAGCTGGCTCGTTAACTTAACAACGAGGGGTCCGGGATTTGGGGAGTCGGGAGGTGGGACTTGGGGAAATCAAGAGCTCTGTCTGAGCAGAAGTGTCGAGCGGGAAGTCAATTGATTTCGACTTCGTTTCTTCCGCTCTTGTTTCCTCGATGGGAATCAGGGAACAGAGATCACCCTTTGTCACTAGTCAAGCGGCAATTTAGCAAAATGGGGGGATTTTCTCTTCTTATTCCTCATTATCCCTCTTCGATTCCTTACTCTCAATCTCAGTCTCGGTCTCCGATTTTCTCCTCTTCAATTTCTTCCTCTTTGATCTTCTTCCTATTCGATTTCTTCCTCCGAACTTCTTCCTCACTGATGGAAGTGACAGAAAGAGGTAAGTTGTTTTATTCTTAATCTTCTGGGTTAACATTGTTTTTTTTCAATTTTATCTTTTGTATTCCATTATTTATCTTCGATCGGATGAATGCCTCATGTTGATATTGTTTTAGGAAATCCTTCCTACTTATTGTTCAAAGGTAATCTCATTCTCCCCTACTGTTGATTTTTATGTTTTTAGTTCTTATCGTTCTGTTGTGTTTTGTATTTTAGTTATTTTGTATTAATGTTTTAACTCACCACCTGTGCTTGTTTCCTTTACCTTTTTAATGGGGAATCTTTGGTGCTTTCAAAGAGCAAACCACATCGTTGAGAGCCTTGGGCACAACAGAAGCGAGGGAGATAGTGCTCTGTATCTGTTTTGATAAGGAGGTACGTACAAGTTCCTACTTGAACAGTAAAGAGATTAAATTTGCGTACATGTGATTTGCTCACCAGGTTATTTACTTGCTTATGTTATGTTTATATTATTAACAAAACAAGATGACTATACAGAAAACAACAATTATTGAGATATGATACAAAGTATACAAAATAACTTAGGAGTAAGCTAGAAAGATGAAAATGTATCATTAAAGCAGGTAAGAGATATGCAACTTAAACAAACTACAAAGCTTGATCCACTCATTGTGGCCACATGCAGGGCATATAGTTGGAGCGTTGAATGAAATTCTCTTTGCTTCAAATAGTTAGACTAACACATTGTTAGATCAGCTAAATCGGCTTTGGAATTGGTGGAAAGAGATAGTTTGACACACCTTTCTCCACCTCATACTATTTGAGAAGCTTGAAATTGTTTTAACATTCAAATTGAATTAATCATCAATAGAAACTCTCTCAATAACTATCAATCCAAGTGATAGAGACCAACATGAAGCCAGATATTTGGCAAATGAGGGTGCTCATAGACCAATATTTTGAACCCTACCTTCTCTAAAAGTTTCTAAAGTCAGTATCAAACCCATGAACTTTCTATATTAACCCCATGAACTTTCTGAGAAGAGAAGACTAAGAGAAAAAGTGAGATTGAGAAGAAAGAAGAGGGAAAGGAGAAGTGTGTGTGTGTGAAAGAGAGAGAGAGAGAGAGAGAGAGAGAGAGAGAGAGAGAGAGAGAGAGAGAGATCAGCTGCAAGAGAGAGATCAGAATGGTGGATCGAGCATAATGAGATCTCTTTCCCTAATTCACTATTAAAAGGTAGTAACTACAATGAACTAAAATACCCCAAACTTACTCACTTAAAGGTAAAAACAATCGTTGAAAAATAAATCATCCAAAAATAACAGAAAAAGGTGAGCCCTCACTGATCATCTAGCATAGTATTTCAACAAAAGAAAAGGCCTCTTGTGCCACTGAAATAAAATCTCATTGTGAATCCAGAAAAAGCAGATAGCAACACTCTATATTTATTTGAACCTCAAACTCCAAAAAATAAGACCTTGTACAAAGGTTTCAAAGAAAAACCAGGTGTTAAATCACGATTGCTCAAAAGAAACAAACTCAGAGAGAGAGAGAGAGAGAGAGAGAGAGAGAGAGATTGGTCCAAATAATTATTATGTGACTCACTAATATGCAAAACATTTTTAAAGCAGAATCAAGTGAAATATGAAGTTTCAAACACAAATGCAAGATATTGAGTTCCAAACACTTCTCCATAATGGATAAACTCTGCAATCAGTAATTGCACATAATGACTACCTGATATAATTTTTTTTAGAGATATAAGAACGTTAAAGGTCAGGGGTATTTGGGTAATTTTATTTTAGGATATTGTGTTCTAAAGTTATAGTTAATGTAGAAACCTCCCTAAGGAGGTACATATAAGTTTCTACTTGAGCAGTTTTGATAATCTTGCTTTGTCTTTTCTTGTCAATGTCATTAATGTGTTCCCCCTAAAACTGTTAATCTTCGTAGCCATTGTTGTCCTTATTGTTGATAAGTATCATAAATTATGGGTAGGATCTTTGTTGTTTCGATTGCTTTTTTTCTTTATGTTTTCTTCCTCAATTGACATGAATAATTAACACTACTTCTAGTGTGGCCATAGATAGTGACTCAACTCCACCAAAGTCATATCCCTCTAAAATTATTAATGTAACATAAGTGAGCCTAGATGAAGGTACCCTAAATGAAGATGAAGGTGACTCTACCCATAGTTCAAAAAGACAAAAAAGGTCTCATGTGTGGTTGGAATTCAAAGAAGTCTCACTTAATGGTACAAAAAAGGCTCAATGTATTCATTGTAAAACCAATTTGAGTGCTATTAGTAGTGGAGTGATCACACATATGAGTCGACATTTGAAACGTTGTCCTGCTAGAAAAGTCGCAATGAGAAAACAGAAAACCATAAACTTTCAACCAGTGGAGTCTAATTTTGATCAGAGTCCATTTGGACTTCCTTTTACGAATTTTGGAGGCAAATATAATCAAGCTAAAATGAGAGTACTCATTGCTCACTAGATTCTTATGCATGAGCATGCATTCATGATAGTAGAAGAGGAGAGATTTAATTTTGTAATGAAGATAGGAAATGTGAATTATGATAAAATATCCCATAAGACCATTAAGAAAGAGTGTACAAAGATGTACAGGGTAGAGAAAAAAATTGAAAATTATATTAAAAGATATTAACAATATTAGTCTTACCACGAATCTTTGGAAGTCCCAGAATCAAAATATTGAATACATGGTTATTATTATTAGGCATTTTATTGACAATAATTGGAAGCTACAAAAATGAGTCTTGAGTTTTGTGCATGTTCCTCCTCGGTGTGGTGTTGACATAGCAGATGCTATTTACAAGTGTTTGAAAGATTGGAAAATCAAAAATAAATTATTTAGTATCTCAGTTGATAATGTTGCATATAATGATGTTTGTCTGAGAGTTTTGAAAGAAGATTTTTCACGAAAAAGAAATTGGTTTGTGGTGGGAAGTTATTTCATGTGCATTGTTGTGCTAATATTCTGGAGTTGTTAGTCCAAGATATTCTAGTTCAGATTAAGTATATCATTGAGAATGTGAGTGAGACTGTCAAATTCATAAATCTGTCTACTGCTAGACTTCACACTTTTTTTTGAAATTGTACAACAACTAGAACTAGGTGAAAAGAGGTTGGTTATTAATTGTCCAACTCATTGGAACTCCACTTATGACATGTTGTCTTCTGCATTAAAATTCAAAGACGCATTCCCTAAATTTCAAGTTAGAGAACCAACTTATGATTGTTTGCCAAGTCTTAATGAATGGGAAAAGGTAAAAATGGTGTGTGAGATTCTAGAAGTTTTTAATGTAGTTACTAATATAATTTCTGGGAGTGACTACCCTACTTCTAATTTGTACCTTAGTGAGGTATATAGGGTAAAAGAAGTTCTGAATTTTCATTCTACAAATGAAAATGTTTTCATTAGGACAATGGTTAGTAGAATGAAAGAGAAATTTGAGACATAATGGGGTGAATGCAATTTTTTGACGGTTGTTGCTTCAGTTTTGGATCCAATGGTCAAATTAAGGTTAATCGAAATATGTTTTCTAGAGATATATTCTGAGGAGGAAGCTACGATGAATATAAACTTAGTTCGATGCACCTTATATGAGATTTACGATGAATATGTATCCTTATATAATGTGGATATTAGAAATGAAGGGATTGCTTCAAGCACTAGCTCTATGGGTGTTTCGACAAGTCTTAGGTCACATTCATCATCAAGTTCAAGTTGGTCAAAGTTATTGACTTATGTGAAACAAGTGGAAGTAGTTAATTCACTAAGGTCATAATTGGAAAATTATCTTCAAGAAGGTGTGTATACTTGTGAGGAAACTTAACAATATGATTTTGATGTTTTAGAATGGTGAAAAGTGAATCATATAAAATTTTGGGTATTATCTAAGATGGCAGCAGACATCCTTATAATTCCCATATCTACAGTAGCTTCATAGTTTATCTTTAGTGCTGGTGGTAGAGTAATAGAGTCATATCTTTCTTCCGTGGCACCAAATACAGTTCAAGCTTTGATTTATGGCAGTGATTGGGTTCGGGCTCTTATCGGTGTCAAGAAAATTCAAAAGGTGAATTTCTTTTGAATAATTATTTATTATGATATTTTTTAGTATATTTTTTAGTTTTATTTATTAAAATTTTGTTTATGATTACAGTCTGAGAAGAAGATTGTGGACATAATACTACCAATTACATGATTTTTCATGTTTTTCTCATCATGGTAATTTTAATATTTTTAACTACATTAAGTAACTAATAGTGGAAGAATATTTTTTTATCTGAAAATAATAAGTTTTATTTTTTTGTTTTTGTCATAGGTGAAGATTTTGCTCATGCGGGGACTTAGTATATTGTTTTCTAGCTAGAAGAGAAAGACTATTTATACTAGATTTATAGTTTTTATTTGGGTGATTGTAAATTGATATTGATATTTCATTTAATTTTTTTGTGTTTGATTATTGTATAGAGTTTATTCATAAGACATACAATTTTATGCAGGTATTATGTATGTAGGTTATACCCAATTTTTAAGTAGAGGTCATGACCAATTTTATGCGTGTATTATGTACAGAGGTTATGCCAAAATTTAAGTATAGGTCATGCCCAATTTTATGTAAAATATATGCCCAATTTTATATAAAATGTATGCATAATTTTATATACAATTTATTTGAGATATATTTTTTGAAAAGTTTTAAATGTATGTTGGAGTTCGAACTTGGGACATGTATTTTTTTAAAAGTTTTAAATGTATGTTAAGTTCGAACTCGACTCGAGCTCAACCTCGAACTCGTTTAAAATTATTGGGCTCGAGCTCAATAACTGTTTTAGGCTCGAGGTTGGGCTCAGCTCGTGCTCGAGTTCGAAATATTTAAATCAAACTCGACTTGAAACATAAGCAGGTTCAGGCTCGGCTCCGAGCCACCTCTACTCACATCTCCTAGTTTATAAATTGTTCCTCGTCTCCCCTCCACAACCATCAAGTAATCAATCCTTCAAAGAATTCTTCTCGCTTACTTCCTGAACTACAAAATCATTTGAAGCAACTTGTTGACGTCCATCTAGTTTGCAGATTTCCATTATCAATTCACTCCAAGCCAAAATGTTGATCATCCCAAGCTTCTTCGGCCGCAGAACTAACGTTTTCAATCCCATTTCCCTCAACATTTGGGACCCGTTTGAAGGTTTCCCTTTCATCACCTCTTTTTCCACACTCCCCCTCTCCAATGTGGCTAGTGATACCTCTGCTTTCGCAAATACCCAGATCGATTGAAAGGAAACCCCTGAAGCGCACGTCATCAAACCGGACCTTCCCAGCCTCAAGAAGGAAGAAGTGAAAGTGGACGTCTAAGAAGGAAGAGTTCTTCAATTTAGCGGAGAGAGGAACAGAGAGAAAGAGGAGAAGAACGACAAATGGCACAGAGTGGAGAGGAGCAACGACAAGTTCCTACGATGTTTCTGACTGCCTAAGAATGCCAAGTTGGATCAAGTGAAGGCCTCCATGGAAAATGGAGTGCTTACTGCGACTATGCCTAAGGAGGAAGTCAAGAAGCCTGAGGGGAAAGCAATTGAAATCATGGGTTTGAACTTCTCCAAGAAACGAAATTAGGCAATCCGTAGTCATCCATGTTGAAGATAAACTCAAGCCGAAAATCTCGAAAAATCATACAGATAACAGTTGAAGATAAATATGATTGGCGAGATTATAACCACTTTTGATTTTATTTTATCTTGTATGTATAAATATGTAATCTTATTGCATAATAAACATTGGAAAATACGAATTTCATCATGGTATCAGAGCATACCTGCCGATCCAGGAAAAAAAATTGCCTACAAGGATTTCTTTCTCCATGCGCCCTCCTCTGTTTCCGAACAGTGACCATCGTCAATGAGGAAGAATTTCTTTTACCTTCTTTGCAAAACACAAACGCCGTTGTGATTTCCACACTAAAGAATTTTTTTGAAGATTCGCCGCCACCTCCATCGCAGAGTCCCCCCTTCCCCTATCTCAGAGCCCCCCATCACATTGCAGCAACGATACTGTGACTTCGAAGGAAACATATACACCCCGAGGAACATTTTCCACTTCATTTTCAGCTCTTCGTAGCACACGTAACGCTTCCAAGAAAATACGTACCCCAAAGTATTTTATATGTTACATTTTTTTTCATATGTGTATGCACTCCAAGGCGTTATCAATATTTTCACTTTTCTTCATTCAAAATACACACGCCTCTAGTAGCACATAAAAAGGTTTTGCTCGAAATCCGAATTTGTGCGAAGTTCGATAACTTTATTTTTTCCCACATTCATGCTTGTTAATCCCTATCACCCACTAAATCCTCACCATTCGGATCCTGGGTTGGTTCTCGTACCACAACTCTTCACTCAGAGAATTATAGCACATGGAGTCATTCCATGACTATGGCCCTAACAGTCAAGAACAAATATGGTTTTATTGATAGATCCATAAAACAACTAGACATAAAGCGTTGATGAATTGCAATAGTGGATTCGTTGTGATAATCTTGTCAAAATTTGTTATTGGGTTCGATCTCTAAAGATATTGCAACAAGTGTGTTCTATTGTGATGGGTCACATGCCGTTTGGAGTGAATTATGCGAATGCTTTTCTCAGGTAAATAGCGTTCAACTATTTCATATTGAAAATAAGATATATGATTGCATCCAACATAATATGTTTCTTGACTCATACTTTACCAAAGTCAAAGGATTTAGGATGAGAGAGATCTTTGTCCTATCTCAAGATGTCATTGTGGAGCTATAAAATAGGAATTATCCTATCGAGAAACACATATAATAATCAAAATTTTCATGGGATTAACTAAGCACACGTGCTCAGATATTGACAATGGATACTTTGCCCAAACTCGACAAAATTTATTCACTTAAGCTCAGACATGAACAACAAAAAGATGTATCAGCACAAAGGAGTATAGTTCAACCTGAAGCAACAACTTTTGTCGGCAAGAATCCCAACAAGAGAGGTGGTACTTATGCATGCACCAGTGTAACAAAGATAGTCACTAGGTTACAAATTGTCGGGCACATTTGAAGTGCACTTATTGTGGATGAAAGGGTCACACAGTTGATATTTTTTGCAAACTCAAGCATACATAATCAACTAAACACATAGAGAATAAGGACATTTCTATCTCCTTCCCCTTTACTCCTCAACCCATGAAGAACTTTCAAGTAAATCCCTATACTTTTCCTCTCAAGTAAGAAAACCACATGGATCCTCGATAGTGGAGCCACTAATCATATTGTTTGCTGCCATGAATTACTTACAACTTGGAGAGTTATTAAGAAGAAAATAGTGGAATTACCAGACGGTTATCATGCCAATGTTACACATGTTGATCAAGTGGTGTTCTCTTCTAGTTTGATTCTTAATAATATTTTGTATGTCCCCATTTTCCAACTCAACCTCATTTCCATAAGCTAACTTATCCATCATTCTCTATGTATCATAGTGTTCGTTACTCATTTTTGTGCAATATAGGACCTACGCTCAGGGAAGATGATTGGGATGGGAACTGAATGGATGGGGTACCTTGATCAACCACAACAATCGTATTGCTATTCCGTCCACTCTCCTTCTGATCTTTGGCATCTACGTCTTGGGCATCCTTCAAATAAAGTATTTGTTTCATTTTCCTTTTTAAACAAAAACTCTTGTAGTACAAACAATTGCATGATTTGCCCCTTAGCTAAATAGACTAGATTGTCATTCTGTTTGAGCAAAATTTCTACCAAATCATCGTTTGAAATGTTGCATATCGATATCCGAGGAAGTTTCCAAATTGCATCTAATTCTGGAGCCCAATATTTTCTCACCGTAGTTGATGACTTTACTAGATGTAGATGGGTTTATTTGATGAGGCACAAATCTGAAACTCAGACTCACCTGACTAATTTTATTAGTATGGTAGAAACCCAATTCTCTTCCAAAGGCAAAGTTGTGTGTAGTGATAATGACTCTGAATTCATTCTTGAGGTAAATTACTTGTCCAAATGAATTATCCACTAAACCAGTTGTGTTAATACCCCACATCAAAATGGAGTAGCCGAGGGTAAACTAGACACTTGCTAAACATGGCACAAGCTTTGTTTTTTTCAAGCCCATCTTCCTAAAATTTTTTGGGGGGATGTAATTTTAATTGCTGCTTATCTTATAACTCGAACACCTACACCATTTTTCTGAGGTAAAATACCTTATGAACAATTGTTTAATATTGTACCCCATTACTCACATTTACGAGTATTTTGGTGTTTATACTTTGCTTCCACCCATGCCCACAAGTCATCTAAATTTGATGTACATGCAACCCGTTACATCTTTCTTGGATATCCTTATGGGAAAAAGGGATACAGAGAGTATGATCTTGCATTTCACAAAGTGTTTATGTCCTAAGATGTTACTTTCTTTCAAAAAGATTTCCCATTTCCGTTTTCAAAGAAAGTCCCCTGATTTCTTCTCCACTTGACTCCAGTTTTTTAATGATATTATCCCTTGCACACCTAATCTCTCAGCAAGCCATGAAACTAAAGTGTTGACCATTCTCCTCATCCCCCCCCCCACCCCCCCCCCCCCCCCCCCCCCCCCCCCCCCCCCCCCCCCTCCCCTCTCCTCCCCGCCCACATACCTTTTCCCACTCCAACACCTGCTCATCGCATATCCACCATACCCTCCAAGCGACCAACCTTCCTCCAAACATTTTCATGTGGAAACGACCTTATCATCATGTTCTAAACAACCATCTGCCTCAATCGTGGTCACAAAATCAGGTACACCATACAAACTCTCTCAAGTTCTTTCTTATGCCTAGTTATCCAACCCTCATAAAGTTTTTTCCAACTCATTAACCATCTCCAAATAACCAATTAGTTTCTTATAGGCCATGAAGGACCCTAAGTAGCGTAAAGCCATGCATGATGAAATACAAACTCTCCAAGATAACCGCACATGGACTATCATGTCTATTCTACCTGGCAAGAAACCCATTCGATGTAAATGGGTATACAAAATGAAGCTCAAATTTGATGGAACCACCGAATGTTACAAAGCCCGTTTGGTCGCCAAAGGCTATAACTAGATTGAGGTCTCGATTATCTAGAGATATTTGCTCCCATTGCCAAACTGGTTAATGTACGTGTCCCTCTAAGGGTTGCTGCTATTAAAGGATGACACCTTCACCAACTTGACATCAACAATGTGTTCTTACATGGTAATCTTGATGAAGATATATACATGTCCTTACCTCCAGGATTTGGACGAAAGGGGGAGACTCACGTGTGCAAACTCAACAAGTCTTTATACGGCTTAAAGCAAGCTTCCAAAAATGGTTTTTGAAACTTTCAACAGCCCTCAAAACTGCTGGTTTTCACCAATCAAAGGCAAACTATTCATTATTCGTCCAATCGAACAAAAGAAGTTTTACGGTATTACTTGTGTATGTTGATTATGTAATTATGGCAAGTAATCTACAACATATTGAAGATGTTGAATAGTTATTATCCAAATAGTTCAAACTCAAGGATCTTGGTCAACTCAAATCCTTTTTGGGCATAGAAGTAGCAAGGTCTTCGAAGGGGATTTCTCTCTCCCAAATGAAATATACTTTGGATAAATTAGAAGATGTTGGATTTCTAGGAGCCAAACCTACAATATCCCCGATGAAACAAAACTTAGCTCTTACGATATCCGATGGAGACCTCCTAAATTATTCTTCATCATATAGGCATTTTTTGGGAAGATTGATCTACTTGACCATTACTAGACAAGATTTGGTCTATGTTGTCCATGTTTTAAGCCAAATTATGGAGAAACCGTGAACGCCACATCTTGAGGCAGTGCATAGAATCCTTCGATACTTGCAACAAACTTTAGGACAGGGTATTTTTCTATCTTCCTCAAGTACACTCCAATTAAATGTATTTTGTGATGTAGATTGGGCATGATGCAAGGACACAAGAAGGTAAGTAATTGGGTATTGTATATTTCTTGGACAATCACCTATATCTTGGAAAAAAAGAAGAAGCAAACAACAGTGACTCGATCAATTGCAGAGGCAGAGTATCGTTCTATGACTATCACATGTTGTGAAATCACTTGGTTGAAGAATATTTTGAAGGACTTGGAAATCAAACATAATCAGTCGGTCATGTTATACTGTGACAACCAAGTTACTCTACATATTGCCTCTAACCCGGTTTTTCATGAGCAAACCGAGCATATCAAGTTGATTGTCACTTAATTCGTAAAAAGATTCAAACGGATTTGATTAAGACATCACACGTACGAACCAACGACCAAAATGTAAACTTATTTACTAAGAAGTTGAGTTTGTCCCAATATGATGAATTACTTGGCAAATTAAGTATCATTAACATATATTTCAACGAGGAATGTTGAAGGTAAACACGAGCCGAAGACCTCAAAAAATCATACAGATAACGATTGAAGATAAATATGATAAGCGATAAGACACCGTTAACTGGGGGTAATTTTGAATAAGTTATGGTTTTCTCCTGTGGCCACTTACCCGCGGAGACTACTAAACAAATGAATAATAAAGAGCCGCCCTACGTGTCCTACACGGAAAGTCAATAGGACCGCCAACGCAGTTCATAGCTCAGCGACTAAAATCGTAGAATCTCCTGGAAGATCAGAACGCTCGCTTCTATAAATACCATGAAAACCGAAAGCCTTCCCTACGCCGGCATCGACTTTCAGGGTTCTTTTACCAATCTACGCTGCAGCTCATCTTCTGCAGTCTAGTCGGCAGCAACCCAACATGTCGATCATCCCAACCTTTTTCGGAAAACAAATCAATTGTTTGGATCCTTTCTCTCTAGACATCTGGGATCCCTTCGAGGGGTTTCCCTTCAGCAACACCCCTGCTGCACCGCGTCTGAATCTCGTCAGTAAAATCAACAGAGTCTCTAGTAACAAGATCGACTGGAAGGAGACCCCAGAAGCTCATATCATCGAAGCCCATCTTCCTGGTTACAGACTCGAAGACCTCAAAGTAGAGATAGAGGAAGGGAAAGTCCTGCAGGTAAGCGGACAGAGGTGCGAGGACGAGGCCGAGGACAAGCACAGTTTGCACTGCCAGGACCAGAAGGGTTGTCGCAAGTTCTTGAAAAGATTCAGATTGCCGGATGATGCAAAAGCAGACCTGGTGAAGGCTACGATGGAGAGAGAGGTGCTGATCGTTACGGTGCCCATCGAAGTAAAGAAACCTCAAGTGAAAGCCATTGAAATCTCAGCTACATGAACTGCCTGTATTTTTGTTTCTTTTTCGGCTAGGGTGTAATTCTGTTAAAGAAAGAAAGTTTCGGTCGTCGCTCGAGATGAATATTGAATGCTTTCTAGTCTACCATGCCAAGTGTCTGTAACTTGTCTACTTTCAAATAAAATAGTAACATGGTGAGGATGATCCTCTTGTCACCCATCGTTACTTTTTTGAATTTCCTCTTTGGGATTGTAGTGGGTAAGATGTTCTAGTCTACCCAGAGAGTTTTCTCTTGGACTGATTTCAGTATATTTCACATAAAGAACAAACAAAATGCAGATAAGGAGCAGTTTGACCACTTCTAGAACAAATAATTCTTCTTCACTTACCTTCACACACAACAAATTCAGAGAAGCATCAAACACTATTGAAGACCCATTTGCATCCACTATGTTAAGTTATGGATCTTAATCAAAGTCTTATTATGAGTCGATATATAGATTGACTTTTACGATAAGGCCGCTATAGGGATTGGAAAGGGGGTGAGGAGTTCCCAAAAGGTCTACGATATATTAATTATTATTTTATTAATAACAGTTTGGGAATTTCACTCTTAAATTAAGTTGTTCTAATTTTTTGTTTATATCTGGAGTACTGCTATTAGGGTTTATCATCATCAGATAAGGATCTTAAGTTACAGCCTGAGAAAGGTTAGAGAAAAACACATGTGAATATATGTAATTTCTCTTGTAAACTATTTTATCTTCATAATAGATTATTACAGCGGTGAAAGATAAAATTTAGTCTTACCTTAGAGTGAACCTGTATAAATCTTGAGTGTTTTTTTCGTGTTTTTTTTGTGATTATTATTATTATTCTATTAGTTTAGAATGAGGACATCTAATTCCTAATAAAAAAAACGTCTATTTGTATTCATTGTATAAAAAAAAAACATATTGGAATGTTATTTTCTACTTTAAACTTTTAGATTTTTTCATATTGTTGATGAATTTTTCTTTTAGAGGGAATTTCGGGCAGCCTTTATCATGAAGACCCGATGAAGCTAGCCATCTCTGAGGAAGCTTCCCTTGTCTCGTATCAGACTCTCATGAATCAAGCGATTAATATCTATGGGATTGTCTGTTCGAAATAGGTTGGGTAGAAGGGACCAGCCGTCTAGTATGAAAATGAACCCTGAAAACAAAGTCAAGCCACATAAGACCAAGGTTTAGACTAACTGGGTATGCAGACTTTCTTTGCTGTGGGAAATCTAAGAGGTCATATCTAAAAAATATCCTAAAATAATATTCAAATATAACACAGATCACTCATCTCCATATGTTAAGGACAACTTTGATGTGGAATAGAACATGCATGTGAGACTAGTTACGTGCACGGCATAGTTAACTCTTACATTGAGAAAGCTTAGTCGGTTTACATTCCCCATTATAGGCTTAAATGGGAGAGGCCGAAGTTTTGGTCAAAATGGGGTGACCTCATGATGGGTTAGATATTGGGAAGTGGTGATTTTGTAGTATATATTCGTCTGGACTAGCTCAACGGATGGTTTATGGGACTCTGGACCTCTTATCACCACCAATATTAGGTCTCCGATGGACAGGTGGAAGCACCTGCTTCCAACCATGCTTCTTAAATCCAAAGGCCGTCTTATACTTGCACATTCTTAGAGTCCTGGATAACCTTGTTCCTCTCTCTGTTGTACTTTCCCCACAATCTTTTCCTCTTCGCCCACTGGCGACAAAAACATTCTCATCTTTACTTGGAGCCGCCGCTGAGTTCGATGCAAGAAGAGATGGACAGCAGACGAGTCGGGGCGCTGCGTTTTAGTTTCAACAAGAAATTCGCCCCGGGAGACTTCCAGCTTCAAGTGGGAGAGGGCAAGCGTTGGGCTTGAACAAATTAGCGGAGCCTCTCTATGGTTTCCTTCCATGCATTTAGCTAGTAATCACCGTCCTCATAAGATGAAGTTGAAGGGAATCATTAAGCATTTGAAGTTAGCGGAAGCACCCACAATTTCATTTGCTGGGAAGTTGCCAAAAGTCTAGACCTTACACAAATTCGGCTGTCCTCATTCAAGGTTGAAAAAATTAAGAAGAAAGAAGATTGAAGAGAAAAATGAGAGGGAGAGACAAGTGGAAAAGAGAAAATTTGAGAAAGACAATGAGATGGGGGGCCTGCCCATCCCCCCAATCTCTATTAATAACTTAGGGTTGAAAGGGTTGAGTATAATTTACATCATTATCCCTACTTTAAGTGAAAACTTTAATTCTCTATATTTCCTATTTTACATATCCTCTTTATAGGAAAATTGGTCCGTAGACATAATTTGACATGCAGAACAAGATTACATCAAGAAATATAAATAACAATAAGATAAGATAACGAACATGCCCATGCTCTTGTTTTTCAACACTCCCTCTTAAACTGGGGAGTATCAGTCCTAGATTGCCGCAAAATTTTAAAAATTTACGTTTTTTCAGTGTTTTAGTTAGGATAACGCTGACTTAATCACCAAACTGAACATATAGAGTAGTTACCTTTTTCCTCATTACTGCATCTCGGATGAAATGACAATCAACCTCTATATGTTTGGTTCTTTCATGAAATATTGGTTTATTTGCAATGAATATTGTCATGTGGTATCACAATACATAGTCATAGGATCCTTTTGATCGAGACCAAATTCGTGGACAACAGATTTTATCTACATTAGTTCATCGACATTTTTAGCCATTGCTCTATATTTAGCTTTTGTACCAGACTAAGCAACAACATTGTTTTTTTTAGTTTTCCAACTAACTAGATTTTCTTCCAGAAATACACAGTATCCAATGGTTAATTTTCTATCAAGCTTGGAGCCTGCATAGTCAGCATCAGAGAAAACCTCAATTCTCAAGTGATTATTAGGTTTGAAAAAAAAAACTTTTCTTGGTGCTCCCTTTAAATATTTCAATATTATTTGTGCAACCTATAGGTGAATCTTACTTGGATGCTCCATGAACTGACTCACCACACTTACTACAAATGAAATATCTGATCTAGTAGTTGTAGCATAAATGAGTTTGCCTAGCCTTTGATACATTATTTTATCTTTTAGTTCTAGACTTCAATCATCATGAAGATCAAGTCCTACCTCCATAGGTGTATCCACAAGTTTAACCCCCTAGAAGACCATATTTTAAGAATATCAATAACATATTTCCTCTAGGTCAGTGTTTTTCCTTCCTTGCTTCTCGCCACCTCAATACCTAGAAAATATTTCAATTGACCCAAATCGTTAGTCTGAAAGTGATTCTCCAAATAGGATTTAATTGTTTCAATGCCCATGTTGAAGGATGATATCATCAACATATACCAACAAGATAATAATTCTAGATGGTCGTTTCAGAATAAATAATGAGTGATCACAATGACTTCTATGGAATCTCATGGAAATAACCACTTGACTGAAATTTTCAAACCAAACTTGTGGACTCTATTTTAAGCCATAAAAAACCTTCTTGAGTCAACATACCTTATGTGTGTCCCCCTGAACAACATACCATG
Source organism: Aristolochia californica (assembly GCF_029961685.1). Classification (NCBI taxonomy): domain Eukaryota; kingdom Viridiplantae; phylum Streptophyta; class Magnoliopsida; order Piperales; family Aristolochiaceae; genus Aristolochia; species Aristolochia californica. The sequence continues at coordinate 29,898,456 of NW_027181771.1, forward strand.
GAAGTTTCTCCATATAGACTTCCTCCTCAAGGTCACCAAATAAGAAGGCATTTTTAATATCATGTTCGAAAATAGACCATCTTTGATGGATTGCAATGAGAATAAGTATACGAATAGAGGACAAGTGAGCAACCGAAGAAAAGTCTCAAAAACATCTACACCAAATGTTTGTGTATACCCTTTGGCAACAAGATGAACCTTATACCGTTCAACTGATCCTTCAGAGTTATATTTAATAGTATAAACCCATCGACACTCAACGCACTATCAATTAATACTTCCATCTCAACATCCATGGCATTCTTCCAATGAGGTTGCAACAAAGCATCCTACACTGAAGAAAGAATAGTGCAAGTGGAGATATACAAAGCAAACTTATGACAATTATTAGACAAAGAATCAAATGAGACAATGAGATAAAGGATGGCGGGTACCTTTGCAATCACCTTTCTAAAGGGCGATAAGAAGGTGCAAAACACTTACCTCAGGATAAGGAGATGATGAATAATCATGGTTCGATGTGAGGAGGGGGTCTGGATTAGAATGAGATGGTTATTGTCGATACAGGTACACCTGTAGTGGTTTTTCAGTAGGAGCATCTCATGAGGCTGGAGAATAGTCATCAACTGGAAGAAAAATAATCAGAATAGGTAGAGAGGGTTCACGTGGAACCAACTCAGATTTAGAAGATTCAAAAAATGAAACATCCTCGAACAAGGTAGCATCAGCTTGTACAAATATTTTTTCATAGACAGACAGTAACATTTGTACCCTTTCTATGTTTGAAAATACACAAAAAATACACACTTAATAGACTGTGGAGACAATTTATCCTTGAATTGTTCAAATACGTGTGCAAAGCATACACCAGCCAAAGACTCGATGTGACATTAGAAACAAAGGTGCAAGAGGTAAAATAATATGAATAGGAATCTTGCCATCAAGAGTAGAAGATGACATTCTATTTATCAAAAAATATGCAGTAAGAACAAGATCACCCTCAAGTAAATGACAATTCTTGAGCTCAATAACTCCATTTTGTTGTGTAGTGAACACACAAAAAATTTGATGAATGATTCCTTATGATAGACAGAAAGAGTCAAATTTATGATTTATATACTCAAGACCATTGTTTGTGCGCAAGATTTGGAGAGAAGTTGCAAATTGATTCTTTATTTCATTATAAAATAGTTAAAATACATCAAAAGCTTCAGATTTTTCTCACATGAGATAAATCCAAGTACATCTATTGAAATCATTAATAAAGAAAAAAAATACATATGACCAAACTGACTAATCACGGGACAAGGACCCCAGACATCTGAGTGGACAAACTCAAAAAGTTTACTTGTCATATGAGATGAAACAGGAAAGGAGTTTTGGTGATGTTTTCCCAGCTGACATAACTCGCAACGAAAAGTAATACTATAAGGAAGATTCTAGAACTACTTGAATCAGTTTTGCTGAAGATGAATGACCAAGTCTGAGATGTTATTAAAGAGGTGAGTTAGTTATGTGTAGTGCTAAAGTATTGTCTGGGTTGTGGTTGTCCAGATAGTATAGACCCCCTCTCTCACGAGCGGAATCAATCATATTCCTCATCACGAGATCTTGAAAGACATAATGAGTATGGTAAAACGTTAGTGAACAATTTCATAGACATAGCCATCTGGATGATGGCTAGTAGATTTAAAGGAAAATTTTGGAACTAACCGTGCAGATTGAAGGAATAGAAAAGGTGAGGTGGTAATATTTCCCACAACCTATACTGGTGAAGCTATCAATAAGATTAGCAGGCTTAACTATAACAGACTGTTAAAAATTAGATGTTATAATTCCAAACTAACGAGAACAATAATAATAATCACGAAAGAAAGAAAAAGCAAGCACGCAATATAACAAGATTTATATAGGTTTACCTCAAGATGAGAATATGTCCTGTCTTTCGCCGTTGCAGTAATTCACTATGAAGATGAAATAGTTTACAAACAAAAATTGTACACACTTACAGGTGTCTTTCTCTAACCTCTCCTGGGCTACAACTCAAAGTCTCTATCCGTGATGATCATAAAACCCTAATAGCGGCGCCCCAAAATATAAAGGAAAAATTAGGGCAACTGAAATACAAGAGTGAAATCCCCAAGTTGCCCTTAATGAAACAATAGTCAATATATCGTGGACCTTCCGGGGGCTCCCCGCCCACCTTCCAACCCCCCACGGCGACCTTACCATCGATCAATATACTGACTCAGTGTAAGGCATTGATTAGGCTCTACAAATAAACACACTCCTTTAAGTCAAAGATAGTGAGGACATACCTGACATGTATTTTTTGGCACCAAAATCGAGAATCCAAGAAGAGGAATGAGACAATGAGAGTGCAAACATATGTGCAAGAGGAGTTGTATATGCCAAGGATGTAGAAGGAATAGACAATTATGTCTATTGTTGTGAGATTTGTTGGTGCATCCATCGTGAGCACACTTGTGCGCAAATTTACCATCTCCTCGACCACGTCCTCTATCGAAATTATCTCTACCTCTGCCTCTACTAGTCCATGTGCGTCCCATGGACATATTAGTACAATCCGATGTTGTAGATGATGTATTAAGGGTAGTAGTTTCACCCATTTTAGTATAAAGGTAGTAGAGACGTTAGGTATTTCATATGAGGCCCAAAATTTGTACCTTTATGCTATCAAATTGAGCATCCAATCCATCTAGAAATTTTTACCACAAGAAGTTGACTCTATTGTTTTCAGAGTTCCTTTTATTCGTAGTAAAATGATAAAAGACATTAATTTCTTGCCATATACTCAAAAAAGAACTATAATAGTTTGTCACAATTCTGTGACCCCTTTTTAAGCCAAAAAACTATGTATATAATTTATGAACCCTGGAAAGATTGCTCTCTTGTCCATAAAGAGCTTCCAAGTGTTGGCCCAAGTGGCTTCTCCTTCTCGAGAAAGGGATGAATTGAAATTATAAATTAAAATTTTAACTAAGCTAAATGTTTATATAAGTTGTGATCAATTTAAATGCATTAATCTCATTATGCATATGATGGAGATATAGATAAACACTTTCAATACACATGCACACAACCAAGGGACACAAGATTTTTTGTTATCGATGTTTTCCTATTAGTAGTCACGGCCCAAGAAACCTTGCTTAGGAATTTTTCACTAAATGCTCTAATAGCTGGAAATTACAAAGAGTTTCTGACACTCTTAAGCCACGTGTAATACCAATTACACGATTTCTTATCTCCCAAGAGATTCGATACAAGGGACAAGATTCTGGCTCTAGTCAAGCACTTCCTTTCTAGATTGCTGGTTCTAGAAATCAATTCATTTACCTTTCTAGGCACTAGGGAACTTATAAAATATGAAATAAAAACTTATAATTTCTTCTTAATATGGAAGACAAACCCTTCTCCAAATGAGAACCAAGTTTCTAGATGTTTAAGCACAAATGATTGAATTGAAGGAGCTTGATGAAACTAAATATGCTTTGGAAATTTTGAGAGAAGTAGGAGGATTTGAGAAAATGAAGGTTTTTCTCTCAAATAAGGTAAAATCGGAACTTTGATGCTCAAATTAATTTTGCAAAGTTTGGATATGCCAGTAAAATCTCATCTCATTGTCCTCAAAATGTTTGGAGTAATATTTATAAGTTTCATTACTCAAATTAGTCATTATTTGCCAGTTTTCAAAAAATCAGTACATTGATTAATCGATCATTGAAAAGTGATTAATCGATCAATCGATCATAATAACTACTTTTCTGTTAGATAGTGACTTATGGATTGATCGATCAACAAGTTATCATTGATCCCGAAAAGTTAAGTTGATCGATCATTACTAGGGGATGATCGATCAATCAGAATTCCTTATAGTTGTACATTACAAGTATGATCAATCAATGAACTTCCTATGATCGATCATGTTTTATGTCTCTAACTTGCATGATTCTGTCCGATCGATCATTCCATGTAAATTTCAATTTTCTGGAAAATATTGATCGATCAATCCAAATGAGGCAATTGATCACGTGTTATAGTATGATATGGCTATATTATGGATGATCAATTTATCAACTTAGGTTGATCGATCATGTTTTATAAGCTTAGCTTATGCACTTATGAGCGATTGATCAATCAGAGTGGGAGGGGGCGTCAAGTAGGTCTAGTGTAATAGTATTGATACGAAGGGGTAGCTTGTTCCTTGCCCCTTTTGTTGGCCATAGAGGGTATGAGTGAGAATAGTGGTATTTTGTTAAGCTTAAAGGGAGCTCTACCGAGGGGGGTGGGCTCTTCCTTTGTTGGGGGAAACTGCTTGACTAAATCACCCGGTTCACCAATTAAAATGACAAATGCAACTAGGTCAATCGAGTTTGATTCAATTGACCAATTTGATAAAGCCTGTTGTCAATAATTTATTAATAATGATAAAATTGATAAAATTTAAATATTTAAATAACTATGTATAGTATTTTATGAAAATGATGTTTTGAATAATTTATATTTATTGCTTCAGAACCACCCCTCGATGGCACCAAAGTGGTTGGAAGCACTTGTCTTGCCTTTCATAAATTTCAAAGGTAGAGTTGTAAATAGTATATAAATGGAATGGAGTAAGCTAATCAATATATATTTCCATTTATATAGGGTATATCAATATACGGTCATTATCGGTATATAGAATAAGTTATTTTGTATATCTTTTATTTACCTATTTATCCTATGGTATCTCAGTCGTCAGTCGAGATCGCCAATCAGTCGTTGAAGAAAGGGTTACGATTTCAGCTCAACTCTAATTGAATGTTGCGAGGAGAAGATTCATGGAGTTGGATTCCGGTACCTCCGAGCCAATGATGAAGGTGAAAGGGAAATATCCCATAAATAATCTCAAAGCAAAGAGGAGACTTGTGGAGGCCGAATTGAAGAAACAGCTGATTGTCTTTGGGTACGGTTTACGGATGGATTCGACATGGGGCCTCCAATTAACGAGGATTATGAGTAAACTGACGAAGGAAGAGTTTGTTCATCTCCTTCATGAATTTTCTGGGCTGTATCATTGTGAATTTCTGAGCCAGAGCTGGTACAGAAGGAGAAGTATGAGTTGGATCTGGCATTACAAGAAAAATAATCAAATGCGATGAACTGTAGCACAGCAGCTGAATTGTCAGACGAATTAAACCCAATTTCCAAATAGGAAATCAGCAACATGTGCATTAATCAAAGTCCAACGCATGGTTTGAAAAGGTTTCATCTAAGCTTTAAATATATTCCTTGTCTTGTGGGGAGGAAGGGGGCAGGTGAGCCCTCTGTATCTTCATTTCCTTCTGGCATGGACAGACCACCTTCCCCTTCTTCCTCTGTGCATGAGACAACCTCTGCAAGAGGACCACGACTTTGCTTCTGTTTCTTGTTGAAACTCTCTTTGTGAAGTAGAGAAGGGAACGGGAGGTGGGGGCCTTGCCTCTGTTCCTCAAAATTGAAATTTCTAGAAAATTAAATTATAAAATAGCGATGCCCACAAACTTTATGAGGATTAGAGATCCCAAAGAAGGAGAATTTCACATAAGAATTATGTTTTAACAATCAAACTGCAATGAATCAGGAATCGGAAACGCTTTGAAACGACGAACACATCTCCTGATATGGGTTTTTCATCTGGATTTCTCCTACGGACAAAAGGCCAAGGAAAAAATTCTGCTCAAATTATACGCTCCTCATTGTCCCACACTCTTATCTTTTTCTCAACACAATTATTGTTCCTTTTAATACAGGGCTCAACTTCAATTATCAAACAAAGCATCGTCCAAGCGAAGAAACCTTCAATCATATCATCATGACGCTGTCAATGCTTTTCTGGGTGCACGATGGATGAATCGGAGGAAAACTTTTGCTACACCGCCTCAAATCGCGCGGGAATACCCTTCTTTTTCTCAGCTCGTTCTAAATTCTAATCCAGTTTGATTGGAGATTATCTCTCTTTCTTTTTTGCAACTTCCTTCTTCCCGCCTTCACTCATCTCCTCCAGCAACAATAATATTTTTTCCAAAAAATCTGAGAAGAGAAGAATGGTTAACGCAGGGGGTCAGGAGAGAAACCAATCAGTATCTGTAACTGTTCATCAAAATTCAACTATTCGATACCAGACAAAACGAGCCGACCCTTCGGACTCGGCCGCAGAAAACAAGCGAGGATGCGGTTGATTAATTTGACGTAGATGCTTCGTTTTCTTGTCCGTTATTGGATCACAGATGAGCAAAAAAAGGTGTTAAAGGGTTCTATTAGGCCGAATTTATACCTTAGCCACGCGCTTAAAAGAGCGATTTAAGCATCAATGAGGAGACTCCCACTTTAGTAAAAGATTGTATGATGAAGAAGTGACCGCAGCGATAGAATATGATATCTGTTACAGATTTTTAAGGTATGTTTGATCATCACCAGTGATTTTCGGGCAAGAATATCGGCTACAGAGTTTCCTTCTTTTCGCTTTTCCTTTTCTCCCGCCAACGTATAAAAAACGAGGAAGCGCATGCTCTATATCTTTCACAGCAGCGGCAGCCATGGAAATGTAAATTCAGGCGTCTGGACATCTGCCAGGAAAAGATTCGTTCATGGGGGACCTCGACGAAGACATCAAAGGGCACCCCAGAAGACGTAGTTTAGGTAAAGATTTAGAGAAGAATCCGAAGGTGGGCGATGAAATTTTCACGTGTAGCTGGTCACTGATCCAGAAAGGTGGTAAGCAACTTTGAGAAACCCGGTTTGAGTTATAAAAATAGGACTGAGTGGCCTTTTTGTAATTAAAAATTTCATTTAATTACCTTCACTTTAATATATAAAAATTATTAAATTTGATTATTAATTATTTCAAAAATATTTTTTTAATATAAATTAATACCTTATTTTACTTTAAGATATTATTTAATTTAATAAAAAATAATTTATTTGTCGGTAGAAATAATATTCTACCTTCTGTTTTATAATAACAAAAAACACGGCATAAATGTAACTACCGTCGTAACGTGCCCGATAACGAAGTCTTCGTTCCGGGTGGGGCCGATGAGACCTAATTGGACCGACGTGGAATAGGTAGAATTCAAATTTCTCGAATAAATGAGCATTTACTTGTTTTGTTAATTTTTATACCGTTGTAGAGGACAACCGGTACAAGCTGTTCAAGACCGGTACATGAGAAATTACCAAATGACCTCCGGTTGGCGGAGAGGGAAAACGCGACGGTCGAGGGCAGAGAAGTGAATATAATATTAATCGAGTACAATGAATTAGTTCCGACTTTGGTCAGACAATAGTAACAAACGGGACCCACCAGCAAAATAATTTTTAATAATTAATGTGAATTGACATTGGGGTCTGGTGGAAATGACTAATTAGAGAAGACTGAAGGAGGGCCCACTTCGGCACCGTGTTTCCTTTCGGATGTGACCGCCCGCTAATGCCATCTCGCTTTTCCTATCAGACTGAAAGCGAAACTTAAAGAACTCTCTGCCTGTCCCCTCCCCTTCACTCCATCTCTGCAACAAAGACCGACCTCAGCAATTTCGTCTCTCTCGTTCTCTCGCTCTCTCTCTTCGAGCGAATTCCGAGGAGATCGTCGTGCTTCTGTCTGTCTGCCTACCTGAGACGCGGCTCCACTGCTCTTCCTCCCTGCAATTCCTTTCTTTTCTTTCAGTGTACTCCAGCCTCAACAGTGTACACACACATTCGCTGCCAAAGCATCTCCGCCGCACGAGATCCGGAGCATTTGCCTGCCTAGTATGTCCACTTCTCTTAATTTCCTGACCCTTTATGTTTCCCCCGCGCGAATGTTTTCACTTTTACTTGCATTTTGTATGGCTTTTTGTTTTTGTGGGATGTCTTCTGCTTCCCCGTGCCGCTCGGTGAGTGTCTGGTGCTGGTATGTGTGACAACGAGGCGTTCACAATTGGAAATTGGAGTATGGATTTCTTCTTCCCGTTGATTTCTGAAGATCTTTGCGAACTAGTGGTTTGGAATGTATAATACTACTTTGTTCCTTGCGTGAAAGGGAAAGTAGAATTTAAGGCGGTAAAATCTTATACCATCTCCATCCTCACACGCGCCTCTTGTCTCTTAGTTTGTCTGGTTTCAGTGCTCTGAAACGCAGTGACTGATCCATTTGGGAATCCACTTGTTGGTTTCTCATGCTTTTTTGAGAAACGCATTAGACTGTCAGACGGAACGCGGAATCGGGAGCGATTCCCATCGAATCGATCTCAGACTTCTTCCGTTTTTCTCTTCGAGATATTTTACCATGTCGACATACTTGATTACGGGTTTAACTGTGCCAGGTATTCACAGGTCACGGGGATGTGAAGAAAACGATCCCATGGCGAACTGGGGCTCGTTTAGCTGGTTTTCCTGCGTGTGATATCAATTATGACCTCCAGGACGAATAAGGCAAATAATGCCGATCGAACAAAAGCGATTTCGGGAATGGAGTCCTCTGCAGAGACGATGAAGACTTCACGGCAGCGGAGTTTGAGATTAGAGAGAGACAAGACCAGTCTTCCCTCAATAGAGAGTAGAAGCCTAAAACTACGAGAAAACGCGACCATTGCTGATGCCAATAACGGTGGTAAATCCGAAGAGCTTGTGAAATACATGTCTAACTTGCCCGTCTATCTCCAACGAGCAGAGGTAGGAGACAATATCCAGGGTAAGGCTTTGAATTTTGGAGTTCTTGATTGGGGGCGTCTGGAGAAGTGGAAAAGCGAGCAGAGAAGCGGTCCGCTGGAAGGTGGTAGTGCTAGTTCTGCGTCAAGCAGTCGGGCCTCGCTGAGAGGTGGCAATGCAAATTCAGCATCGAGCAGCCAGTCCTCTCCATCATCCACCACTACAACTGCCAGAGGCGAAGACGTAGCGAACGGCTCATCAAGTCAGAGGAGAAAAACTTCTACTTTGAAAGATCATCTGACAAAGCCTGCAAAAGAAGGCCGTGCTCCAGCATCGGATAGAAGAACTATGCCGCCCAAAACTGTTATGAAACCATCGGGAAAAGACCGATTGGAGATCAAACTTGAGAATGGTGCCAGGGAAACTTTGAATTCGAAGTTTGTTTCAAGGAATGAAGAAAAACCTTCGAAGCCAAGATCATCTTCAAATTCAGAGGATCCTGTGAAGGAGAAAAGGAAGGCGCGAGGTGGTGAGTTCAAAAGCAGGGCAGAACCGTCGGTAGAACAGAGTAGGTCTCCCCTTAACAGTGGTTTCGAGGGCAGACATGATCCTCGTAGTTCTATTTCGGCTAGAAGCAGAGAGGAAGCAAAGCTAGAATGCTCTACAACTGACTATGGAAGGACTGTAGAAGCTAAACGGCATAGCTTCACGGATGACTTTGATTTTCTGAGTGCAGAACTATGTTCTGATATTCCATACTCTTGTCCGCTCCCTTGCGAACTCCAAGGCAGTAAATGGCCAGATATTGACCTATCAACACCTGTTGGCGTTGAGGTTGTGAGAATTTTATCCAACAACCGTTGCTCATTCTCAAATTCGGACGAAAAACAGACAGCCCAATCCAAAGATGAAGATGAAGATGAATTACAGAACGAATCCCTTTCCGAATCTCTGAAGCAACGGATCGCTGAATCTGCTGTTGTCCCATCGGCGAAATTAACAGCAGGCTGCGATCGATTGAGTGGAAGTTTCAATTCTGTACAGACTCCAACTGCACGATCTTCGAACACGACAACCCACTGCGATAAGAACGGCTTCTCTGCGATTGATTCACACAGAAGCAAACCTAATGTTACAGGGAGGTCGAGGCAGAGTCCTTTGAGAAGGATAATTGAACAAGTACTGAAGCCCAAGTCGAGTCGCCTTGATGAGTTACCTACCAATGGCAGTAAATTTGGTGATGCCAAAGAACTTCGACCTGAGGATCGACCCGTGCCAGCTCTTGGGTTACGCAAGTCATTTACCTCCTCTCAATCATTGAAGAGAAACTTGAACTTGACAACCGGGATTCCGGATGAGAAGGGTAACAAATCCACCATGAATGCTCTCGTGGAAATTACAGATAATGGCGGGCTTCCTCTGTTGACATTCATTCCAGACGAAGGAACTGATATTCTTGCAGCCAAAATGAGGAAAATACTTGCATCTGGAAAGGACGACGATTTTGAGTGGATTTACACTTTTTACACAGTTCGCGAAGTTAAAAAGAAAGGCGTGGGATGGATTAACCAAGGTAGAAAAGATAGAAAATATGTTCCTAACATTGTTGGACAGATGAAGATTTCCGCTTCTCAATGCCCAAAGCTCAATGGAAAAGATTCTCAGGCTGTGGTTTGGACGAAAGAATTTGTGCTATTTGGTGCTGAGCTCGGCGAGGCAGCTCATGAAGCCCTAGATTTCTTACCTAACAATGAGCTCGCAGCCATTATCATCACTAGTCAAAAACCGCGACCGCAGAATACTCACGACAGTGATGTAACTGAGTGTCAAAAGCCTCCGAGCATCACTGTTATTATTCCAAATGGTGTTCACAGCTTACCAGCTTCAGAAGGAGTACCAGCGCCTCTCATTGATCGATGGAGATCAGGTGGATCTTGCGATTGTGGAGGTTGGGACGTGGGTTGCACATTGGCAGCTCTAACTAACGACGCTTGCCAAAGCTCGAGTTTACCCCATGCTTCTTTAACCCCTGAAGATACTCGTCTGGCTGATCTCTTTGTACAGGTACATTTCATGAATTTATCCTCTCTTTTTTCGTATCTAGTTCACTTAAAGCAGAGATTGTTAGAGTTGATTCGTTGCTCGTATCTTCTTTTGCAGGGAGGACCACCAGAAACCAGGCATGCCTTCAGCTTAGCAGCCTTCAAAGAGGATCTTTATTCAGCAGAGTTCAGTGCATTTATCTCTCCTGTGCAAGCCTTCTCCATATGTGTGGCAATCCTCCATGATCAAAAGCCAGTGAGTCTTCCTGAAGTTTGTCACCCAGTTGAGAAAGTCTCCGTCGAGGCTGTAGTGACAGAACGCGCAGAAAAAACAGCCCAATCTCTTGGAGAAGCTCCTGGACGCTATGTCCCATATCCACCTCATTCTCCCGTTGGAAGAGCCTGACGAAGGCTTCATAGGCAATCCATTCATTCACCTACGAAATGGGAACCCCACGATTCAGCTTTGGCATTAGCTTGCACTGAGATTTTGACTGCCGGAGATAGAGAGAAGATTTTGAAGACAGCCGATGAATCTCCTTCGTTTTTGGAACAGGTAGCAAGTCAGTGCCAGAATAACTCATACCAGTGTAATAAATTTGTATCTTCTGCAAACCTGTATTTAGTGTGTAGAACAATGCCTGCACTTCTTTCACGGTTATACCATATCAATGTACAATGTAGATTATTCTTGGTATCATTTACTTGACTCTTATCCAGGCTATAATTTTACCAGAGAATCTTGAAATAGACCGAACTGGCTCATTGGCTCACTGTTGTACGCTATTGGAAACCAATTCTTAAAACTTCAAAGAGCAGAACTCGTACCCAGCTCCTGGAAAAGAATATAGCGGAAGTTCTGGGAAAGATTTTGACTTAGTGCAGATTAAAAGTACCAGGGTAAACTTGTGACGCATGACGGATACAAATAAGCCACAAGACCAACAATCCTCTCAAACACATTCGTAGCTACCTGTTTTTCCCAATTGCTTCCTTTGGTCCTCACAGATTCTTTACCCTCTAATATGAATTTCAACATTCTGAAATTCAATACCTATAGGGAACTCATAATCAAACCCCAGAATAACTTCCTGATTTCCCCAAAAAGAATGCATAGTAGCAGGTCACCATTCCTGAAAGCATTATAGAACCGCTATTACTGGAAAGGACTAAAATTTTGCTGTCCTCTATGTAGGTTTCTAAGATTATCTCTGATTTCTGCAGCTCGAACGTAATTCTCCTCTTTAATGGCTACATGTAGAGCCTGCTTCAAGGCCTGCTCATCACAGATCATGTCTTCTTTACTGCTTAGAATCTCCACTGTTCACTTTTGAAGGTCCCCAGGACCGATGGTGTGGACATCGATGACAAGTTCCTACACTGAATAAATACCATATTAGAATCAGCAAGTCATAAGGAGAATAACATCTTTAAGCTCCACCCACTGGTTAGATGACTCCATCAGGAAGTGTCAACATGCAATCAAATTCAACTGTCAAAAGTAATTCTTAAAAACTAAGTTGGAGAGCAGTTACTAGATACTGAAGTTTTTGTATGAGAAGACGAAGATAATGCCGCAATAATTATTCGATTCCATGACAATTCCAAAGACAACTCCGTTATAAGACTTTTTTTTGGTAGGATATTTGATCAGACACGAAAATCCAACTGAAGATGGTTACTGCAAAAGCTGGAGCTGACCTTCCATGGCTTATCTGGACACCCCTATGCATTAGGAAACTCTATTGTCATCTCAAATGCAAAGAACAAAGAAAAAACTCTGAACAAGATCAATATCAAAATCTAGCAAATAAACAGGGATTGAACTCTCTGCGTACTAAGTTGATGCAACTGATAACAGAAAAATATGTGTAAGAAAGGCCATTCATGGACGTAATAAAAGACGTGTTTTTTTTTTTATTGAATGTTTGGTGTCCAAAATGTGACTGGTGCAATATCCAATAAGGACTGTTATATAATAAGAGGATGAGGTAGAAGCCTGCCAGTGATGACTAAATTCTGGTTACTACAAGAACAAGGCAAATATGTTACCGGTATATCAATTTTTTTGGTTTCTCATCAATTACTTTTAAGTTATTTTTTCATGGGTGGATGGCTGGTGCTATCTCCAAGAAGGATTTTTAACTATTACGAAGACAGGTCTGCCTGGGTGACAAACTTCTGGTATGCCACCAGTATAGTTATTTCCTTGGTTTTTCATCAATTGCTTTGAATTTATTTTTTGATGACTGAGTGGCTGCAGTACTGGATGGGCAGTGGAGTGGACCTTTAGTGTGTTTTGAATAATTCAATACCTGTCCTAGGTAACAAGTGAAACTACGGTACAATTGATTCTATTTCCCACCCTTGCAGAATAGTCTGTTCATCTTCATACAGAGCACATGGACTCTCTGAAAGAAAAACGTCTCCATTGAGCATATCTACTCCTAATTTTTGTTATCCGAAAAGGTGCACTTAATGCCAAAGAAAACCCCTTCCAAAGAATGCACTCCTTTTAGGTTCACATTGTGTTTCTGGTTTTTGAAAACTAAGAAAAAGGAAGAATTTTAGAGCAAGAAAGTGAAGAGAAGGAGAGGGGAGAAAATGACTGTACATTGAAAAACTGTCTGGTTAGGGTGTCGGGTTAACCCCTAACTCCTTTTATTAAACAGCTCAAGTGATTACAAGAGATAAATAACTATATTGCCCCTATTACACTTATCTCGCTTAAAGTTACAAAAGAGCAATGAAAAAAAGATGAAACTTACATTAATGAACATATTAAATTAACATCTTCGTAAGTAGCATTTTAAAAAAAAAAACCTTCCTAACTAGAACTTCATAACACAATATACTCTACTAAAATTAACACTAGTAAAATTACCAAAAACATTCCCCTTCAAACTGGGGCATATAAAATTCTAATCCCAGTTTAGAACAAAAATCAATGAATAGACACTTCCAAGGGCCTTGGTAAACAAGTATTCAACTTGGTCAGTCTCGTTATGTGTCTTTATATGTTTGGTTCATTTATAAAACACCACATTGCTAACAATAAATATTGCTGCTCACTTATGGTATGTGTCATCACTCAATATTCAACTTCAGCACTTAATCAGACGATTAAATTTTGTTTTGTACTTTTCCGACTGATAAGGTAACCTCCCACAACACACTATCCTGCAGTAAACTTCCTGTCTAACTTTGAGCTCGCATAATCAACATCTAAAAAACCTACAAGGTTTAAGTATCCTTGTGGTTTATAACACAACCCTTTTCCAAGAGACCCTTTTAAGTACCTCAAAATTCTTTGTACTGCCTCAAGATGCACATTCCTGGGAGTGTATATAAACTAACTTTCAACTCCAACTGTAAATGATATATCGGGCCTAGTAACATTGGCATAAATCAATTGTCCAACCAATCTTCAAGATATAGTTCTATCACTAAGTGGTGTATTATTGTCATGATGCAAACAAGAGTTCATTTCCATAAGGGTGTCTACAAGTTTTGCACCTAAGAATCTATGTTCACTCAGCATATCCATCACATATTTCCTTTGAGATAAAATCATACCTTTTTTTCTTCTGTCACTTCTATTCCCAAAAAATATTTTTAAGTGTAGCAAGGTCCTTAGTTTAAAAATACCGTTTGAGATGATTCTTCACATCCTTGATACCTACAAAATCATCCCCAGTAAGCACATATCACTAACATACACCACTAATACAACAATACCAAACTATCTGCACAAAATAAATAAGGAATGATCAGAATGGCTTCTAATGAAACCCAAACAACATCACCACCTTACAATATTTCTGAAACCATGCTCATGTGTAATGTTTCAAACCATATATAGCTTTCTGGAGCCTACATACTTTGCCCGTCTCCAACTGAGCAACATAGCCTGAATGTTGCTCCATATATACCTTATCTTGCAAGTCTCTATAAAAAAGGAATTTTTAAGATCAAGCTGGTATAAATACCAGCCCTCATTGGTTGCCACCAACACCAAAATGCAAACAGTGCTACGCCAAGCTATAGGGGAAAAAGTGTGAAATACATCAACACCATATGTTTGAGTGTATCAATTAACTACCAATCTTGATTTATAGGGTTTCACAATACCATCAACATTATATTTCATTGTATAGGCCCATTTACAACCAACAAAAATTGCTCCAAGGGGCAAATCTACTAAGACCCATGTCTTCTGAGCAACCCAGGTAGTCATCTCCTCATTTGCGGCTTTTTCCCCTCTGAAAAAGTTAAAGCATCCTGCACTTTAGTAGGACTAGAAATACTAGACAAAGACAAGGTAAATGGTCTATACTTAGGGAGAAAAGAATAAAAAGACACATAATGAGAAATAAGATATTGAGTATAAGACCACTTATTTTTTCAAAGATAAATAGGAAGATCAAAGTCAGTCACAACAAGTTTGCAAGCATAGAGGTTGATTGGAGGGTGGTCTTCTATTACTTGTTCTTAGCCCTTAACTGGTGATGGCTACATACACACATGCCTTCTTTGATACACTTGTAACGGCTTTATGATCATTGATTTGTAACATCTGCGGAGAAATACACTTTCCTAGCCATAGGATCATAACATCAATAACCTTTCTGTGTCCTAGAATAAACGAAGAAAAACACACCGAATAGCTTGAGAAGACAATTTATCAATATACGAACCAACACAATGAACAAAACAAGCAGAGCCAAAAACCACGAGGAGGTAGATCAAATAGCTTACTCCCATATTTCAATAGATGCATAGGAATGCGACCACCTAAAACAAAAGACGACATTATATTAATCAAATAGCAGGATGTGGGAATTGCATCTCCCCAAAATCACTTTTAAACATTCATTTGGAACAAAATTGTCCGATAAATTTCAAGTAGATGTCAATTCTTGCATTCTATACCCCATTTTGTTGGGCAATACACACACAGAACGTTGGATGAATGATGTCATTCATAATGCAAAAAGTGGAAAACTTACTAAAGAAAAAGAACGTTGACTCCGTCAACTACTTAGAGGAAACAAACTATGGTGGTGTTTCAGTAGCTGACATGACTGACAATCAAATGAAGTATCTAAAGGTAGAGTAGGAATGACCTGACGTAGTTTGACTATTGACGGATGTCCCAAGCGCAAATACTTTAAGTGAGGAGAAGATGCAACCTTTAATTCAAGTAGACTTCTTTTTGGGAACAACGTCAAGATAGTACAGCCCATCACTTTCATAGCCCAAACCAATTTTCCTCCTAGTGTGCAAGACCTGAAACACAATGAGATGGAAAAAATGTGATTGAGCGATTGAGTGACTGAATAAGCTCGCTGACAAACAATAAGTGGACAGTGCATTTAGGAACATACAACATAGAATTTAATGAAATATAGGATAAAGGGTGAACATCCCTCTAGAGCCAAAGGCAGCGGGATTCCACAACCTTTTTGCATACCTAGATAATAACTTCCTGGCTGATATCATCAAAAAACTTCTGGACTGACTGCTTACTATTAAAGTGTCTATTGTTGCACTCCGTCCAAATCCTCCATGGAATATGATTAATGCATGTCTTCCACAAGACTTTCCTGATAACAGATTGGGCCATAGGCAACAGTTGCAGTGGGGGTTTCTAGTGTAAAAGTCTTGGGTTCAAGTCTCACTAGGTTAAGGGTTTCAACATTCAAAGAAATAATAATAATAATAATAATAATAATAATAATGGAGAGTAGCAAGAAAACGGAGAATTCAAGAACTAAGTCTAGTCAAAATGCCGTTAAACTAACAATACATTGCATCATCTATGGTACGATAACGAAGAGTTTCAAAACAAGTGAATGTCTTATGTGGTATGGATCATGTGATTTGTTATGAATCAGAAGGCATGCAAATCGGTTAAAACTAACATGCTCAAACTTAAAACACTAGAGAACCAACCGATTAATGGATCACAACGTGAATTATATCAGCAAATGAAGAAGAGGAAAAGGAAAGCCGGTGTCAATAAGACCGAAGAAGTAACTCACTCTGTGAAAGACGCCGCCACATAAATAGAAAGATGGAGTACATTAGAGGAAGAACTTCCACTTGATTCATAAGCTTCAATGATAGGCGTCGTCATCATAAGCGATTAGACTGAGACACCATGTTCCAGAGACCATTAGGAAATTTAGGAATTTTCCAACAGTACAGAAAAAGTAACCCAAAACAATTGACACAAATTCATAAGTTACAGTGCCTGCGAGAAAGTTGAGAAAAAGTAAAGAAAACAAGAAAAGACCATGAAAATTTAGATTCGACTCCAGAGCTGTTGAAATTGAAATGAAATTAATTGGTATATGGATACGACCAGCCCACGGGAAAACTGCCTAACTAGAACGAAAGAAAATTAGGTTAAGGCGAAAAACCTGCAGGTCCTCTTATGAAACTGGCAGCCATGAACGCAGTAGCGAGAGCAAAAACCACTACACAAGGAGCGCCTTGGAGGTTTAAGCAAGACGCGGACAGACCACAGTGCCTGGGACATCGAAATGGAAAATAGCCTACGGTTGCGAGCGTATGCGACGTGGGTGGGAGTGGAGGTGCGGTCGCGTGCCACGAATCAGGTTTTGGTTAGGTTTTGGGAAGCCCGTCCTGTGAGCCTAATCTAGAACTCTATTGCCCTAAAAAATGATCATTTGAAAATCTAACCTTATACCCGATAAGTTTTATTATAAATATATTTTATGTCAAAGTTCACGGGAGAAGATGAAAAATAATAAATTTAAATTATATATTTATAATATTTATTATAATAATCCATATAAATTATTAAATTAATTTCTACTAATAAATTTAAATGATATATTTATAATATTTATTATAATAATCCATATAAAATATTAAACTAATTCCAAACTATAATAAATAAAAATTTATTTTTCTTATTGGATTTATATTATTTTAAAGTACACAATATAAGTAAATCTTGCGAGTTCGAATGAAAAAAACTTATCCCTACCCTTTTTTGCACTTGGCTTTCTTCCTCACCCCTTTCCTATTAAAACCTAGTTAATTTGAATCCATGCCCATCTCTATATGTGGCATGGTAGTGTGAATTTCTATCCCCCTCCTTATAATTGGATCTAGAATGAAAATCACTACCCTTGTAAAGCTTCGAGTAGATATACCTATTTTCCTATATTTATTCAAGGAGAAAAGGTGTATTAATCTAAGTCTATCGAAGTCGGGTACGTCCAATTATTAATTTAGTTATCATATTTGAATTAAACGACTTAGAACTAAATTTCTTCTAATTCTATTAATCCATGATTAATGTTATGTTAATTTTTTCTAATTATTTGTGATATTATGATAGACAAAAAAAAGTAATATTATTCTTATAAATAGAGTAAGTTTGAATTTAAAAAATAGAATAAATCACCCAATTACTCAAGTAATATTGGTGATAGTTTTCTAATTTTTGTAATTGAGTTATAAACATGGTTATATTACCTTGAATGGTAGTGTCCAAAAAATAAATACTTTCTTGTATTAGTACGACTTCAAACCAATAAAGACAATGGATTCTTTGCTATTCTTGCGAGAAGTAGTGCATGATCAGTTGTTACTTGTAACTGAACCATAAAGAAGTAGGTACTTGCGAGCCTGCGGCATTAATAGAAATGAAATGGCTCAACAAGAGTAGAAATACTTGAAATAGGAGAAAACAAAACATGAAAATATCATTTGTCCACGACCTAGTATGAATTTTACTTATAGAAAGTAAAATACCATTTGCATTTTGCAATATCAATTTTTTTAGTGATAAAAAATACCCTTGAAAGTTTTAAAAACTTTCATAAATTTACAATGGGGCCATTATGTGAGTTCCACACCTCTTTTGTCTCCTAAAAAGGGCAAGTAAAGGCAGGGTGAGCTTCCCAATGTTATTAAAATAGAACCAGCTTTCAAATTGGTAGGATGACTCGATCTGGTCCAATTGTGTTAGATCGGATTCAACCATTGGTTTGACCCAGTCCAATTGGGCTACCTTCTTATTTTTCTTTATATTTATTATTTTTTTGAAGTTGTCAATACTTTTTTCTATGTAGGTACTTGGTCATGGCTTTGAATCCTCTCTTTATTAATTTTTTTTTCATCTTTTCTTCATTAGAATGATTCAATTGGATGGAATTAACCAGTTCGATTCAAATTGAGACTAGACTAACCAGCCAAGTAGTCATATTTTAAGCTAAAAATCGTTTTTTTTATGTGATAACCAACAAAGGGTCTAGTTCCAGTTGAATCAGGTTGTATTGATTGGTCCCCTTCTCTTCTGGCCCCTGCTATACAATGGAATGAAAACACCTCTTGTAAAGTTGCCAACATTTTTCAAAACTTATAAAAAAAAAAATGATGAACAAGTATTTTTGTTCCTTATTTTATTAGAGAAAAAAGAGAAGGGGATGATAAAAATGATTATTTGGAATTAGGGGGAGCAAAGCAATCTAACATTCTTTCGGATGCTGAGAGTAATTTGGGTATTTGTGTCTCCTTCTTCTCAATAGTTGCTTACGATATTAACTTGTCATACATGTAAAAACTTTGCTTGTTTAATGTGATTGAGTGAATATAGATAGGAAAAAGTAGTGGCATATTAAACTAAAATAAGGAATGAAGAGCATAATTTACTATTTATTATGGTATAAATGGAACCAATTTTTAATTGGGTTAATTTCTCTCACCCAATAAAAATGCCAAAATTAATTTACTCTCATCCCCTTAATTTTTCTTGTATTTTTTTTATTGATATTCAAGGATGAGAAAATTTCCACACAATTTCCATTGCCCTTGAGAATGTTGAAGTGAAGTGAAAAATGAATTTCTCTATTGTTCTAATAGAAAAATATACGAAAAATAAATTAAGAAGCATAAAGTGTAGACACAAACACTACAATTAATTTTCTACTTGCTTCCTATGATGAGACGAACTCAAGAAAATCAATCAAGAAAACGTTTCAATAAAAAATCACTCAAAAAGAAAATAACTGTTTTCTCATTTTGTTTGCCTATGTACCATAAAACCTCTCAAAAAAGAAATCTTAAATGAGTTCAAATTTGCAAGACTATACTCTAGCAATGGGGGTCGTCTTCTCCAATCACCTGGAAAAGATTTATGAAACCCATTTATCATCGTAATCATGCATGTGTACCGAACCCTATTTGGTTCCTGCCCCGTATGTGAGGATCTTTATTTGTCATGAACCTTCCGCGAGCTTGCTGCACCTAATTACTTGAGCTTTATCTATTTTTGTAAATGAAAATGAAGTTATTGTTATGGGAAGCACAAATAAGCATGGTTCCAGGAAGGTTTGGGTCTACACTATGAAATTCAAATGGGAAGTTTTTGATATATTTCAAAGGTTTCATGCCATGGTTGAATGGGAGACAGGTAAACAACTTAAATGCTTACGTAGTGATAATGGAGGTGAATATACTTCTAGAGCATTTAAAGATTATTGTTCAAAACTTGGAATTAGGCATGAGTTGACAGTTCCAATGACCCCTCAACACAATGGTGTAGCTAAAAGGATGAATCGCACCATTGTGGAAAGAGTAAGGTGTATGCTTTCTACAGCTAAATTACCTAAATCCTATTGGGGGGAAGCTGTGAGGACTGCAGTTTATTTGATAAATTTGTCACCCTCTTACCCTTTGGGAGAGGATATTCCTCAGAGAATATGGAAAGGAAAAGACATTTCTTATTCCCATTTGCATTTATTTGGTTGTAAAGCTTTTATGCATGTACCCAAAGAAAACAGGTCAAAGCTTGATGTGAAATCTATTCTATGTGTATTTGTTGGATATGGAGATGATGAATTTGGATACAGATTATGGGATCCTAAGAATAGGAAGTTGCATAGAAGTAGAGATGTGGTCTTTCATGAAGACAAAACCAATTGAAGACCTTGAAAAAGTTGATAAAAGTCAAAGTACTCCAGATATTACCTCATTCTTGCCTCATGTGTCCCTTCCTACACCAGTTATTGAAGAAAGTGTAGAATCTCATGAAGAGGATGATGTTATCCATGAAGATGTGACTCTTAATGATGCTGAATTGGGGGAGCAACTAAATGAACCCTCTCAAGAAGTTGAAGAAGAAGAAACTCCTATTGAACAACCGGTGGCTGAACTTGAATTGAGAAGATCTCAAAGAGGTAGAATTCCTTCTCAAAAATATCCTTCTAATGAGTTTATTACTCTTACTGATGCAGATGAACCTGAAAATTTTCAAGAAGCTCTGAAAGATAAGAACAAGAATATGTGGTTAAAAGCTATGAAAGAGGAGATAAACTCTTTGCATAAGAACCACACTTTTGAGTTGGTGACATTGCCGAAGGGTAAGAAGACCTTGAAAAACAAATGGGTTTACAAACTGAAACAAGAAGGGAATAATCAAGTCAAGTACAAAGCAAGATTGGTTGTAAAAGGTTTTAGCCAAAAGAAAGGAGTTGATTTTGAAGAAATCTTTTCACCTGTAGTGAAGATGCCATCAATTAGACTGATTCTTAGTCTAGCTGCTAGCCTAGACTTAGAGATTCAATAAATGGATGTCAAAACAGTATTTCTCCATGGTGATTTAGAAGAGGAGATATATATGGAACAACCAGAAGGGTTCAAAGAAAAAGGGAAAGAACATATGGTTTGTAAGTTGAAAAAGAGTCTCTATGGGTTGAAACAAGCCCCAAGACAACGGTATAAAAAGTTTGACTCGTTTATGATGGGTCAAAGCTACAAGAGGACATCTACAAATCATTGTGTTTACTATAAAAGGTTCCCAAATGGTTGTTTTATAATTCTTTTATTGTATGTTGATGATATGCTAATTGTTGGGCAAGATATGAATTTGATTGATAGGTTGAAAAAGGATCTCAACAAGTCCTTTGATATGAAGGACTTTGGTGCAGTCAAACAAATTTTGGGCATGAGGATTTCTCGTGATAGAAAGAAGAAGAAAATTTGGTTGTCACAACATAAGTACATTGAGAAGATTCTTGAGAGGTTCAACATGAAAGATGCAAAACCGGTAAGTACACCACTTGCAAATCATTTCAAATTAAACTCCCAACAATGTACTTCAATTGAGAAGGAAAAGGAAGTCATGGAGAAGATTCCCTACTCCTCAGCAGTAGGAAGTTTAATGTATGTTATGGTATGTACTAGACCAGACATTGCTTTTGCAGTTGGTGTTGTGAGTAGATTTCTTGCAAATCCAGGGAAAAAACATTGGGCTGCTGTTAAGTGGATTCTCGGGTACCTCAAAGGGTCTAGCAAATTGTGTTTGTGTTTTGGTGGTTCAAAACCTATATTAGAAGGTTTTACAGATGCATATTGGGCAGGTGACATAGATGGGAGAAAGTCTACGTCATGTTACTTGTTTACTTTTGCAGGAGGAGCCATCTCTTGGCAATCTAAACTTCAAAAATGCATTGCTCTCTCTACAACTGAATACATTGCAGCAACTGAAGCTAGTAAAGAAATGTTGTGGTTGAAGAGGTTGATGGGTGAGATAGGCTTCAAACAAAAGAGGTATGCAATTCATTGTGATAGTCAAAGTGCTTTGGACTTGAGTAAGAATGTTACTTTTCATAGTAGGACAAAACACATTGATTTGAGGTATCACTGGATTAGAGATGTGTTGGAAAATGATATGTTGAAGATCCATACTGATAAAAACCCATCAGATATGATGACAAAAGTGGTGACCAAGGAAAAACATAAGTTGTGCACTAGTCTAGCCAGTATGGAAGATTGTGGTGAGCCCTCCTCATGGTCTGGAGGGGGAGATTGTTGTTTTTAGTAGGTGGGGTCCAGCCCATGAGTGGGCCTCACCACTAATCTCTTTCGCGTGAAAGAGATAAAGTAAAAGAAACAAAAAGAGGGTTTTGCCGAGCGATAGAAATAGTGCGCTAGAGAGAAACAGTGTGTGAGAGAGAAACAGTGCGCGAGAGAAACGGAAGAGGGTTTTTTGCCGTGAGCGAGAGAAACAGTGCCGCGAAGACGTTCGGCCGAGAGAGAAAAAGGGGGTTCGACCGAGAGGAGAAAGAGAAGAGAAAGAAGAAGAGAGGAAAAAAGAAAGGAAAGAAAAAAAGAAGTTTTCGAAGCTTCTCCAAAGTCATTTTTTTTTCTACATTCTTATTTTGGTGAAATCTCCATATCCGGTGATCTCTAATCTCTATTTATTTGGTTATCTCTAAATTAGTGTGAATGAGTTTGAATTAGAAACTTGTTTTCTCTCATGATTTTGTAAACCTCAAGTTTTGGGCAAACTTGAGAGAAATTGATGTTGTAAGCCCATATTTAATAGTGGAAGATTATTCGGATTTGCCCCGTGGTTTTTCCCCTTCACATTGAAGGGTTTTTCCACGTAAATCTTGTATTGTGGTTGTATGATTGAGCTTGGTTGTTAGAGCTTCCATAAAGAGCACTTGATAGTTTGATTGAGTGTGCTTATTTGTGCTTCCCATAACAGCTATTGCTATTTGGTTCATCCTCGCTCTTGCTTGCTTCCTTCAAACTATAACTGAGCTTCGTTTGCAGTAATTTCACTCTAGCTGCTAAATCTTAAGAACAAAAAAAAATAAAAATAAAATAAAAAAGAAGACAAGCAGTGTAGTATATACACTTTCATATTTGTATTTACAGATCGACGGAAAAATCTATGGCTCGTCTTCCTCATCGTCGTTAATGGAATCCAGGCCCTGCATCTCTACCGTAACAACCTTGCAAGAACCTATCATCGTCGACGATAGAGGCGGCGGAGGAATGCGACTCTTCTCCTTCTTCCCCACCATCCTGCTGCCAATCCGCTGTTTCTTCAGGTCTCCGGGTGGCAAGAAGCAGTCCATCGACAAACCCCAGATGTTAAAATCTACCTCCTCGATCGTCCACCTTTCTTCCATACAAGTTCGAGAGTGGCTGTCCGAGTTGTCCCCGAATCTGAACAAAGAGACTATAGTCTTGCCGGAATGTGCGATGTTAACGCCGTCGACGAGTTTGTAGTCCCTCATTGAAGAAGACATGGTGGTTTCCCAGTAGACGCTGTCTGTGTCCGAGGCCTTGATTCGTAGGAGATGGGTGTCTTCTAACTGAACAAGGAGGCCAGTTCTCTGGTTGAAGTAGCCCATTACTGTATGGCGAATGATCTCAACATTGGTGCCGCTTCGGTTCTTCAGTACCAAGGGGTCGGCTTCCAGCTTGAGCGAGAAGCATGCCTCATTGTTCACCGCCTTTTCATCGATGCAGACGGCATTGGAGAACAAGTTGGCTGTTGACCTTGGATCAAGACCCTGTGCAGATGTGATCATCAAGTTTGCTTCATTTTCAATTCAATGGAAAAGAGTTGATTAATGTCAAGACAAAATTATTCCCTTCAACTGAATAGGAACATCCAATAATGAAACGAATCGGTGGATCTACGACAGGGAAAAAAAAACAGAAAAAAAATTCTGATTACTATTCAAACAGACGATCTCAATTTCATGGAATTTTACTCCAGCAAAAGAGAAGATCGAGATTACCAAATATTAACTTGTAAGCGGACAATGAATATAACATTAAATGAAAGCTGTAAAGAATGTTACCTGTAGCGATCGTCGCAGGGGCCTTGGAGGTCCTCTGGAAGCATGGGACTGTTGCCATGGATTCTGTCTCCACGCCACCTTGCCGTCGCTACCTGCGCTCATCTTGCATCCGGACACAACAAGCTCTACGCACCACAAATCGGGCCTTTTCTGCCATAACACAAACCCTCCGACCTCATCTTCTTGGGGTCTCTTAACCTTCGTCATCTTGGTTTTGTGGCTGTTGTGATTTTCTCCGGTGGGAATTTCCGAGGCCGACATTATCACTTTCCCAATTGCGTACATGCTATTGATGGAATTGAGAACCTTCTCGCCTCCTGTTGCAGCAACATACTGCTGGACGATATACTTCGCCATTAACGACTCCTGCTCATCATAGTCTAAACAGTAACTAAAACTAAATTCATGTCGGATCAAGAAACACATAGAATCCATTGAAACAAAATAAATTACTGGAAAATTTAAATGTCTCGGTAAACAACTCACGATTGGGTGATCTTTGATGTTTGGGTCAAGTGAATGCTCAGCATTAATGGGGATAGGGACGAGAGGAGCGCCGACCACTCCGAGAAGGAGCTGCAATTCCGCGCTTCTTCCGCCAACAATTGAAGGATCATGGCTTCTCATCCATGTCTTCATGTTTTGCCTTGATCTATCATTTTTTATATGTGATGCGGACATCTCTTCAGGAATGGGGATTTCCAGAACGGTTTCCAAGCCATCTTCTCGGTCGAAGTTGGGGCAAAGCTTCCTCATCAGAGAGGGAGAGACGGAACTCAGAGACACCGCAGGAAACTGTAAACTCTCTTATTGTGGCGGTTTTGTTTTCTCTTTGGAGGCCATGAATCATGGAAAGAGAAACACACGGAGGCAGCTGCAGCACGTTACCAGTTGAGCGCGGCCTCAAGCTATCGTGGGCCAGCCATTCTCTTCATCCACGTCGTGATTACACGGTCTCTCTCTCTCTCTCCCACTTCCAAATCATAAACTTTTACTTCACTCCAAACTCAAAAAAAAAAAAAAAAACTCGTCTTCTATCTGTAAAGAAAACCATCAAATCGTTTGATGATAAGTAATTTTCAACAAAGATGACTGAGATGTCTGTCGTTCCAGTAGATTGAAGCTTCTCATGGACTTCTCCTATTAACAGCTATTGGGAGATCATGAGATGATTCTCCGTTTCTTCATTCGTTAAAACGACCTCTTCAGTTAAAAGAAATTGAAAACCTTCACAGAACCAAGATGAAGATCATGGCCTGAGGTAGCTAGCTTACGTAATAATTTTCGTTGATTCATGTGTTATATTTCTTGCGTTTAACCATGCGTGTTGGGTGGGCATCCAACAAAATGCAGATCAGGCAGCAACTGTTTGAAGATGAACAAGAAAAGATGGGAAGATCGTATGGCCCCATTTTCCTTTTGGTGAATCGCCTTCCAATGGCCCCGTGTTAGGTAACCAGACACATTAGATCATGATATATAAAAATCCAGGGGACCCATTCAAGAATCATATTGGGCATTTAGGGGAAGTTCAAAAAATTTGAGACGTCTCCCATCCCTGTCAAAAGAGTGAGGTCAGGTGAGAGATGGGGATGTTAATAAACTCAGGCCTAGGAAGAACAAATGATCAACGTGGCCCATGTCAATCAGAATGTTATTAGAACATGTTCAATCCTAGTTGGCTCCAACTCATATCCATGCTGTCCACGTGGTCTCGCATGGAGGAAAATAATTTGAATCTACGGTGTAAAGCCGTGGCACTTTTGCGGATTTGAACCTGATCGCACAGGGGACCAAAATGACCTATCCAATCACAAAATCTGATCGCTCTTAACCGGATCCTTTCGACGAGGCCCATGCTTCCAATTCCAGAGATTCTCTGTACAATCTCTGTTGTAGTCTCGCGCCTCTGCAGTCTCCGGTCTCTCGTCTTCCCTTCTTCGTTTCCTCCGCCAACTTTCTCGATTCTCGGCCATCTCCAAGCTGGACTAAAATTTTGGTCGGTCGGCGATCTGGGTCGAAAATAAATTGGTCGGGGACTCGGTCACGGGGGCGAATCTTACTCTGTCCACGACTGCTGGGATCTAGAAGAAAAACTGACCCGGCGGCCCTCTTCGATCTACACGCCGGCTTTCTCGGAGTTTTCCGCCTAAATGATTTCAAACAGAAGATCTCAGAAAATGGGAGGGAATACCTAATTCAGCAAAAGTCAAAGTCGCAAAAAACAGACATTTTTGATTTATCAGTTGATGAATTTCAGATTTAATAATTTTCTTGTTATTTTTTACGTTTTTTAATTTTAAAAACTCATAATAAGAAAGGTTTAATCTCTTCTCCTTTTTCTAAATCGTGGGGTCCACCCGCGTTTGCTGTTTCGTTTTGCCCCGTGAACGGGGAAAAAGGGCAAGACAGAGGAGCGGGAGGGAAGCAATACGCAGAGAAGCACGGTGAGGAGAGGAAATTGATGAGGGTGATGAGGTGTAAAGAAAAGGAATCAGAAAGCTGTAGTCTGTTGCTCTAGCAAAGTCTGTGGCGTTCTTACCATCTGGCAACGCTAATTATAAAGAAAAACAAATATAATTTGTTGTCCTGGATCCTCCGAATTTTCTTCTCTCCTGTTGCTGTATCGAAAACCCTCTCGCCGAGCCATTTTTTTTTTTCATTTCTGCTCTCTGTTTCACAGTCCGTCTCTCTGCTTCTCTCTCTTCACGGCTGAGGATTGTGCATGAATCAATCGTTAATTGAAACGATCAAGTCCCTTTTTATATCCGTAATTCTATTCTTCTTCATCTTGGCTTCTCCTTCTCCTCTTTCCTGATTGTCTTCGGCAAAGGGAGCCCATTTCTTCAAATTCAGCCTTAGCTGGTGGCACGCCGCACTCAAAATCTACTATTCTCGACTCTCGAGTCCTGTGACCTCGGTAAGCATCGTCCATTGTGCGTTACTAATTATCTGAGACGGAATATTTGCCATGGCTTTTACTTTTTTTTTTAAATTCCATGGGCAAGTGCGTTTTTCTTTATTTTATTTTTGCAATAGCCTTTGACCATCTTTATTGTCTAGTTTTCACGTTCTTCCACCTCCGTTCCATGGTGGCGTGGCAAAGATCTTATACTCTTTAGCTGTCATAAGAGCCGTCTCAAACTCTCGGTCTGCATTGCTCCCCAAGATATATCAATCGTGTCTTTGGTCAACTTCATCCGGAACCGTTCTGTAATTCGATTAACCTTTTGCCGCCTCTGCGTCACATTTTTAGTTCGCCACTTGCGGGAGACGGTCGGAGATCTCGGTTTCGATAAGGTCTGAAGATTAGTCATTTGAATCGAGTTTTAAGAAGTTCCAGAGCAATTCCAATTGATTGGACGCTGCTTCCGTCTGGGACGAGGGGTCGGTTTTCTTCCCAAATTTTCAATTGTATTGCCAAAACTTTGTTGAGATTTGGGTGAAGGCACATCTAGGATGTCGAATCTAATCGCGGGACAATGAAGTAATACGGCAGTGAGTGCCAAATATAGAGATGACGTTTTACGTTGCTCGGGAAGGTTCAAAGGTTGTTTTTTTTTATCTTTTCCCCTTTCCGCGCTTTTCTTTCCTTCTCCCTTTCTGCTCGTCTTTCCAAGTTTTTTGACTTAGTGACTGTGCTTTTCTATTAACGTATGCAAAGCTATGGAGGAGGGTCTGGATGGAAACGTCTATGGAGTTGCAGCTATTAGCGGAAAAGTGGAAACTCATTCTTGCTGGACTAGTCTTTCAGGTTACTTTCTTCGTCGTCGATGGGTTTTTTCTTCGACGTGAAAATTTAACTGAGTTTTCCTTCTTTTATTTCTGCATCAGTGAAATCCAAATTTTGTAGCGGCCTTCTGCGACTTGCTTTATGTGAATTGTGCCAAGTCATGTTATGGTTTTACCTTTAACTAAATAGATCATAGTCCTGAATTTCTCCTTTTTTATTTTTTTTGCACTCTGTATGTTTGTTTTCAGCAAAACACTATATATTTGGTTATCCATGGGGAGATACGAAATCGTTCGCATTTTCATGTGGTTTCATTTAGTCAATACTTGTATTGCCGTGATGATTAGTATCTATTTGCTTTTCCTGAAAGTTTCTTTACTCCGTTAATTCCTCTAGCATTGATGCTAATTTCATTATATTTTTAATGAGCCAGAAAAGATTTTCTGGCTTCTAGTTTTCCTCTGCTTTATAACTGAAGATAGGTAATATAGAAGGCTGCATATTGATCTCAAGTTCTCAGCTGTTGTAAGTAAAAGTGAACTTGACACATCTGTTGCATTTCTTAGACTTGGGATTGAATGCCTGATTACCTTCTGAATATTATCTGGATTGCTAGTATGGTAGCAATGGAATCGTTCAACATGTTCTAGTTATTCAGTGCTTGGTGATATAAGTCACAATGTGAATATCCTTGGTGTGCATGGCATTCAGTTTCCTGTTTTCTAGTGAAATTTCTGAAGATGCATGTCTGACTAGTGGTCAACATGTTTGTCCTGCGTCTGATTTCCAAACATGCTATTGTTTCTTTACTTATGTGATTCACATTAGAATTTTTTACTTAAGTTACTTTTGGAGACAACTAAGATAAAATAGTGTTTGTGAATACTAATTTGAACTTCCACATATAAACAGTATATTCATGGATTAGCTGCTCGAGGAGTCCACTATTTGCATCGGCCAGGACCAACTCTTCAGGATTTAGGTTTCTTTCTTTTGCCGGTGAGTATGGTATTTCATGCTTTTATTAAGAGCTTGTTGTTTTACTCATTCACCATGTGTTTGTACCCTTCTAATGAAAGAACAAATGAATGTGTTTTGGCATGTACTAGTACAAAATATACACAAGAAGGTAATCACTCAGTAGATGCTTCACAGTCATAGTGATAAGACATGTTATTATGTTTCGCAGCTCAAATATTTTATTCTACAGATAAACTATTATGTTAGTTATCCTCTTAGTGTATGGATGAATTTGAGTTATTTTTTTATGGCTCCTTTTTTTTCACCATCGTGACACCATTTGGTCATCCATTAAGAATTGTGTAGTATAGCTGAATGCAGTTGGCCAAGATATATTTGTCAGTACACAAGATTGACATTAATCTCCAATTTTTATGGTTATCGCGTGACATGCAATCCTTCTACTGAAAGAATGCTGAATTAAGTGGCAAGATGGCGTAGCATGAGTGTCAAAATTTTCATTCACAAAAGAAGTTCTTTATGTAATGAATACAAACAATGCACATAAGCCACTGATTGTTTCTGGAGCACCATTTTTATTAATATCTAAGAGATTAAGCATTTGGAAGTCTTTACAGCTAATGACAAAATTGATATTGCAGAATAAGTTAGCTGACAAATATTGGACAAGCTAAACCTTTTGAGAAGAAAACTTACTTTTATCTAATAATTTAAGCTATGATGCATTTTCTGTGGAACTTTCTGTGTATGATGGCTTCATTCCCTTACATTAATCTTTTTAGGAGCTTGGACAACAGAGAGCTTACATCAGTGAGACCTTATTCACCTTCCTGTTCATCTCCTTTATCTTGGTAAGACTTTTCCTGAAATTAAGAGTATTTTGTCTATTTATGCTTGTTCTAAAATTGATTAGTCCCAAGCTTGCTGTCCTGTTGTGAACTGCTACAGATTACTTAGAATATTATGCTTATACATTTCACTATATTTTTTACATTTAAAAAAAGAATATTATTTTTATCTTGCTTAAATCATGTCTTATTAAATCAACTTCATCAATACCTTTGTTTTTGTGCAATGTAACTTGCTTAATTGGGGAATTCTTTCTTACACCTTTGGTATCGTATCAATTTCAATTTACATTAAAAAAGGAATTTACTTTGCAGTCATATGCAAAAAAAAAAAAAAAGATTTATTTCAGTGTATCATCTAAGTCATAATTGTCTTGCTTCCATGGCTGATTCTTTGCTTTCCCGCAGATATGCCATGCTAGCTTCTTTGTTATGATTTGGCAAGTTGTAAACACTCTAAAAACATAGTTTGGAGCTTCTAGTCTCTCAAACTGGATACTAATTTAGTGACTATCTCATTATCCAGCCTAGTTCCATATTTGTTGGCATAGTATCCTTCTTCTTCAATTTTGTAACATTAATTTTTCTTTAAAGTGTTTATTTACACTACTGTTTCATATTAATTGCTGAAGTGTTAAGGTTTTCCTTTGTTTGTATTTAGAAGAAATCTTAGTTTGTTAGTTACAGAAGGATATGGATATATGCCTAGAAGAGAAGAGATATGAGTGCTAAAATGAATACAGTGAATTTCCACTTCTTTGTTCGAGAGACTTTTTCTGAAATCGAACTGATTTGACCTCCATATTGACATTTTTTCAATATGTTTGATATTTATGTTGATTCTCTTTGGTATGGTATTTTTCCTGCGATTTGTGATGGGAGAGAAACTGTACATTCTTCTTGTCTTAATGATATAATCATCATTTTAAAAAAAATTAGAATTTGGATGTCATTGTCACCCTGTCATCTACACGGGTTGTTATCTCAAAAGCTAGTGATGTTATAAGTTGGATCACCATGCATGCAACGTCAGCTGATTTAGAAACCTAAATTTGGTCAGTTGGTCTTTTGTACCGGCTGTTTTGTTTGTCTTTGAGGAAACCATTATTTCCTGGTGTTTTTGTATTTATTGTAATTATATCTGTGTAACAGATATTTTTAGAAATTTTATCCTATACTTTTCTAAATGGTGTTAGGGTAATTTTTCAGTTCAATTATGTGGCCACTTGCTTTTGCTTCTAGAATTGTTCACGAGTTTTGGACTAGTGTAGTGATGCTTGCTTCTATTTTGAAATTCTCTCTATTGTTAGATAATGAGATTAGGGGTATTTTTGGTATTTCTATATTTGCATCTAGTAGTCAGATAGTAGTATATGAAGTTATTCTATGAATCTGTTATATTTTTTGTTTATTTTAGATCCTTATATGTAGTATATTATGAACTCTTGTACTTAGGGTCATTTTAGTCATTTACCTTTTCTTTCAGTTAAGTGATATAAAACCTGTCAAGGATTGAATTCTGCCTCTAACAAAAGCAACTTCTCATGCTGCCCTTTTTTTTCTTATTTTTTCTCTCTTCTCTTCTCTTCTCTTGCATTTAAATCTCAAACTTTACAACTATGATATTGAGGGTGTTTTCTTTTGCAGTGGACTTTCCATCCATTCATTTTCCAAAGCAAGAAATTCTACACTGTTATTCTCTGGTGCAGGGTTTTGGCTTTCCTAGTTGTAAGTGCCAATGTGACACTTAAATTTTCAACTCATGATAAATCTTTCTTGTGACACTCTTAGGCTGTTTATGTTTCTTGTAGTAGCTATGCAAGCTGGCTTCTTATGCCGACCAAGCAGCCTTCGTGAGAAAAAAGGAAATGATTGAGAACCAAAACTTTAGACTAGGGAAGAAACTGATCCAATAAAATTTCAAGGTCTTGGATTGACTTTGGCACTAAACTGTGAACACAAATATTAGTCATGCTTGTATTTTTGGTCTAGCTTGAAATCTACTACTGCTTAGTGCCCAATTATTTCTGACATTTATTTTTGGTCTAGCTTGTTGTGAGCATAATTCTAGTTTTGTCTCCTGCAGGCTTCCCAAGCTCTTCGAATTATCACTTTTTATTCCACACAGCTTCCAGGTCCTAACTATCACTGCCGTGAGGTGACATATTTGCTGGACATGGTTATTTTCGTTTTGCTGCAACTTTTTTTTCTTGTGAAATGTCAATGGTTGGATGGTGGAATTAGTAACTATTTTTTAGCACCTCCATTCTCTTTCCCTTTGAATATAGTGCTTGAAAGTTTTAGTAAAACAGTATTTCTTCTTATAGGGATCAAAACTAGCAAGATTGCCTCATCCGGACAGCATTCTTGAAGTTCTCTTGATTAATTGTAAGGGATAGCTTTGCTGACTGTCTTCATGGTGCTGACTTGTCCATTTGAAAGTACAAACTTTTGACATTCATCCTGTTTATCTCAAATGCAGTTCCCCATGGTGTAATATATGGTTGTGGTGATTTGATTTTTTCATCGCACATGATATTTACACTTGTTTTTGTCATCACTTACCAGAAGTATGGCACAAAAAGGTATGATAACATATCTGATTAGCTTAAGTAGGGTTGTATACTGTAGAAACATATTTCTAAGGTTGTCACTTAAGGACAGTCCTATCCATTGCTGAATGTCATGGGGGTCTTTTATGGTTTGTGGCTCCTCGATTTCATACGGGCCTGTATTTTTCTACAAAGTGTTGTTTTATAGAATGGCATCTGGATGGTGATGTTCTGATGCTGCTCTTTGACATGGTGATAGGTGCATCAAGCAAATTGCATGGTTGATAGCAGTGACACTCAGCTTCTTGATTATTGCTTCTAGAAAGCATTACACAGTTGATGTCGTTGTGGCATGGTATGTAGATCTCTTTCCTTGTGACACACTAATATCTGTTTGGAACCCCTAGAAAAGGCAAAAAAAAAAAAGGAAAAAAAATGAGAATTTGACCATTATTTTTCTCAAAAATAGTTAGTGAAAATGAGATAATGATCAAATTCTCTTTTTTACTAACTATTTTTGGGAATAATAATGGTTAAATTCTCATTTTCTTTTCTTTTTCATGGGTTCCAAACAGACCCTAAGTGAATGAGTAGTTCTCTTATTTTGGTTTTAATCATGTGTTTGATTTTCCAGGTACACTGTCAGTTTGGTGATATTTTTTGTGGACAAGAAACTTCCAGGTTTGCTTTAGCTAGTTTCTTTCCATGGTCTCTCAACTTGTGTCTCTTTGGGATTGCTCGTGCTGATCATTGGGTGTTTTATCATGCAGAAATGCCTGATCGGACCAGTGGCATGTCACCTTCATTGCTCCCTATGAGCACCAAAGATGGCAAATCAAAAGAAGAAAACCACAAGCTGATAAATGGGAATTCTGTGGATTCCACCGATTGGGTAGTTATATTCTCTTTAATTTATCTTCTCGAATGTCTTTCTCAACCGTATTTCCTAATTCTCATCATACTATTTACCTTGGAATCACACCTTGATCCAGAGACAGAGAGCACAGGCGAATGGGAAGCTTCTGGAGGATGGAAATACAGTCCATACTGATAGTCCCATGAACGGTTCATAGTTTAAACAAAGCCCTGCATGTCACTCTCCCTCGGAAGTCACGCTGGCTTGGTCGCAGATGGTTGCCGGAGGCCCTTTTCCAAATCGTAACTTTGAAGGAAGAATGGAAACTGTGGACTCAAAATTTTTTCAATACAGTTTTGCAATGGTCCTCACACATAATTGTAACATTAGAAATTTTCATTGAAATGTGTAGAAGTGACTGAATTCAGGCATTCCTCATATCTGAGACTTTGAGGGTGATTTCTGCAGGGTCGACGCCAGGAACTAGTAAGTTCAAATAAATTCAGAGAGTGATTTACGACAGTTCTTTAGAGAAGGCAATGGAGGTGCATGACGTTTACCATTATTGGTCGAGGATTTGATAAGATTGTTTACTGTTTGCCACCAAAACCTTAGAAAATGAAAGTGGAATTGTGATGAACAAGATGATCACCATGGGTGGTTTGTACTCGGTTGATAGTGCCATCATCACTGGTGTTCAAGGTCACATGATTATATCATCGTTTGTTTATCCAAAAAAATTCCATGTAATACTATCATTACTACGCTCTTTCCTGGGAAGAAATGAATATGTATTATTACTACCAACATTTTCTAATTGCCATTTCAAGCATAAAATGGTCCATACAAGGCAGTTTTACAACCGAGGCAGGACAAAACCTTCCGTGAAATCTTTCACATTCCACCAGAAGTGGTTAGCATCATTTTGTAAATCATGGTTTTGCAATTCACCAAATTAACTAGATTTGATTGTGTTTGTTTTGCATAGGGTTTTCTCACTTTGAAATCAGAATTGACCTGCGGCGAGCCTGACCTTTTGGCTCTACTCATCCCCCTTGAGTGGTAGACTCAGAAGTAAACTTGTTTGAGTTGAAATGGACATTATCTTATTCTAATAGCTGATTCGGGTAAAGTTTATACTCCATCATGGAAAGTTAGTGGTGTTCATGGAGAAGATATTATTGCAATCACCTCTGAAAAATTGAATGGGCAGAATTATCTTAGTTAGGATAAGTTTGTTTGTAAGTATTTGAAGGCTAAGAGAAAGTCAAGATAATTAGAGATAATCCTCCAGTGCCTATTAATAATGATTGGGAGGTAGAATACGACCAGGTTGTGACTTGTATTATAAATAACATTGATTCCAAATCGAAGAATTAAATCATGAATTGTGAAACCTCAAAGGAAATGTGGGTATCTCTAGAATCTTTGCATGAACAAGAGAACAATTTATCTCGAGTGCATGAGTTATACATAGATTTCTTTTGTCTTAAGAGAGGGAACAAATTTGTTATAAAGTATTATAGTGAATTTCTAGGGGTATGGTAGGATATAAATATCTATCATATGTTCACTACAAATGAATAGGAGTTGATACAACAACAGAATCAACTGCTAGTTGCTAAATTCTTGGTGGCCTTAGTTGTGAATTTGATGGAATAAATGCACAATTTCTTGCATCAAATGATGTGCCTACATTTTCTACAACCTTTAACTAGATTGTGTGTGTTTAAACTAAAGTTCTACCAAATGTGTCAACTCTTAATACTTTTGGCTTTACATGATCTTCTAGAGGTCGTAACAATGCTAGTAGAGGCAGAGGTAGAGATAGGTCTGGTCGAAATAGAGGCCGAGGTGATGGCAAGTCTGAGAGGAAGTATAATTACTGTGGCTGAACATTTCTTAGATAAGTATTGGATTAAGTTTAGTAAACTAGCATGGCCAAACTTGACCATTCATGATAGAAGTGAGACACCTACTTAGGAGGTAAACAATGCAAAATCAGGGCCTTATGATGAAATGTTTCAATTATTATATTGTTATATGTTGATGACATGTTGATAGCAGGTGCTTGTAAACAGGAAATAGATAAGTTGAAAAAGGAAAGTTGTCTAAGAAGTTTGCAATGAAGAATTTAGGTGCTGCAAAACAAATCCTTGGGATGAGGATTACTAGGGACATTGATGTTTTGAAACTGTCACAAGAAATTCATGTGAAGAAGGTGTTGAACAAATTAAGTATGAATAATACAAAACCAGTGAGTACTCTTTGGCTAGTCACTTTAGGCTATCTAATGAGTAGTCACCTTCTACAGAGCAGGAGCGAGCCAACATGATCAATCTGCCTTATGCTTCTATTATTGGCAATCTCATGTATGTCATGGTGTCACTAGACCAGACATAGCTCATAAAGTGGGAGATGTGAGCAAATATATGAGTAATCCGGGTAAACAATATTGGGAAGCAGTGAAGTGGATTCTCAAGTATTTGAGAGGCACTGCAGACTCAACCTTATGTTTCAAAAAGTTAGACTTGGGATTACAGGGTTATGTAGATGCTGACATGGCTGAAGACATTGATGGCATGAAGAGTGCCACTGGATATGTATACACATTAGGTGGTACAACAGTTAGTTGGGTCTCTAAGTTGCTGAAAATAGTTGTTCTTTCCACTACTGAAGCAGAATATGTTGCAGTGATCGAAGCCAACAAAGAGATGGTGTAGTTGCAGTTTTTCTAGGAAGAATTAGGTCTCAAGCATGGGAAGAATGTGTTATATTGTGATAAACAGAATGCTATTTATTTAGCAAAGAATCCTGTTTATCATGTCAGAACAAAGCACATATAGGTGCGTTATCACTTTATCAGATCAACTCTGGAGGATGGAGTCTTAGCACTTGGGAAGATTCAAGGAAGCTAGAATCCGGCTAATGTGTTGACAAAGACTGTTACGAGAAGACTTCTCTTTGAGGATTGAGAAGTTGTTGTTGCTGGAGAGGAGATATTGATGATGGATTAGTCTCCAAGTGGGAGTTTCCTGAGTTGTGGAGCCTAATCAACGCCCTACGCTGAGTTGGTACATGGATCGACCTTCACGGTAAGGTCACCGTGGGGGTTGGAAGGGGGGCGAGGAACCCCCGCCAGGTCCACGATATATTAACTATTGTTTCATTAAGGCCAATTTGGAAATTTTACTCTTGTATTGCCCTAGTTTCCTCTTTATATTTGGGGCACTGCTATTAAGGTTTGATCCGAGGAGCATCTTGAGTTGCGGCCCGTGAGAGGTTAGAGAAAACACCTGTAAGTGTGTGCAATTTCTTTTGTAAACTATTTCATCTTTATAGTGGATTATTGCAGTGGTAGAAGACAGAACGTAATCTCACCTTGAGGCGAACCTATATAAATCTTGTTGTTATTTTTCGTTGCTTGTTTTTCCTTTTTCCGCGATTATTATTATTGCTCTCGTTAGTTTGGAATTCGGGCATCTAATTTCTAACATTGTACTGACACAGAGGAAATATATAAAAAATATATTACAAGAGAATAGGTTATTAGGTACTAAATTGGTTGAAACTCTAAAGGGGGGTTAGTCAACATGACTCAGGACATGAACTTCAGGCGCATTACTCAGTTCATGTCCTGAGGTCGTTAGGGAGTGTCAAACTTCATGTCATGTACATGATCATCCATGACTCAAGAGATCATGTCCCAAGAGTAAATGGTGGAAAGTGCTTTCTGCTCAATTTTGAGAATCATGAAACGAGCGCGGGGCTCTCTCTACTGCACACCTCTCGCTCATTTCTGCCATTTTGTTCCCGCACCCCTCTCTCGTTCCTGCAGCCCCTCTGTCGTCTCCCTAAACCCCGAGCTCTCTACTCCCTCTCTCGTCTCCACCGTCCCCCTCCGGTCTCCCTCACTCCAGTCTCCCTCTCTCCGGTCTCCATCTCTCGCTGCGAACGTCCTTTCAGTGTCCTTCTCTCCATCTCGGACTCGCTCTCCTTCTGAACCACCCGCTCGCTTCTCCCTCTCTCTGATCCCTCTCTTCTCTCTCTGTCACTTCTCCCTCTTTTCTCCCTTTCGGCATCTCACTCCCTTCTCCCTCTCACTATTATCTTTTCCCCCAAAATACCTTCCGATTTCCTGCGATTCCCTTATTTCGGTTTCGGTTTTCTTCGATTTTGACATTTGGGCTTCGATTTCTTAATTTCTACTTCGATTCGGCATCGATTTCCCCATTCGACTTTGATTTCAGCCGTCGGCTTCGGTTTTCCCCAAATTTCAGAAGGTATGACTGAACCCTAATTTTTTTCTGATTAAATGAGTGTTGTATTTGATTTAATTTTAGTTTCAGTGCCTAATTTGGGGTTATTTGTGCATAATTGTGGGATTTAGTGTTACGGTTTAGGGCCTAAATGTTTTATTAGGGTTAGGGTGTAGTGTTTTTAGGGTTTGGTGCTCTGTATTTAGGGGTTAAGTGTTTAGGGTTAAGGATTTATGGTATTGTTAGGGTTTAGGTTATGGAATTAGGGTTTAGTTTTTTTTTTCATTTTTTTTTCAGTTAAGGTTTATTGGGTGATAGGGTTTAGGGTAAAGGGTTTGGGGGTTTTAGGGTTTTTAAGATCTAGGGTTTTTTGTTTAACTTCTGGAATTAGGGTTTAGGAGGTTTTGGGGGGTATGGGGGTCTAGGGTTAGGGTTTAGGATTTTAGGGTTTAGGGTCTAGCGTGTTTTTAAGGTTCTCAATTATGGTTTACGGTGTTTAGTCCAGTTCAAACAAGGTTGAGTTGCCTACACGGGCGTCCATTAGCCAACGAAACCCGACCCCCATCATTGACGAGGTACAGTTCGTAGTGACTGTGAAGTCATATGGGGCTCTACCAGGGGTGTTCGATGAATTTGGACTTGATGTGTGTGTGTGTTTGCATTGTTTAGTGCATCTTCAATGGAAATAGTTGATTAATTTTGGATTGTTTTAGAATGTTGTTTAAAATTTTTGAAGTGCTATGGAATGTTTTTGCCACGTGGTGAGGAGATTTGGGTATTATAAATATCCACCACATGGTATTTTCTTATTTGTGGTTTTTGTTTTCATGACAGGTATGGTTGTCTGATAAAGTTTTTTCTATGAGGACAATCTCGGATTTAGATTGGAAATGGCTGCAAGAAAACAACCAAGTGGTCGATCATATGACTTTTGGAGCTTTGAAGAAGACAACAAAATGCTCGATCTTTTAGTCGAGCAGGTATATATGGGGAACAAGTTGCCCAATGGGGTTTGGAAGCATGAGGTATATACGGAATGTGTCAATAAGTTCAATGAAGACGCAGTCAATAAAAAAACTGTTGAGCAGCTTAATAATCGAACAAGATCATGGAAGAAAACATACCAAACTGTAACAAGCTGTCTCAACACTAGTGGGTTCGGTTGGGATGCAACCACACAGCGAGTTACTGCATGTCATTCTATATGGCAAGACTACATTAAGGTTAGTAAATCATGATATATTGTAAAACAGTTTGTATTGTTTCGCATTACTAAGAACTCTATTCCATTATAAATGATGTTTTATTCTTGTAGGAGCATAATTTATTCTTGTTGCCCATTTACGACAAATTGGCTATGGTAGTCGGAAACTCAATAGCCGTAGGGAGTGGTAGTACAACTCCTATAGATCTGGGCGATGAAATCATCCATGATGAGTCGGCTTCTATCCTGATGGACGAGCCCGATAATGTTGACGTAGTTATGGGAACTCCACCGGAATTCATTAGCGGAAATTATTTGACAGCGGATCAATCTTGTAGAAGTAAAGGATCATCTTTAGGTTGTCGTAGAAAGAGAAACAAATTACCCACTGATGACAATAGACAATTAATTGATGCAGTTAGCCGAGTCGCTGAAGCAATCAATTGTGTTATGAAGTATAAGGAGCGCGATGTCAAAGAACCTTGGATCAATGCCCTCATAGAAATCCCGGACTTGTTAGATGCACTGAAGTATGGTGCTCCTGGATGGTTGGATACGCCAAGTAAGAAGGCCATGTTTATAAAAATGACAGTGGCAGAGCGGGTCAGGTTACTTAATTATTATGCAAACAACTAATTGTAATGCGTTTTAAGTACAATATCTTTTTTGGGAAGATTGTTATATATTAAAAACGATGTTTGAATTATAACGTTGCTAGACTTGTCAGTATGGTTAAGGTTTTTATTTTATATGCTTGTTGTCTTAATATATTATGTGGATAATATGGTGGATGAGTATGGATGTGAATATGATTGTTGAGTTTGGATGAATAGGTTATGATTGAAGATTGATGTTTATTTTTGTTTATGACTTTTTAGAAGATTAAATTTGTAGATTCTCATGGATATTATGACAGAAGAAGAAATGGATGTAACTATGGTTGGATTGGCATGTATTATTGTCGTCATAGTAAGATACTATCTATGCCATGGCAATAGAGGTGTACCACGTTCTTGTGGGATGAATGGTCCGTTGTATTTGCAAAAGGCCTTAGACAAATCTCCTGTTAAATTTTGAAAATTTTACAGGATGAATCAAATTGTATTTCACAAATTGGCAAAAATACTTAATAGCAGAGGGTTTTTATCAACGACAAAGACCATCTCAGTGGAGGAGCAACTTGCCTATTTCCTCCTAACTGTTAGTCAACAACAAGCCTATAGTGTTACAGCAGAGATGTTTGATAGATCGAACTGGACCATAAGTAAATATTTTAACAAGGTGTTGGATGCTATCCTCAAACTTCACTCTGATTACATCAAACAGCCTGCAGAACGCACACACCCGAGGATTTTAAACAATTGAATGTATTATCCATACTTCAAGGTAACATCACTTGCCCTCTAACTAAATTTAGTCAATACTAATTGAAATTATATAATTAGGATTGTATTGGGGCTATTGATGGAACACATATCAAAGCGAACATCCCGCTTGAAGAACAACCAAGGTTCTGGAACAGAAAGGTTTATCTCTCACAAAATGTGATGGCAGCATGTACATTCGACATGCAATTCACTTTTGTACTAGCTGGATGGTAGGGATCAGCAACTGATTCTCATGTACTGAAGGATGCATTGACTCGCCAAAATAGACTATTTGTACCTGAAGGTAAATAATATATTTTTATGCAGTAATCTTTTATCTATTTTATCTTTATTTATTTTATGTAAAAAAGATTTTGTATTGTAGGTAAATATTATCTAGTCGAAACTAGTTATGCAAATCTACTAGGATTTTTGGCTCCATATCGAGGAACTCAGTATCATTTGCAAGAATTTGGAGATAATATTCCTAGAAATGAAAAAGAATTATTCAATCGAAGACACTCGTCTTTGCGGAATACTATTGAGATAAGTTTTGGTGCTTTAAAAGCTCGATTTCAAATGTTGAAAGGCACTCCTCCATTTTCTTTTAAGATGCAGACAAAAATTGTCATTGCTTGTTGCATATTGCACAATTATATACGTAGAGAGGATTACAATGATTTATTTGATTTGGAAGATGATGATACAGATGACGAGTTCGGTGGAGGAGGTGATGGAGTCCAATTACGTGCAACGGACGATACAGACAACGATGATAGCGATGGTCTTGTGGAAGAGGATACCCAAGTAACAAGCTTTCGGAGGCAGCGTGC
The DNA here is from genome assembly GCF_029961685.1 of Aristolochia californica. Lineage (NCBI taxonomy): Eukaryota > Viridiplantae > Streptophyta > Magnoliopsida > Piperales > Aristolochiaceae > Aristolochia > Aristolochia californica. The sequence goes on from NW_027181771.1 coordinate 29,939,444, forward strand.
ATTAGAATCCACAAGTGCCATACAATTTCGAGATGACATAGCGACTTACATGTGGAATGATAACTGATGATTGTATCTTTTATTGTTTTTGAACATGTGTTGTTCTTATGTACTAACTTGTAATTTAATGATTTTAATACTAATCACGAACTGGTTATTACAATAAAACTTTATTATATTAGTAATAAAGTTGTATATTTATTTATATATTATTTTTATTAAATTTTATTACTATATTAAACTAGATATTTAAGTCTGGTAAATAAAATATATTTACAATATGCATTTGATCAATTGATTAATTTCAATTTTTTGGAAATATATTATTAATTAATACTACGCCATATTACGTTTTTAATAAAATAATTCTTTATTTACTCATTATTTTTATTATTTATTTATTGTATTATATTAGTGATTTAATAGTGGTAATATTACGTACAAATATATAGTGTATTAAAGTTATGATTAGATCAAATTTTCCTCTTAAATCATTTATTTTTAGGTTATAGTATATCATATGTTATTAATAAATTAATAGCTAAACATATTACTTTCGTTTTTGTTATTTATAACGTTATTTATTTATTACTTGTAATTAATCATGTGCGTATTTCATTGGCTCACGTAATTATAATATTAATGCACACTAAAATATCTAATTCAATTCATAAATATATTAATATATTTTAATTATACATTAAATAACTTATTCGTGTAGTAATAATGATTGTTTTGCCTAATTTGGGGTTCAAGGATTATGTTGTAATTATAAGTGTACTGTAAAGGTTTAGGGATTCTCTTGTTTTTTATGTTTTTCTAATGGGTGGACACTAACACTGAAAACTGTTTTCCTGTACATGAAAGCGTCAACACTAACACCAAGTGCGAAGATGAAGTTCATGTACATGATTCACATGATGATCTTCATGTTGGACATGAACTTGAACTTCAAAAATCCATTTTTGTTGACTAATAATGGATGTTGGACATGATCTTCATGATGATTAGATTGTTGAACTCAATGATAAGACTATATTGACAATTAGTTGTCAAACTCATATATGCTATTGTTACTCGCCTAGATATTTCTTTTACTATAAGTGTAGTTAGTCAGTTCATGGAATATCTATCTGGAAGCTGCATAGAATTTTGAGATTTTTTTAAAAGGGTCACCTAAAAAAAGGTCTTTCATTGACCCTCGTGATCACCCAAAGATTGAAGTTTTTTTCTGATGCTAACTATACTCGTTCTAAATTGGACAAGAAGTCTACCACTAGATATTGTGTGTTCTAGGAGGAAACTCGATAAGCTGGAAAAACAAGAAACAAAATATTGTAGCTCGATTGACTATTAAAACAAAGTATTGAACAATAACACACACTATCAGTGAATTGATGTGGGTAAGAGTTGGGGTTTCATCATGATGAATCTATGACTATGTATTATGATAATTAAACAGCAATATTCATTGTCTGAAATCCAGTGTTTATGAAAGGGCGCGACACTGTGAAAGAAGTAGTCACTCATGTTTGTTGTAGATATTAGCTTAGATATGTATTCACTAAGGCTTTGAAAAAACGTGAGTTTGTGATGTTCAGTAACATGTTGGGATATTTTGGTCATTTTGCATCAACAGATGTTACAGATTTTGTACATCATCATATAGTACATGTTTTATAATGTCTCTAGACTTAATTTAATGTAATTTAGTTAAGTAGAGTAGGAGATAGGAGAGTTTAAGTGGTTTAAGTATGTAAGGGGTATTTTTATAATTTTCCAAATCCCACTTATTAAATAGAAGAGGAGGTCAAATACCATCCCCAGCGAGACTCAATTTTAGTTCTCTTTCTCCTCTCTTCTTAACCAGACCTCATTTACGAAAATTAAATCTTAGATTCACCCAGGTGTCCCTGTCGTATGTGCTGCTTTTTCTGACATCGGGCGAAAAATATATCAGTCATGGATCCTTTTGCAATGGAAGGGCCAAGAAGCGGTGCTTCTGTACTTTTTCTTTTCTTAATCACCCAAGTAGGAGGATGACTGACAGAAACTCAGTTAAAGGAAATTTGTCTCCGCTTTGACGACAGTGCTGCTTCATCCCTTGTTTTGGGTCATATTTGATGCAGGTCCTTCGGTTGCCACTGTAACAGTGTCCCTGATAGTTCCAGACACGGTGACTTTCATCCACTTTTAAACACAGAAACTGTGAATGCTAATCCACTTTGGAATTACCTTGGAATTAGGCTGCTTTCATGGTAGCGTTAGCACAAATTTGGATTAACTAATAAATGGGTGGCACCACAATAATTTTCTGAACCAAATGATGCTAAAAAAGAAACTCAGTCAAGGAGGACCAGAGAACCACTCGATCCAATATAAACATGGATACCAAAAGAAACTCAGTTAAGGAGGAACAGAGCCACTCGATCCAATATAAACATGGTTACCAACCATCTGCACGCTAAACAAATGGATCATAGCTGCTGAAAAAATAGAAATTTGCTTCACATCTAACAAATGTAGAGCAGAGCCTTGTGTCAAAGATAACCTTCACTCTATTCTTTTGAGACGAAAAGTGGACAAATTGGAAACAAATAGGAGTCAAAAGTGGAGAAAAGAGCAACGGCAATAATACAACATAACATGTGATCACAAATCCAATAAACTACATTGCTGTATATATACCATATACCTGTGATACTCCATTTACACCATTTTCGAGCTGTAAATTGACATGAATTTCCCCTGCTCTCTCTCTCTCTCTCATCATTTTGACTATTTGCCACAAGGATGGCTATAGTTTCTCACAACCGTGACAGATAAACTGCTACAATGGGATCTAAGAGGGAACATTGAAGTGAAAAAGCCAGGAGATAACAAATGCAAATACCATACAAGCTAGTAGAAAGTTAAGAAACCGGTGGCCGTGCCAAAAGCTTCGTGTCTCTTGCGGCGGTGCTGTCACAGGGTTGGTTGTTTCATTCCATTGTTCCAAGAACTCTGTATCATTAACACCAACCACGTTTGTTGCAGTTGCACCACAGATCTCGCAGGTCCTGTTCAAAGGAAAGTAAATTTGTATTTTTGTACGAGGTAAAGTCGACAATATACGTCGACAATATATACAAAAGTTCTATCTGCCCTTGTACCCATCCTTAGGTTTTTGAGAAAACAGGATGCTAACTGTTCACAAGCTTAAGTGTTTTAGTCAACTAGAAAATACATGTTCCAAGAAGGTGATAGAAGGTCAGTTTTGCACCATAAGCAGATGACAGATTGCACATAACAGATAAAAACACAGAAGATTATCTTGATTAATATGTACATAACTGAGTTGATTTTATGCTGTTAAATGGTTTTGACATTTTTCTACAACACAAATTACCAGAGCAGTTCTGATGCACTATCAAAGCACTGGTTAGGTGGTGATTTTAACACAGGACTGGTAGAAGAACCCAGAGTCTTTCACCATCAGCTACACCAGCTACACCAGCTACTACAAATACCATGGACTGCACTACCATTTTCTCAGAGGCAGGTAGCTTATGTTTCATGGATTGCAGAAGTTGGATTCACCTTCCAGACCATCTCCTGTACTCTATCAGACATACCATCCTGATTCTATTTGAAAAGAAATCATGGAAAAGCAACCAACATTGGCCATGTGAAATGACATCGACACAACCCAAAAATGCTAGGAAAGTACAAGAAAGCAGAAAAAAACATATAGACAGTCTCTGGTATTGAAGACATAACAAAACAATGGGCTGCAAGAATCCAGAGCAGTGTTGGGAACCACCCGAAGATCCCAATGCTTTTCTTTTCCACTTTACTTCTCGGTGTTATTAAATTATTAGACAACTGCTTTTATTTTTCCTGCTTTTATTTTTCCTGCTTTTTATATGCCATACTAAAGATTTGCTTCTTGTTAAAGTTTCAGTGTTGCCTTCTGCAGTATAAAGAACATAAATTAGAACTAGTCACAGATCAATTTAGAGACGCTAATGGTGAATCAGCACTTCATTCAGAAATGCAAACACAGACAAACTTAACAGTCTCGCGCAATTAAGTACTCACTACAAGGGTTAGAATACACTTTTAAGCGCTAAAAATAAAACATATATCCATATTGTTTACGGAACAAGAAGAGAAGAAACAGTAGACGTTAGAGAGGATCTTAATGGGAAATTGAAGAACTAATAAGACGGTTCTATTCAAATTAAAGAATCAGTGTGAGTCATGTTCTATAGATGAGAACGTCAGCAGATAAAAAATTTCAGAGAAAAAAAAAAGGTAGATTAAGAGCAAAAAGAGGGAATGAGAGAGCGAAAACCATGTCTGCTTTAGCATTTTCAGCAAAGAGGTGAGCAATATCTGAAGGATGATCAAATGGGTAAACCATTTTGTTGCCATTTGGAATTGAGCATTTTCTCCCTCTGTATGTAGAAAACAAGAAGGAACGTCCATTTCTTACGTCTAAAACAGAGGGAAGTAGTCATTGAGGTCCTCACAGGGTTAGTGTAACCAAAGGGCTAACAAGAGGGCCAATGTCAATCTTTCGGGTTGTCTTAAAATCAAACACAAAGATCAAACTTTTCTGGTAATTAAATTTTGTTTCAGGTACTCACTTGTTGCCCTTAATCTTGAACCATGCCTCTGCACACTGCTTATGTGCGGCGGCCAAATCCTCTTTACAGGAACATCCCAACTCGATCGGAATTCCAGACTCCTGATTAGCGCTCTCCAAACTAAGATGACAAATTCTGCAATCCTTCTCTACTTTTGCCAAATGCACCTTAGTTTCAGTAAGTCCATTCTCCAAATCCACCTCAGCGCGGCAATCGGAATCCGAAGAACTTCGCCGCGCCTCCGACGCCCCGCCTATCTCGGGATCAGACCCACCCGAGAAACGGTACTCATCATAGGATCCGCCGTTTCGGGAACCGTACGGCGAATGCCATGAATCCTCTTCGGCATCAGAAAAGCAGACACTTTCGTCACTATCGCCGCCGCGATCGCCGGCGGAGCCTCGCCGACTGGTGTCTTCTGCTACCCTTTCATGGGATTTCTCCACTGCAGCCATTCTTGAGAAAACACAGAAGAAAATGCTTCATGAAAGGGGAAAAGGGAGAAGATTAGTTAGAGAGAAAGCATGAAAATCCTGAAAAGCCCTCCAAGATAGAATCTCTGCAGAGCTACTCCATGTGCCAGAAGGTGAGAGAGAGGAAAAGAGAGAAATCGAAACGGCACAAGCAAGGAGATACTTCTACGAGGACATAGTAGAATTGCTTTCGGAAAACAAAAAACAGCGCAGAAAAGACAGATAGACAGAGAAGATTGAGCCGGATATATAAGAGAAATTTAGGGAAGACATCGAAGTATCTGCCACAGAAAGCTGCATTTTTGTTAGTTGTGTCCCTGCCCAGAAGCCAAGCAGAGGGTTTCCGAAGAACAGAGGACTTGTAGACATGATCTGTTCTATTATAAGGCCAAAGCAGCGAGTACCTCTGGCGGCTGATACAGATTACTCGGGAAAAGACAAGTAATGAGTTTTTCTCTGTATTTCTTAATTCAGAACATTTTCGGATTAAACATTTAGAAATTTCACCAAATTCACTATTCGAATTACTTTGCTACGATCAAACCCATTAAACATTTAGACGTCCAATTGACCTTCCACAGCCCTGAAACCCGAACCACTAGAGATATGATCACTCAACAGTAACTGAAACGAAACGCCCATGACAAAAACCAAAGAAACGACAAAACACAGTGTTTCAGTTTCTGGGTATCCTGGTTTTCCTACTTCATTGACGGATGGGTGGACAGCTAAGCTACGCTTGCAACGTTTTTCTCGACATGTCATGTTTAATTGAAAACGGAGGTTCTTGTTTAGGTAACGGTGACCAGAAGAGATAATTTGTAATTATGTTCACTTGCAATATGCTGTTCGTCTTCCCCTCGGAAGTTGTCAACAGTTCTCTTTACCGCCATTAAAACCAGAAAAAAAAAAGAATGAACAATTTCTTTTCTTGTTAATGGTGAAGAAAAAGCCGAAAATCACAAATCCTGTTCCCTTGATTTTCTTTTGCCAGGCAACAGTTGGTAGATTCTCCTTTCTTACTCTGTAAATCTTGTTAATCCAATTTTCCTTGGTAAGATAAGAGGACGTAGTTTAGATCTGCAATTCACTTTATGTGGGCCCATATAAAGGCCGGTGGGTCCAAGGAATAGAATTTGGTGGGCCAGGTCAGGTAAGTAAATTTATTTATTCCGCTGTAACATCATAAAGTTTAAAGAGGATTCTTTATTCTATCACCCAATAATAAATAAATAAATAAATAAATAAATAAATAAATAAATAAAGAATTAGAGAAAGTAAACTCGTCGGAAAATGCGGAAGAAAGTCACTTTCATTCACGGCGTGATTGATGGGATTCGTACTTTGGAGGGGACCGAGGCCATACATTTGGCAGAGGTATTTCGTGATTCGGATCTATCGGACGGCTGATTAAGCCACTTGTCCATGACTTGAAGATTCCAACTGTAGAACACGTGGGTCTGAAGACCTACACTGTGGGCCCAGCAGAGTAGAGGAATTGACGGCTACTATTATTTTTAAGAATGCTAATTATTTCATTAAATTTATTAAAAAAATATTATCTTTAGTTTCCAATAAAAATTAATATTAATAATAAATTCATAGGATGGAAAATAAAAAATAATCAATTTAAATTACATAACTAAATTAAAAAATTAAATAAGAAGGAATTTTCTGGACGCGAACAGTAAACTTGATTGCTTCCACTACACAAGCTTGAAAAATGATGAAATTTAAGCGTGCACTGCGACCCCAAAAGCATCTTCTCACTTCTCACATCATGGACAATCGTAAGTTCGGAAAAAACACAAGAGGCACGTCAGCGATCAAACCTCGATTGTTATGAATGGCATCATCTTCCATCATTGCCCTTTTGTCAAAATCGGAATCAGGATTAGAACTTGGCGAACAACTACGCTTGGAGGTTCCAGGCAATAAATGTAGTGGTTGATGAGGATTAGGATTACTTGCCACTGTTATTAGGTGCCGCTGGATCTTTGAAAGAACAACTGTGACCAAGCATTACATGAGCAATTCGGAGGAACCTTGTCGTGGTTGAGGAGCAGAGGGAAAGGGCAGGAAGTAACGAATCATTTATCCGTCGGCAGGTAGCTGACAAAACTAGCTGGTTCAGAGTAAAGAATAACCAAACTGAACACTTTCTTCTGAGATATTAAAATAACTTCTCCCTTATCTGATTCCTCCGGAAATGATGTCACTCTAACGTCCCTTGTTGCCTACTCGCTGTGACACACCAGACGTGGAAAGAATCTGTTTGCTCATTTGATTCTGCACAACGTATAATTTACATCAAGCTCTTCTCGTGAATTATAGTTAATATTGTCAACTGGGTATTTTGGCACCTGATAACATGAAGAAAAGCAAGGTTCCTCTTAAAGACGTTAATCACGGTCATAAACGGAGCCTCTATTTGATTTTTTTTTTTTTTTTTGTAGCTTTTTGTTTAGATGAATGCTATATCTTTCCTTTTGTTTCTTTCTGAGAGCATCTTCCAGTTCGTGTAGAACAAATGTTGGAGCTACAGAGCACAAGCTGTGGCTGGAACCACAACAACAACGAAAGGGAAGGCCAACCTTTTCCAATAAGGCTGAGATTTGGGACCATTATGTACCTGTAGTGATCCTCATGCCTGTAAAATAGAGTAGCTATAACAGATGAACAAGACTGCACGATAATAAGGAAGCTACTGGTGCTTGCAAAATTTAGACTTCAACAAGTTTACTACATATTTAATGCAACTTTTCATTTCCATGTTGTGTTGTTCCCATCCAGAGAAATAGATGATGAAGTCAATACACACTCCACGGCAACCCTTTAATAGATAAATGCAACCCCACCTTCATGAGTGTGAATTATCTCATTCCACATAGGAGATGCACTGTTGGATAATGACGTCTAAGAGGAAAATCCTCAGGACTACTTGAAATTGCAGATGTCCGATTTATCAGCTGATAACGTTTCTCTTAGAAAAGCTCCAAGTACTTGTCTCACACAAGCCATTTAGTTTGGGCAACACAAAAACTCTCTCAGTATAGGATACTAAGCCGGCCCCAAAACTGGGGGTTATCAAATCTTCCACATATGAACAATGGATTCTACCTCTCTATGTTCCTACTCATGGATCTAAAACAAGTATAGTTTATGCCACAGATAACACTTCTCCCAGGTCCAATGCATTTGTTAATAACATTCCATTTGTAATCACTAACAAAGCCTCTCAACTTAAGCCTTCTAACGTAGTCGATAATGTGAAAGGCTGTTGTGACATCTGGGTCCCCATAACGTCTGTCATCGCGCCCCCTGACAACATTGGATCAGCTGAATTATCCAATATCTTGGTTCCCATACTCTCCAAGCCACTCTTGAGCCAAGCAATATTACTCAAGTCTGCCGCTATAGAGGCTAATTCATGACTTGCAATTGGTGGTGGCTCCATAAAATCAACAAATTCAGGGCCCAGCAAAGAACTTTGAGATTGGCTCCTGACTTGGTTACCACAACAACCATGCCCACAACGAGATGGAACTTGAGGGTCATTATAGGCATTATCAAGCAACTTGCAGATCCCAGCATTTGGTTTAGAAGGTTGCACTGGAGACCCATGTAGTAGTAGAGGTACCAGGACTGGTTGTGACAGTGCTGAACTGAATGTTGGACCATCTGTAGGATTATATGGGTTGAACGCACTTATTCTCGCCACAGGTCTAAAGAGATTCTGTGATTCTCTCACTTCATTCTTAAAATAATCGTTTTGGGTCTGAGCCTTGTCCTCAGAATGGTCAGACAAGTTTTCAAGTGGGCTGGCAACATCTTTTCCTTCCAAGGACTTGAAAGAATTGGCATCACCATAAGAAAGAGTTTCTTCTGAAGATGCTTTAGTCTTGTCCGGACTAACATCTTCCAAGATATCACTAGGGACCACTTTTGATTTGTCAAGCTCCACGCACCTGCGTCTAAGGGTAGAATTCCAGTGATTCTTTATGGCATTGTCTGTTCGCCCTTGCAGGAGTCTTGCAATGGATGCCCATTTGTTCCCATGGATTGCATGGGCAGCAACTATAATCCTGTCCTCTTCATCTGCACAAAGTTTCTTATGTGTTAGATTTTGTTTTATACATAATTTCTAAAAGAAGATTAAGGATGACAATGCCTTTGTTATCTTGACGAAAGAACACTACACCTAGCAGTGTGCTTTACATCCCCGATGGAGTTAATACTCAACAGGAAGGTACTTTGCCATTGAGTCAGTGTCATTCCTCAATCGAAAAATGGGGCACTGCAACTGAAGAGGAGATGCATCTTAACATGATAATCATAGAAAAGATGTGAATGATCAAGAGCCAAAAATTTAACCACTGATGCAACCAACCAAAATCAGGATCCTATGCTAAACACATGCAAAAAGATTGGTATTCTCTGAATCCAGCGACCAACTGACCTAAATTGCACTTCAAAGCACTGAAAAAGAATGACTGTGAAATGATAAATTGAAGATGATTGAGAGACGATAGAGGAAAGGAGAAGGAGAAAGGAGTTGCTGAAAAGAGGAGGCTCTTGTCCAGGATTGACCCCAAATTCTCTTATTAACTTGAAGTGAAAATGGGTACAAAGATATAAATACCTTGTGTATACCTAAAAGCTTATAACTTCTAATACACAACTCCAAATTACATAAAAATTTACCCATAGGCCTATCTAGATATGCTGAGCAAGATAATGTCCTCACTAGAAAATACAGACCATGTAACTACCCCTCACACTGTTTTCTAACACTCCTCCCCTCAAGCTGGAGCATACATATCCATAAGCCTCAGCTTGCAACAGACAACCCCAAATTCACATTTACCCAAAGCCTTAGTAAACATATCATCGATTTGATCACTAGACAGAACATAAGGGGTAACAATTTCCTTTTTCATTATTGAATCTTGAATAAACTGACAATCGACTTCTATATGTTTTGTTCTTTCATGAAATACTGAATTTCCTACAATGAATATAATGGCCTGATTATCACAATACATGATCAAGGGTTCATCATTCTGCAGATTCAATTCCTAAACAACCGATCTTACCCACATCAACTCATTCATAGTATGAGCCATAGCTCTATACTTAGCTTTTGCGCTAGATCAAGCCACAACATTTCTTTTCTTGCTCTTCCAACTAATCAAGTTTCCTTCTAAGAACACAGCATAGCTAGTGGTAGATTTTCTATCAATTGTAGATCCAACATAATCTACATCTGAGAAAACTTCTAACTTCAAGTGGTCATGAGGTTTAAAGAACAACCCCTTTCTAGGTGACCCCTTCAAATATCTCAATATTCTCTATGTGGCTTCTAAATGTACCTTGTATTCATCCATTGAATTGACTGACCACACTAACAGAGAAAGATATATTAGGACGAGTAACTGAGGCATAAATCAGTTTCCCCACTAGTTTGCAATTCACTATTTTATCCTTGAGCTCATCACTATGTTTCATCATGAAGGTCATGACCAACTTCCATAGGAGTTTCCATTGGTGTTGCATCTAATAGACCATAATCCTGTAACATATCCTTGACATATTTCCTCTGTGCCAATACAAGTCTTGACTTGCCTCTAGCCACCTCAATTCTAAGAAAATACTTCAAGGAACCCAGATCATTGGTCTAGAATTTTTTAGCAATATGTGCCTTGATCTCCTTAATGCCCTTTAATATACTTCTTGATAAAACAATATTATCTACATACACCATCAAGACTATAATACTAGATGGCCACTTCATGAACAGAAGGAGTGATCACAATGGCTTTGAGAGAACCTAAAAGACATAACAACCTGGCTGAACTTCTCAAACCATGCCCTAAGGCACTGTTTAAGACCGTATATCGCCTTCTAGAGTCTACACACCTTTCTAGTTGCCCCCTGAGCAACATACCTAGGAGGTTGCTCCATATAGACCTCTTATTCTAAGTCACCATACAAGAAAGCATTTTTTTATATCCAATTGAAACAATGACCAACACTAGTTCACAACAACAAACACCAAAATACATACTAAAGTTAGTCTGGCTACTAGTGAGACGGTCTCAAATAAATCAATGCCATAAATCTGAGTGTATCCCTTCGCAATCAACTCAGCCTTATATCTCTCAATGGAACTATATGCTCTGTATTGCACACTGTACACCCAGTGAAATTCAACAATACTAGTACTAGGGGGCACATCACATAAAGCTCATATGTGCTCATGTACCGCTGTCACGTAAAGCCTTCATTTCAATATCCATAGCTTGCTTCCAATAAGGGGATAAGAGAGCATCCTGCACAAAAGAAAGAATGTTGTAGGAAGACAATAATAAATCAAATTTTTGTACTGGTTACACAAGAAATCAAAGGACACATAACTGGACAATGAATATTTGGTAGACTTACATATATCTTTTCGAAGAGAATTTCGAAGAGAAATGGGAAGATTCAAATGATTTACCTTAGGATCAATAAGAGAAGAGGATTTTGGAGCCGGTGAGAGAGAGAGAGAGAGAGAGAGAGAAAGAGAGAGAGAGAGAGAGAGAGAGAGAGAGAGAGAGAGAGAGAGAGAGAGAGAGAGAGCTCGATGTTGAGTGACATGTCTTCTTTGATATACCTATAATGGTTTATTTGTCGAAACAGCCAGTGAGGGATTAGGAACATCATCTACAGGAGCTGGAGCAACAATGCCTAGATCTATGAAAGGTGGGGTAACATCCATAGTAGCTAAAGAAAAGAAAGGGACATCTTAAAAAAATGTCACACCAACAGATACAAATGTCTTCTTAATGTGGGGGGGGGGGGGGGGGGGGGGGGGGGGGGGGTACTATTTGTATCCCTTCATTGTATGAGAATACCCCAAAAATACACATTTGATTGCCTGAGGAGACAACGTATCAGTGGGGGAACCAAATACATGTGCAAAGCATACACATACAAAAATACGACGAGATAAAGGAAATAAATTAATAGATGACATCAACACCTGGATGGGAATTTAACCCCAACAACAGAAGAGGGCATGTTGTTGACGGGAAAACAAGCAGTGAATACTGTATCTCCCCACTACAATTTGGAATATTCACATAAAGAAGCATTGTACATACTACTTCCAAGAGATAACGACTCTTATGTTTAGCTACCCCATTTTGTTGTGGAGTAAACAAACATGAGGACTGATAGATGATGCCATGACTCTAGCAGAAATGATTAAATTTTTATTCATAAATTCCAATCCATTATTTGTACAAAGATCACGAAAAGATGCATCAAATTGGGTTTTTTATTTCATTATAAAAGTTTTGAAATACATTAAATACTTCAAATTTCTCCAAAAGGAGATATACCTAGGTACTATAACTGAAACCATCGATAAAAGAAGCAAAATACTTGTAACTAAAGACATTGGACACGAGACAAGGTCCCCATAGAATTTGAGTGAACAATTAACAATTTCAAACAAATTACTACTCCTTGATTGGCTTAAGGGGAACATAGTCTGGTGATGCTTGCCCAGTTGACATGAGTCACACTGAAATGATAAACTAGAAAGAATATCAGGAAATAGCTGAACCAACTTTGCTAGAGAGGGATGTCTTAACCATAGGCATCACTAAAAGGGCGAGATTTCAACATGAAGAGCATAAGAAGGAGGCTGAGGATGACATTCCAAATGATATAGTCCACCTCTCTCATGCATGCAACCAATCATCCTCCTTATCATGAGATCCTAAAAGACACGATGAGGTGGTTAGAAAGTTACTGAACAATTCATAAATTTAGTAAGCTGACTAACTGACTACAGATTAAGTGAAAATTTGGGGACGAATAACATAGATTGAGGTAACATGAACGAAGATGGGACTAGTTTACCCATCAGGTAGGGTGACACTGACCCATCAACTAAGGTGACATGTTTAATAACAAAAAACTCCTTTAAGTCAGTAAATAAAGAAGGTCTACTTGACAATATGAGTGGTAGCTCTTGAGTTAGGAACCGATGTATGCAGGATGCACATGTAATGCTCACATACCTGAACTAGCAAGCGTAGCAATAGGGAGTGAAGGCAAAGCTACAAATGTTGAGGAGGGTGCAACAGTCAATTGTGCCATAGGTTGGGCAAGCTATTGTAACTCATTGGGTACACCTAGCACACTACCTACTATGGATCCAGTGGAGGTCTCATTGTTTTCATGAACCAAGGAATTTGCCCAAGTAGGCTTACCAAACTTACTCCAACAATTATCATAGAAGTGGTTTGTGCGGCCACAATGAATATTTTTTTGTCAAGTTTACTATAACCTCGGCCTTGCCCTCGACCAGGATCATCTCTACCTTTGCCCCTACGATTTCCACCATGACCTTTGACAGAATCTGAATAACTAAGAGTGTTAAGGGCAGATGCATCAACACTTTTAGCCTCTTTACTCCCCTTGAATGTAATGGCGGTTTCAACACGCATGATTTTGTTAAATCCCATAGATAGTGATGAGACATCATCAGAGGCAAGTAATTGTGTCATGACTGCATCAAATTCTAGTCCCAAACCATACAAAAATTTAACCACATGTAGTTGTCCCTGTTATTTCCGCAATTCCCTTTCATCAGTAGTAAAAGGGTGAAAAATACTCATCTCTTACAAAAATCCTAGTAACTCATTATAGTAATCTATAACTGATCTTTAACCTCACTTAAGGTTACATAATTTTGCATACAATTCATAAACTCAGTGACAAATTACTCCCCTATGCATACAGTGCTTCTAGAGACATGCACATCTTTTTTGTAGTCTCACAATTCATAATTTGATTCCTTAACTTGGAATTAATGCTATTGAGTAGCTAGGTCATAACTTGGCTTCTTTCCACTTCCCAATTATCAGTCAAGGGCACTAGAGGAGGGGAGGGGATGATTATTTCACCATAATCAGTCATAAGTACAAGGAATGGTAGAACAAAGCAATTACAACTTCACATAAACAAAACACCTGCATAGACTATGTGGGCCCCCACTTTTCAAAAAATTAGGGTTTGAGATATCACACATATATGCACTTAATAATGCAGAACATTCACAAAGAACTATCAATTCCACTTTAATGCTACCAAAAAACACATAAAATAGGCTGATGTCAGCATTAGGGTCAGATGTCACCAAACGGATGGGGTAATCCCAAGTCAGATGTCCCACTTGGGGCCCTAATCAAGCATCAAACTGCTCCAAAGGCAGTAGAAGTCATCAACCTTAGGGTTATGACAGAGAAAGAACACAAAAAATAAAATCTTTGTCAACCAGTCGAGATCAAACCTTGAAATCCTTTGCTGTCTTCAATGGAAATAGAGAAGAAATTTCACTAGCTTGTAGTCAGAATTATCGCTCTGATACAATGTGAAATGATAAATTGAAGAGGATTGAGAGAAGATAGAAAAAAGGAGAGGGAGAAAGGAGTTTCTGAAAAGAGAGCAATGGAGAAGCTCTCATTCGGGATCAAGCTCGACCCCTAATTCTCTTATTAACTTAAGTGAAAATGAGTACAAAGACATAACTACCCTCCATACACCTAAAAACTTATAACTCATTATACACCCCCCCAAATTACATAAACCATAGACACATTTAGATATACTGAGCAAGATAGCATCCTCATTAGAAAATACAGACAATGCAAAAAGACTAAACTACCCCTCATACTGTTTTCTAACAATGACAAAATAAAAAGCAGACAATATGTGCACCATAATCACCCTAACCTTTTTTTTAACAACTCGTTTTCTAGTATAAACATCCATAACCACTTTTTTGTGTGAAGTTGCTTATGTTCATTAGCAGTCGGGATATTTTCTTGGAGAAACAATTTCAATCCAAAAGGGAAACATGCTAGGTCATACACATATAGAAGTATGCAATAAACATAGACCAGCCATTTTCACGCTTGTACCATCGGTCTATCAAAAAATAAAACAAATAAAAAAGCAGTAAGAATAAAAACCAACAACATATATATTAACGAAGAAAATCTAGAGTGTGAGAAAGTTCAATCTTAATACCATTGAAAGAGTCTTTTTTCATCTTCCACTTTCCTCAAACAGACACCCTGCTCTTCTTATATTGGTAACTGAAACAACTCAGACTCTTCTGACTTCTATGTTGGATCCTCGGTGGTCAAAGAGCAGAGTCAAGCAAATTTCAAACAACCAGTGAAATATCTATTCAAGCTACATATTAAGCAGGCGATTTCTACAATCCATACTCTGGATACTGACTCTCCAGATAGTAGCTATCCTTAGTTGCAAAGACATGGATTCAAATGTCCGATTGAAAAGAAAGATATGACCAGATTGGTACTATATGGCTCTGGCAGTAGAAACAGACATCAGAATATCTCAAGTAACAGAAAGCTTAGAATAAGAAACACTAACAAACTTAACCTTTCTAGAATATAAAGCATTCCTTCCATATAAAAGAAATTGGGTGAGACAAGTATAACTCAAAACGTGTATCAGTTCTTTTTCTTTTCTTTTTATTCATTTTTTATTTTTTATTTTTATTCCTGTGAAATGATAGAAAACAGATTAAGTTATGGAGAAAAATTCGTAAAAAACACTCCAAAAGGAGAGAAAACTAAAAAGAGAAAGAAATGATGCTCCATTATAGCAATTCAAAACATCAGCTAAGACATCATGGTGTAATCTCCAACAGAAAAATGTTGAAAGGAGATGCCGTGCCTAGCCTGATACAAAAATGTTTTTCTCATTCATTATAGGAGGGATTGGGATTTGGCTGAGATGTGATCTACCTTTTTCCCTGGTTGCAATGGAATTTTGGTTGTCAATAGGAGGGACCATTCAAATTGGTGGACAATCTTTTAATTAAAGCAAAATGCTCAAGGCATCGAAGGAGCATGTGAAGGTTCCTAAATCCCAACAGTCCTGCAGCATTCTCACAGAAACAAAAATGGCAAGTAGATAGATATTATTTTATTTTAAAAAGTGATTAGTTCTTCCAATCTGTTTGAGCTTGGAAAGTTTTCTTCCTCAAATCAGAAGTTGAGGAGCCTATGTAGAAGAAGCTGTAAAAGAGAGATTCAGGAGATTCAAGGGGGGAGGAATTCATTTTCAATGGTAACAACACTCATATGACTCCCAAATGCAATATGTTCCCTGTGAATTGGAACCAAGAACACTGGTCACCAGTTAACCCAGCAACAGTGCTAATTATCTTGTTTCGAATAACTAGATGAAAATATGGGAGTGTCTCACTTACATTTATCAAATGTTAAAACTGTAAAGTTGGGTCCAAAGCCCATCCCAAAATGACTAGTCAACTTAAGAAACCTCTTTGCCAACTAATAAACACAAGATCTTTTGTACTCACTAATCTATGTGGGACTATTCCTTAACACTCCCCCTTACATGTAGACCCTCTTTTGTGGCTCTACAAGTGGATAGTTTTAGGTGTAGGCCCTCTTCTGTAGCTCTACAAGTAGATAGTTTTTAGGTGTAGGCCCACATATGAGTACTTGCTCTGATACCATGTAAAGTTGGATCTAAGGCCCATCCCAAAATGACTAGTCAACTTAGGAAACCTTTTTACCAACTAATAAACTCAAGATCTTTTGTACTCACTAATTTATATGGGACTATTCCTTAACAAAAACCTAATCAAATTAATAGTGGCTTCTTGTTATTAAATTGGTAAACATTACACAACAAAAAGAAATTGCAGCTATCAACAGCATTGGAAAACTATTAGCAGCACATTGTTAGTGTCATTTACCAACTTTACTACAACGACTTTTGTGCAAAATCCATGCAATCAGTAAACCTACCATGATGCACTTCTTTGATGAAAATGTCTATAGAGTTCTTCAGTTATGCTTGGCCACATTTCTCTCAATTTTCTCTGATTGCAAAATATCACACTTTCTTTAACACTATATACTTAAGGTTTACAAGTATAGGAAGTCCATAGCATGCTGTTTGTTTTTGAAATAGCCAAACTCAAACTTTTAAACTCTATAGATAATAATGTGGCTCCACATAGATCCCTATCATCTTTTCTAAATGTCATTAGCTACCACAGTTCAAAATGACCATTACACAATCAGCACTAGCAAACATGAAGGGCAGCTGACAAGAACCGAGTACACAGCAGCAAGAGTCTACTAGATCTCCTATACCCAACACATCAGTAGAGTCGAATAATAAAATAGATGGCAAAATGTTAAAGATCTAACTGCATGAATTTTTTTCTCTGCCTCGGTTAATACCACAAAATTCAAAATCAGACTCTTTTTCTCCCAAATGCGCCCATATATTCAATCAAGTAAGACTGGATGCTTGTCCTTACTGAAGAAGCTCATCTCTGATTGAAAGAGATCTTTATCAAGTATTGATCAGCTTCTTTGGCATTGTCTCACTCTGTTCAGCCTTTTTACTGAGTGGAAATAGAAGATAGGTAGTGAATCAGTAGACTCAGCCTTTGCGTCAATGGCCATATATAGGGTATCTGAATGCTAAGTACAGGTTCAAGTCTAATGGATCTCCACAAAAATTTGAGAAAAACAAAAAAGGGATAATGAAGCATATTCTAAGGTTCAAGAATAGCACTTCATATTAACAGGCCGGAGTTCAAATTCTCCCCCGTGGTCGCAAGGAGAAATCAGGGGTCAGCATGTGGGTTTTCCAAGACGCATTTCATCTCAGCTATGACACCCCCATAATGTTTCTTATATCGTCTTTCCCCATGAAAATCCAAAATGTCTCTCGCCCAATGTGTAAGACACCTCACCCTACACAGTAGACATCTCGGTAAGACAGTCACCCTGAAGAGAAATAGCAACACAAAGTCACTGCACCCTAAACCTAAGATCTACAATACTTGGGACCCAACACCAATCTGTAATCTTATCAGTCATGCCCAATTATTTCCATAAGAAGTACTACTCAAAAGGGGCATGCAATATTGAGAAAGCTCTTATTACACTTGCAGTCAAGATGAAACAATGAAGATTTATTAAAATCAAACTTCTGTTGTTTCAAGAATGTCGAAAAGGAACTCGCAGAATTGTGCGGTCTAATTTAAATCATACCATACCTTTTGCAAGTCATAACAGCTGAAGTACAAAATGTCCGAGTAGAAAAGGAGGTAAAGAATCCGAACGCTGAAAAATTGAATTAGCTAAAATGAAGTAACATGGGGTGCGATAAGTTTGACACATTTCAAACAAAAAGCATACAAAATTTCTCTATTATTTTTCCACGACAAACAAAAACCCAACTACCAAAAAACACTTACACAACCAAATATGAAGAATGAGAGCCCTAACCCAGCAATGGAAAAACCATTAAAAGTAAGAAAAAAAAGTGTAGGACGGGAACAATACCAGAGTATTGAAAGACCAAGACATGAAAAGTCGACAGATTTTGGGGAAGAGGCAAAATATACCGGTGAAGGGCTTGCGTTTGACACAAGGGTCGAGCTGATTACACCAACGCAGGCGGCAAGACTTCCCAGATCGTCCCGAGATTCCGCGAGCGATTAGGCTCCAGTTCCTCGCCCCAAACTTGCTCACTAGTCGACTCAGAATCGCGTCTTCTTCTGGAGACCAGGGCCCCTTAACTCGATCCTCGGAGCCAGTCCCACCACGACTGCTGCTGCCACCGGTCACTGCAACTAGAGCGGCGTCGACGGATTCAGCCGCTTCTTCGTTCTTCATTCCCGTTCCCCGGCTTCGTACTTCCTCTGGTCTTCTACTGTTTCCAATAGAAAAAATAACGCCCGCACTAAAACCCCAACCGTACCTACCCGCTTCTAACCGCTATTGGCCCGAGGACGGTCGGTTTGCAATTATATAGAGCAAATTGCCTCTAACCCCTCTTCTTTAGAGTGATGCTCGCATCCTCCTTAAAAGGCATGTTTGGAAATAACAGAAAATAATAGAAAATAATAAAAAAAGGAGAGAAAATCATTTTTTTATTTGGCAGTATAAATTTTCAGTAAAAATAAAATATGAGAAAATTTTATTTTCTCCCTTAGTTAATGTGCTTTCTCTAAAAAAAACATGGAATTTAGAAAGAAAAGAAAAGAAAAGAAAATAAGAGAGAACAATTTAATCACCAAAATTTAAGATATAATTAATTTTTTTCTTTTCTGTTTATGTGAAACTTGTTTCAAGAGCCCAAGTCATGTCGACTCTGAAGTTAAGTTGCCTTTGATAGCTTGAATTGATGTGAGGCAAGGTTGAGTCAACTTGACCAAGTGTGATTATTTTTTGTAATTCCTATTTTTGTGCTTATTTCATTTGTTTTTCCAGCTATTTGAGCTATTCATAATGAACAATGAGATTCGTGAAATAATTCTCATTAAATTAAATACTTTCAATTATATTATTTGGTAGGATTTAGTTTGGAACTTCCATGCATGAGAGGATAGGATACCCTTGACCATATTGAATGACCAAAATTTAGCACCTTCTATGTTTCTTAGGATTGAAGAAGAAACTAATGATGGAAGGAGAGGATTATTAGATATACTACATAAGAAGTGGTTGTTGACAGATGTTCAAGTCCTTGGATTGATCAAGGATTCATTGTCCATTGAGATTCTATTCCAAGTAACTAAGATACAAGATAAGGGCTCTAGCTTTATGATAGAGACCCAAAAGTATCCCCAATGAAGAAGAAGAGAAGAAGAGGGAAAAAAGAAGAAACAAAAAAAAGAAAAAAGAAATAGAAAGTGGCACCACCCAAAAATTATAAAGTGGTGCCACATCCTAGAAAATAGGAGCTCAAGGGTAAAAAATAAATTTACCTCTCAAGGGGCTAGTCAAAGCTAGAGTCAAACTTGCCTCTCTTGAAGAAGATGGAATCTTATTAGAATAAAAAAGAATTTTTCCTTTTATTGATGTAATCTTTTAAATTCCTAGAATCTCTCTTAGATTTATATAATATCTCAATCTCTGAGGATCTCCCCTTAAATTATGTAATTAGGGAGCCCTAATTGATTGAGGAGTTTCCCAAATAATACATAGGAAAAGGTATAAATGGGGGTATTGGCTGAAGTAAAAATTAGTCAAGCCTTTTCCAAATCTCTTTCCCCTCTCAAATTCGTGCCTAGTACCTCCCCTCTCTTTCTCCTCTCTTCTTCTCTCTTTTCCTTCCGGATCCCTCTCTATCTCCCTCTCCTCCTCTACTTTACTTCTCTCTTATTTCAACCCTCTTAACCTCTCATTTCAACTATTCCTTCCACTTTTAGGAAAGATAAAGACCTCTCACAATTAGAGTTCTTATCAATTGGTATCAAAGCAGTCCATCTCAACCATTAACCTAATAGAAGATTAGTTCCGTCAGTGTGCAGATCTAGTGTTTAAGCAGAGCATCACATTACAAAGAAGTTGACAATATTATACTTGCATGAAAAATATTCAAGTCTAGTTTGAGAAGAAACAAGCTTTTAAGTCAATCGGATCTTTGTAAAAAGAGATATCTCTATCAGAGTCGACTACGGTCCTGTTGCTAAACAAATCAATTCAAACAACCAGAAACAATTCAATGTGAGTGCTTGAACTATCAAAGATCTTTGAGTTTACTTTTTGGATAAAAACAGATTTTGGCGTTAGAAGCCACAAAGGCCAGTCCTATAGAAACTTTCTTCTTTCTTCTTTGAGCCTATTTGACCTAGCCCACGCTTTCCTTTCCCCTATTACCTAAAAACCATAAAATTACTTACTCTTCATACTCCACATGATACACCTTATGCTAGAGTATCATTAGGTCTACATCCAACCACAAAAAAATCAATATCCCCACATCTTAGGAGAAATAACCTCCCCATTTTCTCTCCCAAACGCCCTAACTTCTCTCCCAATTTTTTAGCAAAACCCACACTCTAGAACTTACTAAATCGCATCCCAACCTCCCTAAACTCTCCCCCTTTTTCTCAAAAATCACCTGAACCCCCCCCCCAAAAAAAAAGAAGTATTGTGAGCAAAGGATGCCTGAAACAACAACAACAACAACAACATGAGGTTGTTGTTAGTTTCAAGTTTGGCCAAAAAAGTTTGGATAAAAAAAGATCACTAATTTAGAAGGGCAAATGCAACACCTAACAAGTATGTTTCAATCCTATATGAAAGCAAGGGTGGTAAAACCTCCTTCCCCTCCTCAACAGGTAATAGATCATGGAACCTCAACAAAATCTGTTATTGGTAAATTTTCTTGTTCACTATCACAAAATGTTTCGAAACCAACCACCCCCATCTTTTCCCCCCACCAGAATTTTTCTTCCACATATTATCCTACTCACCCTCTTCAAGCCAACTCTCCACTCAACCAAAATTACTACCCAACACTCCAACCTTCTTTCTATACCTACACTCCATCCATCACGCCCCTTACTCACCACATCCTTACTTTTACATCCAACTATGAAATCTCACTTTATCTATCTACAATTTCACAACACCAATTGACCACATACTCCACCACTACCCACCTTGATGCCACAATATCCCAAACCTATCCCCTACGTTAAAACACTTACTTCCACTTTCACTCTCAATTCAACTCACCTCACCTCTAAACCAACTTACAAATCCAATCACCTACACTACATCTTAAAAAAATAATCCTCACTATTTCCCTCCTCACCCCAACTCTCACAGATTACCAATATTCTATCCACATGCTACTCACCCAACTCCCTCAAATTTTCTTTCCATCTCCATCTCTCCCTCTCCTCCCCAAACAAATCCTCTCTACCTCCACCACTACAACCATGAAACAAACCACCAAACTATGCACCACCAAGCTACTCTTATAGACACCCACCCTCATGATGATCTCTACCCTATTCCTTCCAATAACCACACCACACATGACCTTCCTATTTCCAAATTCATCCTCAACTCATCTCACTTTCCAAATGCAATCCCTAACCCACCCCAAGCAATCAAACTTCACTCGTACCAACAACCAAACCCTCACCCTCATGCACCACTTATATATCACCCACCATCCCATTCAGCATAACTACCCACTATTGTCCAAGACCAAAAAGTTTTCACTCTAAAAGAAGCTTGGTTGCACCAAGATTTATCTCCCAAGCTCAACAAACACCAACTCAGCATACCATAAGAGAATAATAAAAATGTGCTTAGCAAGAAATAAGCAACATGAGAGATTGAAGACAAGTTCTTAGAAAGCTTTCATAATACTTCAACCTTGAAGACAAGGTTGATCTTCCAAGAAGGGTTGAATGTAAAATCCAAATTTATGTAAAAACAAGCATGTACCAAGCTAGGGGATAGGTACAAATTATAATTTGGGGGGCAATTATTTTTACAAAGTCTAAGGGGTGCCACCTTAAGGGTAAAAGAGGTAATTTAATTTTGTTTTCCAAAAAATCTATGGTGCACTACTTTTGACACATGAAGATGAATTCCTTCTATGATTCTTTGACTTTCAACCATGAGGACAAGATTGATGCTCAAGAGGGGTGAATGAAAGAGACCCAAAATTATCCTTAACAAAGAAGAAGAGAAGAAGAGTAAAATAAGAAGAAGAAAAGATGAATAAAGAAAAATAGAAAGTAGTAGCACCCAAAAATTAGAAAGTGGTGCCACATCCTAGGAAATAGGAGCTCAAGGGTAAAAAGGTAAATTTACCCCTCAAGGAGCTCGTAAAATCTGGAGTCAAAATTGCCTCTCTCAAAGATGATGAAATCTTGTTGGAATAGAAAAAATGTAATCTTTTAAATTCCTAGAATCTCTCTTAGATTGATATAATATCTCAATCTCCTAGGATCTCTCCTTAAATTATGTAATTAGGGAACCTGTATTGATTGAGGAGTTTCCTAAATAATGCATAGGAAAAAGTATAAATAGGGGTATTGGCTTAAGTAAAAATCAGTTAAGCATTTTCCAAATCTCTCTTTCCCCTCTCAAATTCGTGCTTGACACCTCCCCCCTCTTTCTTCTCTCTTCTTCTCTCTTTTCCTTCAAGATTCCTCTCTATCTCCCTCTCTTTCTCTACTTAGCTCCTCTCTTCTTCCATTCTCACTTATTCCAACCCTCTTAAACTCTCATTTTCAAATCTTCCTTTAACTTTTAGAAAAGGTAAGGACCTCTCACAATTAGGGTTCTTATCACTTTATGCCATTCGGATCGATACCAATGCATTCTACTTGAAAATGCAACTATAGAATTCTAAATGAGGTAATAGATTTGTTAGAAGATCATTGATCTAATTATCTTTGATCTTTGTCCCTTATTCATTCCTTCTAGGGGGAAGGGTAAACTTGTACTTTTGAATATTTGGCATCTATAAATACCGTTTAAGGGGGAGGGTAAGAACACAAGGTCTCAACCCTAATTCTCCCTCATTCTCTCCTCAACATGCTCGCCTTCCTCTCTTTGCTTGGACATTCCTTTTTCTCTTCTCTCTCTTCTTATCCTTTCTTCTTCTTCTTCTTCCTCTTTTCTCTCCTTTACTGAAGAGTGCAACATAGGGGGGGGGTTAGTGCACAATGTAAGTTTAGAGGGAAATGAAATACAATGAAAAGTACTTTCCCTGGGAAAAGTGAGATGAAATGTAAAGTTCTTGTTTGTGTTAGTGTGCGCAATGGAAAGTACAGTGTAAAGTACTTGTTTGTCTTAGTGTGCGCAATGGAAAATGCAATGTAAAGTACTTGTTTGTGTTAGTGTGCACAATGGAAAGTGTGGTGTAAAGTGAATATAGATTATTTATTAAATAAAATATTTTGATATATCCAACTCCACGCTTGTGTGACTCGCTTTCCCCGCGGCCATAGTGTTTCCAACCACAATAGCCAATTTTTCATAGAGCGAACAACCTTCCTGCCTATACTTGTCGGTTTCTCTATGCCTCTACATGAAAAGTTATCGTTTAAAATACTAAAAAACATGATTAATAAAGCAAGAAACATAACATTTTATGTTACATTTACAAACCTTTATGTAGTCTTGCCACATTGTCTTACTAGCAGTGACTTTCTGGGTTGTTGAATCCCACCGAAAGCCGCTAGTGTTTAGGCATGTACTCACAACCATATACATTCTTTTCCAAGTCCTCACGCGGTTTTTTAACTATTCTACTGTTTTTTGGTTCGCTGCATCTATATTGAACATCCTGACACAATCGTTGAAAACTTCGTGTTTCCAAACTCCATTGGGTAATTTGTTACCCAAATTGACTTGCTCAATGAGCAAATCAAGCATTTTATAGTCTTCGTCAGACGTCTATGTGTCGTATGACCTCTTTGTAGTGCTATCCATAATGTCTTTACCTTTCCTCCTTCCAGCCATCTAAAACTCATAACAAGTAGAGAATGAAACATAGAGTTTACGAAAGAGCCAGAAACTTCACACATCATAGTTAAAGCCTTCATACATAAAATGATAAGAAACTTACCAGAAGAGCATCACTGATTCACACAACATAGTTGTTGGAGCCATATGTCCTTAATAAGCCAATTTTTTCTTTTTAATATAATTGGTGATATGAACTCAGGGTAGTTGCCAAGGTCAACAAATTTCTACTTTCCTAGTGGAACTAATTGACCAGATAGACTGGTTTGTGCACTAATCAATTTATTTTTTCTGAATCAATTTTAACAGGAGTCAGCAGGCAATATGTGTTTTAAAAAAAGTCTTGTCCAATGGGGACCCTAGGAAGATACACATCTATGGTCCGAGGATTGAATTTATTCTAATGAGGACCTAATTTATGAACAAATCCAAAAATCCAGTTGATAACTTCGTTTATTATCACGTGGCTTTGCATCAACATCTACTCCCTCTCCTTTTCTGTCTAAAATAGAAACTGAAAAACGATGTTTGGACTCAAACAATGAGAAAAAAGGAGCAAAGTGCCCCTCTTCTAGCCCCATGTTTTTTTCTTGCCTCTCAACTACTGTGGGGAATCATATTATTAATTATATGATCTTCCTCTGACACTCAAACACGAAATTTTTCTGAATGCAGAGCATGACATTGTTAACCAACACAAAATATTTCTGATGTGAGATGTTTGAGAGAAAACTCCAATACTTCAAGATAAACAAAAAAGAAAAGAAAAGAAAAACAGAAAAAACGGATGCAAATAACTTCATAAATACCTCGAATCGAGCCGGAGAGGTTGCAGAGAGGGGAGACTGGTTCGGCGACGGTCGTCGGTGTTGGGGATGGCGAGAGGAAGAGAATATAGTGCCGGGGAGAGGTCGTAGAGGGGCCGATTGAAATCGCCGACGGTTGCGAGCGAGGAAGGAGTCGAAGAGGTTGCAGAGAGAGGGGAGAGCTCTCGCCGAAGGTCGTCGGAGCTGGGGACGGCGAGAGGAGCGCCAGAGATAAGGTTGCAGGGCGATTGAAATCGCCGAAGACGAGCGAGCGAGGGAGAAATTTTTTTTCTCTTAAACCCTCGTTCAACAGACGCTCCTCCCCGACAACGAGATGTATTTGAGCGATGGTAAGTGAAATCCGAGCTCGAACCCTCGGATTTCACTTACCATCGTTTTAAGCCTGAAACGGGGGAAAGCGCAATACAACTGTATTTTACTTTCCCCCGTCACTTACTGAGAGTACTAACAGGTTTCGGCCCACTTTCCCTAGCGTAAGTGAAATACACTTCACTTACTGAGCGCACTAACAGGCCCATGGAATCCTGTAGATCAATATGGTAGCAAAGCTGTAATTTTCAGGATTCCAAGAGTTTATCTCCCCCTTGGTGATTAATCAATAACTAATGGGATTGTATGAGTTCCATGAAGAAGAAGTTGAAAAAGTTGCCCTTTGCATGAGTTTATTTCAGAAGCAGGCTGCTTGTTGAATAAGTTGCCCCGTACATGAGCTTATTTCAGAAGAAGACGTTGCTGCCTCATTACTCTGTTGTGAAGGTTTATTCCAGAAGATCAAACGAATTCTCCATGGAGGGAAGAAGGCAATCACAGATCTCAGCCTTCAGCTGGTCACGTTTTTCTTTTTTCTTGGTTCCAGAACTTCTGTTCTCCTATTCTGAAATTTAGAATGAAAAAGGCTTACTGTTGCTGTAAAAGAAGCAGTACGAGAGGTGTTGGTTACTGAAAATTGTTGGTTTTTTGTTGAAAACTACTGCTGCTCTGGCATTGGGAAGTTTCGTTCTTTTAATTCTCTACGTACGTAATTATTGCTTTATTCCTGAAAGGTTGCTCCTGCATGATAGTCGTTGGTTCTTGAATGGCAAAAGTTCTTCTCAGTTTCGTGATTGAGAAAGTAAGATCTGATGGTGTATTTCAGCAACCCTGTTGATTCAGAATTCTAAGTCCAGTAGTCTACCGCGAGCAGCTGTAGGCTGATTAATTTCTGTTCGGAAAGGTTGCTGCTGTTAAGATTTACTCAGAGATTTCTTCCTTTAAGGACAAATCATGTAATATTCTGTAAATCCGGTGATTGGGGTAATCCTATTAATCACTCAAATTCTTCCATGTATATTTTGTATAACGGCTATTTAAGCCGATGATGTGAATGAGAAATCAAGATTGAATGTGAATCATTATTTTCGACTTGGTATCAGAGCAGGAGAATCATCTCCTTCTCCTTCTCGTCGCCGAAGAGCAGAGCGAAAGCTCTGTTCCGTAGTTGTAGCCGAAGAACAGAGTGAAAAATCTCTGTTCCGTAATCTAAACTCTGTTTCGTCGCGAAACAGAGTTGTTCGGAAGCTCCGCAAGCCGCCGCCGCCGATCTTCCATCAGAAAGCTTCGTTGAGACGTTCCGCAAGCCGCCGACGACCGTATCCGAGCCACTGCTCGGCCTTTCCATCCGAAAGCTTCGTCGACCGACGACTCGCCACAAAACAGCGCTATTCAGACGTTCCATTGCTCGGACCTCAACAGAACCTTCACCGACGACAGTATTCTAGAATATCGTCAGAGCTGAGGCCAACGAAGGGGGAGACGCACTGTCGAGACGAAAACTTCGTCGTCTCGACAAAGAAGAGGTACAATAACCGGTCCAAGATAAATTTTTTATTTTTTGAACTTAGGTGTGTGTCGTATAATTATTCAAGTGCCTGAGCGATCCGGTCTCGGACAAACCAAGATCGGCCCAGCGTAAGCGAACCGAACCAAACCAGTCTACTGATCGGACCAGACTGGACCGGTCCAAGATTATTTTTAGAAAGGGAATCGGACCATACCGAATCAGTATACAGATCAGACCGGACCAATATTATTTTTTGTGAACCAGACCAGACTGGACCACTCTACGGACCATCTTTTCATCATGTCGAAGGAATTAACACCGATTATTCATGTGCAATCCGAATACTTTGGTTTTACAACCAGTGTCACTTTTACCGAAGTCAACTATGATGTATGGTCCCAGATCATGGAGATGCAAATTGCGGGACGAGAAAATTTTGAATATATTATGGGAAAAACACCATTCCCACAAGAAATGGATGCCTCCTATGCGAAATGGTATGCTGAAAATCAAAAAGTCAAGGGGTGGTTGTTAACCTCTATGTCACCAG